>NC_052572.1:29346484-30596484 GCF_016699485.2 Gallus gallus
ATTCTATTTAAATATATATATATATAAAGTCTATATATATATAAAAAGAGAGGACACACTGAAGGTTATCTCAAAACAAACATTTTAATTTAGGTTGTATTATGGCATTTACTGTACTACAGCTCTGTGATACATGTGTACTGTTTCTTCTAGGTGTTTCTATAACTGATAAGACAACATTTCTGTGGAGGTGTGTGTGCGCGCCACTATAGGGATCTGGTGACTACACTGACTGTTAGTAAAATGCATGCCATGCATTTTAAGAATAATAATAGTAATCATAATATAATAATAATAATAATCATCATCATCATATTTTGAATATGGAAATTAGTGGGGGTGAAGTGCGCTTCAGAACTAAGCACTTACCAATAGATTCTGGAGATTTAAATACGGAGAGAAGAAAGACAGCATAAAAATATTATTATATTCCTTATAATTTGGTACAAAGTTTTCAGTTAAAACTTTATATACTAAATCATCTATGTCACATGTGAAAAAATAATTCTTTATTTACATTAACAGAAGGTTAATTTACACAGTTCTGCTGACAACAAGCAAAGAGTCAGTTAACAAGACGATTTAACATCACAGGACAGGTCAAAAGCTGAGAATTCTGGGAAGACATGTGATTAAACAACTTAGATTCTACAATGATATCAACTACAACTGCCAAAGAAAAAAGGTCAATATATCCCAGTTGTATTATTTAGGGATAAGCTTTAAACTTTAGAAATTTAGAGGATTATTTATTTATTTATTTAAATTTACGGAGAGCAAAATAATAAACTAGGGCAGGAGAAGAGTGAAAGGACTGCTAGGGAGGTGCAAGGGGCAAAGAGAGAGAGAGCAGCATAAGCTGGATTCTACACCAAAAGCAGACTTCTGTAGATCCAGAAAATTTTGGATTCATAAAACTTCAGTGTGGGCGCACACTACTGTGGCTAAATGTGTAGGAAAAATGCTCAGCCAGTAAAAAACCTTCATTTCATAAGTTACCCAAGTATTTCTTTTCCTTTTTTTTTTTTTTTTTTTTTTTTTTAATTAGATTTTCTTGTAAGGCATAATTGTGCATGGGAAAAAGTACTCTGTTTAATGTATTTGTGAGAGGAAGGAGGATGTGTCCAAACTGGCTAATCTTTGGTGGAGTCAAATGTGGAAAAGACAGCACAAAACACATTTTAAATTTTAATTGAAGTGTCTAATGCAGGTTCTGATTTTGATGAATATAACCATTGGTACTCCTTGCAATTTCTGAATGAAGTCCAATGTTGAAATAAATTTGTTTAAAAAAAATAAAAAGGAAAGAAGAAAGAAAGAGGAGAAAATGGATCCATCAAGTACTGCAAAAAGCAGTAAAGAAAAAAATTATCAAAAAGTACAGTCACAGCAGTGAGCAATGTGGAGTAAACAGAAGCTGCAAAACACATAGAGATAGACTCTAGAAAAGGCTATGACAACATCACAGACATGGACAACACACTCAATAACATAGAAAAGAGAAGAGGAAGATAAATTATTACCTATAAAAAAGTAAAATAATAAGGAAGAGAAAGAAAAGAAAGAAAAGGTGAGAGAGAACAACTCTGCACATTAGTGGAAACAGTAACAAGACCCTACCTGATCGTAATTGCTTGATGCGGCCGTTGTTGTTGCTTGTGTCAACAGGTAAGAAATCTTTGAACCAACTTATTTCGGGATCAGGGTTGCCACTGGCTGCACATAACATGGTAGCTGTACGAGTTCGTTCGACCACCTTCAGCTGGGGACCCATATCAATGGTGGGGAAACCACGGGGAATTTGGTCCTCTGCAAAAACAATGTATAATTTAAAGGATATCACACTAGCTATGTAGTAACTCAAGTCAGTCCCATCACCAACCTAGCTATTGAGTAATCTTCCCCTAACTGCAAGGAATTGATAAAGAACAAAAAAAAAAAAAGCAACTCAGGCAATATTTTAGTTAACTTACAGTGAACAAAATGTGGACACAGAGTAGAAAATTCATAAATTAGTGGCTACATTACACCCACAAAGTATATGTAATTGCCTTAGATACTGGATGCAGCTCATAAACCAGATGTCCACTATGTTACT
This sequence comes from Gallus gallus, assembly GCF_016699485.2. Lineage (NCBI taxonomy): Eukaryota > Metazoa > Chordata > Aves > Galliformes > Phasianidae > Gallus > Gallus gallus. Next base: position 29,348,583 of record NC_052572.1, read on the forward strand.
TTCTAGTGCTAACATTCCTCTGATTATGAGAATCCTTATTATTTTATGAGAAATATTGAATTAGCATGCCTATGAACAACCAGGAGAAAAAATATCTTATTTACGTATTATATGTAAATTATATGACAAATACATAAGCAAGTATGAACATGAAGTGTAGGATTTGGACGGTCTTTTAGAAGACTCAATTCTTGTGCTTGTTGTGGTTTAACCTGGTAGGCAGCTAAGCACCATGGTACAGTTTGTTCACTCCCCTATGGAGTAAGAAGGGGAGAGAATCAGAGAAAAAAAAGGCAAAACTCATTTGTTGATATAAAGACAACTTAATGGGGCAGAGAAGGAATAGAAATAATAACAATCATAGAATATACAGTTTTTCTTGCTGATCAATACCCAACCAGCCCCTGAGTTGTACCAGTCCCCTCAGTATCCCCCAGCATTATTGTTTTAGTTCGGTTCAGCTGTTCTGGCTATCCTCCCAACTCCTTGCACTTCCCCAGCCTGCTCACTGTCAGAGCAGCATGAGAAACTGAGAATACCTTGAATTTTCACTAAGCACTAATTAACGACATCTAAAACATTAGTGTATTATCAATATTATTCTGATCCTAAATCCAAAACATAATACCATACTAACTAATACAAAGTTAATTCCATACATTTTTCACTGATTAATTATGTTCTGTTGGTCTTAACTTTTAATGACCTCTTGCTTAGGTTGTGTAGATGTGGCCTCTTGCTTAGGATGTGTAGATGGATGGCATCATACTGCTATGGACAGATATTGGAAGGATTAATGCATAAAAAGATTTCATAAGGCTGAGAAACTCTAGATATAGGAAATATGTGAATAATAAAGTCACCCACAGGTTCCTTAACTGCTTTCAATGCAAATGCATATGGAAACTGCTATGGTAAAGTAAAAACAATTCTCCCACAAGTATTTCCATAAATGCATCAACCGTAAGTGGAGGGCTAGGGAGAATCTCCATCCCTTGTTGGACACAGAGGGGAACACAGTGACCAAGGATCAGGATAAAGCTGAGGTACTTAATAACTTCTTTGTCTCAGTCTTTAATAGTAAGACTAGTTGTTCCCTGGGCACACAGCCCCTTGTGCTGGAAGATAGGTATGGGGAACAGAATAAGGCCAGCCAAATCCATGAGGAAATGGTTTTGGATCTGCTTCAAAGGCTGTACACTCAAGTCCAAGGAGCTAGATGGACTGCACCCTTGAATGCAGAGGGAATTGGCAGATGTGGTTGGCAAGCCACTCTCCATCATCCTTCAACAGTCCTGGCTAACTGGGGATGTCCCTATGGACTGGAGATTGGCAAATGTGATGCCCATCCTCAAAAAGGGCTGGAAAGATGATCCTGGTACCTACAAACCTATCATTCTCATATCAGTGCCAGAAAAGGTTATGGAATGGATAATCTCAAGAGCCATCACAGATCTATTAAAGGTCAGCGAGGAGATCAGGTCCAGTCAGTATAGTTTCATGAATGGTAGCTCCTGCTTGACAAACTTGGTATCATTCTACGACAAGGTGACCCACTTAGTTGATGAAGGTAAAGCTGTCAGTGTAGTCTACCTGGACTTCAGTAAAGCCTTTGACACTGTCCCCCACAACATTCTCATGGAGAAGGTGGCTGCACATGGGTTGGATGGGCATACACTCTGTGCGGTGAAACACTGTCTGGACAACCGGGTTCAAAGAGTTGTCAGTGGAGTTAAATCCATTCACCATCCCTGAACATGTTTACATCTGTTTGGATGTGGTGCTCAGGGACATGATTTAGTGGTGGGTAGTTAAGAGTTAGGGTAGTATGGTTAGGTTGAGTTTGGAGTTGATGAGTTTGAGAGTCTTTTCCATCCTCAGCTATTCTATGTTTCTATGATTCTATAAGTCTACTTAAATTGCTAAACCTAGTATCTCTACCAGTCAGTAACTAAATGTGAGACTCTTCACTAGCTACAGGTTCTCTTCCCAAAGACAGGTGAGTCTCAAATCTGCTTACAAACACGAAGTCTTTATTTTGAAAGTAACAATGTTTGACTTGTGAATAAGAACTATGTAAATAGATTTTAATGACTTTTCAGTTCTTCCTTGGCTCAAATCAAAAATTCTGAAATGCCTTTTGTGGACATGCAAGTGTACAACACAGATAATCTATCCGGAATACAAATAAGATGGAGTAGTAAAGAACTTTCTTTTCTTACTTTTAATAAGGGTAATTAAATTCTATCCATACCCTGTATGCACAGAATCTCTTTGAATGAGTGGTCTTCATTAAATTTTCATGAGAAACATCACAGTATAGTGGACTCAAATAGCCAGAACTGTTATATTTTTGACAGTTGTGTCTTGTTTCCGATCTGGTTTTAGGTATTTGGCAATAAAACCATATATTCAACATAAAATGGACTGGGGAAATAATGAAATTTCTAATTGAAGCACTTATCAGAGTGGATTTAGTTTTTAAGATGTTTTTTTTTTTGTTTTGTTTTGTTTTGTTTTTGTCTCAAAGAGTATTAGTGATTTGTACAAAACTGTCTTTATATTTTGATGATAGCAAGTTTGACAAATCATCAAACACATTGTGCAACAGATCTGAGTACTGTTTGTTAATGAACTGCCTCTAGCTCTCCGAAAGAGAAAAATAACTGTTAAAATTTTTTTGATACATTGGTAGGCCTACAGTTGTATATAACGTAGAAAGATTTTTCTTTGCTGCTTACTAACAAGTTCCTTAAGCTCTAAATTTCACTATTTACCAATGTTTCTTATTAATATTCCATTCTAGTGAGCTAGTTTTCAGCGTATCAACAATTTAAATCAGGCTTGACCTTCTCAAAGCCATTTGGTACTGTCAGCTTGAGAGGCCATTAAAGGGCAGATTTTTCTGTCCTTGTGGTTAGTTAGTAGTACATACAATAGAAGTTTTGTTTCGGTTGGCAGATACAAAGATTTAAAAATAGAATACATTCTTTGAATATGTTAGATGCTGTAACAGTGTGAGTCCCTATTTAACGCTGTACTCCATTACTAACATTAAGAGAATACCTTAAGTCCTGTGCTAGTATCACTTCCAGTTGCTGGAAGAGCTCTTTAAAAGTTGTTTGCTCCCAATTGTTTGATCTGAACAACATCATAGGCAATTACAAAGACTGGTTAGACTGGTTATCATACAAACTCTTGATGATGATTTGAAGCTCCTGCCTTTTTCTTTTTCTTTTTCTTTTTCTTTTTCTTTTTCTTTTTCTTTTTCTTTTTCTTTTTCTTTTTCTTTTTCTTTTTCTTTTTCTTTTTCTTTTTCTTTTTCTTTTTCTTTTTCTTCCTTTCTTTCTTCCTTTCTTCCTTCCTTTCTTCCTTCCTTCCTTCCTTCCTTCCTTCCTTCCTTCCTTCCTTCCTTCCTTCCTTCCTTCCTTCCTTCCTTCCTTCCTTCCTTCCTTCCTTCCTCCCTTTCTTCCTCCCTTTCTTCCTTTCTTTCCTTCCTTCCTTCCTTCCTTCCTTCCTTCCTTCCTTCCTTCCTTCCTTCCTTCCTTCCTTCCTTCCTTCCTTCCTTCCTTTCTTTCTTTCTCTTTCTTTCTTTCTTTCTTTCTTTCTTTCTTTCTTTCTTTCTTTCTTTCTTTCTTTCTTTCTTTCTTTCTTTCTTTCTTTCTTTCTTTCTTTTTTTCTTTTTTTCTTTTTTTTTCCATCACAGTTGTTCTTGGAATGCATTTCTAAACTTTCTCTTTGTGTATTCAGTCTGTCTGACATTGCTCATCTGTAAAAAAACCTCCTTGAGATTCCCACATCTAGCTAAACTCAGACTTCTAAGTAATCGTTAATTTTGAAAGGGTTGCATTTTGAAAATACTTGTATTTCAAGTAAAATTACACTCTAACAAAAAGAAACTATGTTCATCTTTAGGAGTACCCATTAAAAAAAAAAAAAGTTTCTGTACACAACTGTGGTATGACTACTTATGACAAATTCTACTCTCTTCCTTCTTTAACTGTAACTTGTAATGCTTGAATGAAGAAAAAAAAAAAGCTATTCCAGTCTCTCTTTTTCAAATGTTACAAATCTATAAGATTTCAGCAAATTTAGAAGAATGTATGCTGTAAAATTTACATATATACAAAAGCAGGATCCAAAGAAAGAGGAAGATTCAAATCTAGTACGATGGATTTCACTCTTCATGACAAATCTACCAACATAGGTAAAATAAGAGAATGCTATTTTCATCCAGTGTTCATGACACCTTATTTACATTTTGGCTACTTTTCCCACAGAAAACTTTCAAATCATTTCTAGACCTTGCTGGAAAAAGTGGCTGTCATAAACAGCCATTGGATCCACATGGACTGGGACTTAAAGTCCTAAATTCTCTATTGTGCTAAGTTGCTGAATCTCCCTGACAATCAACATTGTGATTTAACAAGAAAGACAGAATAAGTTTCTCAGATATAGAATATCAAGACAAAATTACTATGTTATCGATATTAAGTGCAAAAGTGAAGTACCCAAAACACAGTGTGCTGACATTAGAGGTGAATTATGGAGTATAAAGGTAGTAGCAGGTTCCAAGACTGGATAGTCAATATGAGAACAAGGTGTAAGTATTTTCTTCCACGTTAGTTGTTTGCACCATAGATAGATCTGTGTTCTGGAATTAACCTGCAGTTTAATCTGTGTAATTTGCCTCACTAAGATATATACTTTAAGTATTCCATTGTGTCTCACAAAGAGAAACATGGTCCCATGTGAACTAATTAATCTTTTTTGTGGAAATGGAAGGTTGTTCTCCGTTCTATTCAGGAAGAAAAAAAGTCTATTTCAAGATTCAGGATGGCTTTGCCACTGGCAAGTTTCAGTCATTCTATAGCTCGTAGAATTAAAAAGGCACACATGGAGTATTCCCAGAATACACTATAGATACTGAAGATAAACTGCTGCAATAAAGTCTATTATTTCAAGGAACAGTGTAAATAAAGCTTTTATTTTCACTATTCCAGATGGCAGCAGCATATAATTTGCTCTGTTTTGACATCATGACCATATCATTCAAAACCATTCTTCCTACAACTTAACTGAAAGTGGGTCTGAAAACAGTAAAATCAAATAGAGTGGAGGAGGGACTGAAATAAACATTTTGCAGCAAAGTTGGCATTCTCTACTATTAGCAAAGAACTATGCAAACGAATAAATTGAAAAGTAAAAACAAAACAGTTTATTAGTATACATAAAAGACTTAGTTGGATTGAAAAGATATAATATATAAGAAAAACAACAATTACTAAGCATTATTCTTATTGAAATATTTTACAAAGTAAATTTTGCTGAAACAGAAATTACGAATATAGAACTACTTCTTTTCCAAGAGTTCTTTGTTCAAAGCTGTTGTATACAGACAGGGACATTTATGTAGTGCTGCTCTAAGTCAGTAAAACTAGGTATATTAGGTAATGGCTGCACTGCAATAATGTAAGTAGGTAACAGTTTTGATTTATGTTAGATTTTAAGCAATTATACCATGCAAGGACAAGACACTAATAAGACAATCGGACACTTACTAACAATCACTTAATATTCAACAAGAAGATAGCTGTCCATACTATCCCATTAAAAAAATATTCATTTAAAAATACATTTTTAAATATTCTTCATCTTCAAGATTCACAAACTACTTTTGATGGGAGGAGGGGGGGGGAAAGGTTCAGTAGGTTTATGAAATTACCCTGCAAATTGCGAAGTAATGTCTGCATAACAAAACATAGAGTCTGAATTATTGTTTGTATGAATTTTGCACCAGGAATTTCACACTGAATTACGTCAGTTAACATTCACTGTTACTACACTTTAGCCTTAAGTAAGTTCTCTGTTTTAACAAATGAATACACTGAAATCAGATATCTTCATAAGGACATGAAAATGGAAAAAGTATTTGTACTCTCTCGTATTGGTTCTCAAAATCTGCTAAATTAACAGTGTGCATAGCAAGTTCTTTCCACAGTGACTTGTCCCACTGATGGGAACAAGTCTTCTTTAACAATGAAATACCAACAGTCTAGAACCAGCACTCAAAGAATCATCACTCATTAAAACAAAACAAAACAAAACAAAAAGATCTTTAAAAAAAAAAAGTTATTATCACATTTGCACTTGGGCATTGTCATAGCTTACAGAACAGCATACCATCTGAATATCATATGACCAAATTTGGCCATGGCTGATCTTCTGGATATCTTTTTCTCACTGGGAATGGAATGTGAAATAAAAAAGGTCGTGTCCTAAAAAAATGCAGTGAATTCAAGAATCACTGCCAAATATCCGTCTTTAGCATAAGGAGAGGATTCAGTCAGGATTATGGTAATGAAACAAAGGCAGAGAATGTGAAGAGGTTTAAGTGCACAGTATCCATACTCAGGAAAGGAAACACTAAACATCTGAAGAAATATATCCTTCCATTTATTTGCATATGCAAATGTCACAAGAATGAAACTATACATCTTGTACTGACAAATAAAAGACAAGAGCACTGCAAAAAAGAATGATAGGAATTTTCATGATTACCATTCCTAATTTGAGGTCTACTTTCCAGACAGGGTTAGGATTTAGATTACACTAAATCAGGGCTGGACTAGGGTTTGCCAAGAATGAGGATTAAGAAAACATGATTGCTCTGCCTAGTACATATTTCGACATATCTGTGATTCTTTTCCCTCCATTTTAAAAATAAAATGAAAAGAATAACAAATCCTGTGATGGCAGACTATGTCTTAAGCTTTAATCTTTCAAACTACATTTTATGATGTAGATAACTAATATTAGTAACAGGCTCCTGTGCACTAAAGCTCATTTCCAATGTTAGTAGTTGATATCTGGATTGATTAAAATCACTTTATATCATATATCGTTTTTTCAATCTTATTTTTTTCTTCTTTATATCATTTATATTCTGTGTTAAATATTGATATTAATAAACATATTACACTTTTACTAGTGATTGTCTCATACTCATTCTTAAGTATAAAACAACAAATAATCAAAATAAAGACATTACATATTAATCTGAATTGAGAACAGGACACAAGCTTTGCCATGCCTGGCCTGGCCATGCCTTGCCTTGCCTGGCCTGGATGGCACTGAACTGGCCTGGCCATGCCTTGCAGTTCCTTGCCTGGCCTGGGAGAGAAAGGTGTCCCAGAATGCCCGAAGTTTGGTCCTTTAGAAAAAAGAAAGAAGGAATAAAGCTGATGAAATTTTATCCTTCAGGATTTGCTGAAGATCCTTTGCTCAGAACAGTAAACACAGTTTTGTTCTGTGAATTAAGCAGTATGCTATTCAAGCTAGAGACTATGCTTTCCAAATTTTACTGTGGTGCATAACACACCAGTGAACCCAGCCAAGTGTATCAATTGGGATGTTATATCAGTATTTTAGTAAAGAGCAAACATGAACAACAAAAAATAAAAGTGTTATTACTGTTGAAAAGAAAGAGAAAAAAGAGATATATCATTAGAACAGACCATGAGCACTGAAGAGTCATTTGAAGAGGATATCCCTTGAAACCTATTACTGAACATTAAAAAAAGAAAAAAGAAAAAAAAAAGAAGAAGAAAATAAGAAAAAAATTGTGTTTGTTCTAGCTATGCATAGTTTTTCTGTATTTAGTACAGAACCTACATGAAACTTCATGGGGGACTGAAAAGAAATTCCTTTATGGGTGGATGGTGAAGTCCTTCCCTGATTACCTATACTAGAGGGAATGGGTGTGCCTTACGCCTCACTCCTCATCTTTCTGAGTACGAAGGAAGGCTCTGCTAACAGGAGATGATAGGCCCAGGAGAAAGGGAAAGTGTACACATGAACTTCCTTTTGACTTGGCATGGGATTTGTCAAGTTCAGTGTTAACTCTAAAAAAGGACAATAACATGATTTGTGAATGGAAGTGCAAAATGATATTTATTAAAATCTACAGTTAGAGTGAGCATCTCCAAATCATACTGGACAAATATCATCAAAATGAGATGCAGAGCCAGACAAACTAACATAAAAATATATGCATATAAGAAGAAACAGGAGGAAAATTTTCATGTCACAAAATTTATTTTCAAAGCTATCCCAATCTTATCTGCAAATGGTGTTAGTGAAGTAAAGGAGGTGCAGAGAGCCAGTTCCTGCTCCTGAACAGCCTAAGCTTAGCTTAGCATTTTGCTTGTTAAGTAAATAAAAAATCAGTGTAAGCACAAGGAGAACTCTGCACCAAATCCATGTGGGCATGCTTAATACGTGGTAAATTATATGAAGAAGGTGCAGATGAAGATAACATCAAGCCAAAATACAAAGACAGGAATCTGTCAGTGAGTGACACCATTCCATAGGGGCAACATAAACACTTGACTAAGAGTACTAGGGCTGTGTCTGATTTCAGCAATGGAACTGTTTCTCCTTTGATTTATTAGCACTAACAGTTATCATCCCTTTTTAAAACAAAATACAAAATTCATTCCTTTTAGGGAACAGGATTGAAACTAATTTTTCTGCACAACGGAGAGGCAGGCATGAAGATGTAGGCAATCTTTGGAAGTAGTTGAGAACATATCACATGTTAAACTAATGGAAATACTTTCTGCACCTAAATAAATACACAGCAATAAATCTTATGACTACATATCATAATTTTAGTATTTTGTGGTACTTAAGGAAGACTTAAAAATCAATGTGTTCATTCTTTGGCTTTTATTTGATTAATTTCATTAACTGATTGTATTAAAACATACTACTTTGAAGAATGGCTGTAACACAGTCTGCTTTGAGTACTAGCTGCAAAAGTAATAGATGTGGTGATTTTAAAAAGCAGTGATGGTTGGGCTTGCATTTTGGGTAACCTGTTGCTCATTCAACACATGAAGAACATATCGTATGTAATGTATTTTACTTACATAATGTAAATATATACATATTTGTGTGTATGAGTGTGTCTTTGCTCTACATACTGCACTCCCAGGAAAAAAAGAAAGAAAGAAAGAAAGAAAAAAGAAAGTCTGTCAGAGGTATTTAACCTGATGTATTAAAATTTTTTGAGGAAGATTATTTTTAATCTTTAGTATGAAACAGCTATGTTTAAATACTGTTACAGGAACTGGCTGTGGGCCTGTAATAAACAAGACCATACACATTCTTACCCACAAACACCCACCTTAATATCTCATTTTGCAGTTGAAAACCACAAAAATGCTACCATGAAAGAGCAACATCAAGAGCTTCGAGGAAAACATTCTATTGAATTTTGAGTTTAAAAATCTCTATTCTTTTACAGAACAAGAGAAAATTATTTCTCAATATTTTCAGTTTTTTGCTTTGCAATCCCTGCTATTTTTTCCCCAAGGACCTTCTTCCCCTTTTGAGAGAGTTAAAGTCCATCTAGTGTCTGTAAGCTTGATGCTAACTATGCTGTTCTGATGTCAAAAAAACAAGGTTCTGATGGTGTCACCAGCCAGGAAGCCAAGTTCTTATAGATTGGATCCATCTATTTCTTTCAATGTCCTTACCTACTACAGGGAGCAGAAAAGAGAAGATGACCTGTGCTCTCAATTCCTGCAGCAGACATCGCACAGCTCTGAAGCCACTTTTGTTGGCCTTTAAACTACATGTTCCTGCTTCATAACCCCCCATGTGGAAAAGCAGTCATGCGTAATGATAGTTCCTAAGGCCTGTACAACTGGCTGTTTCATTCAAGCATAAGTGAAAACTAGTTACTAGAAGACCAAGAGGAAAGAATCAAAAGGTATTTTCAAGTTGATATTTAAACATTGAAGACACACTAACGTAAATATATGTAAACTCTGATTAGAAGTGTCATAAGATTTTATCATCATTCATTATTAGTAACTCTTTTTTTTTTTTAATACCTCACAATAGTACACCTAGACAAATGGCACTGAACTTCTAGCACATACTAACGTATCTATCTGCTTTAGCATAAGCTAAGTGGGGTGATTAATACCTACTATCACTGTTCACTTCAGCAGCTATATATTAGTTGGTCCACCTTTGTTATCAAGAGGTTATAAGATTGAAAGTTCACAGCTGGAAGTTTTTGGAAAATAAACAACTTTCTCAGTCAGAACAAGATGTTAGTTTAATAATCTTTACAATAAAACACACACTGTTTCTATTCTTTGTATGGTATGCATATAATGCTAATTAAATATAGTAGGAGTTACAGGACTGCATCAAAAGAATAAATGCTATAAAACCTAGAATAATAATTTTAACACATGAAAACAGTATTGCACTTGTTCCTAAGAACCCATTAAGCAACTATAATACTCTATAAATTGAATAAAGCCTGTTACTAATAATTCCAAGTTAGTTAGAACTAAAATGTTCATTTTATACTGATTTTATTTTACTACACCTTTAGTGTTCTAAGTGATTTCTGTTGTTCTACCTCTGCATAAATTTATTATCATAAGTTTCTGTTTTATCCTTCAAGATTTTTCTCCACAGTAGTATAACCGCTCATTTTTATGACAGAAGCTTTTTTTCTGTAAGACTCTTAGAAGATATTTATCTGAGTTTTATGCTTTGGTCTTCCTGATATTTTTACTCTGGAGATAACTACCTTTCAGACTACTTCTTTCTTTCCTTCTTTTCCCGCAATTTGCTTTCAGCAGTGGAGCCTTTCAGTCTGTGTTTAGTCTTCTGTTCAAACCTGTCTCTCTAGAGAGTTACAAATACTTGTCAATCTCCCAAAAGCAAAAATGGGAATTTAAAACATTCTTTTATTTCAGCTGCAAAGTAAACTCATTATCCCCTGTCTGTTGGCCTAAAAACATTTCTCTTGAACTTCCTGCTGCTTTCAACTTTCACGTTGAACATCATCATCTGCCTAGACCTCTGGTAGCTCCAAAGCTTTTTAGCTGCTAAAGGCCACTGTGCCAGGGCAGTACATTTTCCATTCAAGTGTATGGTGTTAGTTCATACTTTTTGATAGTGTGTTGCAAAGAAGGGCTTACTATGAGAATGTGTAATGTCTGTGCCTAGCACCAGGGGAACAGAAGATTCAGGACAATTTTACTGAGGATTATGAAGTTCTTTTGAGGATTGAACCCTTTTATTGCCATGATGACAGCTGACTCAGTTGTGATGCCACTTTAAATGTCAGCCAAACTCCCTCCTTACAGTAGCGAATACTAAATTTGCTTAATAGAACTCCTGCACTTTCTGACTTTCTGTAAGATGTTCTTCACGTGCATTATATGCGAGGCATATAAGTTCTCTTACTGTATGTCAGGAAAAATAGATAACAGTGTGCAAACTTGCTGTAAAGTAAATGGTAAAATATTGTGAATAGAAATGTTAGAAGAATTAGAAACATGTACACTGAGTAAAGAGCAGATGAAACATCTGCAACATGACTATGCATGCGAGATAACTTGTGCTCAAACTCAAACCACCTTAACAATAACATCTGCATGCAAAATCAAAAATTTAAATGTAGTGAGGATACATGAGGCATTTAAAAATGAAAAACAAGTTTTAGTTTTTGTTTTGTTTATGAGAAATGAATGTAAAATAAGCATAACCATTTCACAGATATTAAGTCATCTCATGCTTCCCAAATTGAGTGCAAACATGCTTCTCTGTGTTGTTGTGTTTTTTTTTTCCCCCTGTTTTAAAAGAAATTCTAGGTAATAATAAAACATTAAGAGCAATAGCTGGGTTCTATTTCTTTATTTATATTAAAGTATGCCAAATACTAAGCAGACAAACTTCATTTTGGTGTAAATGATGATCATATAGACACAGAATTTTAAAATTCTTAAGTCTCATTCTAGGATTTCTACAATTATTTCTTAATTTGCTTCATCTTCACTCCAAATTAGTATTACATCTTGGGAAAAATGCAAAACATAATAAAATATAGAAAAAAGTTGTTTGGATATATTCAAGCACAGAGTACATTTTGTGAATTTAACACTCAGAAATGAACACAATAAGGAGATATTTAAATGAAACTATAGCATCCTGTAGCATTTGCAAGGAGTACTGTAGACTTCTGCAGGACTGTTTTAAAGCCTAACATCTATAAGCAATTACTAATTTTATAAACATATGGCTGATGATGAATCAAAGCCTGAGATGTTTAAAAACTCAGTTGATACAATCCTACAGAACAAATATAGAATTTCTATCAAAGCACAGTTCATGTATGGCAAAAATGCATTCAAAATTTAGCAAATAGTTCTGCAGCTCACTTTCATGGTCAACTGGTCTATCACAATTGAAAAAATCTATGTTCTCTCTTCAATTATTGTTAATACACATGAAATGAATGTGTTCTATCCAGGTTTTTCTCTCAAGTCATGAACTCAGTACCTCCAGTAAGTCTTCTCATTCAAAACAGTAAGGGAATCAGAGCTGAAGCATCTCAGTTTCTCCCAAGATGCAGAAACCAACCTATAAAGTCATTGCAATTGAGAAGTAAACACTTGAATTTGTTGTGCTCCCTGTGAGATACAAGAGTTCAATTTGTTCACCTCCCTTAAAATCCTCAACCGTTCTTGCTAATTACACTAGATGTACTACACTACACTACACTACACTAATGTAGTGTACACTACAATGTACACTACATTACAATCAGGAAATGTCATCAGTAGGTTTTCTAATTTCCTAGATATTTTAGAAGATGTGTTCCAGGAACTCACACTGTCAAGTTTACTACAAGCTTTGCGACACATTTTAGGGGTAACATTTAATTCCAGCTGATTGCCAGAAGAATTTATAACAGAAATTCAGTCTGTTGTTTCCATTTTCAACTTGTCACTGAAATGAGACACATTTACCTTGTGGTCTGTATAAATTAAGCACTATTTCATTCCTGCCAGGTGAAGGAAAGACACCTCTATTGGTGAAGGATAAGGATTTTACAGACTAACTGTAAAATGCTTGAATAACTCCTATTTTTTTTTTTTTTTTTTTTGCTTAACAAATTTCTATATTCTCCAGAATAGCATTCTTGCTTTAGAAGGCATTTCATTAAATATTTTATGTAAATTGGAGTTCAAAGGCTTCTAAAAGTCATGTCTTCAGCTTTAATGCTGAAAGTCTTGCTGTGATTTATGACAATATATTTCTCTCTCTCCATACAAATGCATAAAATAAAACATATTCCAAGAAAGTGCCTCTACAAAACACCACCTTCTGATAGCAAACAAAACCAAGAAGAACCTAGATAATCCCAAGCTTATGCAGACATAGAAAACAATTTTAATGTTACTGGTAGGCTTCTCTGTTCCTTTTGTACTTTATGCCATACACAGTAAAACTAAGTAGGAAATATATTTCCAGTATTTTAATACCAAAATATTTCAAAGATATTGAAATTGATGACAACTTCTGTGCAGTGATCAGATTGCACAGATTTTACAGTCATAGATCAGCAAATTTAACCTCTCTGATCATATATTTACTAGAAGCTTATTTTCATCTCCAATTATTGATATCATCCTTGCTCTGTAGATTCTTTATATAGCTTTGTAAATTTGCCCTGAATCAGTGTATTTCACTGTATGGTTACTTTCAAGCACACTCTGACTTCAAACTTACCATGATTCAAGCTGATATCAGCACTGAAAATAGCTCATCCTGATTTTTAAGCTTGAAAATGCTATGGAATCTAACTGTATACTGTATTTTAGAATCAGCTCCTTTAAGAGATCATGAGACATCCTCAGGCTCACTGGCTATAGTGAGAAATATAGATACAAAATACAAAATACAGAGAAAATGGATGTTTCAAGTGAAAAACTACAGTTAAATCAGAATGCCTTGTCAACTGCAATGAAAGTAAGGTATTTTGTTATTCACAGTCCAAATTCGTAAAAGATCTTTATCTATGCCCAGGTTGACTCTATGTTTAAGTACATATTCACATGGAAGTTTTAACAAACTGATTTTCACATGTGAGATTTTGTACTACTCGGTTACATTTTGTATTGAGTATGTGAAAGATATTTTCTTTGTAGATTTTGAAAGGAACATATTAAAGTGGCAGTTGCTCTGAAAGTATACCGAAGGGATACAACAGGGTTCCTTTTAAATGTGGGTGATCTGAAAAAAAAACTTTAAAAAATATTAAAAAAGAAAAAATCTTCATATGTATTATGATCTTTAAATATTTAATAAAAATAATAGTGAAAAAAAAATATTGCAGATTTTCTGGCAGAAAAAAGGGCCAACAGATTTTCCGATAAATCAAAAATCATTGGGTCACAAAGTATATTTACATTTATTTAAATCAAATGTTTAAAGTTCATTATGAATTTAATTTCTTAGTTTGTGGATTTACTTACTTTTATGTTAAGTTGTTCATATTATTTTGGCATTCTGTTATTAGTACTGCAATAGCATGTTGCACAGGAGCAACTCAATAACGAGTAGAAGCAAAAAAACAGCTTAATACACCAATTCTGGTGATATATTATACTTTCTGGGCCATGAAACCGAGTGTTTATGTGCAGTGAGTATGTTAGGTTGGTAGATAAATAGCTGCATTTTCTCTAGTAGCTTTTGTTGTAAAGTCTTTGTAGCAAGTACAAAGTCATTTCATGAGCATGTAGAATGCAAGGCATGACAGAGATTCAATCTTTACTGGAAACATAGAAAGATACTGTAATACAAATACAATATTTCTTGATTGAAATATTGGATAAATATATGTCAGCTGATGAAATCATATTTCTCTCCATAGGGTTTTTGAATCCACTACTTTTTACTTTTCTAGAAAACCTTACTGATGTTTGTGATGATGGAACATTTTCATTCATTCCACAGTGGAGAAAAGGCAAAATAATGTCTAAATATGTAATAAGAGAATAGTGAGAATAGGTCTATTTTGGTAAATAAATTACTTTGAACTATCAAAAGCCCAAAAGTAAATGGACATCTGCAACAGTTTTCAGTCAGCTATTAGTGTTCAGAGATAAAATCATGCACAATCTTATAGACAAAAGTTTACTACAGTCACCAAAACAGCTGATTCAACTTCATTCACATTGCCATGAAAACTGTTTAACTTTACCTTTCAAACAGAGATACAAGAATCTGACACAATTTAAAAGGCTATTTCTGGGCTGTCAGTCAGAACAGACGAGACGAACATTTATTTGCAAGTTATTGAGAACTTGCCAAATGTAGACATATAAATTAGGATGTTATTTTACTGTCTGAAATTTAGACTACAGAAATACAAAAAATAAAGAAGGGAAAGAAACTACAAACATAAGGACACCATTGATCATATATAACATCATAACAGAAAAATTATACCTAAGATTTTTTTTCCACTTATCTTCACTGATGAATAGCTACAAAAAACAACATAATCTGTTGAACAACACTACTCAAAATATAAAAAGGAAAATCACCAACAGTTGCCTTCTATCATATCTAATACAAATCTCACGACTTAGAAAAACTAGCACAAAAAATGTTGGTTGTGTTTAAGTTGTTTTTCAACAGTGTGTGATACCGAGTATTTTTTGCCAAAAAGAAAATTATATCATAACAATAACTTGTCTGCTTGTATTTGAGGAGTGACATTGGAAATCAAAGGATTTTTAATGCTCTGTAAACATGCTGATGTTTAGTAGGGTAGAAGAGAAAATATTCTATGATGTACAGATTTAAAGATGTTCATGATTCCAAGTTACCTAAAGGATGGGAAAAAGACTTGGTCAATAATGTACCACATTCAGAATTTTTTAAAATGATCTGTTTTGAACTTTCTTTTTCTTGTCACATTATAAGTATTCTTCACCTATGGTTGCACGTGTATTCTATAGCCTTTTATATTTCTTCCCCCTGAAGTTAGTGACACATATCCTCATGTTTTAATTATTACTGTTTTCAGACTTTTCAAATTAATGAACACTTCATAATCATATTTAGCAACAAACTCTATTTGATTATAGATGAAATGTTTTGTTGCAAAGCCTTTGTCATAGGCAAATATAATAAAAGGAAAAGTTAGAATAATTGTGTACTTGCATTTTTGTATTCAAATTCTGTGAGTATTAATCTATTAATCTACTGACTCTTACTTCCAGTTCATCTGCTTTAAAATCATTAAATATCAGAGTACCTTTTTAGGATAACATTAGAGGCCAGTTAACCAATGACTAATGGTATAAAAGAAGGTACATACAATGATGGAAAGATGAACTCCCAAATAAATGTAAAACTGAACATCGCAGAAGTGTGATATGAATTTTGAAGAATTACCACCTTCCAAAAAGAATGAAAGAAAAACATCATTTAATGTTTTGACGTTAGAATATTAAAACAACTGGTCTACCATAATACATTTTTGCCTATTAGCACTAGTCTGCTTAATTCTTCAATATTAAGTTCTTACACAAATTTCACCTTTCCTTGAAAAAGTAACACAGCTGATGCACATTATCAGTTTATTTACACTTTTGTGTGTGTGTGTGTAGTATATTCTATTCTCTCTCCATGCTGGTAAAAAAATAAATTTAAAATCTACATATATATACATAAATATGTATATATATATTCTCATTATGAATTAGCCTTCCAAAATTCAAATGTTTAGCATAAAACTTATCATCTTTAGAATAATTTCACATAAAACCTTTGGGAAATCTTTTATTTCCAATTCTTTTAGTTAAAAGCTTTTTTCTTTTATCTACTGTCCACTCTAATCTATGAGGTTGCCTTTGCTGTCAATTAACATAAAAGTTATTTTTTTCTTCCCTCACTTCTACTCTTACCCTGTCCCTTCCTCCCTTTCTTCCATCTTCTGCCTTCCTTCCTTAGAAAAAGAGAAGACTGAGAGAAGATCTTAGAAACGCTTAAAAATATCAAAAGGGTGAGTGTTAAGAGGATGGGGCCAGGCTCTTATTGGTCATGTTCAGCAAGAGGATAAAGGGCAGTGAGCACAAAAAGGAACACAGAAAAAGTTCCACCTGAACATAAGAAATAAATTCTTTACTTTGAGGGTGACAGAACACTGGAAGAGGCTGCCAAGAGAGGCTGTGGAGTATCCTTCTCCAGAGATATTCAAAACCTACCTGGACACTTTTATGTACAACCTTCCCCAGGGAGACTTCTTTTGCAGGGGGTTGGACGCGATGATTTTCAGAGATCTCTTCTAACCCATACAATTTTGCAATGCTTTCCTTTCTACCTTCCTCACTAGTTTCTTTCTTTCTTTCTTTCTATGACGGTATTCATAAAATAGGAAATAACTTTTACATATCATATTAGGAAGGTAAGTGTTCGATAAAAACTTAAACTGCAGTTTGCAAGGTTAGAGCTGAAAAATGATCAAAAAAGTAGGATCGAAGGCTGTCAAGGCCCCAAATAACATAGAATTAGAATTGCTATTAAAACAGAAAATAATAATCCCAAAAGAATGTCCACCGTTATACTGTTTTCATTAGTCATAATGATTCCTTTTTTCATACAATCATAAAATCACAGAATCACCAAAGTTGGACAAAACCTCCATAATCATGTAGTCCAAACATTCACCTACCACCAGTATTTCCCCACCAAACCACATCACTCAGTAAAACATCTAAATGTTTATTGAACATCTCCATGGGTGGTGACTCAACCACCTCCCCGGGCAGCCTGTTGCAGTGCCTGCTCACTTTTTCAGAGAAGAAAATTTTCCTAGTATCCAACCTAAGACTCCCTTAGTGCAACTTGAAGCCATTCCCTCTAGTCCTGCCACTGATTACATGGGAGAAGAGGACAAAACCCAAGCGTCTACCAACACCCCCAGGTCCATTTCTTCCATATAGTGTTCCAGCCACTCTGTACCATGCCTGTTGTTGTGGCCAAAGTGCAGAATGCGGCACTTGGTCTTGCTGAACTTCATCGCACTGGCCTCAGCCCAGTGATGCAGCCTGTCCACATCCTTCTGTGGTGACATCTGTAAACTTACTGAGGGTGCACTCAATCCTCTTGCCTAGTTAATCAGTAAAGATATTGAACAGAAAAGGCCCCAGTACTGGCCCTTTGGGGGCACCATTCATGACCAGTCACCAACTGGATTTGACTCTATTTACCACCGCACTCTAGGCCCTGCCATCCAGCCAGTTCTTCACACAGAAAAGAGTTTATCTGTCCAAGCCATGGACTGCTCATTTCTCTGGGAGAATACTGAAGGAGACAGTTTCAAAGGCTTTGTTGAAGTCAGCGTGGACTATGTCAAAAGCCTTTTCCTCATCCACCAGGCAAGTCACTCTATCAATGAAAGAGATCAGATTGTCCAAAGACAGAGATCTAGATGTTGATCTACACAGTTAGAAAGTACAACCAAATAACTCTTGTTCTGATTAGGAATAAGGTAAAACTTTCCTTCTTTTATTTTGGAACAACATTCACAGTATAGCTTTCTTTATGTTGAAGTGGACTGCAACACGAGTACTAAGTATTGCTCAGGGACCGGTCGCAGGACTTGAAAATTGAATATCTGTAGGGAAACATGGTAGGCCAGCAAAAATAGTATTAGAAATGTTTCAAAAATCCAGCTACTGTATTTCAAAAGGTTTCTTGATTTATCATGGAGAACATCACATCCTAACACTCAAAACTCTAATTTGCAATTTCTCTGTCTTCACTGCTAATCATACATTTCAAATGCAAATCTGCAGATATACAGACACTTCCTGCGAAGATGGATCAGCGCTAATTTTGAGACTGAATCCACCTACATCCTTCTACAAGGTAACAACATAATATATTGATTTCTCAGCCATTGTTCCATGTTGTGACTTCAGGAGACTCACGTGGAAGGCAGATGCAATGACAGAAAAGCATTCACATTTGTGAGGAATTTTCACTAGCCAGGACTTGTTTATGTCCAATAAACATTCAGTAGTCTAGGACTGTGCACATTTTTATGAGACATTACGTTTAAAAGATAGTAGCTAGTAATGACCAGAACTTAAGAAAATATAAAACATGTATACCATAAATTTCTCTATATTGTCACTGCTATCAATAAAATTAAATACTGATACAGTGCAGTATCATAACTGATCAAAAATCATATAGTGGGTTTGCATGTGAATGATAATAAAATGTCAAAGTTCTTACTTGGAAAGAGTTGCATTCTCAACACAACACAAATATTTCTGTTAATATATTCATTGTATTGAATGTATTTTTCTTAAAGCTAGTAATTATTATAATCTTACTTATTCCATGGCTGGCACCCTCTTGCCCTTAGTGTGTCTGTCATTTATTTCCAAAAATTCAAGCACTTAAACAAACAAATGAACAAACAAAAAAACAGCACTGGAAAAGAGCTTATGCAGGACTGGGAAGGTCTTGTATCAGAACAGGCATTTGTAAATTTCTGAAAGGGTTGTTTGAAGGATACATCTGAAATGAAAATACTTGTTTTTCAGAAAGCTTATACTGTTCACCAATTAACTGCATTGTTAAATGTGAATGTAATCACGAATAATTCATTATTTAAAATTTAAAAATAATAGCATGGTGACATTGTATACTAGCAATCTAACTTATGAAACATTAATATTCCATAATGAAATGTAAGAACAAGCTGCTTCTTCACATTTACTTCCATTACCAGCCTTTGTTCAACATATAACAAACTACTATCATCTTTATTTCTCAGTATTTAAAAGAGATGGTGTCCTCATGTAATAGGATCTGAAAGGATTGCAAGGCAGAAACAGAGATTACACAACAAGAATGCTCTCAGTATGTTCAGGCTTGTTTTATGTCTTCACATTGTTTTATCCTTTTCTTGTCCTCAACTCAAGAACAATAATTCTACATATGGCAGAAAAAAATTAATCATTACAGATTTTTATACCTATATAAAAATATGTACTATATAAAATATAGTATTTTTTTATTCTATACCCATATAAAAATTATATGCTATAAATGAAAGAAGAATTAAATATAAAGGAATAGTATAACATTTATAGCTACAAAAGAAAGCAACCTTTTAGATTCTCATGGAAGTATGGTACACAAATACACGAACTAGACTTAAAAAGGAGGTCAGGGACTGGTCATGCATTGGTGTATTTACAGTGATACACAGAAAAACGTTGATCATCTCTAATACTTTCTGTACTCAATTCTTTCCTATGAAACTACACCTACTGTCTTCAAATTATTATTATTAAAGTACTTAATTAATTAATTAGTTTATTAAAGGTGATTTGTGTGAACTGGTTATTTCTACATCCTTGCTGCACACACACACACACAAAAAAGCTGTGTAATTCCCTCTCACAAATAGGTTAGAAAAAAAACATTATGAACAGCTGCCCTGAGGGACTGGAAGAGCCTCACTGCATGGTATATTACCTGAAGGTAAAATAAAGCTATTCATTTGCATTTTAAACTTTTGAGACACATTTTAAATTCTAGATATCTTTTTCCATTCTTTTTTTCTATTACAATCAGATCCAAAATATGACAAGAATAGTTCCAGTTGTTTTACAATACATATATTAAAAATAATAATAATAAAAAAAATGATGACTATGATTAGAATACTCTATTGCACAATTCAAAGTATTTTAGAATTTTTACTGGTGACCTGAGTCAAAGCACTGAGTGCACCCTCATTAATTCTACAGATGATAGAGGAATCTGGATAGGTTGTATCAAAGGGCTGAAGCCAACAGGAAGAAATTTAACAAGACTAGGTCCTGCACATTGGCCTCAACAACCCCAGGCAATGCTTACAGCCTTGGGGCACAGTGGCTGGAAGACTATGGAAGAAATGCAGTTGGGGGTGTTGGTACAGCTCTGCAGAATGCAAGCCAGCAGTGAGCCCAGGAGGCCAAGAAGGCCAATGGCATCCTGGCTTGTATCAGAAATCCAGCAGGAGCAGGGAAGTGATCATCCCTCTGCACTCAGCCCTGGTGAGGCCACACCTTGAGTACTGTGATCAGTTTTGGGCCCCTCACTACAAGAAAGACACTGAGGCCGTGGATCATGTCCAGAGAAGGGCAATGAAGCTGGTGATTTCTCTGGAGCACAAGTTATAAGAGGAGCAGCTGAGGGAACTGGGATTGTGTAGTCTGGATAAGAGAAGGCTCAGTGGAGAATTAATTCCTCTCTATAACTATATGAAAAGTTCTTGTGGCAGGGTTGCGATTGGCCTCTTCTCCAGCATAACTGGAGACAAGACTAGAGAGGTTGGCTTCAAGTTCTACCAGAGGAGGTTCAGGTTGGATATTAGGCAGAATTTCTTCTCTGAAAGTGTGGTCAGGTGCTGGTACAGGCTGCTCAAGTAGGTGGTTGAGTAACTATCCCTGGAGGTGTTCCATAAACATATAGATGTGTTACAAAGGAAAATGGCTTAGTGGGAAAATATTGGTAGTATGTGGATAGTTGGACCTCCACCTCAGAGGTCTTTTCCAATATTTGTGATTCTATGAATATGGAATATTTTACATAGTATATAATCAACAACTGTATTTACTCTGAACGTGAAAATTACTAGTGAAACATACTGCAAAAGACATCTCAAAAGATAAAAGTCATGTACAGTAGAATTTCATTCTCATTCACAGCTGCTTCATCACAGTAGCTGGGTAGTGTGGAATGGCTTAAAGAGAGAAAAAAATGAGATGAAGACCATCTGCCATATTTATCCTTGAATTTCCTGGGGGTTAATCCATATAGGTCATACTAAAATATTTTAATAAAGATTCCTATTATATCAAAAGTATGATCTCTTTGGCTTTCTTTAAGAAATGGTTGTTATGCATAATGCTTCTTTTCACAGTTATCCCAGTAATCCTGGCACATAGTACTTTACAAGTACTTCTTTCCCTATGACGAAACAATCTAACAGAAAACAAAAACAAAATCATTATGCCATATTTCTCCACAGTAATTGATGTTAACTCTGGCTTAATAAATATCTTAGTACTTGTTTTCAAATTAATGGAAGGAAATCATCACTTACCTGGCCACTGAACTGGTACAATCACTTATAAACATTCACTCTAGTTTCATCATAAATTTTTAGCATACTATCATGAATTAGGACTTGTGAATACTTCTAAAATAACTGAGTATGTGAGGAAAAATATGTAATATTCTTGACCAGCAATGAAATCTAACTTGGATTTTTTTTTTCCTACTAATTTCCTAAGCATGATTATAGCTTTTCCTGCAGGAGAAAACACGGTAGTAAGAAAACTGAATTGGGCAGCTAAAATTTCACTAACAGGTTAGTTTAGCTGATGAGTTTCTCACATGTAAATTCTCTTAACAGTGAAAGTACAGCAGCAGGAACATTTCAGATCAGGCAGTCCCCCTGGCTAGTAGATCAGCAGTTGAAAAGGAGTCTTTTTCATATCTTCTAGTCCTCACAGGATCCACATTGTTAACAAATCCTTTATGCCTCCGTACCTCTTTATCAGGAATACACAGCCCCAAGTCAGAAACTGCAAATAAAGGTGCAAATACTATGAAGCAGGGATGGTCAGGTCAAGGGATTCTTCATTTTGTTGATCTTCTCAGAGTTTTAAATGGGAAAATGTATTAGAGATGTGAACAGTCTACTTGGACTTCCTGCAAAGGATGACAGTGATGATGACTCTTTTGGATTATCCAGGTTCTTACTTGAGCGAGAAGTCCATTAAGGTCTTATCACAAATTATTTCAACTCCATCTCCAAGTAGGTAAGAATATTTGTGTTTGCTCCTAATAGGACTGTTTCAGAACAGTAAGTTCTAAGATTACTCTATTTTTTTTTCTTTTCCCCCCAATTTGTACTTACTCTGGGACAGCGCAGGCAAGTTCTTCCCTGCCATATTCCTTAAGTCAATATGATCTTGAGTGAAAATTATCCTACAAACTTCATTACAAATGGCAAAATATGAATCCATAATGAAGTTAATTTAGATGAGTTAGAAATGGACAATAATTAAAATAGAATGAGGTTATATTTGCCTATAAGGATATTATTGTGCAGGACCATAATACATTCAAGTTAGCACTCCTGTAAGTATAGTGTATCCTAACAAGACATACAGTTTTGCTATACTGAAAAGCAGCATGCTGCAAGTAAATTTGAGTTACAAAACAAATAGAAGTGACTGCAGCTAAAAGTATGGTTTAAATATTTCAGTTCTAGAACTAAATACAGATTAATTGATTGAATCAGAATAACAGTTTAACAACAGCAAAAGCTTTCAACAAGAAAGAATGAAGCAGTTAAATAAACAGATACTGTGTCTGTAGTATGCTGCAAAATCTAAGTTATGGTTATAAATATACTAAGAAGAGGTAGATCTTATTAATAAAAGAAACAAATTTTAGTACATTTTTTTTACCAATAATAACCATAAAGGAAAGTCCTTCAGTCCACTTCAGAACAATTGTCATTTTTCAAACCTCTTTTCACCATTTATATGGTAGGCTTTTTCCTTTTCACTCAGCACTGGTGAAATCAATACAAATCTTCTCTTAACATATCTGTATGTGACCTGTGTTTGTTTTAAGCTGTATTGTTCATAATGGTGATCGATGGGTAATGCTATTCCTCTTTGTCCACACAAAGAACAGAATATAAAAAGTGCATATTTTTTATGCCCAAGGTCAGGAGAAAATTAATGGATGAGAGCTAGATAAAATGGAGTTCAAGCTGAATGGGCTGAGTGCTCTCTACAGGGTACATCCACGGCAGGCAGTACAAAGCCCATTATATTCAAACGCTCTTGAAGCATTTCAGAAGTGAAATTGTCTCCACAGGCTAATGCATAAAAGTATGAAGTTTTAACTTTTCTGTTTCACAGATAGCCTAAAGATATTGGGCAATTTGTCCTGTTCAGGATTTCATTTAGCATATTCCATTTATCAATCTCTACCTCAAGCTATAAACCTATTTGGTGTTTATGATCAAAGTTGTTCAAGCTACGTTTATTTGTCATTAGTAAACTTTACTTCACAGACCTCCCTGCAAATTCTTGCAGAAGTTTTCTGTCAAGATAACATGCCAACAGATGCCATTTTAAAGAATCCAAATAAAACTTTTCTTTTTTTTTAAAAAAAGGACAACACCATCAAATATTAAAAAAAAAAATGTATATAAAATATGGACAGATTTTTTAACTTCTTTGTGTTTAATTTTTTTAACTTATTACTTACTATGTAGTTTTAAAATTAAGGAATAAAGATATAAACTAGGAGTTTTTTTTTTTTTAAATCAGAAATATAAAGTAAAATATATTCATTTCTATCTGAAGAAAATAAAAATGGAATAGCAATGTAAACTATTAAACTCTGTTAAGAGTATCAAGCACATAGCTTTCTAAGCATTTCTTTCTTTATTCTAGTGAATTCTTCTAAATTCTTCTAAGTTCAAAAAGCTTGTTTCAGTATCTGAAAAGTAAATAACAAATAGAGTATGCATTCACCCGAATGAAGACAATTGAAAGTTGCTGAGTAGAACTACATGATAGAGGTTCTGCAAAATATAATTCAGCTGCTGAAGGGATAAAAAAGTAACATCACACAAGTTTAATTAGAGATACTGTTTGAGAGTTGTATATGAACATTTCATTGTTCATTCCCTAAAGTTTAAGAGAAAACAAAACCAAAGCTGAACACAGATTACATAAAAAATATAAATAGTGGCCACACTATTAATTTTATTTTAATGAATATTAATTTTAATCCCATTAATTTTAAAGAATTCATTGTAAAAAGAACAAAGTAAAAATCCAGCACTGATCACGAGGTTACTTAACAGATAAATCTGAAAGAAACTGAGTTAAAACAAACCACTATTTCCTCCACTATTTTTTTTTTTTTTTTGGTCAATTTGGAGTCTGTTTTGTTTACTTTCTAGGACAAACTGATTGACAAATCTAAAAAAAAACCCCGATGAGTCACCTGAATCTTAGTCTTGATAGTCTGGATTATTCCTGAATTTCACAAAACTGAACAATCTGAATGTCCAAAAAGCATTATCATAAAATCATAGAGATGAAAAGGACCTCAAAGATCTTATAGTTTCGACCTCCCTCCTACGTGCAGGGTTACCAACCACTAGACCAGGCTGCCCAGAGCCACATCCAGCCTGGTCTTGAATGCCTCCAGAGATGGGGCATCCACAACCTGCTTGGGCAGCCTGTTCTAGTGTGTCACCACACTCTGAGTGAAAAACTTCCTCCTAATATCCAACCTAAACCTCCCCTGTCTCAGTTTAGAACCATTCCCCCTTGTTCTATCACTATCCACCCTTGTAAACAGCTGTTTCCCCTCCTGTTTATAAGCTCCCTTCAAGTACTGGAAGGGCAAAATGAGGTCTCCCCGGAGCCTTCTCTTCTCCAAGCTAAAACAAGCCAAGTTCCCTCAACCATTCTTCACAGGAGAGGTGCTCCATCCCTCTGATCATCTTAGTGATAATACACTCATGTATCTCTTTTAGGTAAATTGGTCTTGCAATGAACCTAAGTAAACTGTATTACTAAATTTTAAATATTTCCAAAAGGTTTCTAAATAATGTAAACTAATTGGATTGGAATTAGCTTCTGGACTATAATCAGATGTTCTGAGAAGGCTATTAATGGTAAATGTTTTTTACTCCTATGCTTTTAATCTGTGTAATTCTATAATTATTTTTTTTTTCTCTTCTAATAAATACTGTAGCAGCCATGACAAGACATTCTTCCTAGTGTTGGAGACATGAGGCAGAACATTGGAAGAAAGTTAACTTTCTTAGGATAAGGAGTTTTCAACATACTTAGTGAAAAGTATAACTTTAATTACGAATGAACTAAACAAGAACTACATAATTCTTGTAGCATTTTTCTAAAATAATTAGCATTATATAATATTGTTCATAGTAAAATTTCTTGTTAAAATTTCCGATCTTCTTACAGAAGTCACATTATTGCAGTAACAGCTCATGCCAAGTTTTTCATTAGATTTTTCTCTTTTGCCTTTTCCTCCTTTACTGAAAAGAATATATTTTCCACTTCAAGCTTGGATTCCCTTCCCTCCTCCTTCTTCCTGTAAATCAGCTATTGAAGTGAATCAGTTCTACAGATCTTCCTGCATCAAATTAACATGAACATTTATCTACTGTACGAGACATAAATGAGAAGCAAGCTGAAAGTGGAAATATTGTGTGTATAATGTTACAGATATAAAAAAGCAAAGTATTCAAATAAATCTGTACACATTTTAACCACTTGTCTAGTCCTGACTTAAGTATCCTGCCTGCACTGACCAATCATGATTAAAGTAACAGCAAGAGATCGAATGACATCATAGTATTTCTTTCTATGTTGTTTTAAATTATTCATGAATATCTTAAGTACTTTTGCTTCAAGTGGCAAGAATTACAGAAAGACCTCTGACCTTGACTCAAACCAAATGACATTCTAATATTGTATATTTGTATTAGGAACATGTCACATACACTAGAAAAAAAATATGTTTTCCCAGGAGCTACAGTACACTGATGACCTATGGTTTGTTCATCAAAAGTCTATTATAATTGACTCTTAATGTATCAAATTCTTTCATGCAGGCAGACCACTTATACAAAGAGTGATGTTGACTTTCAAAACCCATGCACTCCAATTTTTAAATACCTAAGATTATACTTTTCCTACATAGATAAGACTGAGTGATAGAGAAATAGCAGTACTGTCATGGTTTTATGATTTCGAGTTACTGGTACTCCACATCACAACATCATGTAGTGCACTGAAAGTTAAAGTATTAATGCTCCAGTTCTGGGTACCTGTCCAGAAGAGAGGAGGAACTACATTCCACAGGGGGCTTTGCAGTCAGAGAGGAGAAATAACCTCTGGCAAAGTCACCTGATGTCCTTTTTTTTTTCTTCCCACGGCTCTCATCCTGACCGCACGCATCATCTCAGCACTACTGTAAGGCCTACAGCTTTCAGATACTCTTTCTCTCATTATAGTTGATTTATTTGCTTCAATTCCAATTATATTGTATTATAGTGTGTTATCTTGCATTCCAATGCTGCATTTAGTAAATTAGTTTGTTTCTGCTCAGATTGTTGTTGTTTTTAATTATTTTGGGGTCCCCTGTTTCCCTTTTCTGGAGGCACGGATTTTGCGAAATCCCTCTGCCCCACTAGTCACGGAACTGGGACGAACCAGCTCGTAACCATCGACAAGTACAAAAGCTGAAACGTTCTGGCTAGCATCAGTTTGACAAAATTTCTTACAAAGATGTTAGAAGAGCTCTCCGTAGTGGGCATGTAGCAAATCAAAGGAAATAACTAAGTACTGGTATGGCAAACACCAGCTGCACAGTTATTGAAGACTATTTTTTATGTCAGCCACTCAGCTAGAGGTCAATTCCACATAATAAACAACAGGGATAATAAACATTATCAAACCTTTCATGAACACCTTTCTTCTCCTCCCTGTGATGTCAGAATAAGGAGAAGTAACCGGTAGCTGATCACCTCCTGCCCCTTCTGTTGTGATTTTATTTCTGTATATTTGTTCCTACTATTGTATCTGACCTCAGCTATTGAATTCCAGAGTCTTATACTCAGAGGGAGGTGCTATAAATTAACAACATTTAGTCCTGAAAATGATGTGCTATAGTAAATGAGAACAGGTTGTACCATAGAAAACAAGGCCACAACATTCTTCAGTTTTAAAGAAAAATGAAATAAATGCTAACATATACATTCTATCAATAAAAAAAACAATTTAAGAAGGAAAGAAAAAATGAAATAAAAAAAAAATAGTTTGAAAGTTAATTCCAAATTGGACACAAAGTTGCATTTAATGTTATGCTAAAAAGTAGCAGATGAATTTATTTTAAGCATCTACTGCTGAGTATCAACTGCCACTGAAGCAGCTTCTTGCAGTATTCAGTTATCGGTGACTGTTTCCAGGAAAAGAAAATACTGAGAAAATACCTTCAAGTAGCTCTACTTAAACTGTGTTTTTTAATATTTGTTGGAGAGATATCTGATGAAAATTTCATTGAAGTCTGAAATATCAGCTTTGGAAAAAGACACCAAGAAGACACATCCAAGATAGATGTCATAATAAGGGAGGTTGTAGACAATATTCTGTTATATGATATAGGAGTTCACCACTCACAGTAAGTTACTTTGATGATTCTCTTAGTATATTAAAGTAAGATATATGTCAAAACCTACTTGTAGTTAAAAGTCTATAAAAACTGCACTATCTTTGAAAAGGTTACTCCAAAATTATAACCTGTTCAGCAAGAATTCTTTCCACATTTGAATTATGATATTTATCTCCCTATATGCTTTATCTACCATAAAAATAACCACACATTGGAGCAGACTTCTGGCCTCAGTATTTGTTTCAGCTGGTGTACTTTTGTAAACTTTAGGATATTAAGAGATTACTGCTGCTTTAATATCCAAACTCTGAAACAAATGAGGCATTTATTATCAAGGGTAATTTATGAGGAACATACTGACTCAGGTAGCTTATTGATCACTGTG
Source organism: Gallus gallus (assembly GCF_016699485.2). Lineage (NCBI taxonomy): Eukaryota > Metazoa > Chordata > Aves > Galliformes > Phasianidae > Gallus > Gallus gallus. The sequence goes on from NC_052572.1 coordinate 29,377,111, forward strand.
GTGTGTTGGTTTTGGCAAACAGCCAAGCTCTGACACAGACACTTGCTATCTCACTTGCCTTCGTCAGCAGGACAGAGGCTGAGAGAGTTGGGTCTAAATAAAAGCAGGAAAAATTACCTATCAATTACTCCTTCAAGCGAAAAGAAAAAAAAAAAAGTATTGGGAAAAAACAATAATGTAATTTATAGCTGATTGAGATAGATCCAGAAGCAGAGATTAAAACAATACCTTTCCACCTGCTCACACCTATCCCAAAGTCAATTGCACTTTTCACACCTCATGCTTCTACCCATCTCTGTGTGGTACAGGGTGAGACAGACGTGTGGTCAGTACATAGCCATTTATCTCTTTCACTCCTTCCCTCTCCCACTTTTCTTCTGTGCCAGTATGGAACCTCCATGTGCCACAGTTCCTCTAGGAAACAAAGAGCCAGTGCAGGAGCTGCTGTGTGGATGTCTGCTCAGCCATGGAGTGCCTCCTATCCTTCTGCCTTCTCTGCTCTGGGGTGTTCCCTCTGCTATATCCCACTTTGTTTTTGTTCCCTTCTCCTCCGCCTCCCTGGTAGCTTTGCTCTTTCTTTCATCACAGAGGCACCACCAGCTCCACTGATGGGCTTGGTTGTGTCCTTCAGAGGGTCCAATGGAGACTGCTGCAGTTGGCTGGAACCAGCTGCATTTTCTGGAAGGAGTCATCCCCTGCATTCCCCCCATTACTAAAACATTGGTACCTACACCAAGTGCACTTCATTGTTTATTGTAGATTTAAACTTCATATTTAATGAGACTGAGTTAAGAGATTTAAAAATCACTAGATGCTGTCACAATTGTGAAAATAGCAAAAAATGCTGGAAAAGGATTTTATACTATCAGCACTTTTGCCACAGGGTTGTACCATGACTTCTGTTCATTGTTAATCAGATAGCTCAGAGTTCAGGCTGTCTTTCAGATAAAACGAGTTTAGAGAACATGCTGCCTATCACACCCTGATACTGTAGAATTTCACAGTATAAACAAGATCTATAATTAGCACCACTGTAATTTAAACTATTTGATATATATGTATACTGGTATGTAAGTAACCACATCTATTTATTGTGTCCCAAACTTATATTTTCACAACATGCACTGATCACCAGCCAGTAGTGTTTTTCAACTTTGTCCTATTAATAAATAGTATTTTTTTTTTAACATCTTACACATGTTTATAATGAATACAAAGTATGTACTGGGAAATAAAAAAAAAAAAAAAAAAAGGAAAGGAAAGAAAAGAAAAGAAAAATGAAAAAAATAACTGTTGCAAGTATATGGCACTTTTTTGTTTGTATTGAGGTAAATTAGAGAAGGAAAAAAAAAAAGAAAAGCCAAAGTAAAAACAAAAGAAGTAAAAACACAATGCCAGAAAACAACAAAACCAGCAACAACAACAACAAAAAAAACAATCTCCAACATTATATGGTGCATTTTAAATGATTTATAAAGACAGTAATATTTTTAATGAAAAGCCCTGGCTGGATTACCACCATTTAAAAAATAAGCAAGTAAGCTAGTAGTGTAGTATGTAACATCCAGTTATACCTCATCAATTTGATTAAAAGCAGTGTTAAAATGAAACCCATGAAATCTCAAGGCAAGTATAAATGTTCATTTATATGAATTTTCTGGGGATGAAGCATACATCAGAGCGGTTCCCTTTAAAAACCATAATGAAAGAGATACAGCAATAAGAATTGACTTTTTTTTTTCTTTGCTTGATTCCTGAAAGTACAAAATACATACATGTTTGTTTTTTTGTTTTTGTTTTTTTCCTTGAAAAATAAAAGAAATCCCATCCCTATTTAGCTCAGATGCCTATCTCTGTGTTCAGCTGAATAGGCACAGGATTAACAATGTGAGGTGTTTTTTTGGAAAAACACTTTACTTGAAAGCATTATGACATTAATTGTGGTAAGAAAAATGTGAGCTAAGAAAACATACATATTATCAAAAATGAGTTTGTGCAAAATGCTTGAAGAGAAATAGATAACTGCCACAACCACAGCTAACAAGCTTTCTCTGCTAGTCATGGGCAAATCCATCGTCTCTTGGGTGGATATCCACTGCTAATGAAGAAATCCTGAGGATGCTGAATGGCTGAATGGCCACTATGCTAACTGTCCTGTCTGAAACTGGGATTGAGAAGTGTTCACAGAAGTATCTGCACCTCTTGTAGCACATTCTGTTTCCAGTTCTGAGATGACGATAAACCATTTTCATATTTTTCTCAGGTATATGTTTAGTGTGTACAGAAAAGATTGCCAATCTGTCTATAGCATCCATACATTTTTGTAGAATGCTGTTCTCCTTGTTTAGTTTGCCCTGATAGAACACAGATCTGATAAAGAGGTTTTGTCTTCCTAATTGTCTCTATCCAGCACATTAGACATCAACTCTTCTATGTAGAAAATGACCGATAATATCTAACATGGTTTTGTGTGAGCAGATCCTAGCTGTACATAATTAATAAAAGTGACACCAAAAAGTACAAGAAATTTCAGTAGTCCTGATTCTCAAAACCACGCAATGCATGTAAAATAGATTCATTTAGAGACAGAATAAAATGGAAATCAGTGCAATACTGTAGCCCAGTGATGTTGGCATTGTACTGCTAGTAACAAGTTTTAATTGTGTTTGCATGGTCTCAGCACCAAGATTTGTGAGTCTTGCACTGTCTGAACCTGCTTTAGCCTGTCTGCACCTTTTTTTTTTTTTTTTTTTTTTTTTCCTCTGCTTGCTTTAGCTTTGACAGCAATTTTATTCTGGCAGGTGGTTATCAATAATTTTGCTGACTTATGCTTACTTTTCTACATTACAACCCCAGCTCTTATATGGTTGTAATACTTTGTTCAGAGTGAGCTATTAAAGACTCAATGCTATTATGTGTGTACAGAAATGCAATCCCAGTGCAACAGCACAAGCCATGAGAAGTGGAGACGCAGGTGAAGAGGATCCCTCATGAGGCTGTCAGAAAAGAGGCCAGCCTGAGATGAGAGACCCCTCAGCTATACACAGCACTATGGTACTCAATTAAATAACTTCAGATCTATAGATAGACAAAATTGATTTTAAAGGTAGCAAAGGAAAAAGAGCAATAGCATCTTGCCAAGTAAAATCATAGAATGGATCCTTCTGGAAGCTATGCCTTAGCATAGCTAAGGTACATGGAAGAGAGAAAGATGATACAAGATAATCAGCATGGCTTCTCCAAGGGGAAGTCCTGCCTGATAATCTAGTGGCCTTCTACGATGAACTAACTGCGTCAGTAAACAAGGGAAGAGCAACTGATGTCATCTATCTGGGCTTTGATATATTCCCTCAATAACATTCTTCTCCCTAAATTGGAAGGATATGGATTTAACGGGTGGACTGCTAGATGGGTGTGGGGCTGGTTACAATGTTGTACCCAGAGAATATTGGTCAATGTCCAGATGGACATTAGTGATGAGTGGTGTCCCTCATGTGTGTATTGGGACAGACGTGCTTTAGCATCTTCACCAGTGACATCAACAGTGGGATCAAGTGCACTCTCAGCACATTTGCAAATGAAACTAAACTGTGTGGTACAGTCAACATGGGATGCTATCCAGAGATACCTGAACGGGTTTGAGGGGTGGGTCCAGGAGAACCTCATGAGGTTCAATGAATCCAAGTTCAAGGTGTTGTACCTGAGTCGTGGCAACCTTAACTATCAATACAAACTGGGGGGTGTAAGCATAGAGCACAGCCACACGGCCCTGCAAAAAGGACTTGGAGGTACTGGTGGATGGCAGGTTGGACATGAGACAGCAATGTACTCTCGCAACTCAGAAAGCCAACCATATCCTGGTCTGCATCAAAATAAGTGTGTCCAGCAGGTTGAGGAAGGTGATCCTGCCCCACTGCTCAGTGCTGGTAAGACCTCAACCTGGAGGTCTGTGTCCATATGTGGAGTACTCAGTATAGGATAAACAAAGACCTGTTGGAGCACATACAGGACAGGGCCACAGAAATGATCTGAAGGATGAACACTTATTTTACGAGGATAGACTGAGAGAGCTGGGGCTGTTCAGCATAGAGAATAGAAGAAGGCTCCCCAGAGAGCTGATAGTGGCCTTTCAGTATCTAAAGGAAGGCTGATAAGAAAGAAGTGGACAGACTCTTCAGCAGAATCTGTTGTGACAGGACACGTGAATATGGTTTCAAAATAAAGAAAGGAAGATTTAGATTGGATGTAATGGAAAAGTTTTTTATGATAAGAGTGATGAAGCACTGAAACAGCTTGCCCAGAGATGTGGTGGATGCACTGTCTCTGAAGACATTCAAGGTCGGGCTTGATGGGGTTTTGAGATATTGCATCTAGATGTCATGTACTTTTTTTTCTTTTTCTTTTTTAAGGGGATTAGGACTAAATTATCTTTATCATCCAAATAATCCCTTCCAGCTCAAACATTTCTGTGATTCTATGATTTTATGATCTGATATACTCTAAGAGTCAATATGCATAATAAAATCATATGGGATGTGAACTTCAGAACTGGTGAAGAACGATAAAAGTATAAATATGTTAATGAAAAATGACCACAAGTGGACTGTAGAGAGAGAGGAACAAAGATCAGCATTTACACTGCGTTCCTTAAGCTTAGGATAAAGACAGCTTGATATTTCACCAGATTGAAGACAACAGGAAGAGCACTGGACTTACAAGCACCAGGAAGTGTTCTTATAACAAATTAAACTGCACAATCATTAGTGAAACTTCCTCTATAAATTAGTCTTCCTTCCTTCCTTCCTTCGTTCCTTCCTTCCTTTGTTCCTTCCTTCCTTCGTTCCTTCGTTCCTTCCTTCCTAGCAAACAAAGCCATTGTTTCTAAATACACTTTCTATACCAGTATATCTGTGTGAAAGCTGAACTGAAAGATATATATCATATTTTATTGTGTTGGTCCACAATGTCAGAGACAGATGTTGGTGGTATGGCAGCAAAGATTGAACCTTCCCACCAATATTCCATTACATTTTGTTGCTATGTGACAGATGGCAGCAGAGGGGCAGTCTGACAAAGTAGTTTCTGACATGGAAATGTGCATGAAGCAAAGTTGTGTCATTGAAGCCCCTCATGTGGAAAAAATGGCACCACTGACTTTCATTGATTCTTCCTGAACACTGTGAAGACTGAGCAGTGGATGTCAATACAGTGAGGTGATGGGTGGCGCATTTCAGCAGTGGCGACATCAGCACAAAATACAAGTCATGTTCTGATAAACCATGCACAGCTGTGACACCATGAAATGAAGAATATTTCAATAAACTTATCTGAGCAAATCAGTTAATGATAGTGACTAAATTGAGCTGACAATTTGCTCAATTAAATAGTGTCATTGTTCTACTAGTAGCTTTTGTAATTTCCACCAAAATAGATAGGAGGTGTTACTTTTGGAACAACCTATGAACACTACTACTATACTATACCCAGATATAACTTCACATCTGTGAGCTAACTGGTGTACATTAGAGAATATCAGAGAAGAATGCACTAGTGAAACTTATCTCCTTCTCGCAGCCTGCAATTTACGAACATACTCATATATGTTTTCTAAAAGAACAAGATTTCATTTTGAGAAAAAAAATAAAATAATGGAAGTATGTCAAAGAGCCACCTCACTTGTTAGAAGCAGTGCTGCTCCCAGGATACAATATATGATGGAGAAAACTAGAAAGGAGAATGGTGACAGCAGGAAACTATTTTTATGTGCTTACAGTAAGTAATTCTTTAAAAGAAACTTTTTTTATTATTATGAATTTTATCTGCATGAAAATGCAGACAGACAACTGGTAGCTATCCAACATACAGCTTGTTAGTTGCAAAAGTTCTCAGGAGGCTTCCAATTTTAGAGTTTATTCCATTTCCATACTGTGACCTATATGGCCACATATCTCTCAGCAATATATATGCTTTTTCACACTTAAAACTCTTGTCTAAGCAACTTCATGCCTCCTTCTCTCCAGGATTACTAGCTATTTGAGTATGCTGATCCTTTCACACAGGTAAGTCATTCTGTATGAATGTCTTCTTATCTCCACTCTTCCTCCTGCAAAAATAAGGGTGTTCTTCTTCTTCAAAACTTCTTTATATAATTTCCATGTGACCTTTAACATTTTTTATGATATTCTTTAAAAAAAATAAATACAAGAAGTAAAACTTACAAGTAGTACTCAGAGTAATGCACATGAATTTGAACAGCTAATTTTGGAAACCAGGTATATGAGAAACAAGAAAATCATCAGATGTAACCAGCATGCATTCACCAAGAAGAAATTATCCCTGACCTATCTGATAATCTTCTATCAGCCCAACAGATGAGGAGGGAGTAGTGGTTATTGTCTTCCAGGACTTCAGTAAGGACTTTGACAATGTTCCCCATCAGATATTCACAGATAAGCTGTTGAAGAGTGGCCTCAATGGGCAAGTAGTGAAGTGAATCAAAAACTGACTAAATGTCCAGCCCAGAGAGTGGCGATCAGTGATGCAAAGTCTAGCTGGAGACTAGGCAGTAGTAGTGTACCTCAGGGGTTTATACTGGGTCCATTCACGTTTAACAATTTCATTAGTGATGTGGATGATGGAGCCAGAATGTACCCTCAGCAAGTTCATAGATTATGTGAAACTACAAGAAATGGCTGATCCATCCTCAAGAGGTTAATGCTGCCATCCAGAAAATTCTCAACAGGCTAGAGAAATAAGCTGACAAGAACCTCATGAAGTTCAACAAGTGAAAAATCCTGCACCTATAAAGGAACAAGTCTGTGTACCAGCCCCTGTTCAGAGTCAGGCAGCTAGAAAGCAGCTTTGCAGAAAAGAATCTGAGGGTCCTGTTTATTGCCAACTTGACCATGAGACAGAAGTGTGCCCCCGCATAATGCACTGTGCATTAGACAAAGCACTGGCAGCAGATCTAGGGACGTGATCCTTCCACTCTTTATTTAACACTAATGATGCCACACCTGGAGTTCTGTGTCCAGTTCTACACTCCTCAGTTCTAGAAGATCACCAGGATGATAAAAGGGATGGAACAACTCTTACATGAGGAAATGAGATTATTATGTGAGGAACTGAAATTATTCAGCCTGGAGAAGAAGAGTCTCTGGGAGATAGTAGCAGTGTCTATAGATACCTGAAAGGAAGGTGCAAATAGGACTAAACAGTGTTCTTTTCAGTTGCCACTGACAGGACAAGAAGAAACATACACAGACTGAAACACAGGAGGATCTGTGTAAGCAACAGGAAACACTTTCCCATGAAGATAACTATGCACTGGAACAGTTGCAGAACCTTCCTTCTTGGAGATCTCCAAACGACATGTGGACTTAGCCTAAGGTAAGTGGCTCTAGGTTTTCCAGCTTGAGCAGAGGGCTTGTAACAGATGACCTGCAGAGGTCATTTCCAACTTCAACCATTCTGTGATTCTGTGAATCTGTGATTCCATGAATATGAGACTACAGCAACATAATTATACATACCACCAAAACTTAATAACCCTCTGCTTGTGAACTAGTGCAAGAAATTAAAGGTTTTCTTGGTATCAATAAAAATTCTAATCCCCTGTCCTATGTGGTAATGATCAAAAATTTTAACTATCCTGAGTTTTTGCAGTGTCAAGTCAGTTGTCAGAAAACAAACAAACAAACAAAAGACTATGCTTTTGTTTTTAATATCTTACTTTTTTTCAACTTTCTTACACTTTTTAGAATAACAATGAAAAGTTTAGCTGTAAAACACAAACATGCTCAATAATGTTTTAATTTCTGCTTATGATTATAAATAGAGGATTACATTCTCTCCAGTACTTCCACAAAATATTTTCCCTAAGTCTAGCAACACACTGGACTTAGGCTTCCAGAAATATTCAAAATTTCTTTTCCAAATTTATTAAATAGCATACTTTAAAGCACAAACTCTCCAATCTTTTTTGTCTTTGCTACTAAACCTGCATATCAACATCATACTAGCCTAGGAAACCATCATCTTACTAGCCTGTTTGTTGATAAAACATCACTGACCTCAGTGTTTGCTAGCTCAGACTTTCCAGTTTGGTATTAAAAGGCTGAAAAAAAACCAACCCTTCAATATGGCAGTAATCAACACTACCACTAACAATAATGATGATCTCTCATGCTTCTCTTATAATTGTATTCACAAATCTGCAAAAACTCCTTAGCTGCATGTATGTGCATAATTTTAATGAAATAGTGTTATGGAACATAAAGTAAAGCTGTAACGTACAAGTTATGCGTAAGACTGACTTAGATTGTACAGAAGAAGAAACAGAGACAGATTTTCCTGGAATGTAGCAACTAGAATTTTTCTAAATTATAGCTAATGGAAAAATTTTTAACCTAACTTAGAAAATGAAATAAACAGTTTTAACATTTTAATACACAAATATATTCTCACTACTTCCCCTGAACCTGACATGATTTTAATATTTCTGTTATGTTCTCACTAGCATAAGTTAATTTCATAGGCATTTTATAATGCATACAGCTTTACTGAAGCTTTTCTTGTCTGCAAGCTACAAATAGTTACTCATAATAGGAAAATAAAACAAAACAAAACAAAATACCCAAGAAAAAATCCATATATTACATAATTGAACTGCTATCTTTTAAAGAACAAAAACAAGCATGTGGAACTTAGAAATAATATCATCTAACAATTACAATGTTCTTACAGATCTGTTCTCTGTTAATTTTTTTTCTTTAATCAAGTGTACTCTGATGAGCCTTAAGATGAGTTCAAGTTACATGGCATTTATGTTTTAAGCTTTTTTATTCAATTCAATTCAAGAAAGTCAACAGCGATACTATGCAAGTTGTGATCTCATCCTTCTTATCTTATGTATCAAGCTATGAAAACTATAGAAAATACACTGACATCGGGAAGAGCATCCAAGAAGTCAACTCTAGTTCTGGATTATTTTCCCATCAAACTTTACATTTAAATAGCAATCCTCACCATCAACATAACTTCAAAACTGAATTATTATACTCAAATAATTAGGAAATTGATTGTCATCATAAATTTATATTTTTTCTTCAAAAAGGTAAAATTAGAAGTCATGCATACAGTAAAATACAAATCCATTTACAAACAATATTGTACTCGTGAGCTGAGGAAATGTAAATAAATTTTATGTCCTAAAGAGAAGTACTGTTTATGATGTACAAAGGCACAGACATGGCAGTAAGAAAATGGTTGTTAATAAGCTCAAACTGACGTATGAGAAAAGATACACAGTGACTTTATTTGTCCCACTTCTCCTCTGAGGTCCTCTGACTTTCTCACTCAATGCCTGTAAGAGATTATTCTTTTGCATCATTGTCTCAAAGCTTGCTGAGGGACACAGATGAACAAGTCCTGGTAAGGGTTGGGAAATCCTTTGTCTGAGGGACACAGATGGACAAGGCCAGGGGCATCGAGAGAGACAGAGATAAGCCAGAGCTTAATGGCCAGGAAGCAGTCTTTTGTGTCGGCTTATCTCCAGGGAGATAGCCATCTCAGGGAGTGCTGCACATGACTGTTACCCAAGTTCCCAGGAATGTCATGTTGACAGAAGAAGGATAAAAAAAGGGACGAACAACCATGAGATTAGATTTTCTGAAAACAGATTCCTCATGCTGAAGAAGAGTGAGATTTCTGACAACAGATTCCTCATGAAGGGGTTTCTGACAGCACATTCCTCACAAAGAAGAGGTTTCTGACAATAGATTCCTCACGAAGAAGAACAAGAAGGTTTCTGATAGGAGAAGCCTCATGACCTGCCTCTCCCTCATGGACTTGCTCTGTGCTCTACCTGCTTGCTGCCTAAGGATGGCCCCTCTGCTGCTGCTCTCCTCCCTGAGAAGGTGTCTGCCATCAGATGCCTCACTACAGAAGACCTGCATGCTGACGGACTCTCCAGGGCCTGCTACCAGAGACCTGCTGCTTCCTCCCAGACTTCTTCCTGGATATACCCGGTACCTGCACCTTGCTGCCCAAGACCGGCCATGCTGCTGCTGCTTTCCCTCTGTGCTTTTGTCCTGGACCGCTGGAACATCATGCAACGGGACCGCTGCTGGACCCTGGTGGTGACTATCCCCGTCTTACATAATTCTTGCTTCTTTCCTATCTTTTCTATAGCCTGCCTTTCCTTCCCCATCACCCCAATTTGTAATAGTGTCCACCCTCCCTTTCCCCATCACTCCAATCCGTAGCAGTGTCTGTACTTCCCTTCCCCATCTTCCTAATTAAGATTTGTAATAAACTGGTCAGACCAACATTTGAACCACTGTATTTCTTAATCTCACACCGGGTATACATATGTCAAAGAATCTCCTCTCCCTCCTATAAATTGGAGCGAGACAATGGCTCAAACAACTCATTAGGATCAGAATTAAAATGGAAGTTGAGGAGGCTTGCTTTCTCAATAGAAAAACAAGTCAAAAACTTATGAGGGCAAAGGCTGAAATGAAAAGCCATGCATCATCAGCTGCATCTTCAGTGTGTATGGCATCAGATGCTTTGCTCAACTGTCTAGTCATGCTCTAAGCATAGAAAAGATGCCCCACATGATAGCTATAATCCATATAGTGGGAAAGAAGCACACATTAGTAGCAGATTTAGTATCTGAGACATTTACTGCTACATTTCCAAGATTCTAGAAACTCAAATATATGTGTGTGTGATGCTGGAAATGTTCTTGAAGAGTATGCACGGTGTTGCTTGCAAAAGTTTTGGAACATTTACTTTATATAAACTGCTGGTATTTGTTGCAACTGTTTTTGTTGCAACTGTTACTGCAGTACAGCTGTTACTGTGAAACAAAGTTAGCTCTCTAAGATTAAAGATCTCCAGTAATTACACCTGATTTTAACTATATTTGAAAAATCAAAGACCAAAATATAGAGTCATTATAGTCAACATTTATACTTTTCTCCACATATATATTTTTTTAATTTCCATTTCTTAAAGGAAACTTCTTTGGAGGTGCTTCACCAGCATTCCTGGATGCTGAGTTTCTCTGACAGGAAGAAACAAAAGGAATACATGTGCAGCTACTGCTCTTATGTGTATTTTCATAACTAGGACAGGTTTCTCTGACCTAGTAATAGAGTTCTATGATAAGACAATGTCGTGATGATTTAATTATTTTTCTTTGCATAAAGACTGAGGCATTGTTTATTTGCTTATTTTGTCTGAATGAGAATAATAAAATAATCATACATTTAGGAAAAAGAATGGAATGTCACAAATTCACTTGATACCAGAAGCACCTGAAGGCTGACAGTCTGACAACTGGTAAAATTTTCTGCTTCAGCAATACTCCTTGAATGATTTCTAGAAATATTCCACATCATTACATTTGTGTAGAATAAATATTTAAAATCAACTCCATTACTGTGTGCAGGATCACCAACCACTAGACCAGGCTGCCCAGAGCCACATCCAGCCTGGCCTTGAATGCCCCCAGAGATGGGGCATCCACAACCTGCTTGGGCAACCTGTTCCAGTGCGTCATCACACTCTGAAAAACTTTCTCCTGATGTGTAACCTAAACCTCCCCTGTCTCAGTTTAAAATCATTTGCCCTTGTCATATCACTATCCATGCTCGTAAACAGCTGTTCCCCCTCCCATTTACACATTCCCTTCAAGTACTGGAAGGGCAAATTGAGGTCTCCTTGAAGCCTTCTCTTCTCTAAGCTAAACAAGTCTAGTTCCCTCAACCTTTCCTCACAGGAGAGGTGCTCCATCCCTCTGATCATCTTAGTGGTCCTCCTCTGGACCTTCTCCAAGAGTTCTGCATCTTTTTTGTCCTGGGGGCCCCAGGCCTGAACACAGTACTCCAGATGGGACCTCACAAGAGCTGAGTAAAGAGGGACACTCTCCTCCCTCTCTCTGTTGGCCACCTCTTTTTTAATGCAGCCCAGAACATAGTTGGCCAAATTGACATCCATACTGACAGATTTGTAATCTCTTCCACTTAAATAAAGCAGAATATCAGACAATATTTAAAATAATAGATTCAATTTCACATAAGAATTTGAAAAAAAAAATAATAATAACCTTCATGTAAATAGAGCCATTTTTTTTCCTTGTATTATTAAATGTAGTTGGTGTAGTTGGCAAATTAAAGCATATAAATCCTGCCTCTTCCTGCACAGAAATTTAGTTTATCAGAGGATGCTACATGTATCAGTACCTTATACATCACTATTAACTACTCTTAGAGATTCTGTATTTCTTTCATTTCTAATGCAATCTGCAATAGCTACCATTTTTTTTCCTGCTGTCTGTATGTTTGCTTAGATTTCTCATTAAAAGAAAAGCGAACAAATAAGCAAACAAACCCCAAATACATTGCTTCTAACAAGAAATGCATAAAATTGTGTTTGGTTCACGTATGGCTCTCTTGGGTGTACTTCGGTCTCATAATTATCCTTACATCTTTTAATCATATTCTATTGTTTCCCTACATAACTACTTTTCTTTTACTTTCTTTCCTCATATGCTACAGAGAAAGTTACTCGTCCTCAGTAAGAAACAATAAGTTATTACAGAAGTCTCTACATATTCATGCTGTATTTCATGGCTTCAAATAATTTCAAACATATCAAAATCATTAGAGAAAACTGATATATTGAAATATACAAGGAGCTGAATAAAACCTTTTTTGTTGTTGCTAGCTTCATTTAATTTGTTCAGCTAAAATAAGACAGAAATATAAAAATGGTAGTAAATATGTACCAGAATATTAGTTTATTAGGACTCAAAGGCCAAAGAAATTAATTTAGAGTTTTCCACCAAGCCAGTGCCTGAAATTGTTTCAGAACAAGGAAGATATTAAACATAATTTAAAGAAAAACCAGTATGGATATATTTGAAGCCTTGTTAGACTTGCTTTTATCCTATATTTTCTTAACTGGTAGGGTACAATATAACTTAATTTTTGATTGTCAGTTGTCATTTTAACTGTAATTCTAGTGGCTGCTTTTTTGCTGCTGTTTTGTTTTGTTGCTGTTGTTGTTGCTTTTCCTCTTCCCCCTCAGTTTTAATCAAAGCAGAAGTTCAGTGTAACCACAATAAATAGGAAGACATGCTCTAGGTCATCTAAATCAGGTTGACATCTCTGCTTTAGAATGTCACAAAATTATGTTTTCTGTCCCTAGCATTTCTAATTACATTTGCCTTAAATCACTGAAAAGGAAATTCTCTCAGAATGTAGGCTTAGAAACTCTATGAAAAAATAATTCAAATTTTTCTAAGAACAGTTAACCTTCTCCTGTACAGGCCTGAGCAAATAAACAAAGTGATGGACAAATGATCAAACAGGAAAAAATACACATCTCTTTTCTTTGTATTTAACTAACATATCTGAAATCAAATTAGACAGCTAGCACAACTGAAATAGGACAAAATGAAGTGGGCATGCAAGGACCTATTCATTGCTAGAAAATATAAGGCTAATATGATTTATTGTTCATTTCATGTGACAGCAGCAATTTTGTAAGAAAAGATAGGGAACTGGAGGAAAAAAGACAAAAAGCCAGCAAAATAAAATTTTGCTAACTCTCTGTGAGGATCACATGTAGTCCTAGGAAAGGAGAATTCAGTGTCACAGCAATAAAATTGTCATCACAACAGAACAGAAACAAATATACCAGAACAAATAGTTATTCTCTAGAAAATTCAGCTTTGATGACTTCAAGGAGCCTGGAAGACCTTGATACTGAAAACCATGGCCTCTCAGGCCTCAGCAATGGTTAATCAGCTCACCAAGTTATGGCACCGTGCCATTTCCCAGTTACTGAACAAGATGAGCAATTTGGATTGTTTTGTGAGAATACCATGTTCAGAAAGTTGACTTAGGTGGAAATAATTCTGGACTGATGGACACTTTTCCAAAGACTTGTTTAGTTTGAGAATATACAGATGTACAATATAGTAATAAAAAATAAAACCAAGAGCATGTTTTACAAAATGATAGTGAAAGCTGAACTGGACAGACAGAATGCCAGAAATCTGGGCATATTTCTTTACAACTATTTTAAATGAGAATATTGAGAACAAATACTAAGAATAGACTGGGCAAGGATACAAAGAAAGAGGTGAAGATTGGCAGAGGCTCAGAGTAATACTGCTAAATAATAAATGCATGCTGCTCTTCACAGAATGTAATCTTTATTAAAAAATCAAAAGACAGGCTGGTCCAAAGGGTTTATGGGTGCCCATCACTGTTTTATCTAGGCACTGTATCCATCTTTTTTATTCTAGCTGAAGTATGTGTTGAATTCTTGGAAGCAATGCGTTGCACTTTTGTTATGAAGGAAAGTGTAGATTTTGAGTGCTGTATGCACTGTTCAATGATATTCCATTCCTTTCACTTACTAGACTAAATTACAACATGATCAGTCAATCTCAAACTGAAGGTAGATATACATCTATCATGTAGTTCTATTTTTTATTTTTTATTTTAAATAAAACTAAGATGAGAGCAGAGTTCTCTTCTTGAGACAGAAAAAGAACCAGCTCTGCTGAAATCTATGGACTTAGCTTCAGGAAATGTCTATTGCTTACATCATTCATCATAGAAGAATATTAAGGTCATGAGGTTGATGGAGCATGCTTTAGAATTACCTGGTCTTCACAGTAACATGAATCTATGAACATATAGGTATACATACGCAGTAATATATACATATACATATAATGTTATCTTATAGTAATAGTAATATATACATGTAATATAGTAATAATAAATACATATAATATAGTAATATATACATATAATGTTATCTTCCACGTAGCTGTCTACAAAGCATATTGGCTTTTTCTTATGCTTCAAATTTCTAAAAATATGTAAATGTTTATTGCAAAGTAAAGGATAATTGAATGTGGGAAAGCCAAAAATCCAGGCAGAAATTATGATCAGCAGAGTTTAAGAGAGATTAAGACAGAAAAAAACTCCAACATTCTTCATTACAAAAAACAAACAAACAAACAAAAACAATAACAAAAACAAAAAAATCCTATTCATCAGTACGGGAATAAATGCATTCAGAATAACCTGTCAGACTGGTGTTCAGGGTTCTGGTGGATGAAAAGTTGGGAATGAGCTGGTAGTTTATATTTGCAGATCAGAAAACTGTACACTTGGTTGAACAGAAAATAAATGTTGCCAGCATGGTGAGGGAGCTGATCGTTCTCTTATATTCTGCTCTTATTGAACGCTATCAGGAGTACTGCATTCAGCTTTGGGGATCTCAGCACTGACTTGCGGCTGAATGGATCAAAGGAGATCCACAGAAATGAATAAAGGGCTGAAGCACCTCTCCTACGAAGACAGGCTGAGAAAGCTGGGGGCGTTTAGACAAGAATAGAGGGAGACCTTACTGAAGCTTTTCAATAAAAGGGCAGCCTATAAGAAAGACAGAAAGACATGTTTTACAAGGACATGTAGTGATATGACAAAGAGCAATAGTCTTTAACTAAGAGAGGACAGATTTAGATTAGATTAGATATAAGGAAGAAACTCTTATCTTAGAAGGCTTTGTCGCACTGGCATAGTCTGCCCAGAGAGGCTGTTGATACCCCATCCATGGAGCTGTTCAAGGTCAGATTGGATGAAGATTTGGGCAGCCTGATCTAATGATACATGTCCTTACTTATAGCAGGGGTGCTGGAATCTATAAAAGATTATTCCAACCCAAAGTATTGTATGATTGCGTGAATCAAATTTTTGTTGCATGACCAGAAACAATTGTATAGATACTTCTCATCTTTTGTCTACTTTCTTGTTTGAAAAACAAAGCTAGAGTTCATCCAATACAACAATTAAAAATTCTTTCCAACAATAAGACATTTTAATGAGCATTTTAAAACTCTATTTAATTCACTAAAACAGTGTTGGTATGCTCATCCACTAAATAATTAAATAGTTTTAGAATCTTTCATCAGAGCACTTACAAATATCAAAGAAATTCATCATAGTAAAGAGAGTATGGTGTATGTTCTCTTCAGTAACTGTGAAGATGATTCTCACTGTGCTTCTTTATTACATGGCTGTTAATACGAACTCATTATTCTATCTTTCATCAAAGAATTGAATAAAGAGAATAAATACAATCATAAATAGTTTAAACAAGTGCAAAATGTCTAATCCCTGTTCTTGTGTATGTTTAACATGTTACAGAAACTCAGGCAGACATATCTTACATAGTAGTTTTGAAAATCCTTACAAAATACATTGCTTTTAGAATTTTACAAAACACTAAACCACAGTTGGCAACATTTTTGTCTTGTTTGGTATGGTTTTGTAATGGGTAGTGATACATACTGCTTACCATAAAATTGCTAAAAAATGCCTTAAATATTCAAATGTGATGTTATGCTTACTTTCATGTGAAACATAGTTTGGAGACCAGGAATGAACAACTTAGAGGAATAAAGTATATAACAAGGAAGCTATGAAGCTAAAACATATGCATTTAAAAATGCTAGTCTGTTCCAAGAGCAACTATTATCATGAGGACTTTAAAGCACACCTCAAATAAAAGTTCTAGTAAACCTAGATGGTAAGTCCTTGGTAAACATCTTAAGCAGTATTACAGTATTTGAGCTATTCTTTATTTTTTTATTTTTTATTGTCGTATTTGGCACTTAAAAATTGTTTTGAAGCCTCCTTTCACAAAGCAAGTTTGTGATGTAAGAGATCTATAAAAATATTAAAGCACTTTCTGACTCTCCTCCTCACTTTTCATTCATACTTTGCTGAGTACGCTTGCCTCACAATGACTTAAACAGTAATAATAGAAAATGCTACTTCTTTGGGAGATGACAGTTAAAAAAATATATGACTATAAATGTAAATCTGCATACAAAGATACAAATACCAGCATTCAGAAACACATTTGAACTTTACTGAGAGTTTTTTCACTACACAGAAGAAACTGCTGGCATACTCTCATCTGTGTAGCTTTCTATTTAGGCCTTTTATTTCTCGGAATAGTATGATTTTGTTTAACAAGATGGAGAAAAATGTTTTAATGGGTCTAAATATCATTTGCTGAAGATCAAACAATATTTCAGCTGGTGCTTCAATGCATTACATTGAAGCCACTGCAAACAATGAAGGTTTCAGCTAGTACTGGAGTCATTTACTAGGTACAATCAAATGTGTTTACATGGAACAGTCTTCTAATTGAATTCTCAAGTCTAGTCCATACATCAAAATTAGATTCTGGGGAGATTCAACAAGATGCTATGATGAAAGAGTTGTTCCAAAAGTAATAACTCCTATTTTATTATGCTGTCCCATAGAGACAGATGCTGGTGGTATGGCAAAAGAGGTTGAATCTTTCCACCAGTATTTCATTACATACTGTTGCCATGCAACAGATGCCAGCAGAGGGACAGTCTGACAGAATGACATCTGACATGGAAGCATGTATGAAGCAAAAGTGTGAAATCGAATTCTTCCATATGGGAAAAAATTACACTACTGACTTATCTTGCTGAACATTTTATGAATGCTTATGGAGACTAACCAGTGGATATGAACACAATGAGGTGCTGGAGGGGTGCATTCCAACAATGGTGAAAGCGAGACTGCGTGAACTCTACTGGTGCAGTTTTTTATAAGTACAGCATGCAGACACCTGTTCATCCCTGGGAAAAATGTATAGCTAATGGAAGCATCTATGCTGAAAAACTTTTTGTAGCTGAGAATTTGCTGTCGAAAATGTTCTTGTACTCTCTTTTTCCATGGAAATAAATAGGAGGAATTATTTTCAGAGCAAGCTAAATAGATAAGAAAACATTTCTAAAATGTGTTGCTTTTTTTTTTTTTTTTTCTTCCCTTCTCTACTTTGGTCTTCAGCAGTCTTGTTTGTATTATATTGTACACAGCACACTTATAACTTACAATTAGTTTCCTGGCATTCATCATCACTACAAACTAGGCTTTGAAAAGTAGAAAATATCAGGATGTACAACAGCTATTGGCTTTCCTGAAAGTGATGCTTTGTCAATTTGTTAATTAGAAATTTTGCTAACTAAAAAAAAAAAAAAAAAAAGGAAATACACTGTACATTTGGTATGCCAGCTTATTTATGACGTCTTTGTTTAACAGGTAAATGAGAAACATATTTTATTGCTTGATCATAGCATATTTATGAAGCCATATTATGCATATCATATACTGACAGAAAATCACTGGTTGCACTTCATCAGATACAGCACAGAGCAGAATACATTTATATACAATTAAATTTTCATTTTGTCTTTTTTTTTTTTTTTCCTTTTTTTTACTGGTAATTGCAGTAATGAAGAATCACAGCTCATAAGATACTGGGAGTTGGAAGGGACACAAATGGTCATCGATTCCAGCTGTTGGCTCTATGCAGGACAACTCAAAAGTCAAATCCTATGTCTGAGAACATTTTCCAAATGAGTCTTGAACTCCAGCAGGCTCAGTGCCATGACCACTGCCATGGGGAGACTGTTACAGTGCCCATCCCCCCTATCAATGAAGAAACTTTTTCTAATACTAAATTTGATCCTTTCCTGAGGGAGATTCGTGCCACTCCAAAAGGCCCTTAATTCTCATGATTGGGTACAATATCAATAAGATTTTCCTGTGAGGACTTCCAACCTAGCATCACAAGTTTCTAGAATATGATGAACACAGTTCTGTTTTCATAAGATGATACTGCATATCTTTATCAAGATTTTTTGTTAATGGAGATGAAGCAATGGAAATGAGCTCTGTCGGTAACACTCATTTATGAATATTCTTGAAGAAGCATTTCAGCTGTGGACTGTTTTCCCACTAAACTACAGAATCAGGGGCTTTCTCCTATTGGCAGTGTCCTCAGGCTGGGCTTTCCGGGCTTTATTCATATAGGCTGTGAAAATCCTCCAAGCTGAAGACTTGCTCCAAACCACCTGGGCCCTGCCTCCACAGCCAGGCCATCCTGGTGGGGAAAAGGCTCCTCATCTCCAGCCTGGGCATCGCACATCTTAGCTCATGCCACTGCTTTTTGCCCTTGTGACATACACCATGTGCAGAGCCCTGCTGTGTCTGCTCTATTTCCTCCTAATGGTGCTGCGCTGCTGCTAGGTGTCCCTAAAACTGCCTCTTCTCCCACTTGAAATGTTCCTCCTCAGCAGCCTCACCTTACAGGGCATTGTCTCCAGTCCCACTGCCACAGTGGAATTACTTCACTTCTTTTTCTTGTATTTTCATGTACTGGGAGAAGAGGGGAGTCAAGAGGGTGGAACTATGCATAATGATCAAAGTTGGTCAAAATTTTACACAGTAACCAGATGTGGTTTATGAACACCCAAGCACACTTCCTTTCATCTGCTGGGTCAGCTCCTGTACACAACCTGAGACTCAACTGCTCTTACAGCCGTTAAGAAATATGTCTGCAAGTTAGCTACTAAAGCATTAGCACAAATATCCAGCACCATAAATGTACAACAAATTAACATTTTTGTTTACTCAAGAACACACTGTTCTAACATAAAATTTACATTTATCAGGTCTGCTGTGACTTTGAATTCAAACTGCTAAAAACAATGCTACTTAGAAGATGTGCTTTCTTTTGGCAGGAAATAACCTGAAAAATTGTTAAATTCTTTATTTTTCAGGGTACCATTAAAGAAATCTGTTCTGTCAACTACTTCTTCATGAAATCACTTTATTGGAAATAATGTGCCTCAACAGATATTTAAACAGTAATAAAGGTACATTAACAAAGATCTATTAAACATGTTTAATTATCTGACAGGATCATATTTATGTAGATTACAAGTACCATAAATGGCTGACTTAAATATTGGCCTTCATTTTTAACGGGATTCTGTCTGGTATTATTGGAGGTTGTTTTTTTTTTTTTTTTTTCCTTTGTTTTGTTTTGTTTTGTTTTGTTTTCCCTTTCTTTTCCTGTCCTTGGAGAGATTTTATTTATTCATTTATTTATTTTTATATACTAAGAGAGACAGAAATGTCATATGTTTTCTATTGAAACTATTTTTGTATAAAATTATGCAATTTAGGAAGCAGCCTTTTCAGAGAGATATGTTAAGAACATTCAATAGTCCCCATTAGCAATCCACAGAGACAGTTATCTTGGTATATTTTTTCTGCCAATAACCAAAATCAGATGAGGAAGAAAGACTA
This sequence comes from Gallus gallus, assembly GCF_016699485.2. Classification (NCBI taxonomy): domain Eukaryota; kingdom Metazoa; phylum Chordata; class Aves; order Galliformes; family Phasianidae; genus Gallus; species Gallus gallus. The sequence continues at coordinate 29,397,345 of NC_052572.1, forward strand.
TAACATGTTAAATATTTCAAAACCACTTCTCAGTGTTACATCCTAGCATTCTGTGACTTGCTGCTAAAGGACCTTTTTATCTTCTACGTTCTCTGGAAAAATGTACTGAGGTGTACTCTTTGAGTGGAAAGGTGGATCTATTCCACACTGTCTTCTCTACAGACTGTGCAAATACCCTGCATTCTAAATGTAGGAGGAAGTTCAGGTACTAATGACCTGCAATACACTTTGCAAATGAGATTCAATTAGCCCCCACAGGTGTTTGACACACATCAGCTCCACCTTTTACTAAATCACTGGAGGTATTATAATTATTTAGAAAGAGCTATTTACTGACCCACTCAGTTGAAGCAATGCTTCCAATGTGCAGAGAATGAGAATGGTCAGAATTAAAAAAAAAAAAAAAAAGAGAGAGAGGGAGAGAGAGAGAGAGAGAGAGACTGCCAAAATAAGTGGCAATAAAATGAATGAAGAAAGAAATCCTATGTATGTGATGCCATTTCCACCGGATGGTTTTCCAGTTCCCATTTTGCTTTACAAATGCATGCTTATATTGCCAAATTTCATGGAAATGAGCAGCACAGTCATTTAAAAGGCATAAAATAAACATCCTTTTTATTACAGTGAAATGCAAATATCAAGTCTTAACAAGTAAATCTAGGGTCTGCAATTTTAAAACAGCAATAACAATAACCTCAGGGTATGCTTTCATTTTGCAGTTGATTTTATGAGAAGCAACTGTTATTTCTGTGTGGTACTTTGATGAGTCAGAGCCATGCTCTTTCAAGTTAAAACAGTGAAACTCTGGTAGTAACAGTGATGGAAAGTCAATAATTATTGGCAAATTCAATCACAGTGTGCATCACAGTGCCCATAACAATTCTATTAACCTATATCAAATTTAAATGTCAGGGTTTACATAATTATTTCTTGGGAAGATTATACCTAAGCAGGAATATCAGTTAATGTTATTATAAAATTCTGCAACTAGAAAACATCCAAACCCTGGTAAGATTTTTGTATTTTGCACCGTAGCATTTTTAACAGACAGATAACAGATGTAAATGTATGGTTTGCCTGTTTATGTCTGTTTTTCCAGAGACACATGAAAACATGGACCTATATTTCAGAAGACAGGAACTTTACACTATATAACTAGCTTCTATACAAATTTAAAGCATGTGAAGAATATATATAAACAGAGATCCTGTCTCTGTAAAAAAAAAACATTTTTTTTTGTAAATGTGAAATACTTCTAGATTTTATTTCCTTATACAGATTAAGTCCATATAAGAAACATCTATTTTCACATCTGATTGTGATTTCTAGATGGAATTAAATGGATATAATAACTGAAATTAATTCTGATATAAGGACTGCAGCTGTGTCTTAAAACAGCAATAACAACAGTAAAAATGTTTTCATTTATGACTCATGATTGAGAACAATATGCAAACCTGTTTAACATTCTATAGGAAAGGTAGTATACAGAGCAGATGGTTTGAATTATTATGCAAGGAAAGCAAAACATTTAAAGCTTAATATTTTAATACTGCAGAAATTTAAAAACAAACAAACAAAACAACAACAACAACAACAACAAAACCTTTTTGGATTTCGGTGACCTGGCAAAATTTGAAAAGTCACACGATCTGTTTGACTTTAAAAATCCAAGATAAATAACGTATTGCTGTTACTTTAGATAGAGTAAGTATTACTAAGTTTATTTATAGCCTATTTTTGTTTGTAATGAATTTTAGGGTCTCAATGAAATGATGATGCTGGATGGTTCTTCTGGAGCTTTTACACCAGAATAATTCTTCATTCTTAGGCCCTGAACAACAAAACTTCAAGCCCATTTTTCGTCTGTGGAATTTCTCACCGTCATTTCTCAGAAATCAAATGTGAGGTTGATAGCCAAGTTGCATGGCTAAAACAGCAAACACATCTACCCAGTCTCTGATGAATATTAAAAGAAAAAAATATAAGTAAATGTTTGAATATGTCTCAGTAAATACACAGAAAATTCCACTGTATCTTACTATCTCTCACTTTAGTGTAAATTAAGGAAGAGTTGGTTTGTTAACATTGATTGACTTTATAAAATGATCTCTCAAGAGTTATCAGCCAACAGTTAGGTTAAAAACACCGATTTTTTTAACTCTGAATAGTTGTTTCTGTACAGTCTTGCTGCAACCAAACTAAGTTCAGAACACTTAAAAATTAGGTCACCCTTTAGGAATATCTGCTTACAAAGTCACTTGAGTTTATGCAACTTATTCAACAACAACAACAAAAGCTTGAGAATCTCACATCAAGTCCTTTGTTTCAACATTTAAGCAAAACAAACATACAAACTAACAACCACGACAACAAAAACATTAAGAACAAAAAAGCAAAGAGAACTTCAAAGCATCAGAGCAAGCTATAGAAAGTATTCAGCAGGTATCAAAGAAACTATAAATAAAATTATTTTTATGTTTTCAGGTATGAAAAATACAAATGGTAACCCTTTAGACATTCTTTTGCCTCTATTGGTGATTTTCATGTTTTGCAGCTAACGACCACATTCATAATTTGACTAATCTGAAGTCCAGCTAAGGCAGTTGTTTCCTCACTGTTTTCAGCATACTCTCTTTTCAGTTATCTATGCTATATGAAACAAATCAAAACAACAAATGATTGCTTTGAGGCTTACTAACAGCTTTTCTGCACTTGGCTTCATCTTTTCACCATAAATCAAGTTCCAAGTGACAGTAGCTTTTGGAAAAAAAAAAAAAATCTCTGGCAACTTTTCAGCCTCTCAATTCGCTTTTCCTGAAAGTCATTTTGCTGCAGGTATAATGGAGAGGATTCCCCAGATAGTCTTTTATCTAGACAGCCAAAAAACAAGTAAGTCTGTATGTTAGCATTAAGATAGAGGTTGTCTATACAGATGTGCTCATCTTAGGAGCTGGGCTAACAGTACTATTTAAGACAAAATTATATCTTTTATTAAAATAAATTACAGGCCCAGTGAAAACCCAGGCTTGTACAGGCAAAGGCAACAGCTGAAAAAACAGAAAAGGTGGGAGCCAAGATGAGCTTTTGAGCTTAGTACCAAGATAGAAGCATTTAATTCAGCTTGATTATCTAAAAAAATCTACTTGCTAAGTGCCATGCGTATCAATAATCATTAAAATAATTTTATTTACAAGGAAATCCACAGTAAAAATTAACTAATGTTGGAGAGGAGGGGAGGGGAGGGGAGGGGAGGGGAGGGGAGGGGAGGGGAGGGAAGGGAAGGGAAGGGAAGGGAAGGGAAGGGAAGGGAAGGGAAGGGAAGGGAAGGGAAGGGAAGGGAAGGGAAGGGAAGGGAAGGGAAGGGAAGGGAAGGGAAGGGAAGGGAAGGGAAGGGAAGGGAAGGGAAGGGAAGGGAAGGGAAGGGAAGGGAAGGGAAGGGAAGGGAAGGGAAGGGAAGGGAAGGGAAGGGAAGGGAAGGGAAGGGAAGGGAAGGGAAGGCTGTACTGGTCCAGGACAAATTCTTTTTGAAAAGCAGAAAATCTAAATGATGTTATTTTCTTTTCAGATTAATAAAATAAAATAAAATAAAATAAAATAAAATAAAATAACAGGTTGCATTGCTTGAAAATGAATGGATTTGTGAAGCCAACATGTTTGAAATTCTCCTGAGGTGTTTTTTTTTGATCTTTTTAAATTACAGGTTAAAGTAATTCACATAGGTGCTTTTAAGTCAATATATCCTAAATTATGTCCACAGTATGAAAGACTGTAGTGTCAAAGCAAGGCTCAGATAAGTTGATGGTGCTAATGAAATACCTCTCTCTAATTAGTCCTACTTGACTGTATATGACTGAAAAGTTTATTAAAATATTTCCACTTGGAAAACTACCTCGTGGTGAATTTCTGAACTAGTGCATGGTAACTCTGTTAATGCACCTTTGCTACCATGATAAATGGAACAGTCAGCTGCATGTCAGCTGCATGTCAGCTGCATGTCAGCTGCCAAACTTCAGTCTACAGCAAGCACTGAAATACCTGAAGTGACATGTATCGTAACAGGATTTTATACCATGTGTAAGTCTTAGAGTTTACAAAAAAAGTCTCTCCATCTCCATGGAATCACTAAAATCACAGTTCTTTCATTTTTTTTACCATACTGATACAAAGAAATCTCCTTTGTCTTCTCGCAACAATTAAAAGTCTTCATTTCATAACTGCTTTATTACTTGTCCTAATAAATAAAATATGTTTGCTTTTGCTAGTTTCACTGATTTTCAGTTTTCTTGTAATGTTTATATGTTTGTCCAAAATTTTAAATATTTTTCGCATGTATTTTGATTTTTAATTTTTCCTTCCAAAGATAAGTCACTGAAAACATAACAATCCCAGTAATAAATATTTTATAAACTACTGCAAGGCTAAGCAAGCTGAAGTGTAACACAAACCTTCCTGAATTTCTAAATTACATTTCTGATATACATGAGAAAGCATCCTTAGAAGGTTTTTCCTGTATTTGAAGACTGGCCCTTACCGCATTAAAATGGATTTAATTTTGCTGTCACTTCAGTGTACTGGTGTCAAATTTGTCTTACATTTAAGCAATCACTTCTGCCATCCTAATGTTGCCCTTGGTAAAACATGAGTAAGACAGGAATCACTAACCTGGAAAGACGAACACAGACCTACTATGTGGATATCTTTTTCTATTAATTGCCTTGGTTTTATTATGCTATATTAAGCATTTTGTTTGAATATTTATCATGATAACAATTAAATTGAAACTTACCAAACTGCTAACAGCGTTGGTATCCTTATAGCTATACTGATACTGTCAGGGACTGATAGGCTAATCAGTGTATCATCCCCTCAAACAGATAATGTCTAGCATGTTCCTGGTTTGTTATTATTATTCTTTTCTTTTTTATTATTAATATTTAATACACAGCATTAAAAAAAATGAAATTCTGCTGTTAAATTTACTGTCATAGAGTGCAGCAGTAACAATTATATTTTCTGTTAATATCATAAGGACGTGTCAAAATAAGAGGACGTACAAACAGATTGATGCTTAAACACAATGTGGAACTTAGGGCACAGATTACATCTACAGCAGGAAATATGGCACTTAGTGTTCAATTAATGGCATTGACTTAGATCAAGATAGTGGTTTCAGGCTACTGAACAATGAAAAACCACAGTATCTTCAACACTGATACTGAACCAAAAGGGCTCTACACCAGGCCAAGGAACTTAAATGTATGCATAGCAAATAGCCTCAAGAAAAGTGAGTGCATCCTAAGAATTTTTGGTGTAAAAAACCTCTATTTTGTAGATAGAATAACTTCAGAAGCCAGGTGTGAATGGCAGCTTCATTTACATTGAATTAGCTTACAGACAGAAACTGAAAAAAAAGATTTTTTCATGTATTCACAGATACACATAACGCTGCAAAATATCCAAATTATAGAATAGAAGACAAAAAAACACTCAACTGTATCCTCGACAGATAGCAGTCATGCACATAGTTAATCCTCTCCCTTTTCTCGCAAAGTTCACAATATCATGTCTATGCACTGGTTATGTATTGATCAGTATTCAAGGAAAAAGATCAAAATGGTAAGACACTGTGTGTAGCAGCTCATGGTTCTTCAGAGACATCTTTCTTTTTAATTGGATTCTATGGCTACATGTCCTACTACTAGTTCAGCAAGGATAAACTAGCAGAGGAATTATTCCTCCTTCTCCTGTTAATTCCATCTTTTTTGTTATCAGTGTCACTTGTTCCTTACAGATTTCTGATCACTTTCTAGGTGTACATGACTGTCTAGGAAAACTGAATGAATCATTGTACGTATCAATGAGAGGTAAAAACAAAGATGTTATAAAAATGATTTGATCAAGATGGCTTAGTTTGAATTTTCCAAATGGCTGACATATTTTGTTTTTATCAAAAATGCCTATAGCACAATATTAAATCATTATATACTAGAGCAGAAATAATGAGATGTGGGTCATGCTAAAATTAGTCATAAGCTGTTGTCTGAAAGTATTTAACAGGTGTACATTCTTAGCCAAACTATCTGGTGAAGAATTCTTTTAAGCTAAATTGAACTGCTCTCCTTTGTCTGGTATAATTTTAATTCCCCTTCTTAAATCACAACAACTGTCAGACATCTTATCTACGAAAGAGCACCATTCTCTCCCCATCTCCTCCCCCCCCTTTTTTTTTTTTTTCATACATGCTTATAATAAAATATAGTACAGCCAGATGGAAAATGTCAACACATTGTTTCTCTCTTAGGACCATCCATATTGCCCTAAAACGTCAGGTATTAATAATTTTCTATCGCTGTTAATATTTCCAAAAAAAAAAAATTGATCCTGTGAAGATATACAAATACGTAAGAGTGAACTGGTTAATTCAGTGAAGAACAGTAGAAAGGAAAAAATAAAACTTTACAAAGGCATGCCTGTAGCTTTTATTATTAATTAGTAACATGAAAAGTTCCTTTATGTCTGTTTATTATACAATTAGAACTGTACAAACCAGTCAAGTAAAAAAAAAATATAGATCAATAAAGAATTAAAAGAAATTTAATGATAAAATGAGACTATTTAAAATAATAATGAATAGAAGACAAGTGTTTTAATTTTCCCTAAGTACATTCCCATTCTCAAAGAAAATATTTCAAAATAGTTTATTGTGTTACATCTAAATATTCCTAGTACTTTACTACTTCATAAGCCATTTCACAAAATCTGAACACCATTCTACACTGGCTTGTAAGTTTCTACTTGAGTTTAAATTGAACTGGCTACTTTTCTTTTCTTTTCTTTTCTTTTCTTTTCTTTTCTTTTCTTTTCTTTTCTTTTCTTTCTTTTCTTTTCTTTTCTTTTCTTTTCTTTTCTTTTCTTTTCTTTTCTTTTCTTTTCTTTTCTTTTCTTTTCTTTTCTTTTCTTTTCTTTTCTTTTCTTTTCTTTTCTTTTCTTTTCTTTTCTTTTCTTTTCTTTTCTTTTCTTTTCTTTTCTTTTCTTTTCTTTTTCTTTTTTTTCTCTTTGTTTTTTTTTTCAGCCTATCACAAAATCCTCTTGTGTGATTGTCAAGCAACTGTGTTTTGTTCCTTAATCTTCCTTACACAGCTCCCCAGGAGAGACTTTATAACATAAATTGCAAAGTACTATTTTCACAGCAGGAATAACAACATTCCTCTTCAAAAAAAGAGGCATAATAAAAACAGGACTGTAATTAACATGCTAATTTTGGTCACATTGTGCTGCACATAGTATGTATCATGATCACAGAAAGTTGAGGAAGTTTGCGGAAAGATTGTTTGACTTGTTTGACTCTTCAGATTTCTCATGCAATATATGTTTGAGATAAACAACTTCATAGTGTATGAAGTTGTCACAGAGGTATTTTCTTGTTTACCTTTTTTCAGTTCATTCCACTTTCAATGGTTTGTCCTACCAGAAGCCCCGCAGCAACAGTTATTATGACTATATAGAAAGCAGTCAAGTGAGGTAAACATTGGTGTACACAGTTTATACAGCTCCAGCTGGAACACAGTTAATTTTTCATACCATGTAGCTAATACTTGGTATATGTAAACTCATTCCTCCCATTTGTCTAGAAATGAGAGCCATCCCATAGCACATTTTCCGACATTACAGCCGTGCCACTCCATTTGCCTAATTTCTATGCCCTAAAAGATAAACATCCCAGATCACAAATTACTTCAGAATCATTCCTTTTTATTTCAGCACTACTGGGTACAGGGGAAATACAGAAATTAGCTTCTATTATGATGGAATCTACTGTTGACAAAAGAAAAAAAAAATGTACCATGTACCAAAAATGTAATTATGGTCTTTTTGTTTTGTTTTGTTTTTGTTTTTGTTTTTGTTTTTTGTTTAAATAGTATGGAAATGTGCACTTCTTAGTCTCACTTATCATCTGAACATCAAGCTTGTGTCTATCAATGGGCAGAGAAACATTTAACATTCAGTAAACATTTCATTTTTAATTTATGCAGCAATGACTTCTGTTCATTGAATCAACCGCTTTCAAATAAGAAAAAAAAGAAAAAGAAAAAGAAAGAGAAAAAGAAAAAGAAAAAGAAAAAGAAAAAGAAAAAGAAAAAGAAAAAGAAAAAGAAAAAGAAAAAGAAAAAGAAAAAGAAAAAGAAAGAGAAAAAGAAAAAGAAAAAGAAAAAGAGAAAGAAAAAGAAAAAGAAAAAAAGAAATATCTGTTCTAGGCACTTCCTCTTCCTTATACAGTGCTCGTGCTACAAAGATTTTTAATGTTCACAATTTTATAATGAACCATATAATCAACAATAATAGAGAGAATAATGGGTAGAGAAAGCAAACTGCCTTTTTGCTCAAGTAATCTGTAGTCACCCTTGTTAAAGAGTAATAGGTAAAACAATACACACAATGGTGATAGCAAATACCTACACATTAGATATACTTTGTACTAGCAGGTCTTCAGTCTGTATTGTTACATTATTAGTAGGGCATCAAGTGGTGGGTAATTGCACTGTGGAGATATTTATTTATTTGTCTTATTTTTTTCTTCTACCTCTGTGTTAGTAAATAGTTTTTATCTTAACACAAGATTTCTATTTTGTTAAGTTTTCTCCCTCATCCCAAGGGTGTGTGGCTGTGTGGTGATTAGCTGCATGCTGGGTTGAATTGTGACAGAAGTCAGTAAGAAAAATGAAAACAAATTATTTAAAATTAATAGTGTGTAAGTGTTGCTGCTTTCTCTATTATGGAAGAAATAAGCATCCCCTTTCCTTCTTCGTGAACAATATACATTCTTTCATGTAACACCTGCCAGAACAACTTATCTGTAGTCATTAAAAATATCTATTATCCATCATTTACAAGTTGAAAACAACACAACAGAACAGTTTTTAGGTTGATTTAACAATAAGTGAATAAACAATAAAAGTAAAGCTATTACATCTGCAATTGCCTGCAGTGCTTGGAAAGTTCATATGTTTTATAGTCTTTGATAGCCTACTGAAAACCGATAATTTTGAATGAATGAATCAAAGTGTTGTTTCACTCAAATGGTTCTCAGTATAACTTTTCAAAATGAAGATCTCCAAAAGAAGTAGAATAGACTCCTCTTGTCTGTAAAGAGCCTTCCAAGATTTTCTTGCGAAAAAAAAATCTTTTTTCTTGTCAAATTGAGCATTTTCATGTAGCTTTATGTACAGAAAATCAAAAGCAGTTCACTCTTGGTTCAGATAGATAGTATATTCAGCATGTAAAGTAAATGTTTAACTTGTGTTGGAATGTGCCCTGATTTACTCTGATAAGAGAAGAAGGCCCTATCATCATTTCTCTCTGCTAAGGCCTTAGAATAGTATAACTTTTCCTGTATTTTTTATGCATTTTAAAGCTTCAACACCCAAAAGCTAAAGTATTTATATTCATAGTTCCTAGAGAGCCAAGTACGATAGCTTGCTCAAAGGACAAGAACGAAATAAAAGTGTGTAAAAGCTTTAGTGAAGAAAACAGTTGATTCAGCTGCAGATAGAAGAACCGTCAAGTTTAGCTTAAAAAGATGCATATGTTGGCAAAAACATTTATGTGCTATGATGTACAAGTGATTTGTAACAGTTAAAATGGATTAAGATAACAAACAAATATATGTTTATATTTCAACTCCTGTAAATGTCTTGATTTCACCAGACCTCTTCATTAGGATAGCAATATTTGTGGGTTGAACTATGGGTTAACTCTAACTTCCTCCTCAAGATCCCTGTTTGTACAAGATTCAGTACAATTGCTGAGTTGGGCCTGTAATAACACCATTACTGAAAGATTTAAAGAACATCTGGATATTGCTTGCATATTTTTTTCAGCCAAGAGTCACGCACTCACTGGGGATGAGTTAAGACTAAGTGGACTACAGATGAAAGACACTCCAATCTGTTTTGTATCGGATTATATTTGTTAAATCTTTTTCACATCTGTAGTATACGTTTATTCCTAAAGGAGCTATGTGAGGCAGATACTCTTTCCTACAATGACAAAATCAAATGGACTGTTTTATACAAGGCTGCTATTGAAGACTGTATAAAATGAAGATTTGGGTAAGACTGCAACATAGAAGCTTATAATAGATTTACTTATCTTCCAGTCAAACACACTTGGCACTGAACTATTGTTTGTCACAGAAAAAACAAAAACAAAAATAAAAAACAAAGAAGAAACATAGCAAGGTACTGAATTTCAACATCTCAAAATTTTAGTCCTGATTAAACTTCCTTACAATGCCTTGTTGCTCTATCATGGTCCTTGCTTTCTCAGATGTTACCCCTTTATCTAAACCTACAGACAATATCTTCAAGAGCTCTCACATGTTCTCAGCTTTGCCTTAAATACGTAAATCTATTCCTGAGGCAAAAACATATTCCATCAGTTGGAAAAGCTGCAAGTATTATGGCTGAAAACTACACACTTTTTTTTTTTTTTTTCAGATTTAATACATTTTAATTAGACAAACAGTTTTTAATTAATTTAAATTTAAAGTGACTTAAATTTTTAACCTAAGAACTAACGACATTCATATTTTGCTTATTTGACATTTGCATAGGCATAGCATTATGAAATTTCTTACGCAGAATCTGATGTTTACATACTGAGTAGTGCTGAACTATTTGAGTAGAAAAGGTAGCAAAACCTAACAATTAAATAATCAACAAAAATAGAAAAGAAACAGATCTCTAGAGACCATGGACTTGTAAATATGAAAGATTCTATAGGCCAGGAATGAACCTGAGTTTTCCCACAGATTTTTTTGCTTTTTGTTTTTAATTTCCTCCTTCCTTTTCACATGTCCCTTTAATTTTTAATATAGTATGACAAAGTGGTTGTATTTCATGGAAGCTATGCGTAAAAATATTTTCATCACACAAAACAATGAAGGGAAAAACTTATCTTAGGAAGTTAGGACAAATCCATGATGCAGTTAAAATATGAACTTAATTATTAGTCTTACCATTTTCATTCATTGGACTGAGAAGAATTTTTAAAAGATAACGGAAGGAATGATTCTGGCATTAGAGATAAGAAATTTAAACATTAAATAGGTCTGCTTACATCAGACTACCTCTAAGATGTTCTATCTATATATATAATGCTTTTATATATATTTATATTTATATGTATATATATATAAAAGCATTTAATTTTCTTTTTTCTTCTAAATTCTGTCAAGTAGGCTGATCATCATTAGTTCATACTGAATCATAGAATCATTTAAGTGGGAAGTGACCACTAAAGGCCATTTGATCCAATCCCCCTACAATGAACAGGGACTATATAATATAAATAGCATAAACAATAATATAAATAATATAAACAAGCCCTTAGCAATTAATTATACAAATCAAATAATGTAATGAGATATCACAACTGTATACAGTAATTTTCAGCTGAAAAGCTGAAGAATGTCATATTTCATGAAATGTCTCAAATCCAATTTCCATTTATCTCCAGCAGACAGAATGAAACATTCAAGTCATTTCACTACTTGCACTTACTACTATGGTTACTATCTAGACAATGGACTTGGCAGTACATTTATATCCTTATCCCTGAGGGATAGTTAAAAAAAATGTTTTTCCTCTACTATCTTCAAAAACTTCTTACTGAAGTAGAAACACAATACAGGTGACATATATATATTTGAAACTGAAAAAGCCCTTCCATTTTTCATGTGCTCTGTCTCGGGGGGGAAAAGGTCCTATAGAAGCTTAACGTCTTCTAAAATCTGCTTATGTAATTTTTCAAGGTCACTCTTAATTGGGCCAATTTCTGTATAAATGCTGATTGCACAAAGCTAAGCTACCCAGAGCAGCAGTAAAATGTAAATCAGATGCACTCATAAAGCATTGTTTTTCTTCATTAAATAACATAAGTAACTTGTTATGCACAAAGTTCTCTTGTCTTATTTCTCTTCCTACTCTGTCATACCCCCATTACTGCTCTATGGTCAAAAGTTATATGTAAGGTATATTTAACAGTATCAAGACTGCAACAACACTCATTTGAAAATATTTGTAATTAACTATCTTGGAGTGAAGCCTCCCTTTTAAAATGATCTACCACTTTTAGCTCTAAGAATTAAATTGATTACACTTAGAAAGAACTTACCACGTAAAACAGTGAGTCTTGTGGACACACTTATTTCACCAACACTATTGGAAGCCACGCACTCATAAATAGCTTCATCTCGTGGTGTGCGCAGTGGTTGTATTCTAAGAACGGATCCAGACCCATCATCAAACTCTATTACCTATAAAAGGGAACAACAGCTGTCACAGATGTTGTTACAAATGCCTATCCCTCCATTAATCTGTACATGAGCAGTGACCTGTCAGTATTTTTGACGTCAGAAACAGGTTCCTTTGTTATATACCCATACCATGACAAATTCAACACTGGTAGGAATATAGACAACGCTGTGTGTAACATACAGCACTGAACACGCAATAGCCACTCCAAGGCAGTTTCAAGAAATGACAAGAGAAACATACCAATAATCAAACAAACACCAACAATAAAAATGACAGCAAACCACCAACAACAAAACATCTAACAAGGTCTGTAAGAATGCATTCTGTAACTTAATGCTCTCTTATCCTGAAGTCCATCAGCACTCTCCCTCCATTCTCTTAGCTTTACCATCCTATGTCAGTTACTTTAGTTGAAATTGCTGCAGGCTATACTTGCACCCCACTCATAGGCTGCACTTTACCGTTTGAGCTCCCAGGTGAAGAAGGCTTGACAATTTTGGAACAAGATAGGACTAGTCAGTTTAGCTATGCATTTAGCCCACAGATTGGAAGTAAATTTATCAAAAAAAAAAACGCAACAGAAATCATGTACCAGTTGAAGGACTAAGTAATAGGAGTAAATAAACAACTTATAGGTTTAGTTTTTCGAAGTGTAATATTTATTGAAGAAATAGCCATTTTCATATGAGAAAAAATGAAATATTCATTTTTATTCTAATTAATTCCTTCAAATTGATTTGATTTCTATTGCTTTTATCTCCTTGTCCTGCAGACAAAACTATGCCAGATACTGGAGAGTAATGCAGAATTGCAAACACTGGAAAGGTCTTCCCTATAATGAAATAACAATAGTAATCTATATAATCTAAGCTGATTTTAAATTTCTTTGTCAACAAAATATGTTAGTACTACCATCAGGACAGTAGTACTTATAAATACAGGTTAATCACATTTCTTTTTTTACAAAGTAATACATATTTCACTGTACTCTATATATACATCCACAAAACAATTTACATATATGCTTTTTTGCACATATGCTTGTGTCTGCATGCCTGATTTACACACAGATATTCTATTTCTATTAGATCTCCACTTTTGCTGAGAGTAAGAGAAAAAAAGGACGGATTTGTGAAATGTTATTATGCACATTGCTCAAGTAATACCTCCTATTTGTTTCCATAGAAACGACAACATATACAAAGAGCACAATAATTCTCAGTTGCAAAGCATTATTTTTCAACATAGCCACTACCAGTAGCTATGCACTATAAACAACATTGAACCGGAGCCTGCATGACATGCTCATAAAAATTTGCACCAATGGAGTTGCCTTAGTTGCCTTACTGCTGCTGTCACCACTGCTGAAAAGCACCATCTACTGCCTAACTGTGCTCATATCCATTGTTCAATCTCCATAAAAATTCAGCAAACATCAAAAAATGTCAAGGGGTGCTTTTTTTTTTTTTTTTTTTTTTTTTTTGGTGGAATTCAATTTCACACCATTGCTTCATACACACTTCCATGTCAGACATCATTTTGTAAGACTGCCCCTCTGCTGCCATTTGTTGCACGGCAACAACATGTAATGCAATATTGGTGGGAAGGTTCAGTCTCTGCTGCCATAACACCAACTTCTTCCTCTGATGTCATGGGCCAACATAATAAAATAGGAGGCATTACTTTTGGAGCAACCCTTGTAGCTTATTACAATTAGCCTTTTTTTAATTCACTGTAAGCATTTATCGGTTTCTTTTCTGGAGTTGCAGAAGTCTAAATGGAAATAAGATAGTAACCTCTTTTTATGAGATAATTTTTTTTCACTGTCCACTGGCCAAATCACTTTTCCCTTTTCTTTGAGTTAAGCCAGTGACCTAAAGAAACCTAGACAATGAAAAACTTCAATATGATCTTAATGGAAACTAAAGAGTAAATAGAGTTCTTGATAAATATTGACATTTCTGAGAGAAACAAATAAAACATTGTCCTAAAAACATGAAGTCATATTATTTGCACACAAAAATTAAAGCACAGGATCCAAAGAGACAGTCTTTAATTCTAAAAGAATAACTATTATTCTTTAAATCTGAATGCTGAATACTCTTAGATGATTGAAAAGTAAAACAATTACATCAGTTTGTGTTTGGCAAATACTGCAGTTTAAATTTCACGTCAAATATGCACAGTATAATGGACGTAATTTCCCCGTGATAAGTTACCCTGTTGTTCATACCAAAAATAGTTAATTACATCCTACTCTCCCATTTTTTGAAGGATGTATTTTCTTAAAGAAGTTAAAAAAAAAAAAAACATAAAATCAGCCTTACACCTTCTATAGAATAGTGCAATATTTTTTTCATTTTGAATTTCTCTGAGTAAGACTTACAAGTAACTCAAAGTTTATTTTTCTAATTTGTATTATTTGAATTGATCAGAAGCATGAGGAGGAGAAACAATCCTCCCTTATCATGTTTACTCCGTATATATTTGCAATATCAATTAAATATGAAAGATTAATAACAGAGTCTTGCAAAGTGTTGTTTTGGCCTTTTATTTTGGAAAAAAATGTACAGATGTTGCTCTTGCTAACTGAGCAATATCCAGTTTTAAAAATTATCCTGTGCACAAGAACATTACCCATTCTAAGATAATAATTTCCTAATAAAAACCTGGACAGCATTAAGAGGGAGGGACTAAACTGTTTATTCTTTTGCTAGATAAGGCAATTACTTTCTACATCAAGTTCCTGCAAAAAAGTTCAGATTAGATATGAGAAAAAATATATAACGTCACGGTATACAAAAACCTGTAAAAGCCTATCTAAGTTTGTTTAAATAATAATTAATTATAATTATATTATATTATAATAAAATGAAATCCTATAATCCTTGAGAAAGAAGACACATTATCTTATCCTTTAAAGTCCCTTCCACCTGTATATACTAGGACTCTATAAAGATCAGTGGGCAAGTTTCAGTTTTTTTAATGCTCTCTTACTAAACAATCAAACTAAGAGAAATAAACAAAATATTAATCTGAAAAACAACAACAACAACAAACAAACAATGACCAACAACCACACAAATACACAAATTAAACAGCCCAACTAATTATTTTCTATTAGTGTATCTGGCCATCTCTAAAGTTTCTTTTTTCCCTAACATTTCTTATTTGTTTTCTGAATCTATTTTCTGCTGCTGCTCTTTTTTACTTAGATTCTACAATGTGGCTAGATGTCTTCATTTTGGACAGGAAAGAAAAATGCTTAAAACACTGAAGTGATGTGCACTCGGTCACTTTATAAAAATGCTGTTCAAGGGTTACATATATGTATATGTATATGTATATGTATATGTGTATGTGTATGTGTATGTGTATGTGTATGTGTATGTGTATATGTATATGTATATGTGTATATGTATATGTATATGTATATGTATATGTATATGTATATGTAACAATTATAAAATACTTGAGCTATTTCATTCCACCTTATTTGACTATGTAAATTGTTCAACATTTTAGTAAAGGAAATGTTAAAATATTTTAATGAAAATACATTTAATACTTAATGAAATTGTTACAACTCTTTCCAATTCCATTCAGTTTCCGATGATGGAAATAAAATCATACTTTTACCTACATTCCCTAAAAATAACTACTACACAGAAAATAATACATGAAACAAGTAAAACACTGCAAATTGCAAAATAAAACTCAACCAACACAATAAACATGAACATACTTAACCTTCCAGTGTTTAGAAGAAATTTCTAGTGAAAATGATGTAAACAGAATGGGACAAATTGTGTAGAATTTACGATAAAATTTCTATGATGTTAATCCCTCTACCCAATTACAGTTTTGTGTATGCTCTGCAAGCAGTAAATAGTTCCT
Source organism: Gallus gallus (assembly GCF_016699485.2). Classification (NCBI taxonomy): domain Eukaryota; kingdom Metazoa; phylum Chordata; class Aves; order Galliformes; family Phasianidae; genus Gallus; species Gallus gallus. The sequence continues at coordinate 29,413,562 of NC_052572.1, forward strand.
GGTACTAAGAAGACACTTTTAATTTGGGCTTTCGTTTTTTACATTGTAGTAAATATAAGAGGAAATAAAAATATTGATTGATAAAGAAACTGATAGATTTTTAATACGGCAAGAACTTCAAATGTCTTTAAATATATTTTGAACAACAAAAAAGAATTTTAAAAATCAGTCTATCCAAGAAATACAATTCTTTTCTGCTGGCATAAGTCTAACCAGTCTAATTTTCCTCAAAACTACTTAAAATGAATACAGAAGACTACAATGTTCATTCAATTTTTTTATCTATTTCTTATATCATTCACTCAAAAAATATGTGTCACAGCAGTTTTATAAACCACTTAGGCATTCTGGATGCAAAAGTAGATGATTTTTAACAGTGAAAATAGTGAAGAGGCACAGGGGAAATTGTATACTATCAGCCCCATTTACATGTCTGTTATACATGACTTCTCCCATTTTCTAAACTTTTTCTTCATGTTAAAGGTCAATCAATACTTTATATTAATTGTTCCTGACACTAAAAGAGGGAATGTTAATTGTTGTTTTGTTTCCCCAAAGAAAATTCATCTTTTGAAAAGATTATTTTTACTATTTCCTTTAATTGAATGTTGTGGAAAGAGAGGAAACAGCTTTCTCTATAGCCTCTCCCAAGGTTATTGTTAAGAAAAGAATCAAAAGCAAACAAATTTTATATTTCCTCTAAAGCAGCAGGAACTGCAATGTCCCTTTCATCTTTATCTGCAGTGGTGGTAAGCAATTGTGGCAGCAGAAGCTGTACCAGGCTAGGTCTGCTTGGTACACACTATCACAGAAGTAGGTGGCTTGCTCTCTGGGGACAATAATCATGGCATAAATAATTTTCCTCTATCTTCTTTGCAGAAGAGTTAGCCATCTGAACAGAAGTATGCCAAGGCTCACCAGACAAATTATGTTGGTTTATAGAGCAGCAGTGTTTTCCCTTTAACAGTGCTTATGTGTAATTAGTTTGAAAAATGGAACTTTCACAAGTCTGCTCCTGTTAAGTTATCCCCAGTAGTCATAGCTATTTTGTTTAACCTATGAAAATAGAGTACACATATTGGGATTGGAAGTGAGGTTGGAACTTATGTTTTTCAGAGGAACAGAACAATGGACCTAATACCTCAAATCTCTGATTGCTGACTTTCTTTCCTTTCTTGTTCCAGACAATTTTAGGTCTTGGGTCTCCTGTGGCTTGACAGATGAATGAAGCAACACCTCCAGAAACCCCTGTCTGGTCAACAGGTGTTCTTGTAAACTTTGGTGGCGCTAAAACAAACAAACAAACAAACAAACAAACTAAATTAATCTAAGTAGCAACCACGAAAAAGAAGCCATGGCAAGATTTCAAAATGAACAAAATAAAATATTTTGTTTCTTCAGTGACAGTATTCATCTGCAAGAAAAAGCAATAAGAAATAACTAAAAGGTCAGGAAAGTACTTACAGATTTTCCTATTAAATCTGATGCCATCAGAGTAGCAAAATCATACATTATATTTTATCACAGTTATAAATAAAAAATCAATTCATCTTCTGTTGCAAAATGAGCTCATCTATCAACTCAAATTATACCATGATTCATCACTTGATGTTAGGATCACAGGATGTCATGAAAGCTGAATTTCCTCCTTTAAGCCATTAAAATCAGTGACATTTCAGATAAATTCTATGAAAATGTTTTAAGTTTGCAGAGGTAGACGTGAATACCTACTTATTAAAAGCTTAAGAAAAGGGGACTATAATAGAAGTGAGATTTATGCTTGGACACAGTTTCGTATAAAACTCCAGTTCATTCCCCCAGTATTCTACTCGGTCACAAAGGAGTGAAAAAAGAAACAAGTATTGCAGGAACAAGAGAGGAGAGAGAACTGGAGAAATCATTCCAGAAGTAGGAAAGAATATTTTTATCAATTACTCTCTTACCTTCCTTTTCTGTTAGAGCATAATAAATTTATAAGGTTGTTTAAGAAACAACACTTTCAAACTTAGAACAGTGCAGGATAAGATTTCTGAAAAATCATTGTGAAAGTCTGAGAGTCTAAGTGCAGTACAGAGATGTTGAAGAGTTCTTTTATATATTTACTTAATTCTCTTTCATAATTGCGTAGTTTTTAGAGTATACTTAGAGATGCTGCTTCGCAGTATATGGAGGACTGAGGGTCAACAAAATCATAAAAAACAAAACAAAACAAAACAAAAAAACAGATCTGTGCTCTGTGGCCTGTCTTCAGCTGTAAGCTGTTATATGTAGTGGCTCTGCAACAACTACTGCCATTAATTTTTGCTCTCATCTCCAATTTTCACTCCCTTTCTGTTCTCAGTCTCTTTGGTTGTCTTCACCATTCCACCTTAGAACTGATTTTTATGTACCAATATTGTACTTGTTTTTGTCTCTATTTTCTGCATTATGTTTCTTACATCTATCTGCCTATTCTTCTGAGGTGGCCTTCCCACAGGCAATATTTCTTGCCAACATCTTTATTTAAATGACAGAATCTTAGAAGACTACATGTATGAAAGTATGTGTCTAAGTAACACTGATATGAATCCCAAAATCATTTTAAATGACAAGAAAATATAATATAGGCTTTCTTAAAAAACAGACTGAATATATTGTTACATTGCTATGTTAAATATGGGAACATGAAGAATGTCCCAAGTTTATTAAATTAATTGAGTCCATTTTAACCAACCCCTAATGCTCAACCTACCATAAACAAAGATAATTTCAAAATAAAGAAATAAATAAAAATAATAATAATAAAAAAGCAGTAAAAATATTTTGTTCATGAGAATCTATTTTTTTCTTTGACAGAATGTTCAGGCAAAATGGTTATTGCTATATTTTCACCTTTACAGAAAGTTCAAGCCTCCTTAAACCATTTGCTGTGCTAATTTCATCTCACATTCATCAGTAATAAATAAAATATCTGAAGATAAGTGCAACAGCAAGACTGAGCACAGCAAAACTGTGTGCCACTGCTGCTGTGGGGATCTTACAAAAACATCTCTCTGATGAAAAAAATCTCCAAATGCACAACATATGAAGAACACAGTTAGAGCAGTGAAACTGAAAATCCTTTCCTAAGTCACAGACTTTATGCCTGGACCACAGGAAAGACAGAAATGTATTCTGATGAAGAGCATCTGGGTTTCACCAAAACTGCTAGCTTTGAATCCTTTTCTGCACACGCATTAACTCAGCTCTCTGATATGTAAAGAGACATGACTGATTCAGATATGCTGATACTCTGTGGCACAAATTGTGATTGTGTGCCATCATGTGAAAACTGATGCACTGTCATTCTGTTTTATTCTTTTTGACATTTTGTGAATTCGCTGTTGAACTGCAAACCAATGAAAGAAAAACATTGTCTGGGGAAGTTCACCAGAACACAGGAACTATCTATTATAGCTCACAGGAAGATTTTCAGTTCTAGAGAGATAAATGCTTCAGTAATACATTCAGAGACTGGCAAACTCATAAATTCATCATCAATAAAGTAACTTCCTTCCAGACAAGATTTGTTTTGAAAAATTTGCCAATTTTGCTATGCATTATCAGGGTCAAGTACCATTACCAGCTCAACAACCAAGTCATGCATTCATTTCTGCAACATTTTATTTAACCGGGGAGCTCCAGATAGTTAAACAACAAATTAAACAGAAACAATGAAAAGTGATAAACAGCAAGCATGCCTAACTATGTTAAACTAGCTTTGCAAAATAAACAAACAAACAAACAAACAAACAAAACCACATTCTACTATTAGTTTTGTGTCACTATCAATCATCATGATATTTATGGTTGGCATGCTTTTGCTTACATGCAGTATGTTGCATTCATGATAACATTATTTTTTTTTAATGGAGAAATAAAGGAGAATCCTTTTTCTCCTTATCAGTCATTCAGAGACAAATTCTTCACAAGTGCAACTGAGGCAAGTACAACAGAGCTTGTACTAATTTACACCGTATGACAATTTGCATTTCCCATTTCTACTGCACAGAAAATAAACATAACTCCACCTTCAAAACTATGCAAACTGCAATGCTGTATATCTAACAGTACATATGTCAGTATGCCCAAAAGTACACATTTTCTTCAAAACTCTACTGATGTTAGAAATATAACTATTTTTCTGAATCAATCTATGATTCAGAGAAAAAAATGATACAGGACTAAAATTGATCTGCCTACATATTTCTGCAGAGCTAGTGAAGTTGCAGAAATAGGGCTGAACATTTAGCATGCCTTTGGTAGGTATTTGAAGAATAACAGTGTGCTTCCAATCCTAGGTCAATTGTTGCTGGATTGTCTATGAACTAACATCACCTTCCATGAAGCAGGAGAGGAAAAAGACAAACACATTACATGATTATGTAATTCCCTATTTGCAGATATTTTTAAAGACTATTTTTTAACGTTGCATTGTTAAGACTACAGTTATATGTAGAAAAATAATACTGCTTTTATGCTTAATAGGTATTATGAGGACAAACTCATTTATGGTCAAAAGCAGCTGTGACTTTGATGACAGTAGCCAGTTAGCCATGGAGAAAGACAAGCACATGCAACTCACCTTTTCACTATTCAACCTATGCGTTCATCTCAATATGTAAAAACCTACTATCACCATTCTATTCATAGTGTAGAACTATGTGAAATCATGCCCAGGAAGGAAAAAAAGAAAAAGAAAAGACAAAAAAAAAAAAAAAAAAGAAAAAGAAAAAGAAAAACTGTATTTGTTGCCTTCATCTTTATAAAGGTTGTTAATTAAAGTTTGACACAAATTATCTGCACAATTAGTGCTGTCACTTTCTTGACATTGATTCTGACCTAAGCTGCTAGGCACTCTGATAGCAAATGCAATTACACTGTGCACACAGTTATGCTTACTAACATGAAGGTAATTTTGATTGAGAACTGACAACTATTTTCAATGTCCCATAAGAATACTAGCACAGAGACAAACAGATACTCTCTCCAGCACTAATTTATAAACCACAGCAACAATCTATATCGGAATCCTCCAGTACAATTAAGTCTGCTAAAAAATCAGAAGTAGTGGGTTACTATAAATCGTATGACAGCCTTTCAGCATTACTGAAACTCTATGTGGTCGCATTTAAATAAAGCTGAAAATAAAACAGCAGTAGCATAATTAAAATTAAAGTAAAATTCAGTTAAAATCAACTGTTCATATTTATACTCTTACTCAGGCTTTCTGGTGAGCATCATCAAAATTGGAGCAATACTGGCTATTAAAACAAACAACATGCTGTTGTCTTGTTTTAGCCTATTCATCTGTCTGCACCTTCCCAGATATTTGGGTCGATACTGCTGACACTTTGATGCAGAAGTGTACAGCAGAAGACTTCTGTAATTAGGAATTACCACAAAGGCTTTGCAACCCAAGACCTGAGGGTACCCACACACTGCTACTTGCTATCCACTTTTTAATCAGAAGTTTATATGACAACTATTGAACTGTTGCAAATTATGGCCTAGCATATGAGGGAAAATTGCTGGATTACCCTTAATTTGGGATTTAATTTTCATAAGGAGTTTTAAGCCAAATAAATTTGGCTGCTGCTTCACAAGCAATCAAGCTATCTCATCAGACAACACAGGAACTTTTGAAATCGAGGTTGTTTACAGCCACTGAAAAAGAATGCACTATCTTCTTCCATATGGCTTCTCCAGAAAATATGTTACTAATAAGACACAAAAGATAACTGATTTGAACTGGAACTTATTCATACATTTCCTTGAACATAAGACTTCTCTTTATTCTTTTGCACCATTTCACTTTAGCAAGTTTCAGTACAATACTGAAGTAGTAAATGGAATTAACTAAGTCATACTTTTTTAGGCTATGGAATTGTCTAACTATTTTAATTAAAATGTCGTATACTCTGTGTTTTTCACTAAGGACATGTTATATTTTTCCTTTACATTCAAATAAATAGGTATTTTTTCTCCTTTTTTTTTTTTTTTTTTAACTAGAAGTTCAGTCTACTCTCTATAACTGCTGAAAACTGGTCTTGAGTAGAGACATTTTTATGGAGACAAATCCTCTAGTTTAACAGATGAATATGTAGATAAGACTTTGCGTTCTTTAAAAGTTAAGAGAGTCAAAGTGAGAGTCAGCAGCACAGGCATAGAGAGCTCAGCATGTGGGCTTTCAGCAGACAAGATACATAGAGAATGAAGATCCTAACACTGTTTTATTTCTGCACTCTCTGTATGAAAGGTCCAAGTGTACCACAGTGCAACTTGTAATTATTCTTTTTTCATATTCATGAAATATAATTCAAGAAATCTGAATAAAATTTTTCAAGGATTATAGTTTATCATTTTCTTTGTTACACTTCATGACATGAATGCTATGTAAGTAGAAAAACTTCAAGGGAAAAAAAATCATGCAAAGATGCTTCTTTCATATCCTGTATTTACATGTAAATTACCATAAGCTCATGTTTCAGAAGTGTCCTGAAACATTATAGTAACTTTTTGGTTGTAAAGACTTTTTTTTCTTTTCTTTTTTTTTTTTTCTTTTTAAGCAATAAAAGGTGGAAATAATACGATCACAACAGTTCCCAAGGAATCTTTTCATCTGACGCTCAGAAATACAGGCTGATCACAGAATAAACAATATGGTGTAGCAGGTGTCCAGGCAGTTTGGAGTAGTGTGCTCAACCCATCACAAGAAGAATCACTGCCATATGTTATAGATCTCTTATGTGTTACTGGTCTGGTGACATCAAGTTTCAGTGAGATATATCGCTGGCTCTAAGGCATTCCTTGTTAAAAATTCCAAACTCATTCTTCCCGTGCCATACTACACATGAATAAGAATCCTTTGCTGAAAACAAAGGAAATAAATATATATTTAAAAAAAAAACAACAACCAGAAACAAAAACAAAAACAAAAAGGAACTCCAAATATTATTTATATACCCTGCATCCCACTTGACAATATTCACAGTCATTGTGTCCACCTGGCTTACCAGAAATTACTATGGATTCTATGTTAACAGGCCAAATGATGAGGGCTTCTTTCTTGAAAAGCAAAGCATAACTATAATAAACATGAACAATTAGGTAAATGCTACAAGTAATCTCAGCCTGATACTCCATAGATATATTACAGTGGATAAAGAATTGGTTGGAGGGTTGCAGCCAGAGGGTGGTGGTCAATCCCTCTATGTCCAAGTGGAGACCAATGACAAGCAGTAACCCCTAGCATTCTCTCTTGGGACCAGTACTCTTCAACATCTTTATCAATGAGATAGATGATGTGATTGAGTGCACTTGCAGCAAGTCTGCTGATGACACCAAGCAGTGCGGTACAGTTGATACAGCAGAAGGAAGGGATGCCATCCAGGGGGAACTCAATAAGCTCAAATGGAACCTCATGAACCTAATGAGGTTCAACAAAACGAAGTGCAAGATTTTGCACTTGGGTTGAGGTAATCCCAGATATTTATACAAAATGGAAGAAGAACATCTAGAGAATAGACCTGTTAAGAAGGACTTAGGGGTCCTGGCAGCTGAAAAATTGAACAAGAGCAAGTAATGTGGGCTTGCAGACCAGAAGGCCAGTGGTATCCTTGGCTCCATCAGAAGAGGGGTGGCTAGTCAGGCAAGGGAGGTGATTGTCCATCTCAGCTTAGCCCTCATGAAGCCCCAGCTGGAATGCTGCATCCAAATCTGGGCCTCCAAACACAGGAAAGCTGTGGAGCTTTTGGATAGGGTCCAGAGAAGAGCCACAAAAAAGATTCAAGGGCTAGAACACGTCTCCAACGAAGACAGGCTGAAAGAACTGAAAGCCTGGAAAAGTGAAGGCTGTGTGGAGATCTCACAGTGGCCTTCCAGTATTTAAAGGGTGTTTATAAGCTTGAGGGAAATCAACTTTTTACATGGGGACAAGGGGAAGTGGTTTTAAACTAAAGGAAGAGATATTTAGATTAGATGTCAGGGGGAAGTTTTTTACTGAGAGAGTAGTGAGGTGCTCGAACAGGTTGCCCAGCGAGGTTGTGGATGCCCCATTCCTGGAGGTGTTTAAGGCCAGGTTGCATGAGGCCCTGGGCAATCTGATCTTGTACTTCATCTAGCAGCGGGCAACCGTCCTTGAGGTACAAGCATTGGAACTTGATGATCCCTGAGGTCCCTTCCAACCCAAGCCATTCTATGATGCTATGATCAGAAATTATTTCACTTTTCTAACAATTCCTCTGTGAGTTAACATTAAATTTATGCGTAATATTTAACAGGAAAGATTTTTGTATCCATTTGTTTCTTAAAAAGCATTGTCAAAGCATATTCATTTACAACGTTTACTGCTAATTTACTCATTAATCATAATTTGTGACATTTGTTAGACAGATCATTGTTATAACCAATTATTTTGCTTTAATTCTAGCATGCACTTAAAGTACACCTGCAAATTGGATACGTAAGAAAGTTAATTAGCTTTTTATTTCTATAAGGACAAGTGAGAATTTGCATTCATGAAATATGGATCAAGTAATCCCAAATTTACTTGATGCCATGTTTCTAAAATCTCTTGTCTGTCAGTCACAATCTGCTGAGTTTTCCTATTCTTCTTAATAAACATTCTAAAACTGCATGATCCTCACATATTCCACATGAAGAACTGCAAAAACATAATCTTCACATGCCATCATATTTTGAGCAGCTGAATATGTTGGCTCCTCTAAAAGTAATGCCTCCTGTTTTATTATGTTGGTCCATGATATCCTTTTATCAGAATTGGATTTTGGTGGTTTGGCAGTAAAGGTTGAACACTGCAACCAACATTTGATTCATTACATTTGGTTCCCATGCAACAGATGATAGCAGAAGGGCGGTCTGACAAAATGGCGTCTGACGTTGAATTGGGCACAAAGAAAAGTTGTGTAATTGAATTCCACCATGTGAAAGAAATGGCACCTGTTGACATTTCTTGACTCTTGCTGAATGCTTTTGAAGACCAAATGGTGGAGTGAAGTGGTGGCTGATGCATTTTAGCAATGGTGACAGCGACAGTGGGCCACCTCCAATGGTGCAGATTTTTGCAAGTGTATCATGCAGGTTCTTGTTCATCACTGGTGAAAATACATAGCTACTGATGGTGACTACATCAAGAACTATTTGTAGATGAGACTTTGCTCTTTATAATAGTGTTACTGTACTCTTTGTATGTGCTGTATTTCCCATGGAAACAAACAGGAGGCTTTACTTTCAGAGCAATTTATGTATCAGTCGGTGAATTACAATTACCAGGTTTTCATCCTGATAATAGATATGCCAGCTAATTCCAGCTGAAGATCTTGGTCCTTTTGGTTTACAAAGACTACTTGTGATACAAACACAGGTTTTTGAAAATTCTGAGAATCACTTTACAGGCTCCACAGCTTATAAACTCAGCCCTTAAGACAACACTAATAAAAACTTTGCAATTGAATTAAAATGTTTATCTCACAGTCTTATTTCTGCTACTTGTATTCCCCTAGAAACAGTGACACTCAGAAGAGAAAATTATGTCAGGAAGGTCAGGAGTTTGTGGGCTCTCTTTTTTATTTACTGATTATCTCTATTTCCCCAGTCTTCATTTAGCCAGAACATGCCCACTACAGATTTAGCAAGTAGCTCAAAAAAGAGATTATTATTTCCTGATTTCTCAAGGAATATTTAAAGTCAATGCTATCTTTGTGTTTTCAAATTTTCTGCAATGGCGAGCATCAGTATACTAGGGTTTATTCTTGCCTGAAATATTAAATCTGTTGACATAATTGCAAGACTTTATAACTAGAAGAGGTAGGTTATATTTTCCAAAAGGTCTAATGTTAAAATAGCACATTCCTAATTTGTACCTCTAGGCTGTGTAGAACTTGGTACCAGTTCATTTCATTGTGGATTATGCATGCTTTTCTAGAGACAGACATTATCTGAGCCCTAGGGACATGGTAGGAATGCCAACCAGCGTAGACAGCAGCTGACATTTACTTGCCAGCTAACATCATCCACCCCACACCTCATTTCCATTCTCATCTATAGTTTATAAATACTAGGATAAATAAGATGTTCCCAAATACAAAGAGCATATGTGAATAACCTATGAAAAACTGTTCAATGAATACTATGCACTTACATGTTTATTCTTGAAGTAGGACTAAGCTGAACAGTTGATTTATATGTTTATATTTTCTATTAAAAATGTTGTAGGCAATAATATAAGTCAGTTTCATGACAAATTACTGAGATACTTGCTGTAGAACTGAAACTTGGCAGTAACTATTGCCTTGGCAGAGCGCTATCATGCTCAGTGAGAAGGGAAGCCAGGGCTGATGGACCATCCAGGCCAATCTTCTTTGCAAACACATGGGCTCCCACTAGAGCTCTCACCATTCAGCCCTGAGTGTTGTGCAGTTTTCAGTGCCAGTGACAATATGTATGTTATCTTTACTACAAGCTTCTTTTAAGTATCACTACACAAAATTGATTGATTTTACAAATTTGTGTCTGTTCCTTAACTGCCCCAGCATATCTCCATTTGTTCCTATGGAAACACTCTTGTTCATGCTAGTTTATTAAAAGAGAATTAGGCAGCTAGCTTCTAATACTTGCTTAACTGGAGCAATGGAAGATGAAGACATAATATTAAGAATTCATGATACCGTAAAGGCATAGAAGGGCAAGAACTCTCTTCTTTTCTTTGACACGCCTATAGGAAATCCAAACAATAAAAACTAAGAACTCAACACAAGCGTGCATATGTCTTTAAGTTATCTATCAGCATGTGTCCAAATGCTCCATATAAAACAAAATAACAACAAACTTGCATGTATTGCTAAATATTTCTTATATACATTCTATGTGAAATCTGAATGGGGCTTAGTCTACCTGTGTTAAAAGTGGAAATTGCTAGTTAATCCAGTACTAAGCCTTCTTCTAGAAGCAAATAAAAAGCATAAAGCCTCTTGAATCTAAAAGGTTAGTGACGTGCACCACTTCATCCCTCTGGAACATTACATAACCCTGTCATATTCACTAATTTAATGAAAAGAAATTCTGCTTCAAAGCTCTCCACTGCTTCTTTTTCAAATTTTAATGTCTGCAGACTGCATATGAATTATTTGGTAACTGAGTGCTGACACTCCTTTTCAATATGCAAGGTAGAAGCAGTAGATCTTAAAAAGGCAAGGAAGCTAATCTCCTTGCAGAGGAGTTTCTCTCTAATGGAAAAAATGGAATAAGGAATTATGTATCCATAAATACTAGTTTCATTCACCAAGCATATCTGGGTGACCTTTATTGCTGTTTCATTACTCACTAAAACTAGGAAGAATAAAAATGTTTAAACAAAACAAAAGACATACTTGGTCATTTGTACACAAGACAGATTGATGGTTAGCGGCAGTAAAAGTAAAATCTATCTAAGGATAAGACTGACTCAAGTAGAAAAGGAACCATCAAGCGCTACATATTGTGGTTAAATGTAAATACTCAACAAGGTACCCTCATAAACAAATTCCTATAGCTCCTGCTCAAGCACAAGAGAAATTACTAAAGTTTTCCCTAAAAACAGGCCATGTAACTTACTTTCATCTATCTACCACCTTTATTTTCCAACATATGTTGAACCACCATAAGGTGCAAATATTCCAACGGCCTGTACAACAAAAGGGAAAAACACTCTTTTACAGTCTGCTTCTATGCTTTGTGAAGATAAAAAAGATCCTATACTTTTGCATAACATGTCTATGAAGATGAAAGGCCTTACAGTTAGACATTTATTGTAAAATCATCCTTAGTTCAAAACAGTGTAAGGCAACAGGAAAAAATTTACAAAAATCAAAATACATATCAGGTAACAAAGTTTATGAGGACGTGCATGATAGGAAACTCTTAAGTCATTCAATTTTTCTATTCTGACTTCCAAATCCAAAAGATCTTTTTCCTCCAGTTCACTTTTCAGATAATACAAGGAGGCTTAACTTAGGGACCAAGTCCTTGGCTAAATAACAGTTCCTAGCAGACTATAACAGAGAGATTGAAGAATGTACCCAGTCCAATCCTTGGGTGCCTGAAGGTGACATTTAGAATCATGAAATCTGCTTCAAACATAGTAACTGAACTTCAACTTAGTGACAAGACAACTCATATCATCTATATCTACATTTCGCATATATCTATGTTCTGTCTTGGTGAAAAAAATATATTGCTTTATATCTCATTATTTTCTTGGTTAAACTATTAACTGCTGAATGGTAGAATGCTCTTTGTAGTAAATGCTTGTGTGAGAACGTAGAGCAAATGAAGGTAATGACAAAGCCTTTATTTAAGAAATAGGCACACGAGGGAAAGATATCAAAAGGAATTGACTCACCCCTCCCGGTAACAGCGCGCAGAGAGAGAGACGAGCTGAGGAATGTGTCTCTCCCCCGTTCGTACTATCGCGCCACACTTACACACTCACATAGCCCACCCATTGGTTCAGGCTGTGACCCTGGAATTCCACTACACTCCACCCCTTCACAGCATGAACCAATGACTGAGTAGGTAGGTGGTGAGCCCCTGCAACCTGGTAGCCCAAGACACAATGCACATCGCGACGCATACACAACACCCGCCGCAATATAGGATGTCAAGACAATAAAGGCAATCAGTGGCAGTCCCCTTCACGGTTCTGTTGGGCCAGTACTTGATGTTCTTTCTCGAGGTGTATCTTTTTCAAGGACCAGTAGCGCTTCTGATTCATGCTCTCCAGTTCCCAAAAGTTCAGCAGTGCGTCACAGGGTGTCATGATGTTTCCTCATAGGCACGTTGGAGTGATGTTGCTCCTGGCTGGCTCGCCAAAATGTAGAGCAAATGAAGGTAATGACAAAGCCTTTATTTAAGAAATAGGCACACGAGGGGAAGATATCAAAAGGAATTGACTCACCCCTCCCGGTAACAGCGCGCAGAGAGAGAGACGAGCTGAGGAATGTGTCCCTCCCCCGTTCGTACCATCGCGCCGCCACACTCACACACTCACATAGCCCACCCATTGGTTCAGGCTGTGACCCTGGAATTCCACTACAGAGTATAATAAACTTTAAACCTCATATGAACATACACATTAACAAACATAGTTCCTATAAAGTTATATGTATGAAATTAGTACATTCAGCTCTGCTCATTCAAGAGTACAATTTTAAGCAGGCATTTTGGAGAATTAAGTGGTTTAATATGTCTTTCTCCTTCCAAACTTGCGTAAGAAGGCATCACTTGACTTAAGCATAATTTATTGAGCTAAAGTGGTTAATAAAAAGACTATAAAATTATTTTTCTATATATAAAAATAATATGCTAGTTAGTACAGACTCCTACATCTTTCTTATCATGTTACTTAACTAGAACACCAGCCCAGAAAATGAAAAACAACTCCCTGTTAGTTATAAAATTATATTTACCATTTGCCTACAAAAACTGATTTTATGAAACCTAAATTAGGTAGCTACTGAAGTAGAGAGAGTATGTATATGTAAGTTCCTCTTACCAGCAGTTCTGTGAGAGCCATGTAACTCAGCCCTGCTGCACAGAGCTTCAGTTGTACTAAAAGACATGTTAGTGTGGCTTGTAAGATGATATATTACTGATGCAAAAGCAGATGTTCATAAACTAGGTCAGAAAAATATTTATAGCTTTTACAAAAGATTCCATTACTAAAGGTCTCAGTGGATCAGCCCAGCTCCTTGCCTACAAGTCAAGTAGAATACATCAACACAGTAAACATAGTGCAAGTAGCCTGCTCTGAAATACAGTTAAGCAGATATAGATATAAAGATTTTTTTTTTTTTTGGTGATGTGTTTTCAGCACTACACAAGGGTCCTACTGTATATAGATACTACTGAGCTTCCAAGTTCCTACAAGCTACCTTTTTTTTTTTTTTTTTCTTGTCCAGGACAACCTGTAGCTAAGAAAGGAACACTACTCTTGAGGTGCGGTTTTATTAGTACGAACTGCCTCTGCTGTATGAATTTCTGCTCACTGGAGCCATTTTAATCCAACTCCTCTCCAGTAATGCTTTGCTAGAAGAAATTTGAAGTCAGAATGTCAGAACTAAACCCTCCTATAAATGTATGCACAATTAAGTTATAACTGGTTTCAAAACTCAATGAAATAGTAGAAGCACAATTCTATAATTCCAAAGGAGGAAAAGGAGAAGGAAAGCATAACTAAAAGAAACATATCACCACAAAAAATGTAAACTCCTAGCTATTACAAGTCTATCTCTGTTTTAACTGTGATATACAACAAATGCTTTTAAAATTACAGAATCACAGGGGTTGGAAGGGACCTCTAGGGACAATCTAGTTCAACACCCCTGTTAATGCAAGTTCCATAGAATAAGTTGCACAGGAAAGCATCCAGGTTGGTTCTGAATATCTTCAGAGGAGGAAACTCTGCAACTTCTCTTCTTTCAGTTCTCCTTCACCCTCAAAGTCAAGAAGTTTTTCCTCAGGTTTGTATGGAATTTCTTGTGTTCCAGAAGCCCTTTCAAAAGCAGTTGGCCAGGGCCGATGCAAGCCATCTAACAGGATCAGTATGTATTACTCACTTTTAGCTGAGAGGAAGATGATTTTCAGGAACCAGAAGTTGAATGCTATTACTGAATGTAGAGTACTCATTCAAAATAAGTAAATAAATAATTAAAATTAAAAGGAGATGCTAAAATGATGCATAATTGAAACATTTATTAAAAAGCTGATTACCTTCTTCTGTCTTATCTAGTGCTAAGAGTTCAGCCAACATATTCAAAATGAACTACAGCTCTGGGTACAGCTGATCAGCCCATTTCCCTCATCACTGAATTCTTAAGTATTAAATAAAATGTTATTCCACAAACTATTACTTAAGATCACCGAAGAGTACAATTATTTGATTTCTTGTATGTCACTGTTGCATTGCAGTTGCTTTATAAAGAATGCTGCATGGGAAATGAATGTAATATAACATTCAGTGATTTAAAATACACCAAAGATTATGCTAATTGACAGTGCTACACCACCTTGTCTGTGTTTCATCTATGATGTGCTTATTCTTTTCTCTTTAGCAAAAAAATGTATTTATTTTACATTTTTACATCTTTTTCTTTTCTTTTCTTTTCTTTTTTAATGAGATATCAAAAAAAAAATCCTAACAAAAATTTAAAAATCCTAAATAAAAGCAAACTGGATCTAGATAAGTTCACACCTGCATGTCCAAGACAGTTAATAGAAGCAACAGAGAGGTCAACAAAGTTACTTCACCTGGACTTTGTGTCACATCTTATCTGAGGAGTGATTATATTTGCACAGCAAATGACCCCTCCCAGCTTGGGAATCATGCCTGTGAGGCATGAATCATACCCATGAGGCCTTGTGGAAGTTATTCAAAATATCCATCTGTTGATCTAGTGGAAAGTGTCCCTGCTGTGGCAGGGGAATTGGAACTAGATGATCTTTAATACATCTTCCAACCTATCCCAGTCTATGACTCTATGTCTATATGGAGAGGTGATTTTAACAGGGCCTGAAGCATCAGTTTTCAAGTTAGTGACTTGACATTAAATACTTATAATGCATTCTGTGATTTCATCCAATCTACCAGTTTTAATGTATACTTAATGTTTTAGAAAACTACAGAATGCAAGCTTGCAAGAGCTCTGCAGGACACAGTGAAGACTCTAATTTTATTTTTATTTTAATTTTTATTTATTTATTTATTTAAAGCACAAAACAACATAATTTACTTTTGCCATGTCATAAAGATTTACACTCTGAAAGCTAGACCACAGTCAGAAAGGGCAATTCATTTCCAGTTTTAAAAACTATGAATTACTGAAATACATCACTATCTAAGATTATACTTCTCTTAGACGAAAGAGGTACTACAGGTGTTTCAATCCGTATTCTTTTGATCATTACAAAAATTAAAAGGAGTATCAGTTCTAGTTATGAGTCCCTTCCAAGTTCATAGCTTAATTGTAAGAAGATTTAGAAGATAAAATCACTGAAGTTTGGTCTCAAGAGAGGAAACTGGAAGCCAGAATATGTGAAAGTAACAGCTGGCTACTGGACAGAAGAGAGAGCTGAGAGCCAAAACTCTGTAATTCTAATCCTGTCTCTGCTAATTGCCTGCTGTTTAGCTTCAGGCAAATTACTTAACCTTCTTGTCTCAATTTCCTTACTTCCAGGATAACTTACATATGACACAAAACACTGGGTGGGATATTATCAAGGTAGCTGTTACTGTATTGACAAAATTTGAGCAGAGATTTGTTCTCACGCACTGAATATGAGAGCTCAAAATTGTTAAACTCTATCTATTTGTAACAAGAAAGATGTTTCTAGGAGGGTAAAGAAAAGGTAAACAAATAGATCAATAGATCACTTGGATCTTAAATGTGTCAGTGAAAACTGGTAGCTATCTGGCAAAGACATTAGCCTTTGAAAACTGCAGTGCTTTGCTTATCAGTCCTGCAAAATGTTGGTTTAATTAACTACCTTTTCCCTATGGAAATCAGCTTACATTGCACAAGTACTGAATAAGAGTTACTCATTTCAACACCAGGAGGTATATACTTAAAGTTGTTGTTTGCAATGAAACTGTAGAACATAATTTCTACAAAAAAATATTGCCTTGCATCAAAATTCAAATTCAAAGCTGTATAATGTTGTGTATTTCCATTTAAAAATCTATGTCTTAATTTTACAGCCATGCAGATTCAAAATTCTACATTCAAAATGTAGAAAATGTCTAGTGACCAATTGTTGCAGTGCATCATCACAGCTAAAATCTGGTCATAATAATCAATTACTGCAAAAGTTTGCAAGAATTACAAAAATACTGTATTATTGCAAAAGTTATTGTTTCCCCACCCCCGCCCCCCGCCTCTTTTTTTTCTTCTGTATATACAAGTCAACTAAAAATGTACTTCCCACAACTCAAACTATTGACACTAAGTTACAAGATGTGAAGCTACTGCAATACTGCAACTGGAGATGAAAAGAATATAACAGATGACCAAGAAGAAAACGTGGGAGTCGAAGAGACATGGCCAACTTTTCAGTGGTCTGTGAGGATGGGACAAGGGGAAATGGCCGTAAACTGGAGCATAGGGAGTTCCACACAAATATGCAAAGGAACTTCTTCACAGTGAGGGTGATAGAGCCATCGGGCTGCCCAGCCTGTCTAGTTGTTAGGACAGCCAAAGCACATTTACACAATTCACACTTACCAACAGCAACTTCAGAACTGATAAAAGTACTGATGTAATAAACTTTTCACTTTCCTTGTAGAATCATAGAATCATAGAATTACTCAGGTTGGAAAGGACCTCAAAGATCATCAAGCCCAACTGCAGCCTAACCATACTACCCTAACTCTAACAACCCTCTGCTAAATCTTATCTCCGAGCACCATATCCAAACGGCTCTTAAAAACATCCAGGGATGGTGACTCAACCACCTCCCTGGGGAGCCTATTCTAGTGTTTAACCACCCTTTCTGTAAAGAAGTGTTTCCTAACGTCCATCCTAAACTTACCTTGGTGCAACTTGAGGGCATTTCCCCTCGTCTTGTCACCTGTCACAGTGAGAAGAGACCTACCCTGCTCTCACTGTAAATACCCTTCAGGTACTGGGAGAGACTAATAAGGTCTCCCTTCAGTCTCCTCTTCCCCAGACTAAACAGCCACAGCTTCCTCAGCCTCTCCTCAAAGGGCTGATTTTCCAAGCCCTTCACTAGCCTTGTTGCCTTTCTCTGGACCTGCTCAATTTCCTTTTTGTACTGAGGTGCCCTAAACTGAACACAGTACTCAAGGTGAGGCCTCAACAATGCTGAGTACAGGGGCAGGATGACATCCCTACAACTGCTCACCACAACATTCCTGATACAAGCCAGGATGCCATTGGCCTTCTTGGCCACCTGGGCACACTGCTGGCTCATATTCAGCCGACTGTTCAACAATTTCTCACAGGAAAATAAATAAATAAATAAATAAATAGAGAGAAAGGTAAATAAATAAATAAATTCAGATCCATACAGCATTACATTTACTGAACTCCTCTGGCTCTGGAATCCATTACAGATTACATTTTTTACCTTGTCACTGTCAAAATGAGATTTTGCGTATATATGTGAATCTTTCCATATTGGTAATCTCTAAGTTCAAATCTCCTGTATGCCCTGAATGTCAAATTTACTTCACAATCCATCAGCACATTTTTTCTTTGTAACATGTGGAGCTGAATTTTTTATCTGATTCCTTTCTTGAAACTGCTCTATTCTCCTAGATCTGAGAATGCAAGTACTTTCTGATGGAAGCTTATTTCTTAAGCTTTCTGATCATGTTCCAGTGATGTTTCAACCGGGAACTCAATTTCTTTCTTGTCTAGCTTACAAGTGATTCCTCTGCACCAAAGCAGTCAAACGATGACGGCATTACACTGTTAAAAAGTGGGATGGCCATGACCAAGTATCTTAATTGAAAACATTACAAGTAAAACAAATATTGGATCTTGCACTGAGGAGCCAATCCAATTGCCTACATCATTGTTATCTGAAAACATTAATGCTTTTTCTCACATGTTCTTTAACCTTACAGGACTGCCTAAATTAACCTCTTTTCCAAGTGAAATAAAAAATGCAATGAAAGTCATGGAAGTATGCACAGTTTCATGTGAATGAACAGCGAAGAACAAATAATAACCTCATGAAGTTATTTCAAGTGCCTAGATACTTACTTCTAAGACCAGCTTTCTCCTTCCCAAATTATACAAAAATATACTAATACAAAAATTCTAAGATTAGTGGAAGAAATGCAGCTCTGGAATTTCAAGCAGATGACTGCACCTGTTGTGTATTTGTCTTTTTATTCTTAACTGCTAATCTAAAACTGAAACTTTTAGCTTCTTATAACACAGTGAGCCCTAGTCTAAGAGAAAACTTTGTTGTAGACCTCAACAGATGAAATCCTGGTTACACAGAGGTCAGTGGCATTCCTAAATTCAGCCAGCATTAACCCTTCATACTGGAGTTTCCATGATTGTAAGTAACTCCCATCTCTGTACAAGCACTTCTTTTCAGAACATATAAAGCTTTCTAAGTTTCCATAAATACATTCACAAAATGAAGGCTGAATAAGATATGTTATGATAAACATAATCGTACATTTACATCTGTATTGCTTTTACCAGCAGACATGTTGAAAGACACATTTATTTGAACTGCAGCATTGCTAAAAACTTGACTAGAGATGCAAATACATTTCTGATGTTTTGTATTTTGTAATCTCTGGAGACTGACTGGACAGCTTTGAAATCAATTTTGTTATTTTCTCTTTGAAGATCATTGGTACCATTAACTGATTCTACATGTCTTACAAGAAGTTTCATACATTTGATGTATCTATAATTATTGAAATGTTTGCACTCTCTTGGAGATGTTTCCTTAAATAAGCTTTCTGGTTTCTTCAGTAGTAAGTAGATCAAACCTCAGCAATTTCAATGGCAGTATTTAAATTCAGAGAAATCTAAGATTTGGCCTGTTATTTTCAGATTCAGTTTGAGCCTTGAGCTGCACACATGTACAGCACTGGGTAAGTATTAATAATATTGCTTCCATTGAAAACAGAAGTTTGCAAACTACTGCATTATGCACTAGTGTGGAACTTCCCCGATTTCAGGGAAGTTGAAGGAATAGCTATAATCTGCTACTATTTATACCTTTACTACAGCAGTGCTACCATAAGATGTAGCCATAACCAAGTCTTACTACATACCATTACCAAAACAAAACAAACCATTACAAACAAACAAACAAAAAATAAAAAGGCAAGAGAGAGAGAGAGAGGGGAAAAAAAAAAACAGAATCCATTCAACAGGCAGTGAAATAGTAAGTCTGGGTGACAGGTGCTCACGCTACACTATACAGAATGTGATTAAGGAGTAGGAGTCATGAAAGTTCTGACATGTACAGTTCTGCCTAGATTTCCGTTAGATCGAAACAAACCTGTATTTCACATGAATTGTTATATTTTCGTGGTTAAATAAAGGCTTTCAAATAAAAAACTTTAAATCTAGTTTGTTGTAAAATTTGCTTTGGTGGGATTTAAAAAATTTGATTTCCAAAAATCAAGCCTTGGTACTACACTTGCTCAACAGCCGTCAGTAAATGTTTCTTCTACTCCAGAGGTTCAAGCATTTCAATAACTAAAGAAAAAGATATATATTATTTCCCCAAATTTTGTTACTTATTTATTAGTTGTTTATTCATTCTTAATTACTCTTATTTGTAATTCATTTCTAAATGTATATACATATATGCAATGAAATAATTGTCAGAAGTAAAAATCTCACATCAGCATTTTGTGTATGTGTGTTCAGCATTCTTGGATGGCAAGATGCAGGAGAGAGGGAAGAGTTAGTTTTCAGAAATGAAAGGAAATGTATCATTCTGTTTTTATAAACACAGGTCTGATCCTACAGTATAAAACATTTACACCGAAGAGGAAAGTTTCACTGCCTGTAGTGAAAATATTCCCTGTGAAGTCATGACAAATACATGTTCATGTGCTATATAGGAAACCTCCACTTCCATAGAACATCATACTTTTTAACACTTCACATTATCTTTCTAATTCCAAATGCTCATAGATATCCAAGCTATTTTAGTAGTGGGAATTAATTTCCTTTTTTTTTTTTTTTTCACTCACATTATCAATTTCTTTACAATTGAAAACTTGGATTTTCTTCCTAGCAATCCTGCCAGAAATAATAATAATAATAATAAAAAAGTAAAATCATTTGAAATAGGGCTGATTAAAGGGTAAACAATAATGAAAATAAAACATTAAACAAAGATTTTTTTTAACAGTTTATTTTTCTTTTAGGTTTCTAAGTTCAAACAAAGGAGTTATTGCAATTTCGTCACTGCCTCTCAGTAGACTTGTAATTATATTTGTGAAACTTGATTACATGATGAAATATGCTTACTAGTTTGACAGTATTTATACAGTAAAAAAAATAAAATAAAAAAATGTCTATTACTTCAAAGTGTTCCCTAAAAATGAAGTGCATTAAGTATATATATGAAGGATTATTTTCTTCTAATAATTGTTGCACAGTCATTTTGGTCTTTCTAAATATATTTTTGCTCCAGAATGCATACCAATGCTTTAAGGCTATTAGTGTTTAAAATGATTACTGTATAGGTAAATAAGTAACACAGGAAAAAAAAAAAAAAAAAAAAAAAAAAAGGTTTAATTTCAGGTGAAGTTATTTGGATCCTTCTATTTTCATATTATTTAGTTCAATGGAATGGGGAAAAAACATAATATAGACATTATATACAAATATTTTTATCTTAAAACCACATAGATATCACAAGTACAAAAATGGTAAGTGTCAGATTCAAGGCTTTCATGAATATATTTAGTTCTGCTGACCTTCATGTATGTTATTAAATCACTATTAATTATGTTTAAATTTATAATGTTGTTTACATATAATTTTATTTTAATTCATGCTGAAAATTCATTATGTCCATATAATCTATTTCCATACAGTGGTGTTCATATATTGTTAGTTACAAAATGAAAGAGAACATTCACATGGTATGTTATTGATCATAGAAAATTAAAAATGAAAGATGACTAAGATGTCTCAAAAGAATAAATACAAGCTTTTCATTCATATGCGTTCCTAAAAGAGGCCCAGTTGCAAACACCAGGAAGCGTCCAATTATGAATTCAAATAGCAGCTGAAATGTTAGTTATTTTTTGATAATTAGAGTAAACTGAAAGCTCAAACTCAAAAAATTAAAATTAAAAAATGAAAAGCATCACTGCAGTCAGGAAAGAAGGTTCTAGGAGAACACTTGTAACCCCGTAGTATTCAAACACACTAAAGGAGTACGTAGGGAATAAAGACCACATGTACATTAGAATTAACACCTTTTTTTGTTCACGAGTTGCTCTTATTGTCCTTTTGTCTTAGAATCCCAGCCATAAAATGAAAACAAATTACCATTTTAGGTAAGTAATATTTTTCAGACTACAGAACTATTTCTTTAGTCCTTCAATCTACTAGAAGACTTGTAAGGTTTAAAATTCATAAGTACACATTTTCCAGCACTGCCTTAAACTACATTAGTTTTTCAGTTCGGAGGGCTGAATTCCATCCTTACACTCAGGTAGAGTTTTCACAGCTATTTAACACCATAATAATAATTATAATTCTGAAATTGCTTAATATAAATAGTTACGCATTTGCTGAAATTAAATAGATCTGATATTGAGATGACATTCTTCCAGAAATGACTGAGTTATTTCATCAAATCTAGAACTCTCTCCAGTGCGTCCCTGCAGAGGAACCAATGAAAAATCTATATTTGGCTAAAATTATTCTTCTGAAAGACTTTGTGACTGCAATAAATCTCAAATTCAACACAAATAAAACCATATTATAGAGCAAGATACTTCTCCAAAGCAGACTTATTTGAAGATCCATCTACTACTATGTACTATACATTTGAAATAAAAACTGGTAGGAGTATCTCTTTTGTCCTCACTTACCAGCCCAAGTACTAAGAATATGGTAATGAGGTAGAAAAAAAATGTTAATGGTTTTTATCTCATAAGAGAAATGAAAGGGGAAATGCTACAGAAAATTTCATTGGTCTTTCACTCTACGTTCCTTTTTAAGAGATCACTTTTTTGCAATTTTCCCATCACATATTTATTAGCATTATTCAGTATTTCTAGAACACGTAGTGCCAAACTTAAACAGATTCCAATTTTGATACATCCAATGGAATCTGAAAATAACTTTCCTCCAAGAATGTTTACTGCCTTAATCTCTCCCCTTAAATGTTTACAGTATAAGCTAAATAAAGTGAGACTTATGTGGCACTTGGAAAATAGCAGTGAGTTTCAGTCAGCATGAACGGCATTGAAATCAAGCCTACCAATACTCCAGCTTTGGCTGACATTTTAGGAAAGCTAAGGAAAACTGAATGGAAGGTTACAGAGCACCTTTGTGGATAAGTGTGGAAAACTAATTTTCTTCATTTCAAACAGCATGCAATGATGATTTATGCAGACTTGAAAAAGAGCATCCAGAATGAAGAAGCCTAAGAAATCATTAGCTGTACTCCAAGTTTGGAGTCAGAAAAGGCATCATATGAGAATCTTCAACACTAAGTCTTGTGAAGGAACTTTGTGTAGCTGACTTACAGGTATCAAAATTAAGGAAATAATACTGAGAGATAACCAGTGCTCTAACTTAAATAAAGTTTATTCCAGATCAGCAAATCAGTGAGAACATAAAATATAAAACTGATTTTAATGTTAGGTTTTAATGTACAACTACTCTTTTATCTACCACTGTGCCAATTTCTTATGAAAGGGATTTAGCACCTTGTTGGAGTTCAGGAAATATGACATCTTAATCAGCTCATAAAACATCCAAAATGGTCATTCTGTTATCACAGAATCATAGAATCATAAGATGGTTTGAGTTGGAAGGGGCTTTTAAGATCATCTAGATCCAATGTCCCTGCTATTGACATGGGAACTTCCATTTAGGCCTGGCTGCTCAAAGTCCCTTCCTTGGTCTTGAATGCTTCTGGGGAGGGGGCAACCACAACCTGTCTGGGCAACCTGTTCCAGTGTCTCATCACCCTCACAGTAAATAATTTCTTCTTGATATCTAGTCTAAATCTGCCCTTTCCCAGTTTAAAGCCATTTCCCCTCATCCTGTCACTACCTGCCCTTCTAAAAAGTCACCATCTTTCCTGTAGGCTCCCTTCAAGTACTGGAAGGCTGCTGTAAGGTCCTTCCTGCAGCCTTCTCTTCTCCAGGCTGAAGAGCCCCAGCACTCTCAGCCTGTCCCCATAGGAGGTGCTCCAGCCCTCTGACCATCTTTGTGGCCCTCTTCTGGACCTGCTCCAACAGCTCAATGTCCTTCTTGTGTTGGGTACCCCAGAACTGGACACAGTACTCAGGTGAAGTCTTACAAGAGCAGAGTAGAGGGGCAGAATCACGTCCCTCTACCTGCCGGTCACATTTCTCTTGATGCAGCCTGGGATACAGTTGGTCTGTGCTGCAAGTGCACATTACCAGCTCTTGTTGAGCCATCAGCCTACTAGAATCTAATGCTACTAGAATCTGAAAAACGTACATGCATGTTTTCAGTATGGTTTTTTCAAGAAAGTTTTTCTCACATACTGACCATCCTTACATTTTACGTATCAGTCTCCCTCTCAACATAACTCTTGGCTTTGAACCATTTCACATTCTGCTTTCCAGAGGAACAGGAACTCCAATGTAACCACAGAATTATTACTCCAGCTGATGGGAATACAGCAGTTGACACTTCCAATTTTTATTTTCATATCATATATACAAAATTATTTCTGTTTATTGTAGAATATCATAAACATTTACACTCTAGAAGCATTAAAGGTGTACAGAAAGCTGAAGTGCAGAATGATAAATGTTAATAAAGGCAACAGGCTTATAAATTGACTCTACATTTTCTATATCTGTCAGTTTGGCATTGCATCTAGGCACAGTGCCATACTTCAGCTCCTCAGAAGTTCATTTTTTACCCTCAAATTTTAACATCTGAAGGATCCCATAAGTGGTTATTCTGGTGTTTATGAATAACTATCATTGATCTTCATCCCTGAAGGGCCTATAACATATCAAGTGTGTGCTGTAAAATATTTATTTAAGCTGCAATTCTATTTTAGTGGCAAAATTAACACTGTTCTTGATGATTTTGCACATTTTCAAAAGACTCCCAAATGTAAGAAATACATAACTCAATCAACGATTACTTTTTGTACTCTGATTAATACTCTAGTCACTGCCCCCATTTTCTACACCCTTTTCAAAGGCTTCCTTAAGCTTTTATTTTCTGCAAGTCCCTGATCCATTCACTGTATGACTTCCAAAAAGAATGGAAGATACAAAGGGCTAATTGAAAAATGTCTCGTGTATAAAAGGCAGAGAATCGGGAGAGAAAAAAAAAAAAAAATCAGTGTAATTACATTATCAAGCACGCAGATAACCAAATACAGATGTACAATAATACCTTTGATTCTAGCATTTCCTAGTTCTGTTATTATTGTTGTTTTTCCCATTAGAAAAATAAATCCTACAGTGTAATACATATTTTTACTCATTCCAAGTCATTAGCACATTTTTGCTGATGTGCAGAAGCAGCAGGAGCATAATTTGTATGCAATTAAGTTAGTATGTCTGTCAGGCAAACATTTTGCTACTGTGTTTAGAAGTTATTTTTTTTAAAGCAAAGGAATCCTTGACACTAAGAAACCAGAGTTTATTTTCAGGTTATGCAGAACAGAGTTTTTATATCTCTTTTCTATTCATCTCCTTCAGACCCTGCTCTTGCCTTACCACCTCCACAAATGCTATGTCACTTTACCAGTTCTGTACTCAATCCCATTTACAACATCTAATCAAACTCTTCCCTTCAGCACTTATTCATGATCTCGGTCCAACTTTAGCTTCACTTCCTGCTTGCCTTCTTTCTCATTCCTTCCTAAACCCTTCTCTGTTGCACACATTTTTACACAAAACATCCATTACTCTTTTATTTCATTCTGTCCTCTTTCTACACAAAATAATTCTCCTATCATTTTCTTCTCACTCCAGTCATTAAATAGCCACTCTACATTTCCCAAATTTGAAGTCATTTTATTTTTTTTTTTTCAATGTGAAAATATAATTAAAAGCTGTTTTAATTATTTTGAACCTTTATGATAATTCATTTATCTTCAGATTAATTCAATTCTTAGCAGTTTCCATCCCATATTGCAACATATGAAAAATTGTTTTCTTGAATTATGAAAATTTCTAGTATCCTTTGTATCTGTGACACTGTCAGCAACAGAGACATAAGTTATGTGACCAGCCAGCAAAGCGAGACAAACTGTCTCCACCACATTGTAAGTATCTATTGTTGCATTCTTATCTACTCATATTCCACTGACTTTAAGCTTTAGTGGTAGGAATATATCAGATGAAGTTACAGATGACAAGCTCACTCTTAAATATTAATACAACAGAAGGATGGTGTTTAATGGAGAGTATTCAACAGCTAGTCTAGTTTACTGCTGTATATTAGAAAATGACAGAAAACAAAAACAAGCACCTTTCCTCTACTCATTTTCACATACAACAAAAGCTTGTTTGCTTTAATTTTTGAAATTTAACTGTGTTAAAAACTGTGTTCAATCTCTTATGTGAAAAGTAAGATACTATGCTGAGTTACATATTTTAAACTCTAAGTGCTGTATGGCCAAAAGTCCGTATGTCTTTCCTTGCTGTACAGCATATATTATTTTCCTGTTCAGCTCCAACAAGAACAAAAGCACAACCTACAGGCTGTAAAATAAAACAAGCAGGATAAGAAGTCTTGAATAGCTACAAATAATTTCAAGTAAAGGGTAGATATCAGACAAAGAAGTTTTGCCCAGGCTTAAATACTCAGTTAGTTTCAGGTGGATACTTTCTCAGTGAAAAGCAGCACTACACTTCACAGCACACTGTTTTCTGTTATCTTCAAAAGAAGTTAGAAAGAAAGTCTTATTTCTGTTGATCGCTAATTCAGCATAAAACTGAAGCAGTGATTAAGTTTAATATAGTCTCCGTTAATCCATTAAACATTTATTCTTTGTAAGTGAGAGTACAGTCAATTAGAAACCACATTTCTACTAATTCTATTAATATTTACTCAATAAATGAAGCTTAGGAGGTAACACAAAACAGCACTTTATGGTCTATATGTTTCTCATCTATTGACAGAACAGCCCATTCACAAATTAACCTTTACAGACATAAACCTTACAGAGATAAACGTCACGTATTTTTTCCCACAAGGAAGGATTTGCTTCCGAAGAGCTAAATCTAATGTAAGTTTTATTAAGCACAAGCTACAGACACTAGAAATGATCTCATATCAATTCAGTTATTCAGGAATTGATAATAACAATAATAAATACTGGAAAATCAAACACTATTTAAATAAGCCCTCCTTCTAACAAGCTACTATGCATTTATAGTAGCCAAAACCAAGCAAACAAACTAACAAACAGGCTTGCATACACAAAACAATGTTTCTAGCTTTGTTTTCTAGCTGGCATTTCAACTGCTTTTAGCAGAATCACATCCTCACTGTAGTTTCTGATGGACAAAATACTTACTATCTTTCAACTCTTTCAGATTTTGTCTGTTTGTTTGCTTAATTTCATACAGCTACCAAACTTAACCTAAAAATCTTTAAAGTAACCTTTTTGTAGTGAAGCTACTTGTAGGCTCCCTAATTTTAATGAGGTCCTCTCAGTGAGGCCTGAAAATAATTTTATTAGAATATGGACACAAAAATTAAGCTGCATGAGACCGAAGTACTTTATATAATTGAATTTTCATTAAGATTTTCATCATTTGTCAGTGAAGCAACAATTACAGCAAATAAATAAATAAATAAATAATATGAATTCAATATAAATTCCAAAAAATTAAATAATATTACACGCAGTTCCTCAGAATGGTTTAAGCAGTTGAACTACAAAAATCTACAATTTCAGAGATATTTATTATATATATATTTTTTCCTTTGTATAACTTGTTCCTGAGGGTTTTGTGACCTGACTATTTGCTTTTAGTTCAATTCTGTACACTAACATGGTTATAATTTTCTTTTGGAGGTTCTGTCAGAAATGTATTATCTATACAAGTCGAATTTTATCAAAGACTATAAAAATACATTTGAAATATATTTAAAAACCCATATTTAATAATCACATAAATCAAATTAAAAGAAAAATCAACTCCCATTGTTGGCCAGATATAGTTTTGGGGCTTGGTCACAAGAAGAAAATACTTACTAGCTTAGTTACATACTTATTATTTCTAAACTCATTCAAATGAAAAGAGCTTCCAGTTATTTTAATTAAAAATGCAAATTAAATTTCCATGACTACCGTGGAAATTAACAGAATACAGTTTACACTGCTTGAATTTGTGATGCAGAGATTAACATATTAGAAATATTCACCAATAACAAATGAACAACAAACCCACAAGATTGTAGATTCTTCCTTTTAATAGTCTTATAATTAAGAAAAATCTTTTTTTTCTTTTTTCTTTTTTTTTAAGAACTATAACAAAGCAATTTCTAAATAACATGCAAAACATGGTACAGAAAGCATTATATAAGACAGTTTTGTTTTTTTAAAAATTATTTTAACACATCACTTTTTAAAATTTGTAAAAAGGTGATAATACATATTTGAACGTAAAAACTTCTAAAATGGCCCACAGAGAAATATATAATATTTCTGTTTTCTGAATCTTTGGCTATCAAGAGAAGAGACAGAAACAATTCCACGTATAGTCAAACACAAAAAAAATTATAAACCTCTAACCCTATTTGATATGCATGGCACATTAGGTATTCTCTTTTTTTACAGAACCACTTCAGTTGTATTTCAACAGAAAGACCCTATTGAAACATTGCTCAAATGCACATCATCACAAATTTTTAAAGCACTGATATACATACATATTTTCCACTGAAGACAGCCAGATACAGATGCACACTGAGACAGTACAGTTATATGACACTATCAAAAATAGTCATTGCATTTTTAAGCGACTACTCTAAAAATGTATTTAAGAATCATGCTAAATAATTATTTGTGAAAGATAAAGTGTTAACAATGCAAAAATATATCTTTCTACATTCTGAATAGATTCCTACTACAGTCAAATCAATGTCTTTTTTCACATAGGCCCATTAATTTCAATCAGAATCTCTGTATATGATATTATTTTACATTGGTAACACCACTGCAGTCCGGTCTAAAGAATTAATGGTAAAATAATATAAATGTTATCTATCTCAATTCTGCACAAAATCATCATGTGCACTGAAAAATACCACATAAACATAACACTTAAGATACAAATTTATGCTTTGACTTCATGCCCTGTATTGAACATCTGCATTCACTCAGAGCTGCATTGAGCTCACTGCTTTACAGGAGAATGAGAATCTGATGTGTGTTTCAACGTTATATCTGTGTGTTTCAAAAGAGTGATAAAATACTATGCACAAGTTATTAAAAAATGCAGATCCTACAACTACCACTTAAGGCAAATGTTATTCCACTCCTCTACTTGTGAAACGAAGCCTAGAACAAGCCTATATGCTAAAAGCTATCCATGATTTAATAATATTTCTTAACACTCAGTTTGAATTAGAATAAATCTATGAATAGCTCTTTTATAATAGCACTTATTAAAACATATAAAAGGCTTGCTTCCCTTGGGCCACTTTATTGCACATTTAGAGAAAACATTACCCACTTGAAGAAGGAAAAAAAAAAAGTTCAAAATGAAAAACACCACGTAGTTTCCTATTTTACTTCTGTAGCTTAGATGTATTACAATCCACATTTTAAATTGTGGAATATTTCTATTATTCAGGAATGCAATGCTTTTATTCCTTTTTTCTCCACTACATATCCCATTCTACTGTCACCTGAAATATTAATACTATCATTGTACAAAACCAAAATAAAACTCACTAAATTTATGTAACAGCCTAGATGAAATAGATAAAAGGCAATTCCAGTTTTTCCAACTTTTCAATATTGTGTACATTTCTTCTCCTCTGAGATTTGTTAATATCTGATTAAAAAATAACATATAAAAAACAATTCTGAAAATGAATTATAATAAACTTCTGAAATTTATGTTTCAATTGTATCTATAGTAACCTTCATATATATATATATCTGCACTATAAAGTAAAAATAATAACTCTTCTAAGACATGTTGAGCTAGACAAGAGCTGGTATGCAGAGAAAATGTCCTCTGCCTACATGACAAACTCAAACGTAACCTCATGAACAGAAAATGAACATCACAAATGACTCATAGCTGCTTACAGTTATCTGTATAAAATCTGTGGATTATGTCAGTATGTCCCTTAATGCAGTTTATTTATGTGAAGAAACCAAATATCTTAGTTAACCATTTATAATGTGTGCAATCAGAGGTACAACAAGAACCGATTTTTTCAGAACGTATTTGGAAGGCAGTGAAATAATTTATTTGATACATCACATTTCACTAAGTAGAATGACTAACCACAGTTGTATCATAGTAGTAGTGGTCATGATACTATAAGGAATACACACATAAAACATTTTCAATGCTAGTAAGGTTCAGGAACAAAATGTAGCCGTCTTAAATAAAAATAATCTTATGAAGATTGATGTAAGCTCATGTAAGTTGAAGTGAAAATAAAAGAAATTATCTTTCACATGGTGAGATTTGCTTTAGATACTATGACAACAAAATTGTACGTGCACGCATTATCAAATCTTTAGCCAAACAACATTCTAAGGAATGCGTATTCTCCAACTACCAAAGACTGCTCACAGTGCATGGCATGCATTACTGTCTCTAACATGAAGACCCAGATACGATGTCTGAAAATTAAAGCAGTGTTCAACAGTGAATATTTTCACAACCATACAAGTTTGATTTATGGTATAATTTACTAAAAAACTCAAGCTTGCTTTAGCTTTGTAAAAAATAAATAAATAGGTGTGCTAAATATATTTTTAGGTTTCTCCAGTTCCACTCCAATTAAATTAATTGTGGTTAAGGTAAAGAAATAATGGCTCCCCGAATTTCTGTGAAATATTTATACACAGTGAGTATCTTCACTCTCTTATTGTAAACTGTCCTGATTCTATCAATTACTTTCATAATATATGCATTTAATTTTATTTTTTACCAATGGATAGAAGATGCAGCAATTTGTAATAAATTTCCTCAAAAACAAACAAACAAACAAAAAGGCAGTGTAAGTGCTTTTGTTCAAAAAGAAACATTTGGCTGTTACTTATTACTGTACATGTCCCCTGTATATCTCAAGAGCTCTAACTGCAACGCTTAAATCACAGACTGCCATTACCTTACACAGAATACAAAAATTGCTGTGAATGTGGTGTCTCAAACTGACTTATTGTTGACAGTATTTGATTATTGCCTAATATCACCAATTAACTTTCACTGTTTCTGTGATCAAGCCTTTTTTTTTTTTTTTTTCCTGGACAGAACACTTACTTGATTTGTATTTTAATTCAACAAAATTCAGGATCAAGTGAAAATGGAATGAATTCAACACCCTATTAGAAATAAAAAAAAAACAAACCCAATAACAACATGATCAGTAGCATTCATACTGAATGTTACAGTTTTAATGAAGAGTTCTTTAGATGCTATCTCCCATGCGAATCCAGCCTCATTACAATCATCATGGTGTTTGCCTTTGTCCTTGTTGTGTTCTTCTTTCATGCATGCTGTTCCTTCTGTGCTCAATATATTAATCACTGTCTACAGTTGGTATGATTTAGCTGTGGTTCTGATAAGAATATCACAGACTGCTCAAAATTCAAGAGGTAGAACTGTAATTATGATTTGTATAGAGTTTAATAACACAGTACAAATCCTAGCAAAGTCTTATTCTTACATGCAAATATGCAACAATGTCACACAATTTTATGTGCTCTATATGCCATACTTCAGAAGATATCTATTAAGCATAATTACACTGTTGAACCTACCATGGTCATTGATGTCAGGTTATTCATTCAGCTAAAAATGGTACTTTATGATAATAAAAACAATCTCTATATTAATTTTCTAATTGAAGTCTCCCAGTGCCATGCATGACTAAGTGGACTGTGAGAACTCTGGGTATAAAAGCCACTTCTGTGCTAAGAAGTGAAATGATACTTTATTTCCTTATGTCTTAGTCAAATTATGTATTTTAAAGTTAAAATAATGAAAAAGAAAATAAAGAAATAAATTTGCAATTGGATCTCTGGTAAGGATAATTAGGGGAGTTGGAACTTGCTGATCCTTGGGATCCATTCCATCCCAAGTCATTCTGTGATTCTGTTATTCAAAAAATACTCCTCCACCATAACATTCAAATCTACGTAACTTACACACAGGTAGAACACAAGTGTGCTCACATTTTCTCCGCAATCCCTGCTCACACCCAGTCATCAAGAACTTCGGTACAGATCTTCATAATAAAACAGCTCATAAAAGTCAAGCTGTTATAAAAAAAAATACACCCACTTAAAGAAACAAAAGTTCAAAAAGCACCTTATCTAACAGAAACATATATTTTCAAATATTTATCTCAATTTTATTAACATATGTATTTGCAAAGAACATCTTATCAATAAAATGTCTTGATACTTAAAACAAGATCATTCTGGTCAGGATTTTTTCACTCCCTCTCCCTCTCACCCTTTCTTCCTCCCCTCCCCCTCCCTTAAGACAATTAAAAATGTTTCATTTATATATGTACCTATTGTCAGTTTCATCAAAAAATAACAAAGCTTCATATTTCTTTTCACCTGACAACTGTTTTGTGGCATGTGTGCATTTTTAACTTAGTTCAAAATACATACATTGTCATCATGATCTGCAGTAAGTATTATCTTTGTGCCCTTTTGGTAGACCAGCTACTACAATATACTTACAACTCAGTATTTCCACTGAGTTCTTCCTACACAACACCCCACATTAATTATTTTTAAGGCGTTGATAATGTTAGCAATATGAGTCCAGACATATTGTGTCTCAGCCCTGTGATTCACCTATGGATTCTAATGTGGAAAGAAGTGGAAAATCTGGTGGTCTCCATCTCCTCTCTCATCAATCAAGTTCTACTGCCTAACACTCTAATGTCTCCTACTGAAGTTCAAGGCTCACTATCCTCTTCTAACCTGTATCTCCAAGGCTTGATAACTTGATTACCTGACGACACTCAACACTGTCTTATAGAATGTTCATTAGAAACAAATGTGAAATACAGCTTTCTGCTGACATTATGAAAATGAGAAAAGAAGCTATCAACTCTCCAGTAACTACATTCCTCCTTAGATTTCAAAAGGGACAGATACTTACAAGATAAGCCCTACTCCTCACTCAGCAAAAGGGTCTTTTGTTAAAACTTATCTAACCCTGAACCCTCAACATGTCCAGATACCAGAGAGATGTTCAGAACAATTGTATCATCATATACCCTATTGCTTAGAAATCTCATACATGAACCCATATATAAACCTATACATATATGTATAGGTAACCTATACATGAACCTATATGTAACTTACTGGCAGATAAATCAAGAGGAAGAAAAATACTAATACAAAGAGGGAAACAGTTAACAGTTCTCAAGATATATTAACGTGTCTCTAAGATAAACCGTCAGTTCATGCATTCCATATCAGAAAAAGGGAGTCAGCTCACCATTCACTTTTGTTTTTTTTAATTGAGTACTTATCTACCTCATCTTCATAGATGCACAGATGCAACCTCTAACTGACTCTGGAACACATCAGAAAGAATATGTCAATACGTCTAGATCATAGAAACAGCAAATATTTTAAGTCTTCTTCAGTCCAAGAAAACCAGATGTTCCTAAGCCCTTCATAAGTAGTTTGCTTTTAAAAACTATTTATAAATAACAGATTTGAAAGTATATCCTCAAAATATTTAATTTTTCTTAATCAAATCTGTCTCACGGAGGAAAAAAACAACATTTGGAAAATAATGTAACTCTTAAAAAGAAAAAAAAAAATCTTGAAAGATACACTAATTCTGTCCAAGCTGTACTTCAACTGACATTTAATTAGGTATGCAAAACGAAACTCCATCAGGCATAGACAAATGCTGTTCTTTGGCCACAAAGGAAAGTATAGTGAACCAACCTGTATTGAGGGATGTTTCTAGTAACTGAAGAAATTGTTTTTCTTTTAATGTCTTTTATACTTGTAACAATAAGTTCAACAAATGATGCAGCAGATTTTCCTGGTGTTTCTTCCCAGGTCCTAACTCAGCAATAAAAATGAAGAATTTGATTGATATTTAATTAATTCTAATAGAGATTTCTGGGTGAGAAGTTCCATTATTCACATGAATTCTTTGGGCTCAGATGATAATAGTATTACCACTGGCCAGTCTACTGTAGCTACAATAATTTTCTCATGTGCATTATGTCTTTAAAGGATGAAAGAAAATTGCAGCTGCTCTGCAGTTCTGACTCTATATATTTTCATATGAATCCTTCATAGGAGAAAAGTATTTGCCCTCACTGCCCCTGTTAAGATGTACTTAGAATATCCCAGCAAACAATAGGAAAGATAGGCCAGCAAAGCAAGGCAGTGGAATTGCTTTTAATGTAAGAGAACAACTGCAATATAGTGAGCTCTGCCTAGGGACAAATGACAAACTAGTGGAGAGCTTATGGGTGAGAACTAAGGAGCAGGTTAATATGGGTGACACCAGTGTGTGTTTACTGAAGACAGCCTGATCAGGAGGAGGAAGCTGATGAGGCCTTCTACAGACAGCTGGAAGTAGCCTCATGATCAAAGGCCCTGGTTCTCATGGGTGACTTCTACCACCTTGATCATTAATGGAAAGGCAACCGTGTCAGACACACATACTCCAGGGGGTTCCTGACTGCATGGAAGATAATTTTCTGATACAGAGCAATCAAAGAAGAGAGGTATGCTGCTGTATATTGTCCTTACAAACAAGGAAGGTCTTGTTGGCAATGTGAAGGCTGGGAGCAGCCACGGATACAATCATGAGGTAGTTAAGTTTGATAGTTAAGTTAGAGTTCTCATGTAGAAGAAAGAGAGCAACAAGTAGGACTACAATCCTAGACTTCAGGAAAACCAGCTTTGACCTCTTCAAGGACCAAATTGGAGGTATCCTGTGGGTTAAAGCACGGAAAGATAAGGGGACCCAAGTGAGCTGGATGAGCAGGTATGAGGAAAAGTAGTTGGGGGTATCAATTGAAGAAAGATTCAGTGTGAGCCAGTAATGTGCACTTGCGTCCCAAAAGGCCAACTGTATTCTGGGTTGCATCAAGAGAAACATGACCAGCAGGCAGAGGGACGTGATTCTGCCCCTCTACTCTGCTCTTGTGAGACTTCACCTGAGTACTGTGTCCAGTTCTGGGGTACCCAACACATACAACACAACACAAGAAGGTGTTGTCCAACACAGGAAGGACATTGAGCTGTTGGAGCAGGTCCAGAAGAGGGCCACAAAGATGGTCAGAGGGCTGGAGCACCTCCCTATGGGGACAGGCTGAGAGAGCTGGGGCTCTTCAGCCTGGAGAAGAGAAGGCTGCAGGAAGGACCTTACAGCAGCCTTCCAGTACTTAAAGGGAGCCTACAGGAAAGATGGTGACTTTTTAGAAGGGCAGGTAGTGACAGGATGAGGGGAAATGGCTTTAAACTGGGAAAGGGCAGATTTAGACTAGATATCAAGAAGAAATTATTTACTGTGAGGGTGATGAGACACTGGAACAGGTTGCCCAGACAGGTTGTGGTTGCCCCCTCCCCAGAAGCATTCAAGACCAAGGAAGGGACTTTGAGCAGCCAGGCCTAAATGGAAGTTCCCATGTCAATAGCAGGGACATTGGATCTAGATGATCTTAGAAGCCCCTTCCAACTCAAACCGTTCTATGATTCTATGACATTCAAGCACCACTTCTGCTACGCTAAAGATCGGTGCATCTCCAAGATTAGGAAATCAGGCAAAGGTGGCAGGACACTGGCGTGAATGAGCAAAGAGCTCATCAAAAAACTCATGGAAGAAGAAAGTCCATGAAAGGTGGATAAGAGGTTTAGTGACTTGAGAGGAATACAGGAACACTGTCAGTGCAAGGAGGGCTACAGCTCACTTAGAATGAAATCCAGCAGTAGAGGTCAAGGACAACAAGAAAGGCTTCTTTATGTATGTCAGTAGCCAAAGGAAGGCTAGGGAAAATGTCGGTCTGCTTCTGAGTGAGGTAAGTGACATGGTAATGGAGAACACTGATAAGGTGAAGTTACTGAATATGTTTTCTCTTTCTCTTCTCCAGCCTCCTGAAAAGCTTTTAGCTAGTCATTTTTCTGATGGCACATAAATCTGTAATGATAATAAAAATAGAGCACTGCAAACACAATTGCTATGGAAGTCCTAATATCTCTCCTGTGTAGAAGAGAAGTAAATTTGTATTTAAGTATTCAAATAAAGCTGTCAAGCTAATTTCCTTTCCTGTATACCATTAGTATACACTCCAGCTCCCATTGTTGCCAAGCTTAGTAAGAAGATGGGAAAAAATAGTGAATCTAGAATACATATTTGTTCAGCATTCAGATGTAGAGAGACATCCTTGTAACTTTTAAACCCTTGCAAAAAAATCAGAAACAGAATTTTAAAACATTTTTTCCACTAAATTTTTTAAAGGTGAAGAGAATACATGTCTCCATAGGATTTTGCTGAAGACTTATGCAAAGAATGATCTAAATCACGAGCAAGGAGAATAGTGCTGACAACAGTGGGAAAAAAACATAAAATGAAAATCTGATCTAAAGGAAGAACATGCAACTTTTAAATCATCTATCAAAAGTTTTACATTATAATTGAGGTTTATGCTGTCTTTTGATGCGAGATTTAGGAAACAGTGTTATGCCAAAGATCTCTTATGAATGATAATTTCATTCAAACCATTTACAATGAGTGTTTTCATTCAGAGAGTTTTTCTGTACTTTCAGGATGATTAATATGCACAAGTTAGCACTGCAATAAGCACCAACTTAATAACACTAGAAACACATTACTAAATAAGAGAAAGTAATTCTGTAAAGTAAAGCTTCAGCAGTTGTTCCTCAAGACTTTATTTTAATTACTTAGTTACCTCTATTTTCAATAGCTTAGAAGACAACCTTTTTAACAATCTGCAGGACACCAGCCTGAGCACTTCACATCTATATCTAACTTTCATTTCTAGAGCTAAGAAAAGACGGAATGAAGGGAATGAGAAGAAGGATGAAAATAAGATAATTATGTGGAAAGAGAATGTACATATAAAAAATTATTTTAATAGGCATGATAAGCTGCCTCCTTGGAGAGAGGGAGGGGAACAAAAAGAATATAAAAAGGTTTTGAAGCAGAACGAATATAAAGAAGGTTTCCATAGAATCATCAGGTAGAAAGCCCTGGGAATTTGTGTAAAAGGGCCTTACAAACACAAAGGAAAAGTATTCTTAAATCTTCTTTTTCTTATGATGTGTAAAGGAGGAGTAGCAGGGGTTGAATGATGAATTTTACATGAAAAGACTCAATGGTAACTGAAATATTACTAGAACAATGAAACCACAAACTTAAAATGAAGGAAACTATGCAGAGAGGAATTTTTACTTGGACAGTATTAGCATACATCTGTTTGCAGGGATATTTTGTTCGATGAGGGTTTTAATTTCTCACCACAATCTAAAAGTCAAATCTCAAGTAACATTTAACTTTTAATTCAGCAGTCTTTGTCTAAATGTCTAGATGTAAGATAAGAACCCAGAAGCTGATATTAATTTGTGCTAATCAGAGACTTGTTTAAATTCTGCACATATTTTAAGTGCTAAATCTTTTTTTTTTTTTAACATGATGACAATTTACTAAATAAATACATAGATAAATAGATAAAAAAGAGAACAAAAAATGTTTTTACAAACACACTGACAACAAAAGGAGAGTCAAGGAGAATCTCCAGTCTTTATTGTATGTGGCATGGAATAATACAGCTGATGATGAGGAAAAGGCTGTGAGGTTCACATCGCTTTCTTTACTACTGTCTTTAATAGTCCAGTTATCCTCAGGGTACTCAGCCACTTGAGCTGGAAGACAGAGACGTGGAGCAGAATAAACCCTCCACAGTTTAGGACAAAACCATTAGCTATGTGCTACTGCAGTTAGGCTGTCACAGGTCTATGGGGCTGGATGGGATCCACTTGAGGGTACTGACAAAGCTGGTGGATGTGATCCTTATTACTGATGGACAGTTGGCTGAATATGAGCCAGCACTGTGCCCAGATGGCCAAAAAGGACAATGGCATCCTGGCTTGGATCAGGAATGGTGTGGTGAGCAGGACTAGGGAAGTAATCTTATGCCTGTATTCAGCACTGGTGAGTCCCCACCTCAAGTACTGTGTTCAGTTTTGGGCACCTCAGTACAGAAAGGACAATGAGTGCTGGAACAGATCCAAAGGAGCGCAACATGACTTGTGAAGGTCTTAGCGAATAAGTCCACTGAGGAGCAACTGGAGGAACAGGGGTTGTTTATTCTGGGGAAGAAAAGGCTGAGGGGAGACCTTATTAATCTCTGCAAATACCTGAAAGGTGATTTCAGCGGGAGCTGGATTGGTCTCTTCTCACTGCACTGATTTCCAAGGACACAAATCCAAGGTATGCATGCCACTACCAACATAGGGAAGACATCCAACTACCATACACCACAGAATATTTCTTCAACTGTCACTCATCCAAAAAAATGTTACAGGACAAGAGAAAGAATGGAAATAAAGTGAGTAAGCCAAGGCAGATTGAGCTGATACATCAGAAATGTATGAAAGCAAAATGGAGAGCAGAAAGGAAATGTTGCTTATATCATCTGTTACTACTGCTGGTAGACCTCCTTTTCTTTCTGTGCTGTATTGCAGCAGTGACATACCTACTACTTCTCAACATGGCAGAAAGAGGAAATCACTTACATGAGTGTTCAAACTGTGGGATAGAGTGTTAAAGTCAGGGGAGGAGTAGAAATAGAGAGAAAAAAGAAATAATGACAGAATGTAGAAAGTACTATGCTCCAGACTATGAGAACTACTGTTCTTGCTATCAAGATGAGTCATATTAAAAGCATTATGACCAAATCAGTAGATTAACTGCCTAGAAATACAGATATATGAATTCTATAGAAGATAATGTCCCCCAAGAATCTTGTATAATTAAAATTATTGTAACTTTTTTTTTTTATTATGCAACTGTATTAATTATGTGTTATTAGGTGCATTACTATTTGTTTTTATTAGTAATGTAACTTCTAAAATAAAAGAATTTAATGACAAATAGTATAGAAATCTTATATGTCATTTAAAATCTAGTTTTGTCTCCTAAGTATTTGAAAATATTTATTCAGCCTTGTTCTTAGGTGACTTGGGAGTTTTTCCAAATACTTGTTAACTGTTCCACCTCCAGTAAATTGGAACAATAATTATCTCATGCTCAGTCAACCGGTCATTGAATTAATGTATAAAAATTAAAATGAAATTCAGATAAGTTGTAAAAGGATCCTTCATTTCCTTTGTAAAATCTAACAGTAAAATTCTGTACCTAGAAGGCAGACACTGAACCACTGCATTAGATGTTTACTAAATTATGTTTCCTGCTGGCAGTAGAGCTTATTTGTAAGACGTTTTGACCTAATGTCAACAAAAGGAAAACAAGAGAAGGCAAAAGGCAGAAAGAAAGCAGAGTCTGTACCCAAGTTCTGAATAAAACTGAAAACAACAGGAAGTCTTGGATTTGACTAACAGGAAAACAGCTACAACATTACTATGTTTCTCAAGTTTCATCACTACATTTTTTTTCCTTATAGTTTCTTGGAATATCTTCCACATTCAAATTAGATTTCCATCACAATGGCTTATTTATAATTCATTTAATTCTATTTTTAATATAGAACAAAGTAGATGAAGGGGATGTCAGGAGACCACACATGAATAACAAGCGTATGTATTGCAGTGGAAAATATATCTCATTTATTGGATTGTTTCTTACTACTGCGATAAGATATCTTTATATTAGAATATAAGAAATGCTTTTCAAATGAAAGAGACAGAATTCACATACTTTGAATATTATCTCAGATGGTCTTTGAAGAAACTTATTCTAGAATAGCATCATACAAGACCCTGTTAGCATTTCCTCTTTCAGTGAGGAAAACTGGAAAAGAAACTTGCATTAAATTTGTTGACACTTCCATTATTATCACATACTTAAATTTGGCAGTGTTAAGACAGTTGACTTGAAGAATTGACTTCTGCAATTATGACCATATCACAGAGATAATAACCTAATAAATATTATTTTAGCACTTATCTAGTTTATAAGTGGGTGTTAAACGTCATATAAAAACTGTATTTGGGCCCCCTTCTGAATGTGCAACTGTAATTAGCACAGCTCTTTCATGGACACATCAGAGTACCAATACGCCAGTTTAAGTAAAAGCAGCAGATATCAAACATCCTAATTTTGTCCATATTAAACTTATGTGTACATTCAATTGGTGCATTCAAATAGGCTCAGAAAATTTGCACTTCCAAATTAATTTGACATTTTGGCTATCTCCATGTATTTCAGAATATTTTTCACAGCATTTGATCTTATCTTAAACTTTTAATTTACTTACTAGGGGCAATCAAATCTAGATACCAAGTAGTTTCTCTCTTTTGTAATTAATAAAATTTTATAATGATCCCTTTTTTTATATATATTCTGGATATCCATCAGTTACTAAGAGAAGACAGATGAACAGAAAAACTTATCTGTCCTTCTATCATTATTTTAAATACAAGGCTGAGGTAGCAACAAAAATTGGTTAATAATTACTCAGAAACATCATACAGTTATACCTATGATCCAATTCAATATGATTTTGTGATGTAGAGAACACCATAGGTACTGTTCTTCTAAGACGATTATTTTCAGCAGCAGGAATAATTGAGGCTTTTAAATCTTTTGTTATCCAGTATACCATTTTAATTAATCCAAACTATTCATAATTACATTTTTTTTTCCATCTATGTGTGTGACATTTCACCAATGAATAAATAAATGTAAAGAGAATAATTTCATTCTAACAGCACAACATTATTTTGACCTGTAAAATCACTTCACTATCAAAATGAAAGCACAAAGTATTTATACTTGTTTGTCAGCAGCCCTCCAATTTCTTATGGCACAATAAAATAGCCAATCTAGGGGGATCAAAAGCAGAATGGCGGTGTTTTTGTTTCCTTCATTTTAGAACACTATTCATGATCATGAAGTAGCTGCCTTACCATTTTACTGTACTTAAATTCCGTTTCTGACAACTCATAATCCTCACAAATTGAATTTTTCAATGACATGGTACCGCTACAGCCTAGAAGACAGCCATTAATGGCCAAGATGTATCTCGATCTGTTTTTACTATTTGTAACAAGTGTGAGAGATTATGCCCTGTATTATAAAGCGCTCATCACAATTACATTTCTCATTCATTTTTGAAAATGGACTAGTAATTCCATCTAACAGTGAAGAGAAGAAAAAAATACTTTATGATTAATAATTACAGAAATTTAACTTCAATATCACATATATATAAATCTTGCTTCGGCTCATTTTAAGCAACCTTTACAATGGTATGGTGCCCACCTAACAGAACTAGTTTTTGTCACGCATTTTAAAATAATATTATTCTTTCTCTTGTACAGAACTTCATTATGAAATCAGAGAATGAAAAAGGTACAGAAAGCGTTTATAAAAGCCAATTCAGGATTGAAAATGAACTTGATTTTAAAAGAAAAAAAATGTATGTCTTTCTATAGGAAATTATATATCCATTCAGAGCAAATTACAATTTTTTTTTAATTATTAAAACAAGTTCAAGTATCTCTAAAATTATGGTATTTCATGTAGTACACAATTTGATATCATTAACCTCATTGTATCTTTTACTTAAATATTAAATGCACAAACTTTTCACCCTGAAGTTTTCGACTCAAACAGCTGAGAAAGTAAAACAGTAAAGGCACTGTTCAAATGGTATAAGAGATTGTAGTTAAATGGAGGTCTGATGGTATGATCAAAACTTAGCACCGAAATATATTGACCAGACATAATAGTATTGTACTTTAACTGATGCCTTGTTAGCT
Source organism: Gallus gallus (assembly GCF_016699485.2). Classification (NCBI taxonomy): domain Eukaryota; kingdom Metazoa; phylum Chordata; class Aves; order Galliformes; family Phasianidae; genus Gallus; species Gallus gallus. The sequence goes on from NC_052572.1 coordinate 29,455,493, forward strand.
ATTACAGCATTCAGCTCACATGTAGCACATTAATGTGTGTCAATGAATTACATCCTACATTTGGAACTCTGACAGAGTGTTTCAGAGAGTAAATAAAGAGAAAGAAACAAGTCCTGAACTTCGTAATTTGGATTGGATTTTTTCTGCTGACTTCATTTGTTCAGAATTTCACTCACACACATAACAACAGTTATTTAGATCAATGAAGACATATTTATGAAAAAAAAAGATCATTCAGCTAAAATGTATAGTGGATCTTTTGTCACAGATGTTCATAGCACTTGAAGTTACAGTGATGCATGCAAGAGTGAGACCTCAAGTCATGCACTTCTTAGATGTAAGAAGAACACAAAATGGAAAAAAAAATGAAAGAAATAGTAGGTTTTGTAGTTTTGTGTGTCACCTGTCTCTGTCACTTGTTTTTCTGATGATTATCTATGGTTGCATCAACATTTTTGAGGTTTTGGTTTGCCTTCTACTGTAAATACTGTGATGTTAATTTTTTATGAAAGAGATGTCTAATCTATTATTAAAATACTCTTTTTCTCTCTCTCTTTCCCCTCTCTATTAATGAAATAGTTGTGGGTTTTTTTGTTTGTTTGTTTGTCTGTTTTTGTTTGTTTTCTTTTTGCTTGCAAAGTTTATTCATAGTATGCAATCTCCCATTCTTATGCCTAGTTTGTCTTACTTATGCCTACTGGTCAAACTGAGGGAAAAGAAAGACAAACATAGCCAGTGGAAGTAGGGATGGGTGGACTGGGAATAATATAGAAATGCTGTCCCTATGCACAGAGATGGGATCAGGAAAGCCAAGGTGCAGATGGAATTAAACTTGGTGAGGGATGTGAAAAATAACAAGGAGCATCTTCAGATACATCAGTCATAAAAGACAGGCAACAAAGAGTTTACCCTGTCTGATATATGAGAAGAGAGAACTGGTTTCCTCTGAAGGTACTTAGTGAGTTCTTTGCCTCAGTGTCCACTGCCAGTACAGCTTACCATGTGTTTTGTGTCCCTGAACTTCTAGGTGAGACTGGGGAAGGAAGACCCCTCCCACTGTAAGACCAGAGTAAGACCAAGACCAACTCATAAGGCTGAATACGTGTAAGTCTATAGCGCTGGATGACATGCATCCCAGGGTCCTGAAGGAATTGGCTGATGTTGTTGCCAAAGTTGTGGCCGTCAGCAAGGTCCCCAGTGACTGGAAAAAGGGAAACAACACTCCTACTTTTAATAAAGGGAGAAAGGAAGATCCGGGGAACTACAGGCTGATGACCTTCATGTCAGCACCTGGGAAGACAGTGGAGCAGGTCATCCTGGAAGACATGTCAATGTAGATGTGAGGTGAGGAAGTGTTCTTCATGTTCAACACATCTTTGCCAAGGGCAGATAGTGCCTGATTTAACACTGGCTTTCTACTATGGAGAAACAGTTTTGATGTACAAAGGAAAGGTAACAGATGTCGTGTATGTGGATTTACGAAAGGGCTCTGACATGGTCCTGTGCCACATCCTTATCTCTAAATTGGAGAGATATGTATTTGAAGGCTGGACTATTTGATGGATACAGAATCAGTTGGATGGTCATAGCCAGAGGGTTATTATCAATGGTTGTATGCTCAGCTGGAGACTGGTCACAAGTGGTGTCCCTCAGGGGTCCATCATGGGATGGATGCTCTTCAACATCTTTATCAACTTTGTTGACAGTGGGACTGAGTGGGCTCACAGCAAGTTTGCTGATGCTGAGTGGTACAGTTGACACAACAAAAGGGAAGGACACCATCCAGAGATACCTGGATGGGCTTAAAAAATGGACATATAACAACCGAATGAGGTTTAACAAAGTCAAGTGAGAGGTGCTGCACTTATGTTGAGAGGATCCCATACATGAGGACAGAGAGAAGAACTCATTGAAAACATCCGTGCAGAGAAGGACCTGGAGGTCCTGGTCCTGATCAAAGCTCTCAAGCAGCTCTCCTGTTAAGAAAGGTTGAGGAAGCTGGTCTCATTTACCTTGGAGAAGAGAAGGGAGACCTCATTATGGTCTTCCAGTACCTTAAAAAGGAGCTTATAAGCAGGAAGGGGAGAAAATTTATATGTGATCCGATAGCAATAGGACAAGAGGGAATAGCTTTACAGAGGGAAATTTGGGCTAGATGGTAGGAATAAATTCTTTACTTAGAGAATGCTAAGAGAGTGCTAAGGAGTTAGAACAGGTTGATCAGAGAAACTGTAAATGCACCATCCCTGGAAGCATTCAAGGCCAAGATGGATGGGGCCTTGGGCAGCCTGATCTAATGAGCAGGGTGGTTGGAGTTCAATGATCCTCAAGAACCTTTCCAACCTAAACCATTCTATGAATCTATGATTCTGTGACTCTACTGCCATAAAACTAGTATCCATATTAATATTTCATTTCCAAAGTTTCACGTTAACAGCAGAAATGCAACATTAAAAGGGCAAGTTAAAATCCAAGTGCTAATCGTCAGAGAACCATGGACTCACTACATCTGGAGAGTGTCTAATATAAGCCCATCTCAGACTAGGATCGGCTCTGGAAAGTTGTTCATGGCCATGCTCTGTCCAGTTTTAAATAGTGCTAGGGATGGAGACCTTTCTGGACCACTCATTATCAGTGCTATGTCACCCTCAAACTAAAATAATAATTAAAACAAAAAACAATAAAAAAAACACCTAGGAACAGCAGAATATTTTCCTGAATTCCCATGTTTTAGCTTGTGTTTCTTGCCACTTGTGTGGTCACTAGGCCCCGGTCAGAAGAGTTTGGTTCTATCTTCTGCATAGATAAGATTTCCGTGAGACTTCTCACTTTGGCACACATGATTGTACCTCTCAATTTCCTTTTGCATGGACAATGCTCTTTTTCACTGATATCTGTGACCCTTCACTGGAATCACTCTAGCATACCCATGTTTATCTTTATGAGAAGTCTAATGTTGGACCTAGCACTCCAGATATATCTGTCCAGAGCTGTGTAGACAGGAATGACCCCCACCAGCCCAGGAAGCTGTTGGCTATGATACAAGCACACACTGTAGGTTTATGGTCAACATTTTGTTCAGCAGCACCACAGAAACTTTTCTGTGAAGCTGCATTCTGACTGGTCAGCTTCAAGCTTGCTAGGTATTTAAGGTTGCTGATGCTCATGTTCAAAGCTTCCCAATTCTCATTCCTGAAATTCGTAAGGACTCTGTCAATCGACTTCTCCAGACTGATCAGGTCCCTTTGAATAGCAGAATTACCTAGTGTGCTGTTTTGATGACATATTTTCGTTGAATCACAGAACCATAAAACCTAATCTTAATCACTTCCAGGGATGCTGCATCCACAGCTTTTCTGGGCAAGCTGTTGAAGTGCCTCATCACTCTCTGAGTAAAAAATTTCTTGCTAACATCTAACCTAAATCTCCCCTCTTTTCGCTTAAAGACATTTTCCCTTGTCCTATCACAATCAGACAGAATAAAAAATCAGTTCTCCTTACACTAGTAAGTTTTTTTTCAATTACTGGAAGACCACAGTGAGGTCTCTCTGGAGCCTTCTCTTCTACAGTCTAAACAAGCCAATCTTCCTCAACCTTTCTTCACGGGAGAGGTGCCCCAGCCCTTTGATCGTGTTAATGACCCTCCTCTGGGCTCACTCAGTTTTGCATCCTTCCCTTGCTAGGGGCCCCAGCCTTGGGGACAGTACGCCAGATAAAATCTTACAAGGGCAGAGCAGAAGGACACAATCACCTTCCTCTCCCTCATGGCCACCCGTCTTTTTGATGGAGCCCAGGATACCGTTGGCCTTTCAAGATGCAAGAGCACACAGCTGGCTCATAGAATCATAGAATCACCAAGGTTGGAAAAGACCCACAGGATCACCCAGTCCAACCATCCACCCATCACCAATAGTTCTCACTATTGATAGTACTCACTACCTCAGCACAATGTCCAAATGTTCCTTGAACACCCCCAGGGTCAGTGGCTCCACCACCTCTCTTGGCAGCCCATTCCAGTGCCTCACCACTTTTTCAGAGAAGTAGTATTTCTTAACGTCCAGCCTGAACCTCCCCTGGCGCAGCTTGAAGCCATTCCCTCTAGTTCTATCACTAGTCACACAAGAGAAGAGGCCAACCCCCAGCTCACTACAACCTCCCTTCAGGTTGTTATAGAGAGCAATAAGGTATCCCCTGAGCGTCCTCTTCTCCAGACTAAACAATCCCAGCTCCTTCAGCTGCTCCTCACCAGGCCTGTGCTCCAGATCCCTCACCAGTTTGTTGCCCTTCTTTGAACACGCTCCAGGGCCTCAATGTCTTTCTTACAGTGAGGAGCCCAAAACTGGACACAGTACTTGACGTGCAGCCTCACCAGTGCTGAGTACAGGGGGACAGTTACTTCCCTGTTCCTGCAGGCAACACTGTTTCTGATACAAGCCAGGATGCCATTGGTCTTCTTGGCCACCTGGGCACACTGCTGGCTCGTGTTCAGTCGAGCATCAATCAATACCCCCAGGTATGTCATATCTAGCTTTTCATCCATCAGGATCCCATTTTAGTTAAGGTAGTAGGTGCAGGAAGTTCTCAGTTTTCATTTCATATCCTTAATTAACCCAAGGAAAAATATCAGTCTATCCAAACTAGTCCCCTAAAGAAAAAAAAAAAAAAAGAAAAAACAAAAAGTATGTCCAACCTAGTCCCCTAAACAAAGCAAAAAAATAAGTTATTGTGAAAATTCACACATAAATGAATGAACTGTTTTTTAGAGTTTAAGCAAGAAGTTTCCAACTTACATTCCGCATTACTTATAAGAATTTTCCATTTTGGAAGAGTACTGCTGACTCTGTCTTATAAATTTGAGGAAGTCAGCCGCTGGTGACAATGTAGTTTTTAAAAGATCACTACTTTTATTTTTATTTAATTATAATAGATTAATTTGAGTTGATTTGTAGTTTAATCAGTACTAGGTGATACAGGAGTATCTAATCAAAATTACTAGAAACAATTTTTCAATCACTGAATTTGATGTGCACATTCAGCATTATAATCCTAAATAGGGAAAGGTGGATCATAGAGTCATAGAATGGCTTGCATTGGAAGGGACCTCAAAGATCATTAAGTTCCAACACCTCTACAAGAGGCAGGGTTGCTAAATGCAAGAAGATGCCTAACATAGTATCAGTGAAGCAAAACATTAATCATTCTGCATCCAAAGCACTTTTACAAAGCACACATCTATGGACAAATGTCTACATAAAACTATGAACAATAGTCAACAATGACAAGACACATGGGAATGGCAGACATCTGCATCACAGGAGGTTCAGACTGGACATTAAGAAAAATTTCTCTGCTGTGAGGGTATCAAAACACAGGAACGGGGAGGATAATGACCTTTATACTATTCTTTAACTTTGGTTAGAACTGATGCGGTCAGGGAGTTGGACTAGCTGATTTTTAAAAGTCCTTTCTAACATAACCATTATTCCATTCTATTCTTAAAGTAACATAAATGGTTAAAATATATCATGTTGCTATAGTGAGCTCCCTGCTACGTGGTTCAATGACCAGCACTAATTAACTATAGTCAGCTTCGTTTTACCTTTTTCTATTTCATAGAGAATTTTCAAGAAACACTTCGTCTAAAAATTTTACCAGTGTTAGTCCACTCCTAGTTCTGAGCATGTTTTAGGACTACAGTTCTATGCTCTGACTTCATGCTTCCTGACAGCACAAATATCACAAATGAAGGGTTCAATTGACAACAGATAGGTCTTACAGAATCAAGAAGGAAAGCACTAAGATTTACTTCTTGTTAGCAAGTGATCATCTCCAATTGAGTATTGATTTAATTACATAAACTTATTTATGTAATGAAAAACAGCAAGTGTACAGTACGTTACGCCTATCCAAACTTTCTAGTTTTTTTTTTTTCTCAAATCAGAAGTGGTAACATTCTTAAAATGATTATTCTTAAAATTCTTTGCAGATGTAAAACTAATTTTTTTGCAGAAGGAAAAAAAAATGGAACAGTGCACAATTTACTCCTCTTTGAAAAGTTCTCTCTAGACTTGGCAAGAGATAAAAAATAAGTTTGGCTTCTTTTCATGTCATTAATGAGAGCGCGTCCTTTCTTCACTGAAAGTACTGAAGGATCAGCAGAAAATATGTCTTGTCTGAATGAATACTTGTCTGGTCTTATAATACAGATACCACCAGAAGTATCTGTGCAATTTTTGGAACTAGTTTCCTAAAGTAAAAACAATTTTAAATGTCCAAAGCCAAATCAGATAGGGAGTCCATTTGAGTAGTAAGATAGCAAAGCAAGTACTGCTTAAGATTTGGGTTTTAATGTTACTTTGTTGGCCTCTAATGAGTTTCTTCAACTTAGATAAAATTACTTTGATGATTTTTTCTGTCTGTTATCTCCATGTGGTTGCTCCTGTTTTGTATCTTCTTTGTGAGGCATAATTGAGAATTCAGTACCAGATTCCACAGACATTTTTAAAATCTGGTTCTTACTTTAAATGATGAGGGAAGAGTGGGGAAGCTAGGGATGAGAAGACAACTGAAAAGAAAAAGGGATGTGTAGAAAGAAGTAGAAAGGGTAAAGGCAAGAGATAAAATTCTGAACTGGTGAACTAACATCATGATTCATGGCACAACATTCTCTGGTGCCACAGAACATGGGTAGTGAAACTCAGGTATGGTTGTCGTTGAGCTTTGCTGGAACACAGCAATCTCATACAGGCTCACCTGCCAGCATAAGAGCACTTCCCCTTTTATATCTGCAGTGTAAAATGCACACATCTCAAAGTCAACCCTGTTGGCTTTCATTTCATGTCAGAAAGCACTCCAGCTTTAGATATCATAATCCAACAGTTGAGGGGTAGGGCCAGTATACCTGTTGCCTTAATGTATTGGACTGGGAGCTGAAGGAAGGAAGGAAGGAAGGAAGGAAAGGAAGGGAGGGAGGGAGGAAGGGAGGAAGGGAGGGAGGGAGGGAGGGAGGAAGGCAGGCAGGAAGGCAGGAAGGCAGGAAGGCAGGCAGAAAGGCAGGAAGGCAGGCAGGCAGGCAGGCAGGAAGGCAGGCAGGCAGGCAGGCAGGCAGGCAGGAAGGAAGGAAGGAAGGAAAGAAGGAAGGAAGGAAGGAAGGAATAGGGAAAAAGAGGGAAAGAGGTAAACGTAGAAGTAATATTAGACCGCAGACTCTGCTGTCTTAGTAATTCAAGGTTTTTTAGTAGAAAATGGAAAATAGATTAATTTTCAGAGTTCTGTACTCTCTCTTCAAAGAAACATTTAGAGATAAGCACTACAATGGTAAGATTTAAATTATCCTAAAATATTGTTTACAGTTAAATGGTATTTATTACTCTTTTCAAAAAATCTTTAAATCATTATCATGTTAATTATCTATTCTGGACCATGTGTACATTCTGCAGAGAGAGGAAATTAATTAAAGGAACATAACTTTCTCTCTAGAATTAAAATAATAATAATAATATAAATTGCATAATTTATGTATCTTAATGAAATACTAGTGTTGTAATCAGAAATGAACATCAATGAAAAAAAAAATCACAAGCCTGGGACATAAAATCTTTCCTAGAGTCTCAAACTCATAGCATTGAATATAAATGATTAAGCATTTGCTATGAAATATTAGTTTTTTTTGTTTTTCTGCATCTGTTGTTAGAAATGAATTGCAGTTGAATTCTAAAATTATCTCCTTTTTAGATGCAGCTGAGAACTCACTGTCTGTACAGTCAAATACACCAATTTTCCTTGAAACTATGAATTACCTGCCCTTTATTTTTCTAGAAATATTCCCCTAAGTATCAGGGAGTACATGACTCCCTTGAACTTTTTTTTTGTTTGTTTCCTTGCTTCAAGGACTGTAAGTAACTAACATTTACTTGCAATGTCCAAATATACTGGTTAAGAGAAGCAAGTACAGTCAGGATTATTAACTTAGCTGAGAAAAGTTAGCTTAGGATAGGGTGCAGGAGTGACATAACTGAAAATAATTAAGACAAGAGACCCGCTTCTTTTGAATACATCAGTCTTGATTTATCCCTACTCCTCTAGAATCAGATGCTTAAAAAGCATCATTTCTGAAGCTGATCTAAAAACAGGAGGCAGCAGTTCAGTCTGCTTTAAGGTATGTATAGATCAAAGAGAACAGCTCTGAATTTTGAGCTTGCAGTTTTGCATTCTGTTTATCACTAAAGAAGCAAAAAATATTAAATCTTATACATAAATAATGATGTATAATTAGGAAAAATGGTTTTATTGATATTAGTCCTCTTTTACATTAGAGAATCCTTTCCTACTCTTACTGATTCTTTAGAATACTTTCTGTGTAAAATTGAAAGTTAAGACAGATCTATTAACATCTAAAAAAAACAAAACACTTCATCCCCAGGCTCCAAGAATAGTGCATGTTTCCCTCAAAGTTACAGTGTATTTTACATGGAAGAATAAGATATTGAAGCATACACTCAGAGAAAACCAAAAAAGAGGAAACAACAATAAAATAATTATGCTATAAGAAGCTGAAGACTTGACATGTGTACTCAACAGGAGAAAAGAAAAAAAATTAACAAAGCAACCTATGAACTCTCATTTGACCAGAAAATATTGAAGAAGAACACATACAAAATTATTAGTCTATCCATCTGATAGGAAAAGATGGTTTTGAGTATTCCACACTGCAGGTGGATTTTTCTGCCTATTGCAAAGGTAAACAAACTGAGACATATTTCTGCAGTTGGAAATCTGAGAATACTTTAACTTTGCAAATCTGATATTTTTATACAATCAAAATGTACAAATTTTACCCACATTTCTTAATTTCCACATTTCAAAAATCAGATAAGGAAATTGTTTAGTTAAAAATCTTCAGTACCTTCAATTCATATATTCACATTCATTATAAAGGAAACAAAGAAGCATAAAATAAAACTATAAATATATTAATTAGTTTCTAATAACTGGAAGAATCCAGCTATAGGAAGGAATACATTCTTTCCATTCAATCATTTGATACGCAAAACATTCCAAAAAGTTTCAGTGATCAATTTCATGCAAATGGTAGTTCTCATTCTAGCAGTTATCTACTGATAACCTGCGAGTTCTCTAAATTGATTGTGATCATGAAGTGTCACTTATACTCAGCTGATTTTCTCAGCTGAGAAAATGAGCTCTTGCTCCGTGTAACTGCAAAGCTGCTGTCAAACAACTTATAGCCATGAAAACTTTTTTAAAGATTTTTTACTAGAAAAAATTCCACACATTTTTCATGTAAAATTAAAAGCTATCTTTAACACACTCATTCTATATACAATATTATACTTACACATCTCCACAGTACTCCATTTCACTTTACTATTTTTAGAAGCCTATAAACCATGAGTAAAAACCAAAAATGTGCTGCTAAGTGGAATGCAAGTCATGAATACAAGAGAATGATGTTGGGTTAGCAAAATAGGGTTAGTGGAAATAACACTTGAGAAAAATTCTATTTTATTTTTCTATCTAAAGCCATTTGTAAAAAAAACATCAGTAGTAGTTTCAAAAAAGTTTTCAACAGCAGCTATTTGAGATGTAGTAATTAATTATAAAATAATTTATTGTAACCCAAGAGGCTGAACAAAGATTCAGGTACTAGAATCAGGCATGCCCTCATGGTATGACCACCTTCTGTACAATTGTAACCATAAAATTTGTGATTGTAGATCTGTATCAATGAAATAGCTGTATAATATATGAATAAAATAGCATAGCTGCAGTTTCTTGACAGAAAAATTGATGAAAATCATGAATGACTGAATTTGGTACAATGTAAAGAGCTGATTACCACATAATAAACATTTCTCAAAACAGTAAGTGATAAGAAGACTTTTTTTTTTTTTTCCAAGTAGCTTGTTTGCTAAGTATCCACTAAAAGCATTTATTGAGATTTGTAAAAAGGATAGTGTAAGTTCATGTTTTTTCCTACAGTTATTAAAATTTTAATAAACACCTTTAATATCAAATTATTCCTTAATTAGTGTACTGATTAATTATTTTAAGGAAATCTGAATTAATTTCCTATGAAACGTTTAATTTAAAAAGAAAATATAGACCATGTTTAATTTTAAGGGAATTCTTATTGACTTAATCTGAAAAGCTCTTCCTAATAATGTAGACAGAATCATCTTCATTGAAAAGTCTTCTTAATTGCAATTTATGTCTGTTTTTTCAGCTTAATGTGAACATTTTTAGATGCTACAACCTTTAAGTCATTTTCATCAGATCACCGATATTAAGAAAGGTCAGTGGACATGTTACTCTTCTTTATACAAGAAGTACATCTGAAGACAAAGAATTATATTAAAAAAAAAAAAAAAAAAAAAGATAAGGATAAAAAAGATATGTGATGTAGATTTTCCACTAATGTTTCTTGGTTTCTGAAATGTAAACGTCAGAAGACATCCAATAAAACATTATCAGCCTCTTCTCATGTGGTAGCTGTTCCATCATAGAATCATAGAATATATAGTCATAGCATACCCTGAGTTGGAGGAACCCACAAGGATCACTGAATTAAACTCCTGCATCTACAGCATAATTAAAACCATATTTCTAAAGAGCGATATACAAACGCTTCTTGAGCTCCAATCTGCAAGAACTTCAGTCTTTACCTGGACTATTTTCTGTACCTTAGCAAACTTGGCTGTGTCTCCTTGAGAATTTATGAGAGACTGTATTACAGTTCCCACGATGAAGGTGCACTAAAGTCCACACCATATCAAATATTTTCTTCATTTCCTTTCTTCTCTGATAGATTTATTCACTGACTTAAAACAAATTATGTCTTCTATAATAAGAAAAAGTCAAGTGGATTATCCTTGTCACTCTTATAATGAGCATACAATATTCTTTTAGTTTTTAAAATGCATCCAATCTTAATCTGAGTAAATTATGATATATATTAGTAAACTGTCTCTTCAGTAGTCCAATCCAATAGTTTTATTGTAGTTGCCCAGAACTAGCTATTAGAAAGCTGGACGCTCCTCAAGAAGAAAGTCTTAAAGACACAGGAGAAAGCTGTCCCCCATGCCATAAGATGGGCCAACGGGGAATAAAACCACACAGATGAACAGGGAACATTTGCTGAGCCTTTGGGAGAAAAAGAGAGTCTACTTCCTGTGGAAGAGGGGGTGGGAAACTTGGGGAGAGTACAAAAAGGTGGTTAGGATATACATGGAGAAAATTAGAAAGGCAAAAGCCCAGCTTGAACTCAACTTGGCCACTGAGGTGAAAGAGAACTGAAAGCTTTCTTATAAATATATTAACAGTAAGAAGAGAGCTAAAGAGAATCTCCAGCCTTTACTGGACGTGGCGGGGAACATGATCATTGAGGATAAGGAAAAGGCTGAGGTTCTCCAGGCTTTCTTTACATCTGTCTTTTTACGTCAGACCAAATATCCTCGGAGTACTCTATCCCCTAACCTAGAAAAGCGGAATGGGGAAGCAGAATAAATGTTCCATGATTCAGGTGGAAACAGTTAGAGAACTACTACTTCACCCGGACTGCCACAAGTCCATGGGGCCAGATGGAACCCACCTGCAGGTGCTGAGGAAGCTGGTGGAATTGATTGCCAAGACACTTTTCACAATCCATCAGAATTCCTGGTCAACTGGAGAGGTCTCAGAGGACTGGAGTCATGCCAATGTGACCCCATCTGCAAGTAGGGCCATAGGGAGGATCTTGGGAACTAAAAGGCCCATCAGCCTGACCTCAGTGCCAGAAGAAGTTATGGAGCAGATCATCTTGAGGAAGATCACATAGCATGTGCAGGACAACTGGGGGATCAGGCCTAACCATCATGGATTCATGAACAGCAGGTCCTGTTTGACCAATCTGATCTCCTTCTATGAGTGACCTACCTGGTAGACAAGAGAAAGGCTGGGTGTAGTCTACCTAGACTTCAGTAATGTCTTTGACTCCACCTCCCACAGTATTCTCCTGTACAAGCTGACAACCAATGGCTTGAACAGGTACAAATTTTGCTGTGTAAAGAACTTGCTGGAGAACCAGCTTGTGTTTGGTCACAAGTTTAGTGAGTGGTGTTTCCCAGGGGTCAGTACTGGGGCTTGTCCTATTTAATATCTTGATTGATGAACTGGACAAATTGAGTACACCCTCAGAATGTTTGCAGACAACATCAAGTTGAGAAGAATTATCAATCTGCATAGGGGTAGGGTAGCCCTACAGAGTGATCACAACAGGCAAAATAGCTAGGCTGAGGCCAATTTTAAGAGCTTCAACAAGACCACATACTAGATCCTCTGTTTCAGTCTCAACCGTCCCATGCAATACTACACACTTGAGGCAGAGTGGCTACAAGACTGCATGGAAGAAATGGACCAGGGGTGTCGGCTGACACTTGGCTAAACATGAGTCAGCAGCATGCCCAGGTAACCAAGAAGGCCAGTGGCATCCTGGCTTGTATCAGAAATAGTGTTGCCAGCAGGAGCAAGGAAGTGATCATCCCTCTGTACTCAGCTCTAGTGAGATCACACCTCAAGTACTGTGTTCAGTTTTGGGCCCCCCCACTATAAGAAAGACATCAAGGCCCTGGAGTGTGTTCAGAGCAGGGCAACAAAGCCAGTGAGGGGTCTGAAGCACAAGTCCTCTGAGGAGCATCTGGGAGAATGGGGATTGTTTAGTCTGGAGAATAGAGGGCTCAGAGGACACCTTATTGTTCTCTACAGCTACCTGAAAGGAGGTTCTGGTGAGGTGAGGATTGGCCTGATCTCTCATGCAACTATAGATAAGACTAAAGGGAATGGCCTCAGGCGGCACCAGGGTAGTTTCAGTTTGGACGTTAGGAGAATTTTCTTCTCCAAGAAAGTGGTCAGACACTGGTACAGTCTGCCAAGGGAAGCGGTGAAGTCACTGTCCCTAGAGGTGTTCAGTAAACGTTTAGATGTTCTACTAAGGAACATAGTTTAGTGTGGAAATATTCACGGATGGTTGGACTGGATGATCTTGGAGGTCTTTTCCAAACTAGAAGATTCTGTGATTCTTTGTCTACTGTTAAATTCTCCTCAAACTTATTAAGCAAAGTTGTCTATAGCAGCTACTTTCTTCTGTACATGAAAAACATAGCTACAACAGTTGTCTTAAGCTTTCAGTAATCTTTATAAAAAAACTTAATATGTTAAAAAGATTATTAAGCATTTCCCCAGCATAAATCTACATTTTTCACTTCCCTATGCTTTCTCCAGTTTGTCAACAAACATTTCTTTAATGGACTAGATTTACACTGCATTATAAACCTCAGTAGGCCTACATATGCATGTTTAAGTTGCCTTGATACATTTACTTCGTCCTTGTTTATACATGAAAACATAGTAGTAGACACTACTGCTGCATGGTAACACAAGGCCTTTAAAAAAAAAATAGTTTATTTTCAAAATCATCCCCAAGACAATAGTCTCTATTCTGGACTGTATTTTTCATTCTTAGCTGTTGGACTTTACATTTGTTTTTGCTTAAACAAACAGATTTTCTCGAGAGCAAGAGACCAAATAATTTTCTCTCCAATATAGAACCACCTGCAAATATTCTCAACAATTGCTTTGTATATTTCTCTAAAGCATGTTTGAAATAATTAGAGAGAAAATATTGACATAGATGGGACTCTCCTTGAAGTGCAAAATAAACGTGGCATCGATCATTGGAAAAGCAAAGAGGGAGGCAAGCAGAACTTCCATCTTGGAATTTTGGAGGTCAGCCTTTAGCCTTGTTAAAGAAGATAATCTGAAGGGGTCAGGAGCAGGCCATGTCCATTTGCTTAAAGACAAATGGGATGAGAATAGGACATGCCTGGCAGAACAGAGGGTTTTGGCTAGAACTCAGGGAGTAAAAGAGTTTATGAGCATTGGAAAAATACGTAGTTCACTCAGGAGGACTACAAAGATGTTGTGAGGCTCTACAAGTGAGAGAATTAGAAGGGCCAAAGCCCAGCTACCATTAAAGATAAGGAAAAAAAAAACACTTCTACATATACATTAGCAACAAAAGGAGGGCTATGGTGTACCTCTATTCTTTATTGGATATGGAAGAATTCACAGTGATGCAGGATGAGAAAAAAGGCTGAAGTAATCAAGAGTACTGAGGAAACTGATGAAGTGCTCAACTATGCACTTTCCATCATTTATCGTCAGTCCTGTCTATATGGAAAGATCCCAGGTGCCTAGAGGCTAGCTAATATAGTGTCCATCTACAAAAAGGGTCAGAAGGAGGATCCAAGGAACTACAAGTCTGTCAGCTTGACCTTGGTGTGAGAGAAGGTAATGCAGCAGTTTTTGAGTGCCAGCATACTGGACAATCAGGTGACCAGACCCAATCAACATGGGTTTATGAAAAGCAGGTTTTTCTTCACTAAGCTGATCTCCTCTGTGACAAGGTGACCCACATAGTGGATGAGAGAAAGGCTGTGGATTTTGCATACCTAGACTTTATTAAAGCTTTTGACATTGTTTTTCCACAGCATTCTCCCAGAGAATCTGGCTGCTCATGGGCATACACTTCACTGGGTAAGAAACTTTCTGAGTGGCTAGTTCAAAAATGTGGTGAACAGTGCTAAATCCAATTTAAGGTTGGTCACACATGATTTTTATCGGGGATCAGTACTGCTGCCATTTCTTTTCAATATTTTTATCAATAATCTGTACAGAGGGATTGAGTGCACACTCAGAAAGCTTGCAAATGACAGCAAGTTATGCAGGAATGCTGACATGCTTGAGGATAAGAACACTCTGCAAAGAGATCTGAATAGGCTAAATAAATGCATTTTGTCCAGCTCTATAGATCAACGGGTGGTGATCTTTTTATGTACTTTCAGATGCTTAACAATTTGCTGAATCTGTTACTCAGAAATTCACTGTGGAAATGGACACTCCTATCTCCATTTCAGTCATTGAGAGTAAAACCTAAAATAAGGAGTGAGAATACCTTAAACCAAATCAGCAGTTTTTGTGTTGTGTGAATAATTACCAAATATCTAACATTTCTACATATCTGTGTACTTTTTCCTTTATAAATTGTTCCTACATTCAGTCTATTGTATGTTCTTTTCCAAACATATAAAAAACACATTTAAAACATATGAAAGTGTTCTTAAATAGCGTACCAGACCAAGACACATTGGGATTCCTAGCCTATTCTGACAAAGGAATATTAATGACACTGATTTCTTAACTTGCCTGTTGAAATATATGATGCTAAAGGGAATAGCACACATACTGAAGTTACTCTGTAAACAGTTCCTGTTTGAACTTGACATTAACTTAAATAATGTAGTACTGTCCATCCCTTCTCTGATATTAAAATACAGCTCCTTTCTTTACATTTTTTAAATTCTCAATTCTTGTTATTGCTACAATTGAAAGCAGTAGCTGAAATAATCTCATTGTCCGAGTTTAAATCTGAATCTGACAAGTTTAGTGCTAGTTATCACAGGCACACACACAGCAAAGCAAACATTTTCCATATTGGGCCTGTCCGCAAATACTACTTATGAAGTGATTCTGGAAAACAGTTGCTTGTGGTTTTTTGTTTGTTTTTATGTAAACCATGCATGTCCAGTTTTAAGTTTTACTACAGGATAATAAGTTTCAACAACATAATCATTTTAGAAGATTTATTATTTGACACAGTGGCCTTTAGAAGCAAAGATTTGAAGGTGGACTGCCTGAGTGTGTTTTGCCTTGCTGAAAAATGCCGAACAATTTTAAGAGGTGTCATGCTATCAGCTGTAACAGAAACAGGTGTTCTTTGAAAAACAAAGCCAAATAAAATGAAGGAATCAAACTGAACAAGGGGGAAAAAAAAGAAAAAAGACAGACAAAAAATAGCACGCATATTTGATCGCACTAATACCAAACTACCTTCTTCTGATCCTGTTTAGAAAAGAATTTGTCTCAGTCCTTGCATTTGTTAAAAGTTATCACTGGCCTGTCAGCAAAGTTTTAGCTCTTCCTGATTCTACAAAAAAAAGCTTAAAGAGTTTTCCATCAGACAGCCTGACAGCTGACACATGCTTCTGGAGACATGCGCAAAGTGTTCAAACAACTGGGAATGGAATTAGTACATAATAAATGTATTATTTATGGTTAGTATTTGTTTGTTAATATTTTTGTTAATGTTTAGTTTGTCTTTTTATTGTGAGTTGCAAACATTTCTACTGAATGAAGAAAGAACTGGTGTTTTAGAAGATAACCACATCTCAAAAGCAGCAGCATAAGCAAAATGTCAGAACAGAAGCTATGCAAACAGGAACGAAGAAAAAAATAAACAGAAAAAAAACCACTGAAACACAGAAGAAAGTTTAGAACTCTTTCTCAGGATGGAGGGAATGGTGAAAATCATCATATCATGTCCTTTGTGATTTGCTAAAATCACAAAGATGAATTGCATCTGTAGCAGTGCATTTGATTCTACCAATGCAAATGAATTTTAAGAAGAAAGGCTGGGAACAAACATCTTACAAGGAACACATTTCTTTGAACTCAGTGACTTTATATCTCATCATTACAGAGATCATAAAGTGATAGAATATAATCCTATAGTTTGAACACAAATCTGTTCAATAAACAGCCTCTGACAAACAGAGACTCTCTGCGACTCTCCACAAGCTCTTCTTTTAAACTGATAAGACAGACAGCTCACACCATTAAAGCAGTGCTAGGTATGCATTTATTGGCCTATATCTGGCACACCACTTAATGTATACCATATAGTGTATGACATTTGTATGTACATAAATATTCATGCAACTTCAGATGTTACCAGTGTTATCAAACAGAATAATCTGCAGAAAACTTCTAGCTAGGTAATAAACTCTGCCAGTTAATTTAGAAAAGATGAGAAAAATCACTCTCCTTCTGAAAAATATTGTAATACTACTAATTTCACAGTAGATAGTCTCAATCCAGCTACCTTTTGTACTGTTGAGAGCAAGGCAGCCAATGACAAATACTGTAAATAGAAGGCTAAACAAACATTTATAAATATATAAACATAAGTATATTACAAAATATAAATAAGACAATTTAAAAAGTCATATTACTTGAGACTTTACATTGTCTATAGTTACATATGCTTAACTAGAAATAAAGGAGTGAAATGATTTTGCTGCTTTTGAATACTGCTTACTTTGTTTAGTCAAGTTTAAATACTTTTTTCTAACAGTCAGAATCAGATCTCAGCCACACACATGAAGGGCATGATGTCCTCATGAAGCCCCCTAGGAAGGACTTCCTGACAATTTTATATTGCATTCCTCTGAGAGAAGGCCACATGTAAGTTCATCAGCTAGTGTCTGTGTATTTCAGAGTTTGAGGTCTTTCACAAAGATGATGTAAACCAAACAATTCATGTTCCCTCATTCATTTGTGAAAACAGCATTTAAACAGAAATGAAGTACTAAGTAATACTGTCGGAAGGCTCTTCGGAAGGCTCTTCAAGGCAAGTAGTCTTGCTACTAGATTTCACATGTTAGTGATATCACAGTGTGATGAGAAGAACGCATTTCATTATCCAATTTCCACCCCCCAAAAATATAATATAGAAATGGCAGGATACAGTTTCTTACTTTCTATTCCTGAAAAAAAAAAAAAAACTTTTTTGCCCCCTTTTTCACATTTGCTATATGCTCTCCTTACTGAAAGGGAATAAGGTAGTCTTGTTAACTATTTATGAAGAATTTCAAAAGCAGCCCTGGACAACATCAGGGTCTGGAATCCTTACACAAAGATGCATGGAAACAGAAGCAGTATCTGCAAATTTGGAGGGTAGACCAATTCCAGCAGAGAATGAACTTTCCCTCCAGTCCTCAAGAAATCAATCAGGAGAACAAATTAAACATCTTTCTAGAAGCATGACAACACAGCAGAAAGCTGCACTCTCATTCAGCCCACAGAATAATTGTCATGTGGAAACAGTATATCTCCCAAATAAAGCGTGCAAGAGTGACTCTCCACAGTTTAACTCAAATGCATGTCACTCAACGTATACCATATAATTTATGTGCCTACAAGTGTTATTCATAAACATCCATGCAAATTCAAAGCTTGCTAACTGCTTGGCAATAACTGCCTCTGTCTTTATTCTCATATGTTAATGAGAGAGTAAGGTGAATGGTATTCAGCACAAGAACTTTTTAGCTAGTATTAAATGTATCACATACTTCAAGTTGGAATTTAATACAAGTCAATGAAAGTGAACAAAATCTTATGTTAGCTTTTGTTTTTGTAATTAAATTACCTCCTTTTAAACTAAGTTCCTTGGAAATGAAGCAAAATGCAGAAAATCATATTTGAAGCTGAAAAAATAGTTTTAACTGTAGAATTCTTGTAAAAATTGTATACATTCATTTATAAAAATTTTGGGCAACTTCCACACTCAGTAACATTTTTTATCATTTGTAAGATGAAAATAGAAAGGAGATTTTCCCATAAAGTCAGAGCGGCAAATTAAATAAAAGCCTTATGTGTAAGTGACCATTGTATATTCACTTCAAGTGAATATTCACCTCAAGCTCACTCACTTTGTGAAGTCACTAATGTAACTTAAAAGCATCACAACCCACAAGGCCCACACGGCAAAAACTCTTTACAACAGTAGAACAGGCAGGGTCCATAGAAATGTACCTTTCAGATTCAAATAAAGGCAAAAGTATTAATTCAGATTACTCTAGAAACTGCACATCCAGTCAAAAAGGTTTATCATCCATCCTCAACAAATATGGAAGCAAGAAATTTAATCTTTTATCGTGAAGAGATTTTTGCATTTTTTTTTTCTCCAGTCAGGATAGTATGCTAGCCCTGTGAAAAAATGAAAATATTAAGAATCTTTCTATAAAAATGTTAGTTTCCCCACGGCCAATTAATATTAGCATTTACTGCTATATTATTTTCACTTTTTCTTAGTATCTATTTCAGACCTTTTGTCCAGGCTGTTTTCAGCAAGAGTACCTCTTACATAAAAAGAAGTTAGTTTTCATGCATTTTACATCTATTCTGTCTGAGACTCCAAAGACACTTCCACCAGGACATCCTTCTAAGGCAAGTAGCAAAGGACGAAAGACGAGTTCTTTTTTGTTTAATTTTATTTAAAATTACTAAGAATCACAATAGAGTTTTCTTGAATTATGTAGTGAGTATTTAAATAGACTAGCTATTTTTAAACTAAATGCCACACTATTCTTAAAAAAAAAACCCTACTCTTACCACCCCTCCCACCCACCTCCCCAAAAAAGCAACAAAACATGGAATGTTCTGACTATTCTAATAGAACTATCAAATCTATATGCTTTTCTCATACGACAAGGACTTACAAAGGATATTCTAGGTTCTGACTGTCTTTTTGCAAATTAATACCTGGCCAAAGACAAAACAAAAATAATTAATTCTAGTCTACTGGAGGTTGGCTGTTCTATCACCTGAAGCAGAAAATGTGTACCAGACTGTAAAATCTGTATTTCCTAATCAAAGATTTTACTTTTAAAATAGATAGTATACTACTACTCCAGAAACCGTCAGCACATGGGCCTATTTCCCAATGAATTATTTTCTGGCTGTAGTGCTAAGATGTCCTTGGCTTCAACTTAGACACAATTATCCCAGTTGATTATTATCTACCTGGAAAGATACCAAAGAATCTCAACTGTCAGTACTCTACAGATATGTTTTGCTCATTTTTTTCATTTATTTTAACTTTCATATTACTATAGTTTTAAGAATAGTCTTACAATGGATAGAATTGGAAAAATTTTGCATCTCTTCCATTGCTGTAATTTAGTATACCTGGAGTACAGGTGATAAATGGAGTGATAAGGAACTCTTCAACATCTCCCTTACTGAGAAATGACTTACCTAATGTTACTTATGTTGATTTTGTGTGTTTGTGTTTTATTTAATTCAACTGCTCCTTTGTTTTATAAACATGCATAGAAAAATACAAGTCTTCAAAAGTAAGAGTTGTAATGAAGTTACCGATTGGTGTACAAAATCACAAGTATCTACTGGAAAAAAATATCCCTGAATCAACTGAACAGTCAGTCTGTAGTAAACCTCACTTTTTGCATTTGTACATTATTTCTCAAGACGACACAGGGCAGCTGGGAGAAACAACACATGTAGACAAGTCAGCCCTAATGATATACCAATTAAAAAGAAGGCACTACCTTCCCATTAATTGTCAAACTAAGTGACCAAAATCCAACAGCTTCCCTCCTTCCCCAAGTACAAGTGAACATAGTTGCCTTTTCCAACTAAATTGTCACATATTTGGGCCAGCCACTAAGTTGTCAGTTCTGCATCATTTGTTTGGATACTGTACTCCACAACAGCTGTCAGAAATAATAAATTACAACAGCTGTTGTTGTAGTTACAAAGACCTGGAATTTTAATTGCAATGAATATTAATGGAGGGGGGGAAGGGGAGGGAGGGAAGAAGTTTTTTTTTCTTTTTAACCAAGTCAAAGAAATAGATAGTTAAGAATGACAGATGTATCAAAGGAATTTAATGTATGTTTGTCAAGTAAAAAGTAAAGCTGGTCTTTGTTTCTACTACATAACATTACGGCAACAGTCTTCACATCTGAGTAGGACCATTAGTTGCTTAAAAAAAGGGGGGCTTTTAGAAGAAAAACAGTAAGGAAGTAGCATAAATAATCCTTTTTAAATACTGGCTGTGATCTAGAGACTATCTTACAGTGTTTTAAGAATTAATCAAAAGGAGGCTTATTCAGAGACCCATAGTAAACACCAGATGAAAACAAAACTGTTTGTTTATCCTAGCCAAGACCAAAGTACAAATGAACAATAAGCTTACTTTCAGCATCAGCACAGAGTAGAAAGCACAGGAGCACCACCACTGGCCTGACTACGTGCATCATCCAAGAGCTTGGCACCAGCATGCTTTCGCAGCCTCGTTCTCACTGGCTTAGAAGCCACTGCGAGTCTGTCCAGTCTGAAATTTCAGATGAAATATTTTCAGAGCCTGTGGAACAGATAAAAGAAAGAGAGAAATATGGTTAGCAGGTATAGGGCATAAATTGTCCAATTTTTCTCAACATTTGCAAATTGGGGTAAAGCAAATGTTTTAATAGACAAAGGGGTAAGAATGAAAGAAAAGGAACTCAGTTCAGGCTTCTGGTGTATATGAAAAGATGCAATGTACAGTATTTGTTCATATATCCAATGTATTTTGCAGTGTACTTTTTCAAGTACTCAAGGATCTGTCACTCCCTGAATTGTCTTCTACTGCACAACACCTTCTGAATCATATGAATTGTCACTTTTAATGAAGTATATAATACAGCACTGGAATATTGATGTTGAAAGAAGGGATTCAAAGTGGATTCAGTAAATAGAATAAAAGTCTATTTGCAAACAGCATACTGAGAGTTAATGCTTTGAAGTCTAGTAGGAATAACAGTTAAATCTACTTCATGAGGTATTCTTGAAGATAGACACCAAATGCTAGCATATTGCAAAGATGAACAATTCCTGGGGGTCAAAATTCCTGCTGTGATTTCCTCTACATATGTAAATTATGCAAAACATTTAATAAATAAATCAGCATTAAATAAAAGTATCAGATTCCAATTTGTTCAAACTCATTTACTGCGATCCACAAGTGATATGATATACTAAAAGATCTACAACTCAAGTACCTGCCTTTAAAAAGCAGTGCTTTGCTCAGTATAAGCTCATTGCATCTCAGCAGTGATAGAAATTAAAGAACATAAAAATACTAGTGATGTCTTCAAATGGCCTGATTATGTTGTCAAGCTATTTGGAGATATAGCTAGCATTTTTATGCCATCCAGAGGGACCTGGACAGGCTTCAGAAGGCAGTGCATGTCAACCTTGTGAAGTTCAGCAAAGCCAAGTGCAAGGGCATGTAGCAATAGGATGAAGGGGAATGGTTTTCAATCAGAAGAGGGTAGATTTAGACAAGAAAACAGCAAAAATTCTTTCCTTTCAGGGTGGTGAGAACAGGTTGCCCTGAGAGATTGTGGATGTCCCTTCACTGGAAGTATTTAAGGGCACAGTAGATGGGGCTTTGAGCAGCCTGGTCTCCTGGGAGGTATCACTATCAACAGCAGGGAGGTTGGTACTATACAATCTTAAAGGTCTCTTCTGACCCAAACCATTTTAAGAAATATGATTGTCACTGAAGTACACCGAAATTTAATTGTACTTTTCCAAGGGCCTACAACACAAACTTTGGCAAGTGTTAAGTTTAGCTTAAGCACAGTAAGGAGAGCAGATACTGTTTTTTTCATTACCACACTAGTAGCTTCCAAGTACCGAAGATAAAAAACTAAAAGGGAGGAGAAAAATTATACTAATTACCATTCCACTAGATAGATCTTACAGATTTGTGGGTGGTATAAAGAGCCCATTTTGAAGTACAGCTCTATGTTCAAAGAATCTGCTAAAGAAGGAAGAAAAGATATGAGCAGCTGTTAGAAAACTAGCGCTGTTATGAATCTCTTTTGTTAAATTCTCTCTTGAATCAGCTTCTGCTATCAAAAAGTACAAATCTAAGAAATCTTCACAGGGAAAGTGCTGAAGGCACCAGCTCCCCCCTTTCATTGCTACTGTTCTCATGCCAGCATTTCAAATGACAGCAAAGTCCATGAGACATCAGTCCTGTCGGACTCAATTTGTGTCTGTGCAAGCATATCAGAGCCAACTGCCACATAACAATTCCAGTGCTATGACAAAGATGGAGATGTATGAAATGCACTTCCAAAGAATAGATAATTTTTATTTTGCTTCTGCTAGCATGCAAGAGTTGCAAGGGAGACCTAAACTAACTCCAAAGGAAGCTGAGTTGCGGACAAAATCTTTTATTTTAATTGTCATGCAAAAATACTAGCTGACATGCATGAAGTTGAAGAGCAGAGACATGACAGATGCCAAGATCTCTGTTGAAACCATAAACTGCTCCCTTTGGCAGGGGAGGAAGTGGAGACGAAACAACACTGATAACTGATGAGGGGAGTAGTGGAGGGAAAAATAAACTGTCCATAAAAGGAGTTGTTTTACACAACTGTTTTTTTTAACAGGGCACTAGGGATTATTTTCTCACATTCCAGACACTCCCACTGAAGTAGTAAATGTTGTATCTAGTAGAAAAATAGCTATCTGTTCCAGGGGAAAAAAAAAAGGAATTTTAAATATCTCATGACTGAGATTTGTGAATATGAACATTTTTCCTCCACAAGCTGTTAGAAAATTAAGGGATGGATCACAGAATATGTCAAAAAAAAAAGGTTGAGAAGAAAAATGAGCCTTTTGTTGTTGTTAATTAAAGAAAACACAGGCCATTCACTTACTGTAAATGCACATAGAAATACTGCATTCATTGTCTCTACATTCAAGTTGATATTTATTATCACTCAGATTATGCATTCCAAAACCCTCAGTACTTCCTTACTTGCTGTTCCTGAGTGTCATAGCTTTAGCTGACCTGATTAACACACTAACAAAGTTTCCAAAAGACCCTGCCTGTTGTTTTCTGCCTCCTGAGCTCTGATATTTTAGGTCAAGTAAACAGAAACACTGGAAGAAAGATAGCAGATCCCCTTTCTTACAAGTGAGTTGAACATAACCTGTAGAGTCATGCAGATGATGATTTGAAATCACTAGACAGAAGCCAGAAAAGAGATTGGCAGTTTGAACTAGATGATCTTAGAGGTCTTTTCCAATCTTAATGATTCTATCAAGCTTGGCCACACAGCTGCTTCAGATTTGCATTAAAAATAAATTCATTTCAGCCAGGGACACTGCTACAAACAGCAGTGCCAAACTTAATGCTGATATTCAGATTATATCTGGGTCAACACTTAGCTGATTTGTGAAAACTGAAACACTTCCTTACAAGGTCTAAATACATAATGTTTTCATAATTCCAAAGTTAAAAGTTCATCTAAATGTATTCTTAAAAAAGACAGTCACTTCTCTTCTGCATTTCCTCCTGTCAGTGGCTTGTTACATCAAGAGTAGAGTACCAGAGACACTGAAAACACAAACAGCAGCTACAGAATGGGTTAATACTATTTTCTTCCTTAAAATGCCATTGTCTGTCTCTCAGGATGAACTCACAGAATGGTATTTTCTTAGCAGCCTTTCTTACAACATCCATATTAGGCAAATACAAAAAGATGAGGATTCTTCCTAATAGAAAATGGATCACACAAGCACGAAGAGATCAACAATTATTACAAAAATAACAGAAGATGGTTTTCTTTAGGATAATTCCTTCAGAAATTGCATAAATACACTGTTGCTGTATTAAGTCATTAGAAGATTCTTACTTGGAATATGAAAAGCTTTAAAGGAGTTAAAACTGAATTACTATAATTACTATGTTTTCCCCATAACAGGTGTTCTTTCCTCAGACAAATAAGCTTTTAATACAAGAGTGAAACCAAAGGGTGGAATTAAGTAATATATTTATCACTAGCAGATATGTAAATATCAGGTTAGATGTTCCCTTGTAAAGTGCAGAGACATAGAAGAATTTTTCTGGGAACAAGGCAGATGATAGTATCAGGGCAGTGGCATATATACCAGCTCTCCTTAGAAGGATCAGCTGCATGAATGAAACATCTGAGCAAGCTACCATTCTGCAGTTTGATTATTTCTCCACTGACAGTAATCCTTCAATACCCTGGAAGAGATGGCTTCTGCTCCAAGAAGTTCAAAGTTACTAAAAATATTTACCTGGAGGCAAATTTTAAAATAGAAAATAACAATAAAGATACCCCTTTATTTTCATGTATTTGCTCACCTTCGCATGCCTGACTGTGCATGTACATGCTTGATGCACAGTCTCTTGGAAGAGACTTGAACACAAACAAAAAAAGAAGTCATAACATGTTGAGAGGAATGGAAATAAAGTTTACGCATGAAAGCATTACAAAATTTTGGAATACAGGAATGTTTAGACATGAGTGCTTGTTCGTGCTGTTCAGAATAAGATTTGTAGTTCATCTTTAAATTTTAAAATTACTCCTAAACAATTTCAAGATAACTTAAGATTATGTAAATATTTTAATTCAGGGCCCTTTTTTAGGTAAAAAGGACACATGGGAACCAGATACTGCCTTTTTTTTTAAATACTGTTCTTGTAAGAATTAGTATGCAGGAATTGAATGCACTGGCATTCTGTTTCTACTCTTCATTCACCACACCAACAATCCAAATTTAGATCAATTCCCTAGCCACTGATCTCTAATACCATACATATACAGGTGAAGATATACAAATGAGAAATTTGAAACATCACTACGGTCAAGTGAAGGAACATGTGCCAATGCTTCAACTCTTTCCATATCAGCTAAGATCTCTCCTCATAAAAGAAAATGAACAGATTTCATAGACAAGTCCATAGACAAAGTCTTGGCTGAAAAAGCCTGACTGACAGTTGAATCATTACTGGAAAGAATAGGCAAAAAAACCACCATAAAATTAATGTTCATAAGCTGTTTAACCCAGATGAATTCAGAAATACCTCTTGGTAAATAACATCTTTTAAATGGAATAAAATGTATTTTCCACAGTTCTACATTTCATTTGCTCTATTGATTAAACATGATGAAGTTTTCATAGTTGAAAAAGAAATCCTATGCTTCATTTTATTTTGGTTTGTTGTTTTTTTTCTTATTAAAAGAGCCAAAACACAAACACATGATCAAGGAAGATTAAAAGACAGCTCTCCTAGGTGTTCCAACCTTAGTCTTATCAGACTCTTACCAGTCTGCGCATAAAGTATACCTGAGTGCTTCTCTATCACTTCCTAATTTCTTTATTACAGTTATGCCATCAAGACTCACTTAGAATGACAGGTTTCTGATCTCAAGCAAGCCTTTGAACTACACCAGTATAAAAACACCACTGACTTGCAGTGACAGATGGAATTTTGCTTATGATAAACAATTTAAAAATTGTACGTTCTAAACTATCAATTACAAAACACCTGTTCATAAGTTCTCACTTACCTGAATACCTAAAAACCTCTGACATAGTAGTCACTTCTGCAGATTGTAAGAATTTCCCTTATGCACAAAAAATTACCACCACCCTGCCTTCTATTAGGCTATTTACAGAACACTAAAATAATCTCTGATGTATTTTTGGAAGGCCAAACTGGTTTATTATGCTGCAGAGCTTTATATGATTGACCTTGACTGGCTGAGGTCAATGGAAATTCTGGCATGTGGGTCAGAATTCTTTTTTGTCTGTAAAAAATCAATATACACACCGAAAGAAGGGATGTTTGCCTGAAAAGCACAGAGTCTGCTAATACTCCCAAGACTTGACTCCAGTCAGTTAATAATCCTGTAAACTACCTACAGTTACACTGAAATAGTCCAGTTATAACTTTCCCATATTTGAAGTTTTATACAGTCTTTCTCAAACAGAGTAGAAATAGAATAAAAATCAATATTTTTTTTATAATATTTATCTTTCTTCATTTGGAAGAGAAAAACTAGCCTAGAATATAGCAGATCTAACTCTTAACGGATTAATTTGAGTTATTTACTTTCAAGGTGGGATTTTTTGCCTTTGTCTTCTGTTTCAAAAGAGGAAAAACAGAAAAACCAAATTATCAGGCTAGTTTTCACAGCAAGTCAGCCTTCCTCTGCTCCCTCACAACATACTATCCTAAATATCCTAAAAAGAAACCAAACAAGAAAAAATGAACAACAACAGAAAAATTACCAACAAACAAAAATATCAGAAACCCACAAATCTATCAGTGCCTACTGCATTATTCAAACAACACTGTTAGTGTGTGATATGCATTGTTGCTTCAGGATATGCAAGTGAGCCAAATAAAAATTTTCTTAAAACCCTGGGCTATAGACTGCATACTTATCAGCCGCTCCCAAGAAAAGAGCCACCTTTGTTTTAGATGAATTTAGCCTCTTTTGTGTCCGGTATCATGATATGGTATCAATACTGTGAAATAACAAGGTTGGGCCTTGTCTTTAGGATCTCATGTGGTTGAACCATGCTGGGTACTACAGATATTAAAATAAAGCTAGAAATATATTCACAAATCAGAAGATAACAGATCAAATATTACTTCAGCATTGCAAGCAATCTTTTCTCTGTTGTATTACTCTACAGTTTCTTCCTTTATGGCTTTTCTTTTTCCTTTTTTCTCTTCATAGTTTTGTTTCAGTACTATCCAATATACTTCTTGCCTAATCAGATTGAAGCGTGACTGACTGAGACAGTGAATTTGCAGTATACACAGGACAGTAATCCAGCTGCAGCTAGTTTAGCCTGACTGCACTTTATTAGAACATTGCTGATGGCAATACAATCATATTAGAGGAAGAGATGGAGAGCTGAAATGGCTATTTTTCAAAAGTAGTTGGCATTATAAAATGATTCAATAATAAATTACAAAAACTTCCTGAAGCAATAAAAGCACTATGTATTTCCAATACCAAGATATGACATAATGGCACATAGTTGTCCACAGTTTCCCTTCTGGAGAAATGAAGATGAGAACTACAAACTGTTATATACAATATTTTTTATTTTATTAGAAGGAAAATGGAAAAATAGTGTTATGCATACTGATAAAGAGTTAAAAGTAACAAACAAACAGAAACCCAAATATTTTATTCTTAGAAGCTTCTCTACTAAAGAAAGTACCACTTGCTATACTTTCAGGTACTCAAACAAATTTCCTAACACAGACAGGTTAATTTTGATATAGAATGAAATCCTTTGTCAAGATCTTCTGCAGAGCCAGAAGTATAGTTCAAAATGTTGTTTCCTTACAGTTCACACTGAAAACTAATGTTTATTTGTAAGTAGTAGAAATTAGTGACTTAAAATGGCCACTTCAAGTGCTTCACAGAATTCACACCTCATCCCCTTGCAGACAGAAATTAAAGGTTACATCCTCAAAGACCTATTATATTTAATTTGGTAATAACAACTGAGAACAACAATAAATTATCTCCATAGTAAAATCTATTACTAAAAATCTAACGATCCAAGAGCATTTTCTGACATTTACAGTGTATTTGTATCTGACAACAAGTGTTAACTTACTTTATTAAGAGATTATGTGACTACAAAACTCACAAGAAAAATATTTTGCCTTCAGTAGCAGAAAAGCTTTGCTAAACAAATAGTATACTCAATCTTTAATGATTAACTTTGAAGAAGTTAGTTGTTATCTGATCCTATTGTCACATTAGGGATGCACTAATTTAATAAATTGCAAAACAAAACCCCCCAAAGCACACACAATTTAACATTTCCCCCAGAAAAGATTGTCCTTCAAGTGGAATGTAATGCCATTCATATTCAACATCTAGAAGTAATTTCTGCAGTACAGCTTCCAGAATTCTGAAAAAAAAGTCAAACTTAATTGTACTGGTTAAGGAGTCCTTCATTTCTTGGGGATACATAGCAACAGTAAGTATACATGAACTAGTCTATAGTTTGCTGGCTTAGGCATTTAAGAGGAGGGGTTCCCAATGCATATTAAAAAAAAACAAGTAAAAAATAAAGGGGCAACACAGAGACAGAAATGAGGAACAGTAACAAGGATGAAGAGAAAAAGGACTACCTTGTTAATACATTGAAAGACCAAGGTTAAATTCAGTGATATGGATAACTATGTAAGGGATAAAGGAAAACACAAAAAACTACAGTAGACTTAGGGATATATTAAACCTCTGGAAGCCAGACAATATATATGAAGAAATTAAGCTACTCAGATGGAATCTTTATTAAGGCAATAGAAGCTACAAACACCAGCAATTATATCACTCTGTCAGAGCTTGTGAGTAGATGGGAAAATTCACCAAAATACAAAGATAATCAATGTGAAAAATTAAAAGCAGACTGTATGGCAAACAAGTATACAGATTGTAAGGTAAATAGGTATTGGACCAGAGAGATTATCTTGTTTACAAAGGAGTAATGAAATAAAGAGCTTACCTGTGTCCTGGGCTCACAGAAGGACTCCAAGGAGAGTGATCTCCAGATAGAGATCCTTCCTCCTTGGGAGTCAGCCCTTAAATGGGGTCTAGGAGGGGTGGAGCCAGGCTCCACTCCTTCTGGTCACTCAGGTGAAATTGCGTTCACCTGTGCCCCTGTGACTGACTCAGTGCTCACTTCAGGTGGTCAATCACAGGTTCAGGCCATGATTCAACCGTTCCCATACTCAGACATACTCAAAATATCTATACTGCTAACTATACTGCAAAGAATGCTTTCCTGGAGCAAGTTATTAATGTTCTTGTGGCAGATACCAATTTTTTTTTTTTTTTTTTTTTTTTGTGATAGGAGCCAGATAAGAAAGTTGAACGTATGTGCTCATTTGAGAGATGATGAGAAATAGATTCACAATTGAGTATTTTATAAAAGTTGGTAGTATCCAAAAATAAAGTCTTACAGAATGTCGATAATGAATTTTCAGAAGATTCTTCTTCAAGGCCCACCTATCCTACCTTTCAGTCACATACCTATTCTTTTCCCTCAGCCCTAAATAAAGAAAAAATCCTCTGCCTCTTTCTTCCCTCCAAAAATGCCTGTAAAAACAGCTGAGAAAGAAAAAGCTTAAAATATAGGAAATAACAACAACAACAAAAGAACTTTAAATGCTGCACCAACATCCATTTTAGTTGTTACACTCTTGGCACTACAAAACCACCTTACTTCGCAAGAAAGCTGATAGTTGTATGCTGTTGTAACATAAGCTTAAATAATTTTGTAACTTCAGCATCTGTCACTGAGTCTAAGCTAGACATAGAAAAGGAGATGTAACTATGCACAGCACTAATTAGTACAATAGCAGTCATTTCTTATTTTTTGAGGTTAAGATTTTCTCTATGCTTTCAAGTGGTGCAGTCTCTACACCTGGAGTGTTCATTCACACTGTTTTGTCTAGGCAACATAGTACTCAAATGTCTCGGCTGTGTGAATATTTTAATAAAAGCAAAGGCCTCTGAGATGTGTGGTTCACCCTCCTGCATCTCTGTTAGACTACTGGAACAGAATATAATGCATTATGTAAATCCTAATATATTCTCCACTGTTTTGCCACCTCTTCAGAAAGCATTTCAGAATGTACTTTTCAAATCTAAGTCCTGTAATAGCTTCCTAAGCACTCAACTTTTTGGGCTACATTGCAGAAAAAAAACTGTGACTGTACACTGTTACAGACATGTTGAACTGAGTGAAAAGATGATAATTTCAAACATAATTGTCAATTGCTTACTGACATTCTTCTTCAGTGTTTTTTTGTTTGTTTGTTTGTTTTGTTTTTGTTTTTGTTTTTTCTTTTTTGCAGTCTCTCCTCTGGCTAGCTTCAATGTAAATGGGAAAATAAACACTGAGAGTGAGAAAAAAAATTGAACTATACTCTATGCAGCTATGGAACTGCAGTATAAAAACCAACTATGCAGTATAGCAAGGATAACACAGCAGTGTTAAACAGGTGCTGTCATATTGCAGCAGTGGTCTTCCTCTCCATATATTGGAATTGTTCCATCCTGCTCAAAGAATTCCAATATATGATATTTTTTTATATACACAACATCTTTCACATAAGTTATGCATATGATGTTTTCTGAAATAGATCTCATGTATTTATTTTTATATTACAGACAAATCAGAGATAATATTACAAATAGATGAAATTGCAAAATTACATAAACAGTTGATGGTCTCTCTTTTAAATAAACATCCAGGGGGTAGAAGAAGGAAACTGGAGTAAGAGTAGGATACAAAAGTCAGTTTATTATCTTAAATATGTTTTTTACCTTTTTTAAAAAATACGCAGCTGATAAAATATAAAAAATCGTGTTTTAGATTAGAACTCAGTCACCTAGAATGTCAGAGAATCATAGAATCATAGAATGGCTTAGGTTGGGAGGGACCTCACAGATCATCAAGTTCCAGTCCCCCCTGCCATGGGCAGGGTTGCTATCCACCAGATCCGATGTCCCAACAATTCATATAGCCTGACCTTGAATGCTCACAGGGATGTGGCATCCACAGCTTCCCTGGGCAGCCTGTGCCAGTACCTTGTCTCCTGAGTGAAGAATTTCTTCCTAACTGCTAACCAAATCCTCCCTGCTTTCAGTTTAAATCCATTTCTCCCTTGACCTACCACTATCTACCTACTTTAAAAAGTTGGCCCGCATTCTGCTTTTAATTTCCTTTCAAGTACTGGAAGATCACATTGAGGAGCATTCTCTTCCCCAGCTTCCCAGAGCCTTTCCAGGAAGTTGGGAAGCTTTTCTCTGGAGATCCCTACAGCATTCTCTTCCCGAAGCTAAACATTCCCAACTTACTCAACTTCTCATCATAAAAGAGCTGCTCCAGCCCTCCAGTCATCTTTTTGGCCCTCCTCTGGACTCGCACCAAGAGCTCCACTTCCTTCCTATACTGGGGGCCCCAGGCCTGGATGCGGTACTCCAGATGGGCCTGACAGGACAGAGCAGATGGGGACAATCACCTTCCTCTCTCCACTGACTACTTCTCTTTTGATACAGCTCAGGAGAGCATGGGCATTCTGGGCTGTAAGAGCACTCTGCTGGCTCATGTCCAGCCTTTTGTCCACCAGGATCCCAAAGTCCTTTTTGGCGGGGCTGCTCTCAGGAGTTCATGTTGTTTTATCTGATTAATAATAAATAAATAAATAAATAAAATGAAATAAAATGAAATAATAAAAATTGAACTGAAAGACAAAGCAATGCAGCTACTGATCAGCAAGGCACCTTTGCCATGACACCTGCACAGAAAGAAGGTTTAAGAACATAAACACACACATGATCTCAAAAAGGACACATATGCAAACTCAGAGTCATATCAAAAGGTAGAAGACATGACCCATCTGCCTTTCAGGCACTTGCCTTGCATCTCTCAGGAAAGACTCAGATTTTCTGCTTCTTTCTTTTATGTATAGTGGGAAAGCAATTGCCTGTAATCACACAGCTCTGGCATTCAATCTAGTGAAAGAGTCTAGCTTTCCCCAGACATTTCTTTCATGAGAACTAATTAAGAATATAAGAAAGTTTATCCCCATGTCTATTTATCCCTTTGTTTTGAACAAAAATAAGTAAAAAAAATACTATACAATGTGGTCAAAAAACCCTGAGTCTTGTTAAAAAAAAAAAAAAAATCCAAGAAAAAGAAACCAGATTTTAAACTTTCAAATATTCTTATTAACAGAGATTTCAAGGACTCAGTTTAATTCTCTTACTGGAACATATGATAAATCCCTTTTTATGACATGTAGATGACACTCACTGTATCCCTCTCTGAAATTCTCTGGCTTCCACATTACCACAGTGACACATCCCAAGCACCAACAGCCAGAAATCATTGTCCCTCCTCTGAAAAAGATGCCATTCATGCAAGACAAGTCTCTGAATTACATACAAACCACTCCTCCACCACCTGAAGCAATGGCTGCTGGTGCAGTGAGGCTGGATGCAACCAGCTTTGATGTTGGGTGGTGGAGGACAGTGCTGCAACAGATCAGTGGTGACTGCCACATCTCGTGCCAGCAGTATAGTCCACTCACGCTCACAAATCACTGCCATGAGAATCTTAGCTAGGTTTTTCAAGTAAATAGGCTTTCTAATTTCTTTCTGCTGCTACTGTTGTTAATTTAGAGTTTGCACTGATTTAATATTGATAACCAGTTAGCAGTATCCCCAAACTGAAATTAGACTTCACTTGCATGCTATGCAGCTTAGAACTTTTGTTTTGCACAATCCTCAGTTATTGAAATGAAAAAAAAAAAAAAAAAAGCTTAAAAAAAAAAAGCAGAGAAGTGTTAAAGACTTCTTAGAAAAATAATAGACTTTAAATTTTTTCTTCCAAAAACACCTTATTCAAAGACATGGAAAGACAATAATCCATCCTGGAACAATAGCTGAAAAGCATAATATTTTATTTTATTTTATTTTATTTATTTTATTTTATTTTATTTTATTTTATTTAAAGCAGAACAATAAATAGTGATTGCAGAAAAATAAAGAGTAAATAGAAAGATATCAGAAAATGATAATGATTTTTAAACAAAATAGAATTCAGATACTGAAAGTTATACATTAATTCAGGTTACGTGTAAGTTATGGTTGTTCTTGATGCATCTATGAGATTTATAAAGAATATCTCATCATATTGCTTATTCAGTATTTTGTATTTCTACATTTACTTGAATAAATCTTTTCTTTTAACATTTCCTAAGCACATTCACATTATATTACAGGTTGTGCATAGTGAGAATCAATAGTAATCAATTGGTTTGGCTTATTTAATCAATAGTAAATGTTTGTTTTCTAGTGAGTTAGGCTGTGTGTCTGGTTCTTGTATTCCAGAATTGTAAACAAAATCTAAATAAAATTTAGAAGGAGTTGCAAAAAAAATGATTCTTTAGAAATGAAAATAAAACAAAACAAGAAGCTCACATAAACTAGAGAGATAATTTCTGTTTTTCTCTTTACTTTGACATTAGCTTGTTTTAGCTAAGAATCTGCCTAGATTCAGTTTAATTTCAAATCAGTAAATTCTGCTTCTTTACTATGATGACAAAGCATCTACTTTTTCACTGCATCCACAGTGCAGGGGACAAGCCTAGAGAAGACTTCTTCATGGAACTCAACAGCACACCTTGTGGGAGTTTCATCTTTCACAACAGAAATGCTTGTGCAACTAATCATAACTCAGGAAAATTTCTGCAGCACTGCTATTATAACTCTTATGTCTCTGGATGTTTGTACTGTCCCGGGAGTACTGTTCTGGATCGATTAGCATCTTTATAATGAAATGTTCAATTACAGCTTTGAAATTGGTAATTATAAAGGGAGTGTGTATTTTCCAGTTAGGGATTTTGTTTTGATTTTTTTTAATTATCAGTGCATGAAAGGCAACTTTAGAAGTTCTGACTGCACTGTTGCCTCTTTGGAAAGAATCTGTGTATTGTTGCTTGCACTCTGCATAAGCTAAATTGAATTTCCAGTTATGAGTGGTATGGGAGTTTTATTTTCAACTGCCAGGGTGTGCAGCCGTCTATAACCAATTTTTCAATATTTTGAAAAGCCTCATTTGAAGTATACAGTTGTGAATGACTTAGGGGTTCTGTTGTAAGTCAACAGGAAACTCAAGAAATTTCCAACTGTGTCTCTTTGGAGTAAGAGAAAGAAAAAGTGTAGGTAAGACTATCATACATGAAGGATTTCAGCATACCATTAGGAAATCTGTAAAAAGGGCAAATAGTGAATTTGCGGGGCATGCCTAAGTTTGGGCAAAAGTTTCAAACTCTTATGTATGTTATTCTATTCTTATCCGATATCATAAAAGATAATTTTTGCTTACAAATCCATTGTGAATGGAACAGCATTTATGAAATCACTATAAAGGGTATAGCTTGTAAAGATATTTCTAGTTGAAGCTTTCTCTGAGACACCTATTCAACTGTTGAGATATGGGTTAGTTTGTAAAGCTTCCCAACCTCCGATGCTACAAGATACACCACTGATTGAATTTCCTGTGCACTTGTTTACTCAGTTATCAATTTTAAAGTGAGAGTAACAGCTACAACAAAATTAAGTGAGAAAATACGAGGATTTCTTCTAAAAAGTCTCTAACCCTTTGATATCCAGAACTAGAATTCCTCAACACAGTCTCCTGTCATATAAAAAATAGTTCCAGCACTGCTGCCAGTAAAAGGATAAAAAGCCTTGTACAAACTGGTACAAGTAGGACATAGACTAAAATAAAAATGGGAGGGAAAAAAGTACTTTGTGTATTAAACAGAATATAAATTCCAGAAAGGTGATCTTTTTGAGGCTGACAGGGAGATGTAAAGAGCTTCACATGCATGGCATCCGTCCCCATTGATGCATGCTACCATTAAACACAGACAAATCTTAGTATGTGGCTAATACCAGCAACTTGATATTAATTGCTCATAATGCGTTTCTTACCCATTAATAGGTAGAGAAAGAACACACTGAATGTTTAACAGCATTGCAAACTACTACTCACAACCCTGATTACAGCTTCTTTGTTGTATTCTAGGTATAAAACTCATCTCAAACTGCTTTCACTACTCCTATGTGCTCAATTGTACCTAATATGCTTATCTAATATCAGCTCAATGCTTGATTCTGCTTAGAGAAGAATATTTTTCCCCTTGAAAAAATTACAAACATATAATACTGTTTTGACATATCATTCTTTCATAACAGCTTTTTTGTTCTGTCATGTGTACTCTCACTTGGACTCCTTGCATATATTCACTGTACACATAAATTATAGGTTTTATTACCTCTATGCAAAGCAAACCAGTAGACTGAAGAATATTGAAAAACAATGATTTTGTTCAGTGATTGTACATTTTTGCAAAAAAAAAAAAAAAAAAGGGCCATAATCCTCATATATCCTGTGAACTGTAGTCACAAGTAGGCTGCAAATGTGCCCTTTTAGTATTCTCCATTTTAAGCATATGTGCATTCAAGTGCCCATACATTTATTCTGTTACTCTACCCTGTATTTGAAATTTTACATCCCACAAGACATTTTTGAGGTATTAATGCAAATCACTACCTTTACATTGTTTTAAATCATTTCTCTCTCTCTCTCTCTCTCTTTTTTTTTTTTAATCTACATTATTTTTCTTTCCTGTATAACTGTGACATCCATATGTAAGAGCTTTAGATGTACTAATCGAGTCATATCATAGCTATTGCACCACTTTGTAAAACACCTACCATCGGAGAGGTGGTGGTTTCCCTGTCAGTGGAGACATTCAAGGTTAGGCTGCAGGACCAAGCCCTGACCAATATGATCTAGCTGTTGATATTCCTGTTCATTGCAGAGGAGTTTAACAGGATGACTTCTATGGGTCCCTTCCAAATCAAAGAAGTCTACGATTCTATGTTCAGGTTACAGTATGTACTGCAATCCTCACTTTCACACAGAAATTGTTGGTTTATGGTATTATTATCCACATTCTCTATTCTTCAAATATTATTTAAATTACTTCAGCACTACTATCATATTTTCAATGTAGTCACAGAATAATTACAGAATCATACATGTTGGATGTAACCTCTAGAGATAATCAAGTCTAACACCCCTGCTAAAGCAGGCTCTATGCAGCAGGAAAGAGTCCATACACGTCTTGAATATCTCCAGAGAAGGAGACTTCACATCCTGCCTGGGCAGCCTGATTCAGTGCTCTACCACACTCACAATAAAGAAGTTATTCCTCATATTTGTACGCAGCTTCCCATGCAACAGTTTTTTTTGCCATACTCCTTGTCGTATCTCTACACAACACTGAAAAAAGTCCAGCCCCATTCATTTGGCTGCCACATTTTAGATATTTATAAAAAGTGATGAGATCCCCTGCCAGACTTTTTTTTTCCAGGCTGAAGAACCCCAGGTATCTCAGCTTTTCCTCATATAGGAGAAACGCCTGGCCCCTTATCATCTTCATTACCCTTCCTTGAGGAGCCCAGAACTGGACATAGTATTCCAGATGTGGCCCCACCAGGGCAGAAAAGAGGGGGAGGATAACCTCCCTCAACCTGCTGGCCATACTCTTTTTCATGCACTCTTTTTCATTCACTTTCTTGTCCACAAGGGCACACAGCTGTCTAAGGGTTAACCTGCTCTCTACCAGGATTTCTAAGTCCTTCTCCTCAAAGCTTATTTCCAGGAGGTCATCCCCTAATCTGTACTGATGCATGGAGTTATTCCTCTCCAGGTTCCAGACTCTAGACTTGTTCTTGTTGAAGCTTGTCAGGTTCCTCTCTACTCAACTCTCCAGCCTGCCCAGGTTTTGTTTAATGGCAGTACAGCCTTCTGGTGTGTCAGACACTCTTTCCAGCTTTGTATCATCAGCAAACTTGCTGAGGAAGAACTCTATCCCTGCATTCAGGTCATTGATGAAGATATTGAACAAGACCAGGCCCAGTACTAACCCCTGGGGAATGCAACTCATTACAGTCTTTGATCTACACTCTGTGCCACTAATCAAAACCCTCAGAGTTCTGCCAGTAAGAAATTTCTCAACTCACCTCACAGTCCACTCATCTATCTCTCGTTTCCATCTCATTTGATCCTTTTGTTCCTCTCTAACTTTTTTACACACTTCTTCATCTACATGATGTATAAAGCAGATAGGTTCTTTAATCTTTTTTCATTTCTTAGCAATTTCTAAGGTTGTTCTTTTTCTTTCTTTCTTTCTTTCTTTCTTTCTTTCTTTCTTTCTTTCTTTCTTTCTTTCTTTCTTTCTTTCTTTCTTTCTTTCTTTCTTTCTTTTCTTTTTTTTTTTCTTTTTAATTAAAATAACTCTTCTATTTGCAATTAAAACAGGAAAAGTCTCCAAAATGTACAAGTGATTTAAGGTTAAATAAATATTCTTTTCCTAAACCAGAAGATGAAAAGATT
This sequence comes from Gallus gallus, assembly GCF_016699485.2. Taxonomy (NCBI): domain Eukaryota; kingdom Metazoa; phylum Chordata; class Aves; order Galliformes; family Phasianidae; genus Gallus; species Gallus gallus. Next base: position 29,493,020 of record NC_052572.1, read on the forward strand.
GATGTATTTTGATTTTATCAATGGAAGAAACAGATATTATTATAATTCTGGGAAAAACAAACAAACAAACAAAAACAAAAACAAACAAACAAACAAAAACAAACAAACAAACAAAAAAAAAACTGAGAGATAAGTCTGCCATTTGAAATGCCCGGAATGACAGTGAAAATAACTTCATTTTATTTTCTATAGGTAGTTGATCTTTAAGAACAGAAGTTTCTTAGAGGTAGGAACTCATTCATAGACCCAAATTGTCAAAAACACAAAAGATAAAGTAACAAGTCTTTTCTTGAATTAAAAATGAAACTAAAAAAAATTCTCCTAAATTTATAAAGACATGTCAAATTCAGACAACAGAAAGCAGTATTATTACCTTTAAAATCTAAATGTTTGGTCATGATCCGTTTCATTGGTTATTTGGTTGAGCCACCATCCCTCCCTGGATGTGTTTAAAAGCCATTTGGATGTTGTGCTCGGCGACATGATTTAGCGGAGGGATGTTAGAGTTAGGGTAGTATGGTTTGGTTGTGGTTGGACTTGATGATCTTGAAGGTCTTTTCCAACCTGAGCAATTTTATCATTTTATTCTATGTTTGACGTTCTCTAAAGTAATAATATTGATATTAATAATTATTAATCATAGTAACATAGTATGGAATATATTAAAATAGTAATAAAATCGTGATTGTTTTTCAGTAGATCTTAATGGCAGTGAACAGGTAAGTTTTAATATAATAGATTATTTTTCTGTTTTTATTATTTACTGAAGCCTTAACAGTGCTGCAGGAATAATGTGAAGTAAATACTAACACCATGGAAAGAAACTGGGTTGTGAAATCTAACATTGCAAAATATTCACTCTAAAAATCCGAAATGATAAGACCAAAGTAGAGATGGTCTCTTAAGAGTTTCTTCTAATTTTGCTCTGATTGCATTATCATTAACAGCTATAACAACATTCAAAACACCATATTTACCCCTCGAGAACCAAGTTTATTCTGTAATAACAAGAAGGAAAATCTTGAAATAATTTGTTTTGTCTGTGTTCTGGATATCCAAGCAAACAAGCAAGCATGACACCAATTTGATGATTGTATAATGTAACAAAAAAGAATGTAAAGAATAGAATGTGAAGCACTGAGTGTCATTATTTATAAAAGTCACTGACTGTTAATGGCATCTATTTTAAATCTATGATTTGTTGGTAATTTTCTCCCCCCTCCTCAGCCCCTCCCCTCCCCCCCCCACACACAAATAAAATAAAATAAAATAAAATAAAATAAAATAATGTGCATAGAACTCAGAAAGCTTAGAGCAAGTTTAGAGGAAAGAAAATGGGAAATAAATAAAAGTTCATCTTTTTTAAACAAACAAACAAACACACAAAGAAAAAGAATTACAAATCCACAACTTATAAAATAAAACAAAATGTGTTGAAAGATTGAGTTCTGTCATTTTTTTTCTGATTTAGAACAATCCTTTGCTTTATCATGAAATATGCATTCCATGACTGCGTAATCATGGAAGATTTCATTGGATTTTGTACATCAGCTGTAGTTTACACCTGCTCTAACAAATAGATCAAAAATATCCTACCAGTAAATAAGACTGTGTTCTAAAATTAAAATCTGAAGTTAAATGTACCAACTTCCATTAAATGTTTTGTAAACACAGAGGAGATAAATGGTTTCTTAGTACTCTAAATATAGTCCTTTTTATAGGACTAGCTGTATTGCTAAGCCATTCTGAAGTAGATATTTTTAAATATTTTTCCAGTACATGAATGTCAGAAAACAAATTAAACTTTAATAAAAACCATTTCATTAAACTCACATTTTCTTTCTACCTTGATGGAAAAACTCTAGAATTTTTTTACCTAGTCACTGAACCAAACTTCCAGTTTATAGGATTTGCTTGTGCCCACTATGGATTTCATTCTTCACTGACTGGTGTAAATTTTTATTATTTATTTATTTATTTATTTATTCACAAACAGCAGTCAGATTCTTTTAGGTTTTCCCATGAATTACTTAGTCATACACAATAATTTACTACCACTGGTTTTCCTGATCTAAGGAAATGAAAAGTTAACATACATATGCATTACTGTCAAAACCTATATTAGCAGTAAGCACATATTGCTGAGAACAGAAAATCTGTTAATGGAGAACTTTCTTTAAAAATATGGGCTAGAAAGACACTCTTAAGTTTCATAAATTTTCTGTAGTCAGGATTCTTACGTGTTACTGTAACCTGATCTTCAGAATAGACAAAGCATTAAAGAATACTTAAAGATTTTCAGTATTACAGAAATAAATGCATCCTAGGGTTCTGAAAGAGATGTCTGGTGTGCTTGCCAAGCCGCTCTCCATCATATTTGAAAAATCATAGCTGTCTGGTGAAGTCCCCAGCAACTGGAAAAAGGGAAACATTACTCCCATTTTAAGAAAGGGAGAAAGGAAGACTCGGGGAACTACAGGCTGGTAAGCCTCACCTCTGTGCCGGGAAGACCATGGAGGTGATCCTCCTAGAAGCTCTGCTAAGGCACATACAAGATAAAGAGGTGATTCGAGACAGCCAGCATAGCTACACCAAGGGCAGATCATGCCTGACCAATCTGGTGGCCTTCTCTGATGGAGTTACGGCATCGATGGATGGGAGAAGGGCAGTGGATGTCATCTACCTGGATTTCTGCAAGACCTTTGATATGGGCCCTCACCACATCCTTCTCTCTAAATTGGAGAAGTGTGGATTTGAAGGATAGACTGTTCAATGGATTAGGAATTGGCCAGCTGGACACAGCCAAAGGGTTGCGATCAATGGTTCTGTGTCAGGGTGGAGGCTGGTCACAAGCAGTGTCCCTCAGGGGGCAATCTTGGGACTGGTGCTCTTAGAATAATAGAATCATAGAATCACTAAGGTTGGAAAAGACCCACAGGATCATCCAGTCCAACCATTTGCCCATCACCGATGGTTCTCGCTAAACCATGTCCCTCAACACAACATCCAAACGCTCTTTGAACACCACCACCAGCGTCGGTGACTCCACCACCTCTCTGGGCAGCCCATTCCAGTGGCTGACCACCCTTTCAGAGAAGTTGTATTTCCTACCGTCCAGCCTGAATCTTCCCTGGTGCAGCTTGAAGTCATTCCCTCTAGTCCTATCACTAGCCACACAAGAGAAGAGGCTGACCCCCAGCTCACTACAACCTCCCTTCAGGTAATTACAGAGAGCAATAAGGTCTCCCCTGAGCCTCCTCTTCTCTAGACTGAACAATCCCAGCTCCTTCAGCCACTCTTCATAAAGCCTGTGCTCCAGACCCCTCACCAGTTTGTTGCCCTCCTCTGGACACGCTCCAGGGCCTCGATGTCTTTCTTACAGTGAGGGGCCCAAAACTGGACACAGTACTCGAGGTGCGGCCTCACCAGTGCTGAATACAGGGGGATAATTACTTCCCTGTTCCTGCTGGTCACACTATTTCTGATACAAGCCAGGATGCCATTGGCCTTCTTGGCCACCTGGGCACACTGCTGACTCATGTTCAGTCTAGCGTCAATCAACACCCCCAGGTCCATTTCCTCTACACAGTCCTCCAGCCACTCCGCCCCAAGCCTGTAGCATTGCCTGGGGTTATTGAGGCCAAAGTGCAAGACCCGGCATTTGGTCTTATTGAATCCCATCCCATTGGCTTCAGCCCAGCTATACAACCTATCCAGATCCCTCTGTAGGGCCTTGCTACCCTCAGGCAGATCAACACTTCCAGCCAGCTTGGTGTCATCTGCAAACTTACTGAGGGTGCACTCAATGCCCTCATCCAGGTCATCAGTAAAGATATTAAACAGGACAGACCCCAGCACCGACCCTGGGGAACACCACTCGTGACCGGTCGCCAGCTGGATTTAACTCCATTCACCACCACTCTCTGGGCCCAGCCCTCCAGCCAGTTCCTTACCCAGCCAAGAGTGTATCTGTCCAAGCCACGGACTGCCAGCTTCTGCAGGAGAATACTGTGGGAGACAGTGTCAAAGGCTTTGCTGAAGACTAGGTAGACTACGTCAACAGCCTTTCCCTCATCCACCAGACGGGTCACTAGATCATAGAAGGAGATCAGATTGGTCAAGCAGGACCTGCCCTTCGTGAACCCATGCTGGCAAGGCCTGATCCCCCGGATGTCCTGCACATGCCGCATGATCTCCCTCAAGACAATCTGCTCCATAATCTTCCCTGGCACCGAGGTCAGGCTAACAGGCCTGTAGTTCCCCAGATCCTCCCTGCAGCCCTTCTTGTAGATGGGAGTCACACTGGCAAGCCTCCAGTCATCTGGGACCTCACCCGTCAACAAGGAGTGCTGATAGATGATGGAAAGCGGCTCGGCTATCACCTCCACCAGTTCCCTCAGCACTCTCGGGTGAATCTCATCCGGTCCCATGGACTTGTGGCAGTCCAGTAGGAGTAGCAGGTCTCTGACTGTTTCCTCCTGAATCGTGGGGGGTTTAGTCTGCTCCCCAGCCAAGGCTGCCAGGTCAGAAAGTGGAGAAACCTGAGGATAACTGGTCTGTCTTTTAAAGACAGATGTAAAGAAGGCATTCAGAATGTCTGCCTTTTCCTTATCCTCAGTGGTCACATTGCCAGCCTCATCCAGTAGAGAATGGAGATTCTCCCTGGTCTTCCTCTTACTGTTGATATACTTGTAAAAGAGTTTCTCGTTCCCTTTCACCCCAGCAGCCAGGTTGAGTTCAAGGTGGGCTTTTGCCTTTCTGATTTTCTCCCTGCACATCTTAACAAGTTCTTTGCACTCTTTCCAGGTTGCCTGTCCCTTCTTCCACAGCAGGTAGATTCTCTTTTTCTCCTGGAGCCTCAAGAATAGTTCCCTATTCATCCATGCCGGTCTTCTTCCGTACCGGCTCATTTTGCGGCTCAGGAGTACAGCCTGCTCCTGCGCCTTTAAGACTTTCTTCTTAAAGAGCAACCAGCCATCTTGTACCCCTTTACTCTCTAAGACTGAGCCCCAGGGGACCCTCCCTACTAGTCCCCTGAACAATTCAAACATCTTCAAACAAAACAATTCAATCATCCCCTGAACTCCTCAACATCTTTATCAATGAGATAGATGATGGCATCGAGTGCACCCCCAACAAGTTTGTGGATGACACCAAGCTGAGCGGTGCAGTCAGTATGTTGGAAGGAAGGGAAGCCATCCAGAGGTACCTGGACAAGCTGGAGAAGTGAGCCCATGAGAACCTAATGAGTTCAATAAGGCCAAGTGCAGGGTCTTATAGCCTTATACAAACTGGGGAAGATCTCCTTGAGAGCAGCCCTGTGGAAAAGGACTTGGGGGTCCTGATAGACGAGAAGCTGGACATGAACCAGCAGCGTGCACTTGCAGCCCGGAAGGTGAAATGTATTCTGGGCTGCATTAAAAAAGGGGTGGCCAGCAGGGAGAGGGAGGTGAATGTGCCCCTCTACTAAGCTTTTGTGAAGACCCATCTGGAGTACTGTTTCCAGGCCCAGGGCCCCCAGTACGGGAGGGATGTGGAGTTCTTGGAGTGAGTCAGAGGAGGGCCACAAAGATGATCAGAGGGATGGAGCACCTCTCCTATGAGGAAAGGTTGAGGGAACTGGGCTTCTTTAGCTTGGAGAAGAGAAGGCTTCAGGGAGACCTCATTCTGGCCTTCCAGTACTTGAAGGGAATGTATAAACAGGAGAGGGAACAGCTGTTTATGAGCATGGATAGTGATAGGACAAGGGGAAATGATTTTAAACTAAGACAGGGGAGGTTTAGGTTAGACATTAGGAGGAAGTTTTTCAGAGTGTAGTGACGCACTGGAACAGGTTGCCCAAGGAGGTTGTGGATGACCCAGCCCTGGAGGCATTCAAAGTCAGGCTGGATGTGGCTCTGGGCAGCCTGGTCTAGTGGTTGGCGACCCTGCATGTGGCAGGGAGTTGACACTCAACAATCATTATGGCCTTTTTCAACCCAGGCCATTCTATGATTCTATGACCTACAGTCATCATTATTTATACTTTTCCCCCTTAAATATAAAGACAACACTTCCTCTTATCAGTTTTTAAATGTGCTGCCATTTTTTCTTGGTTCTTGGTTGTCACTGTGGTTGTTGTTCGAAATACTTTAAATCATTACATTTTATAGTTTTGGCTGCAAAATGAAGCAAATTATGGTCTAGACTAGAAGGCCAAAAAGAAGAAAATATGAAAGCCTGAAAATCAGCATGAATATTGAATAAATGTAAGACCAGAGAAACATCCTTTGATAATCTCCTACTGCTGGACGCAGTTCTCATATATCACTCCTTTATTTTATGATCCTGACAATTTAAAAGGTTCTCATTTCAAATTGTCTCACTTTTTGTGTATATACAAGGATAGAAACACATATACATGAACGCCTGGGTTTGGAGGTATAAACTCAATAACATTAGAAGTCAATTAAAGATTCTTTTGACAGCAAAGAATTTGAATAGGTTCAGTCCCAGTCTAACACACCACTTACAGAAATTTAAGAACAAGAATATTCTCATTCATTTAAACAAGAGCGTTGACATGATAACATTATATATTCTGATTTTGTACAACTATGGAAATATTTTATATTATGTTTGTTTGCCTGCTTTAACATAATTCAGTGCTAGTATCATCTAAAATCTTTCTAAAATTACAAACATTTTTTCCTTGATATCATCATTAGAAAAATATGTTTCAACATCAGTGACACATCATGTGCCAGCTTACAATTTTCAACTCTAAAAATTCACACTTTTCATTTTTATTACTGTTGTGATCGTGTTTAGATGTCTTTTTGATACTTTATACCTAAACACATGCTGTCACAATATAAAGCTTAAAGTACTTGCTCTAATTGGTATGATGAACATCATACCAGTAATTCCTCTTTATAATGCATATAAGACACTTCTGAATTCAGAATATGCCTTACTTCAACTTGAATTGATTCTTCTAGTAGCTGGGTGTGGGGAATATGCAAAATATTATCTCCTTGGAGAAGTAAAGAAGAACTACGTACACTAACTGCAATGATAAGCACCAGTGAGCATAGAAAAGGAACTGTTGTCTAAACAGAACAGTTGACTCTTACACGTTTTACATTTGACTTCAAATGATTGGGTCTACTGGCTAGGGAAAGCATTTCCAAACTGCTATATCAATGCCTAGCTGTCCCAGTACCCACTGAAAGCTGCAAATCATGCTGCTGAATCTTCCAAAGATAGTGTGAGAAAAAAAAAAAAGAAAACAACATTATCAACAACAATCAGTTATGTTAATGCTCACAGGAAGAAAGCAACTAGTTCAAAGAACTAGTATTCATAAATATATATACACTTCTAGAACATATCTGTGTATGGACAACAAAGATCTACAACCCTTGTGAAATAAAAATACATAAACAGATATCTAAGTGTTTGTTTCTTCCTATTGCCTAACATTTCACTGATGAAAAATAGTTTTCCTTTGAAACTTAGTCATACCAAATGATTGACTTTGCACGACTCAAATGACTTCTTCCTCAAATATAGTTGAAAAACTGTAGCAGAAGAGGCCTCAGGAAACAGGTATCAAAACAATTAATGTTTTTTTTAAAAAAAATCAACTTACTCAGTGTCATAGTTGTTTATTCTAACTACTTGAGAAAGTTACTGGGATGAGAAATGTGAACTGCACATTTTCATGAGCAATTAGAGCAAGACAACATCATAATGTACAATGTGCATAAGTAACAGTGGTATCAGTTTACACAACAAAAGACCAACAAGCCTGAAATATTTTTTTTATCCTTATTGTCATTTTTTATTCTTGTATATGGCAGATAGTGAGCATTTAAAGCATAAACATATCTAAATTCCTGATTGCTTGTTACCTGATAAGATGTGGACAAGGGTAAGGACAAGTAACTGCAGAACACAATATGATTGCCTATAATAGGCATAATTTCTGCTACTTTAATAACAACACAGCAGAAGCAGGAGTTAGTTTGTCAAGCATATCTCTACTTCAGCCCATATAACGAAGGTTTTAAAAACACTGACTGTCAATTTTTTCAGAGTTTATTTCTCCGTTTACAGTGCTCTACACACCCAGAATGCTGCATTTATTAGCATATTACTTTCAAACTATGTTAAATGTTAATATCCTCACATTCTTTTTAATTAGTGATAAAAGAAAATATCTCTAAACTTGTTAAACACTTGAGACAAAGAAAAGCTTGAGAATGTTAAAGAAATGAAACTGTTAAAGTCCTTTCTTCTGCAGTTATACTGAAAATATTGTAGTTTGAGGAACAGTAAGTGGGAAAAGTGGTTTCTACAAAATTTTTACACCCTGGAGGTGCTCAAGGCCAAGCTGGATGGTGCCCTGTGTACCCTGATTAAGTGCTTGATTGAGCAGTTGGCAAGGTCAGGAGGTTGTGGATGCCCCATCCTTGGATGCATTCAAGACCAGGCTGAAGGTGGCTCTGGGCAGCCTGATCTAGTGGTTGGCAACCCTGCACATAGCAGAGGCTTGAGAAACTAGATGATCATTATGGTCCTTTTCAACCCAGGGCATTCTATTATTCTAAGAGAGGCCTTTTATCTATGCATGTAGATAAAAGGACGCACAGGAGGAAAGACCCAACCTGGAATAAAGAAAGCATGTTCTAGTAGGTCTGGAACAAATTTATGATCAGGCAGGTGTAAATGCACACAAAACACAGCTGGCTTCACTCCTTTATAGAGACTACAGCCCATGGAGTAGCTTATGCTGGAGCAGCTCAGCAAGAAACAGGGAGCAACAAAAAAAAAAAAAAGGAAAACAACTTGTGGACCCCTTCTCCTGTGTCAGCTCATCAAAGGCAAGGACTGAAATAAATGGTGAGGGGACTGGAGAAAATAAAAGGGAGTTGACAGGGAGGTGTCTGGAGAGCAGATGAGTATGTGTTTGTTTTATTTTTTTTTATCTTTATTTCTCAATCTTAGAAAGCATGGTGAGATAATTGGCAATAAACAAAACTCTGTGACATTCTCTGACTCAAAATCATTTTGCTGCCCACAACGCACTTTCATTTTAATTTCCTCATATAGAGGTATTTCCAATCATTCTTACTATTTGTGCCTTGCAGACAGGTCTAGGGCTTTACTTACTCTATGACTAGCCAAGCTGAGGGGAAAAAAAAAGAATTTTGACACATGCAAATCAAAATACATTTCCCCAGTATACCATACGCTAGTCTATCTCTCTGTGCTGAGACGAGGCCTCTGGCATACCTCCAGGCCCATCCTATACTAGAACCTTATCAATCTGACTGCCTTGGATGCTCTAGTAGTTACACTATTCTGCATCCATTAATCCTCAAAAAATAATAATAATAATAATAATAATAAAAAAATTAAACTCAAGACTTTTAAAATACACTCATTAATGTAACAGTGGAATTTGGGAAACCAACTTAAAGTTGGGTATATGCAATCACCACTCCTCTTCTTTCCAGTTCCAGACAAAACTAAGGTCCCCCAAATGTCCACATGTCAAATAATACTTTGTTAGCATCAAAAAGTCCAAGCGTGTCTTGAAAATATCAAGGGAATGTGTAATGTGTACCTCCACTTAGATTTAGCCAGAAATCTTGAAATACAATGATAGGTATGAGCACTGAAAACTACAACTTAGAATACCCGTATTTGACCAAATTTTATTATCATTATATGCCTAAAATCACAGATATACTATGGTACTGATAGGAGCTAAAAGTTTCATCATAATCTATGCAATAGCCAGATCATCTCAGCATATAATTGGTTATCAACAGTTTAAGGGCTGGTCTGGCCCAGTTCCGTGACTAGTGGGGCGGAGGGATTTCGCAAAATCCGCGCCTCCAGGAAGGGAAACAGGGGACCCCAAAATAATTAAAAACAGCAGCAATGATCTGAGGAGAAACAAACTAATTTACTAAATATAGTATCAGAATGTAAGATAACACACTATGATACAATATAAATCAAAAGTAATTGAGAGAAAGATTGTCCGAGAGCCAAAGGCCTTACACTAATACTGAAGCCTTGTGTGCAGTCGGGAGCAGCAGTAGCGAGCCGATCCAACAGGAAACACGGCAAGACGAGAAGAGGGAGACAAGTCAGATGACCTACGCCCTTATATCTGTTCCCTTGAGCAGGAATGATAACAGTACTCAAAAAGGCTCTTGGGGACCGTAGTTCTTCTTCTCTTCCACACAGGTACCCGGAACTAAAGCATTTGCTCTTTAACTCCCAGTACACTGCATGATGTTGTGATGTGGAATACTGATAACCAGAAATCATAAAACCATGACATTCCACCCCTTCTTATTCTACATCATTACAGCATGCTTAATATATACAAACAAACATAATTATAATCAATTATCAAACATTGAACACATGTACATATACTTGGAATTACTGATTCCACTCTCCCATCATCAAATTCCCTTGTGGCACACAATGAACATCCCCATTTTTCTGCATCACCCACCAAGTGCACCCAGGTCCAGGGTGAAAACAATTCCACGAAGAGGTTTGCCCTTCCCAGAAGCTGGAAGGACCCAAACTGCTTTTCCCAACATGCTCTTTACATGTATTGCAGGGATTTTATCTCCCTTTACAGTATGTAGGGAGCTGGTAGGACCATCACGATTGATAGATCTTCGAGTATTCACCAACCAGGTGGCTTCGGCCAGATGCTTCTCCCAATGCTTAAATGTTCAACCACCCATTGCTTTCAGCATGGTTTCTAACAACCCGTTATATTGTTCAATTTTACCAGAAGCTGGTGCGTGATAGGGGATATAATAAATCCACTCAACGCCATGACCTTTGGCCCAAGTATTTACACAGGAATTTTTGAAATGAGTCCCATTATCTGATTTTACTCTCTCTGGGCTACCATGTCGCCAGAGAACTTGTTTCTCAAGGCCTAATATGGTGTTTTGGGCGGTAGCATGGGGTACTGCATATATTTCAAGACACCCAGTGGTTGCTTCCACCATGGGAAGCACATAATGCTTACCATTGCGAGGTCTTGGCAAGGTGATATAATCAACCTGCCATGCCTCCCCATATTTATACTTTTGTCATTGCCCTTCCTCCCAGAGAGGTTTCATCCTCTTGGCTTGTTTAATTATGGCACAAGTTTCACAGTCATGAACAACTTGTGCAATAGCATCTATAGTTAAGTCCACCCCTTGGTCTCTAGCCCATTTATATGGTGCATCTCTTCCTTGATGACCCAAAGTTTCATGGGTCCACCGAGCTAGAAATAATTCACTCTTGTTCTGCCAGTCCAAGTCTATTTGAGCCACCTCAATTTTGGCAGCTCGATCTACCTGATGGTTGTTTTGTTGTTCTTCAGTAGCCCGATTCTTGGGCACGTGAGCATCTACATGGCACACCTTTACAACCATGTTCTTTATTCAGGCAGCAATGTCTTTCCACAGTTCAGCAGCCCAAACAGGTTTACCCCTCCTTTGCCACTTTATACCAAGGAACTGAATCTCTTGTGAAGGTCCTCTCACTTTGCTTTGCTTAATAGTGAAACCAGCACTGAGAAGGATCTGGATTACTTGCTCTCCTTTCTCAAAATCTTCCCTTGCTGTATTGCCCCACACAATAATGTTGTCAATGTACTGTAAGTGCTCAGGAGCACCTCCCTGTTCCAGTGCAGCTTGAATCAACTCATAGCAAATTGTTGGGCTGTGTTTCCACCCCTGGGGCAAACGATTCCAGGTATACTGAACGCCCCTCCAAGTGAAAGCAAACTGTGGCCTACATTCCGTGGCCAATGGAATGGAAAAGAAAGCATTAGCATTGTCAGTGGTGGCATACCACTTGGCTGCTTTTGACTCCAGTTCATATTGGAGTTCTAACACATCCAGCACAGCAGCACTCAGTGGGGGTATGACTTCATTCAGGCTGTGGTAGTCTACCGTCAGTCTCCATTCTCCACTGGCTTTACGCACTGGCCATATGGGGCTGTTAAAAGGTGAGTGAGTTTTGCTGCTCACTCCCTGACTCTCTAGTTGACGAATCAACTTCTGAATGGGGAGTAAGGAGTCCCTGTTAGTGCGGTACTGCCGTCTGTGCACCGTTTTTGTAGCAATCGGTACCTGTTGCTCTTTTACTTGTAGCAATCCCACAACAGACGGATCTTCTGATAGGCCAGACAATGCAGACAACTGTTTAACACCTTCTGCGTCTACAGCAGCTATTCCAAAGGCCCATCGATACTCTTTGGGATCCTTAAAATATGCCCTTCTGAGGTAATAAATACCAAGTACACGTGGAGCCCCTGGACCAGTCACAATAGGATGCTTTTGCCAGTCTTTGCCAGTGAGACTTATTTCAGCCTCCAACATAGTCAACTCTCGGGAACCCCCAGTCACCCCATGAATATAAATTGATTTTGTCCCGTGGTGACTCATGGGCATTAGCGTACACTGTGCACCAGTGTCTACCAGTGCCTTAAATTTCTAAACAAGGCCACCTAATTCACATAGTCCAATACACTCTATTATCCCTTGTCTCGCTCCAATTTATAGGAGGGAGAGGAGGTTCTTTGAAATATGTATGCCCAGCATGAGATTAAGAAACAATGGTTCAAATGTTGGTCCAACCAGTTTATTACAAATGTTAATAAGGGAGATGAAGAAAGGGAAGGACGGACACTATTAAGGATTGGGGTGATGGGGAAGGGAAGGCGAGCGATAGAAAAGATAGAAAGAGGCAAGAATTGCGTAAAGCGGGGATAGTCACCACCAGGATCCAGCAGCAGTCCCGTTGCACGATGTTACAACGGTCCGAGGCCAAAGGGCAGGAGCAGCGACGCCGGTCTTGGGCAACGAGAGGGTGCAGGTACCGGGTGGGTCCGGGAAGAAGCTGCAGAGTAAGTCTGGGAGGAAGCAGCAGGTCTCAGGTAGCAGGCCCAGGGAAGTCCGTCAGCAAACGGTCCGTAGAGAAGGATCTGAAGGCAGAAAGCTCGAGTTGTGGTGAGAGATCATGAGAGATCAGCCTCTCAGTTGTGGTGAGAGATCAGCCTCCACTCTGCCGTGGTTGTTGGACCCTCTTTTATCCTTCATTTTCTCCTGCCTACGTGACATCCCTGGGTGCTTGAGCAAGAGTCACGTGCATACCTCCTGAGAGGGCCATCTTCCTGGAGATAAGTCCACACAAAAAGACCGTTTCCCAGCCATTAGCAGCAGCTTATCTCTCTCTCTCATTGCCCCTGGCCTTGTCCATCTGTGCTCCTTAGAAGATTTCACAATCCTTAGCCAGGACCTGTCCATCAGTGTCTTCAAGACAAAAGATTTCTCTACCTTTGCCCAGGACTTGCCTGGACTTGTTCCTCAGCAAACTTTGAGTCAATCATATAAAAGAATAATCTCTTACATCCCTTTCCCCCTCCTGGCTGGGGTCAGGGCCCCTCTATTTGTTACCTTGGTTGTCCGCAGCAACTGGAGCAATCACCCTTTTGGTGGACTTCACCTTGGTGGTTGATCTGTCTTGTAATTCTTTTATCCATGCTTGATGAGACTGAATTTTGGTTATCTCGCTTTGGAGACTGAATTGTGCGTGCTAGAGGGCATCTCGCTCAGTTTGGAGTACATCCCGTTCGGACTCAAGGGTGTTTCTCTTGAACTGGACTCTGTTCAGACCAGAGGGCATCATGTTCAAGTTGGAGGTTGTCAAGTTTGGATTGCAGGAAGTCTCTCTCGTTTTAGAGGGCGTCTCTCTCAAACTGGAGTGTGCCTCATTCAGACTGGAGATTCTCCTTCTCGGCTTGGAAACCCTCTCGCTCGGCCCAGAGACTCTCCTTCTCTGCTTGGACTCTCTCTCTCTCAATTTCTAGAATTCTTTCCCTCTCTGGGATAGTATTAAATAAAGCCTGATAAGTATTAGCCAGGCCCCAAATCATTTGTGCCTCCTCAGATCTGCCTAGGCCACAGCATCCCTGTCTCAAATATCTGTTCAGGCTCTCAGGATCTTTTAGGTGTTCAGAAGTAAAGTTCCATGACACCGATCATGTCCATCTCTCTAAAGTCTCTCCCAAGTCTCTCCACACACCCTCCCACTCAGTACTCTCTGGTTTTGGAGGGGACTTCCTCAGAATATGATAAATCCAGATACTGAGTGAAATAATTACAATGACAAACAGTGCATTCAGGGAGATTAACAACGTGTTCAGATGAGCATTCAAACAATCCATAAAGGATTCACAAGAGAGACTGGGAACCTGCTTCAAAATCCCAAGTTCTGTGAAATTAGTAGCTCTCCCTACAAAGTGGTTTAAAAAAGAAAGCAGAATTTTTTTATTTTTTATTTTATTTTATTTTATTTTTTTTTTCCCCTTCCTCTTTACTAAAGCAAGATAGCAGTGCTCAAAGTTTACAAAACATCTCAAAATATTGACAGTCCGCCTGGACTTTCAAGGTCAAGTTTTCAGTGAGCACCTATGAAAGAGATAAACTTTCCCAACAAAGCTCTCCGGGAGCAGAGAGAGATTTGTTCTAAAAAGCTAAAAAGCAGCTTTTGCCCGCATTCTCCACCAAAAATGTCGACGGTTTAAAGGGCTGGTCTGGCCCAGTTCCGTGACTAGTGGGGCGGAGGGATTTCGCAAAATCCGCGCCTCCAGGAAGGGAAACAGGGGACCCCAAAATAATTAAAAACAGCAGCAATGATCTGAGGAGAAACAAACTAATTTACTAAATATAGTATCAGAATGTAAGATAACACACTATGATACAATATAAATCAAAAGTAATTGAGAGAAAGATTGTCCGAGAGCCAAAGGCCTTACACTAATACTGAAGCCTTGTGTGCAGTCGGGAGCAGCAGTAGTGAGCCGATCCAACAGGAAACACGGCAAGACGAGAAGAGGGAGACAAGTCAGATGACCTACGCCCTTATATCTGTTCCCTTGAGCAGGAATGATAACAGTACTCAAAAAGGCTCTTGGGGACCGTAGTTCTTCTTCTCTTCCACACAGGTACCCGGAACTAAAGCATTTGCTCTTTAACTCCCAGTACACTGCATGATGTTGTGATGTGGAATACTGATAACCAAAAATCATAAAACCATGACATTGGTCTGGCTGATTAAGATCTCAAGTTAATGAAATTATTCCCTTGAGAGCTGAAATCTCTTTTTACTTCTTTAGGGGGGGAAAAAAAAAAAAAAAAAAAAAGAAGAAGAAGAAGTAGTCTGTGAAGGCAAGGGGTCAAGTCATTCAAAACATAAACCTTTGTCTGCTCTTTTGATCTAAGAATAATGTCTGCCCTGTCCTGAAGATGCTGAGAAGAGAAGCATAATCAAAACAAACTTCATTTTAAATCTAAGAGTAGGTGTTTTTTGAAGATGATGTAAAGCGGTCTTGTAGAACATCATCTTTTCTCATGGGTATAGTGTATGTAATTCATATTTTCATTATAAAACCTCTAAAAGTTACATTTGTTAACATTTTGTGAAGTAATGTTCTTAAGAATTATAATTTTATTATATATACTATGTAAATATATTATATATATAATTATTATCTTTGAAAATAATAGTAAGTGAATAAGCAAAAAATAGAAATGAAGTATCTTCAGACATTAGGATGCATAGCTGCCAGAAACTGATATAGATGTGCCAACATATAAACTATGAAATGCCAGTAAACTCTGTCAATTATTATGGTGTGTTTGTCTATTGCTGCTTCAGGATATTACAGAACAGATTGTTTCAGTAAGCTATGTCCATATACTGTAAGTGTACATATTTTGGCTTACTAAAAACCCTCTTGGGAATTATTAATCTGTGAATAATCTCTTACATGTCCAACTACAGTTACAATTGCTAACCAGATGCAATGATCTCAGCCATTAAATATTCTTTGGTTTTTTTTATTATTATTTATTTTACGAAAATCATTTTATAAAATTTCTACAGAAGCAATTTGAGCATCTGGAAAGCTTCTCACTAGAACTGTTTTATTCAACTAAAGGACTATAATTAAAGTGTACGAATTAGCAGTCTCAACATTTAGACAGATATTTTAATATAAATGGATCTTTGTGTTATAATTAAATGAAAAGATTACTGCAAAGCACATTCTTACGGGGGGGGAGCTTACTTCTCAATGACAAAGTATCCTACTCTTAGCCATATAAAGTTCAGAGACTGTACATTAACTCTTAGGTGGGACAAATTTTGAGCACTAAGTTCTAGACATCTTCAGGACAGCAGCTGAACAGAACATACTGAGGAGCCAATTACAAAGTGCTTATTCCTGCACAGCACAAATCAAGGTAGCAAAGATGAGATTGTTTTCAGACTGAGAAAACAGCACAAACCACAGATGTTTTGAAAGAGAAGGATATAAGCATACTAAAATAAAATGTAATAATAAATTAGGGAATAAACATGGAAACAATCTATTTACATGTCTTTTTATTATTATTATTATTTTAATTTCTGGATCATTACAAATAATCAAGCTAATATTATCCAAGCATAACACTGAAAGGAGCACTCAGCTCAAATTCTTTGGATTTGGTGCTATTACACCAGAAGAAGCATTTATGAACAGATAATGCAGATAATGTGTTCTTTTTTTTTTTTATTTGTTTGTTTGTTTTTTAAGTATTTCTCAGATATTTAAACATCTACATCTCTTTATATATGTCTAAACATCTACATCTTTTTTTACATCTCTATTTAAACATGTACATTTCTCAAGGTGGCTATGGAAGCCCCATCCCTGGAGGCATTCAAGTCCAGGCTGGATGTGGCTCTGGGCAGCCTGGTCTAGTGGTTGGTGACCCTGTACGTAGCAGGGGGGTTAAAATTCAATGACCATTGTGGTCCTTTTCAACCCAGGTCATTCTATGATTCTTTTGTGCACACTAACAGATCATTTTCCACTCACAGAAAAAAGGGTTAGAGTTTACTTTACTCTCTCACATTAGTGTCACTGTAGTAAGAAATTAATAAGTAGGATTTTATAGAACAAATGAAAACACACTGAACAGTATAAATTCAAGAGAAGATAGTTCATATAATTTTAAAAAAATGTTAATATTTCTTCATAGTAGAGTGCATCATTTGATTCCCTTCTAGGAATCATTCACCTTCTATAAGTCAGCAGATTTTAAGACTTAGAAAATCTGTTACAACAGCTTCCCCTGATATCTACGTAATGCAAAGCATGGTATTTCAACCATATAAGGATAGAAACTAGTATTTCAAATGCACATATCTTAATAAAAGCATTCAATCTCAACAGAATGACTACATACAATGCATATTCTATCACATATTTAGTAGTTAATTAGCTGATTGCTTATGTGCTTTAATCCATAGAACAGGAACTTAAAATGTCTCCATCACAGGCAATACTTTAAAGAGTTATTTCAAATGATAGTGTTCCAAGTACAAACATAAAGTCTGGATAGCTGGAGGGCACCCCAACCAGTTTTTGCTGACTAGCTCTTCTCTGTCTCTAAAATTATGACATGACTGAATTGCATAGTTTCACCTTTCACGGAGAGCAATTAGTTTGCCTACTCCTCTCCCACTGGAGACAGCACACCCGCCTCCTACACTTCAAACAATACACAGCACAATGATTCCTCTCATGCTGATTTAAACAATAATAGTTAGATTACACTTCATTGTGGATTTCTTCCAATGGCTACACTAAACCACCACCCTGTTAATATGAATGTATATAAGATACATTAAGTAGGTAAAAACTGAAGTTAAAAGGAATTTTTACATTTTTAAATTCTATTAATATCCTATTCTGCTTTCATATTAAAAAAAATTATGTTCTGTCAATATATTTAATATCATTATATACTGTGAGAGAAATGCCTGCCTGAATTTTAATTATCATTCTTTATATATCCTGACACTTTCCCAACAAAAGTGTCAAACAATGCATTAGTGACAAATTCTTCACACTGTGCCCCTTCAGCCCTTGGAGTTTAACTCCTCTCGCATTACACTATTTATTGAATTTTCAAGCCAAACGGTGTTCTGCTCCATAAAATTCCGACAAGTGGACTCTGCCAAGCTAATAACGGCTTCATTCTGCTGAAATAAACTTATTTCACTGCGGCAAACAAAATGACATGACCTGGAAAGGTTATTTTAAACTAGGCAATGACTCAATTCCAACCAAGCCTCTCACACTATATTCCTGGATACTGTTGACACAAATTTCTTCAATGTAAATACACATCAATGCCAGTTTTCTTCTCTGTTGCACTCTCTGGACTTGGCTATATCAAGTATTTCCAGGTCTGTATTGTCTGTTTTCTTATTCAGAAGTTCAGTAAACATGCTAAAAAATCTTTCATGATGATAACTCTATGGACAGATCTGGCAAGCTATAGGACTTATACAAATGAGCCAGTGACCTCATGAGTAGTTTTTCTCCCTATTACTTTTTTTTTTTTCTTTTCCCAATATTACATTAAAAAAGGCCATAAAATGTTAACTTTGAAAAATACTGCTTTGAGATACGTTACTCAAGATTTAATAGGATCATAGAATCACCAAGTCACCAACATTGGAAAAGACCTCCAAGATCATCCAGTCTAACCGTCCACCTATCACCAATATTTTCCACTAAACCATGTCCCTCAGTACAACTGTCATGGTTTTATGATTTTTGGTTATCAGTATTCCACATCACAACATCATGCAGTGTACTGGGAGTTAAAGAGCAAATGCTTTAGTTCCGGGTACCTGTGTGGAAGAGAAGAAGAACTACGGTCCCCAAGAGCCTTTTTGAGTACTGTTATCATTCCTGCTCAAGGGAACAGATATAAGGGCGTAGGTCATCTGACTTGTCTCCCTCTTCTCGTCTTGCCGTGTTTCCTGTTGGATCGGCTCGCTACTGCTGCTCCCGACTGCACACAAGGCTTCAGTATTAGTGTAAGGCCTTTGGCTCTCGGACAATCTTTCTCTCAATTACTTTTGATTTATATTGTATCATAGTGTGTTATCTTACATTCTGATACTATATTTAGTAAATTAGTTTGTTTCTCCTCAGATCATTGCTGCTGTTTTTAATTATTTTGGGGTCCCCTGTTTCCCTTCCTGGAGGCGCGGATTTTGCGAAATCCCTCCGCCCCACTAGTCACGGAACTGGGCCAGACCAGCCCTTTAAAACCATTGACAACAAAATATAAAAGTTTCTTGGACACCTTCAGGGATGGTTACTCCATCACCTCCCTAGGCTGCCTGTTCCAAAGCCTGACCACTCTTTCAGAGACTAAGTTTTCCTAATATCCAACCCAAACCTTCCCTGGCACAACTTGAGTCCATTCCCTCTAGTCCTATCAGCTACATGTGAGAAGAGGCTGACTTCTTCCTCAGCACAACCTCCCTTCAGGTAGCTGTAGAGAGCTGTAAGGTCTCTCCTGAGCCTCCTCCAGACTAAACAATCCCCATTTTCCCTTGCTCCTGCTGACAACACTGTTTCTGATACAAGCCAGGATGCCACTGGCCGTCTTGCCCAATTGGGCACACTGCTGACTCACATTCAGCCAAGCATCAATCAACATCCCCAAGTCCACCTCCTCTACACAGTCTTCCAGCCACTTCGCCCCAAGTCTGTGGCATTGCCTGGGGTTTTAGTGGCCAAAGTGCAGGACCCTGCATTTGGTCTTGTTGAACTTCATCCCACTGGCTTCAGCCCAGCCATCCAGCCTGTCCAGATCCCTCTGTAGGGCCTCACTACCCCCAGGAAGATTGACCCTTCCTTCCAACTTGGTGTCATCTGCAGAGTTACCGAGTGTGAACTCAATGCCCTCATCCAACTCATCAATCAAGATAATGAAGACGACAGGCCCCAACAGCAACCCTTGGGAACACTACTCATGACTGTTTTCCTGCTGCATTTAACTCCATTCACCACCACTCTCTGGGCCCCACCATCCAACCGGTTCTTCTCTCAGCAGAGGTGTATCTGTCTGAGCCATCGGCTGCCAGTTTCACCAGGAAGCTGTTATACACATTTTCAAATCATGCTATTTTTATCCTCCTGACAAAAACAGAAGGAACCAGTCAAGCTATTTTTTACTTTAGTTGAAAAGTCGTGGTTGTCAGATGAAGACCCTTGTGAATCGAGAATGGGAATCATAACTCACATTTTTAAGACAGTTAGAAAGGAAGAATGGGGAGTAAAAAAATTGGTGAGCTTCACCCCTTTGCCTGGGGAGATCATGAAACAGATCCTTTGGAAAACTGTGCTAAGACACATGCAAAACAAGGAGGATGGTATGAAACAGCCAGCACTAATTCACCAAGAGGAAATTCTGACTGACCACTCTGATGGTCTTTTGTGAAGTACCTGCATCACTTCACAAAGGAAAAGACATCTTGGTCTTCTATGTGGATTTGTGCAAGCCTCTGACATGGTCCCACACCACATCTTTGTGACTAAGATGGAGAGATATGATTTTGAAGGGTGGAATATTCAGTGGATAAAGAACTGGTTGGATGGTCATAGACGGCTGATATACAGCTCTATATACAGGCTCTATGTGCAGGTGGAGGCCAGTGATTGGGATTTCTCAGATGTCCACCTTAGGACTAGAGGACTTTTTTCCCCTCCATGTTACCTGCACTTTAAAGTCACAAAGTAAGAAATCACAAATCACATTAACTATCTTGAGTCATGAAAGAGGGTTCATACTTACGAAAAAGAAATTATCTACACAAAAAGGACTTTCCATTTAACTGCAAGATACTCCAATGCCCAGTATAACAGACTTTCCCCTAGATATTTATTATTTTCATAATTCCTAGAGAAAATTAATAAAGCAGTCCGTTGTTTTATTGCTGAGTAGATAAATACTAGATAACGAATCACTGAGGTCTACTTATTTGTAAAATCCCTTTATACTCATATACCTTAGTATAAGACGTTACTAATGAACTATATTGTTCAGTGAATACTAGAAAATTTTGAATTGAAATGGCTAGTCTTTTTATGCTAGCTGTATGTCTAATATTTAGAGATTTCAACAGAAAACATCCTTATGTGTGACAATTCACAACAGTTCACCAGAATGACAGAAAACATAGCACAATGAGTATTTTAAAATTACAGCTAACAAGCAACAAATAGATTTACTCGAACAAGTGAAACCTAATGCATAAAAGAAAAAAATGATATGAAATATATCCAAGGCAGAATGCCCTAATAACATTGCTGAATGAGTAGACAGGGATCATAAGGAACTCAGAGAGTACACATGTAGCTTAATGGACATTAAGGCAATAAATTAGTTTTAATTTATTTCAATTAAAAATTATCAAAACGGTTGTGAAACTGGAGTGATAGGAAGAGAAAAGACTGACTCTAATGAATGTTTATATTCCCAATCCAGCTTAAGCACACAGATAGTTGCAGGGATCAAGTGCTTTAATTTGTTACTGTGTTTTACACCATCAGGGCTGTATGAAAAGACCAAAAAAACAAGCAAACAGAAGGCCTGGAAGAGCCTCTAACAATAGCCCTAGGTTTGTATATCATTACCTTCTGATTCTTAAATACTTTCAGCCTTTACCTTTTGTTAGTGTGATGCTGAACATAACCAGAAATACTTTAAAAACTTGACAATAACAACAAAGGACAGCAGAGAAACAGAACCATTCAAAATAATCTTTTGAACTATCTTCTGGGTATAAAGATGTAAAAAATCCTAAAACCATACATAACAACAGAACCTGCCAAATAGGAAGCTGTCAGGTTAGAAAAGGTCCATATCATGTTACCTACTATAATGTACGCTGTACTTAAAAATCATAGGAAAATATAATTATAGGAGTGGAGAAGGGAAGTGTAGTAAATTCACAAAGAACCAGGAAACAAACCTAGTTAAAATCAGAAAGATTGTCTGACGAGGGCAATATTTATGTCTAGTGATGCTTCTTTAACCTGGTAACACTTTCACTGTTTGTCTTTAAGTTTTCCCTCATTTTGAAGGGGATAAACAAAGCAAAAAGCTAACGCATCAGTACCTCATACATGAAAGCTGAAAAATTTAAGGAAATATTTCCAGCGTAAAGATGTAAAGTACGCACTGCAAATAGATTTTCTTTTCTAAGATCTGTATCATCATAAGTCCCCCAAATCAATACAGTTTACAGTTCCAAACAAGGAATAAGCAGCATAAATTTAATTTAATAGCAGCAAGGTCCTAAAGGCAGTGACTGAAATCAAAGAAGGATATTGATCACCAGACTAAGTGAAGAACAGATGAATAGTAATTCAGCTCACAAAACACAACTTTCAGTACAGGGGACTTGCAGTTATTCAAAGCTAAATGTGCAACACAGTCTCATATTTATCTAGAGTTATATCTAGATTATGATTTTCAAAGTGCTATGATACCCCCAAATTAGTACTAATGATACAATTTTTTTTCAATAACCAAATTT
The DNA here is from genome assembly GCF_016699485.2 of Gallus gallus. Taxonomy (NCBI): domain Eukaryota; kingdom Metazoa; phylum Chordata; class Aves; order Galliformes; family Phasianidae; genus Gallus; species Gallus gallus. The sequence goes on from NC_052572.1 coordinate 29,515,499, forward strand.
AGAGTTTGATAATGACAAGTCACATGATTCTGTTTCTCTTTATTTTTAACTAAGACTGAAGGAAACATACATTTTCATTTGAAAACAAAACAAAAATAAACATGCTCTAACGTTAATACTACTTCGTTTAAAAAATAAATAACAACAACAACAAAAAAAATCATATCTGTGACAGAGGAGCTGCTTGCAAATTTATGTCATTATCCTTGATGTTATTCATCTACAGTGTCCTGAATAACCAGCTTTTCATTCACTTGATGTCAGATCTGCCATCAGATCTACCAGTTAAAGTTTAGGATGATGCATTAAGCCAACAAAAATTCAGGAGGAATATCTCTACATCCAGTGTAACTCACTCTCAAATGTTGTAAATCAGTGTTGTTTTCCTGCTCTAGGTGGAGAAACCTCTGAGCTATTCCTTTTTCATAACATGTAGAATCATGGAATTACAATGGTTTAAGTTGGAAGGGGCCTTCAAGACTGTTGAGTTTCACTGCTGTGGGCAGGAACACTTTCCATCAGATTACGTTATTCAAAGCCCCATCTAAATTGGCCTTGGACACGTCCAGGGATACGGCATTAACAGCTCTGGGCAACCTGTTCCAATGCCTCACCACCCTCACAGTAAATTTTTTTTTTTCCCCCAATATCTAACATAGATCTCACTTGTTTAGTTCAAAGCCATTACCTCTTGTCCTACCACTATACTCCCTCTGTAAAGTCCCTCTCCAGCTTTCATGTAGGCTCCTTTCAGATAAAAGGAGACCTCAATCTGCTGGTCACTGGTCACATCTCATATGGTAAAGCCCAGAGTACTGTTGGTCTTCTGGGCTGCAGGTGAATGCTGCTGGCTCATACTGTATTTCTAATCCACCAGCACTCCAAGTCTGTTTTCTCAGTCAGGTCTGCCTTCAATAAATTTTCTGCACAGCCTGTATTTATGTTTGGGATTGCCCCAACCCACATGCAAGACATTGCACTTGGCCTTCTTGAGATTTTCACACGCCCACTTATCAAACCTGTCAAGGTTCCTATGGATGACATCACTTCCCTTCAGCATGTTGATGAAGCCACATATCTTGCTGTCATCTGCAAATTTGCTGAGAGTATACTGAATCCCACTCTTCATGTTACCAGCAAAGATGTTGAATAATACTGGTACAAATATCAACTCCTGAGGAACACCACTCATAACTGATCTCTACATTAACATCAAATAATTGACCACCACTCTTTGAGTGTGACCATCCAGCCAATTCCTTACCCACCAAGTAGTCTATCTATCAAACCCATGTATCTCCAACTTAGAAATACAGATGTCATGCAGGACAGTGTCAAAGCCTTTGCACAAATCCTGGACATCAGCTGTTCTTCCCTTAATGACCAATGCTGAAACCCTGCCACAGAAGGCCACCAAATTTATATCAAACAAAGCATGCAACACTACCTGAAGCCAAGGTGTGCGAATGTGTTAGAAAACTTCTGCAGTATCCAGAGTGCTACACAAATGTAATTATATATAATAATTATATATATGTGTGTGTGTGTATATATATATATTATTAAATGATGTTGATTCAATGCAGATATTCATTTTAATGAGTTCTGCCTGAGTGAAAGGTTGTTACATAACCAAAATATTCTAAATATTGATAAATACTGTTACTCTATCAATTAATTTTGAAGGTATCATACATGTATTATAATTATATTAACACAAAAGAAAAACACATGATGTTCGCAGCAGCTATGCTTTACCCTGTTAAAAAAAAAAAAAAAAGCTGAAGTTGATCTAAAAGTTGATCTAAATGACAGAAGACCATGTTTTTGTTCAGTTCACTGTACAAGACAGCACAGAACTTATACTTTGTATTCACCAGCATTCATTTACATCAAAGCACAATATTCTGTGCTCAGAACTTTCTCAACGTAAGTCCCTTTTACCTCAAGTGTAGCTCAATTAACACTGTAACACTATTTTTTCCAGACTTTTATCTATTGTAATAAAGACTGCCTTTAAGATTTCTGTCTTTATTAATTCCAGATGAAAGAAATACATTTTTGGAAGTCTTACTTAAAATCTGTAATTCTCAAAATTCTTTTACCCAATCGATACCCATTTATCTAGAGCACTACTAGCTTTAATATATAACATAAGAACTAAATTCACACTTTTAAAAAGATGTTAAATGGTAAAATCATCTATCAAAGCTCAGGGGGAAAAAAAAAGCCTACCATAATAGTCTCTTAATTTGGTTCTGAGGCATATGCATTAATAATTCCCTAATTACATTAACTATGACCCCTGCAATGCCTAATTCAATCTACACAGAATGCAGATGATACTGATGGAATGAGCAGCTATTACAGATTTCACATTACCACTTTATTTGTACGACAAGAGTTCATGTTTTATTTTCTATATGTCACTGAAATTCTTTCCTGGGTAACAAGATCACTAATTTCCTCACGAATACTCAGTATGGCCACACAGTACCAATTCACAAGCAATACGGTACTCCAGTGACACAGTAAAAACACATTATTCTTGTTTTACACATCAGAAATTAAGGAATCCAGATGACTAAAGATAAGTCCTGCAACATCAGTGCCTGAAGAGGTGAGATGTATTTGCTGATGGGTATAGCATACTTCAGGTGAAACATTCATGTTCAGGGAGACAGTCAGGGAGAGATGAACTTGGTCTGAAGTCAAGTAATAGGGCTAAAGATCTATTTGTTACCTAATCTACTACAACATGCTAGCTTGCAATGAAAATTGCTGCAGGAAGGGGAAAATGGTATATCCTTTATTCTGACTGAGGTATGGCTTAACCCTAGCATTATGTTTCCCAAAGGATTCAATTAGGATAAGGATCAAGAGGGAAAAGTGATAACAGTTTCCGATCTGTAATGATCTAGGAAAGTGTCTCCAGGCTAATATTAGCTTACTATCAGTAAAGTTGCATATTCAAAAAATCTCAATGTTTTATTTTCTCACCACATAGTGAATGGCAGTGAAAAAGGAAACAACGATGATGGGGGTAGGTTAAAACAGGGCAGCTGTAAAAATCTGAGGAGCAGGAGATAACTGCTAAAATGAAAGTGCAGGCTGGAGTTGGAACTGAGGCTAAACTGGTAAAGTTTTTGTTGATCCTGAAAAGTCTTATGGTTTTGCATAAGGGCAAGGGTCAGAATAGAGAATCAGCTGATCTCATTTAGCATGCAGGTTCTCCACAGAACTGATTTTTTTCATTTAGTTATCATTTCAGTATTTTTCTCTTTTTATTTGTGAGGTTGTGTGCTTTTAAGTTGTAATGAGGGCCTTCCTGATCTAACCAATAATCTAGATGCGCTATTCAAAAACAGATATTTAGCTGTTATACTTCAATAACCAGTCAAAAAAGGCTATAATGAAAATCACACACTAAGTTCATTGTTTGATAAAATAAATTTCAAAGGTTTTTTAAAAAAGATGCATTTTGATTTCTTCTGAAATCTCTACTTTCACAATTCACAGGTACTGTAGTGCTTGGAAGCAACCACTCATCCTTTATCTCCTTTACATTTCAGCACGCCTATAGTTTCAGAAACTGATGACAAGTAGATCCTTCATTTGGACCAATCTAATGCCCTTGTGAATGAGTAGAAAGTTTTCCATTGACATAATGGAATCTGAATGCTAAAAACGATGTGTTTCTTCTAGTTAAACTAAAACCAGGGCAAAACCAGTTTCTGATGTACAGAAAGTCTTGGGGAGAATATAAGAAATACACTGCATGCTATGTAAACATGGATTTTGGAAGCAGAAGATAGCCTCAGCTTTTTAGTATTTCTTTCTCAAGAGCCATAAACGGTTTTTTTGTTTGTTTTTTTCTCTGTCTCAGTGATCTATGCCAGGTTTAGTTATGTTTAGATAAATTCTGATTTGCCTATTATTCTTCAGGATTTTGTATTGCTGTAGTTACAAAGTGTCACTATCAAAAAATTTTAATGTGAAAAAATATTTCAATAATGTAAACACAACTCCTCTAATGTTAAAGTTTAAAAAAAAAAAAACCAACAAGCATTTGTGTTTAAATCATAAAAAAATATTTTTTCCAAGTAAACCTCCAGAAAGAATTAGAATAAAATCAAACACTGCAGCTAATATTAGGATATGACTAATTTGGATTAGAGGTTGTCCTTGCCCTAATATCAAGAGCATAAAATTAATTATTTTGACTCACATACTTAGATATCTTGAATTTCATGTGAAATAAGTGATGAAACTATTTAAAAAAATAATAAAAAACAACCAAACAACCAAACATACAAAAAAACCTCAAAAAAACAAACTCTGAAATTTTTATTTTATACAACACAAACATAATTTTAGGGGTTATAAATTACTGAATAAATAGGAAACCCAATCTGAAATCAATAACTTTGCATGTCTTTCTAAATGAAACATCTTTTGATATCAACTGTCTTATAAGCAAACATATGCAATACTACCAGAAAACGAGGCCCAAACCACCGTTTTGTAATATTACAAAGACATTGACCTAATCGGTTTTTATTTTAAACTATATTTCTCTACAACTACCAAGTAAGTATATTTTCATGGAAACTATATAATAAGTGGAAATAACACCCTAATTCTGTCACAAAATCAAGGTGTAACTACAATGATGAAAAACATTTTTGATAAAAGTATATTTGACACTAATGGCATTTTTCAAGACCAAAATTTTGTTTCTGAATATTTGTACTGCAGTTTGTTTGATGATATGAACTTCATTACCTAGCCAGTTGCTACTATGAACATTATAATCACTATAATCAAACAAACAAAGCAACTACAAATTATGAAAGACTTACACTAGCATTTAGAAAGCACTACTATATTCTCAATGAGTAAATACATTTGGAAATTGTAAATTAACTTGAAGTTGTCCTGAAAGGAGGATTTTTATTATTATTATTATTATGGTACTTGTAAATTCATTGTTTGATCTTCTGGATGCTACAGTTTTTCATTTGCTTCACGCTTTAATTTTACCAATTGTGTTCAGTCCAATAGCAACTTCATGTGGTCCATGTCATTGTTGAAAGGAAAAGAAAGAATTTGTTTTACCACTGTTCCAGTCTTATTTTTTCTATACATTAACTGATTTGAAATGAATAGCTTCTCAGCTAATGTCTACAGAAAAACTATGCAAGTCACTTACTCCAAATCAAAGAATTATGACATAAGTGTATTTATTCATTTATACTGACTACTTCATCATTACATAATAAGAGATGTACAACAATATATTAACATAAAAGCAAAGTAAGAACTTGCTGTTAGTTTGCATTTTGGGCTTAGAAACTTGTAGTTATCACAGAGAAAAAAAAAAAGAGATGGTTTTATACTATTTTAGTTCCAAGTGTATTTTCAATATTAGTGATTTATGTATCCATAAAAGATACTGCAGAGAAGGAAGCATTTCCAGTTTGTATCTCAGGTTGGTGTAAACCTTTGCTTCTAAGAGAATCTCTCTATTTTAAAGAGAAGGAAGGAAACTTGCTATGTTTGAAAACATTTTTCCCAGTTGCTTTATAAACTCACTTCTCCTTAACAGAAAAGTATTTTTACAGATTATTTTTTTTAATTCTATTTTATTTCTTTGCTTTTTTTTTTTTTTCCCTTCCACTGGGAAAAATGGAAAAGAAGGTGGATATCAAGCAAACAATATGATTATGACCAAATAAGGCCTAGTGGATTGCTCTTTTGCATTCATGAAATTCAACCAGACAGAATGGTGCAGACAGCAATCAGAATAACTAAAAGATCTGATGTTATACAAAGATCTATTTCAAATTTGTCAGTGTTTTATTACTGGTTTCTATCTACTAATTTGTTATGACAAGTGTAAGGCAAAAGCAAAGAATAATTTGTTGTGGGCCTTTACTTTTCACAAGGAATATGAAGGTTATTGTCCAGCTCAAATACAAAAAGAGAGCTTCCATCAGCAGTTGTCAAAAAAGATGAGCACAGATTTGACATGCTGTTGTAGAACTATCACCTGCTATCAGGGCTGTAATGACAGCTGTATGGTAAGACAATGTCTGTGCTCCAAGTGTTGCCCAACTGAATATGATAAACATATATATTTCTACCAGACAGTGAGTGTTTATTGCTATAAGGTTATTTGTATAATCACTGGACTAACAAGTGTGTAGATACTTTTCTTTCTGAGTAGCTATCTGCACTATTTAAGCACACCACCATAAAATTTTCCAATGACAATAAGTATATTTAATTGATGCTATAGACATGACAGAAGGAAAGAAGATGGTAATGCAGTGCAGTGAAAAAATTATGCCAGGGATAAGATGGAGAGGATACACTAATTTACCTGCTGTTTCAGAAAGCTACATCTAATGTTTGTCTTTGCAGTGTTTAAAATAAGCAGACAGTGAAATGCACCTATTCATGTCTTTCTAGTATCAGGTAGATTACTAAATTCTTAGAAAACACATTATTTATAACTACAATAGCATAAACTCATGATACAAGATAATAATACAGGTTCAAATGAAACATGCAGAAGAACAAGATATCCTCATAGAATATGAGGGAAAACAATAAAGTTCAGATAGACAAAAGATTGCAGAGATTTCTCTACAAGTATAAGAGGTCCTGGGAGGTCAGCTAGGAAAGAGTAAACCAAGGAAGAAGAACTGTACTGAGTTCCTACATTTAGCATTGTCTGTTACCCTGTTTAACAAGACCTTCCATTTGTATGTCAACCACTACCTCTGGCCCTTATTTGTTTTTGACAGACTCTAGGCCTCTACAATATCTTTCTAATATTTAATTCTACTTAACCTACTATTAGTTTTTCCTAGTTTTTTCTTTCAATTATCCATACAATAATACCACCACACTCTTCATTTATTAATCTAGTTTGTCCATTCCACAGCTTGCCCTAGGCTTACTTTTCAACAGAGACATTTTTCCAGGAAGTCTCCAAGGCATAGCTTGCAAAAAATATCTTACACCCTCTCTACCTTGAAATATCAAGACTGCTACCTTACAGTTTACCACTGACTTTTATAAGATCCCTTAAGCTTTAAAAGAGATGTTAAGAAAACAGCTTTTGAAAGTGAATAACAATTAAAATTAGTTAACCATATCAAGTTTCAATAAAACTTACTTAAATAATAATTAAAAACAAATCTTAAAGGAAAAAAAAATCCCTATATCTTCCCCTCCACCCACCTCCCCCCAGGAAAAAAAAAAAAAAAAGACAAATTTAGAAAAAGAAGAAGAAATTATAAAGCCAGTGTTCCTGTGACTTTCCTACACTGTAAAATTTTGCAGTATTGAAACGGCTAATTGGATTGGAAGATACCAGTGTGGGGTAGAGGAAGACAGGGTCCCAAAGAGTTCATTTGTAAGCTTCACTTAAGAAATCTGACAAAAATTGTCTAAGAAATTCCTATTATTACACAGAGAAGGAAAAAATTTTTAACTACTTTCAGTATTATAAAATCCTTCTCAGAAAGTTATTTGCTTCACAAATACAGACCATTTATTAATACATATTATCCCGTATGTAAGGAAAATGTTTTGTCAGAGGACAAAAATCAAGGTTTACTTTTAAAAAAACATAGATACTAAATATGAGACATTGTATATATATTCATTATCACTAGTTACCAGTAGCAAGCTTCATTACTTCGTTAATATATAATCATATTTAATGAACTATTTGACTGTATTTGACTGGAAAGTTCCTCAAGATGGTGCTTAGGTAATATGGTATATTTTTTCTGCTCAAAACTGCACCATCAACATAACTGACTGTTAGCTCTCAACAAAATATATTTGTACGCTATGCCTCAGGGTTTACTAAGATCAGGAATACTAAAGATCCCTTTGTCTTAAACAGAGCACTGCAGTTAACCGTTCATCTTGCTACTTCATATTTCAGATATTCCAAGACAATGACACAATGTGAATTATATACAATTGGTAATGTAACTGAAGAGGAAAATTAAGACCCTAAAGTAGCTGCTGGAAACACTTCTAATACAGTACAATAGTTGGTCTAGTACTAGTTTATTTGTTACGTTTCAAAAAATAAAAGTCTTGCTGAGTTTCCTATCATCAGTGTATAGCGGAAAATGGAATTGGTTCAGCACCACAAAGAAAAAGAAGAGAAATGCAGTCGTTTGCTTGCAGAGGATAATCTATAAACACAAGGAACAAAGTTGACCCTTGATGTGATCTCTGTTCATCTCTCACAAGGGATGGCAATCTAGAGATATCGTTTTAGGGTACAAAACATCTTTTAGGAAAGGTTCCTAAAGGAAATCATTCTTCTATTCAGCTATGTTACTATAGTAACAGAACAAATCTAGCCTGTCCACAATGGCTTTTATGTCAACTTCTGTTAGCAAACTCATAGAGAAAGCAAAAGTCAAACTAAACATGACAGTCATTAAACTATTAAGATAGGTAAAAGAAGGAAATAGTTCACAAACAAATGTATCACATTCTTACTCTTAAATATACAGCATCTGAATTGTAAATCAGCTTTTTTCAAAAATATTGCTGCCCACTGCTACTGTTTACTTTTTTTGTAAAATCTGAGAGAGCACAATTTCTGTAGAATGGTATTACAAATTCACTGGATTAGAAGACATATATTTATTTCTTCCTTCCAACCATTAAAGCAAGGTCATATCAAATTCATTCAACTTTTGTAAACCTCATTCATTCCTAGTACATCTTTCATCAAAAACAGCAGATAAAAAAAAAATGTATCAACTGAAGTAGTTTACCTCTAACCCATAATAACTTTAAAATATTAATTATGCAAAACATAACAGCAACTACTACAACCATATAAATTAAAACACCACTTAAGGAAAATCCAAATGGTGACACACATTTCCAAATTAAATCATGTCATATTTCCCATAATATCCCACCTACTGCACAACAAATATTATGGGCAGCACCATCTGAATCTCAATATCTAACATCAAAGATGAATTTTCTGTCTGTGGTATTCCTGGATGACAATTAAAATTCATAGTTTTATACTGCAGATTTAAAGTTGATAAACACACAAGTGCACATTGAAGGAAACAGTTTGTGAAGGACAGACAGTTCCCTGCTTCCTCTAAACTTCTAATCTCACCTAATTGACTACTGTGATATAAAGCACACCATGGAATTCTCCAGGTCACTGAAACTGCCATTACACTATACAAGTACACTGTAGGATTTCCTGTTCAATCCTTTCTTCCCAGTTCAACAAAAGTTTTTTATAACTATCAAACTATGGAGTGTGCCAGATAAGAAACGTTAAGAATATCCTCCATTTTCTATTCTTTTTCTAACTTCATTTCACTGCTTTTGAGACTGACTGACTTCAGTGTTTCTGTTCTTATTAGAGAAGAAACAAAAAAGATAAAGGTATTTTATCCAACACACCAAACCAGTGCCATTCTAAAAGTAGTTTATTTCTGCACTGGAACTCTTTCTGATGAGCTTCTAAAGTCTCTGATTTAGTCAGTAAATATTGATTTATGTCAGTAAATAAAAATAAATATATAAATAAGTGGAAAACTCTCATTCTCCAGAAAAATTGGAATATTTTGGATAATTCAAAATGTCTAAACATCCAGAGATAACTTTGTCTCAGAATTTTTTCCCCCTTTTTTTTTTTTAATTTTCTGTGAAACACCAGAAAAATGAGGTCCATCAGCTACAAAACAACTTATAAAGTAATTTTATATGTTACTCTTTCTCACAAAACCTCCATTCAATCAAAATTCAAGATACTTTGTAGATGGTTTGCAGGAATTTCTATGCTTAGACTTGAAATTAATAAATCACTGTGGCTTTTTGTTGTTGTTGCTGTTGTTGTTTGTTTGTTCATTTGTTTCTGAATTTAAATCACATTATTAAATGTGTTGGCTTAGTTCTAAATTTTAAGGAGAATGAATGTAATTCCACTGAAATTTGCTGAGCTGAACATCTGGAAATCCAAACATTTTATATTATTAAAACTCCACAATCCCCCTAAAGCCCATGAGAAAATGTTGCTCAGATCTCCTTCCTCTATTGGGAAGATAAAGCTCAGATATTTTATCATTAAAAAAAAAAAAATAGAATCATAGATTAAACAAGCAAATATCCTTAGTTTTATCAAGTCCAGACATCCACCTAGCACTACAAGTCCACTGCTACACCATGTTTCTAAGTACCACTGCCACATGTTTCTTAAACACTTCTAAAGATGCTAAGTCCACAACTTCCCTGGTTCCAATGCTTGACCACCCTCTCCATGAAGAAGTTCTTCCTAACATCCAATATAACACTCCCCCTGGTACAACCCGAGGCTGTTTCTTCACATGCTATCCCTTTCCACATGACAAAAGAGACCAACACCCTTCTCACCACAACCTCCTTGTAGAGAGCAATGAGGTACTCAGCCTCCTGTTCTCCAGACTGAATAATTCCAGTTCTCTCAGCCACTTCATGTAAGTTTTCTTTCCTGTCCTTTCACCAGATTTATTATTCATCTCTACACACACTCAACTCAATACCATTTCTGCAAGGAGGGGCTCAAACTAGACATGGTTCTCAAGGTGCAGTCTTATCAGTGCTGAGCAGAGGGACAATCACCTCCCTAGTTCTGCTGGCCACACTATTTCTGATGCAGATCAAGATATCAGTGGCCTTCTTGGCCACCTGCGCACACCGCTGGTTCATGCTCAGCTGGCTACTGACCTACATACTCAGGTCCTTTTCTGCCAGGCAACTTTCCAGCCACTCTCTGTCAAGCCTATATTACTGCTTGCCATAACAACTTGGGTTATTGGGTTGCAATGTAGGACCCAACATTTAGCCTTGTTTCAAGTCATATGATTAGACCTGGACCACTAACCTAGCTTATCCAAAATGCTCTGCAGATCCACACTACCCTCAAGTAGTACCTGGCCTACCCACAAGACTGAAGAACAGGCAGACCACTTCCTTTTCAACAATAAAAAAGTCATCTTGTCATTATCTCCTTTCTCATCCTGCTAATGGTTATCTTACTGATGTTTTCAAATTGTAGACTAGCCACCGAGTTAAAGTTTTTCCTTCACTATTTCCAATTTGGTCATTCTTTTGCAAACAAAGATTCAGCAATATATGCTGATTTTTATGCTGTTCTGTATATCAAGAGGAAATAAAAGCTGTTCCAGCTATTTAAAGAAATTCACTTAGCTAATTAAAAGAAATTCACTTGCCTAAACTCAGCATTAGAAATACCTAAGGTTTTCCTGATGATTTTCTACAAATTTGTTGCTGCTGACATAAATACAAAAGAAAAAAAGAGTGATGGAAATCTTTTTTCTAGTAAAACTTTTATATCCCTTCTTAATAATAGTTCATCATTAAATTTTCTACTTCAATAACTATAGGACATGCCACACAGCTCACACTTATTTTTCAGAAGAGGGATGTAAGAAATATTACAGAATCAAAAATTAGAAATAATAATTTGGCTATTATTTGGAATGGAACGTTAAAAGTATTCTCTAGATTATCAGCCAAAACTTGAAAACATTGTCAATAATTTAAAAAATGCTAATAAGCCACATTCAAAATGTATAAAATTTGAATGTTTTAAATAAGCATAACTGTGCAATGAGCAACCTCTTACTGCAAGGAACTCTCAGAAAATTGCAATATCATCTGATAGCTTTATATACCAGAGTGGTGGATAGAAAGACCAGATCATTTGCTTTCAAGTTTGCAAGGACAGCAAAGGTTTAGAACTTCAAATTTTGTTCAGATTGTACAGCATTTGAACTGTCCACAATATAGCCATAGAAACTGTTTTCTTAATAGCCATCAGCTCTAGTAGCTACGCAAGCAGCTATGCTATGTCGGAAAGAACAGTTCCAACAACTTTTTTGTAATGAGTGAAATGAATCAAAAACTTTTGAGGATTGTGCTCTCTTTAGAGCTGTATTAAAATCCTTCAAGAAATCTGTGGACTGGTTCTAGCACTCTGTGACCCACACAGAATCAGAATTAATCGGAATTAATTCATCCTCAGAGATTTTCAGGATACGGTCTTGAGCAAACTTCCCAGGTGGCCTTTTTTTGTGCAGGAGGGTTCACCAGATGAGCTCCAAAGGCTCCTTACATGATTTTGATATTCTACCATGCAGAGGTAAGGCAGTTGAAATTTTTAAATGAATTGTCTTAATGCATTCTTTTCCAAAATCTTCTGTTAATAAAAGTCAAGAAGTTCTTTGGATATGACCAATGTCAGGAATTAGTTGTTGATATATTTGTTTCCAGTTTTGGAATCAGAAATGATGAAACTTTTCATTCCAAATAATGAAATAATTCTTAGTATCTTTCAAAATCTGATTGTCTTCAGATGCATGAGTTCTGAAGTAACAGCTTTACATTATTTTTCATTAAAAACCACCTGTTTAATCTTAGCCGTTTACATCTGTTTAAAGAATTTATTTTTTTTTACAATATTTAGAAATTAAAAAAAAATACTTTGTTGTTTTATAGTAAATTGTCTTGTTTCTTATGCTTCTTTTGAATCCTGTTAATTGCATATTTTCTTTATTGTCATTATTTTAATATTGTCATAAAAAAAAAAAAATCACACTTCTACACTGTTCATGATTTGCACACTTACAGCATTTTCTATCTGTCCCTTACAATCAGCTTGTATTATCAACTATTGAAAAAACTAACAGGAAATAAATTTCCCATTCATTCTTCTGTTATGGCCCGAAAGCTAGAAATGAGGAAGATCAACTATGATTAAAATAATTTTTCCAAATACTGACATAAAAGCCTGGGGGAACTGCCACCTGTGTGGGACCTGTTCTGGAGCAGTCCTTCCACAAACGATGGACCCAAATTGCGTAACTTCTTAATGAGCTTCAGCCTGTCAAAAGCCTGTGGAGGAACAGTTCAGGAAGGACTGCATTAGGGTGTAAACCCATGCTGAAGCAGGTACAGAGAATGGCCATGAAGGAGCAGCAGAGAAGAATTGTTTTGAACTGACTGTAGACTCTTTGTTCCCCTGCACCAATTAGGGGAATACAGGAGAGGAAGATAGGGGAATAAAAGGTTGATGTAGGGAATGTGCTTTCAGTTGGATTTCAGTTCTCACTTCTCCAGTCTGCTATAAATACTCAATACATAATGTTAGTCTCCCTGTGCTGAACCTGTTTTGCCCATGACGGTAATTAGTTAGTGATCTTCGTATAATCATTTCAATGCATGAGCTCTTTTTTTTTATTATTATTATTTTTTATTTTTATTTTTTTATTTTCTCCCATTTCATCTGAGGAGGAGTGAGAGAGTAGTGCAGTGGTGCTGAGCTGCCCATCTTTGTTAGACCACCACATTTTCATTATTCTGTCTTTAAATTTGTAAGTCTTAATCTGGTGAGCTGATCAGTTCTCCACTCTGATAAGTTATGCTACTAATTTTATACTAAATTATGGGCAAAAAAATTAAAATGTAGTCACTGTTTTCCATCTAGTTCGCAATAAGCCTAACAGCTCACTTTACAGCATGTTAGTGCAATTGTCATGGATGCCATGGATGCCAGAAGTTAATGTAATGCAGGGTAAAATGTCTTTGGAGTTACTGTTTAAGACTTTCTCATTAATTCTACTTGTTTAACTAATACAGCTTTTTTTTTTAGTTTTGCTTTTTTTTTTTTTTTTTTTTTTTTAACTTCACTGAAATATCTATTGTGTCTGGATATATAGAATTTCCACAAAAATACTCATAGTTCATAACACACCAAAGTTTAGATGTATGAAATCATAATTAGACATAGATATTTCAGTATTGATCATATGCATTCTACTGACTAACCTGTCAGATCTGTGTTCTGCCTGTACAACTAAACATAAGTCCAACTAGCTGGACAAATTAGTGTTGCCCAGTTCTGGAGTCTCTCTACTTGTTAATTTAAAGGAGGAAGAATTGTTAAGCTATTCTATCCTACTTTGGTAACTACTATATTTATATCAATTTCAGATTTATTGTTCTATTATAAAAATACTGCAGGACTGCTAGTCTCTTTACATCTTGCTATGATTGTGTGAAACATTTATTAAGAGAATAAGACCTGAATCTTATTACAAATTTCTATCCAGCTGAGTTGCCTGCTTTGGGCCTTCATATATAATTCTTTTAAGTCTTCAAAAACAACCCTTGGAGAACAGAAAATGCCATATCTGTTATGGAGACAGATCCCTTACTTTAATATTTTAAACTTAGATTGTAGACATATCAACAGTATTAAATTTATGAGAATTTATTTGCTTCTTTCAATAAAGAATTTTAATAAACAATAGCAGTCATTTAAAAACATTATCTTTTAACTTTGCTATTCTAAAAATAAACTAGCCTAATGCTTAGGTATTAAAATAAAAAGTATAAAATTTTATTCTGAATTTTTTATACTATAAGGAAATGTACTTTCAAGTCTGTATTAATATATTTCTGAATAAATTGTATAAGCAAGTGAGGATCTGAAAATTAAAATTTTGATTTCCCACTTTGTTATAATCATCTATTTGCATACCAATATAATTTCTTACTATTAGTCATTTCTATTACACTAATTTAATTACTTCTGTTCATTTATTTGCATAAACAAATCACTGACGACACTTTATCACTTTTGTCTGGACTACAAGCTCTTTTTTTTTTTTTTTCAAAACCATGAAAAAACACTCTTGAAAACCAATTTAATCATAATAATGGATTGCTTTGGCAAGCTTTCAATCCAAATCCTTTTCACAAAAACAAGAAGTTTTCTAACGGAATTTAGAAAAGCATATACTAGTTACACAATACCTGACTACACTTCTTAAAGAATTTAACTTTAATTAACTCAAAAAAAAAAACATACAATACTTCGATCACTGTTTATTATGAAACTACTGATTCAAGAGAAACTCCAAAATGCTCTTGCATATAAGGTGTGTTTACAGCAGTAATAGAGCAGCATGCTCTATCACTTTTTGCAATATGTACTGAAGTTAACTTTAGTCAAACTTTAATACTAAAGCTTATGAGCTAGACAACATCCATTGCATCAAAATGTAATTAATATATGACAAATAAAATGGAATTATTTCTTATGAATGACCAAGTATAGTTAATTATATATAAAGAGGATGCTTACACTTTGAAGCCTTCAGCAACTTCTCCAGGTGTCATTCAGAAACTCAGAACTATTCAAAACATTCAGACTAACACAATCACTCTTAAAATGCAGTAGGAAAGGAGATTTTAAGGTACAATATTTTTAAAGTAACACTAGAGAGGAAAATTAACCCAGAAAGTGGCTGTGTTGCTAGATTTCACTCAGTCCTAGGCTAGTAAAAAATTCCAATGACATGGCACTAAACTTAGTTCCATCCCTCTGTTCTTTTGGCTTTGATTTTATATTTCAAGAGGCTACTCTTCAGTACTTAATTTCAGTAATTATAACGGACGTAAGTGACTTTAAAAGTGGTGCCACAACTAAATTATCAACAAGCAAAAAGAAAATATTTCACCACTGCATTAAGATTACAGAGGTACTTTCTCATTTCTGTCAAAGGACTCTGTCATATAATAACAAGACCTTAAACAAATAACTAGAATATTGAAGAAGAATCATCATACACATACATCCATACATGTATGTATACTCTCTACATAATTTTCCATTCTGTATTCTATTGCTTAGCTTTTTAATTTTTTTCCCTGGTAATTCTTTGATATGTCAGATATAGAACAAATGAGAACTTTGTAATTAACAAATATATATTGCAAGCAAAGTCAAATTAATCACTAATGAAATAACACTACTATGTTCTCGGCTTTCAAAACTTGGTCATCACCCATAATAGCCTCAAAAGGATTACATCAGACACCATTACCTGCATGCTTGCATTACAGTGGGAACTACAGCTGAAGATAAGATCACAGATTTTTCCAAAATTTTCTTAAAGAAACTGAAATAAAATAATATATAGTTGCTTGTATTATATTGAATACACTTTAAGAATTTTTCATGGGATGTTCTTGCATTCTAAAAGACAAAATTTCAGAAAACTGGCAGAACTGCTACAACTACTATTAAAAATTTTACTATAAATTATCTTTTTGCCTATCAAGAATTTAAATCTGAAGATTGCATCTAATTCAGAGGTATCCTCTTTTAAATCACATCCCCTTTTTACAGATGAAAGCACTAAAGCATTAAAAGAGAAAATGGACCAGAACTATTCAGTAAATATTTCTCCCATATCCCAAACCTTCTTGTGTTGATAATGTAACATAAAAAACACTAGTTTTCCCACAGTCAGCCAGACAACCTTTGATACGCATAAGACAGATTCTTATCAAAGCTACTTGAATATAGTTTGATTTTTTTTCTTTCATTAAAAATGCTTCAGACTAACATAGAAAGTGTTTAGTAAGGTAAAAATGTCTGTGCCATATTGGGATAAATGCAACATGCCATCTCAGTAGTCTCAAACACTAGGTCTGATTCACACCAAACCTTCTTAAAATGACTGACAAGTCAAGTAACACTATGCTTTTCAAATCTAGGCAGTTACATTGCTGAAATCATTATACATGTATTGGACAAAGATTCAAACAGCAGTAAGACTCAAAATCTAAGAGTGCTTGTACACCCAACTAATTTAAAGCAGGAACTTACTTTCAAGGATTACAAGGATAGATAATGGCAGGACAAGGTGGAATGGTTTTAAGCTGAAGGAGGGAAGATTTAAGTTCAATATCAGGGGGAAGTTCTTTACCAAGAGAGTGTTGCAGTGCTGGAACAGGCTTGCCCAGAGAGGTTGTGGATGCCCAGTCCCTGGAGGTGTTCAAGGCCAGGGTGGATGGGGCCCTGGGCAGCCTGGTCTGGTGTTAAATGTGGAGGTTGGAGGCCCTGCCTGCGGCAGGAGGGTTGGAACTTCACGATCCTTGAAGTAACTTCCAACCCAAGCCATTCTGTGACACTGAAAAGTAAAATGTTACATCAAGATTGGGACCTCTGCAGTAAAATTTATGCCCACAGCAAAAATCAAAGGATGTAAAACATAGGAATCTTAAGAAAAGCCTTACAGACCACAATGGTGCTGCTCCAGCAATTGAAAAAAAATCAGTACAAATTTTCAAATCAGTTTTTAATTTGGTAAGCACTTTCTTATTTGCCTCTGCAAGTAAGACCAGGCAAATACAGTTCTTCACAATTTACTTTTTTTTGTTTTTGTTGTTGTTATCAAAACAAAATGCTATTCTGAAAGCATTGGTAAGAATCTGAAAATCTCAACAGTCACATACAAATAACCAATCTTTTCCCATATTTGGGAAATTTATCCAAGAACAACAACGGTATTGTAAATCTGTGTTCACTTGTTAAGATTCATTAAAAAGAAGCAGTAATAAAAGCATTCTATGGTAAATGCATGTAGCATGGAACAAACTATAGCTACCTAGCTTATTTCCCCACATGTGTTTCAGAAATATGAAGTATAACAACCTGAAGGTTAAAAATATTGCTTCAGATTTTCTGAGATCACACACATTTACCCACATGACCTCTTAACAAATAATAGCTAATAAATTGTTTTAATTTGAATTCCAACAGCCCAATCAATTAAGAGCTAATGTATTTAAGTACTTATGATACATTTCTTCTCACAATATTCATTTTTAGAAATACCTACTTGATATATTTTATTTAGAATGTTGTGTTAAACTAATCCAATTAGGGCATAGCTAACTGAATCTGAATGAGATCCACTTAAAATAATAAGCCTAAATTTTCACAGAATAGCAGCTTTTCACAAATTTATACATTTCCATAATGCCTAGTACAATAACCTTAGGCATGTTTAAT
Source organism: Gallus gallus (assembly GCF_016699485.2). Classification (NCBI taxonomy): domain Eukaryota; kingdom Metazoa; phylum Chordata; class Aves; order Galliformes; family Phasianidae; genus Gallus; species Gallus gallus. Next base: position 29,533,440 of record NC_052572.1, read on the forward strand.
CAGCACTTACAATGTTAATAATAATAGCAATAGGAGTAGTACATGGAATATATTTTGTGCTCTTGGTAGGTTTAGAAAGCAGTTTCTGTACAATAGCAAAATAAGGTTCGAATATGTATCCCTTCAGACAGGGGGGCACAGTGTTCTACAAAGTTAGAAGGTCTCTGAGAAAAAACAAAGTATTCTGCTGCAGAATGATTGCCACAACAAAAAATAAGGCTCATTTAGAATTATACTTGAGCTCAAAAGCAACGTTAAGAGGACAAGAACAGGAAAACAAAAAGAAAGGATATAATTAAGCAAAAGTTCTGAAGGTGTTTCTGAAGGGAAATTTAAAAGATTTTTGGCTCTCCAATTATATTTTAATATACCAAACAGCATAAATACTGACCAGGATTTAGAATGCTTTAAAAAATAATAATAATAAAAATTAAATTTGCTAGAAGGTGCATTCAAAAGTCAGGCTGCTGAATGTTCAACTAGTGCTCCAAAAGTAATGCCTGCTATTTTATTATGTTGGCCCATTATGTCAGAGGTGTATGCTGGTCACATGACAGTAGAGGTGGAACCTTCCCAATGGTATTTCATTACATTTTGTAACCAAGTGACAGATTGCAGCAGAGGGGCAGCCTGACAAAATGGTATCTGACATGGAAGTGCATGCAAATTAGAGCGGTGCCACTGAATTCCTCCATGTGGAAAAAAAAAATGCACCCACTGACATTCACTGATGCTTGTTGAATGTTCATGAAGACCACACAGTGGATGTGAGCACAGTGAGGTGGTGGATGGCGCGTTTCAGCAGTCGTGACTGACAATGGGTCACCTCTGCTGCTGCTGCAGATTTTTACCAGTGTGACACATGGATTCATGAGTGGTGAAAATACATAGTGATGGTGATTATGTTGAGAACTAGTATTTTCTAGCTGAGAATGTGCTCTATAAAATTATGTTATTGTGCTCTTTGTTGTTGTTTCCACAGAAATAAATAGAAGGCACTATTTCCAAGCAAGCTACATAAATACAAAGGTTACTGTTATTAAAAACTGTAAAACATTATATTTTTCCAAGAGCACAGAACCTAACAGTTCATAAAGCTGATCTGATTCAAGCCTTCTTAATCTGTCTAGCACAAAATATGACCATTCCCACAGCACAGTAACTGTATTATTCATCTATTTGCTGTCCATGTAGTGTAGCAACTACAGTCCAGGCAGAGGTATTGTCTCCTCAGAAGAGATCGGGATCAAAATATGCCTTGTAATTCCTGTCTGATTGTCAATTCTATTGTACTGTGTTTCAAAACATTTATGATAATTTTACTGGTTATGTCCTTCACTTCTCATAATACAGTTCAAATATGCAAGTAAAATAGTTCCATTAAAATAATTACAGAACTAGCAATTAAACTAGGCATAGCAGAGCATAGATTATCATGATACAAAGATGCCATTCTTTCATTGTTGAAAGAGGTATACATAGGTATAACTGTCTTCACATCTATACATGTATCTTTATGGATTCTGGTGATTTTCATAAACTTGTAAAATTTAGATGAACAAATTTAATTTGTGAAATTAGTTTGGTTAAGAAAAGTCGCCATACTTTGAGAAATACGACAGAATTACAATACGTAGTACAGATGAAATAATATTTCAGTATGAGTTCTTTTAGTCACCTCAATAGAAGATAATGTTCAAGAACAAAAAAGCAAAATTTGCATTTACTATCAAACTGGACCAATTGCACAGTGTCTAAAACTTGCCATTGTAACAGACATTTGCAACTTTGCAGGGTAAAACCAAGGAGTTCCACTGACAGTTTCAGAAAGGAGCAACTCTTGCCTAAGGAGACTTTCCTTCAATGCAGCAGAGTTCTGAACCAATGTAAGTTGCTACTTCATGCACTTACATAGTTTAAGAACACTACAGCATCTGGCCAAAAAAAAAAAAAAAAAAGACCAAACAGTCTGTATTTCAGACTACTAAGCAATGGCAGAAACAGCATAAGTTATCATGGGAATTCCTTGGCAAAAGAAATCAAATTTTCTAAAATAAGGTTTTTTTTTTTTTTTGTTTGTTTTTTAATATATATATATGTTTAAAACCAAAAGTTTACACAGACAAGAGCATTCCTAATGTCTTGCATGAAAATAAATCAGGAAAAGCCCTCTCAAACACTTCTGAAGTTCACTTATGGAACACACAAACTCATTCTCACTGATAGACTACAACTGTTCCCTACTATCAGCTACCAAATATGCACAAAAAACTAACAGAAAAGCTACTTGTAGGAGCAAGCATTGCAACCCTGTCAACAGCAATTCTAAAGTATGGAAGTCATGCTGATGATGTCCTTTTTCTTGAAGAAACCAAATCAAGTCACAAATTTCAGATAAAACTGTGTTAAAGATATATTTTGTTCCATTATCAAGCAATTGAACACTAAATAGAGCTGGATACAGGTAGAATCATGATACAGACATCAGCTGCAGGATCGTGTAATTTCCCTCAGGACCTCCTTTGATTAGTCCATAAACAAAATGCACAAAGTACAGAAGTGTGACTGTGTGGCTAGCTGCACAGCCTTAATTTCCTGGCACTTATGTTTCCAATCTAAGTAATCTTTTTTATTTTCTTGTATAATACATAGGAATTTTATATCAAAAATAGAACTTAAAAACATCACTTTACTTAAATTTAGAGTTCATTTTAATATGTCTTTCTTTTCTGGCTATCCACGGACCAGCTCTTCCTTTCCTACTATAACAGCATCCCTAGGTAATACTTTTATCTACTTTTCCTTTCCCCTTATGCAATTTTGAGTTTATTTTTCCCAGGGCTGTGATTTATGGCTGACATACAGCTGTTCTGCTGCTACGGCTCTTCTCAGTTACCCACTTAAGTTTCCTTAAATCACATTTAAACTGTAATTTCCTCCTTAATTTATAGCCAATTTTGTTTGAGAACAAGATCTTTTAGGAATGATAATGAGATGTGGAGGCTTTAACATATAGGTCTCAAGATCAAAGTCATCTGTAAACAGCGAAGGCTACTGAAGATTTTTTTGGTGTTTTAATGAACTACAGAAGATAATCTGAGAGTCTCCACTGGATTTCAAACGGACAGCTATCTATAGTATATCTTTACAGAAAACATTATTAAACCTGTTTGACACTGGTAACGGAGAGATCAGTCATAGTAAAGGTACAGGAAATAAAGTTTCTGAAACAAGTAGATTATACTCTTTCAAAGCAGAATACAACCACCCTATTCCATCACTGATCACACAATAAACTACAGAATCTGTATCAAATATTTATTTTTTACAGAGTGGCATTTCATTCTTTGATTAACAACCACTAAACATCACAATGTGTCATACGGTTGTATGTGAAAATATACTAAAACTGCAATGCATACTTAATTACAATGCTTAAGATGTCCATGTTTGCTGTGCTTTGTTTTGTTCATATAGAGCAATCTTTCTCAATTAACTGATTGCTCATTACAGTAGCAGAAGAAAAGAAAGACCATAGAGCAATAATCATGCCTAAGGAAAGCATATGTCTTCCTACGTTGCATGTTTATGAGTTAAATTAAACATGGTGTGGGGACCGTCATGACATCTTTTATACAAGATATTTATTCTACCATTAAAAAAACTGAGAAAAAGACAAAATTCTAATTTGTATGCAAGATATTTAAAATGTAAATAACACAGTGGATCAGTAATGTGAGGACAAGAAGTCAAACACTAGAAATAAAGTACCAAGTAATTTCAAGTTTAGTATTATTCAGTGCTACTTTGTATGTGAAAATATTTATTCAAATATTCCAGATCCAAAACACAGCCTGAATTATCTAATGTATTCAAATAATTCCAGATGAATAGGCTATTCTTAAAATAGTACAAGTACAAATACTCCTCAAAAAACAAAACAAAAAAAAAAAAAAACACCCACAACCCTTTATTGTCTATTTGAAAATAGTTTATAGACCATAAAACAGGCTTTATAGCTCAGCAGTTGTGAGCATTTAATTCTGTTAAACATGAGGTCAAATCAGAATCTTACTGTAAAATGACTCATCCTTCAATAGGTCTTAGTGAAAACTTTTCTGTACTAAGCAATCTATGATATATTATTAGAAGGGCTAGCCTGGAAGGGCTAAATGTACACAATAGGTCAGGTTTATAAGGCAAAGCACTAGGAATTATATGCCAAAAAATACCTGAACCTCCACGTCATGTCATTCCCTTCCCAAGAGGAGAAATCAATACTTGACCCTCTGTTCCTCTCATAAGGAAGCTGTAGTCCACAATCCAGGTCTCTCTAGGCTGAACAAAGAGGCTTCATGTGCTCCTCGTGTATCTTGCCCTCTAGATCTCTCACAATCTTTTTAGCCCTCCTATAGGTGGTCTCTAAAAGTTTTAAGTCTTTCTTATGCCATGACAGCCAAAACTGCACAATATAGATGAGGTGAGACAGCATACACAGAGAGCAGAACGGGACAATCACTTCACTGGACCAGCTAGCAATGTTATCACCAACCACATGAAGTTCAGCAAGAGCAAGTGTTAGACTCTTCACCTGAAATGGGGCAACCCTAGATATACTGGAGACTAAGGGGACAGCTGGAGATCTTATCCATAGGAAGGGATTTGAGGGTTCTGGTTGGCGGTGAGTTGAATAATACAAGGGCTGCTCTCAAAATACTTCCTCCAGTTTTGTTAGGTTGATCTTTGAAGTCTGGAGTGGATGGTGGTATGACAGTAGAGGCTGAACCTTCCTGTCAATATTCAGTTACATTTTGTTGCCACATGACAGATGGCAGAAGAGGGAGAGTCTGACAAAATGGTGTCTGACATGAAAGTGTGTATGAAGCAATGCTATTTCACTGAATTCCTCCATGCATAAGAAATTGCACGTGTTGACCTTCCTTGATGCTTGCTGAATGTTTATGAAGACCAAGTGGTACACCGTCAGGCATCCACAGGTGGGTGCAGCATTTCAGCAGCAGCAACAGTGACAGTGAATCACCTCAGGTGTGAGACAAGTCATGTTCTTGACAGCCATGCATACCTGTTACACCATGAAATGAAAAGTGTCTCAATCAGGTCACCTATGCAAATGTGCAAATTACAACCAGGGGATTGTGTAGAGAGCTACTGGCTTCAGTGCTGACAATGCTGGAATATTGCAAAGTTTGTCAGATGGATCCCAAAAATGCTCACACGGGAACATAGAGAACAACTTACACAAGTTCGTCAGGACCTACTGAACCAATATGAAACTGAAGACAACCACTTCCTGGATCACATCATGACCAGTGGAGAAATGTAGTGTCAACCTTATGAGCTGGAGTCAAAACTGCATTCAGTGAAGTCGTGACATGTAAATTCTCCATGAAAGAAAAAGTTCAAGATGTGGTCCTCAGTATGTAAAGTGATGTTCATGTTATTTTGGAATAGGAGTGATCCTTCTGGATTTCCTAGAGTCTGAATAAATCATCAGCTCTGACCTCTACACTGCAGTGCTGACGAAGCTGAAAGCACAAACCTCCACAGTCAAGACACAAAAGAAGATAGCTTTTGTCTTGGAACACAATTACACTAGGCTCCATACCAATTTGAAGACTATGGAGCAAACTCCCAGTCTTGGCTGGACTGTCCTACCATACCCACTGTATAGTCCAGACTTGGAGCCTTCTGACTTCCATCTGTTCATGCCAATGAATGATGGACTATGTGGGCAGCATTTTCCTAGCAACTATATCACCACAGCAGCTGTGAAACAGTGGATCATCTCTACTAGTTCAGGTTTTTATGAGCATGGCATTCAGACTCTTGTTCGTCATTAGTGAAAATGCGTAGCTATATAGTGGTAGCTATGTTGCAAAACAGTGTTTTGCAGCTGGGAATTTGCTCTTTCAAATAGTGTTACGGCACTCTTTATATCTGTTGTTGTTTCCACAGAGATACATAGGTGATGTTACTTATGGAACAACTTATACATGCATCAACTGTATGCCCTGGAAGCCAAAATGCTCTATCGTTTCCTGGGGGGCATCAGGCATGAGAAACTAAAATTTCAGATATCCCATGCAATTTGCCAAGACTTTAAAAGTATTTATCTTTTCAGGATGTTTCTGGACAATATGTATTCATTCCTCATTGAAATGGAATTAGAATTACCACACAAGGAATTAGTCTGATGTAACATTAGGCATCAAAATACTTTGTCAATTCACCATGCATTCCCAAATATTTTATGTAAATCAAAAGAAAAAAAAAAAATAGTTAAAGAACAACGTTATCTTGAGTAGCTTGTTGCAGAAATATCTCAATTTTTATACGATTACCGTGTAATATGCAAATAAATTTATATTTTACTTTGTTACAAATGCAAATCAGTGTCACTTCAGACATATCTGCTCTACAGTTGGGACACAATGAGTAAATGTGCCCAAATTCAGAACAACAACAAAAAACCTGAAAGTTGTAGTCATTAATGCACATTAATGCAACACTGGATCACTAAACAAACTAAAGGTAAAAAGCAGTACATTTTACAAGGAAAATTCCCACAAACTAATTCATTTATATGGAAACTGGTAAGAAATTTTGAGACTTGGTCTCAACCGCCTCTTCCTATCCTGTGCTCATGAGGTGTCTACATTTCATTTAATTAATATCTATGCACTGAAACACTAATAATAAAGTATTTAAATCTAGGTATCTATTTAGAAACTGAAAATTTGTCTTGTGCATTACTGAACTGACAGTCCATTCACAGTAGGAGTTACAGTAGCACCAGCAAAACACTTCCCTTGTTGTCTGTCCTTTCACACAAGATCATATAAATTCTATGCAGGCCAGACCTAATACTATCAGTCAGTGGCAGTTTCTCCAAAGTCTGGCACTCCTGAAGAATTAGGCAATTCTGTCTATCTCAGAAAAGACTCCTAAATCAAATTTAGGCAAAACTTCTGGACATATTCTAGCAAGAACCAAATACATTCTGATGCAAAGAACTCTGTGACCTGAAACATCTAAGTGGTGTGAGCCCACAACAGTCACAGAAAATACATTCACTGAAAGCATCAAAATGAAAAATACTGACCTGTTACAGAGATATTATTAAAAACAGTGAGGAAAGCAGGAAAGATGGAACGTACGGGAAAACAAAAATAACAAAATGCAGCATTCATCACCTAATGGTCAGAGAAGTAGAGTGATCTATCTCTTGATCTAAAAGTAGAATGTTTAACCTTGTGAATCTATGTGAGAATGCAAGCAAGAAGCACTTGAAGAAATGACAGTATCTTATATGTCACACTGATTAAAAAAAAAAATATCAAAATTTTATGGTGTTAAGACAGAGCATCAAAATCTAATGTATACAACATCTTAAGCCAAAATGAAATTACAGTTGTTTATGTGTGCGTATTTGTCTGTATGTACATGTGTACACATGCATGAGATCTCATGAATAAAAGGAAAAAAAAAAATTTAATCTGTTTGTAATAATCAGAATGCTTTTCACTTACTAGAGAAAGATCTCAATCAATTTTAAAATATGAATCCGTGTCTCAATTTTCCATTATGTTTATGAGTCAACTGCAATTGTAAGCATTTCAATCCTATGTGAAAAGTTCCAAAGGAAAGACAATTTACATACACTAATTTGGCATAAATTGCTTCCTAAATAACTATGTTTTATAAAAGCCATATTCTACTTTTCCCTTGGCATTTTTTTGACAGCCAGAAATAGATAAAAGTTGTAATTTACTGGTATCAATTTCCTACTTTACTAGTGTCCAGTAAAATGATTCAAACAGCATGACAGATAAAAGGAAAAAATGAAAAGCATTTTCAGTCTTCAGAAAGTTATAATGTGCACTGAATACAAACTGCAGTTAAGGAATAAAAATTACACAAACAAACATACACGTACATAACACAGTCCTACTGACACCTTGTAAAACAACTTCTGAATATATTCCAGTATCCAGTAATGAAAACATTATGTAAAACGATGTTCATTGATACAGTAATCCTCAAAGATTCTACACTGACTTTAATTTACCTGAACACAGAACTGCTTTGAGAAAAATCTTTCTAGACCCTGCCAAAATCTGACTACAGGGAGCAGCATATTTTTATAGTCATAAAAGCAGAGAAACAAGAACAACAAGATGTCAAATATAAGCCAATGACATCTGAAGCCTCATGTTTTTTATACAAATAACAACTGACAGTGTGAAAATTACTGGTAAAACAGGCAATGCTGACAAAAAAAGTTGATAACAAATGATTCCAAAGTATTTTTAGGATTAACAGTCTGCATAATATAAAGTGTACAAATTATATAAAACACAAAATTAACAAACATTTGTATGCCACATAAGTAGATTTTAATAAAAACATTTTGATGAAGTTTTCAGTCAAATTAAAAGACCCCAAAGAGGTCATACTGGTTTAAATTTATAATACTCTCTTTTCTAATTCCCACTGACAAAAACATAACACTAAACCAGGCCTTCAAGATTTGGTTTATGCTTCCAATTGAATTTTACTTTTTAAGCAAAACTGAATGATCTCTATGACTAGCATTCTTATTCAGTACTTTCTTTCAGTGTTGTAGGATGGCCTTCTCATCACATGTTCCAAATGCAAGTAACAAAAGAATATAAAAATCAGTAACTTCAGTTATACTAGTGGAAGAAAATATCAAAGTGTACTAGTTATAAGAACTACCACTTCAAAAAAGAACAACAACAAAAACAAGAGACTAAGCGAGTAACACATTCCCGGCATAACAGATTCTTTGACCTTTATAATAAGTACAAGATTATTGTCAAGAAAAAGTGTATTTCCTAATAGCAAGAAAAGTCTTTAGTTAAAATTGCATTACAATCCTAGCAATACTCTCTTGAGTTTTGTCTTTATTTGACCCATATGGTTCATATCACCTCTTCCATCAATTAACACTAGTCATTACCACCCATGCATTAAATTTCTATGCTATAAAATATGTTTTTTCCTCTTCTGGTAAATTCCTTCACAATGATTTCCACAAAACCATGTAAGTGATGGAATACTGCACTGAACTAAAAGGACAAAGAGAAATTTGGAAGACCCAGAAATGGTTTGTGCTGTTTAATAAAATTAAATAAATAAAACCAAAAAGCAAACCTGCTATATATGTCAGTCCACCTAAGGAAAACTGATTTAAAATGACTATCCTAATTACACGGAGAAAACTCAACACCTTCATACTTCCACATCTCCTCCAAGAACAGATAAAACTTCCAAATTCCTTTGATCTTTATCTCATCTACATCAATCGTGTAAGCACTCACCTTAAAAAGAAAAGAATGGAGAACACAGAAGTGCAGCATCACAAGTTTTCTTAGGAAAAAAAGCTGGAATCTCTAAAATAAGATAAAACTAAATCTAAAGAAGCAAGCAAACACAATACACAAAATGATATTGGAACACATGAGAAAATATAAATACAAAATAGCACAGAACCAGTAAAAATGATTAATTTATCCATAGCATGAACTTCTTTTTTGCTGTTGGTTGTTTTTTTCTTTTCTTTTTTTTTTTTTGTCTTTTGTTATTGTTTTTTATTCTATTATTATTTGTTTTGCAAATTCTTCCAAAAGATAACTAATTGGTAGAAAAAGCATTATTTTCACTATAGTACTTTCATATTTTTTTCACAAGACTGAGAATTCAGCTTTTGACAACCTAATATCGTATTTTCCTATAGTCATCTTAAAAATGAATAGACGTTACAATGAAATATACGCCAAGAAACTTGTTAGAATTCACTCAGCAAAAATTTGTGCTTATCCTATATCATACCATTTAAACTTTGCAGATGTTTGGTGGATACCAGAAAAGATATTCACTAAAATATTTAAGGAGTGTGAACTAATAACATGAATCTCTTGGCTTGACAGGCCTCAGTATTTCAGCCTTGTATCATGGTTTATATAAAGTAAGAAACTTTTTAAAGATTTGTGACTGTAGCAGTTTTCCTGTGTCATGCAAGACTAAAATAAAGTGTCTTCTTATTCTAAAATCATTACATTTCTAGATCAGGACTTCTTATTTATTAGATCTTTTCCTGTAGTCAAATGCAAGTGCTCAATAATGGCCAAAAATGAAATATTTCAGTAGTATAAAGATGGCTGTTAGCTTGTTCAGAGCGTGTCATGGCTCTATGATTTTTGTTATTGATATTCCACATCAAGTGGAAGTGCAGTGGGAATCTCAGAAGAGACTACAGCTCCCAGAAGACTTTGCTGTTCCGTTTCCATTTTCTGGATAGTGGGAAAGATAAAACTGAGTGGAAGTCATGAGACTCTCTCTTTGCATCCTGGCAGATCAGACCTCGGCTTTCAGAAATTCTCTCATTTATTTGATTTATTAGCTTCAATCCCAAATAAATTGTATTTCTGCCATTATAATCAGTAAATTAAGTTTGCTTTCCTCCTCAGACTGTTGCTGCTGTTTTGTATTATTTTTTTTTTTCCCTTTTGTTCCCTCTCCTCCTTCCCCCAGCAATTGAACCACTGGGCCTGCTGTCCCTGTCACAGCTACAGATCTAGAAATAACTGTGACACTTATGGTGTATTGGCTAGGAAATATCAAACCAAACTTTTTAACCAAGTGTTAGCAAAAGAGCTATTTATTACACTACCACACAAAGAGTCAGAGTGCCGTATCTAGCTTTGATCTTCATAGATTAGACTGTAAGCCAGGTGGTCTGCCAGACTCTGGAAACACCAGAGTTGTTTGGTTGTTTTTGTTTTCTCTTCTTTGTTTGTGGATTTTTTTTTTTTTTTTTGGCAGCATGCCAACTATGATGCTATTCTTTATTTTAGAAAGATTGTTTAAAGGATTAAATGTCATTATGTTCAGAATTTTAATTCTTTGAACGTACTAGTTTCTTAAGTTCACTATTATCTGTTTTGGAGTTATATATTCATAGAACCACTTAGGGGTACCAATGGAGACACCTAGCTGATATGCAATGTTACATGGTTTGAGTATTGACATTTATGTCCCAGAGGAAGTAGTTTATTTTACAGACAACATGGTGCTTAAACCGGTCTCCTCTCAGTTCCTTACACTTTTTTTTTTGGAATAATTCATTGATGACATTCATAATGATCATGTTATCAACCTCCTGGAATGTATTCTTCCTTATTTACACTTTCTGGAGAAAGCCTTCTCCAAACCCAGAGAATAATGAATGGCAAGGAACATAGAAGTGTTTAGGTAAAATCTTGGATAGCTGGAGACCCCCAGTGTCATGGAATTTCACCTTTGAAAACCTACAGGACTTTGAGAATCTGAGTAGGTATTTAAATCAGGGATGTTGCAGCTTCAGTAAATATGAGGAGGTAGAAATTGTTTGGGGCCTGGCTTCTGCTTACCAAGCCCTGTATAGTATTGTCTTGGAAAAGGAGAGATGTTTCAAAACCAAGAGGGAGACTTTCCGAGCTGAGATCTAAGACAAAAGAGTTTCCAATCCAAGTGAGACTCCCTCCAATCCAAATGTGTTTCCAGTCTGAACAAGGCAGTATCTGAACCAAACGAGACAGTCTCCAATCTGAATGAGACTGCCTCCGAGTCGAGCTAGAGAGAAAGAACATCAAAACTGAACAACATGATCAGTCACAGGAGGTACTAGTATTGATGTCAGATGCCCCTGCGGAAGGACAGAAGTGGAAACAGTTGTCAGTGCATCTAGAATGGGAAGAAGAAGCAGAGGAAGTAGAAAAAGACCCAGGCAAGGGGCCCTCCACAAAACCATCATTACTGAGAAAGGCAACAGAAAAACCTAAAAGACAAAAAGAGTGGAGTGAGAAGGAGGAGGAGGTCACTGTTACCACTTCTCATCAACATCTGAAAATGACTGAAATCCAAGGTTTGAGAAAGGAGTTTTCACAGTGCCCAAATGCGACTATTGTCACCTGGTTGCTTTGGTGTTGGACGGTGGGGCCGACAGCATGTTGTTCCATGGTAACAAAATTTGCCTGCTAGGAAGCAATGCTGAAGACTGAGACATTGACAGAGGTATTAGCAGATACCTGGATAGAGCCATCACCCTCTGGAAATGAGTGTTATTAGCCACAAAGGAAAAATATCCCTTCAAAGACAATCTGAAGCCTCAGATGGAAAAAAATGGACTACCACTGAAAAACTTATCTAGTATTTGAAGGAATTAGCCATGGTGGAAACGTTGTATGACCCCATGCTTGTTCCTAATCATCCATGTCAAAAGTGTGATCCTGAGAGAACTGAGAATATGACAAGTATATGGCAGATCAGAGTAAGAACATCAGTTTTCATGTATTAGCATGAATCTCAATTAACTTGTATTTCTGCTATTATAATTGGTAAACTAATTTTCCTCCTCAGATCACTATTGCTGTTTTGTTTTGATGGGTTGTTTTTTCCCCTTTTGGTCCCTTTCCCTCTACCCCCCTATTTGGGCTGGTGTGCCTGTGAGCCTGTTGTCCCTGTAATGGATACAGATCTAGAGATAAGAGACCATGACAGAATGAGAACTGCTAAGAAAAACAAATAATATCAGACAAAAAAGTAGTATGTTACTTCCAGTCTTCCCATTAATTAAATAAAACAGTAAACTGCTCCATTTCTTAAGGCACCTGTGCTTATACTGATTTGAACATTCTGAAAAGAAAGGTAAAACATACTGAGAAAAACAAATTAACTTAAATAAACAGAAAATTCTTTCTTCTCCATAATGTCCCAATTCAAAATCAGCTTCATCATATACTTACTTATAAACCAAGCATATGCTTTTTTATTTTATTTTTATTTTTTAAGCCCACATATAAGTGTATGGATAACAATTATGTTATATATGGGTGAAGTTACCTACATGGTTAATAAGTGTACATGTGACCATACCTTCTCTACTGAAGTGTTAAATTGAGCATATTTCATTATCTTTTCTGTCCTTGATTATGTTTTCAAATACATGTTTACATACTTTCACATAAATTTTTACTATATAGAATGATAGGATGAAGAACTATGATGTACAATTAAAATTATTTTATACTGTGTAAGTATTTGCATAAAGTGAGCTATATGCAGCAAACAGTTTTTATTACCAAGGAATCCTTATACATGAGGTCTGTCCTTCCATAATCAAGTTCATTTAAAAATAGTCCTTCATTAATCTACAACAGAATATTATCTTCTTGACACTCAAAAAAGCTATTTAAATTTTCAGTCTGATTTGAGGTACTTAACATTACAAGCAGGCAGGAATATTCTGTATTTTTACAGTCATTTCAGGGAATTTGATTGCATTACTCTTGACACCCAGAGCTGTTATCTTTCACTAATTATCTGGAAAGACAAGAGAAAATTAGAGTATTTTACAACCAAATCTTTCTATCTGTATTATTCCTACTATGTTAGGAAAAGACAACACAGAATAAGTTGTGGATTGTAAACCACTGAAGATGCCTACAAAGATACACTCATGTAAAATGGAGGAAACAGTAACAGGATTTTTACAAAGCACAGCTAACTGGACTAACTTTTATCATTCTGCACACCTCCGTAATCCCTCTGTCTGGACAGTGAATTTGCGATGCATAAGTGTACAATTTCTTCATGCCTCTGAGTCATTCTGAAAATGCAGATCTTAAACTATTTTTGGTAGCTCAAGTAAAAGTTAATAATACAGAAGTATGTATTTTGTACCCCAGCAAACCTAGACACTTAATATGGAAACATATAGCTATATATGAAGATTGCCTGACTGTGTACTCCACCCAAGATCTAAGATTCTGCCCATCTGAGAATATGAAGTAATTTGAGACTGTTATCAAAGCAACTGAACAATAGCTCACTCCACTGATGCTAGTGAAATGATCAGTTATTTGAATAGCAGTCACACGCTAAACCCACTCAGAGTTGTAATTTTTAATTTAAGCTTGCCATACAATTAGCAAAATAACCAGAACATATATAGTTCTGATAAACTGATAAGGAAGTCACAGTATTTTGAGGATGAGCTTCACCTATACAAGGGTGGCTATTTTTTGATATTTCTTAAACCATGTTTTCACAGTCAAAATCTGAAAGGGAACTGCTGAACCAAAAGATATTTTCACAGTGCTTCAAAGGAAGTCTTGAAATTTTCTATAGAGTATTCTAAAATCTTCAGGGAAACATTATTAGAAGAATTGAGACAAAACTCCTGTATTTCAATTTACACACAACTAAGAAAAACAGAAGAAGCATCAGCACTGTATCAAAAGAGAGGAAGAATGAAACAGTGCGCATTAGGAAACTAGGAACTGAAAAATCAAAACGTTAATCCACTAAATATTTGAACTACCTGGAAAAAGACATAACACTGATAAAATTTGCTGCATATTCTGAATTACAAAGTCTCAGTGAGAAATACTTCTCTTTGATCTCTGTAGAAATAGAACTCTGAAACTGCAAGAATTGAACACGATGTCCAAAGAGTCAAAAAAAACTTAATTCTGAAAGAAGCCTCACTCTATGTAGACTACAACAAGCTTCAACCACACACACACTCAAAAAAAAAAAAACAAAAAAAAAAAAACACTATTAAGCATGTATGTACTTTCTCAGCAAAATGCAAATTCTCAGCTTCCACAACTCCATACCCAGCAGAATTGTACTCCCTCAGTTTCCCTACAACAGGGGAAAATTTAATTCACCCTTGAAAGCTGCCAGAAGGCCATCTCAAAATTACTAACTAAACACAACTCCAGTCAACACCAAAAATCCAGTAATAAAACTATAGCTGCAGTAGAAGCAATAAAATACTTCATACTAAAAAAAGAAAAAACTTGCAAAAAAAAAAAAAAAAAGGAAAATCTTTATTCTTGCTCACAAAATACAGGAAAAAGTCAAGAAAAACAGTCATTGTTAAACACGAGTATCATCTCGTAGGTGGAATACTCAGTAGGTGGAATACTAACTGTATTGGTGAAGTAAGAACAGCAAGAACATGCCTTAAAATTCTTAAAAATTAAAAAAAAAGGGGGAAGTAACATAGCAGGCTAAGAAACACACAGTGGATACAACAGTGTCTGATAAATTATGCCTATGAATAAAATTTAAAAGATTTGAGAAATAAAGCCAAATCCTCCCCGAAAAATACGTCACCCTTATTTTGCATGGAGAATTGGGAATTTAAGTGAGCTTAAAAGCATGGGAACCTATACTCCAGAAATGTCTAACAGGAATGTGAACTTCCAGCTCCTTTATAAGGCAGGTCATTCCTGACAATAACTAGTCAACACTGTGTCTCAATGAAAACTTCCTCCCTCAGTCAGAGATATATATTAAGAAAATTCATCTCAATAATACAAATATTTGGAATGCAACATCTGCACAGAAGGAGTCATTACGCAGAAGTAAATTTAAATATCCTGTCCCTGAATCTACAGACTCAGATACAAAAATTGCACTGAAGATTTATTTTTTTTTAATTATTATACTCGAGTTTTCTGGACACAAAAGCCAGAAAAAACAAAACAACAACAACAAAAAAAACTGCTACATCAAGCAGGCCTATATATCTTTATCCATCGTCTAACTGCAACCTAACCATACTACCCTAACTCTAACATTGCTCCACTAAATCGTGTCCCTGAGCACCACATCCAAACAGATTTTAAACACATTCAGGGATGGTCATTCAACCACCTCCCTGGGGAGCATATTCCAGTGCTTAACAACCCTTTCTGTAAATAAATTCTTCCTGATATCCTCCTCTGATGCAACCTGGGGCCATTTCCCCTTGTCCTGTCACCTGTCAGCAGTGAGAAGAGACCAGTTCCACTCTTGCTGCAACCACCCTTCAGGCATTTGAAGTGAACAACACAGTCTCCACTCATACTCTTCTTCTCCAGACTGTATAAGGCCCAGTTCCTTCAGTTGCTCCTCATAGGGCATATTCTCCAGGCCCTTCACAACCCTTGCTGCCCTTCTTTGGACCTGCTCCAGCACCTCAATGTTGTTTCTGAATTGAAGTGCTCAAAACTGAACACAGTACTTGAGGTGGGGCCTCACCAGAGCCAAGCACAGTCAAAAGATTACTTCCCTAGTCCTGCTAACCATACCATTCCTGATACCACTTGTGACTGGCCACCATATAGATTTAACTCCATTGACCACAACTCCTTAGGCCTGGCCATCCAGCCAGTGTTTCAGTCAACAGAGCATATACTCATCTGTATAATCAACAAATATACAGAGTGGTGTGGTTAGTCTGGTATCTACAGATCATACAGCTAGAAAGATTAGCACGGAACAGGATAATCAAAAATAAATGAAAATGCTCACCCATGTCCTAGGCTAGCAGAAAAAACTCCAAAAGGAGCAATTTCCAGAAAGAGATCCTTCATCAGTAGCAGTCAACCCTTAAATGGGGTCTAGGAGATGTGGAGCCAGGCTCCACTCCTCCTGGTCACACAGGTGAATTGCCTTCACCTGCACTCCCGCAGCTGATTCGGTGCTTGCCTCAGGTGATCAATAAGAGGTTCAGGCCATGATTCAACAATTCCCATACACTCATCCATACAACCAAGGGAGTCAGATTCTCCATGAGGATGTTGTGGGGAACAGTGTCAAAAATAACAAAAATAAAAACAATCCATTCTCAGCTTTCCTGTAGGCCACCTTCAGGTACTGCAAGGCCACTATAAGGTCCTCTCAGTCTTCTCTTTTCCAAGTTGAACAACCCCAGCTCTCCTAGTCTGTACTCGTAAAGGATGTGCTTCAGCCCCCTGATCATCTCTGTGGCCTTACTCTGAACACACTCCAACAACTCGATGTTCTTCTTACGTTAAGAACCCCAGAACTGGATGCAGTACTGCAGGTAGGGTCTTCTTAAAACCAAAGTAGAGGGGCAGAATCACCTCTTTTGACCTTCTGGCCCCATTTCCCCTGATGCAGCCCACAATCTGGCTGGCACTGTGAGCTGTGAGCACCCATTGTTTGCTCATATCCAGATAGTGTGCAGAGCCTTGATATGAAAAATAGGAAGTTGTTGAGAAAGTAAAGGGCAAACAAAGGGTAATGCTGTCGTATCCAAGACATAAAAAAGAACGCAACATTTCTTTAAAAAAATAATAGAGAGCCCAGAGTTGCTCAAACACCTTAACAAAAGCAGCAGGTGTACAAGTACACTCATTATCAGAAGCACATTAATGGATAGAAATGTCTACATTGAAAAGACTGCTTTCTAGATACGTCTAATTAGCCGGATAGATATACTTAGTTATATATCCGTAAATTAGTTAAAAAAAAAAGATGTAGAAAATGTAAAAAGGACAAGAGTATAGTACTTGGAAGAAGATGTGGAAAACGTAAGATAAGTCTCTGAGATCCTAATGAAGATCTCTCTTCAGGGGGATTTCTAGGAAATAACAAATGGAGCACCAATATGCTAATTTAGATAACATTCCGAGATAAAGACAACATAGTTATCAAGAGTTCACAATGTTATCTCTGATCTAACAATGAGAAATGAAGACTGCTATAGAGAGTTACCTTTGAAAGATATCTAAAGACTCAAACTTGAGAACGATTTACAGTATGGAAAACTTGGAATTAAATATGTATCAGTATTTCCTTGTAAACACAAAGACTGGAATTCATAATTTTCCATACAGAATAAAGAACACTGGATGAAACGCTCCCGTAAGCGTGAAAACAGGGAGGAGAAAAGCTTGAGGAAAGAAGATGCAGGACGGGACTCTCTCAGTCACAGCAATAAAATAGGCAATTTTGCTTTAGTGAGAAATTTCTGAGGCTGCAAAATTATACTCTGCTCTTTTGAGTGGGTGAATTCAGGTTTCTTCATATCCCAAAGCTCCTCAACATCCTCAAGTGTTCTTTCACACTAAAAATAAAATAGATCTGAGCAACAGGGATCATAGGTACAAAATGCTGAAAATATCTCCACCTAATTTCCTGATTGGTGCCTGTAGTATGAAGTTAACTTAGGAAACCAACAATTTTACACAGCAATGACATGTTCCTCACATTCTTACAAAAAAAAAAAAAAAAAGAAAGAAAGAAAAAAGAAAAGAAAAAAAGAAAAAGGACAATAAAAATCTACAACTAGAGCATGCCTATCAGTACCATAGTTTAGGAACACATCTACTAAAACAATATTAAGTATTGGACTCATTCAACTCACAGTAAAAAATCCCATCATACCCTTCTTCCTCACATAGCTCATAATCTCTTATAATTTCTTTATTAATCTCCCCTGCCCTCTCCAATAGAGACTTCTGCAGAGATGCAGAGATCAGCAAGGATGAAACACAGTTTTAAGGCCATTGCACCTTAAATAAATTATGTAGTTCCCCCTAGATAGCAGAAAGACAGACATATTATAAATCAGGGTTGCTCAAAAATAGAGAAATTATCATCTCTAGGAAGTCCAGTAGTTATTTTCAAGCATTCTAATACCTTTGGAATAAGATTACCCTTGTGCAATAGATAATAAAGAAATCCTATGAATAAATCAGCTAGGGATGCAGTCTTATTAAGTGTTCTTTTAGGGATTACGTTGTCTAGAAGAACAAGTATTTATTCCATCAAATACTGCCAAAAAGCTGGAAAAAAAGCATGTTGGTTTTAGGCATACATATACAACATTTATTCCATGTAGCCCAAAAACTGCCCATAAATTTTCCAATTAACTGAAATACCAGTGATAGTGATACAGCCTTAACATTCTGTTTCTGAACCAGTCATTGTAATGCTGTAAAATGAAATCAAAGAAATGTTAGGAATCTTACAGAGGTATGTTTACTCCTGCAGGCATTTACTACTACTTGTTAGCTTTACCTTCTGCCCTTGATATATTTAAAATTTTCTTCTAGTCAGGATGCTGAAACTTCATGTGACCATTTAAGGTAGCCTTTGAAAACATTAAATGGAAAACAGATGCAAATTCTGTAGATTTGGCTTACCCATTAAAAATATCCGTTTCTTTTTAACCAAAAAATAAATAAATAAATAAAATAAAAATAAAATTGCACTGGAGTATCTCAAATGCCAGCTAAGACACATATTTCTTTAGGTTAAAGTTAAAAAATTTCTTTCACATGGAAGGAAAATAGAAAACTGCAAGACTTCTCACAAAAAAGTAAAAATATCCAAAAGTAACAGACATTTCAAGCTAGGCTAGCAAAATAATTTTGATGTTTGGAAAATTCTACTAATTAAGAATAGATAATTGATGCACTTAATGATAATTTGACAAATTCCCATTCTTTGTGAAATAGGCTAAAAATGAAAAAAAATAACCTAAACAAAAAAGAACCACAACAACTGATCTAAGAGCCCATCTGTTATTTATAGTAAAATAAATTGTTAAATAGTGAATATTTATTACTTAAGCAATGACAGTTTTCCAAATAAAGTTGATGGCATCCTGCCAATAAGTAGAATACATAGGCATCTGGCAAAATTCCATTTCTTCAGTGCATACTGTTCAAAATGATTCTTGGTGGATTCATATTTCTTTCCACCAAAATGCATTTTATTCCCTTATTTATGAGACAGTATAAATCAATTCAACAAATGTTTTATTAAGCTTTCTTCTCCATATTTGAATTTATCACTGCTAAGATTACCTGAAATAAAAGCTGCTGTCAAGTAAGAAAAAGCACAAAGGGTCTGATCCACACAATACTACTGTCAAAGGAAATCTTTTTCACCAGCCACTGAGGGCTTTGAGTCTATTAGGACAGTCATTCTAAAGCATGAAGGAAAAATCTATCTATGCTATTAAGGTAGAAATTAATACAAACAACTCAAAAAAAGGCTTGCAAACTTAACAATTAAACATCATATTTAGTTAAGTGCCTTTCTTTACCAATATTCATTAAGTAAGTTAATTGTTTCACCACAACTAACAAGCAAACTGCAATAGTTCAGAGAAGGTAGGTAGTTTATAAATAAAACAAAGTCTGGAAGTCTTATTTTAATGAACTATTCCAAGAGCTTGAGTCAGATCTATCCAATTTATCCATCGTGAACACAACAGGCATTGTGATATATGCACACAAAACAAAATAAAACTAAATACTATGTCTATGCTTTCATCACCGATGAATATCCAGTTTGCCTTAGTTACATTTCAACAGTTTTTCCTACAAAATCATACGGCACATTTTTAGATTAAAAAAAAAAAAAAAAAAAAGGGAATATGTTCAATCTGGGTAGCCAGCATATCTGAGGCAACAGAAATAACAAATCAACAGTGTAAATTTCAAATGTCTTCACAAAGCACGGAGACTAAGTTTTTATTCTAAATAAAGTCACATTACTGTATTTAGCTACTATTGCTATTTCTGGGTGTTTCTGTGAAACAAAAGAGCATTCTCATGACTAGAATCAGTCCTATTATTCTTGAATATACTCACATTTTCTCACTAAAACAAGTTGATTTCTGAAGTGCAATGAATGTGCTGATTTCTTTTTTCCTCAGAAATACTACAGGAAACATTGGTGTAAAGACATAAGACTATAAATTCCTATCCTCCATCAGTATCACTGACCACAAAGAAAACCCCACAACTGGCTGCAGGCATTCAACATCCATCATTGCTCCTGAAACCTAATCTTTCAGTGAAGGACAGCTGCACTGGGCAGTAGTTAAGCAGCTTTCTAAGATACACTATCATCCCAAAGAAATATAAATAAATAAATAAATATTCCTGCCCTATTTTCTGAATAGTGTTTTAGAAAACTCTTACTGTGAGTACTTCAAGCCAAACTTATGACTTTTATCTACACATCAGCAGACAAAATTCTAATCTAGTGAACAGAAACAATGCTTTTAAAATTTGATTCTTCTTGTATGCAAAATATAGCTGTTTGCTTATTGATAAAAAAAAATACCAGCAAATTCCTACATCAATATGTAGTACACCTGTAAAGAGGATTTCAAAAAAAAAAAAAAGTACCATAAAGTGTAAGGAAATGATGCAGCTGGTGTTCATAGCACTGAAAACCTAGGCAGGAAATTTCTGGTCCTACATTTACAAACTGTCTTTTTAAAAAAGACATCCCTGTGTATAATAAATTCCAGATAGGAAGAAAAGTCCTTCCTTTAAGAACAGTAAAAAGAAAAAGAAATTATAAATGTGATTCACAGATGTTTAATTATTCAAGTGAACACAGATAAAATAATCATATCTTTGTATCTTTGCAAGTAATTGTGACACATGTCTTTCTCATTAAACCTTTCTTTCTGTGACATAAAAGAAAAAATGTATGTATATTTCCCACATATTTTAGTAACTTTAATAAGATTACTTCTGATTAAAAAAAAGGAAAAAGAATTGTGTTTTAACTTTAATAAAGGATATGTTCCTCATTTTTATAAAGGATGGAGAAATCTCTTCTCAAATTTGAAAATTGCAGGGGAGAAGGGGGGAGAAGGGGGGAGAAGGGGGGAGAAGGGGGGAGAAGGGGGGAGAAGGGGGGAGAAGGGGGGAGAAGGGGGGAGAAGGGGGGAGAAGGGGGGAGAAGGGGGGAGAAGGGGGGAGAAGGGGGGAGAAGGGGGGAGAAGGGGGGAGAAGCAATCTCTTTATTCCTTGCACACTGAATTCTGCTTTGGGGGAAAGGCTTTATAAAATCACACAGCCGATAGGTAGTTCAAAAACATTTAAGAATTTTTTAATCCAATCAGTACTGTAAACCAACTGGAATTATCAAGTTCAAACTTGGAAAACAATTACCTTATGAAGGTCAGAAAGACTGCAATGTTGTTACTGGAATGTCTGAATCGTCCTTCATTGAGCCAAAACAAGTATCAAAAAGCCAGGTTTTGGATAAAACCAGTACATGAACAAATCTGAGACATGGAAATTAAAGTGGGATTGAGCATGTTTACAAAAATATATAATTTTTCATCAGTTTAGGACCTGACCTATGTTAGTTTCAGTCAGGTTGGCACAGACTAAATTCATTATGAGAATCAGCCAATTCTTCCATCTAAAAAGTCAGATTTTACACATCAGTTACTGAACTCTGACACGCAGATATGCAATTTCCAGAACACTACGAACTGTAAAAGAAGAGCAACACACTTGCCTGCATTACCGCATCTGATGAACTGCTTGGAGCAACAGTATGCATTATCTGACTTCAACATATGTGAGCAGTTCAGCTGGCACTAACTTGTACATCCATTTTGATCATCTGCAAACAGCAAATTACTTTGTATACCAGTGCACTGATTCCCCTAATTAGAAGATTACTGGAAAACTCAAATAACTTTGTTGTGTTTAATTGTATAGAAGTACAGCACAAGGCACGGTAGCATATTATGACATGTGCTCTAGTGTTATAAAACGAAGTGCCTGAAATTCCATCATTTTCAGTTGTCTTACATGAAGAAATTTTCCTGGAAGGAACACATAAGACACACAGGTATAAGGAAGGGATTTGATCTTTGCAAAAAAAAACCCGTATTTTTATGTTTTGGAACTCTACTGCAAAATCAACCCCCCACTATCACCTTACCATTTGTGTATTTAGTTATTTATTTATTTGATAGAGGATGTTACTGTGCTATGGTGCTTACGGAGAAGGATATCACAGCATTAAGCATAAGACACTTTAAACTGTAAGTCTTTTTCTCTTATAAAGTGTAGACTACGCAGATTTACTGAGAAATTTAAAAATAAACTGATAAATAGAATAGTTACTGTGAATAGGTACTTCTATGAATGAATTTAAATAACCCAAATGAATAATAATGATCTTCCAAGTAGCAATGCTTTCAGTATTTATATAATTTACTCAATGTAACCATTTTATTTGCAGATAAATCATATTATTTTATCTCTATATTTGCTGCATTTTAGATAACCATTTTCTATAGGAAGCCATGAACAAGCGATGTTTTAATAAATATTATCAACTGCAAACCAAAAGCCATCTGAGCTTTTGAAATGTAAGCTAAAATTCTGCAATACTAAACATATGGTTCTATCAATGCACAGCAGCTTAAACAGCGAGTGAAGTGAAGCTTGTTGGAATGGAATTTACAGGCAAAGCACTCTCATGCAATTCTTTTTTACACCGTAAGATTTCTTCAATTGTACTGAAACTTTCAGTGTAGTAGATCTCCAAGAGAAACAGCTATTCCTATTTATTAAATCACCAATAGTATATTAGAACATGGATTCCAGCTTTAGGTTGACAAATTGCCATGGTACATTCATTCACTAGCTTCACTTATGGCCTCTTGTGAAGAAAACAATGATTGAGCAGATAACATAAACAGTTCACAGACTATATGAAATTTAGTTTTCATAAAAATATTGTATGCTGACCATTCTAGACCAACTGTTGTTAAATAGATCTAGAGCCTAAGCAAGCTCTTGTTAAAATACTAACAGAATTGTGTATCTTTGACTTAAACTGCCACTATCTATACCTTTTCCTCAAGTGTTAAAGAATTGAAGGTTAAAAAATTGTCACTGTCTTATGCTGAAGTGAAACACGATAGTTCATGGTCCTGTACTATATTGATGTATTGTATTGATAATAATAATAATAATAATAATAATAATAATATCATAATAATGATAATAATAATAATAATATCATATATATAATTGATATATTGTATTGTATTATATCCTGTACTATCTTGATATTCAAAGGGCAAATGAAGTGCCTAACCCCTGCATTTTGGAGACACTGCCTTAGTTTACTGATACTCTGTAGGACTTAGATTTTCATTTGGATGTCTGCCTTTGCACAAGACCTTTAAAGTGTATTTCATTAAATTCTGTCATGATTTTGCATAAATGCTTACACACATTTCAAAAAGCTAAACTTGGTCAATATTTGCAAAACTGTTGTCGGAAATACGACAAGAACTCTCTTGCTGTAACTGGTCCAGCGTCGCATGACATATAGAACTATGAAGTTTTAAAGATAGCTTATTTAAAATATAGCATACCAGAAGGAGACTGCATTTTGATTGTATGACCTATACTGATGCAGCCAGAAAATCCTTTTAAATAAGGAATTTTGAAGGAGCTTAGTAACAGAAGTTTATTTTGAAGGAAATCCAATATGCAAATATTTCAGCTGTGCTCTTTTACAAATTGTCTGTCTTGTCAGTCTGAAAAACTGAAAACCAACAATGGAACACTGTAAGTATACTTGACTTTACTGCTTAGTGTCTATCAAGAATGCTATGGTTTGTCAACTTTACATTTCTGAAATTGACATTCAAAAATGTACAGCTCATCTCCAGCCCAGATCCCAGAAATGCTGAGTACCCTCTAGCCAAAACCTTAGAGTCTGCACACTTGCAAACTTGCATAAGACTTACAAAGCTAGTTTATATACACCATCAATCTACATCTGTTGCCGCCTTAAAGTAATCCTGTTTAGTTTATCTTTTAACTCTACACTTGCATTGAACAGTACCATTACTAATCTAATAGAAGAAACACAAAAGCAACAAATCTGATTTCCTCAGCTTACAGAAAATATGAAGTGCACGGAGACATACAAATCTGACTGCCCAAAATTTGCACCTCCTATGTCAGCATTCTTCCCTAGCTGCCACAACAGTCAGGAGTGCAAGGAGGAAAAAGCTTTATTGGACACCATAAAGGACTGGGTGTACAGATGTAGAAGAGCAAAAATCTCCAAAATGATACATAAATTGTATGTATGTCCTAAATAACAGCAGTCTCACTTGTTTCTAAGGAATAAGTGGGTGACAACTTTGCTTTTGATGTTAGGTATCTATGGAATAAATGTCTGGTGAAAGTGTTAACATATGCCATGTACTGGTACGTGCTGTATGAGAGCAGTTTATACAGGCCCCTAGTGGCTTAGCACACACAGCAGAGGATGAAGAGGGATTCCTACTCTGGCTTTTATAGTTTTTGTCTGTGCTTTATTCAAATGTAGAAATGAAGGGCAATCAAGAAAACGAAAGCTGAATCACTGACTAGATTTAAAACAGTGGGTATTTCATTCTTTTATACACCCCCATATCTGTTCTTATAAACCATCCCGTGGCACTAAACATTGACTTACTGTCCTCCATTTAGTTTGCTGTCAATGCTGCTATTTGAGTTACATAACAGTCAGAAAAGGATTTTTAATTCATGTTACTCAATTCTATTATTTTAAAGTTAATGTAAATTCTAAAAGTAAATTCTAAGGTACTTTATCAAAGTCTAACAATACTGAAACAGTGTTTTCCTTACCACACTATTCCTTACAGATTGCTGTAGCACACACAAGCAGTAATGAATCTCTTAGTTCCTTCTTAGAGTAGAAGTCTTCTACTCAGGCAAAGCTTTCAGTGCTTACAGCGTATATAGAAAAGCTATACATCATTTCTTCACTGAAAGAAATCTAAATATACTTCACCATATTACCACAAATGACAAAACTAAAATTGGAAAGCTACTCCTGTAACAAGTCTCATTAAATCCCTCTTCCTTTCTAAGTAACACATTTCCTTCAAAATTCCATGCTAATACATCTACAGCTTTTTAACAATTTTGACAGGGCAAAATTAGACAGCTGAATTTATTAAACTGATCAGCTGTCAATTTTGCACATTAAAAAACAAAAACAGCAATAGTAGATTTTATGAGGCTGATTTCAGAGAACGTATAAAAAAAAAAATCACCACCTGAATGCAAGTACATGTGATTATACTTAGGAGAGGGGAGAATCTTTTCTTCTTCAGAGTTGCTCTGTTTAAGAATTTTAGGCTGTTTAAGAAATTGTGTGCTTCCAACCAAGCAGAAAGTCATATCGTATGCTATACATTTTTATACTAATATAAAAAAGTACTAACAATTATAACACTAGAAAGCACTAACAGATACCAGAGAATGGAAAAATAGTTTATGTACTATACATTTTGCTATCTCTGCAACAAAATTTACAATGAACCTCCCAGATATTCACAGAAATTGGGAGCAATCTCTGAAAGTCTAAGACAATAGTCATAACTTCCTATAATACATTGTAAGTTAATGAGAATATAGGTTTCATGAAAGAAAGAAAGAAAGAAAGAAAGAAAGAAAGAAAGAAAGAAAGAAAGAAAGAAAGAAAGAAAGAAAGAAAGAAAGAAAGAAAGAAAGAAAGAAAGAAAGAAAGAAAGAAAGAAAGAAAGAAAGAAAGAAAGAAAGAAAGAAAGAAAGAAAGAAAGAAAGAAAGAAAGAAAGAAAGAAAGAAAGAAAGAAAGAAAGAAAGAAAGAAAGAAAGAAAAGAAAGAAAGAAAGAAAGAAAGAAAGAAAGAAAGAAAGAAAGAAAGAAAGAAAGAAAGAAAGAAAGAAAGAAAGAAAGAAAGAAAGAAAGAAAGAAAGAAAGAAAGAAAGAAAGAAAGAAAGAAAGAAAGAAAGAAAGAAAGAAAGAAAGAAAGAAAGAAAGAAAGAAAGAAAGAGCAGTATGTAGACTCATCTCAAAGAGAGCAGTTTAAGGTGACAAGTGAAGGAGCACATAAATACAAAATCTTAGCTGCTCTCTGTAAATGAACCAATCCTTTTACATATGTCAGAACTGGGAACTCAAAAACTATCATCCCTGTGAAGAAACTGTCATGCCTCTGTGAGGCAACAGCTGTGCAAAGGCTGGGCAAAAGAATAAAATACTCATGACAATAGTCTGAAGAAGTACCAAGCAGGAGCAGGCACTCAAAAGCCGTACACGCAAGGGTAAGTGGCGACAGCTTAAACAAGAAATAATATCATTCTGTGAGGGAGTGAGAACGGAGGAGGGGAGGGGGGAGTGAGAAAACGTGAAAAAAAGAATTCAGTGAAAGGAAACAACTGTTTTATTCTCCGGTCTGGGAGAGCCTGCTCGCAGCAGAAGCCCTCATAGAGGGAGAGGGAGCTGGTAAGTTTTCTGAACAAATCTTCGAGTCCCTACATCAACGCTAAGAACGCTGAGTTTTCAACCCGATGTGCTCTCTTTTAAGTGGTTTCGGGAGAGCAAACAAAGAAATTAAAAGCCCAACCAGTGAAAAGCTTTGCATCCCCGTGCCTCCCTGCTCCGCCGAGACAGAAGGAGAAGGAGGAGGGGAAGGGAGCCCTCCTCGGACCGCAGCCGGGAGTCCCTCACGGCCGCTCACCCCATGCGCCCCTCACCATGGCAGCCGCCTGGCCTCGGATTCCTCCTGCACCCTCCCCTCTTCCTCACTGATTAAATGCAATTATTAATATTAATAATTCTCCCATCAAAGCAAACGGCCGAAGCGTAATTCATGTAGACCTCCGCACACACACACGCCCTCTGCCCGTGCGGAGCGGCAGGCAGTTCAGTGGAAACGTCGACTCTGATCAATCACTTGCCCTCATCCTACCCCCACCCCCCGCCACACACCACAACTCTCCTCGTTTCCCGAGCAGGCCTCGCTCTTGGGCTGGAACCCGCTGGAGTGGAGCGGATAGAAGAGGGGAGAGGGCTGGCAGCTGCCTGGAGGGAGGCCCGGGGCAGCCGGGGTAGAGCCGTGCGCGAGGCACACGTGCGCCGCGCTGCACACCCGCACACACACAATCTTTAAGCGCGCTCGCAAGCACAAACGCGCCGAAAGAGGTAGCCGCGATGGAGCGGCGGTGGAGAAAATGGGTCAGGAGAGGAGCGGTTACCTGGTCATGCTGGCTCCCCGGTCCCAGAGGCAGCCAGCGCCGCCGCCTGCCCGCCCTCCACCGCCGCCGCTTCCCGCCGCCACCTCCTCCCGTTGCTCACGCTCGTCTCCGAGGCGCCCAATTTAATCCAAGCTCCGCAACAGCAGCAGCTACGAGCGGAGTCGCCGGCCGCTGCTGCCGGCACGGGTGCGAGTCTCACACTCCGGCGCTGAGGAGTAGGAGAGAGTCAACGAGAGTCCGAAAATCCAGCATCCAGCAGAGCCAGGTCCCCGCCTGCCTCTCCTTCTAGCGCCCCCTCTCCTTTTCTCTCCTCTGCTCCGCTCTCTTTTTCTCCTTCCTGCGGCGGCGGCGGCGGCGGCTGCTGCTGCTGCTGCTGCTCCCGGGCGCGCTCTCTGTTCCCGAGCCGCTGCTCCGTTTCCCCTCCTCCTCCTCCTCCTCCTCCTTCTCCTTCTTCTCCTCCCCCCTCTCTCTCCTTCTTCCTTCCCCCTTTGCTTTTTTTTTTTTTTTTCTTTCTTTCTTTCTTTCTTCCTTCTTCTCTCTTCAAGCAGATTATTTGGCTACAAATAGCAGCGAGGTCGCCCACCCAATCTCCAACTCTACCACCCCTCCTCTGGGAGACGGAAAAAAAAGAAAAAAAAAAAAAAGAAAAAAAAGAAAAAAGTGCGGCGCAAACAAAATCGAGGGGAGGGATGGTGTACGGCGGACAAAAATCCTGGGGAAGCTTCCTCGAGAGCCCCGGCACCGGCAGCACCTCCCTGCCCGCCCGCTTCTCCGAGGGCGCACGGGGGCAGCGGGGCAAGCGGTGCGGCGAACGCGCTGCTGGAGATGGCACTCTCTTCCTCCCTCTGTTTTGTGCGCGGTTTGTTGTTGGTGGTTGGTTGTTGTTTGTTTTTAATCCTCTTAGGCTGTGTGGATCGCAGGATATGTATGGCCTCGAGTGTTGGGAAAAGCTTGTAGCCGAGCTCTGGGAGAGTGAGTGAGGGAACGAGCGACGCAACGAGCTCTGCCTGGATAGAACAGCAGCAGCCAGCGCCCAGCCCGGCCTGCCCCGCCGGCTGGAGGGGCACGCGAACCCCACGCCGAACGCGCACACACACACACACACACACACACACACACACACACACACACACACACACACACACACACACTCCACGCACGCACACGCGGGGGGAGGCGGGGAGGGAGGGTGACGTCACTCCGCTCCGGCCCGGGGCGCATCCCGGCGGGCAGCGGGGGGGGCAGGGCCGGGCCGCGCTGCTCCTGGCTGCCCGGGCCCGCCGACTTCGTCAAGTCGAGATGCTCGTCGTCTCCCTCCCTCAGAACTTCCCTCGGTAAGTGGATTTTGCAGGAGTTGAAGTGTTTCTTCAGCGGGACATCTTGTCCTGTTTTAGGCCCGGCTGAACAAATGCTTGGGGTTACCGGGTCGGGGAGGGGTGTCTGGAGTATGTTAGGAGGGATGTTACAAGGCGGTATTAGTGCATGCGGTCGCGGTTGTACTTGGCAGCTCCCTGAATTTCTCCCCAAGGAATGGTCAGGTTTCATGTCCGTGGAGCTCTGAGCTGAGCTGCGAAAAAGTCTTCGTTTTTCTTGTCCCATCCCATCGAACTCTTGCAAAGAAGGAAGGGTGTATAGAACCGAGATGGAAACAACAAGATTTTGATGAAAAGTCTTTTGGAATACTACACTGTTAGCATCTAAGCCTCTTCAGAAGCCCAGAGCACGTGCCGTCTGCGCCTCAGATCCTCTCGTGTAAAAGGGCAGTAAGGTGTCGGGATGAGAAGAATAAAAGCACTTGTCAGTCAGAGCAGCAGCAGAAGTCCCTTAAGATAGGTGGCACAAAACTGAGTGTTCTGACTGTCATGGTTGTGCAATGACAGGTGCATATTTTCCACGTCGTTGCTTCTGTCCTGGAACCAGACTTCCCAGCTCAGCTGTTGAGCCCTGACTCCAAAGTCAGCCATGGAGATCCTGGCAAACTTTGTGGCAGAAAGTGGCTACTTTTCTGCAGAGGAGAGGGATTTCAATACTTTCTATCATACAGTGATATTTTATGTCCACTGGAAGGTAGTGCTGCCATAGCCAAGTCTATTTCTGACAAAAGCCAAGATTAAACATTGTTCCCTTCCTCTCCTATAAATCTCTGTCTGCTTTTGGCACTTCTAGTTACAGGATGAACAGTAGTCCCCCGCATAATCTTACACTTAAAGGAGCACTAGTCTTTTCCAAATAATCTTCCAAAAAGCTGAATGATGTTGTATAAAAACAACTTGGTTTGAAAAAGTAAACACGAGATGTAGCACTGATGACTACTTTTTATCTTGACAAAAAAAAAAAAAAAAAAAAGAAAAAGAAAAGGAGCTATTTGGTGAAAGATGATACTTTCAACTGGCAGCTTCAAAGTAAAGAAAACAAACAAACAAAAAAATCAAAATGTTATTTTATCTCCACTGAAATACATGTGGTTAAAGAAAGCAAAAATTAAATCCTCACCTTTGCTCCCTTGACTCCAGTGACTGCAAGGTTGTTATGTGCTTTGAAATGGCAATACTAAATAGGTATTTCAGGTTTTAATGTCATGTCCCAGCAGTTCTTATCAGTATTCTTAGCTGTTTTAGTGCTCTTCAAGCTGTGATCCTCGCGTGACATTGAATAATCAAGCAATAAAACCATGTGTTTTATATTTTTCATGTGGTATCACAATGTGGATGTGAGTTTTGGGACTACATTTAGCTTTCCATTATCTTAGAGTTACTGTTTCTCCTGTTCGGTAAGCAACAGTATGCTTGGAACAAATGTATTTCATCCTGTGTAGTATTAAGCAGGTGTAGTAAATATTATTTATAAGATCTCCAGATTTTGTAGTGATGTCAAATAAATAATAATAATTATATTAAAAAACCCTGAATTCATTTAATGATAATAATAATAATAATAAACATGAAGGTGTGATGTATTTAATATTTAGTGTGTATCATGGCTTGGTATCATCAGTATAAATGTTATATTTAGGGTAGTAGTGCACTCCTATACATGCCATTGACAGTATATATATATTATTTCATAATACATCTTTAATGTTTTTTCTTCATTATCAGAGGAAAGAGAACATCAAGGAGCATAATTAATCCATTACAAACTACATATTAAAGTGGATTTTTTTTCTTTAAGTATATATATATATATATATATAAATTCAAACACAGCCTCTACATTAGTTTCTATTTTTGCCAAGATTTCATCAGTACGTTACTGTGAGGTTAGTATGGCACTGACTTGGGAAAACATAAAACATCCACACATTTTATTCACTTCAAAATGTTTCTTGTAAAATGCTGAACAATCTCTAAGATGGTAATTAAATTAGGTTTGGAAGATATATTTTTTTCTTTCAGGGTAGAAGGCAGAAAGCACCTTTTATGTCACCCGAAACTGAATATCACATATTCCTTCTGACTTTTTATAAAAACATCTTTCTCTCATCATTCGAAGTTAACTATTGAAATCCTATTTGCCTGTTTGTGCATCTGCTATCCGTGTCTTCACTGAGGCTGTATACTAGCAGCATAATTCTTATTTTGAAGTGCAGAATGAAAGTGCAGGTTTAAAATTTAAAAGACGGCAGAGGAGAAAAATAAACCAGTGGCTTTCCTTCAGCTCATCAGAATGCTTATCTGTGACCATACCCTGGGTGACTTCTGTCATAACTTTTAAAATACAACTCAGAGGACCAGCCATATTGCCTCATGTCTCAGTCTCATGAATTCCATTTGTTAAATTGTACTCTATTAATAGTGTGCAGTACTTTGTTCCTCTTGGCTGTTCTGCCTTGGATTGTATCCCTGGTAAAAAGAATCCCACTAAGCTCTGGAGCACAGTAGGACATTCCTTTAACAACTGGAACCAGTGGACCAGTGGACATGAGATTACTATACTGCATGATCAAGAAGTGGGGAAACTTGACAAAAAAAAGTTACTTTCTGCATGTTTCTCCTTTTTTTTTTTTTTCTTTTTTTTCTTTTTTTTTTTTCCTTCTCCTGCATGTGCTATGTTATGCATTATGGTAGTTTTATTATTATTACAGTTATTTATGTGTAATACATGACGAGGTATCAGATGAACTCTAAGAGATGATTTGTCCCAAAACTGCATTGGTGCATCTGCATCTCTTATAGATTGACTTACAAAACAGCTACAAGAAACTTTCCTGAGTTATTGTACTCATATTTGAAAACCTGCATTTGTAAGCCATAGATACAGTGAGCTACTATTATTAAAGATAATAAAAAGTTCTAGACAAGCAAATGCATGTTGTCTACATGAAAAAATACATTTAGCTAACACTTAGTACACATCTTTTAAATGCTGATTTAATATGTCAGCAACCTCAGCAGATATCCTTGCTACTTGTCTTTGTTTCGGAAACATTTGTGATTCATTTGAATTTCTTAAGTGAGGAAAGTTGGGTAGAGAGAAGAAAGCCATCTTAGTGTAGTTGTTAATGACAGTTTTTGAACATTTGCTATTGTGTGTCCGCTGCCTTAAATAAGTGAGTCCTTATATACTTGTATGATCTGCCTGGAAAGTTTTAAATTCATTTCAGAAATGGACTCCAGTCTCAAATTCTGCTATGTATATATATATATATATATATATTTATATATATATAAACACACACACATATGTATATATATATATATATATATTCTTTCCTGTGGAAATTAGGATTTGTTAGGCAGAGAAGATTCACCTTACTGTCTCTCCTCTGGAAAGGGAAGCAAGCAAAAGTCAACTACCTACTCAGTCGCAGTGGTTAGCCAGCAAGATTGTCTGTACTTGGTCCAGTCTCTTTGCTCTACAGAGCTGTCACCACTACTTGCTGTACCACAGACCCCAGCCCTCATGGAAAGAAGTTAAGTTAACAGTGAAAGGCGTTAAATAAGGGCAGTAGAACCAGGGGGTGAAGTACATAAATACAAAGTAATCAGGCTTGACTGTTTCTACTGCTGAGGGGAAAAACAAACAAACAAATAAACCCTACTGTATTGCACCTCCTTCCTTCCTTCCTTCCTTCCTTCCTTCCTTCCTTCCTTCCTTCCTTCCTTCCTTCCTTCCTTCCTTCCTTCCTTCCTTCCCTCCTTCCCTCCTTCCCTCCTTCCCTCCTTCCCTCCTTCCCTCCTTCCCTCCTTCCCTCCTTCCCTCCTTCCCTCCTTCCCTCCTTCCTTCCCTTCCTTCCCTTCCTTCCTTCCTTCCGTCCTTCCACTGGAAAGAGCAGGAGGCCTAGAAGACTAGTAGTTAATTGCATAGTTCATGAAGATCTATAGGGACTTGGAGATGATGAAGCAGGATCAGAATTATCAGAGTGCACTAGAGTATGTGCCACAAACTGAAAATAAACAGCAGCATATGTAGTGAAAGCTGTAAATAAGATTTGTAGATAGAGAAGACAGCTTTGTCTTTTACTGCTAGAGTATTTGGGGTATTTCAGATGTAGTGAGAACTCTGCTAACAATTTAAAAAGAACATACTTAGAATACAGAACACAATCTGGTGCTATTTTTCTTAAAGATATCATGCATGTATATGTAATGCATGTACGCACACAGGTGTGGGAGGTCTGCTTCAAGATTTGTGTTTCGTTTGAACATAGTGCAGTAGATAGGTGTTCATTTTGTTTTTGTTTGTTTGTTTTATTTTTTCTTTTTTTTCCCCTTTATTTTCTTCTCGTTTCAAAATATAGCCTTCGTGGGGGAAAAAAAGTAGTCCTAAATTATTATGACAGCAGCAAAGAGCTAATTGAGAAAAATGCGTGATATTTTCTGTTAGAAAAGGAAAATGGGATCCAATAAAGGAAAAAGTAGATAAATGACAGCTATCCAGTTCACACCTTTCACTACAATCAGAGTCAGCATACATCAGTTTGTGTGTTAGTATTATACGACTGCTTTCATGATCTGGTGAAAAAAAAGACACAATTTTGCATCCGTAGATCAGAGATGGTAGTCTTTATGAAACTACTCAGTGTAAGTCCTGATTGTAAGTAATTGAATTCATGTACTTTAAAACTCAGGAATAAAAGGAAGTTACTAACCAATTTATACAACTATAAGATTGTGTTATTCTTTTATTTGAATACTGCCTTCTCATTTTTAAGGAAACACTTTTATTTAGTTTATGTAGCTTGCTTTATATAAAAGCTTCTGAAAATACTTTGTATAAAAGAGTATCTCTAACAACAAGCTGATCTAAGTGAAGCCTCATGAATCAAAACATTCCCTCCTGCCAAATGTTAAGGAGGTTCAGATCACAGCATTGCATGTGACAACGCTGTGCTCACTGGCAGCTGAACAAGGGGTACAAGGAGGAGTGGAAGTCTTAGTTTACTTTCCAGCTTTGATCCTTTGGTTCTTGACTATAGAAGTGTTACAGAATTAATCTCCTCAGTCATCTGAGAGATGGAGTGTATCTCCATACCTCTCATGTTACCTCCCTTTCTCTACTTAATCAAGAGACATATACAGGCAGTGAAAGGAAGGTACAAGACACAGACTCACCTGGGAGAGGTGCATCTGTAGAGAATATTGCAGGATAGAATGGGAAAATTGAAAGGAAGAATACAAAATGAAATTCTTTACGTGTCTCTCCATAAGGTTACTTACAACTAAAATTGTGATGTCATCATTTATGTGAGTCTATAAACATTTCATGAACAGTATGCTAAGTTTCTAGAGAATCAAAATAAGATTTCTCTGAAATGATTCCTGCTGTACCCTGTTTGATCTGTTTCAGGATGGCTAAGTTTAATTCTCTTTTGTTGAACCAAATTGATTCATATAGATTCAGATTATTAGTTTTCCCCAGAACATAACTCCCAAGAGCTTCAGATAATATGTTTCCTGATAAAAACAGAGAAAATTTTATGTGGCTTGATTATCAGTGTTTGGCTGGGCAGAGTTTCAGCCCAACTTTTAGCCGACAAGTGTCTAAATTAAAAAAAAAAAAAAAGAAAAAAAAAGAAAAAAAAGGTCAGTATTGATAATTATGCTCAAGTCTCAGAAACACAGAATCACAAAATTTTTAAGGTTGGAAGAGACCTCTGATCCAACACCTCTGCTCAAAACAGGCATGCCTAGAGGAACTTGTTCAGAGCCACATGCAGATTGCTTTTGAAGATCTCCAAGAAGGGAGGAGATTCCACAACCATGCTGGATAACCTGTGCCAGAGATCCATCACTCGCACAGTAAATAAATGATTCTTGATGTTTAGGTGGAACACCTTACGTGTCAGTTTGTACCCACTGCCTCTTGTCCTGTCATTAAAAACCACTGTCCTGTCCTGTCATGTCCTGTCCTGTCATCAAGGACTTCACAGGAAGCTAAATTATTCTCTCATTTCTAAATGTGATTTCTCCAGAAGTACCTGTAAGTTTATTAGCAGGTCAGTCCTGATAAAAACACCTGAAGTCTGTACTACGAAGTGTTAGCCTAGCATTTTTCATTCACATTATTTCCAATCTAAATGTTGTGAATTCTTTAAATTTGATATTAGAAGGAATGTTTCAATAGTGTGATCAGGACCGACCTACATAAACATAAATTTCACTGAAAAAGAATAGGAATTTTTTACTTGTAGTGACTCTTTCTATAACACCTTTATATTATTTTAGTTTACGTTTTCTTTTATCCCACCCAATAATCATGGAATGCATGCATATTGAAGTTATTCTCTTACAGAATGTAGTGTATAAACTATGCAATATCACATCCTTACATCCTTCTAAGGAAGACTCTGTATTTTGAGCAGAACAAGAGCTGTTAAAACCACATTATCCAAACAAATCTTCTCACCACACAACACTTGCTAATAATTCTCATTCTCAGCAATTCAATTAAAACAGAAATTATGACACTGAGCATAATCTATATTTTAGCCAAAGAAGATATTCATGAAGAAGGAATGGAGAGATTAAATCTATTGTATTGACTCCAGATTATTATCAGGCTTGGATGCCAAGTCATTCGTGCTTTAATATGGAAGGGCACATTTCCATATTAAACTAGTCCTGTGATGCAAATCATGTATTAGTCATAGTTTTCCAATCAAACTTATTTTTCAACAAGGGAAATAAATTTTCAAAGTTCTTTTGTAAAACTGACATTACTTATAAACTTCAGCAGTTGTTTGTTTGTTTGTTAGTTTTTAGGATGTAAATATAGTTCAATGAGCTCCATGTAATCCTTTTGTAAAGGCCCAAACTAGTGAAACATGGATGGTGTAAATCAAATCCAAAAGCTAAGAATTTGCTGTTTTTTTTTCAGGTTTCTTTTTTCATTGGGATGGCAAAAAGTACTTCTATTCTGATATAAAGTACACAAAATGGACAATAAATTTCAACTCCATTATTTATGATTCTTATTTTTAATCTCATGTAGGTTCTGAATATTCAGGATACAATTCTGATATTAAAAAAAGAAAAAAAAAATAGAAGACAAAGAAAGAGACTATTCCTTCTCCTTACTTACTTTGAATTTCCTCCTCTTCATTTGAGTCCTCAAACTCTTGTTTGGTACTGCAACAATGTTGTTAGCCACCAGTTTCTTCTCATTCTCTTACAACTACTGACATACAGTATCTTCTTAGAATTATCTACTTCTTATGTCTTCCAATACATCCTTTCTGTATCAAGTAACTATGCTTGCTTATCTGTTTTAGATCTTTTGTTTCTCAAATTTCAGGTTTTCTGCTCTGTTCCATGAGCTCAGCTTAGCTTTCAATTAATCTCCTCTTTTCCAGATTTATGTCATTCTCTCTGTTCCAAGACAGTTCCACCATCAGCCTCAGTGCCTCCCAGATGCCTTGAAGTTTAATCCAAGAAGTGCTTTAATTCCTTTATGTTTATTTACATGTTTAACGGGGAAAAGGGAAGGAGATAAGATTACCTAAGCTACATTTTTTTCTGAGATCATAAACAGGTCAGCATGGCCTTGTGTAGCATTGAAAAGGTTATAAACAAGCAGAGCTTCATTCAG
Organism: Gallus gallus; assembly: GCF_016699485.2. Taxonomy (NCBI): domain Eukaryota; kingdom Metazoa; phylum Chordata; class Aves; order Galliformes; family Phasianidae; genus Gallus; species Gallus gallus. Next base: position 29,570,186 of record NC_052572.1, read on the forward strand.
AACCTGTAGGTTCTGAGGCAGGCAGCAGTTCTCAACGTAGAATCTGTCACTGTATGTTTGTTCTTGATAGGGCATTCAGTGGCTAAATGATTCATTGCTATGCGCTGTCCCATTTACTTCTCCTAGATCCAACTCATTTTGCTGCTGGTCTCAGGAAAAGATCTCATATTTATATCCCTAATATTTAGAAGCTATTTTTCCTCAAGGTTTTTGAGGAGATAGAACATCAAAGGAAGGGTAAATACCTGTCTTAGCTGGTTGCAATTAAAAAATAGGTCACAAATATAATGCCATATTGAGGGCCATTAGAACAGTTGTGAAAAGTATACATTGCCCCCTCAAGAACAGCAATGGTTTTAAGATCTGAAAGTTCTAGATTCACATATCACTTTTCACTTAATTAATGTGGCAAAATGCAGTGATAATAGTAATGGTAGAGATGTCTTCCCATAATTACACTCAGCACACTCAACAATATACTCAATAACATCAGTAAGATCCAGAACAGGAGAATTTGCTACAAGAAGATAAATAATTAGCTCATTTGGTCACATAAATTCTTGAACATTTTCCTTTAGTGTATCTCTGTTCCTCCCTCCCCCCCCCCCTCCTTTTTCTAAACAAGTTTTGAAAAAGAATCCAAAGAGGAGTACAGTCAATCACAAAATATTCTGTTCCACGTAGTGATTTTCTGGACACAGAAAAGTGGCAGATGTATGAATATTATTTTGTGTATGATTTCACGAAGAAGCAGTTGGGGGACTGTATTTTAGTTTCAGCGAAAATAGAACTTTATCTTAAAAACTTTTCTTCCAATGAGTTTTGTTACTTTTTTTTTTTTTTTTTTTTTTTTAATAGTTCCTCAAACACAGGGAAGGAAGAACTTGGAGAATGTTCCTGAGAGTTTGTGACAACGTTCATGAAGACAAAGAAAAGACAGGAAAAAATGTTTGTAGGTATTTCTACCAGTCCAGTGCTTTCAAACATCAGATGTTCTACTGGCTCATCAATCCAGTTGAAGCTACTGGAGCATGTAAATGCCACTGCACCTGCTCCTCTGCTCATTGCTATAAGGATGCTCTTCAGCATAGCCTAATAAATATTTTGGTCTCTCTATTCTGATGTTACTAAGGAGAAAAACTACTTCCTGCAGAATCTTACTCCCCTATCTACTCATATAGATCCAGGTGATGTAAAGATCATGGATGTAACAAGTAGTAAGTATTGATATCTATTTACCAACAATCACTTAATTTAATTAATAAGAAAGAAATAAAATGAAAAAGTGTAGCCACAAGGGGAAGTTTCAAATACTGTTTGTCTTATTAGAGCAGTGTGGCTTTGTAAGTCACTGAGTCGACATGCTTATCTATGATCTTGATAAGTATTTTTCAGTGCTGTTAGGTAAACTTTTCTGTCTTGTAAGGATGGCATACATTTCTTGTTTCCATCTTGTGTTTGTTTTTCTTAAAAGACACATCTGACTGTGTGTAGTTTACCTAATGATTCAGGTTGCTCTGTATCAGTGAACTGCACTTCTTATTATTTACTGTTATTCCAATCTGCAGAAATGATGATCAGAGAAACTGCTTCCATGGGGAACTGGAAGAGAAAAAACTTCCCCAGTGAAAAAAGGGTTACCCAGAGATGTCATGTACTTCCTCTCATACTGTGTATTTGCCAAGCTGTACAGACACAGAAAGGCAATGATAATAGTAGGTCTATGTATAAAAAAAAAAAAAAAAAAAAAAAAAAAAAAAAGACTTAAGTTTGTAAACACAAGGAGAAAGCAATTTGTGAATATCAGAAGGACCTTCCATAGTATGGTTTTGAAAAACTATTAATCATACCTTGTGTACTTACTAGATCTTTTCATACTAGCATTGAAAACTGAAGAATACAGAAGGAAGATTATGAAGATGGGATAGTGGGGGTCTTTAATATGTACATTCTTTTTACTTATTTACTTGTATTCTAAGATACAATATTATTCTTCTGAGTAGATAGTGAAAATCTATACTTCAGTACATAGCTAACCATATGCATTTGTACCTTTCTCTGCAATTCTTATAAAAGATATGATATGTATTATCTTATCAACAAATATCAAATAGACAAATGCTTATGCCAAATACCCATGTGCAGCATCACTCTAAGCATGCTTTTAATATTCACTCTCCATTGGGTGAGGTGAGTCTTTTATTTAGTTACACATTTGGATAAGCATTTGCAGGAGCAAAAAAAAAATTAAAAAAAAAAAAATGTAGTTACATTTCCCTATAAAGTCTGAACTGCTCTGCTGAAACTTTTAAAAGGCCCCATGAAAAGTATATTTTTTATGAGATGAATATATTCCAAAGATATCCAAACTATCATTGCCAATTGGAAAGGATTTAAAGAAAAAACAGGGGATGATATTCCCAAAGCTCACTCCTTGAACCTTAACAATTCCCATCCCCTTGTTATTTACACAAGACCTACTTGCCTTTCCTCTATATAAATCCCTCTTCTGTGAGTATGTTATAGCAGAGTGATTCACCTCTCCTTATAATGGTAATCTGAGATATCTGAAATTCAAGGCTCTGGCTATTCAACATAACTGGAATTACATTCAGTACCTAAAAATTCTGACGTATTTTAAAGTGAGCAAAAAATTTATACTTTAAAGGGAAACCTTTAAATCAGGAATAGTTATGCATTTGTAAATACTACTTTTCATCTCCCTTTGTAGTAAGGGTTCAGGTGAAGTAAACAAATCTGTAGTATCTTCTCAAGAATTTGGAGCTTTGTCAGTTATACTGGTTAAAGATTTAATTACTTGCAACTGGCAAAGCACACAGACAAGAAACATTTGTTACTTTGTTAGTAAGTTAATATACAGTACCTACTTAGTGGCAAACTTACTTGCAAAAATTACTTGGTACACTTTGTTTTCCTAATAGGGAAAAGAAAAAAAAAAATACAGCGAGGCTAAAGATAAAAAGTTATTTTCTAGATCAAAACTGGGTTGTAAATACCATATCGACACTATCACATTCTTGACTATATTTCTGAAAGTGTGTTAGTCTGAACAGGTATAAAACTATCATTACCATAGTCAGAATAAAAATGAATAATGCAAATGTAGTCTCTGTCTCAAAGATGCTAGTATGTTTAACATAGGAAAATCCATTTGTGATATATACAGTATATTAGAAAACCATTAGAAACTCCTACTGTCCAACCATGAAGATGCTCTGTGATTCTTTGTTCCATCACTTAATAGAGCACTTAAAAATCTGGAGCAGTCAGATTAATCCCTTGCTGAAATCGATTTGTAACTACAGCAAATTAACCACTGTAATTTAAAATGCCTATATAGGAAAACTTTTTGATCAGTGATCAATTTATTATTATTATTATTTTTAATTCTGTTGTTTTATATTTGGATACAATAGATATGAATCGTAAGTATTGGATCATATTACTATTATGAAGCTGTCTGTATATTATATATATGACAATAAATTATTTATTATATGTTTTATGTAACTTATATGATGTTTTAGTGTATGAACTTGAGGATAAAACTGCGTATTTAAGACTAAAAATTGATGAAATTCGTGAGGAATATTGTAATTATTTGAACCATGACATTGTATGATTATGCAACTATTATGTGAAATCACATAAGGAAACAAGGGATATCTTCATGACTTCCTATAATCACTCTGTTTTCTGTTATCTTTTTAGATATTCTTTCATAGCTTTGGAACTGATCACAGGTCTCTTCTGATTCATAAAATCAAATCTTTCCACCTTGCCTACACTTACAAGACCTTTTAAGAAGCTTTTGAAAGGGAGTGAGATGAAATAACTTAATGACTCTAACTTGCCTAAACTGTCATAATTATCTCATATAAGCGAGCAAAATGGTCAACAATGAAGAAAAATTAAAGTGTTTTCAGAATCTAGAAAATAAGTTGTTGTTATTAATATTAATATTAACATTATTTTCCAGAGTATCATAAGATAATTTGGGTCAAAAGGAACCTTGAAGATCAACTACAATTTCAACCCCTTTGCTGTGAGTAGGGACAGATTGATGAAGTTTCTCAAGGCTCAACCCAACCTGGCCTTGAACCCTTCAAGGGACTGGCATCAACAGCTTATCTGAGCAACCTATTCCAGTGCTTCACCATTCTCATGACGAACATTTTCATTTCCCTTACACTGCTAGCTACACTTCTTTGGATGAAGGTTTGTTGGGCTACAAATGCACATTGCTGGCTTATATTGAGTTTTTCATCAACTAACATCCCCAAGTTCTTTTCCTCAGGGTTGCTCTGAATGCTTTTTCCACCCAGCCTGTATATTTGTGCTTATAATTGCTCAACCCAGGTGTGGGAGCTTGCACTTCACCTTGTAGAACTTCATGAAGTTCTTTCAGGTCCACTTGACTTCCAGGTCCCTCAGGGGAGCATCCCTTCTCGCCAACGTGATCACTGCAATGCTTAGCTTGTTATTGTCCATTATATTAGAAAAGAGATAGTGGGGTTGTATTTAGGGTGTGAGGTGATCCCTTAATTAAAGATATTCAATTACTTAAGTGGTAAGAAAGCCATATTCCATACTAATTCACTATTTGTTCTACCTCTAAATTTATCATCTAGCAGTAATATTTACTGTTATCATTGAAAGAGAATTATAAATGAGGAATGCTTAAGAATTGCAACATGGATCTGGATCTTCTGCAGAATAATACACCTTTACAGTTTTGTTTTTTCTGCCTCCCTGAGTTAATTAATAGTCATTTATTTTCCGCATTATCCCTCTCATGATGTAACCATATAGTACAGTATGTGGTTAAAATCCACTTAATGTTTTTAATGACATTATTCTTATCTAGTAAAATCTTAATTGTGTAATACTTAGTGTTTCAGCTGAAGTAGTCAGTAATTGTCTGAAGCAGTACTACCATTGACTAGCCTTAAGAAAGGCATTCCATGGCAGCTTATATTTCCTTTTCTGTTGACATAGGTCTGCTTTAAGTATTTGAAAGGCACAGGGAGAGACACTAACACAGTTTATTTAATAATTAATTTATCTGAACAGCATCAGGAAATGTCAGATATTTTTCTCTGTGTGTCAAAGCTTCCAGAATTTCAGTTCTTAGAAGTTGTTAAGTTCAATACTAGAAATTTGAGTGATCTAGAAGTTTTGTAAGGGAGAACATAATCTAGATGACTCTACTTGAACTCTATATAATCATGTTTGAGTGGAGATTAGTCCTTTCTAACTTGAAGTGCTATGTGATTCTGTGACAACTAACTGTTTCCTAAAGATAGTTCAGAAATAGTAGGTCTGAATAGGAATTCAGATGTATGTATGTAATCACTACAGACTGCTGAAGGTTTAGAGAAACATGCTAGGAGAAAAAAGTTTTTCAGATTTTGAACCTCTTTTATTTCTGCATCTTCATGTTCATTCTATGGTCACTTTTTGCAGATATGTGAAGAAACAAATATAGCTGCAGACTTGAACACCGAGATAGAAAATATTGTCTGCATGACTTTTCTCTGGTGATGTCTTGTTCTTCACCTGTGGTAGCAGAAACTGAATGCAGTAGAGGACAACTGACAGCTGCCCTGATAAAAGAATAAATTCTTCCATTAATTATTTATTTTACTGTAGAAACTAATGCAAGAGAAATGTGGGTTATTTTTATTCATCTCTTCTTGTGCAAGGAATTATATTTTGTGCAATTCTTTTATTTTCAGAAGCACAATTAACATGATATCATCACAAAATTATAAGTCTTGATAGGGTTGTTTTTTTTTTTGGTCCTTAATTATAGAGGAGGGAAACAACCTGGTTACTTGTAATTGCAGACCCATAACTTTATGATGGAAAATATCCATGTGGATTTTTGCATAGAATGTAATTGAGGAAAGGAGAGTGAAAATATTCAGATTGTTTCTAGGTAATCAAATAAGGAGGATATAGATAACAAGCCAGGAAATTGGAAATTGGAAGACTACACTATAAGGTGAGCTGAGGGCTGGATCATCTCTCCTATGAAGAAAGGCTGAGGGAAATGCACTTGTTCAGCCTGGAGAAGGCTCCAGGGAGACCTCACTGACATCTTTCAGTATTTAGAGGGACCTTATAAATATGACAGAGACCAACTTTTTCACACAATATGGCAGTGATAGGACAAGGGAAAATGGCTTAGAAATAAAAGAGGGGAGATTTAGATTAGATATTAGGAAAATTCTTAGAGTGTGTTGAGGCACTGGAACAGATTACCCCAAGAAGTTGTGAATACACCTTTCCTGGCAAGGTTGTTTAAGGCAAGGTTGAATGGAGTCTTGGGCAAACAGATCTAGTGGGTGGCAAAGATGCCTACATCAAGGTCCCTTCCAATTTAAGTCATTTTATGATCCTGTGATTAAGAGGTATTGATGGGCCACAGGTCTGGTTACAGGTCTTTAGAGAAGGGAAGAGTAAAAGATCTCAGATGTGTAAGCATGCTATCCTTCACTGCTTTGAACAGAAGCCACGGTGCTGACCATTCTAGAGGAAAACAATTTTCGGTTGTTATCATGTACTCTATTTACTCAAGAAGTAAGGGTCTGTGTGATGGACCTGGTCAGAGACTCCAGTCAGCCTATAAGAAGTGTGTTGACCACTAAACATGATGACAACACATGGTGATGTTAAATCCCAAATTGGTGTACAGGACAAGAAAGAATTCTCTTCCCTGATTTAAGAGAAGTGATACTATCAAGCAAGGACCAGAATAATCAATTTCAGATTGCCCAGTTTTCTATGAAAGAACAGTAGATAGGCATAATTAATATATATATATATATATTAAAAAAAAAAAAAAAAAAAAAAAAAAGTTGATGTAGAAATTCAGGGTCAGAATTGACTTCTCCAGACAATCTATAGACTAAGGGTAGGGAATATATTCTACTTTTGTGTAGTTAGGTTTGCTATATGTACATGGTGTTACCTTCATTTCTTCTATAATTTTGGCAACAAGAAGTGTAATTCTTACATGTGTTAACTTTATTCTAACAATATAACAATGAACTCTCAACTAACTGGTCTAAACACGTGATAGAAACAAGGTTCTGCTCCTTGAGAACAGCTCTGGTTGCACATGGAAGTAATAAGATGGGCATTATTATCATGGAGTAAAAGACAGGCTACATTTAAAGAGTTAACTGAATAAAAACAGCAGATAAAACAAGGCATCAATAGCATTTATGGTCATATGAAAATTATAAATAAGCAAGTGGATATGAATTGATAATGCAAATCATAGAATCATAGAATTGCTCAGGTTGGAAAAGACCTTAAAGATCATCGACTCCAACCATGACCTAACCATAGTACCCTAACTAACAACTCTCTGCTAAAACATGTCCCTGAGCACCACATTCAAACAGTTTTTAAACACATTCAGGGATGGTCACTCAACCACCTCTGTGGGGAGCCTATTCCAGTGCTTAACAACCCTTTCTGTAAAGAAGTTTTTTTCCTGATATCCAAAATAAAATTACCCTGGTGCAACTTGAGGCCATTTCCTCTTGTCCTATCACCTGTCAACAGTGAGAAGAGACCAGCCCCACTCTCGCTGTAAGCACCTTTCAGATATTGGAAGAGAGCAATAAGGTCTCCCCTCAGCTCCTTTTCCTCACTCTAAACAGCCCCAGTTTCTTCAGTCTCTCCTCATAGGACATATTATCCAAGCTCTTCACAAGCCTTGTTGCCCTTCCTTGGACCTGCTCCAGCACCTCCATGTCCTTTCCGTACTGAGGTTCCCAAAACTGAACGCAGTACTCAAGGTGAAGCCTCATCAATGACAAGTACAGGGGCAGGATTACTTCCCTAGTCCTGCTCACCACACCATTCCTGATCCAAGCCAGGATGCCATAGGCCTTCTTGGCCACCGGGGCACACTGCTGGCTCATATTCAGCCAACTGTCCATCAATAATGCATGAAAAGAAAGAGAAAAAAAAACACAAAGCAAATCATTAATGGGAAAGAAAGGTAACTTTTTTCATGTTGGGAAATCAGTTCATTCCATGTTGAGAAAATCTATATCCACCCACTTGTCAGAGTTTGCATTATTTAAGAGACAAAAGAAACATTTTCCCAGTTATTCTTTGAAATTCACAGTAATATTCTAAAGGCAAGTTTATATCACAATGCTCAATCTTACTTAATTTGCAGTCATCATTACTTGTCTCGCATATTTGGAGATTTTATTTGCATCTTTGTTATTGTATTATATGTATTATTTGCATCTTTGTTAAATAAAAAACTGTATAGTATAGTAGTTTTTTGATTTACCAGACTAAATTCCAATTATGAATGATTGTAAAATAAAACGATACAAAGTTCTTTCATTAGCAGAAGGTTTCTTGGATAAGAATCAGTCTTTCCTTTCTGGTCTTTAAATTCATCCCAAAACTCTGCCTGCAATCAAAGTTTATGTTTTTCTATAAATCCAGACATAGTCAAGAGAAGCACTGAGTATTTAAGATCTTAAAATTATCATGTCCCATAACTTGTCCTCCAAGATTTGAAATCTCTATGTGTTTAGAAAACTTCATTTCCTGTGATTTTTGGACATTAAAGCAAACAAAAAAATGTACCTGATACTTTTCTCAGGCTTTCTTTATACAGTCCGGTCACCAAGTCTGACAAAATCATTGTTGTAAAAGAAAGTCAAAACTCTGACTTTTCTTTTAAGGTTTTAATCCTCTCCAAACCTTATGACCTTATCATAAAAAAATCCTTTTTATTTTTATATCACTTTTAACTTCTTATTTTGAGAACTATTCTTATTTTCCATAAGTAACAAAATCTGTCTACAAAGGCCTGCCATTTTAAAACTGAAATGAAAGTTAAAACAATTTCCATTTTGGTAAGAAATAACTAGGAATTTCTTTATTACATTATAAACTTCTGGTCGTATATATTAATATATTTATTGAAATAGATCTTCCTTGTATTTATATATAATAATAAAAAGTTCATTTTCAAGAATAGGAAAAAGCTTTTGGACTCAAGTCCTAGTTTAAAAGCTAAGAAAAACTTTTTAAGAGTGATATTATATCTTCTTTTTCATAATTGTTTCTTCAAACTACAGCCTAAAGTGACAGAATACAAGATTTTTTTAAAAATATGTAGTATTAAAATAATCTTAAATAAATTACAATATGATCACTTAAAATAATTTATTAATGAAGATTACCACACGTTTCCTGTAAATAAAAGGATTTGCTGTTTTGTAGGATGGTGAGAAGTTAATGAAGTTTAATGAAAAGTTCCCTTTTCAGTATAGCAAAAACACATTAACTCATAAATAACAAAATTAATTAAACAAAAGCAAATCAACAAACAAAACCATCAAACCTTTAGAAAAGAAAGAAGAACCTATGAAGAAAACACTCATAAGTACATTCTGTGACTTTTAACTTCTGGTCGTTATTTTTCTGACTGAAAAAAAAAAAAGAGCTTGACATGCTATTAACAGAAATTGTGCCAATATATCTGAATTGACATTATGTTTCAGATACTGCACTAGTTCCACCTGTACCAATAAAATTTCAAAACTTAGAGATCTTGTCAAATTTATCATCTGTGTTCTGTGGACAGACGGCATATGCCTAAGGCATTAGGGGTAAAAGATAAGCCTAGAAGTAGATAAAATAGTGAAGTAGAGTAAGATTCTAAATACAGAGTAAAATTGGACTTCCTAAATCAGAACACAATCCAGTTTGTCAGATCTGTTCAAGCATTATTTTACTCTGTTCATTTTTCATAAGTGGAACAGTTTTCTTCCTAGTGGGAAGAAATGTCTTCCTTAACATGAAGTTTTGACCAGCTCAGGCTAATAAAAAGAATCTTTTCTTATTTCTCCACATTGTCATTTGACAGTGCAATGTCTTTGTGCAAGGACAGATCATCTATGACATTGTATTTCTTTGCCACCTACTTACTGCTAGACTGTTAAATACTAGAGAAACAGTGGAAAACTGCATTTTATGAAAATCTCTACCACTTCCATTTAAATGTGTGTATTTATGTGTGCGTTTTTTTTTTTTCTTACAATTAAGAACTGTCATTAAAAATAAACAAAACTGTGTTACGTATTTTGATGTTTACAAGAATCAGCGAGTCCATGTGTGGTAGAACCAAAGATGTGTCAAAGTAACCTATCTCTCTCTTGTTGCATTTACTGGGTTCAAATTATTCTTGAGATAAAGTCACTGTAGTCTGAATTTCAGTCTTACATTTATTGACTAACCTGAAATCTTATATTAAGTTTATAATCTATGTCAGGTAAACCAGTCTCTGTGAAAAAGAACATTTGAAGAATCTTGTGGGGATAAGAGACATTCCAGACATGATTTTTTTATTTCACTCTATAAAGGTACATATCAGCAAAATGTAGCAATTTTTTTAAAATTTGGAGGGATTCAGAACTAATTTTAAAAAGTACTTTTTTTACAGATTGTAACAGAACGATGAAATAAATTGCATGAAAATGTATAGGTGTTGCAGATATAAATCACTTGGAAAATAATGTACTTAACAGTGACCTCTTTAATTGCACACAGACAGATTTAAACCACATTAAAATAATTTATTTAGTAACTAGTTGTCACAGAGTTACATCATCATAAAACCATGACACTAGTCTTGGCAACTAATTTCCAAAAACTACACAATACTATTCACAAAAGCACTCTAAAGGGAGTCCTGCTAAATTTATGTATTGGCCTTCTGGTTACTAATTCTCTGCTTCTTGTAGTCCACTCTAAAATAACTTTCATACAAGCATTTGAAGTTACTTTAAAATTTAAAAATCAAAAACAGTAAAAAAAACTTCCTGATATCTTTTTTCCCAAATATTCTTCCACTGTTATTATTTTTGTCATTCTAGCTGAAATGTTGTTGGATTGGAAACTGGGGTGATTCTGAGTAAATTTATTGGTTAAATTTTGATTTTGTAAGTTAAAATAGATGTTGTTTAATGCATTGACCACATTCTACAGGTAATTACTTTAAAAATAGATGTTGGTTGCCTCTTTTAATAGGGCAAATAAATTTAATAAACTCTTTAGTGTGTACTGACAGCTTACAAACAGCCATCTGTATGAGAGTTGGAGTTGTTCAGTCTGGAGAGGGCTCCAGGGGACCTTATAGTGGCCTTCCAGTGCCTGAAGAGGGAAAATAAGGAGGGACCTTATACGAGGGCATGCAGTGACAGGACTAGAGGAAATGGCTTCAAACTGGAAGAGAGTTGATTTAGTCTAGATATTAGGAAGAAATTATTTACTGTGAGGGTGGTGAGACACTGGAACAGGTTGACCAGAGTATGGATGTCCCCACCCTGTTGGTGTTGAAGGCCAGGCTGGATGGGACTTTGAACAACCTGGTCTAGTGGGAAGTGTCCCTGCCTTTAGCAGGGGGGTCAAAAAGATTTTCTCCGAGGTCCCTTCTAACATAAACCATTATATGATTCTATGATTCAGTATATGCCTCATGGTTCCTTGAGGACTATTTTGGGGGGAAAAGGCTGGGAATTAGTAGTTTAAAACTCTAGGAGGCATCTAAAGAACTGATTGAGTTTAAAATGGCTCTATCACTGATTAATGAGTTATCACTGTGATATCTCCAGAACTTAATACCTGGACTGTGAAGTTATGAGCATTTTCCTAGACTTGAAGAATGAAAGATTAAAAGAGCCTAGGAATAACTTACATGAGAAAAGAGGACTGCTCTGGGGTCTGGTGCTTCTTTATTTTTGGCCAGGTTGCCAGAACCAGCACATAATGATCAACTTCCTGAAAACAGTACAATTTTCTGGAGGTGCTATGAGATAGGTAGACAAAGAATATATGTATTTGTACATTTAACCTAATGAGTTTCAATAAGGCCAAGTGCAGGGTACTACACTTGGGGCAGTCCAAGGTGTTAATACAAACTGGGAAAGATCTCTTTGAGAGCAGCCCTGCGGAGAAGGACTTGGGGATCCTGGTGGACAAGAAGCTGGGCATGAGCCAGCAAAGTGTGCTTGCAGCCCAGAAGGCCTAGTATGTTCTGGGCTGCATTATAAAAGGGGTGGCCAGCAGGGAGATGGAGGTGATTGTCCCCCTCTACTCAGCACCTGTGAGGCCCCATCTGGAGTACTGCATCAAAGGAAGGACGTGGAGCTCTTGGAGTGGGTCCAGAGGAGGGCCACAAAGATGATTAGAGGGCTGGAGCACCTCTCCTATGAAGAAAGGTTGAGGGAACTGGGCTTGTTTAGCCTGGAGAAGAGAAGGTTCTGGGGAGTCCTCATTGTAGCCTTCCAATACTTGAAGGGAACATATAAACAGGAGGAAGAACAGCTGTTTACAAGGGTGAATAGCGATAGGACAAGGGGGAATGGTTTTAAACTGAGACAGGGAGTTTTAGGTTAGGTATTAGAAGGAAGTTTTTCACACAGAGGGTGGTGATGCACTGGAACAGGTTGCCCAAGGAGGATGTGGGTGCCCCATCCCTGGATGCATTCAAAGCCAGTCTGGATGTAGCTCTGGGGAGCCTGGTCTAGTGGTTGGTGACCCTGCACATTGCAGGGGGGCTTGAAACTAGATGATCATTATGGTCCTTTTCAACCCAGGTCATTCTGTGATTTTATGATTCTCTGTAATTACTTTTTGCTTTAATTTAGGAGAATATTCTGGAAACAACAGAAGTAGGATGTGAAAAGCATGTAATTCTGCAGACTATCTTGCCTTGTAAAACAATGGTTATAAAGGTTAATACCTGAGTTCAACGAGTTAAAAGCAGAACTTCCCAACATTTCAGCATGAATTTATCTAATTTACACAGAATCATAGAATCGCATGGGTTGGAAGAGACTTGAAAAGATAGTTCCAACCCCTTTGCTTTGGATGTGGTTGCTGTGCACTAGGTCAGACTGTTCAGGGCCCCATCCAAACTGGCCTTGAATACCTTCAGGGTTGGAACTTCCATGGCTTCTCTGGAGTGCCTAACCACCCCCTGAGTAATTAAAAAAAAAAAAAAAAAAAGTAATCCTAACATATAAATTAATCTATCCTCTTTTTGTTTAAAATTGTTCCCTCTTGTTCTATCACTATCAGACCTTGTAGAATGTCAGTTTCTCTCCTGTCTATAAGCTCATTTTAAGTACTGAAAGACTGCAATGAGATATCCCCAGAGCCTTAAGTTTTCCAGGCTGAACAAACCCAGTTGTCTCCACATTTTGGAGTGGCTCCTCCTCTGGACTTGCACTAACTGCTATACATCTTCTTTTCTGCTGAGGGCCCCAGACCTAGAAGAAATATCTCAGGTAGAATCTCATGAGGGCAGAGTAGAGGGAGACAATCACTTTCCTCACACTACTGGCCACCCCTCTTTTGATGCAGGAGTTGGCCTTTCTGACTGCAAGCGCACTCTGCAGATTATGTCAAACTTCTCATTCGCCAGAACCTTCAAGTCCTTCTCTGCAGGGCTAGTCTATGAGTACTCTGCAAGGCTATGAGTTCTTTGCCTAATCTTGCACATGGCCTTGTTGAATCTCATTAGGTCCATGTGGGAACACTTTTTCACACTTGTCCATGTCCATTTGGGTAGCATCCCTTCCTTTTGTCATATCAACTGCACCACTCAGTGCAGTTTTCAGAGTTTTCAGCAAACTTGCTGCTGAGGTCATTGATAAAGATGTTAAAGAACACCATTTCCAAGATAGAATATTTAGAGACACCACTCATCACCAGCCTCCACTTAGCACAGAGCCATTTACCACAACTCTCTAGTTGAAACCATTCAACCAATTCCTTATCTACTGAATACTCAACTTTTCAGGTCCATATCTCTTCAATTTAGAGATAAGAATGTGGTGTGGTACCATATGAAAGGCTTTGTAGAAGTCCAGATAGACACACCATGGATATTGTTGCAGATGTATTTTATGTAAGACAGGATACTCGTCTCTGGGGAATAGGTTGCTCCCTGTTGGAGTACGGTTGTCCAAAAGTTAAAGCTTTGGTAATGAAGTTTTTAATAAAAGTAATTCTTTTGGTTCTTTGTGAAGTGATGCAGTCACTCCGTTGTAGAAGACCACTAGATTGGTCAGGTACAATCTGCCTTTAGTGATGCTGTGCTGGCTGTCTCAGATCACCTCTTTGTCTTGCATGTACCTTAATATAACTTGCAGGGGAATCTCCTCCGTGACCTTCCAAGGTACAGAGGTGAGGCTCACTGCTCAATAGTTTCCCAGGTCTTCCTTTCTTAAAAATGGGAGTGATGTTTCCCTTTTTCAAGCTACCAGGGACTTCGCCTGCCAGCCATGACTTTTTGAAAATGATTGAGAATGGTTTGGTAACCATGTCAGCCAGTCTCTTTAGAACCCTGGGCTATGTGTCATCTGGTCCCTTAGACGTCAATTTTATTAGATGACCTTAAACTTATTCTTCATTTGCAACATGAAGGATTTTCACTCCTGGACCCACTTAGGTTCAGGGACATGAGAGATATGGGAAGCCTGACTGCCATTGAAGACTGAGGCAATGCACCTGTTGAGTACCTCAGCCTGATAGAGAGCCATATCTGCCGTTATCAGTTCTCCATTCTCATTTGTCAAGGAGTTTCATTCTCCCAGACCTTTCTCATCTGATCATTGTACTTGTAGAATCCCATTTCTCTCCCTCTCTTTTTTTTTTTTTTTTTCCAAATCCCTTGCTAAGCTCAGTTACACCTGTGCCTTGGCTTTCCTGATTCCATCTCTACATGTCCAGACAGCATCCCTATATTTTTCCCAGGCTTTTTTACATCTTGTTTTGTCCAGCAGGTCCATGTTCATTCATGACATTTTCCTGCCTCTTCTGTTTGATTTTTTTGTACCAGGGAATGGAGAGCTCTTAGATAGGCATGCTTAAAATGTCTCCAGCTCCGCTATGTTTCTTTGTCTCTAAGGACAGCTGCCCAGGGGATTTCATCCAGTAATTCCTTCAGTAGCTGGAAGTTCACAATTCTGGAGTTCAGTGCCCTGACTTTTATCTTTGCCATTCTCATATTCCTTGAGATCACAAACTCAGCCAAGGAATAGTCATTACAGCCTAGAGTGCCTCCAATAGCAAATATTCTATTTAAAAGTCAAAGTGAAAGTAGCTATGAAAAAGAGTCAGACATATTATCCCCTGACAAATATGTGGACAAAAAAGCAAAGCTGAACTAGTTCTGGAAAATCCCAGCACTGATAAAATTACTTTGAAGGTGTATTTGACCTTCAATAAAGACAGTCACTCCATGTTTAAAGCAAAATCAGCAAGCAACGAAAGACCTAGGCAACCAAAAGTTGCTCTGTGCTCTTAGAGTTCATCAATCTCAAATACTAAGCCTCATCAGCTCTAAGAAAAAGAAATGCATGCGGATTTTTTTGCTTTCACAGATAAATGCACAAACTTAAATGTCAACATTCAGTTTACACAGATGGACACTTGGTTAGCATATGCTCCTAAGGTAGAAACTTGTCTTCAAAATCAAATTAAGTAAAGAAAGTAGAAGGAAGGAAATGGAGACAGGGAAAAATACCACGAAAAGGTCTGCGATTGTGTTTCAAATAACTTCTTAAAAAAATTAAAGATTTGCCAAAATGATCATGAAACACAGTCCTTCCAAATCTTCATGCTTCCTTAAAACTGATACTGACAGTTTAATGCTTAACATGTCCACAATAAATTTTAAAAAATTCTGAAAAAAAGAAAAATACACTGAGAAGGCCTTACAAATTTAAAAACATCACATTACTACAGCTTCAGTGGGATCATATTGCTTATGCAATTTATCAGATTACAAAACTGAATTTTAGAAAAAGGATGTTTTGATAATCTGTTCTCATCTACTGTGTTACAGAAGATACTGAATTTTCTCTCCTTGTTCTGCTTCAAGACTTAGCACTGCCTTAGCAGAAGAATGTCTTTCAAAAACTATCTTGTCTTGATTTATATACCTCTAGTATGGGGGATCCATCATTTTCTTAGATGAATCGTTTTAGCATCTGACTACTCATGCTTCTTAAAATTGGTCTGCTCTTTCTTTTCTCAAATTGGTTTGTTTGTTTGTTTTTTTGTTTGTTTGTTTGTTTGTTTTCTTGTTTTGTTTTTCTTCAGGCTTTAAGGAAGAAGAATTTGCCACCTGTCACTAACAAAATTCTCTTCTTATAGAGATATGAACTACAGTTTAATCAGTTTTTAGTTTTCTCTTTTTAAACTACATAGATTGTCTTTAGTAGCTAACAATAGAAGAATCTTTCCTAGTCTGTGTGCTTTGCCTGAGAAATATGTTCAAATATCATGACAGATAACATTGTGTTTATTGCGAAATCAGAATGGTTAAAGTAGGAAGGGACTTCTGTAGTTCTTCTGTTCCAAATGCCCTGCTTAATATGGGATGCCTTGAGTAGGTCAACCAAGACCATGTCCAGGCAGATTTCAAAGTTATCTAAAGAGACAGATTCTGCAACATTTCTGGGCAATCTGTGCCTGTGCTCCATCATCTACAGAGTAAAATGCTAAGTGATGTTTAGAGAGAATATCTTGCTTTTCATTTTGTGTCCACTGACTCTTTCTGGCACTAGGCACCACTGCAATGAGCCTGGCTTCATCCTCTTTGCACCCTCTCATCAGATATTTACAAACATTGATTAGACCCATCCCGAGCTTTCTCTTCTCCAGGTTGAAGTGTTCCAGATCTCTCTGCCTGTCCTCACAAGAAAGGTGCTCCAGTTCCTAGACTTCACCGTCCACTGGACTCTTTCCAATATGTCCATGTCTCTCCTGTTAGTGAGTGGTCCAGTGTTTGGATGCAACCTTGAGAGACAAGGTATGTCGATATCAGATGGGATACAACTGACCTGGAGGGGCAAGAATGTTCCAAGCAACAAACTGGCTGAACTGATTGGCAGAGCTTTAAACTAGATATGATGGGGAAAGAGACTTCTGAGTGACAAAGAGCCAGGAAAAGTGGTCCATCTAGGAAGCTGCAAGACAAAACCTCAGGTTTGTCCCAGCAAAATCTGGGAGAGCTCCTCTAATGAAATACTATATACGCACTCCAGGGTCTTGATGTCTTTCTTGTAGTGTGCAGCCCAAAACCAAACACGGTATGCAAAGTGCAGCCTCACCAGAACTGAGTAAAGAGGGACAATCATCTCCCTGTTCCTACTGACATCACTATTCTCATACAAGCCAGGGTGCTGTTGGCCTTCTTGCCACTTGGGCACACTGCTGGCTCATGTTCAGCTGGCTGTTTAATACCCCCAGATTCTTTTCCTCCACTCAGCTACCCAGACACTGCACCAAGCCTGCATCACTGCATGAGGCTGCTTTGATCAAAGTGCAGGACCCAGCACTTGATTTTGTTGAAGGTCATAAAATTGGCCTCAGTCCATAAATTCAGCCTATCATCTGTAAAGTCTTCCTGCCCTCAGGCAGATTAATGATTCCTTACAACTTGATGTCATCTACAAACTTTCTGAGGGTGTGTTCAGTCTCCTTGTCTGTTTCATCAATGGAGATATTAAATAGGGCTGATCCCAACACTGATCCGTGAAGAATACCACTCATGACCGGTCACCAACTGGTTTTAACTCTGTTCATCACTGCTCTCTGGGTATGGCTATTTAGCCAGTTTTTTGTCCAGTGAATAAAACACCTGTACACGCTATGAGTTGCCAGCTTCTCTAGCAGAATACTGTGGGAGACAGTATCAAAGACACTATGAAGTCTAGGTAGACTACATCCACAGCCTTTCCCTCATACACTAGTGTCATAGTTCAGCTTGGCTCAGTCTAGTTCTGTGACAAGGGGCTGTACGAACTCACAGATCCATGCCCCAGGAAAAGGGGATGGAAGTGAAAAGGTAGGGAGATGGGCATAAATGAAGATAATAGCAGGAATGAGATACGGAAAAACTTAATTTACTGAATATAGCAATGGAGTATGAGATAACACAATATAGTACTATATGGTTGGAATTGAAGCTAATAAATCAAATAAAATGAGAAAGAGTGTTTCTGAAACCAAAGCCCTTATTCTAATGCTGTAGGCAAAATGGCCAGGGAGACAAAGAAGCAGTCTCGTGGCACCCAGTCAGTTTTATTTTCCTTCCAAATGGAAAACAGAAACAGAAAAATGAAATTTTCTGGGTGTTGCAGTTCATTCTTCTCTTCTGAGACCAAGAGACTGGAACTATTGGCAATCCATGGAACTGCATAATTAACTCTTCAACTCACATTCCACAGCATGATAATAAAATGTGGAATACTGATGGAAAACCATAAACCCATGACAACTAGGCAGATCATCTAGTTGTAGAAGATCAGGTTGGTCAAGCAGGACCGGCCTTTTGTAAGCCCTTGCTGGCTGGGCCTGATCCCTCGGTTGTCCCTCATGTGCTGCATGATCACACTCAAGACAATTAGTTCCATGACCTTTCCCAATATCAAGGCAAAGTAGACAGGCCAGTAGTTCCCCAGATGCCCATTCCAGCCCTTCTTGTACATGGGCGTCACACTGACAAGTCTCCAATTATCTGGGATCTCACTGATTGACCAGAACTGCTGGTAAACAATGGAAAGTGTCTTGGAAATCATTTCTGCTAGCTCCCCCCATGCCCTTGGACAGATTGCATCTGGCAACATGGACTTGTGGCAGTCCAGATGGACTAGTAGACCCACAACTGTTTTCTCCTGAATCATGTAAATTTTATGCTGCTCTCCATCCCTGTCTTTCAGTTTAGAAGCCCCAGTCACCATTCTAAACAGTTAAAAGTCTACTTTCCAGAAATCCAGGGTAGAACTTTTGCTAAACTCCCTCTCCTGATTTCACCAAGAATATTTAATGGCCACTCTACCCAAGACAGCTTCTGACCACCATGTCTCCCACCTCTGCTTCTCTGTAGAGCCTCTAGTAAGCTTTCTTATCAGTTGTTTCAGGAAAAAATCTTCCGCACACTTCATGAACCTCCTAGACTTTTTCCTCTCAGCTGTATTATATTTCTAGCAAATGTTAGTTAAGTTGAAGTCTTCCATGAAAACAAGAGCTAGCAACTGTATGACTTCTGCCAGCTGCTCATAGAATGTCTAATCTGTCTTTTCATCCTGGTTGGATGGTCTAGAACAGACTCCAAGCTGAACTACGAGAAGTGGGTAATAACTAGAGGGCTGTTTCAGATCAGGGAGCTTCCTAATAATGTTCCTGACCCAGGCCCCAGCAAGGCAGCAAAATTCCCGACAGGAAGGGTCCAGTTGGCATATTTGGCCTTCTATTCCCCTCAGAAGGGAGTCACTTACTGCAATTACCCTTTTTTTCTTTGTAGAGGAAGTCTTCAGGCATGTGAGTAGCTAACTCACTCTAGACAACCCCTCTTGGACCTCTGTTAACATTCTTATTTTACCTGACCTTCAAATTCCAGAGCCATGTACTGATTGTGCAAAGAATCCTGGGAAGGTGAGTTAGTCTGGGAGGGGGTTCCCCTGCTACCCTCATCAGGGACCTATTTCTATTTCTCCCTAACTCTTAGGAATCTTCATTCTGCCTGATGGTGAGAGGGCAGTGGATCCCCACAGTGCCTTCATTGCAGGGACATAAGGGAGCATCTCCACTTGTGGATTTAAAGTAATCCTGCAGTATGTTAAAAATTCCTTCTTCATCCAAGTATTTGACAGATGAACTGGAGAAGAAATACTTCCAGTGCTCACTGATGTAAAACAGATCATTATAGGCATCAAGACTGTCAGCATTCTGGGCTGTAGTGACCATGCACTGGTTGAGTTTGTGAACTCAAGGAACATGGGCCTGATAAAGAGTAGATTCAGGACCTTGATCTTCAGGAAAATGAAATTCTGTCTGTAGAAGGAATTGTTTTATGAGATCCTGTAGGAAACAGTCCACAGGGACTATGGCTTGTAGTAGTGACACTGTATCCCAACATAGGTAATGATGCAATCAGTGAAACTGTCCCCTTCAGCCTCATTTTGGTTCAATAGTTCCTCACAAACTTGAATAAGATTCTCTTTCCATTCCTGATGAGCATTTGTGGGACTTACCTATCACAGACTTTGAGATATTCCAACATTGTCAGCATTGTTTCTAACACGTTATGTACACAGTACCCTGACTGTAATCTGCTGATTCAAATGGATGAGTACAAGATGCTGTTCATTTCATGGTGAGACAGTTATGCATGGCTGTCCAGAACATGGTTTGTCTTTCACACTGCTGTAACCACTGCTGGAAGACACTACCCACCACATCGCTGCACTGACACCCACTGTTTGGTCTCCATAAATATTCAGCAAACATAGACGAATATCAGTAGTGGCCATTTTTTCCAACATGGAGGAATTCAATTACAAACCTTTGCTTCAGAAGTGCTTCCATGTCATTTTGTCAGACTGCTTCTCTGCACCATTTGTTGCACAGCAACAAAATTTAACAGAATATTGGCAGGAAGATTGAACTTCAACTGCCATACCACCAACCATCTGCCTCTGATATCAAAGACCAACATAATAAAATAGAAGGCAATAGAAGGCATAAATTTTATTTCTAAATTACATATCATTGCACATGTGCTGAGTGCCACTAAAATTGCCTTTTTTTTTCCCATTTGCATTTGCTAATGTTACTTGGTTATTTATTTATAAAAGTTCATGTATATTGAAAATGAAAGTTAAAATTCCTAATCTTATGCTAATGGCAGCCATGATCTGTTCACTCTCATACTGCAGCATTTGAAAGAGGGCAGCAGATCATCTTTCAAGCTAAGGGTCCTTCTCAAATAAACTCCACCAAAGTACTTTGTTACTATGACAAGTAATTCACTTGCCAGTACTGACTAATAAAGGAGAATATTGCCTAGATATAACTAAACTCATATTTTTAAATGCATAAGAAAGTGCTTCTATTTAAAGACACATTCTCTCTTTAAGATGGATAGAAGAACAAATGAAATTGAGAGAGATCAGAATCAAATAGAACGTAAAGATATTTATCAAATATTGAAAAAATTCCTGTAAAAAACTATTTTAAGTACTTTCACTTAAAAAAAAAAAAAAATCACATCGTTCCAAATACATTTACAAAAATGATGCACATTTTTACTAATGGAATGAAAATCTGATGTGTTTCCAGAAAGAAGGTTCCTTTCAAATTACCAGTACTGCAAAAACTGCTTCCTCACTGAACTACAGGTTCCTGACTGGTTTACAAAGGAAGGACATACATGAAAATGTTATAGAAATATTTTTCAGAATGATGGCTTTCATTTTGAAAATATTAAAATAGTAACATTTCTTACTGTGCTTATCATAACTGAAGATGATTTTTAAGTTTCAATCAAGTATCTAGAAGAATATTTTTGTAAATTCCAAGGACAGCTTTAGAGAATCAATCAATCAATAACCTGACATGGCTTCAGTTAATTGCTAACTAGGTAAAAATTGTCACTGATAAGTATTGCATAGCTGGTATGGCAGGTGAAAGGGAAAATGGCAACTGCAAAGGAGGGGAGGCTATACCTGGCCAAATAAAGGAGAAAATTTTTGAGATATTCAGTAGTGTAGGAATTATATTATGTTCATAGATATTCTGGAGAAAATCGCTCACCTGTGTGCATTCATTGGTTCATTCTGGTTTTTTGTTTCCCATCTTCCTATGTTTGTGTGTTGTTATGACTTTTCACACTCAGAACTAGCAGTGTAACAGCTTTATGATAACATGAGTCTTAGAGCACTAAAGCAAGACAGGGAATCAAAGTCATACCTAATTTTCACCCTGGTCTCCATTCACTGAGCCAACATTTGAACTACTACAATGAAAGCTGAGACAACGCAAAGCATTATCAGACCTAATTTTATTTATTTATTTATTTATTTATTAGTAGGATTGCCTTTGATGCTGCTAATTTCACTGGACTAGATTCCCTTGGATACAGTTTACTGTAAATTACATTTTGGTAACGACTAAGAAAAATACACTTATAGTAATCATTTGATTGAGTTCCCAAAAAGGAGAAGATTAATAGCTTAAGGTACACATCTTATTTATCATTCAAAATATCCCTGCCACCTGTCCCTTCTTTCTTCATTCTTTCTTTACTTCTTTCTTTCTTCTTTTCCTTTTTATCCTTTTCTCCTATTCCTTCACTTCCTCCCCTTCCTCCCCTTCTCCCTTCCCTCCCCCTCTCCTTCCCTCTTTCCCTTCTTCTTCTCTTTCTTCCTTCTTTCCCTTCTTTCTTCCTGCCTTCATTTCTTTCACATATTTATGATTTGTGATTGTTCAGTATATGCTGAAGACAGGCCATCTCTTTTGTTTCCGAACTAAATGAAAACTAGTTTGATATTATGATAATCTCTTTTTCTTTCTTTAGCACAACAGTGTTTAACAGGACTCTTAAGTATTTCCACTTTGAGTTCTCAGGAGTATTATGAATCAAAACCAAAAATTCTCATTCCAGCATCTCGGCTTCTGTTTTGTTAATTTATGTCAAGTAATGAAGCAAGAATTTCACTAACACACTAGCAACTTGGATACATCTGGTATACTTTGATGTAGTTAATCTCAAAGAAAATGTATCAGAATGTTGATGTCTTCTTTTAATTGCCTCTATTTTTTAAATTTTTTTATTACCTTTTTGTCTATCAGGATTTTTTTTTTCTCTTTTGTGAAACAAACATATTTTAAAGACAGGGAAAGATGAAATGACCTCCCCATTATTTTTGGGTTCCCTTAGCTCACTGAGCTGTAGAACAAATGACTTTTTCTTCAACTTCAGTTGAAGTTGAACTTCAACAGTCCCAAGAAAATTGGGACTGTACAAGATTCACCCTACCACAAAGTCATAGAATCTTTCAAGTTAAAATCATACTTTCACAGTCCAACTCTCCTGCAATAAACAGGAGCAACTATAGTTCGATCAGGTTGCTTAGAGCTGGTACAGCCAGAACCATGAATGCCTCTAAGGATGGGGCATCCATCAAATCTCTGGGCATCCTGTTTCAGTGCCTCACCTCCCTTACTGTAAATAAATAAATAAATAAATTTTCCTTATATCCTGTCCAAATCTCCCCTCCTTTAATTTGAAATAATTTCCCTTTGTTCTATCACAACAGACCCTACTAAAGTTTCTGTCCCCTTCTTTCATATAGAGCTCCTTTTAGATTCTAAAATGCTACTATCATGTCTCCCTTTGCTCCTCTTCTCTTGTCCAGGTTGAACAGTCCCAGCTTTCTCAGCCTGTCCTCATGGGAGAGGTTTTCCATCCTTTGGATCATTTTTGTGGCTCTCCTCTGGATGCACTCCAACAGGTCTATGTCTCTCCTGTACTGAGGACTCCACATCTTGGTGCAGTACTCCAGATGACGTCTCATCAAGGCAGAGTAGAGGAGCAGGATGACCTCCCTTGACCTGCAGACCACACTTCTTTTGATGCAGTCCAGGATACAGATAGCTTTCTGGGCTGCAAGCACACATTGCTGGCTCATGTCCAGTTTGCCATTCACCAATACTCCCAAGCCATCAAGGGCTGCTCTCAATCCTTTTGTCCTCCAGCTTGTATTTATAGTGGTGGTTGCCATGACTCAACTCAAGATGTTGCACTAGGATTTGCTGAACCTCATGAATTTCACCTGTGGCCACTGATCAAGCCTGTGTAGGTTTCTCTGTATGGTACCCCATCCCTCAGACTTGTTGACCACACTGCACAGCTTGGTGTCATCTACAAACTTGCTAAGAATGCACTCAATCCTGCCATCAATATCAATGTGATTTACTGAACATGTAAAAGTACACTGCTCTTAGTACTGACCCCTGAGAAACACCACTCATCACTGATCTCCATCCAGGTACTGAACCACTGACCATCACTCTCTGGGTATGATTTCACAACTAGTTCCCCATTGGCTGAACAGTCCACCCATCAAATCCTTACTTTTCTGGTTTGGAGAGGACAATGGCCAGAAGCTATCAAGTTGCTGAGAGAAGCCTGAGGACTGTTGAATGGAACTTCAGGGCATTGGGGCAGATAGTTGATGGACCAGAAGTGCAGGCAGTGTTTTCCTCTATCCCCTCAGTGGCAGAGAGGGATACTGAGAGGACCAGGAAAGTACATGTCATAAATATGTGTTTGAGAGGCTGACATAATTGCAAGAATTTTTTAATTTTTTATTTTTTTGACCATGTAGCCATTTACTCAGCACCTTGCCAGATGGCTGCAAATGGGTTTCTCCTGTATCAAATGGGGAAACAGATCCAAGCTCAGGAGCTAGCAGGGCTTGCTGAGAGGGCTTTAAGTTCGATATGAGGGGGGAAGGGGATAAAACCAGCTTGCTAAAGATGAGTCTGGGGGAATAATGATGGGACTGGGGTGTGAGGAAAGGGGCTCCACTGAAGTGCATCTGCACAAATGCACACAGAATGGGCAACAAACAGGAGGAGCTGGAAGCCATCATGCAGCAGACAAACTATGACTTAGTTGCCATTACTGAAACATGGTGGAATTGCTTCCAGAGCTAAAGTGCTGTAGTGGACGGCTACAGCATCCACTAAGCTCTTCAAAAGGGACAGGCAAAAAAGGAGGAGTGGTTATGTGGCCCTCTATGATAGAGAGGGCTTTGATGTTGTTGAGCTCAAGGCTGGTAATGATAAAGTTGAATCTCTGTGAGTAAGGATCAGAGGGAGGGCCAACAAGGCTGACATCCTGGTGGGAGTCTGTTATAAACCACTTAGCTAGGAGGAAGAGATGGACAAGGTGGTCTACAAGCAGATGGCAGAAGTTGCACAGTCACCAGCCTTCATTCTCATGGAGGACTTCTTCAGTTGAAGTGAAGAAAAAGCAGTCTGAAAGGGTTCTAGAGTGTGTAGAAGATAACTTCCTGACACAGCTGGTAAGAGAACAACAGGGAAAGCCCCCTGTTCACAAACAGAGAAGGACTGGTGAGAAGTGTGGAGGACATGAACTGTCTTGGGCAGAGCAAACGTGAAATAATAAAGTTCTCAATTGTTGGTGAATTAAGGAGGGAAACAAGCAAAACCGCTACCTTGGTCTTCCATACTTTCAACTGTTCAGGACACTGATAGGAAGCATCCCTTGGGATTCGGTCCTGAAGGGTAAAGATGTCCAAGAAAGCTGGAAGCTCCTCAAGAAGAAAGTCTTAAAGGCACAGGAACAGGCTGTCGCCCTGTGCTGCAACATGAAGAAAAGAAGAACTGTGTGGATGGGCAGAAACATTTGCTGAGACTCCAGAAGAAAAAGAGAGCCTACCTCTTATGGAAGAAGAAATGGGAAACTCAAGGCATCTATGAACAAATGGTTAAGATATACAGGGATAAAATTAGAAAGGCAAAAGCTCAGATTGAATTAAATGTCACCACTGTGGTAAAATGAACAAAAAGTTTTTAACAAATATATTAACAGTAAGAGGAGAGCTAAGGAGAATCTCCAGCCTTTACTGGATGAGGACAGGAATGTGATCCCTGAGCATAATGAAAAGGCTGAAGTTCTCAACACATTCTTTACACTTATCTTTACAAGTCAGACCAGTTATCTTTGAGGTATATTAATCTCTGACCTGGAAGTCTGGGATGGAGAGCAGAGTAAATTCCCCATGATTCACATGGAAAAAGTTTGAGACCTGTTAGTCTACCTGGACTGCCACAAGCTCATGGGGCCAGACCCACCAAGGGTGCTGAGAGAACTGGTAGAGGTGATTTCCAAGCCACTTTCCACCATCTATCAGAATTCCTGGCCAACTGGAGAGGTCCCAGGGGATTGGAGGCTTGTCAGTGTGACTTCCATCTACAAGAAGGAAGGATACAGGGAAATACAGGCCTGTCAACCTGACCTTGATGCCAGGAATGATAATGGAGCAGATCATCTTGAGTGAGATGACTCAGCATCTGCAGGACAACTGGGGGATCAGGCTTAGCCAGCATGGGTTCATGAAAGGCAGGTCCTGTCTGGCCAGCAAGATCTTCTATGGTTGAGTGACTCACCTGGTGGATGAGAAAAAGGCTGCTGATGTAGTCTTCACAGACTTCAACAAAGCCTTTGGCACTATCTCCCACCATATTATCTGAGGGAATCTGAGGGCCACAAAGATATCAGAGGGCTAGAGCACCTTCTCTGTGAGAACAGGATGAGAGAGCTGGGGCTCTTCACCCTGGAGAAGAGAAGGCTCTGGGGGGACCTTATAGCAGCCTTTCAGTACCTGAAGGGGACCAACAGGAAAGATAAGGAGGGACGTTATAGAAGGGCATGTAGTAACAGGACTGAGGGAAATGGCTTTAAACTGGAAAAGGGTTAATTTAGACTGGATATTAGGAAGAAATTCTTTACTGTGAGGGTGGTGAGATGTTGGAACAGGTTGCCTGGAGAGGTTGTGGATGTCCTCACCCTGATTAGGAGATGTCCCTGTCTATAGCAGGAGGGTTGAAAATAGATGATCTTTAAAGTCCCTTCCAACCCAAACCACTCCATGAAAAAAACATCCATGAAAAAACATTGCCTGTTTTTTTCCAATCACTGGGGACTTCACCTGACTGCCGTGACTTTTTAAATGTCATCAAGAGTGGCTTTGAGATCACTTCAGCAAATTCTCAGGATTCTGGGATGCATCTCATCAGCACTCATAGACTTAAGGACATTCAGATTCCTAGGAGGTGGTGAATCTGATCTTTGCCTACAATGGTAGGGGCTTCACTCTTCCAGTTCCCACCTTATGAACCATCTGCTAGAGAGCTGTGTGCACAATAGTTTCTAGTGAAGACTGTGGCAAAAAGCGTTGTTGAGTACCTCAGCCTTCTCCCTGTATGTTGTTATTAGCCTGCCTGTATTGCTCTCTAGGTGGAGTATGCCCTCCTGGACTTTTCAAGTTTAAATACATACAGAATCCTTTCATATTCTTCTTTGTAACCCTTTCCAAATCAAGTTCCAATTGGGTCTTGACTTTCCAGTCTACATCCCTACACAACCCAGCATTATCTCAAAGCTTCCCTCAGGTTACCTGTCTCTGCTTTCACTGTCTGTGCATTTTCTTCTTACTCTCCAGTTTGATTAGAAGATCCTGGTTCAAACATGCTGTTATCTTGCCTTCTTTTTCCCTAAAGAAAGCTTCCTTAAAGATCTGCCAGCTCTGCTCCAATCCTCTGTCCCTCAGGACAGTTTTTCAAGATATTTTGTTGACTAACTCCCTGAAGAGCTGAAAGTTGGCTCTCCTAAAATTAAGCTTCCTGATTTCACTCTTCGCCTGTCTGATATACCTCAAAAGGTTGTGAACTCCGCCATCATATGGTCACTGTATCTCAGTGTATCTCAGCCTCCAGCCCTGATGTCCCCAATCAGTACTCTCATGTTGGTAACCAACATGCCCAGCATTTATCCTCCATACATTCAAAGAGCCCATCGCACTATTTTTTCCAGCTGGTATCAGTATGGTTCAAGTCCCCCAACAGGATGAGAACCTGAGAACATGAAGCCACCTGTAGCTTGAGAAAGAAGCTTCATCAACAGGTGGCCTGCAGTAGACACCGACCACAAGGCTCCCTTTGTTGTCTCAATCTCTAACTCTCACCCATAGTCTTTTGACTTGCTCATGGCCTTTCTTCCAGGATAGCTCTTCACACCTGTCGTGGTTTTGTAATTTTGCTATTGGTATTCCATATTATAACATCATGTATAGCACGGGTAATTAAAGGGTTAATACTCCAGTTCTGTGGATTAACAACCTTCCAGATACCTGCTTCTCGAATGAGAAGAAGAACTACATATCCTGGAGGACCTCAAGGTCAGAGAAGGAAGATCACAAGATCTAAGTCACGGGATCTAGCTCTCTCTCTCTCACTGCCAGGCAGAGGGGTGGGTGTACTTCCAAGCCATGCGCCTTCATTCAGGTAGGCCTATTGGTTTTGGAAACTCTCTCTTTTATTTTATTTGATGTTTTAGCCTTAATTTCAATTAGATTGATCTAGATAACTTTGTGACAACACCCTATTACTTCCTTGTTGTAGAGGGCAATGTCTCCTTCCCTCCTTTCTCAGCTGTCCCTTCTGAACAGCTTGTAGCTGTCAATAAACACATTCCAGTCAGAGAAGTCATCCCACCAGCTTCAGTAACTGCAATTACTTTGTGGTTTTCCAGTAGCATGGTGGCTTCTAATTCCTCCTGCTTGTATCCCAAGTTGTTTGTATTAGCATCACTAATTTTGTTTTACCCCTCCCCCACCCTCTTCTTTTTTTTTT
The DNA here is from genome assembly GCF_016699485.2 of Gallus gallus. NCBI lineage: Eukaryota > Metazoa > Chordata > Aves > Galliformes > Phasianidae > Gallus > Gallus gallus. The sequence goes on from NC_052572.1 coordinate 29,598,497, forward strand.
CCTGCTGTGGCTTTGTATTGCTCAGAAGATGAAGGAAAGAATGGACCTTTTAAAGCAGCATTCTCACTTCATGACTGCTGTGTAGCAGAATATACTGAGGCCCTTAAAGGAAAAATGGTCCTGTTCTCTATTTCTTCACTTATGTCAGGGAACAAAGAGCCGTACAGATCAAAGGTGACGAAGTACAGTGAGACCAGAAATACAATAGGATTATTATTAAGTACTCTCATAAGTACAGTTACTACCTGGAGAACACACCAGTATTACACAGAAAATATAGTTACTAGGAGACAAATCAAGTGAAATCTCTCTAACATATGTGAGATCTTAGAGATATTCCTGAATGACCATTCTCCATAACACTATAGGCCACATTATATTAAACGATTACTGCTTATGTGACCATTACCTCAGATTACAGTGACCTTGACAGCATTGCAGTAGCCACTTCTATGAATGTCACTAAAGAGATTTTACAGTATAATGTGACAGGAAGATGAAACATGCTGAATTTTTTCTACTGACTACTCATAGATGTATATAGATTCTATAAGTCTACTGTAAAATAAATCCACTTTATGTCAAAATTCAGTCTTATTAAGATTTCTGACTTTTTTGTAGATTATTACAGTATGCTGTTATTAGATTTAAGTGTATGAACATCCTTTATACATTTCCCTCTCAGTTAATATCTCTGATTTTTTTTTTTTTTTTTTTTTCCTTCTGCACTGAAAGAGCTTGAGCTATAAAACCTGATTAGGAAATAAGAAATCACTAAACCTAGAAAAATATTTCATAAGTGCACTCACATTATAAAGTTTTAGTTAGATCTCTACAGTCAATGTAAAGAACTAGGTGATGGCAACCAACACTACATTTGTCCTAAAATTATGATTAAATCTCTAATATTAAGTTCACTGAATTCTCAACTAAATTAACAATTCAATTCTATAGGTGGTATCACATTTATGAGGTACTGTTCTTGAAAGAGCTTGCTCTGTGTTTTGATTTGGTTATAGCCAACTGTTTCCAGTGTGTTTCTTTGTGCTTCTAGTAAACAGATGAGCTGCCTCACATTTGCTGCCTCAAATGTGATTGCAGTTACATTTAAGGAGATGAAGAGCAAAGAGAAGTATCATTCCCTATGCTCTCTTGAGGTCAGGCAGTAGACTGTACATTATGTACTGCCAATACCAAAAAATGGAGGAGATAGACTTGAAAAGGATCTCAGTCCTGGAACACCTCCAGAGCTTTCACTTCCTATGTACCCTTCCTAAATCAGAATTTTCAGCCCCTTCATTGATGCTAAAAGGTCAAGGAATAGGAAAGAAGAACTATCACCAGCAAAGTGATCACCTGAAGGAAATTTTTAGTTGCACAATAATAAGAAAGGCTTTACTTAGAATCATAGAATCACCAAGGTTGGAAAAGACCTTCAAGATAATCCTGTCCAACCATATGCCTACCACCAATAGTTCTCATTAAACTATATCCTCAACACATCCAAATGTTCCTTGAATACCTCCAGGGTTGGTGACTCCACCACCTCCCTGCGTAGCCCATTCCAGCACCTGATCACTCTTTCAGAGAAATATTTCCTACCCTCCAAACTGAACCTCCCCTGGCACAACGTGAGGCCATTCTCTGTAGTGCTATCACTAGTTTCACAAGAGAAGTGGTCATCCTCCACTTCACTACAACCTCCCTTCAGGTAGTAATGGAGAGGAGACTATATATATAAAATTTATAACAGTTAATCTGATATGATTGTAAAGATATACATGGGTAAACATAGAGAGATATACAAGATATACAAGATGAAGACTGTCTCAAGTCATTGCTGCATATGTTATTTTTTTGGGGTGACAGATGAGGAAATGATAAGAGAGGGGCAGTGGTAGCATCGCTGAAGTAAGATGAAGAACAAAAAATAAATGATAATTAAAAAAAAAAAAAAAAAAAAAAAAAAAAAACCCTTGTTAACCTAATGGGAAAACTGGGTTAACATTGGCTGAAAACTAAAGCTGACACTATTTCCATAGCTTTAGGTTTAGAAACAGCTTTAGGGGATAAACATCACTCTATTTTTCAAAAATTATTTTTACAGAAAAATGAAACACATTAAAACTCAATGGAACTAAACAATTTTCATTCAACGTATGTGAAGCTTAACAGATTTTGTGTTTCTTTTGAGAATTTGTATTAATGCTATAAAGGAAAATATCCTGTGTCTTCTTTGATGATATCTCAGTATTATGAAGATGAATTGAGATTTATATTTTCTTGGGGATACAATGCTTAAAAAATGTACTGAAAGTAGAGGGAAAAGTCTACCAGTCCAGTCTGACACTTCGGCTTAGTCATTTTTAGAAGTACATAAAAGAAATGAGTGTATACCCACTGGATTATGGAAATCCTGATCAATGCATTTTAAAAGTTTTCTACTATATTGTTTGATGATTAAGTTCTGTAATATAGGAAAATATGTTGTACAAACTATAAAATCTTAACTTCCATAAAATCTGAAGTGTCACCCGTTTGTTAAGTAGCACTTTCATATAGAAATCTTATTTTACTATTTTAAAAATATCTTTAAAAAATGTTCAGCATGATCTTGTCTCAATATAAGACTTCATAGAATTATTGCCTAACAATTCAGTCATCTGCGCACAAATCATTTTCTTGCTCATAAATTTGATTTCCCAGTATCTTAATGTTAGTTATGTTTATAATTTGTTTTAATATCAGAAAAATATTTCCATATAACCTCATTTTAGCTGCATATTACTTGCCTGAAACACAACTTAATTTTTCTAAATGAACTATTTCTCTTTGATATTATTTAATCTTTGCTGTAAGAGTAAGAACAAACAAACAAACAAACAGAAAATGTATTAGAACGAGAAAGGTAGTCAGTGGCTTTTTTTTTTTTTAATTCTTGATATAGCAAGAGATAGGAGAACAAACAATCCATTATTTAAAATAATACATCAAACTTTAAGAAAATTAATACAAACCCCAAAATTCCATTATTTCCTTGCATCCTTCCCTCTTCTTATGATAGAGATAATTGTTAAATGGTTCTACAGAGTAGTCATTAATCAATGTTAGCTGTGGATGAGCTGCAGTTCTGATTGGTTGCTCAGGACTACTCAGGCACTAAAGAAAAACTGCACACTCTTTAGAATTAACTGCTTTCTTTGTCTCCCATCCCCCCAAAATATAATATTTTAGAAGAAAAAAAAATTGTGGACAAACAGAAAAGAAAAAGCTAGAGGAATAAATGGTTTTGATGCAAGTATTTCTTGTACACAGAGTCCAAATCATGTGTTGTTTGGATTTGTAAGAAAGAATAGGGTTTTACATACTTCCTAGGAGAAGCATTGGTTTATATTTCCAGATAATGCTTTTGTTTGTTTGTTTGTTGTTTTTGTTTTTTCCCCGTGGGCACTTTGGACAGTGTTTTTGATCATTTAGGTAGCTATCTTAATTTGAAAAATTGTAGCATTAAAGTAATTGTTTCCAATGTGTCTTGCAGAAAAATAATTTTTGAAATTATCACTAGAAGAACAAGAACTGCTATTTAGGGTTATAAATATTATCTAACTGCAGTATACATTCTGATGCAGAAGAATGACCATTAAACATTATTATGGAGTGCACCTACACACCACCTAGTTAAATAACCATCTATATCTATATTTTAAATTTGTAATCTGTTTATCTTGTATCCTTCCATTCCCCCAAAGCACATTATGCCCCATAGCAACTACAACTCTCTGTAAACTATGAGCAACAGAGAGACATCAGAGCAGAGTCTGAAATAAGTGGTAGCAGATAATGACATACTACATAGTGAAGCAAGCAGTGCCATCATTCCTAATGAAATGGAGCAGTACAGACATAGCTGGGAGACCTTTAATGTGAGTTTAACCATGCAGTCTTTCAGAGGCTGCTCATTTCTTTGAGTCTCCTCCAAAGGCAGCACCACAGAGATCACCACAGTGTACCCATCCTGACTTGGTCTTCCATCTTTCATTAGCTATGTTGTTTTAGTTACTTTGTCAGTGCTCAAGTATTCCTGTTCTCTATTAAGCTGTTTTTACTTTTATTTTACCTCTCTGATTTACCAGTCTGGGTTCTACCTTTTTCAGCTGAATACTGGACTTTGTCTCTAAACAAAGTTCTGGTGAGGCTCCAGCTATGCATTCTCGGATTAGATTCTTACTTTCCCACATATGATATATGGAATTTTTGCAGTTTAACATGGGAAGTCCTCAGAACGTGTCTTCTTCAACAAATTTTGTTATATTCTGGATTTAAAAGGCTTCTGAAAACTGCAAATAATACAGTTTGTATCTGTATAGAGAAAAATTTAGCATGGTAAATAACTGCTGTACTGTTGTTGAAGGAATCTAAACATACCTGTCACAAAACATTACACTGAGCTGGGCTTTGATATGTTTTCTAGAGACAAGAAAACACATGGTAGATGGAGAGGCTTTTTTTCTGGCTCAGCCATTCTGCCACCACAAAATAAATCACAGAATCATAGCGACTGAAAGGGATCTCTGGAGATCATCTAGCCCAACACCCTTGCTAGAGCAGGTTCCTTACAGTAGGTTGCATAGGAGAGTTTATGGGCAGGTTTTGAATAGCTCCAGAGAAGAATATTCCTGAGCTCCCTTGGGCAGCCTAATCCAGTGCTCTGTCACACTCAAAATATGGGACCTTTACATCATGTTTGTATGGGACTTCCTGTGTTTCAATTTGTGGCCACTGACTCTTGTCCTGTCACCGCACATCACTGAGAGGAGCCTGGCTCCATCCACTTGGCCCCTGCACTTCAGAAATTTATAAGCGCTGATGAGATCCCCTTCATTCTTCCCTTCTCAGGCTGAACATTCCCTAGTCTCTCAGCCTTTCCTCATACTGGAGACACTCCTGGCCCCTACCATCTTTGTCACCCTCTGCTTAACTCTCTCCATAAGATTCCTGTCAATCTTTAATTGAGTAGCCAGAACTACACATAGTACTCCAGATGTGGACTCAGCAGGGCAGAAAAGAGGGGGAGGATCACCTCCTTCGACCTGTTGGCAACTCTCTTTTTAACGCATGCCAGGATGACAATGGCACACTGCTGGTTCATGGTCAACATGTTGTCCTCCAGGACAAGCAGGTCCTTCTCCACAGAGCTCCTTTCCAGGAGGTCATCCCCTAGCCTGCACTGATGCATGCAATTATTCATAAAGAAATAAACAAAAACATTAAAGAAGGTTCATGGTATTTGGAATCAGCTTGTATACACATTACATATATATATATGTGTGTATATATATTTTACATATATATATATAATTATAATATATTTATTATTTATATATATTTATATTATGTATATATATATATAACAGGGGCCAATCTAATACCTACTTAGGCTAATTAAGATTTAATCTTGATTTTAATAGCTGCGTGTACGAAATTTCACTGGAATAGAAATCATGTAAGTTGGGCTATAGATCTGGTCTACGCTGTCAGTGTTGCAAGTCCCCAGAAAACAAGAATGAATCAGAAATTAAAACAAGCTATCAGAGCTTTCCTTCTGCAATCCATGTAATCTTGACTGCTTCTATCTGACAAAGCAGAGATTAGTAAGAAGAAACGTAAGAATTATGAAGCACTAAGTAATGCACATAATCTTTGCTTCACATACATGCATGCACAGAATAAACAAAGATTTACTTTTTACTAGAGGAAAAAAGGAATAATCTTTAACTGATTAAGTTTTGTACCTTTCAAAGCCCAAATATTGCAGAGAATTCAATGATATTTTCATTTTCCTGAAACAGCCAGACTTGTTAATATGTATTTTTAGAAAGAAAAATTGAAAACAAAACAAAATAAAACATTGAGGAAGATTTTTTTATCACTTCTTCCCCACTTTTACACCTGATTGCACAAGTAGATTTGGTATATCATAGAATCATCAAATTGGTTTCAGTTGTAAGGATTCTTAACAATCATCTAGTTCCAATCCCTCTGTCGTGGGCAAGGGGGCCTTCTAGATCAGGTTACTGAAATCCCCATCCAACCTGACCTTGAACACTTCCTGGGATAGAACATCAACAGATTCTCTGAGAACCTTGTTCCAGTGCTTTACTACCCTCATAGCGGAGAATTTATTTTGAATATATAATCTAAATATCTTCTATTTTAGTTTAAAGCTATTATCCCTTGTCTTATTGCTACACACCCTGACAGAGTCCCTCTCTATCTATCCATCTTGTATGTCTTCTTTAAAAACTGAAAGATTGGTCTCCCTGTGGCCTTCTCTTTTCCAGGTTGAACAACCTCAAGTCTCCCAGATTGACTTCAAAGGAGAGATTTTCCAGCCCTCTGATTTCCTCTTGGCCCTCCTCTGGACCTGCTCCAACACGTTAATTTTTATCTTATGCAGAGGGCCCCAGAGCTGAACACTGTACTTCAGGTGGGGTCTTGTGAGAGCAGAGCAGAGAGAGGGAATCACCTCCCTTGTCCTGCTGGCCATGTTTATTTTAATGCTGCCCAGTGTATGGATGGTTTTCAGGGCTGCGAGTGCACATTGCTGGCTCATGTAGTTTTTTATCAACCAACATCCCAAAATCTTTCTTTTTGGGGTAACTCTCAATCCTTTCTCCACCCAGCCTGTACTTTGCTTGAGATTGCCCTAACTCCAGTGGAGGAGCTTGCACTTGGTCTTCTGAAATTTCACGAGGTTCATACAGAAACAACTTTCAAGCCTGTCCAAATCTGTGTGGATTGCATTCCTTCTCTCCAACATATTGACAGAACCATTCACTTTGGTGTTGTTGGAAACCTTTCTGAAGGTGTACTCAATCTCAGTGTCTAGTTCACTAAGATAACAGATAACACCAGTTCCAATATTGACCCCTGAGGAATGCCATTCATCACCTGAGCATTGAGTTGTTAACTACAAGTCTCTGAAAGTGACCATCCAGCCATTTCCTTATTCACTGAACACTCCATCTGTCAAATCCATGTATCTCCAATTTATAGAGAAGGATTTAATGTGGGACAATGTCAAATGCTTTGCACAAAGCTAAGCAAGTGATGTCAGTTGCTCTTCCCTTATCCACCAACACTGTAACTCTGTCATATAAGGCCACATCTGCCAGGCACAATTTGCCCTTAGAGGAACCATGCTGGCTGTCATCTCTCTCTTTGTATTTCATGAGCCATAGCATAGTTTTCAGTGTACATTGCAACAACAAAGCTTCAGTGTAAGTAACAGGAAAAAAAAAAAAAAAAAAAAGAAGAAGGGGGGGGGGGGGGAATAATTAAAAAAATGACGTAGAGTTCCACCTAGGAGTAGATGAGGAAAACATTTGATAGGAGCACTACAGATGTGATGCATATGCCTTAATACATAAGGAGGGCTAAATAATCTTGCAAAGTCTTTCTTCCTCATGATTCTTGCACAGGCTTTTCAGATTTTCAGGCAAGTAGTGGTCTATTATCCAAATACTTACTGAAGAGGAAAAATGACTGTCATGATTCAAGTGAAATCTTAATTGCTGTGAAACTCCACAATGGAGAAAGATCTTGGCCTACATTTTAGTAAATTGATGTTTAAATATATTATTTTCCTATTTCTTTTATTTTGATTTTTTTCTTTTATTTGTTGTTGTTGTTTGTTAGTTTTGTTTAGGAATTCTTATCTTTTTCTTCCTGTTAATGAAAGTGAGCCCTAAAGGAGAGGTGAGTTTCTACTCCATATGTGTAGACCTTGTTGTAGTGCTGGTTGGAAAGATGGTAGCAGATGGATAACATTTGGGACTTCTTGTCAATTCATCTGTTAATAAGAGGGACTCTTCACATAGGCTGCAGTAAACAAGGCCCTTCTGTCTCTAGCACTGCCATTAGCCCTTAAAATGTCCTCTGAGAATGTGTTTGATGGTGGACATCTGAGATAATAATATCTTCAACAGCTTCCTGAAGTAAGAACTCTTTTGTGATTATGTGTGGAGTTATTTAATCACAGAGACACCTTTTCATGAGTAATTATTACTGAGTAATGATTACTAAAGATTACTGAGCTTCCCCCACAGAAGTAATGCAACACATGACTTAAAAAAATCTCTTTCTACTATTTCTGAGAAACAGGTTACATGTTAAAAGGTGGTTGCTATTGCTGTTGACCTAGTTGGTATCGGCCTGTTACTGTTCAGTATTCCCTGATGTTCATACAATATGTCTTGTTACATGGTATGTATCTAATGATTTCTCATTCAATGAATGCCATGGAAAGATCATAGAATTTCTCAGATTGGAAAAGACCAAGTGCAACTCCAACCTAACCATACTACCCTAACTCTAACAACCACTGCTAAATCTTGTCCCTGAGTACCACATCCAAATAGTCTTTAAACACATCCAGGGGTGGCCACCTGCCTGGGAAGCCTACTCCAGTGTTTACTCTTTTTTTACTCAGGTGGTTACCCTTTCTGTGAAGAAATTTTTTCCTGAAGATACTCCTGAAGAAGATATTTTCCTATGAAGGGTCAGGTCTGACTTTTTGAATGCAAAGTTTGAATTTAGATGTTGATATCAATCCATTTTTACTGTTATGGTCTGCACTACCTGTTTTTTGCCTGTTTCAGTGATATAGTTCCTTCTATCCATATAACAAGTTTGGATCCTTATTAAACTCTAATTCAATACTGTAGAGTATAGGACAAACTATTGCAAATCTGCATCTGTAAGAGGTCATTCTTTTACACCATTGCCTCAAAGCTTGCTGAGGGACACAGATGAACAAGTTCAAGCATGTCCTGACCAAGGATTAGGAAATCCTTTGTCTGAAGGGGCAACAGATGGACAAGGCCAGGGGCAATGAGAGAGAGGTAAGTGGCAGCTAAATGGCCAGGAAACAGTCTTTTGTGTGGACTTATCCCAAGGGAGACAGCCATCTCAGGGGATGCTCACATGACCCTTACCCAAGTGCCCAGGAATGTCATGTAGGCAGGGAAGAAGAAGGATAAAAGAGAGTCCAACAACCATGAAGGCAGGTTTCTGACAACAGATTCCTCATGACCTGCCTCTCTCTCCTGGACTTGCTCTGTGCTCTACCTGCTTGCTGCCTAAGGATGGCCCCTCTGCTACTGCTCTCCCCCCTGAGAAGGTGTCTGCCATCAGATGCCTCACTATGAAAGACCTGCATGCTGACAGACTCTCCAGGGCCTGCTACCGGAGACCTGCTGTTTCCTCCCGGACTTCTTCCTGGACCTACTCAGTACCTGCACCTTCCTGCTGCCCAAGACCGGCCACGCTGCTGCTGCTCTTCTCCTATGCTTTTGCCCCGGACCGTAGGAACGTCATGCAATGGGATACTGCCGGATCCTGGTGGTGACTATCCCCACTTTACACAATTCTTGCTTCTTTCTATCTTTTCTATCACCCACCTTCCCTTCCCCATCACCCCAATCTGTAATAGTGTCCGTCCTCCCTTTCTCCATCTCCCTTATTAAGATTTGTAATAAACTGGTCGGACCAACATCTGGACCATTGTTTCTTAATCTCACACTGGGTGTACATATATCAAAGAACCTCCTCTCCCTCCTATAAATTGGAGCAAGACAGCATCTATGCAAAATGCTACACTTCTGACTTAGAAGTAGTTTGTTATACTACCTTATTATCATTTACATTAGAAAAACAGGAGGAAGACATGTCATGGAAGAGCAGTTGTGCAAGGAATGATGCTCATCTGCCCTTAAAGGGAGTCCTGGAGAGTTGATTTGGTTCTTTAGCACAATTGTGTTGATTCATCTAAAATGAGATGCTTCTTTCTCTCCTCAAAGAATTGTACTCCTGTTAATCTGAATCATGACACCTCATCAGTGACATCTAATCCTCCCCCATTTCCCACTCTTTGAAGTAATGCTAGTTCTCTGTGCTAGGTGGATATGAAAGGAGTGTGGAAGGACTGTGAAAGGACTGTGATATGAAAGGAGTCAGAAAGTGATTATTACCAGTATTTTCTCTCCTGACTTCATTCACATGGCTATATAATGGGATGGACAAGATAAGCTAAGTGACATTTCTTACATAGGAACAGGAATATATAAGAAACCTACAATGTACCCTAAGCACTGCTGACAACAGACTTTTCAGATACCTTCATAGTTTGTTTGTGATGTCATGTTACTTTATCATGAAATTATTTTTATTGTTACTTTCACCTCTTACCATAGCTACAGTGTGTGTCTATTTGTTTTCACAGAATCATAGAATCATCAAGGTTGGAAAAGACCCACAGGATCACCCAGTCCAACCATCCACCCATCATCAATAGTTCTCAATAAACCATGTCCCTCAACACAATGTCCAAATGTTCCTTGAACACCCCCAGGGTAGGTGACTCCACCAGCTCCCTTGGCAGCCCATTCCAGTGCCTCACCACTCTTTCAGAGAAAAAGTATTTCCTGATGTCCAGCCTGAACCTCCCTGGTGCAGCTTGAAGCCATTCCCTCTAGTCCTGTCACTAGTTACACAAGAGAAGAGGCTGGCCCCCAGCTCACTACAACCTCCCTTCAGGTAGTTATAGAGAGCAATAAGGTCTCCCCTGAGCCTCCTCTTCTCCAGACTGAACAATCCCAGCTCCTTCAGCTGTTCCTCATAAAGCCTGTGCTCCAGATCCTTCACCAGCTTTGATGCCCTTCTTTGAACACGCTCCAGGGCCTCGATGTCTTTCTTACAGTGAGGGGCCCAAAACTGGACACAGTACTCCAGGTGCGGCCTCACCAGGGCTGAGCACAGGGGGATAATTACTCCTCTGTTCCTGCTGGCAGCACTGTTTCTGATGCAAGCCAGGATACCATTGGCCTTCTTGGTCACCTGGGCACACTGCTGGCTCATGTTCAGTTGAGCATCAATCAATACCCCCAGGTCCATTTCCTCTACAGTCTTCCAGCCACTCTGCCCCAAGCCTGTAGTGTTGCCTGGGGTTATTGTGGCCAAAATGCAAGACCTGGAATTTGGTCTTGCTGAACCTCATCACATCAGCTTCAGCCCAGCCATCCAGCCTGTCCAGATCCCTCTGTAGGGCCTCACTGCCCCCAGGCAGGTTGACACTTCCAGCCAACTTGTTGTCATCTGCAAACTTACTGAGGGTGCACTCAGTGCCCTCATCCAGGTCATCAATAAAGATATTGGAGAGAATGGGCCCCAGCACAACCCCTGGGGAACACCACTTGTGACTAGTTGCTAGCTGGATTTAATTCCATTCACCGCCACTCTCTGAGCTCAGCCCTCCAGCCAATTCCTTACCCAGCCAAGAATGTAGCTGTCCAAGCCACGGACTGCCAACTTCTGCAGGAGAATACTGTGGGAAACAGTGTCAAGGCTTTGCTGAAGTCTAGGTAGACTACATCAACAGCCTTTCCCTCATCCACCAGACGGGTCACTAGATCATAGAAGGAGATCAGGTTGGTCAGTCAAGCAGGACCTGCCCTTCGTGAACCCATGCTGGCTTGGCTTGATCTCCCTCAAGACAGTCTGCTCCATAATCTTCCCTGGCACTGAGGTCAGGCTAACAGGCCTGTAGTTCCCCGGATCCTCCCTGTAGTCCTTCTTGTAGATGGGAGTCACATTGGCAAGCCTCCAGTCTTCTGGGACCTCTCCAGTCAACAAGGAGCACTGACAGATGATGGAAAGTGGCTCAGCTATCACCTCCGCCAGTTCCCTCAGCACTCTTCAGTGAATCTCATCGGGCCCCGTGGACTTGTGGCAGTCTGTAAGAGACTATTCTTTTATATCATTGACTCAAAGTTTGCTGAGGAACAAGTCCAGGCAAGTCCTGGGCAAAGGCAGAGAAATCTTTTGTCTTGAGGACACTGATGGACAGGTACTGGCTAAGGATTGTGAAATCCTCTAAGGAGCACAGATGGACAAGGCCAGGGGCATTGAGAGAGAGATAAGCTGCTGCTAATGGCCGGGAAACGGTCTTTTTGTGTGGACTTATCTCAAGGAAAATGGCCATCTCAGGAGGTATGCACAGGACTCTTGCTCAAGCACCCAGGAATGTCACGTAGGCAGCAGAAAATGGAGGATAAAAGAGGGTCCAATAACCACAACGGTGGAAGCTGATCCTTCACCACAACCACGGCAACGGTAGAGGCTTCTCTCTCACCACGACAGACTTGAGAGGTTCTCTGCCATCTGATCTCTCATTGCAACGTGGAGGCTGATCTCTCACCGCAACACAGAGGCTGATCTCTCATGATCTCTCACCACGACACAAGCTTCCTGCCTTCAGATCCTTCTCTACGGACCGTTTGCTGACGGACTTCCCTGGGCCTGCTACCTGAGACCTGCTGCTTCCTCCCTGACCTGCACCCTCTCGTTGCCCAAGACCGGCCCCGCTGCTCCTGCCCTTTGGCCTCGGACCGTCGGAACATCGTGCAACGGGACTGCTGCCGGATCCTGGTGGTGACTATCCCCGCTTTACGCAATTCTTGCCTCTTTCTATCTTTTCTATCGCTCGCCTTCCCTTCCCCATCACCCCAATCCGTAATAGTGTCCGTCCTCCCCTTTCCCCATCTCCCTTATTAACATTTGTAATAAACTGGTCGGACCAACATTTGAACCGTTGTTTCTTAATCTCACGCCGGGCATACATATTTCAAAGAACCTCTTCTCCCTCCTATAAATTGGAGTGTGACACAGTCCAATTGGAGTAGTAGGTCTCTGACTGTTTCCTCCTGAATTGTTTAGGGTTTAGTCTGCTCTCTAGCCGAGACTACCAGGTTAGAGAGTGGAGTACCCCGAGGGTAACTGGTCTGACTTTTAAAGACATACATAAAGAAGGCATTCAGAACCTCTGTTTTTTCCTTATCCTCAGTGTTCAAAGTGGTTTTAGATGTTTGCTAGTTGGTTTGATATGGCAACACTGCCATCTCTTCTGTTCTCTTTTCAGGTCTTGTGGTCTTTATCCCACTGTCACAAGATGATTCAAGTTGTGGGGCAACTGATCCAAATGATGTGAACAGAGCATATCCACTATGACGTATCAAACTAAAAGATACTGGAGGCACAGGAAATAAAATGTGATTTACTTGCATTTTGTTATTCAGATTAGAGATTTGGAAAGAAATTCCAGGATATGGAAGACATATTTTAAAAAATATTTGAAAAAAATTTAACCACACATTCTACCACTTTCAGTGGTAAGTCATCAGCAGAGTACACAAAATGTAATCTCTTACATCACCTGACAATTCTGCATAGAACATGACTGCCAACTTCTCTGCTTACATGCAGTATTTTTCAAGGTTTTCACATTGTTATCTTAATCAAATGACACCGAAAAATAAGAGGTATTTTTTGTTTATATAAGTGTAGTTACTGGAGTGATATGCACACATAGTATTTGCATAATGTTTGACATACATGGATTAAATTAGGAATATCAAAGCTTATCTTGAGTTGAAACTAGTGAAGGAACAAACCTGAGATGGAAAAATGAGAAAGAAATATCGAAGATTAGGGAAAAAGCTGAGGTTCTTGGTTCTTGTTCAGTATTATTTTTGGTAACAAGATCTCATTAATGAATTTTCTGAGCCTAGTGATAGAATCTGTGAGAACTGTAGCAGTACATGCAGCAGAATAAGATTGAGTATGGAGCACTTAATCCACTTCGACATGGGGACTGCTGATAAGCCACTGAAATACTGCTTTTTGCCATCTTTGAACGATAATTCTGACTGGAGAAGTTCTTCGTGGTTGAGAAAGGCAAACGTATCCACTTTCCAACAGAACAAGCAGACTGGTGAGCTTCTCAGAGAAGGTGAAACAGCAAGTCTTCCTTAAACCATATCCAGGCCTCACAAGGACAAAGAAACTAGTGAAAACAGCTATTGTGTGTTTTCCAAGGATGAATTCTGCTTCACCGATCTGATAGCTTTCCATGAGCAGATTACTAGTTCAGTGGACAAGGGGAGATCAGCAAGAGCTGTTTACCTTGATTTTACACTTGGTGTGACTGTCCATAATATCTTTATTGTCAAATTTGGAAGGTCTGGATTGAAAAAGTGGATGATGAAGTGGATGGAGAAGTGACTGATCCACTGGGATCAAATCCTTGTGGTCAATAATGTTAAGTCTAACTTGTGACTGAGTATTGGTGGCAGCGCTCTGGGACTGATGTTGGAGCAAGTACTCCAATGTTTTTATTAAGAACTTGGGAGACAGGATCTGAGAAAGTCTGCAGACCTCACCAATCTAAAGAAAGAAGTTAGTACACTGGAGGACAATGTTGTTTTAGTGAGAATTCAAGATGTTGTAGGACTTCCTAAGCTTTAACAAAGGTAAATTATTTCGCCTTTTATAGCTGACATTTTCTGGAATACTAGAACTTACTCTGGAATGTTTGTTTGTTTATTTATTTATTTATTTTTAACATAGAACTTTTTTTTTTTTTTTTTGAAACATAAAATAGCATAGACATTTTACTTTTAAGAAAAACAGTAATATGTTCAGCTGTCTCACGCTGCATCATCCATCCATAGATCTACCCTGAAAAGTTGTTATTCTAAGATGACAGAGAACAATGATTCACATTTTGTCAATCCTATTCCATGTACTGTCATTCATCTTAGACAACTACTTGAGCTGCTGAAGCACTAGTGTTTGATTTGTAATGCTTTAAAAATCTTGTATGTTCTCATCTTGCTGGTTGATATTAGTAGAACATAACAACAGTTCCAGTTCTAACCGATACCACTAAAATAAAACTGAAACAATTGTAGTGAACATTATTTGAAGATCATATTTGGTTTCATAAAATCTGTGTCTCTATTTATCTTGACAATTCAGATTTCTACCAATATTCTGTTTCAAGTAAATGAAAGTCTAAGACAGAAATGAGCAAAAACAAAAACAAAAGAAGAAGAAACAGTTATCTGTTCCAGTTCTATTGCTATACTCTGTCACAGCTCTCCCATCCCAATCCTTTGGAAAATCTTTTCTTTCATTAGTTTCTCAGAGAAAACAACACATCTTGGTTTCTACATTCCATATATACAAGCTCGGGATCATAAGATTTATATATCTTCCCACTTGGACTATCTCTCAAGGTTATGGTTTTGAAGTAACTCCCACAGTCTTATTCCCAGCCTCTCATTTCATGCTTATATTTTTTCTCATAAAACTAATTTTACTGCTTCTTTGTGTGTTGGGAATGAAATCTTCCATACAATGTCACTGAATGATTAAAGATCAGTAAAATAGGGCATAGAAATAAGTGTGAAAAAATATTTCCTGATGTATTTACTATATACAGCAGAGCTCACACACACAAGTGTGCAATCCCTGTGTAGCTTTTGAAGTGAATCATAATCATTTTCTGTTTTATAACTTTACTGAAAAAAAAACCCACACCAAAATGTTACAATATTACTTATTTTTTTGTCACATTGCTCTATCCAAGTATGTCTGAATAGATTTTCCTGTTTTGTCAAGTAGGTGACAAATCTAGTCATTTGCATGCCAGACATTTATAGACATAATATAAACAATAACAAATAATCATTTTTAGGCAAAGAATTTATGCTTTTTAGAACCAGAGATAAATATATTTCACTTTCTCAGAAGATACTGCATTTTTCCAGAAAGGTATGGGGGTGATCTAAAGGGCATTGTTTTGATATCTCATTTGGATGATTCAGTGCCCTTCTGCCCTTCTGAAGAGTCAGTAGTGGATTGTGAAGCAAAGAGCTAACAGCAAATCTAAAACTAGAGAATCTGAGATCAGGGGTAAAATGTTAGCAATCTTTTTTTTTTTTCTTTTTTTTTTTCTTGTGATAAAGAAATGTGTGGAATCAGTGCAGCAAGTTGTAAATGAGGTATGAAATTAAAAGTCCTCTGCCTAGTGCACTGAGGGAACACAGATAACACTGCAGTTACTGCTGTGTTGTTTTTGCAGTGATGTTTAACTTAGATATATTCTTTACAGAAGCAACAACAAAAAATCAAGAAACAAACAAACATACAGAACTCCAGAAGTGAAGTATTAAACAATTGTAGGTGGGATAAATTGGTTTTAAGCTACATTTTGTTTGTTCCTACTTCCTCCACGCTTTCTTCACAGAATCACAGAACGGCCCAGGTTGAAAGGGACCTCAAGGATCATGAATCTCCAACTCCCCTGCCACAGGCAGGGCCACCAACTTCCACATTTAATACCTGACCAGGCTGCCCAGTGCCCCATCCAACTTGGTCTTGAACACCTCCAGGGATGGGGCATCCACAACCTCTCTGCACAGCCTGTTCCAGTACCTTACCATTCTCATAGTAAAGAACTGCTCCCTGACATCCAACCTAAATATGCCCTCCCTCAACTTAAAACCATTTCCCCTTGTCCTGCTGTTTTCTACCCTTTCAAAGAGTTGACTCCCCTACTGTTTATAGGCTCCCTTTAGGTACTGAAAGGCTGCAATTATGTCACCCCACAGCCTTATTTTCTCCAGGCTGAACAAGCCCAGCTCCCTCAGCCTGTCGTCATAGGGGAGGTGCTCCAGGCCTCTAATCGTCTTAGTGGCCCTCCTGTGGACCCTCTCCAATCTCTGTCTTTCTTGTACTGGGGTCTCCAGACCTGGACACAGTACTCCAGATGAGGCCTCACAAAAGCAGAGTGAAGAGGGATAATCACCTCCCCATCCCTGCTGTCCACCCCTCTCATGATGGAGCCCAGGATACCATTTGCTTTCCAAGCTGCAAGAACACACTGCTGGCTCATATTAAGTTTTCATCCATCAGGATCCCCAGGTCCTTCTCTGCAGGGCTACTCTCAAGGACTGATCCTTCCAGTTTGTATAGATGACTGGGATTCCTCCAGCCCAAGCGCAAAACCTTGCACTTTGCTGTGTTGAACCTCATTATATTCACCCGGGCCCACCTTTCAAGTCTGTCAAGGTCCCTCTGAATGGCATCCCTTTCTTCCACTGTGTTGACTGCACCACTTAGCTTGGTGTCATCAGCAAACTTGCTGAGGGTACACTCAATTCTGTCATCAATGTCATTAATAAAGATGTTTGTAAGAGATTATTCTTTTATATCATTTGACTCAAAGTTTGCTGAGGAACAAGTCCAGGCAAGTCCTGGGCAAATGTAGAGAAATCTTTTGTCTTGAGGACACTGATGGACAGGTCCTGGCTAAGGATTGTGAAATCCTCTAAGGAGCACAGATGGACAAGGCCAGGGGCATTGAGAGAGAGATAAGCTGCTGCTAATGGCTGGGAAACGGTCTTTTTGTGTGGACTTATCTCGAGGAAGATCGAGCCATCTCAGGAGGTATGCCGAGGACTCTTGCTCAAGCACCCAGGAATGTCACATAGGCAGGAGAAAATGGAGGATGAAAGAGGGTCCAACAACCACGGCGAGGTAGAGGCTTCTCTCTCACCACGACAGACTTGAGGGGTTCTCTGCCATCTGATCTCTCACCGCAACGTGGAGACTGATCTCTACGTGGAGACTGATCTCTCACCGCAACGTGGAGACTGATCTCTCACCGCAACGTGGAGACTGATCTCTCACCGCAACATGGAGGCTGATCTCTCACCGCAACACAGAGGCTGATCTCTCATGATCTCTCACCACGACACAAGCTTCCTGCCTTCAGATCCTTCTCTACGGACCGTTTGCTGACGGACTTCCCTGGGCCTGCTACCTGAGACCTGCTGCTTCCTCCCTGACTTACTCAGCTGCTTCTTCCTGGACCCACCCGGTACCTGCACCCTCTCGTTGCCCAAGACCGGCCTCGCTGCTCCTGCCCTTCGGCCTCGGACCATCGGAACGTCGTGCAACGGGACTGCTGCCGGATCCTGGTGGTGACTATCCCTGCTTTACGCAATTCTTGCCTCTTTCTATCTTTTCTATCGCTCGCCTTCCCTTCCCCATCACCCCAATCCTTAATAGTGTCTGTCCTCCCCTTTCCCCATCTCCCTTATTAACATTTGTAATAAACTGGTCGGACCAACATGTGAACTGTTGTTTCTTAATCTCACACCGGGCATACATATTTCAAAGAACCTCTTCTCCCTCCTATAAATTGGAGCGAGACAATGTTAAAGAGCAATGGTCCCAAGACAGATGCTTGGGGGATGCCACTTGTCACCAGCGTCTACTTGAACATAGAACCATTGATCACGACCCTCTGTCTGCAGCCTTTCAAACAATTCCTTATCCATTGGGTGGTCCGCCCATCAAATCCACATCCCTCCAATTTGAATATAAGGATGTAGTGGGGGACCATGTCAAAGGCCTTGCTCAAGTCCAGGTAAACGACATCAGTCGCTTTCTCTTTATCCACCAATGACATCACTCCATCATAGAAGGCCACCAGATTGGTTAGCCATGACCTTCCCCTGGTGAAGCCATGCTACCTGTCTTCAATCATGCATGCATCCCTCATGTGAACAACCATGTCATCCAGGAGAATCTGTTCCATGATCTTCCCAGGCACAGAGGTGAGACTCACTGGCCTGTAGTTCCTCAGGTCCTCCTTGCTCCCTTTCTTATAAATGGGAGTGATGTGATCCTTCCTCCAGTCACACAGGACCTCACCTGACAGTCATGACTTTTCAAATATGATGGAGAACAGCTTAGCAACCACATCAGCCAACTCCTTCAGAACCCTGGGATGCATGCCATCCAGCCCAGAGACTTGTACGCATTCAGTCTGATGAGGTGGTCTCGGACTTGCTCTGCCCTTACAGTCGGGGGGGATTTACTCCCCCCTGTCCCCACCTAGAGGTTTAGGGATGCAGGGCTCAGGGACACAAGAAATAATAGAATCCTGGCTGCCACTGAAGACTGAGGCAAAGAACTCGGTACCTTAGCCTTCTCTTCATTCATTGAATCCAGTTCTCCTTTTGCATTTACCAAATGAGGAACACTGACTTTGCCCTGTCTCTTCTAGCCAGTGTACCTGTAGAATGTCTTCATATTGTTATATTGTTTGTTTGTTTTTTTTTTTCCTCCCTCCTTCCCCCTCACGTTTTATTTGCAGAGTATCACAGAATGGTAGGGATAGGAAGGGACTTCTAGGGATCACTGAGCCCAGCCCCCTGCTAAAATAGGTTCCCTATAGTGGGTTACACAGGAAAGCTTCTGGGCAGGTTTTGATTATCTGCAGAGGTCTCCTCAGCTTCTCTGCACAATCTATTCCAGTGCTCCATCACCCTCAAAGTAAAGAATATTTTCCTCATGTTTGTATGTAAACATGTTCCACTTCCATATTCCTATGTTTCACTTCGTTCCTGTTGTCTCTTGTCCTGTCACTGCACACCACAGAAAAGAGCCTGGCCCCATCCACTTGGCCCCTACACTAAAGAAATTTATAAGTATTGTTTAGATCCCCCTCAGTCTTCTCTTCTCAGGCTGAACATTCTCAAGTCTCACAGCCGTTCCTCATATGTCAGTGCTCCTGGCCCTTAGTCATCATTGTAGCCTCCACTGGACTCTCTCCCAAAAGTTATCTGTGAAGTGAGGAGCCCAGAACTGGACATAGTTCTTCAGATGTGGTCTCATCAGGGCAGAGTAGAAAGAAAGGATGACCTCCCTTGACCTGCTGTCCACACTCTTCTTCATACATCCCACTATACCATTGGCCTTCTTGGCCCCAGGGGCACATTCACGGTCAACTTGTTTTCCACCAAGACACTTTGGTCTTTGTATGCAGAACTCCATTCCGGCATGTCAGCCTGTACTGATACATATGATTATTCCTCCTCGCGTTTAGGACTCTACACTTTCCCTTGTTGAATCTCATCAGGTTCCTCTCTGCCCAACTCTCTAGTCTGACTAGGTCTTGTTGATGGCAACATGCCCTTCTGGTCTATTAGCTACTCTTCCCAGCTTTTTATCATCAGCAAACTTGCTGAGGGTGTACTTCACCCAGGTCATTAATGACTATGTTGAACAACAACGGACACATAACCAACTCCTGGGGAACATCACTAGGTACAGTCCTCCAACTAGACTCTTCAATGCTGACAGAAATCTCTAAGCTTTGTCAGTCATTCAGTTCTCAACCTCACCGTCCACACATCTATCCCATATTTATTAAGCTTACCTATCAGACTTTTATGAGAGACAGTGTCAGAATCTTGCTGAAATTGAGTTACACAGCATCTGCTGCCCTCTTCTCATCTAATAAGCCAGTCACGACACCTTAGAAGGCTACCAGATTGGTCAAGTATGATTTATGGTTGGTGAATCCATATTGTCTACAAGTACTGATAATCTTTTTCTCTTCCACTTGCTTGGAGATGACATCTGGAATATCACCATTCATCACCTTCCCAAGGATGATGTCAAGACTGTCCTGAGGTTTCACAACTCCTCTTTCTTGCCCTTTTTGAAGACTGGAGTGACTTTATTTATTTATTTATTTATTTATTTATTTATTTATTTATTTTCCAGTTCTCAGGCACCTCTAGCATTCTCCATGACCTTTCAAAGATGACAGAGAGCAGCTTGGCAATAACCTTAGACAGCTCCCTCAGCGCTCATGACTGCATGATGACAGAACTCATAGGTTTGTATGCATTAATTTGCCTACATGATTTCTGACCATATCCTCTTAGACCAAGGGAAAATCTTCCCCATAGTATCACTCTTACCTACTGGGTCTGGAATTCATGAGAGACGGTCTTAGCACTAAAGACTGAAGGAAGGGTGTTCAATAACTCCACCTCTCAGTGTTCCCCATAACCAGGAACCCATCTAAGTCAGCAGCAGGTCATGTCCTTACTCATCTTTTCACTACTGACATACTTAAAGAAGTCTTGTTGTCCTTGACCTCCTTTGCCAGATTCAATTCCAATTGAGCGTTAGCCTTCCTTGTGGCATCCATGCATGCCCTGGCAATGTTCCTCTGAAGTGGCCTTTTCTACATTCTGTAGAGTTTCTTCTTTCATTAAGAAAATCGACAGCTGGACTCATGGCAAATTATGGGCAGACAGTTCATGTCCACTTATGCATAACAACACTGTATGTGCAGATGCACTTGGAAGATCCACAGATGGAAAGGGAAGGACTGAGAAAATTGACATTGTCCTGTACAGTCCAAGTTAAATGTAGGTTAAGAAATGAGTTGAAAAGCTATGCCCTAAGTACATCTGTGGTTTGTGCAACTTTCCAGCAGTGCTAAGAAAAGCTGACATTTTAAACGGGTTTCAAATGTCCTTTAGATTTGATGAAGGGAACCAGCCACACAATTTTTCTATAAATCGAACACTATATTCTAAATAAATAAGGAAAAAATGAAGCATGTGTGAAGAAATCTCAAAGTGAGCGTGTGGCATTTTGTTTTGGTTTTAGAAAAAAATAAAAGGTATAGAAAATGAACTCCATGGATTTTTTTATCTAGTCAGCATGCCTTAATTTGTAATATACTTAATTATTTCTAGAAATAATTGTTGAAGTATCATTTGGTGAGTCTTTTTCTCCATTTAAAGAAAAAAAGCTACACTAATTGAAATGGCATTGATTTTTTTCATTCTATATTTTAAATTCCTTCTTTTCTATTTTACTTTACTGATCAGAATTAGCAGCAATACTAGAGCTCCTGTCTACTGAATAGCTGCTAAATACTCATCATTTTCTGGTTTTACTTATTTATTTTTTAAAAATACACATTTTAAAAGGTGTCCTTCTTTCCCTCATTTTCCATTATTATTACTGCTACTACTACTACTACTATTATTACTATTAGTAGTAGTAGTAGTAGTAATAGTTTTCGATTAGTATCAACAATGACAAGAACAGATAAGTAGAATGAGATTCTAAATAACCTTGCTATTTAAATATCAAACTTAAATAATCTCACTGTTCTGAAAACACTACTACTACTCTTTTGGTCACACATTTAGTTTGTCTTCATAGTGCAAAAATGACCTCCATTTACAAGAGTGGAGATAAAAACCAACCGTAAGTAAAATATGTAAGAGTATTTCTATTACACAATGTTGGTGCAGTAAGAATGTATTCACTAGGACTTGATAATATATATTAGATCTACATTGCATGAATAATGAAGTCACTCAAGATAAGGTGTAAATATTTATGGCACAAAAAACTTTGTATATATTGTCAAATGCTATGTATAAAACTCTAAGAACTGTAAGAAAAGCCATAGTAATGCCTTTTAAAAATAAAGTAGCTATTTGGCCACTTGCCTCAGGTTGAATTTTGTTACTGTCACATGACAGGGCTTAGCCCCATCCCCCACCACTTCACCCCAAGAAAAGCCAGGGGAAAAGCTAGAAGAGTTACTTCTCTGAGATAAAAAGAAACTATTTTACTAAAAATAGTAAAAGAATGTGAGATAATACAGTATAAAAGGACTCAAGAGCAGTAAATTAAACAAATGGGAAAGAAAGCGTTTCCCAACTATATGCTGCAAGCTCGGCAGTGTGGAGCAAAGAAGAATGTCCACACATCACCACATCACTTTGTATCTCCCTCTTGGAAATGATGTAGAAAGGACAGAAGCATTCTGGGGACTGTAGTCCTCCCTTAGCAGCTGCCCCAATTCTGTCACTTTACTGCAAAATGTCATGATATGGCATACCTAAGGAAAACCATGACACAACTATATTTCTGCCACATTACATATATTTATGAGTGCTCTTTCAACTTAAAATTAGTTAGTACTGAAAATATTATTATATATTATGATTTTTTACTAGACTATCAATAAAACAAAAATTGAACTAAATAAAAAGAGAAAAAGAATGAAGAAATGATTATAAAAATAATGTAAGATGAATCTCTAAGGTGAATCTCTCTGGTGTGTATTCTCCATGTATCTCACAAAAAAAATGGTATTCTATATTTCCTCATGTGACCTAGAATAAATCTAGCTTAACAATGAGAACACCAGCCCTAAGTACAAAAACAAACAAACAAGCAAAAATTGTAATAAACTTAATTTAAGTGCTTGTTTCCTACCATGCTAATAGGGACAGTGTGTCTTTAATCATCAGTAAGCTTGAATATTTTGTCTGGCTTTCTGCATGAATAAAAAGAGTCAATGATTTATCAACATAACATATATATACCATTTTTTCTTCTGCACAGTAAAAGCTTTGTATTTCAGGGCCTCACAAGAATTTTACATTTTAGAATTAAGCAAACTCAGCAGGGAGACCTTTATAGAGTGGATAACATTTCAAGAAAATTATTATATATAGCACAATTATAGAGCTGAGCAAATAGCTGATTTCTTGGTTCACTGACAATTCAGAAAAGAGGAATTCAGACAGCATAAGGTGAATTTTAATCCATCCTCCATCTCAACAGATAAATCAAAGAATATTTTTTTTTGAATGATAAGAAATATTTGCTATTTCAAACCCAGGCATTTATGAAGTCTCAGAATGATAGAGGAAATATAAAGCCAAAATGTTATTTTCAGTATTTAATTCAAAATCATCCTATATTTTTCCAGTTTCTGTCATGAGCTATTTTCTCAAATATTCAACTGAACAAAATATTTTGACATTAACAACTCTGTTTTTCATCAAAGGAGATACAGTATGGCTGAATTTTTTCCATATCTGCTATACCTGTGGGTTCAAAACTTGATTAAAAATCTTCAGGAATAGTATACTTTGTATACGTTTAGTAAGTGAAGTCTTATCCAAAAACAAAACCTTTTTTTTTTTTTTTAAGGAATCCTAATCCTAATCTTTTTCCTAATTAATCTTCTTTTAGACTCCAATTACCTGATATCTGCCCGGACTAGATGTTTCTGCATTAGGATTGTCTTTAATTGCTCCAATTTAGGATGGATTCTAACGATCCATTTGCATGCTGTAGAAGAAGTAACAATTATCTCACAGTCTTTTTCAAGACTGTGACATTTACCAGCAGAATGCAGTAACAAGATACATGCAAAACCTGTTCACGTTCATTTTGATTTGAAAGCAATATACTTTTCTTAGGATGTTGCTTACTTGTTCACAGTGCAATAATAGTAATATTCTGTAGCACTACAAGATGTGCAAAAGCTTTGAAAAGGATTGCTTATATCACCAACATCTGGTAGAATTCAAGTGGATTCTTTATACCATCTTTCAGGAGCTCAGAAGTAGCTGCTGAAAACTCATTTCAGACAACTGTGCAGTGTTTGCAATTAATCTATCTCCAAATTTGAGATTATCTGGATGTATTTAGTACTTTGGAAAGATTTTGTACTTTAAGATATTAGATGATTCAAAGGGCAAAAATAAGAAAAAAATTGCAATCTAAATATTGCTTTATTGAGTGATTTGCTCATTTGTAGATATAAGGTCAGTTGGTTAGTGAATTTCCTACTTCAACTGTCTCTTATGCATATGAATGAAGAATATATTGCAGCAGCAGGAAACCATGTAATACAACTTGACAATTCTTACTGTATTTTGTTCTAATTTAAATTGTTCAGTATATTAGATTATACTGTAAAATACTTATGTACAAGACTGT
Organism: Gallus gallus; assembly: GCF_016699485.2. Classification (NCBI taxonomy): domain Eukaryota; kingdom Metazoa; phylum Chordata; class Aves; order Galliformes; family Phasianidae; genus Gallus; species Gallus gallus. The sequence continues at coordinate 29,623,028 of NC_052572.1, forward strand.
AGCACAACAGTTTTGTAACTTGTGAGAAATGAGAATTGGTCACATAAATGACTACAGCAATTCTGAACAATTGTCTACAGAATCTTGTAGTCTGAGTGTCAACAGTTTAAGTCTCACATATAGTTACTAGAAAAACTTATTTCAAAAGAGACCTATAAAATCTGATGGGATTGAGGAAAAAATATCTCAAACATATTTTGTTCTATAACTATGAAATAAATAATTACTTATATCTCTGAAGATGAAGATACACACTGTAAAAAATTTATATATTAGTCACATATTCTTCATAAACACATCTAGTTTTAGAAAGAGATTTAAACAATAGTTTTTCCTTAATATGAAAAATAAATACAAATGAATTTAGACTTACATTCTGCATGCTAGACAGATTAGTTATCTGTGTATTTAATTACAGGTTAGGATAGATGCAAATGAATAGATATTTGAACAGTTTATTTTCCTTTATAATTTAATTGGCTATCCTTTGAATTGTTGTGTAAATGAATAGGTTAACATTCTGAGGAAAAAAATATGTGTTTTTATCACGATGATACTACACTGATCATATAAATAGGATTTTTACAAATGAGGAATTTCTCAGAACAACTTCCTCTGAAATTCATTTAGTACTGATAAACTTGTCTGTCTTTTTGGTACAGAAATCTTTGTGCTCTTGCAATTATTTCTAGTGCTTTTCTGAATTTGTTATTTCTGTATAATTTTAAACTTAGATTTTAAGACTTATAAACATATTCTGTGTTTCTAAATTCCCAGTATTTTCTTGTATCCTTTATTAATAAATCTTAGGATATTATTTGAGGGTTATTTCTGCCCATGATGACAGAAGGAGTTTGTTCACTTAAAACCAAATTAGACTAACACTGATAAAATGTTAAATATTTACAGTGGTTTACGTAATGGCTGTATAGCAATTAATAGACATTTAAATCCAGGCAGCCTGATTCACTAATTTTCCATGATAGTAGTAATAATTTATTATTTAATATGTAATGACAGTATGCCTAATCCTTCTAAGGTGTGTTAAGAAATCCTAGGGAGTTTTTAAGCCAAATACATTTTGAAAGAAGGGAATTATAGGATTTGGATGCCTTTGTGAGAACCTTCAGTAGTTTTCCTACTCTATAAAGTAGTCTATAAAGCTGCAGAGGATAAATTCAATGTTAAAAATTTCAAAATGTTAGTGATTCAGTCTTATGTTGTTAAAGACATGATCTAAATAAATACTACCTCAGGAAATGTTTGAATGGAAGCTCTGCTCGGGGAAGTCAAGACTGGTTCTTTATATATTCACAAGATGTTCTCATGGTATGATTTCAGAATTATGCTCCTTTTCAATCAAAGCAGAAAAAAATCTCTTTTGTTCTTCTTACAGTTTCTTTACAATTTTACAATATAATGTGTTTTCTATGAAGAAATTGAAAAAATATGATGCAGAAAACATAGAATGTGTGGGATAGATAATATATAAGAACACTCGTAGAAAGGAACAGATAAATTCCTTTTATCTCTGTTTGCCCTTGACTGCACTCAAATTTGACTAGTCTCTGTACTGATATTGATGTAGCAAAACTGAACTTTCATGACAAAGTCACTTAAGTCACACTCAGTATTATTGTCACTATTACTCTTAAATAATGCTAAATCAGAATAGGTCATCTAGACTAATACGTAGGCATTCATACTATGATAAATGGTGGTGTCAAAAACATAAAGTGGTCTCCAAACATGAAAATAAACAGAAAGACTTCTCCAGGGAAATATTTTAATTAGAAATGATTTATCTTCTAAAATAAACAAATATGTGGCAAACTCCTGGCGTTATACAGAATAAACTTTGTGTATGCAAATAATTCCAAACAAAATAATGAAGAAAATAAAGAAATGAACTACATAACCGAATGGACTGAGGATTTACAAATTTTTAGTGTTATAAATGTAATTTTGAACAGTTTTCAACTGTTTTCAATCAACATACTCAAAAGCATTGTTCAGTGAGAACTCATGGAATTTCAAGTGATTTGCAACTTCAGAATTTATAGTTCAACTGTGAGCATCTGTATTATGACAAAATCACAGCTTCAGTTATACTCAAATTTTTGTTGATTTCAGGAATTTCTAAACAGAACATTATATTCACTTCAGTGACTGAACTAAAATGTTATGAATAATTATCACTTGTGGCATAGCTGATAACGTGGAAGTAGAAACAGAAGATTTTCTTCTGTTTAAGATTCCTCAGACTCTATCCTTCCAAAAACCTCATAAAAACAGTTGCCTTCATCTTCACACACAAATACACATGCTCACAGAGCATACATTAACTTCACATAAATAAATAAAGCAGGAAAATAGACTAATTTGGTAATGATCTTTAGTCTTGGATGATGACTGTTTCCACATGAACATTTAAGAGCTGCTTGAATTTGTTTGCCAGGTGTGTAGGGTATAGTGTTAGGCAGAAGAATAAGAAGAAAGTGAAATATAATACTGCAAGTTTGAATTAGATTTGTAAACTGTTGCTTAAATTCAAAAAGGAAAGAAAAGGAAGGTATTTTCCGTAAAACATTTCAAAGGTTTCCAAAGGTTTCTTCTGCAATAATTTTCTCTAAAAATAAAAACCGTATTTTTTGTCCACAAGCAAGGTACACAGCTTAAGCAGTATCAGAACACAGAGAAGATTTTCCTTATACCCAGTTGTCACAGACTAACAATTATATGCACATCTTCTCATTCAGCATTTTTTTTTTTCCTACAAAAATTAATGCAAATACCAACAGAACAGTGTTGCCCTCACTAGAACCAGCAAGGTGAATTCTGGAAGTAGTTTAAAAAAAGCAGTAATATGCATGTTTAGTTGTGTATCAGAGACACAGGTGTAGAGGTCTGAAGTTGTTGAACGAGGTCTCAAGAGTGGAGTCGGAGTTACAGACCATATGAGCATGTGAGTATGAAACAGTAGGCAGCAGGCAGCTTGCACAGCCTATACAACAGCCCTGAGAGGAGCTTGTACATGCAGCATTCACACAGTGCTACACACGCTGAGTATTAGGCATTTTACTCTCAGTAAAGCATTAATCAGTGCAAGATTTGTAGGAGTATTAATTCAGTTAGTAAAATACTTTGAAAAGTATTTCATGGTGATTATTGTCCTTTCCTGTCTAAATAGCCTTTTGAAAATAAATATGAAATTACTTAAGTTTTCTGTGGAAAAGTTCATTCTTTGTTGATGCTGTTTATATTGTTCCTTCCTTCCTTCCTTCCTTCCTTCCTTCCTTCCTTCCTTCCTTCCTTCCTTCCTTCCTTCCTTCCTTCCTTCCTTCCTTCCTTCCTTCCTTCCTTCCTTCCTTCCTTCCTTCCTTCCTTCCTTCCCTCCTTCCTTCCTTCCTTCCTTCCTTCTTTCTTTTCTTTCTTTCTTTCTTTTTTTCCTCACGATTCGTGATTTTCAGTTCATAACATAGTGAGCTTCCTTTTGCACAAACACATTTTCATCCTACTACGGAAGCATGAAGAGTTCTCTGGAGAATAAGTTTAAGTGGCTTAAGTTCTAACTTGCCATGATGGAGCATGTAGGAAGAATAAGAGAAAAGAAAGTGACAAAGCATGTCACCACAGGCCCTGAGAACAGAACCTGGATTTCCTGAGTGCCTTATCTGTACCCCTCTTAAATCCAGATAATCCTTTCTGTGAACAAGAATTCATAAGGTGTTTTAGCTGTGGAAAACCCAACTGAAGCTAGTAGGAGGACTTCCACACTGCATTTATATACCATTTTTAAAGTATTAGAAACTTTAATACAATAATGTTAAAACATGGAAATTGATCTTGTAAACACTATTATTGTGAATGCAAAGCATTCACACCATGCATGTTGGTAAAGAGAATTGCATATTTAGGCACTAGCAGGAATATAACATTTTTATTTCCCAACCCACCTGTGGGTAAAAATTTTAGATTATACAGGGGTGGGTTTCTGAGTTGTTTCTTCGTTAAATCTTACAAACCATCTTGTTGACAGTTTATTGTTGTTGTTGTTATTAAACATCTAAGTTACCAGGAATTGCTACTTTCTCTGAAACATGACAACAGTTCTCTAAGCTGCAATTGTTATTTTCTTTTGTGGTGGCTTGAGAAGAGATTTTTTTTTTCCTTCTTCAGATCTGATCAACCCAGGTTTGAGGATATTTGCCATAGGGATGTAAGCAGAAGACTTCCCTAAAGTTTTTTGTGTTATTTCCCTACTCTGAATAAGTAAACTGTCTCAATTTCCACTATCCAGTAAATGTAACCTGTCTAGTTCACAGAACACCAAATGCACATATAATTTGTATGACACAATACATCTGTATATAACTGACTCCTGGAGGTCATGCTTTGAAGTATGTAGAGTTTTGTTTTGCAATTGTAGTTTTCTTACTGAATGTGTAAAGTATTGATATATATATATATATATAGAATTGCTTATTAATCACTAACAGAAAACACAAAATAACACAAAGAGCTGAACAGAAATATGTTGTGCAAGCAATTAGTCAAAATTACATTCTGAACAACTGTTTATTAGTATTGTGTAAGTCTGATGGTTCTCTTGTATCTATCATGTTTGTACCATGTTCAGAGTGAGGAAAAAATTCATAGACCAGAAAAATATAAAAAAGAAACAAGCTGATGTTGCAAAACCTCCCTTTCTGACTTCTATGTCTTCATGTGATAGAATATCATGACATTCTGTGCTTTCATTTTTGCATTCCTGCATTATCTAATGTGTGTTTTCTGAAAATTGCTTTGTTGTCGTTGTTATCATTGTGTCGGTTGTTAAGAAGAGATTAATTATGGTGCAAAGTTCATTTCTAGGAACACTAGCTTGCACATTTGGCTGTAAATCAATTGTTTATATGCAGTATGCAAATACTTTTTTTATATATATTTATAACACCCCTCCTCTTTTGAACTTGAATAAATATAGAATATCATCAAACTATGAAAAATATACAGAACTCAGCTGAAAACTAACATCACGTGAATGGCTTCTTCATTGTGAAAAACAGAATAAAATAAAATACCAGCGGTAAGATTTTGTCTGCTGTTTCATCCTTAGCATATCAGACATTAAGTCTTTTTGGGCTTTACAAAATTGTGGTTTTGTTGGTCTCTTTCAGGAAGTACAGTTTCATAAGATTCCTACCACATTAAGCAGGTCTTTGAAGATACGCATGGAAAGATTAGCACCTCAGAAGAATAATAGCATGATTTGGCATATAAAACAGCAGCAAATAACTCAGTATAGGCTGTAACCACCTACAGTATTTTATCACCTCCATATATTAAATATGGACAAGGTTAGAGTATTGAAACTGTTGGTTTTTCAGTGTTTCTCAATAAAATACTTGTCCAAGATTTAGTGCAACATTATTTAATTAATTTTATAACAAGGATAACTGAAACCATTTAAATGTGCTTGTATTTTGCCAGCTTGCCAGCCAGGTGCTTCCCAACTTTATTACCCCATTGGCTTTTCTGCAGGTTACAAAAAGAAAGATGTTTGAATTGTGCTGAGAAAGCAACACAATGTGAAATATTCAGGACTACAGAGATAGAGAAGATTCCAATGTCTTAATGCCAAAATCGACAGAGAATCAGATAGGCACCATTTAATTTATTATGAGCATGTCTGTACAAATACCGGAAGCTAATAACAGTTTTCCTGTTTCTTATATTGATGGATTTGAACAATTGGGAAAATGAGCTCTCCAAAGGAGTAAAGGTCATAGATGTTGCTGCCATACAAATCAGTTGCAAAGAAGTTTCTTTAGTTTACTAAAGAAGTTTACTTTCTTTAAGAGCACAGCATATTACTTTTATACAAATAAACACAACTGAACCCACAGATATTCAAAGGCTCATTCATCTGAGTGGATAAAGAAAAGAGAAGCACGAGTAATGTTATTGGATTAAACCACGTATTAAACCATTAAACCTGTATTCTAGACAGAACCGATGGATCTTATTCTGATAACCACAATGGTGTGTGCATGCATTACAGAGATACGGCCTAAAATGAGCCAATGCTGACATGCAGGTTGACTTCAGCAGGTTTGAAGTGACCTAATCTGTGAGACAGCCATCACAGAGGCATGTAACTGTGATACAAATGTTCACTTCCCTTTAAAAATTCTTTGCATGCTTCATTGTTTTTGCATTTGAAGTAAAATGGAAAATACCTAAAAAGCCTCAATAGATGGAGAGCAATTATTGCATTAAAGAAAACTGTCAGCAGTTTATCTATATCTTTTTTTTTTCTTTTAAATAAATGGAAGAATATTATCATTAGCATGTGTTACTAATTGCCATTCAACCATGTTCCAGTGTTTTATTCAAAGTACATAGTTCATATCCTTAAACTTCATTGACAGCATTTTCAGTTGAGTTTATGGGAATATTAAATATGAACTGTAATAAGGAGAGATTCCAGAATTAAAGCCAAAATATAACCTCAAATTTAACTCCTAATATGTGGGAAGTGACAGAATAGTTCTAACATATTTACTCTCATTTTAACCATGAATTGTCATTTAGATTAATGGATGTACTTCTGTTATCATTTGATTTTGAACTTTTTTTCCTAGAAGTATTACAGTAATGATATTAGGCAGAGTCCAATGTTTTTAAATTAACTTTGGAGACCAAGAGCACTCTTGAATAATTTTTAATTACAATATATATTTCTGGCTGTGTCCTGCATTGATAAGGAGCGAGACTTTGAGTTCTTACTAAGCTTACTAAGCTGATTTTGTTTTGCAGAGAGAAGTTTAAGAATTAAATTTTCCTTTAAAGAAAAAATATATAAATAAAAAGTGAAGAAGAGAGAGGAGAGCAGACAGGCATGTAATCTATAGTCCTTCATATCTTCTTTTTATGCTGCTGGATAAAAATATTGCCAAATTCATAGAATCATAGAATCGCACAATGGCCTAGGTTAAAAAGGAACATAATGACCACCTTGTTTCAACCCCCCTGCTATGTGCAGGGTCGCCAATCACTAGACCAAACTGCCCAGAGTCACATCCAGCCTGGCCTCCAGGGATGGGGCATCTGCATCCTCCTTGGGCAACCTGTTCCAGTGTGTCACCACCCTCAGTGTGAAAAAAATTCCTCTTAATCTCTAACCTAAACTTTCCCCGTCTTATTTAAAACCATCCCCCCTTGTACTGTTGACAATTCCTTCTGTCCTAGCATTTTAAAGTAATATAGTTGACATACAGTAAAACATCCATTATTGTCATGCCTTCAGTATTTTAATTTACCTTGACAAAACAAGGCTTTGAGGATGATGTAAGACTTCCTGGAGGTCAAGCTTTTTAATATTCTAGCAGACTGTTTCCATGCTAAATGAAACAGCAAATTCTTGGGCACTCAGGTGGACACCACTCCCTGATGTTAGGCCAAACACAGATACCGCATTCCTAGCCTATCTTTGCATTTTGCTTAGGTCTTTTTCCACTTTTTCTTATTGCTTTCCTAGTCTTAATTTGCCCAATTCAATACCCATAATGTATTCTGATCACACAGTAAATTCCATTGCCTTTTTCCCCCATTTTGACAATTTCCAATGTCCATAACTTTGGTCTGTTCTCAAATTCACAGATGCATTGTGTTTGAACAGCCCCTGTTCACATGGAAATAGTATACTGCATGCATTATATTTTACAGCTCCTAATCAGGTTGCAGTATGAATGTTTGAATGTAGGTGGCAAATGTAGTTCTGAAGAGGATGTGAGTAGCACTAGCATTTCTTATTTAAAATGTAAATGACCAGTTAAGCTTCTGGAAAGTAAATCCAATAGGTTTTTTTTTTTTTTATTTGATGTGTGATATGATAGTAAAACCTTTCAGACATTGTAGTACTGCTGTATTATAGTCAGTCATTTTCTGATTAGAGTCCCTGATGAAAATCCCTTAATATTTTGAATCAGTACAACTGTGATGAATGTGAAATGCTGATCTTCCAGAGTAGTTATTGTTTCATATACTGTCTTTCTCCTAGTTTTGTGGTTCCTCTCATCAGGAAATTATCTTTTTTTCAGATGATCTTTTTGAATGTGACGAAATCTCCAAATAGGGAGAGTTAGAACTAGATACTTCAAGTGTCGCTGACAGCAATGATCATCTTCTTGTTTCCAACTCAAACATTGCTTAAGATGTATCTTCAGAGTTCAGTCCCAGCATGTTTTAGCAGAAGGCTTACAGGCCAAAACTACTTACAGTGATGATGCAGCTCTATCCAAACTGACAGTATTAGACAAACTATATCAAAAAGAAACAAAACAAAACAAAACAAACAAACAAAAAACTAAAGGGAGCACAGTCACATTTGGCATGCTTTCCCACACCTAAATGCGTTAAAAATTTTGCATTTTTCAAAAACACTTGAGAGTATTTTAATAACAGTTGAGAGTACGTTGGTCCACAGTGCAGACTACAGGGTGGTATTTAGGGAGATATCTGATATACCTGATAGGGAGATCAGGTAAGAGAATGCCATATTAAATTGTAGGAAATAGAGTAGGTAAATGCAGTGTAACTAATTTGGGACATAGAACTACAGATAGAACAGTATTCTGTGTGGATGTGCATATGAAACGAAGGTGTGTAGTTTTATTCCTCCTTTAGAAAAAAATCAAATCCACCAATATTTGTTGATGCTTAGTAAATACTGCTTAGTAAACACTTAAAGAGTTAACAGTGGAAGTGAGCATAGTGAGGTGGTGGATGGTATGCTTCAGTAACATGGAAGACACTCCAGATGGCCGTGCAGAATTATATGAGTGTGGCATGCAGGTTCATTGCTAATGAAAATGTGTAGCTAATGGTAGTGAATATGCTGAAAAAACTGTTTTCTAGCAGAAAATATCTCTATCAAATTGTGTTATTGTGTTCTTTGTATCTGTTGTTTCCCCATCTGTAAATAAGCGGTATTACTTGTGGAGCAGCCAATGTATTTTTTTTCAGTATTATATTATAGTTATTCCTACTTCTTTTCTTCATCTGATTTTAAAAGCTTATTTGTGAAGTTCCTGCTTAGAATTAAAGTCTTAGTAATAAATCACATCATGTAAAACAAGAGAAAATTATGAAAAGACAATCTTTGTTTTGTTTCATGCAACATGGTAAGAACCACCCTACAGAATGTATACAGTGAGCTGGCACATTAGGCTCTTGTCCTCATTTGTCTGCAGCCTGTAACATCATTGTTCCTCTTGATTTGATTTTAGAAAGTTTACTGCATATTGGTGAATGTAGAATCATCCATCACGTGGATATGTCATAACAACTCAGGGGAAAAAAAAAAAAAAAAAAAAAAAAGGAGCTTGTTCAGAACGGGAGGTTTGGCCAGAATAGCACTTTGCTTTGGACCTATGAAGAGAATTTGCTGATGAGACTCATGCATTTTACATGAATAGGTAGTTGCAGGAATGATATGCTAAATAAATTCTATTCTATTCTTTTTTTTTTTTTTTCTCTTTCTTTTAACATCTACTCCTTTTCACTTTCAGATACATCAAGATAGTCGTTTGATGATTTAATGTTTTAAACATTATTTGCTCAAGAGTCATTTTATGTGGCCTTCAGAGCCTGAGAAAAAAACTGAAAATGATGGGATTCTCAAGAAAACAAGTTTAGTGACCTAATTTGGCCTTTGTTCTCCTGCAGTATCACATTTCCATGCTCTCTCAGGACACAAGATATGCAGAATTGCCAGCAGCAGCAGCAGCTTTTAAAATTCACAGACATATGAAATGTCCTCACAAAGCAAGCACCTTAGAACAAAAGGCAATTAAGAAGCAAATCTAGGATACATAGATTTATCAGTATGTTAGAAGAAATTTGGTAGTGACACTTGGAGAACATAGTAGTCATTAAAATGTTTATCAAAATATATGTATCTCTATCTCCATCAAGTCCTGAAGCACAGTGTCACAGTAACATCATGTTTTTTAAAAAAAGAAGTTTGACTTTCGGCATGTACACTTAAATTTATGTGCTATATGCCCCTGTATTCTATAATTATATCTCTACACATGTGCAGGCACTAATACAGTAAGCTCAGTAACGTATGTTATTAGCACTCCCTAAACCTGTCCTGATAAGACTAACCACACAGTTACAAAAGCATCCCCCTTTGCAGGAGTAATTTTCTGTGTGCTTCAGAAAAGCCACTGAAAATTACATATAAAAGCTGAAAATGACCTGTATTTTCCAATGTATTAAATAAAGAAGTGAAACAAAAACTGATCTATCACATTATTCCATTGCTAAACCTCACTTTTATCTTTTGCTCCCAACGTATTTCATGGCCTCTCCGCTTCAAGCAGCATGCTTAGGACCTTTGTGTGGCTATTTGGTTACACTATTGCCCTGCCTAAGGGTTATTACTATAAACCCTGTGTGTCACTGAATTAAGCCAATGAAATTTGACTGTTCTGTTCGCTATATAAGCCAGTGAACATGTCACCTCCCTTTTGAAAAACACCTGTGTCCAGTTAACATCCTAAAAGCAGGAGTCTTCCTTCCAGTTTTGCTGGAGCAGCTAAACTTTTTTTTTTTCCCCATTATGCTGTCTATAATGTATTGGTATTTACAGTTTTAAAGGATTAAGTTTTAAAGCATTAAGGAATCTATTTTCGACTGCTATGAATAAAAGATAGAGCTGTAGAAGTTAGCAGCTTGCTCTACTTTTGCCTTATGTTAGTTCATGTTCGTACTGCAGCAGCCACAGCAAATTATTTTTGTAGCCCACTTTTAGCTGCTCATTTTTGTGGTGATTCCACAGCCCTTTTTTTTTTTTTTTTTTTTTTAAAGTACATATGGTGAATACTTCCACAGTGTGCTGGTGACACACTTTTTATATGGAATCAAAACATACCTCTGATGGCAGAGCATTTTCCTGCATCTTCTTGTCACATGAGTAGCACCTTGATTGACAAGAGATGGGATCACTGCTATACAATAATGTGATTGAGAACAATAGCTGTAAATTACTTTCAAAAACATCCACATGTTACTGTGATACAGATCTCAAGAATGTTTAGTGCTGTATGGTTTTAAAGGATACTTCACCAGTTATTCTGGGTGATCTGTGGTTTGCCAATGCAGTTTATCCTACTGGATTTTCCTGCCTGAAGATTCTTTATCCCCGGAGGTCCTAAAATCTTTAAGGACTAATGAGAAGTAGGCAAATTGCTTCTGGTCATTGCTTACTCGGGGGTCATTTCAGTTCATCTATTGCCATATTGGGCTTACTGATCATGCATTATACAGAAGAGGTGTTGCATAAATCCTTTTCCGGTCCCTAGGAAATTTGTATCAGCCTCTCAGATGCCACCACTACAGTAGTTCATGTATTCCCTGGCTTCTCTTGACATCTCTAAAACAAAGGGCAGCTAAGAACGTGTTGCATTACATTTTTCCCCATGTGCAAACCAGTTCGCAAACTGCCCTCTTAATTTTCTGAGAAGCAAGCCAGGAGACATTTATGTACATTTATGATAAATCGTGTGCTTTCTGGAACCTTCAGCACACATACAGAAAAACACACAATAGGTATGTTGATTAGGCAGAGGAAGACTGGATCATGTGTCCTTCCCTACCACTAGAAAAATGCATATCAAGAAAGAATAGGCAATGAGGATATGTTACACCACAGTGAGCATTTCTGTAAGGCGTTAAAAAAGATGAGGAAAACAGTAATTAATTAAAGTACCAGCTCATAAAAACAGGTTTCCCTTGCTGAAAATTAGATCACAATGGTTTGGAAATAAGGGCAGAATTCAAGCATCCGATACTGTAGAATCAAAATATTGTAGCTTTAAAAGTTCACTGTATCATGAAATATATTAATATACAGATACAGGAAAAATCACTAAAAATTCTGTATCCATGCCTGTTAATGACATAAATAATCAACACAAAAAATCAGCTTTCTACAGCATATTGAAAATGGCAAGATTGCAGCTGTTATGTGACAAATGAAGGGAAAATATTCTGCACCCCCCACACCTCTATTGTGTTTCACTAATTTCTCTTCACCACAATCTCTAAAGTACCATGTAGTGCATTTTCATTAAAAATACAGAGAGTATATTTTTCTACTTTAACAGAAAAATTATATCTAAACATCTACCTCGGTATTCTATTTTAACATAGGAATGACTTGGATTTGCTTAAGTGTCAAGCTTTTGAACATTTACATGCATGCTTAACTTTACTGTTGTTAAAACGTGGCTGCACATATTTGTCAAGCCCATTAATCACTGCAGCATCATGCTTTTTTTTAGAGAATGCTGAAAGAAAATTGAGAATTTGAAGTACATTGTTTCCTATTTAGCTGTGAAACAGTCTCCACAATTTTACTTTAAAATATTTATATTGTGGAGCAAAGGAAGCAAATTGTGGATATCTCATACATTGAAAAACAAAACAAAACAAAACAAACAAACAAAAAAAAAACAGAAGAATACCTCAGTGTCTTTTATATTTCAAATTTCTTTAGTTGATCAACTTGCTACAGCAGTGATCCTGGACAGCATAGAAATACAGCTCTGCAGGGAAACAATGAAACTAGATGAGGTCAGAAAAGCTATTTTCTGGTGAATCTCATCTTTATTTCATTGCTTATCCGTCCTCTTGATGCATGATGATGCATCATGTCCCAGTTCTTTTCTAAAATGTCATTAAGAAGCATTTATATGAAGCTTTGAAATTGAATATATATATATATGTAGCTAATGTATTATAGTAAAAATATTCTATACTTTTTGCTTGTTACTCATTATGTTATGGAAACAATGTAAATAAATGCATTTGAATTTCATATTAAAGTAATCCTGCTCACCTGCAATTTAAAATCAGTGATGTGCAATCTAACTTTTTTTTTTTCAGATGAAATGTATTTTGAAGCATTAGCTGAATCATGGTATCTAAATCATTAATAGAAATTGTGTTATAGCAGTAGATATTTCTTTAGTAGTAGTGGTAATCCAGTCTGAACCTCCTCTGGCACATTTTTATGTTGTTCCCATGCATTCTGGCATTGGTGACCAGGGAGGAAAGATTAGCACCTTCCTTTCCATTTCCTCTCCTCAGGAAGTTGTAGAGAACAATGAGGTGGCCACCCAGCCTCCTCTTCAGCAGACTGGAAAGCCCAAGAGACCTCAGCCTCTTCTGATAAAACACATTTAGGTTCTTTTGCCAATTTTATTGCTATCCTTCTGATGTTTTCAAGAACCTTAGCCTATTTTAAACAGTTGTGGAGACCAAAAATGCCCGTAATATTCAAGCTGAAGCTGCATCAATGCCAAGTATATCAGGAGCTAAATACATTGGATCTGTCTGAAAAAGGAGGAAAGATTATAGGCACAGTTCCTCATCCTTACATATTGTTCCAGGCTGGAAGCAGACTGAATCATAACAGACTTGGTCTGCAACTATGTAAGAGCAAACTATTCAATTACTGCATTTTTTATTTTTATTTTTTACCATATCTTTAATAAATCTAAGGCAAATTTGGTATTCAGTGATGAGAATTTCCTGTCTTTGTATGAAAGTGTTGTAAAGCATGATGTGAGATAAATATACTTTCACCTGTGTTTTAAAGAAAAACAATAACAACAACAAGAAAAAACACAACTTTCATTTGATAGCCATTACTTTGTCTGTGGTTTGGATCAAAATTAAAAATTGGTGGGGGAACATTCTCATGTTAAGAAATGTTACTCTTTGGCTGTTCCTATGGAAAAAATAAGCAAGTTGGCTAAATTATAAGGAAATGAAAATCACCCATAATCATTACTGACATTAAGAACTTGGCAATCAAATTCCCCAAATACACCACCTACAGTCCAAACCTATAGGGGCTGAGCTGCTTTCTGCATCAGTATGAAACATAGAAAGCTGCCGCATTGAAGCTCTCAGTGTCCCTTTGCTGGTAAGCAACCCATGTGAGAGATGAGGAGCAGAAAAAAACACAAGAGGAGTGAGATAGTGGTAGAAACAAAGTGAAAGGTGTAACTAGGGCTGAAAATTTGTGTATGAAAATTATGAGATGAGTGGTTGTGAGGAAGTATTTGAATGCAAAAGGGGACCAGAGCAGAGTACTGAAGTAAGAAACAATACAGAGAAAAAAGAAATAAAATCAAGAAATACATAGATTCAAAAGAAAAAGAATGATAAGAGTAATCCAAGATTTATGAGTCTCAACTTTCAATTTTTTAAGGAAGAAACACCTGTCTTCTCTTGTCTAAGGATTTTGTAGTATCTGTGTAGGGCCTATACTGCGTGTCATAGCAGGTGCTGTCCAGTAGGATGCTAAGGATCTGATACTGATACCACATTGTCATCATTTTCTTATCTGTAAGCATTGGTTGGAAAAAAAATTGTGATGCAGCTGTTCAAAATTCCAGTCTTACCAATTTGATTCCACTTGGCATGCTGCCTTAAGTATTTGTTTTTAAATAGTAAAAAACCCTATTCTGGAACCTATCTTACCTTAAAATAAAATCACAAATTGCGGAAAAGTTGCCAAAATTAAAGTTGCAGCCTCTTTTTCTCCTCTTTGCACTTATTTAACAATACAGTACTAATTTTCCACTTTCCTTCTTGCCTGGATGTTTAGATATCAGTGATACTTAGATGTTCAGTGAGAAAAATAACTGAAAATGCATACACAGGAACGAGAACAGCTAAGACATAGACAAAAACCAGGAACAAGAAGTTACACTGAAAAATGTATAAATGTAACTATAAATGAAGATTTGCAGTTCCTTTTAGTTGTGCTGAAAATACTAAGTGAATTAAAAAAGGAAGAAAGGAAGAAAGGAAGAAAGAAAGGAAGAAAGGAAGAAAGGAAGAAAGAAAGAAAGAGAGAAAGAGAGAAAGAGAGAAAGAGAGAAAGAAAGAGAGAAAGAAAGAGAGAAAGAACGAAAGAAAGAAAGAACGAAAGAACGAAAGAACGAAAGAACGAAAGAACGAAAGAACGAACGAAAGAAAGAAAGAAAGAAAGAAGGAAGGAAAACAAAAAAACAAAAACTGACACTTCACACTTCATAAGCAGGAAGGAGCTTTCTGTTTAAGAGGAGGAAAACAAAGCTGAAATAGAATATCTTCAATCCTGTCTGGCACACAAATGATTTATATGTTTGCATTTTTCCCTAAAGTGTAAAGCATTTTTATTTTATGCTGTCTCCTCAGACTCTGGTAATGTGAAGTTCATTTCCCATGAGGAGTTATATTTTTAATGTCAAATTTAATTATGTATAAAGAAAAGAATCCAAGAGAAAGTCTATTTGGAGAACTAGGGCAAGCAGGCTACTATTTCTCTAACATAAAAAAAAAAAAAAAAAAAAAAAAAAAAAAGGTTAATAAATAGAAACTTAACCCAGCTTTCTTTTTATAAGTGTGTTTGGATATATATTTACTGTTATTTTTTTTACTTAGTTTGTCGATTCTCACAAAACAGGCTACACTTTAAGTGCAAAAATAATCATCCAGTTTCAGAAATAAAATCTACTTAAGCAGTTATCTATGCAATAGTAAGAATTCAGAGTGATAATATTCTGGGAAAATCATCATGACATGGTTAAAACAATGGATTTAAAATATAAATTCTACATAAGACAACTTTAACTATGTAAGCAACTGAAGTCTTTAAGGATAAAAACTCATCTTTTTCTTCAGCTGTCTAATTGCATTATTTTTTATGAAAGTGCCTTATATGTGTTTTTTTCCTCATTAGTGTACATCTCAACATACTTGAGTATTTAGGAGAAATTAATTATGATTTAAGAAAATCTGGTTTGAAAAACTAGCATATGTTTATCTGCATATACATCCAACAGACTAGTTTAGCAGATTACCTGCAAATAAATAATACAATGATTGTAGAGACTTCTATGAAAGATTTACTTTAAGGAAACCACCAAGGAAATTAAATACTTTAAACTATGTTTAAGAACCATGAAGGATTTGACAGGTTTAAAAAAAATAAAAAAATAAAAAAATAAAAAACTTAAAAGAAAAAAAGAATCACTCTGAAAACATACAGTTAAGATTGTCCTTAACTAACCCTTCTTTCCATAGTAATGTGAGCTAAGGTATGTCTTCCTTAACGAGAAATTCAATGATTTTATTAATTTAAGTAAAAATTATGTGACGTTTACACAGAGTTTCAAGGTATGTAATATTTATATATGAACTCAATTCCCACATGCTCAGCAGTTCTCTGTAACAGCTCAAGCATTGTCAAGCTTTTACCTCTGCAAATGTTGCCTTTACTCTGTTCTGAGGGCATAGTACTGTGAAATATAAATTTTCTGGGGCATTAAATTGATGTGCTATTTCATAACGCACACCCCTCTAATACATTTGTTGTTGTTGTTGTTGTTGTTCGAATTAAATGGTGGAAATGGTTGTATTACTATAATGTCAGATGTTGCAGCTATGCTAGCTGTTACATAGGTCAGGCTCTAATGCTAGGGAATGAAAAATATTTTCAAAGGTGAGGGTGATTGGACAGAAGATTGACCAGGATTATAACAAATAATTTCTGAAAATCCCAATTAAGACTACAACTTAAGCTGTTTATGCTAGCCAGTTTGCCTTTAGAATGAAGAATAAGGATGATGCTCAACTGGAACAAAGTAATTAATTCTTCAGAGACCCAAATATTCTACACTGTAGATTTCAGTTTAGAACATTCACCTTAAGTGAGATAGAAAAAGCACAAAAATGTCTTTAAAACCAAAGATTTCATCATACTCTCTGCTGAATAACATTTGAAAGACACACAAGTATGTTACATAGTAGTAAATGATTCCTATATAACTTAAGTATCAGCAAAACTACTGACAGAGAAAGTTATTTTACAGACTGGCTTCTATTATTGCAGCACCTATGTGTCCTTTATTTTTTAATGTTTTTCCTACTTATTTCAAATTGCAGAATATTTACTATTCTTCTTTTTTCTTCTTCTTCCTTTTTTTTTTTTTTTCTATTGTTGAAAAGCGACATCGTAAGGACAAAAATCACAGTCTTGCTGCTTAGCAAAGTCATATCTACAGCTGTTGGGCCACTGGATGCCATTCAATTTTAGAAATCAGTTTGAATTCATGAACTTACTGGTATTTTTAACTAGCAAGGCAACAGAAGAGTCCACTGGGTATAGAGAACAAAGGTGACTGGTGGTGAGAATAGTAAAAATACAAAAGTTGGCAACCCTTCTATGTCCTCTGCCTCACCTCAGAGTTTAGTAAAGTCAAATTGACAGTAATTGACAGTAGCTATTGTGATGTGGGAGGGATGCCCAGCTTGAGACACTGTGTATGGTCCATGCCATCTGTGTGTCACAGATACAGATTATTAGATCTTAAGAGGTTGCCCTATGTATCAGAATTACTCAGAGGACATATATTATTATTTGTTGCATATTGCCCATCTTTCCAGTGCATTTTGGTCTTGGAACAAGTGAAAGTATCTTTTCTCCCATGTCGTGTAAGGTCCTTTGGAGTCCCACAGAAATTTTATAAGTCACTGTCTTGTCTAACTAGTTTGCCAGTGTGTATGATTCAAACAGTTTTCTTGTACCATTGTTATGTAAGTCTGTGTTGTTGAGAATGCTTGGTAATCTCTCCTACACCTTGATGGCATGGCTGATGAATCAAAACACTGAGCATGATGCTCTGGCTCACGAAGACTTGACTAATGCCAGACTTGCTTCAGTAACTACCACAGCAGCTGCAACACAGGGGATGACTGTGCTTCTTGTTGCCTAAAAGACCTCCAGTATGTTCCCATACAAGCTTAAAATGTATTTCCTGACAAGGTTGCTGTTGACCATTGCATTCTGCATATTTTCTGGAAAGTAGACAAATAGGCTTATTCTGATAGAGGAAAGAGTCTCAGTGACTTGTCCAGTTACACCTTTAAGAATAGAGTGCATTGTGTGGGGACAGACATTAAACTGGTCCTTGTTTGTCCAGTAAATGTGAAAGGCCAAGAACAATCAAAATGGTAGTTATATAATGAAGTCTTTGCCACAGTGCTGGGATACTCTTTGCACTGTGATCAGAGTGCAGAGATGAGTCCAAATCAGATCTCTCTATTGTGCTGCCTCAGAACTGGAAGTATAATGTTTTAAGAATTACTTTATTGACTTCATCTTGCCATGCCTTTCTCCATTTTCTGCCTTGCTCAGGACAGTCTACATTCTGCCTGATTACTTTTCCTTGATTTTTCCATTTGAGATTTAGACCTACTATGTAGATGCTTACAATCTTAAAATAAACTTGTGAAATTAATGTTGTTATTCTTTGTTTATCTGTAACATCATCATGAAGTATTGCTTGTACCTGTTGCCAATTAAGGCAGTTTATAGGGACT
Organism: Gallus gallus; assembly: GCF_016699485.2. Taxonomy (NCBI): domain Eukaryota; kingdom Metazoa; phylum Chordata; class Aves; order Galliformes; family Phasianidae; genus Gallus; species Gallus gallus. The sequence continues at coordinate 29,641,481 of NC_052572.1, forward strand.
GCAGCGTAAGACAAAGACAATATGTAGATGAAATTTCCTACCTGATCACTGGTTCAGTGTTCCTTTGTGTAAGAACTACTGTGTCTCTGTCTGCATATTTTCGTAAGCTTCTGACTATGTCATCCAGGAAGAAAAATGGACTGCCTCGCACCTTTCTGCACAGTGAGCAAGGATGAGATGAAGAAGGAAAAAAATGCTTAGGTAGGAGGAAAGCACTAGAAAGGATAAAATCTTTTCTTTTCAGACAGCTTTGCTGACAAGTAAAGGAAAAGGAGAGATGGAAAAATTTTGTTAGTGCTAGAGGAGGAGGAAGTAACCATTTTCATGTTGTGCATGCCATGCACATAATTTCAAGGGATTTTTAGTAAGAACTACATGAAGAGTAAGTACTACATGAAGAGAGTAAAGAACCAAGAAAGCTCATGAAATACATGGATTTTTGCTATTTGTGTGGGCTAGGTGTAATCGTTGTCAAACTTCTTCCTTGAAAGTGGAAGGAAGGTCATTCTGGTTTATTCACAGCGGAATGTAAATAAGACTGCAGACATATAGATGATAGCAAGTATCTCTGAAGTCACATGACCTGACTCTTCTAAGGCTGCTGCTGAAAAAGAAATGTTCAGGTCAAACGTAAGTGTTTTTGGTTTGATCATGTACCACCAGTAGAATAATATGTTGCAGTCACCTTCTCAAAAGACATCAGTGATCACACTTGTCTCACATCTTTTACTAAGACAATCAGGTTCTGCATTTTCTTGGGAATGTGGGGCATCTTAGGCTTGAAGACACATTTGAGAGAGTGACAAGGGAAAGTTTGATCCAGTGAGCAAGAAAGAGCTGAGGGGGCTTGAAAGAAAGGCAGATTCTTGGACCAGGTTTAGTGAAATTAATAACTACCCAGGATTTGCTCTAATAAAGTAGATCAGAACAACACTCAGGCCTCAGGCTGTCAATAAGCCATCTGGCTGTTGACTATGTGGGAAGCCTGACTCTGAATGGCGAAGAGGGAGAGGAGAGTATGAAGAAGAATCACAGCTTGTGAGATAGTCATCTGCTGCAGGGGAACCATCCTCAAAGAAAATGTTACAAATTTCAGTATTTTGGCCTGTTCAAATTTGAACTGCCAAAGCTGCTTTCTGCCTGCTCCTTAATTTTTTTTACAAGGAGAGTTTCCAATCTGTTTCAATATTTGTGTTATCTTAGTTTTCCATGGGCATAGAGGTTTAAAGTAGGACAGAAGCAAACAGGGATCTTATGAATCAAATTGGCTCTAGAGTTAAACACACTTTTCATTTGAAGAATCTCCTGAATAGTGATAAAGCCTTATATTCAACATATGCAAAACTGTTGCTCAGCTGAAACTTAGCCAGGTATATACCCATTCCTTTCTGAGTCTTTATTCCTAACTATTCAATATTAGCTTTATAAGCTGCTTTGTTTAACTTAAAAGTAGAATTTTATGTTACAGGTAGAGAAATCACCCGAGATTTGAAAATAAAAAACATTAAACTGTCTCTAATAGCAGCCTTTCTGGTAGTTAAGATTATCCAGGATGAAATGAACTTTCTTGTTTTTAACAATTTGTTTGTTTGTGGTCTGCGTTCTTTGTGTACATACTGCATTATAACACTGATAAAAACAATCACAGGGAATCCTCTACTAGAACCAGCAGTATCTTCAGATGATTCAACATTTCCCACTAAAACAAGTAATCAAGCACGCTATCAGCTGCAACAGATCCACAGCCTTATGTCATTAAATCAAATTTATCTTGTTAAAAACTATTTTGGTAGTCCAACTTTGCTAGAGGGCAAAAATATTTTGGTGCTGTCTCTTGGATGTTCCATTACCATCCAACTAATCTTGCATTGAGAAAGAATGCTGCAACTATTATGTCATCAAGCAATTAATACTTGCTGCTTCTAGTTGCTTTTTTCAATGTTATTTAGGATTTCCCTTTAATTTATGTTTTGCTTTGTTGTTGCTGTTGTTTTGTATGTTTTGTTAAAATCACAGTACACCAAAGTAGAGGTAAATTCTCTAAATTTCTAAACAAGAGTATTTGGCCAGTATTGAATACTGAACCATTTTTTTTTTCCTGTAAGTGTTGAATTTTGCCAATTAGTTCTTTAATCATTTTAGTTATGTTATGATAGATAATAATTAAATTAATAAATAAGATTTGTAAGCAATGAAAATTTCAACTCCTTCAAAAGTTTTTGCAAAGTGGAATTTCATAGAAGGAAGATATTTTAGAAGGTTATACTCTGGAGCAAATACGAAATAAAATAATGGGAATATCTATGTATCAGAGACTTATAGTAGGCTAAAATACAAAGCAACAGCTCATATTTTCTAAGGAATACAAGGATGATACATCTTACATTATGAAAAAAGAAGTATTTCTTGGTAAATACGTATATTGAAAAAATGCCACAAGATACAAAATACATGTGTGTATATAGGTCACGTGTGTATTTGAAACCATTTATAGGTGTGTGATTAAGCACAGAACACATTTTGAACTGATATTCTGTTCTGCATAAGAAGGAATAAGAAAATAAAACTACTTTTATTTCTATTTGTTTCATTTGCAATGTCTGCAGCTGCTATACTCATTATTACATACAGACCACAGTATTATTTGCAAGACTAGTTTGCAATTTCATTAGTAATTCCTTTATTTACCCTCTAGAGCACAAATTAAAAGATGGTCTTCAACAAGCATGAGCTCTGTGTTTGAGCTGCAATCAAAACATCTTTTATTCCCTGTGCTGGAGGCTGTTCAGTAGTTTGGAAGTTAAGTCCTCATGCACTCTCTCACGATGGCCTCAGAGGTAGAGGAGAGTGATTTGGAAATATCCTTCTGAGAGTATTTTCGCAGTAAAAGAAAGGGGGGCAGGGTACCCTTCAATGTACTGTAATGTTAATTGAGGCATACTTGATATTTGAAAAAAGAGAGACAGAGACATGGAATAATAATCTGTTATCTTTCTTGCAAAAAAAAAAAAAATCTTACTATATTATAATTCATTTATTGATATATCTGAGTTTTGACAGTTTCTTATCTGACAGTGCTTTCTTAAATGACAGATATTCCTTACACATACAGAAGTCTGAAATCTCAATGTCAGAGATGTCAGTTTCCTGATCACACATTTGTAGTGATTTTATGAAAAAACGAACCTAGTCTGTATGAACTCATTCCTCATGTCTACACAAAATGGGTTAATTTCCTTTTATACTTACAGAAATTATTTAAAAATAAATGTTTTGGAAAAATGAAGATTTTTCCCCAGCATCACCTACATTCTTTTAAGCTTGCTTTCTTTGTAGCAAGTAGTTAATTCATGCCCTGAAGAGAAAACTTAAATGAGTAAGATACTGTTATTTTGTCAAGTCTACAAAAATGAAAGTATAAATATATATGCATGAAAAAAAAATATCAAGTCTGAAAAAAAAATAATGGTGGTATTATACAGACATGGTTATGCAGTTTTTTGGTCATTATTTGGTCATTAATGAGAAGTTATGACTAAATTAAGTGTGGTAAGTGAATTTGAATAATTGTTCATTAATGTTGCATCATACAAATTTCTCCATGGTAATTTTATGGCTATTAGCATTTTATGCACAACTCCTCCATCCACAAATAAGTAGAACTGAAGAATTCTCGCTTCAGATGAAGTTCTACTTTGTGGAGGGTAAAATGGGACAATTATTCTGTTTCCCTGAACAACAGGATGAGTGCTAGTTTGATGTTTCAGTGGCAAGCAAAACCCCATCACATGTTAAAAACATATAGCAAAGATTTGAAACAGGTCCTGGATCACTAATTTTTTTAAAAAATTGAAGTTTCCGTGAAGACAGCTCTCAGGGAGATGAAGTAATTTGTGGAGGGTTAATAGATGCTCCAGGTTCCTGAAAAAAAAAGCCCTGAAGAAACAAAAATAATATTGTTGATAACTGTAAACTTGCTGTAATGTATATAAGCCTCTGTGTCCCTCTACATAAACAATTACTGCATGAGACGAGGACTGCTCTGTCTTCTTTGTCCTTCTCCATAAAAAGTAAATGCCAAGCCAGTTACTATGAAGGTGTTGAATAAAACACCAGCAAAACAGAATTCCAAACAGAAAATGTGCAGTATTGAAAATGGATTTTGATAGTTGCAGTATTGAAAATGGATTTTTATAGTCAATCTAATACATTACATCATCTCCTGGTCTTAATTCAAACTCATTTAACACTGTTTACTTAATGGTGTTCTTGTACTATCTGCTCACTCATATCCAGTACAGTAGTACAATTAACACAAAGGTGCTATGGTGCCAAGTTTCTGAAATTATCATTCAGGGAATGCCTCTAAACCGAAAACAGTATAGCTGAAGAAGAATGAGGTTCTGAAATGGATTTTAAACAGATGCCTATGAAGAGCAGCATAGGATAGAAACACTCCCAGACTTCTGCCAGAAAATCTCTGCTTCAGTCTCTCCAATTGCCAAAGCAATTCAAAATCATTGAATACAACTGATGAAAACTACCAACACTCAGTCAGAAATATTATCTATATGAGATTTGGATACATTAATAAAAATTCCAGAAGGAAATGAAGTATTACTTTTACAATAATTCATAACAAGTAGTGACATAATTTTAAAAATAATTTACTTCTACTTCTTTTTTTTTTTTTTTTTAAGTTTTATCTGCTTGGTGTAACAATATTAACTAAAAAATAATATGATGTTTAAACTTCAATGTTTTAAACACTCCTCTCTTGGAAAAAATAAAATAAAATAAAATAAAATAAAATAAAATAAAATAAAATAAAATAAATTACTCAGTGGTGTAACTTGTGGACAGCGCACATACAGATACAAATGCAGGATCAGAGTTTGACAGAAATTCTGATGAAAAAGTATTTTAACCATTGTAGTTTATGCCAGAGTTTAAAAGGGGTGGGATTAGAAACTAAGTATTTAAATTCTGTGCCACACATCTTCTTTTTCTTTTCAAAGCTTAGCAGAAAATAAGCAGACACTGAAGTTTTTCTTTGAACATTTCAGTAGTAAAACCTTCCATTCTTTCTACTTTCCCTTTCTCCAGGGAGTTTCCATGTTATTAAAGTATGGAAAAAATGACTCTGGTGAAGAGTAACTGTGCAATAATGGAGACACAGTTTGACAAGACTTCTGAACACTGAAGTCAAAGCTTCTGTGCCTAGTAATCAACAGGAACAATCAGACCTGAACAAACCTGTTTTGAAGGCATGTATCTATCAATTTATTTAGCAGAAATATGATCCAGTATGTATGTATCTCAAGGACTATTGCCAACATGATGATTTCTATATCAGAAACGTGAATAAACTTCCATCAGCTATGCAACCACAAGAAAGCAGAGAACACCGAGAATTAATAAAAGCTTCTGCATCAGAGACTGTGGGACATCTTACAGATATAGCTGTCTATGTAAGAAAAAAACATAGCAGGGTTAAAGGATCAGATTAATGGGTACTACTGCTTTTTATGGGTAGTTTCTAATGGAATCTGTAAATGTAACTTCAGATGCAAGTGACGACTACATAATGGTCATTTCTATTCTCTTTCCTTGTTTTGACAGTGGAAGGCTTCCAAATAGGGCATTTTCATGGAATCACAGAATCCTTAGAGTTGGAAGGGACTTTTAAATGCCATTTACTTCAACTTCCCTTGCAGTGAACAGAGACATCCACAGCTTGATCAAGTTGCTTAGGGCCTGAGTCCAGATTGGCCTTGAATGTCTCTGGGGACAGGACATTCACCACCTCTCTGGGTAATCTATTCTAGTGCCTCACACCCCTCAGTGTGTGAAAATGAAAGATTTTTTCCATATATCCAATCTAGTCTCCACTGTTAGTTTGAAAGCATTTCATCTTGTCTTGTCACCTAAGAGCCTGATTAAGAATTTGTTCCCTTCTATCCTGTAGCTCCCCTTTAGATACTGAAAGGATGCTACGAGGTCACCTCAGAGCCTTCCAGGCCTAACAGCCCCAGCTCTCTCAGCCTATCCTTGAAGGGGAGGCGTTCCATTCCTTGCATCATTTTTGTGGGCCTCCTCTATACATATTCAAAAAGGTCTATATCTCTGCTGTACTGAGACTCAACGTCTGGATGCAGTACTCCAGGTAAAGTCTTACCAGCACGGAGTAGAAGGGCAGGATCACCTCCCTTGACCTGCAGCCATGCTTCTTTTGGTACAGCCCAGGATACGGTTGCCTTTTTCAAGTGAGTGTAGTGAGAATGTTTAAAGAAATGTAGAAAAGCATGATAAGCTTTGGTACATGTGGAAATAACTAAATAAAAACAAAAAAGAATCCCGTATTTGCAACAAACTGATTCTCTTAAATTCAGCTATTTACAAAACATTAACAGATTAACAAGTGCATTGATTGTTTATTTCTTAGTTTGTTGTTGTTTTTTGTCAGTTTGTTTTTGTTTTTCTTAATTCCTTCTTATTCTGCAAAAGGAATTAGAATGGAAAAAAATGCAATTTGAGAGAAAAAAATATATATCTGTGTAAAAAAAAAAAAAGATATTGGTTTAAACAAAGCATTCTTTCCAACTGCTTCTAGTGTGTTAACTTCATTTTAAGGTGACATATATTTTCCCACAATTATTTTTTTCACTTTGGCTAATGCAGGATTACTAAAGAACACACCTTATATGATCTTAATTACATACATACTACAAAAGCGTGGACAATTATTAGATCTAATAAAAAAGTAAGTAATGGGATGTAACTTCTTAGCTTTTGATAGAACCAAAGGTAAAACAGTTGAACGACTGCAAGAATGAGACATGACCTTTGATTTTTAAAACATGTAATTCTGTTTGTTTAAAAAGAATACAAATGCATCTTTTTTTTTCACTTATGGGTATTTATCTTACCCTTTAAAGGCCAGCTAGTGAGTGGTGCTAAAGTTCATACCTAAGATGAAATCTGAGTATCTGATATGAAACAAATATTTTCCTTAGCTTTGATTTTAAACCAGACTTTCAGGCAAGAAAAGGGAGCAACAAAAAGAGAAATGAAGTATCTGTAAATATTCCCAATACAAAGAAAAAAACTCACACATACATATTTGATACACACAGGATGTAGGCTGCAAGCTTGTTATTACTCTCAGAGCCCCACAGAGATAATTAGAGGAGTAGGTACCAGAGTGGCCTGCAGATAAATAATAACAGTACTGAAAATCTAGTTGATAGTTTCCATCAGCTGTACAGAGAATTATTGTGGAGGTCATATAAATCAGTATTTTTCTTCTTTCCCTCCACCTTACTCAACTCACTAGATCTTGCACAACAAGCTTAACTTAAAGTCATTTTTAAAATGCCACTCCCAATTTCTAAAGAAAAATTATGAGTTTCTTTCTGTATACTGTTCCAAATACCAATATCTGCCACAACTATTTGGGAAACAAATGTGTTTTTGCATAAAACAGTTTACCTTCTAGACACCAACAGTATCTTGTAACGTATTTACTTTCTGTTTTTAGTGATAAGAGGTTCAGATATTTCCCATTGTACAGCTTGAGTAAGAATAACTTTTACAAATATTCGTTGAAATAGAATTTCTGGCATATGTTAGTTTAAGAAAAATACATTGTTATTATGATTATTATTACTGTTTTTACATTTAATCTTTAAAAGATACGTAGTTCTTACTAAAATATATTATTATATTATATTAATATTAATATTAAATAAGTAAATAAATAAATGTTATTATTATATTATATTAAAATATAATGGGAAAAATGAAACAGTATATACTCCTAGGAACAAATAATATGTTATTATATTTGGTTGTCAAATATATATATTAAAATTGACAATATCTGCAGCTAAGTACCCAAAGAATCATTTTCTTTAGAAGCTAAAATTCCACTGTTTAGCTCAACTATGAGACAACACTGCTATTTTATGAAGAAATACATTTAATAAAAACAAGTATTAAAAAACAATAATTCTGAAAAGACATTTTGATGTTTTAGTGAAATTATAATTCTTTTAAATCTATTTTTAGGAAGGAAGAGTCACCTACAAATACATTAATATGGAAACAACCTTCATATCTTAATTTTCAGCTAAACGTACAAACGAAATAGTATGTATACATCTGGTTAGGTACTGGAAAAAAATCATAGCTTGAAAATTAATTATACATCATTTATGTCTCTTTCAAATTCAGTGCTCATTTATTTGGCATTGGGACTGAAAGAAATTATCATTTAAGTGCAATGTCGAGATATCATTGCTACTTCGGTATTGAAACTATTAAGTGCTAGCACAAGGAGTCTTTTCTCCTATGAGATCGTAACAGCCCATGCTGTAGCAATCAAGACACCTGCATCCACTTCACCCATGCTAACATGAGCATAGCAGTATTAGGAAGCATGAAAGCACAGAAGCCTACTGTCATCTGGAAGCAGTATGCCTGTGCTAGCAAGGCAGTCTGTAAGCTAACAATCCATGACACTTTTCAGAGCTCAGTAGCTCAGGGGCAACACTGCACGAAGATGCTATTCGTCTTTTAGGGACAAACAAGACTGCCCATACACCTCTGCACTGTGCCACATGAACTTTCTGGCAGACTGTTCTGCCAGTGCAAGCATCTCTGACATTGTGATCCACTCTTTTCAAATTTCACAGTGAAATAATTGTACATTTATTTGAAGATTACTGATGTCACCTATTTAAAAATAGATGCATTTTATAACCAGAAACACTGACATTCAAGACTTCAATGTCATTTGTATTGACACTGGCAGACACCTAATCTTCAGCTATGATAACTAAATTCAATGACCATTTTTATCAGCATTTTATATACTCTTTTTGAAAATGATGTGCTCATGTAAGGTCGAATGCTTATGACAAGGGTGAGTAATTTAACAAAAGGAGATACTTAAAATTAAGGTCTTATTTTCTCAAGGTATTTCCCCAAAGTTACATGTAATAAGACTTACTAAAGTTTGAATTAACTGTTATAAAAAATTCTAATTATTAATTTATTTTAAAATAATGCAAGCTATTAGAAAAAAACAAACCAAACCAAAACAACAACAAAAAACACCTTGCAAATATTGAACACTTTTTAATGAAAGATATTTTACAGAAAATCTGCTCATGATCCAAGCTTGATTCAAACTTTATCCCTTCAGGTTAAAAAATAAAATAAAATAGCTTAATCCACTGAGCTTATCACTTATGTGTATAATTATAAATTAGATAAGCATTGCTCTCAGACATACTTTAATCAGCCTTTTAATGAATAATTAAAACAATACAGTAGCTTTTCTAACTTCTAGGCAGTCTTTCTGGCAAAATAGCATCAATAATTATAGAAGGTTAGAGGACAGGAAGTATTTCATATAACAGGAACATATAAATGATTTACCATGAAAAACTACTGTGGATTGGATATTCCTCCAGATTTTGTGTATTTGATGACAGTATTAAGTCTGGACATTTATTTTACTCCTAATACTAATACTGCCAGTATTCAGGAATTATAACTTATATTTGTAGTCACAAACAGGGGATCTTATTTTTTCTAATCATAAACGTATACTGTCCTAGTATTTTTCATGGATATTCACTTTCCTGTGAGTACAAAGCCTTTAGCTGAAATGTATTATCATAATTAGAGCCAGAGATATGACTTGACAGTGATACAGTCTTGCTAATTTTGAGCCTAAAAAAAAATTAACTTGGTTCCTATATGAGGAACTGAACACCTAGTCATTTCCCTACAGTGAACAACATATAACCTAAATTTTAGACTGAATAAGAGAAACAAAATTAAAAAATTAAATGTGCTGTAGGAGCAAAATATTAGTGTTACCATTGTTAGAGGAAGCAACATAGGTTTTCAGTAATAAGGAAGTATATGTTTTGAGATTGTGCCTCATCTGTAGGCAAAGAGAAGAGGACAAACAGGCAGGAAAAACAACCAGTAGATGAATGTTAAAACTGGTCACTGGGTCCATCCTTTTCCCCGAGGTTCTTAACTCAGTATCAGCCATCTTTGTCAGCTGTAATGACAAACAGGAGGTAGTCCTGCCTGCCACCAGGAGAACAACCATACTGACACCGTAAAATTGATGCTGCTATGATCATTAATTTTTTATTAACTAAAGGGCTAATACTGACAAACCTTGAAGTCAAGATGTGCAACATGAAAGATGCAGACATTGTCATCATTCTCATCCCTTGTAACAAGAAGTGAAACCAAGGTGTGTGAGATTAATACCGAATAGGGCATGAACATTCTTTTTAATTATTTTTGTAGACAATGCAAGACCTGAGAAAATCAACTGTTTTATCTTTCCCCCCTGAGGAACCAAACAAGTCCAACTTCTCAAGTTAAACACCACCTGCCCAAATCCTCCTTCTCCTGAGAAACTGCCACACAAATATTTATTGAAATCTGTTGTGAAACAGTTGGTTACTGTTTGAATAACTATTTCAGGACTTTATCCTTCTGATATTTATTATTATTTTGCTAAGCTAGACATTTCCTTTTATTCTATACTGAAAAGATTTCTACTTTCTTAATAGCATTTACACCTGAATATATGCATATATACAAAAATGTTTTTCAGTCCACATGTCTGTGTTGTAATAGTCATTAAAAAATCAAAGAAAATTGGAATTCGAAGAAAATGCATACATCATCTCTCTAGAATACCTAAACCTAACCCAAACAAAAGAGTGTGTTTGAGCTCCCATTGGACTAAGGCTCTACGAAGAGAGAGGGTAGGGGCTCATGAGAAGAGGTGGGGGACCTCTTTGCTAAATTATTGATGTTAGTTGTGAAACCATTTCAGTAGAAATTGTTTGATGCCCAATGGAAATGCTTCATGTATTTTTTCTTACATTTTGAACTCTATAGCACTATAACTGGAAACTATGTTAGGCTTTTAATGCTATAAATACTTCCCTCCTTCTTCTGAAAATATTTTACCTGATCTCTATCAGCAACTCATTAGTCTTTTCCTATTTACTGTACTTCAGAAGAATACATTCTAATTGTGATCAAACATAAATTCCTGCCTTCTTCAACTAATTTCTTTTTGTCCAGAACAAAGACAAGACCTTGAAAAGAGTCTCCTTGTCTTGTTATTAGGTTTCACATTATCTGGATGACAATATTATCTGGATGCTAACCCTTCTGCCTCAAACAGACACTTTTTAACAGTTACTAATATTGAATCACAGATAACTTGGTTCATTGAACATGCTATTTCGTACAAAACTGGAACAAAATGGTTACAAGAACAAGGATGGATCTCCAAATGAATAAATAGTAAAATCAGAATTAAAATATATCATAAAACAGACTAATAATAAGCAGTTTGATTGCTTTGAAGAAATCATCTGTACTAAAGACTGTGATTATGGAAGGATAAAAACATAGTTCAATAGCAGCATCCAACCAAGGGAAACAATAAGCTAAAAGTTTAAACATATTATTAAAACACACAGTGCCCACAGCAAGAGAGCAGAACTTGCAACATTAATTGCTGGTGTCTAGACCATAATTTGTTTTTAGTACCCAGAAGTTTAATCCATCCAAAAAAAGAAAATAGTTTATTAATGACAGGTTTAATAAAGCTGGTATGCAGTCAGTCCCCGACATGTTTAGAATCACAGCTTCAACTAATTTCCTGTACTACAAACACAGAAGTTACATGTCAGTTTAATTTAGAGCTACTGGAATTTGTGGATTCTGTCTTGCAACTACATAATCAATACTAATTTAGTGCTTAAATGAAGTAAATACCCAGCTGATGTCCTTTAAAATATCTTTAGTAAGATATTTAACACTTGTATTCAATTAAAAAATTGAAGAATTTATATCTGCCAAACAATGGCAGAATTTAAATATTCACTGCAATGAAAACTACACATACACAAATGCAAATTAGTGCAATTCCTATCCCACTAAGAATTCAGTTCTGTGTCTCCTCGTGGAAAAGTTCCCACTGAACATAAATGAGTGTAAAGAACAAAACTTGTACCTTACATGTACGATCATATATTCAAAACTGAGTAATGAACATTTGAATGACTATAGAAATCAGTTATTCATGCCTCCATAAAAATTAGATATAAAGAAAATTTAATTTAAGAATTTAAGGGTTGTGATTAATGGTTCTATGTCAGGATGGAGGCCAGTCACAAGCAGTGTCCCTCAGGGGTCAGTTTTGGGACCAGTGCTCTTCAACAGCTTCATCAATGTCATAGACAATGGCATCAAGTGCACCCTCAGCAACTTTGCAGATGACACCAAGCTGAGTGGTGCGGTTGATACACTAGAGGGAAGGGAAGCCATCCAGAGAGACAGAGATAGGCTAGAGAAGTGGGCCCATGTGAACCTAACGAGGTTCAACAAGGCCAAGTGCAAGGTGTTTCACTTGGGCCAGGGCAATCCCAGGTGTTCATACAGACTGGGCGAAGAACCCCTTGAGAGCAGTCCTGTGGAGAAGGACTTGGGGGTCCTGGTAGATGAGAAGCTGGACATGAGCCAGCAGTGTGTGCTTGCAGCCTGGAAGGCCAACTATATCCTGGGCTGCATTAGAAGAGGAGTGGCCAGAAGGGAGAGGGAGGTGATTGTCCCCCTCTACTCAGCTCTTGTGAGGCCCCATCTGGAGTACTGCGTCCAGGCCTGGGGACCCCAGCACAAGAAAGATGCAAAGTTCTTGGAGCAGATCCAGAGGAGGACCACAAAGATGATCAGAGGGCTGGAGCACCTCTCCTATGAGGAAAGGTTGAGGGAACTGGGCTTGTTAAGCTTGAAGAAGAGAAGGCTCCGGGGAGACCTCACTGTGACCTTCCAATACTTGAAGGGAGCATATAAACAGGAGGGGCAATGGCTGTTTATGAGGTGGATAGTAATAGGACAAGGGAGAATGGTTTTAAACTGAGATAGGGGAGGTTTCGGGTAGATGTTAAGAGTAAGTTTTTCACTCAGAGGGTGGTGATGCACTGGAACAGGTTGCCCAAGGAGATTGTGGATGCCCCATCCCTGGATGCATTCAAAGCCAGTCTGGATGTGGCTCTGGGCAGCCTGGTCTAGTGGTTGGCAACCCTACACATAGCAGGGAGGGTTGAATCCAAATGATCATTGTGTTCCTTTTCAACCCAGGCTGATCTATGATTCTATAATTCTATGATATTTACATACAAGGTCAAGCAATATATTATAGTGAGCTAACAAATAACATGGACTTAAATTGATTTTTATTTTCATTCCTGTGTATTTATTTCTATGAAGTCTATTGTAGACTTCATGGTCAGTTCCAATCATTTTACTTGAAAAAGGCACAAACCATGACTTTTTAATAACTAAGTCTGAAGTCCTTTCCTACCTAATTTTTATCTGATAAAACAATCTCTCAGTAACTATCAAGGCAAAATCCAGCCAGCATCCCTTCTGTAGGGTGATGGTATCGTTTACAGATTCTTTTTCAGTACTAGATTTCTATTAGACATTTAGCTGAAGATAGAGGGAATAGAATGTCTATAAAATATTACTGCATTATTTTTAAATAATAATCATAAGAAACTATTTTTCAGAAGTCATTGAAGAAATGTTTTATCAAATCATTCTGTGATGCTAAATTAGTTCAAATTATGGAAAACAATGAAAAAAAAATAAAGTTCTTGATTACAACATATTTTATACAAAATGTCTGGCCTCCTTTTGTGTGAATTCAATTCATGTGGAAGTATTTCCTGGTTAGGATAACACTGAAACACTCATAAAAAGCAAACGCAGTTCTACAAAACTTTTCACTGTTCAACATTCCCAACTTTCTCTGCATAATAATACTATGATTTTAGGGGCTTATTTGGGCCTATCTTCATTTAATCTCTTGGAACTTCTACATCTTTGACAATAGCTTATTTGCTCTACTCTTCTAGAATTAGAATAAAAGATTCTCTAAGGAGGAGAAGATTACTCATCACTCCACAAAATTTTAAGTCACCCTCAAATGTGCTATCCTTCTAAAGCAATAAATAAATAAATCAGCATAAAATCTAGTGAACTTTTACAACTCCATGAACACTTTATAAATAATAATAATAATAATAAAGCAAAGAATTTCATTCTTTAAAAACTGCCTTGTTTTTATAACCTTAGTGCTGTAAGCTAAGGAGATAAGTATTTCTCCAATCAACATTAGCAATTACATCTACGAACTTGGTTAATGAAATTCTACATGTGAAAATTAGGAAGTAAATAATAACAAATATCAAGTTTGATTCTATTTTCTGAAACATATTATGACAACTTATTATTCCAGAGTTTTATCTTCTAGCCAACCTTAACCTTTAAAAAAAAAGAAAAAAAAAAAAAGAAAAAAGATTATTTTCCAAAGCAAAATGAGTATATAACTCATTGAAGTGGCCTTCTATGATAGAGGAACAGCACTGGAGGTTAAAAGAAAAGAAACAGATGACGTTTACCTGGACAAGGTACCACATCGCTCTTTCTAGATTGTAGTGTTATGGATTTGAAGGCTGAACTATTAGGCATATAAAGAATTGGTTATATAGTCATAGCCAGAGGGTTGATGTCAATAGCTCTGTGTTCAGGTGGAGTTTGGTCATTGGTGGTGTCCCTCAGGGATCTGCTTTGGGAGAGGTGCTTTTCAACTTCTTTATTAATGACATAGGTAATTGGTTGAAGTGTACCCGCAGCAAGTTTGCTGGTGACACCATGCTAAGTGGTGCAGTTGTCACAATAGAAGGGAGGGACACCATCCAGAGGGACCCAGCCAGTCTCAAAAACTGAGCACATGAGAATCTAATGAGGTTTAATGAGACCAAGTGAAAGCTATTGCACTTGGATCAACACAGTCCCAGGCACAAGTACAGACTGGGAGAAGAAGTCATTTGGAACAGCTCTGTGGAGAAGGACTTGGGGGTCCTGACAGACGAAAAGGCAGACATGGGTAAGTAGTGTGTGCACTTGAATTCTGAAAGGCCAGTGGTGCCCTTGGCTGCATGACAAGACAGGTGGTCAGCAGGAAGAGGGAATTGATTGTCCCCTTCTACTCTGCTCTTGTAAGGTCCCACCTGAAGTACAGTGTGCGAGCCTGGGGAACCTGGTACAGGAATGATGCTGAGCTGTTGGAGTGCATCAAGATGAGGGCCGTGAAGATGATCAAATGGCTGAAGCATCTGTCCTATGAAGACAAGTTGACAGAGTTTGGCTTGTTTACTGTGAAGAGGAGAAGGCTCCAGAGGGACCTCGCTACAGACTTCCATTACTTGAAGGGAGCTTAGAAGTAGGAGAAGGGACGACTTTTTGTGCATTGTGATAATTATAGGACAAGGGGGAATGGCTTTAAACTAAAAGAATGGACATTTAGGTTAGATGTTAGAAGGAATTCTTTTACTCAGAAAGTGCTCAGATGCTGAAACAGGTTGCCAAGAGAGGTTGTGCATACCCTATCCCTTGAGGCTAGATTGGATGAGATCCTGTGCAGCCTGATCTAGTTTTTGACAACCCTGCCCATGGCAGGGGGGTTGGAACGAGGCAGTCTTTAAGGTCCCCTGCACCGTAAGCCATTCTGTGATAAGATGTCACGCCCAGTTCCTCTACTGATATTCAGAGGCACAATATGCATCTGTTCATGAGTATGTCTTTTGCAATAATCACTGAATCACAAGGGTTGGAAGATCATCAAGTCCAACCGCTTTGCTTAAGCATTTTTCTTACAACAGATCTCACAGCAAAGCATCCAGAGGAGTCTTGAATATACGCAGTGAAGGAGACTCCACAATCTCTCCGGGCAGCCTCTTCCAGTGCTCTGTTACCCTCATAGTAAAGGACTTCTTTCTTGTGTTTTGTGGGAATTCTTTTGTTGCAGCTTTTATTCGTTGCCTCTGTTCTGTCGCTGAAAGGAATCTGGCCCCTTCCACTTGACTCCCACACTTAGATATGTAGAAGCAGTGGTGAGATCACCTCCCAGCCTTCTGTTCATTCAGTCTGAAGAATCCTTGGTCTCTCAGCCTTTCCTCATATGGGAAATACTCTAGGACTCTTATTATTTTTGTGGCACTCTGCTGGACTTTTTTTGCAGTGAGGAGCATAGTATTTTGCAATTGGACAAAATATTTCAGATGTGGCCTCACAAGGTGGAGTAGATGAAGAGGATCACCTCCCTTGAACTGCTGGCTACGCTCTTCTTGATGAACTCCAGGATATCAATGGCCCTCTTGGCTACAAGGGTTAACTGCTGGCTCACGGCCAACCTGTTATCTACCACGATCCCAAAGTCCCTCTCCTAGCTTTTTCCCAGGAGTTCCCCCCCTAAGCTGTACTAATGCATATTGTTATTTTTCCCCACGTGCATGACCCTTCATTTGTTCCTGTTGAACCTCATCAGGCTCCTCTCCACCCAACTTTCCAGCCTTTCTAGGCCTTTTTGAATAGCAGCACAGCCTTTTGATGTGTCAGCCAATTCTCCCAGTTTTGTATTATCAGCAAACTTGCTGAGGGATAACTCTATCCCTCCATCCACACTGTTAATGAAGATAATGAGCAAGACCAGACCTTGTACTGATCTGGGGAACACCACTAGTTACACGTCTCCAACCAGACTCTGATCCTTTTATCAGTACCCTCTGAGCTCAACAGACCTCACTGTCCACTCATTTATTTTGCACTTAACTAAGCTTCTTTGCAAGGATGTAGTAGGAGCCAGTGTCAAATATCTTGCTGAAGTCAAGATATACAACATCCATTGCTCCCACCTATCCAGCCAGTTATGACATCACAGAAGGCTATCAGATGGGTCAAGCATGATATCCCCTTCATGAACCCATGCTGACTACTACTGATAATCTTATTTCCTTCAATTGCTTGGAGTTGGAATCCGGAACCTATTGTTCTATCACGTTCCTGGGATGGAAGTGAGGCTGATTGGCCTGTGATTCCCACATCCTATTTCTTGCCCTTTTTGAAGGCTGGGGTGACATTGGCTTTCCTTCAGCTTTCAGGCACCTTCTCTGTTTTCCTTGACCTTTCCAAGATGGTCACTTCTGCCAGTTCCTGCAGCACTTGCATATGAAAGCTGTCAGGGCCCATGAATTTGTGTGCATTGATTTTGCCTAGATGATCATTTAATGGTCTTCCATTAAATTATAAAATGAAAATGATTTTGTCTGCAAGAAATAAATCAGCATGACTTTGTTGTTTATTCTATTAATTCTTGTTTGGTAAAGTTCTTCTGCTCATTGAATAACCCAGTTGTGTCCTGAATATTCTGGATGACATATGGCTACAAATCATGATTTACATTGATAGGAACTTTGAATGGTTCTTTAAATTCCAGTTCTTCAATTACTTATTTTATTGAGGTGATAGCATTTCACTCACGTGGCAGAATTTTGTGTGAAATTAGTATCAAACATTTTGTGGTTAAATATTTTTCCTATCCTTATTGCAGTTCCAGTTAGTGGCACTAAAGTGAAGTTTGCATCAAATGCCTCTAGGACTCAGAAATCTGTCTCTTTCTAAAGAACTCAAACTATCAAATAATTTTTGTCTTTGTCTATACACTACTGAATGATTTTCACCATTTATAATGTCTTCTCATGACTGAGAATGCTAGCAGAATGAAATTTCTATTATTACATTCACTTTCAAAACCTGATAGTATATGTTTAAATTATTGGTGAAGATTCTGAACTCTTATTTATTATTATTTTTGTCTTCCCCTCACTGTTCTTCCAGTCTTCTCATTGTTCCTTGTTTATTTGTTTGTTTTTTTCTTCCTTCTGTGGATATTAACAGCTATTCAGTTTCTCTGGAACAATCAGAATTTTAGCAATTAGATGTAGTAGAATAATTTACCTAGTAAAAAATCTCTATTAAATCACTGTCCTTGTTTGCTAATTCATATGTAGACCAGATTTCCTGTAATGTTCATCTGATATATATATTTTCTTGATAAAACTTGGGCAAGTAATTGTACATCTAAGCCTCAACCAGACAGAAGAAAATTCTTATAGTACCCTTAGCATAATATTTTGTGTTAGGCTACAGGAAAAAAAAATGAGTACTATGAGCCTATCAATTTTTGTAATATCCATGTCTTTCAGTGTTCAATGAAAAGTGAAAATTCAGTGTTTTAAGTGGCCTCATAGCTGTCACAGAATTATGAACATTTTAATGTGTACCAAGAAAAAAAAAAATGTTATTTTGAGAATCAACATTCTTTGACTTCAGCAGAAATGTGAGGTCACAGAATCACACACAGAATCACAGAATGGCCTGGGTTGGCACTGGGACCTCAAGGATCGCGAATCTCCAACCCCCTGCCGGGCAGGGCCACCATCCTCCCCATTTACTAGACCAGGTTGCCCAGGGCCTCATCTAACCTGGCCTTGAACACCTCCAGGGATGTTTCTGTCATGATGTATTCCAGAAAACAAATGACATCATAGATATTACTGACAATTTTTGAAAATGCGTAACTGGAGAATGAGATTTCAAGAAATAAAGATAGCTGGTTATAGACCAGAGAAATTTTAGCTAATTTTAGTGAATCATCTGTATTGGAAACGTCAGTGTTTTCATAGGACATATTGCTTGCTCTATCCACTACAAAATTTAAAATTTAGACTTTGAATGTTCCTTTACTGTATTTTTTTTTCCCCATAAGGCTGTCATACAATCAAAGGTTGCTGCACTTCAGAAATCGCAATGTCCTTTGATCTCCATAATCAGCTTCTTTCTACATAATATGCACTTTACTATAATAAGTAAATTGCAGGCTCTCAAGATCAGCCACAGAGAAGAAAGAACTATTGCTAGAAGGAACAGAAAGCCTTCTAGAATAAGCAGAAAATTGGCCCACAGTCATCATGATGCCTAATTTCAGTTTACTATACTGTCATAAGTTTTGTTCAAAGTTAGTTCAGTAATGCTGTTTAATTTTCTTGCAAAGTAAAATATTGTTTATAAATATGTTTCCCTTTAATATAAAGCTACAGACCATATTTCAGTGG
Source organism: Gallus gallus (assembly GCF_016699485.2). NCBI lineage: Eukaryota > Metazoa > Chordata > Aves > Galliformes > Phasianidae > Gallus > Gallus gallus. Next base: position 29,660,557 of record NC_052572.1, read on the forward strand.
GATTCTTACTTCAGCAAAACTTTGTTCTCTGACTTTGCCCTGAAGAGTATTTAGTAACCAGGTTTCTGTTATAAATGTTTCCAAGCAACAACAATCCACTTTAAAAATGTTAGTCAATTAGCTTTAGACATCATCTTCCAGATTTGTCTGTATTGTTTCTTGTTGACTTGAAACATAAGAAGATGTGTAAGGGAAGAGAGAGAGAAATGAAAGGTAAAATTTAAAATAAAGCCTTGGAGTAACCTAGTTTGACATTATTATCACTTCCGGCAGATAAATATAGCCTTCTTACAGATCTTGTCCAAGAGTACAGTGATGTGCACTCAAGTTAGAAAGAACAGAAATGTATCCAGTCAATGCAAATGGGGGGGAGGGGGAATAGAATTCAAGACAGAAGATTAGCTTAGTTGTGAAAACTTGTGAAAACTGGTGTGATAAGAGTAGCTACCCTCATTTCATCTAGTGTTTTCGTATTGACACACTTAATAGTAATTTCTTTCCACGGAATCAAATCAAAACAAAACAAATAAAGAATCCCCCCCATAAAACCAATTCAGTGTAATATAATTAGAAAGGATAACAAAGAATGACTTTCCTATTCAAATAAGAAATGATCAGCTGAATTCGGATCACAGTGGGATATATCATTTAAGTGGCCTATTCTTATTAATCTGTCAGTGTCACTTTTTTTCTATTTCAGGTTCATAAGCTCTATTTTATACCCAAATTCTTTTGTTGTTGTTTTGTTTTGCTTTGTTTGGTGAGGTTAGTTTTCTCTTTTATCTGTAACAATTTAACCACTTATTGTTTTGTTTAGAAACCACAGTGAGTAGTAGTACCTGAAGAGAAAATTCATTGTCTGAGATAAATAAATATATAAATAAATGAAAATTATAATTATATATATATTATATAATGATATATATCATATATCATTTTATTACTTATTATGTATTAATTTTTGATTTAAATATTTAATATTTAATTTAGATTTAATTAATTATTGATATTTTAATTATTCATTATTATTTATTGTATATAATATATCATTATATATAATATATATTATATTATATATGTATATATAATTATATATATAATTTTCATTTATATTATGTATGTTTCTTATGGTTTGGAATATCTGCCTCTCTTAAGGCTGACATAAAACATATTTTGTATTAAATATGATACAATAATGTGAGTTGACATAAAGACACTGTTCATTTAAGCAAAGGAAAATCAAGGAATTCACTCAGTACCTCCTGTCAGCACATAGATGTTTAGCAATTTCCAGGAAAACAGGGCACCATTATGCAAAGCTGTTACTTGAGAAGACAAATGCCACAATTCTGTAAGTCTCTCCCTGTTCCTACTTTTCTCCCGGTTATTCCTGAACGTGTGGTACAGGACAGTCCTTTGCTCAGTTAGGGTCAACTGTTGTGGCTGTGATCCTTCTCAGCCTCTTGTGCACCATCACTGGAAGAGGCTCAGTGGGAAACAAATACCTTGCCTCTGTGCAAGCACTATTCAGCAATTTTCTGACAAGTCTAGACTACAGTGTCATATGAGCTGGTACAAAGCTAGAAACTATCCTAGCCAAAACGAGTACTGTAACATGAAATATAAAGTTACATAAAAACAGAGAACCTAGAAATACTTTAATACCAATACTTTAAATTGGTAAGTTCTTTAACTCACTAGCTATATTTCTGTACATTGCTTTCCAGTAGATAGCATATCATTCATGGTGTGTCATAAGGGCAGAAATGGCCACAGATCTTTGTATCATAATATTCTCTTGGATATTGAGTGTCTGGTAATAAAAATTATGGAAAGAGTAAGGACAATATGTAATGATACCACTACTTCTGGGTATAAATCAACACAATTGCACCTTAGGGACTTCTTCAAGATGGAGGTAGTATATTTACTGCTGCATGGAATTTTTTTTCCTCTTCATTTTTCTTCTGGCTTTCTCTTGAGATTATGAATAATACTGTATCTATACCAACTTGTTGCAAGGAGTTTCACAGTTTTGCTATAAGCTGTATTTATTTTGAACCTTGCAGTTGTCACTTTCAGTTTTTGGACTTGAGTTTTCTTACTGGAAGAAAAAATGTTATTGTTCCCTTCTGATTTTCCCCAAGGCAGACATGATTTTATAGCTTTGTCTGGGCTTCCTTAGATAATCTCTTTTCTAGATTGAATGATACTAAATATATAGGCATTTCTCATAAAATAATTTTCTTATTATTGTGATCAACCTTTTTTTTCTTTTCTTTTTTTCTTTTTTTTTTTTTCTTTTTGCCCAGCTCCTTAATTTGACCATTGTGGTATTCACTTCTGAGAAAAATCTCAAATCTAATTCTGAATGGTAGGTAACAATCTCTTCTTGTGATATTTAGACTGTGTTTCTCAGGGAGCATCTTCTCACATTTATTGCATGCAAAATTTCATCTGGCAGTTTAGTGTCCATTCCTTCAATAAACTTACAATTCTTCTATCTTTCTCCACAATGAAGCAGTTTAACTTCTCTAAATAACTAACATACTCAGAAAACTATGTGATATTAGTTTTGGTCCTCTTTTTCAGCTCTGTTATCAGTATGTTAAATGTAATGTGTAAAACTTGAAGGCTATACTTGAATTCTTAAAAAAAATAGTCTTATAATATGATTAACAACTTCAAATGTTCTGTAAATCATGAAACATAAATTACAGACTACAGATTATATATTATGTAGAACATACAATAAATTACCAAGCTGTCTGTAGAGTTATAAAATAATCATAGTTTTTCTGTAATGCTTTACTAGCTGCATAGTGTTTTCACATTAAGGACTGATCCGCTTACCAGTCAAGTCAATGGATACACTGCTTTATTCATTCACTGTGCAAAGGCTAGTGTGAGGCATCACACAAAACAAAGTCACTAGAAGTGTACTTTATTGTTGATATTGTTACTCAACCAGCTCATTCCCTACATTTCCTACATAATTTATAGCACACCTTAAGAATTAAACTCTAAGAATAAGACTTTCCTTTTTCCAAGAAAAAAAATCTCAACTGTGGTCTCATTCCTCCCCCTCAGAACTCGCTTACAAGATTTTATTACAAACTCCACTAATCCAAACACTATGCTCTTTTTCTCAACTAGAAAAACCTCTCTGAATTTCAACAGGGATACACTTTCCAGGACATACTAAATGCAACCAAGCAGAAGGAAGTCTGGTTTGTATGTACGAAAATATCCAAATATCCAAATAATATCCAATCCAAAATAATTCCTTCCACATAAATAAGTACTGTAACAATAAACGCTGTGATATCTTACTTTGAGTCTTTGTTGATTTTGCCACTGTCCACCAATTTTCTCACCTAAGGAAAAATAGAGGGACAAGAAAAAAAAATTGTAAAATGCATAACAGATTCCTGTATTAAAGAATTAAATTTAAAAAAAATATCACAAACAAGATCCATTTTTCTGATTTTTGACTCCAATTGTAGGGAAAACTCTGTATGTTGAATATCTAATTCATATCAGTGAAGATTACAATTCAACTTAGATTACAGTATACTTCCTTTGTTTTCAATCTATGTAATAATATCTCAGAACAATACAAAAGACTGTAATTCCAGTTATGTCTTTAAAATATAAATATTCAATCTTTTTCATTCTGGTGATCTGGATATTGAGTTTAATAGTCTGTAGTAAAATAAATATTTTCTGCACATTTGATACTTACTTAAAAATTACTGTGTATCACACTTGTTCTTTTTATGTAATCAATACATACTTTTGATTTCAAATCTGGATTGAGAAAACTCAAACATAAAAATAGACACAGAGTAGAGAACACAATCCAATATTCACTGAAGGCAGTGAAAAAATCTTACAGACACTCCTTCTGAGAGTTTTGGAGGCAGCCCTGAAGGAGGAATTGCACTTAAAAGGTTCTTTCTATTAAGTAGACATACTAGCTTCCAAATGACAAAACATCCATCATGATCAAGACACAGAGACAGAATTTCTGCAGTTTACACTCCTGTTCTGAACAGAATTTCAAGGTCTAAAAATCAGTATTCTTTTGTTCACGTAATGGAAAATAGTTGCAGAATGATTGCCATAATTTTGGTATATAAGGAAAGGGAAAGAACTTTGGGGATGTTTTTTTAAACAGCACGGATAAGAGTCTGTGCTGGTTGGAAATCTTTCCTTGAGTTGATTTTCCACAACACAAGATTTATTAATCCTCATTTTTCTACTGTATTCTCAGTCAATCTCAAAAGAATATGAGTATAGGGACATGATGTTACTGGACACAGTTACAAGCAATCAAATTCTTTGATTAAATGACTCCTCTTCTTCACAAATTTTACAAAAACAAACAAAAAACAAGAAACAAACAAAAAAACAACAACAACAAAAAAAAACACAAGTAGATGTAGACAATTTTCCTCAGTGAGCACCAATATTTTTTTAAATTCTAGAAATCAAAGACATGCTCTGAAAACCCAGTCGGTGAATGCTGAAAGTCTGTGCTGAGCAGGGAAAGCGACTTTCTTTTATGCTTTTTCACTGTCCAATTGTACAGCAGTTGGAGGAAGGCTGACTTACGTATATTGTGTCCTTCTGGACCTCAGGCTGGAACCCTGCCCTAAGCTAGGAAATAGCTATGTGCAAATTCTACATACGAAGTGCTGCCTTCTCCCATACTCTGCCCACATTGCTCGCCAAAGGATAAGAATGAACAGAAGAGATATGGGTAAAGCCAATTTCTGCTTATTTTATGGGACTCCAACACCAGACAGGAAAATGGTAATAAGATAATCAAGAGGAGAGAATCCAAGCATCTGCTGTCTGTGCAGCAGATGCCCCAGAGTCAAAGAAGAGACACAGAGACCATCAACACAATTTTTTTTTGTTGTTTGGTTCTTTGTAATTTCATTTTTATTGGAAGCTTCTGTGTCCAGCTCAACCAAATCAGTTCACCCTTTGTTCATTTTTATCTAGTCCTGGATCCACCTTGGATTCACAGATATTGAGGAGAATCAATTTTTATGTCACCAAAGTACTACTCTTTTTCTTATTCTATCATAAAAGATATCTAAGAGAACAATATTATAAACTCATATTCAGACTTAGATATTATATAATTTACCAATTTGCATACACTTCTATTTTTGATTGTGAAATGACATTAAAAGGTGCATGAGTGACACATTTATGACATAAAATTTATGGCATTTATGACAAGAAAAATTTTTGTTATAGAAATTTTGCACCAGGTTGCTCACCAGAGAAAAACTCTCTCAGAGAATGGTGAAACACTGAGTTCATAGAAAAATGAAGAGCAAAAAAGTTAAGACTACATTTGAATATATATATTCTTCAATATTACATGGACCATATTCAGAATATGTTAATATGACTACTGATTTGATTGCAGTATCTGTGCTCTCATTGAACGCATCTAGATTATCTAGTGAAACATGTAATTGAGAGCATATTTTACTACTCTAGCTGTTTCTTCCATCCATAAATTCAACAGAGATTAAAAAAAAAAAATGTGATCTCCAAATACACTTTCCAATATCTAATCTTAAGGCCAGATTTTGGAAATACTTAAATGAATGAGTAATTTAGCACACATAAATAGTAAAAGTGAAGCTGAAGGGCTAAAAACCATAAATTGCACATGGTTTAGCTCCTTCAGAAATCATTTAATAATCAATAAGTGCCCAACCATAGTGTCACGCATACTGGTTAAAAGAATGGCATTGAGCTACAGTTCAAGGCATGCATTTCCAAAAACATGAAAACAAACAGTACTAGTGTATTAAAAAATTTTCTGTAAAAAGCTATATTTTAAGAAAAGTAAATTAAATATTCTTCCACTGAATAAATAAAATATCTAATGTGCAAACAGTAGGTACAGCATTTATTGTACTAGGGAGCTAGAATGTAATTAACATAAATGAAGAATTCCCTTAGCTCTTCAAGAATTTCTGTTCCACTTGTCAGAATAGTCTCAGAGCACTCGTTCAACTCTGCTCTAAGACCTGCACTGCAGAAGAGGTTCAGTCAGAATTTGCCCTTTGGATGTTTACTTCTTATGAAGATCTTCCAGTAAAAATGATGTAATCTATTATTTATAGCAGTCATCAGTCTTTACTCTCTCTTTTTATCTCATATTTCAATAGTTCTCTTCCTTTCTCAAATCATGGCAATTACTATTTTAAAAATTATTAATTGGATTTCTAGCAGCTCAGTGTTTTTATTCCTTCTTTTCTCCTCTCATTAAAATACCCTTTTCTTTCCCTTTCTTTTCCCCTCCCCATCCCAGTACATCTTTGTGGCCCAGAAGGCCAATGGTATCCTGCAGTACATCAGAAAGAACATGGCCAGCAGGGCAAGGGAGATGATTCTCCCTCTCTAGTCTGCCCTTGTGAGGCTGGAATACTGTGCCGAATTCTGGGCTCCTCACTATGAAAAAGACAGGGATTTCCTAGAGAGCATCCAGTGTATGGCCACAAAGATTATCAAAGCCTGGAATATCTCCTAAACGAGGAAAAGCTGAGAGACCTTGGACTCTTCAGCCTGGAGAATAGGAGGCTGGGAGACGATCTCATCAGTGCTTATAAATATCTAATATGAAAGAGTCAAATGAATGGGCCAGACTTTTCAGTGGTGTGCAGAGACTGAACATGAGACAATGGGTAAAAACTCCAGCAAAAGGAATTCCATAAAAAACATATGACAGAACTTCTGTACTGTGAGGCTGACAGAGTACTGGAGTGGGTTGTCAAGAGAGGTTGGGGAGCCTTCTCTGGAGATATTCAATACCCATCTAGATGCTTTCCTGTGTAACTTACTCTAGGGATTCTGCTTTAGCAGGGGGATTGGACTTGATCTCTTGAGGTTCCTTCAAATATCTATGATTCTATTATTTGACTTCCTCTTCCTTTCTTTTTTTGAAGTTTTTTAACTATGTTCAGGATCAAGGATACTTGCTGATATCTTTAGGCTTTCTTAAACTTTTACAGATGGTCAATCCATACACTGCACATCAAATCTGACATATCAGAAATTTCAGTCATTTTTATTGTTTTCCTTAAATTTATTATTGGAAAAACCTAAAGATACAGTTTCTATTCAAGCAAAGATTTACTTGAAAGCGTGGCAAAAAATTCAACTATTGTGGACTTCTACTAGTTGTAACTTCTTAAATATCCAGGCACTTTTGCATATTGTCCCACTGTCAACCATGACACCCATTTATTGCCAGTAAAAATTATCTCTGAATCAAATTCAAGACTGTAGGATCATATTTTTGGATTTCATATTAACATATTAATTACAGTATCAAGCAATTGACTTTATGATATTTTTGTAGAGCAAAGTTTACTTCATGCAAATTCATCATTATATTGAGGACCAGAGTATCACACATTTAGAATACAGTTTTTCCCTATATTTCAGTCCAGAACTGTCATAAAACATTTAAGAGAATTTAAGTCTATACATATCAGCAAGTATGCTAAACATTAAGAGAGTTTCTTAGTCATGTAAAAACTATCAGATGCTTAAGTGTTTGCAGGAACAAGTTTTAAGTTTTTTTTTTCTTCTTCTTCTTCTTCCTTCCCCCCCCCCCCCCCCCCCCATGAGCTTTGGACACGACACTATGAGAAAGTTTCTCTAATCCAAGAAAATTAGTTGGTTAGGAGCTGCAGTCTGAACAGTGACATGCAAGTCTTTGAGTTTCCTGGGATAAATTGCACTGTAGAAGTCTGTAACTATTTTTTAGCAGCCAGTTACTTTCCTGACTTGTAGAACATAGCAGAACTTTTCCCTAAATAAAAGTTTATTATTTTGTTCCCCTTTCTTTTTGTCATCCAAGAACATATCACCAGAATTTCCCATTTAAAAAATGTTTACAGTCATCTAAATAATTTATATACTTCTGCATCTTCTTATTGCGTTATTTTGTCTGACATTTTCAGTTTGATGATTTTCCCCAAATCTACCTATAATCAAGAAAAATCTCAGAACTGTTTTTAATTACTGCTTGTTAATTTGGGAGATTATTTATATCTGCAAATACATATATAAATAAATCTCTGTATACTGAATTAATATTCTGTCTTGACAATACCATATTCTCAATACATGCATTTTAATTTTTTTTTTATCTTTCCTTTGGAATCTCAAGAAGTGCTTTTAAAATCTGAATTACAACATTCAGTGTACTTCTGTTACAGCAGAGACATCATAGGACTGGTTAGAATGTTTACTGAATGCAATGGAGTGATCTCCCTTAGTGTCTATAAAAGGCTTGAATTGGGACTTTAATCAACACTGGAAATGAATTAAAAAGCAATTTTCTATTTCATAGACATGCCAGATATCTGTTCAAATAAGTTTTCCTACTGTTTCATTTTTAAAGCCCAAAACCACTGTACCTATTTTCCTCAAAGTGACAAACTGATGACTCCTCTAATGTTATTTCTTTCTTCACAGATAAATCAATCAGAATGAATGTTCAGTGTAACATCTCTATTACTTCTGTAAGAGGTGCTAGAGCACCTCTGCCATTTTGAAGTATTTCTAACTTTATGTTACTTTTGACAAACTACTATTTTATTGTACATAACTTGCAAGACAAGGGGTTGCAGGACACCCTCTGCCTGACTTGAATTAAACCAAATATTCAAAATATATGATTTTAGTATTCTGAAGCTAAACAACATTTGAAGTGATTAGAAAAAGAACAGAAAAAAAAAAAAAACAGCAGTTTATATGGTAATAAGATAATGTTAAACTCTGATTTCTTTTTATTTATGAGAAATTCTTGAGGTCAGACTTCACATTTTCTGCTGCATATCTAAGGATTGTCTATATTTGAGAACATATTTATATCACTGTATACTTGTGTGGGTATATGTGTAAAGTATACTTGTTACTCCATATGAAAAATATGAATTTGTACGATAAAGTGAGCACAGGACATATTCAGACGTATTAACATTACATACATAAAGAAGTGTAAGCATATAGACAGCACTGAAATGAAAGCACATTCTGGTTTGATAAACTACTAGAATTACTAGAATTAGTAGAATATGAGTGACTGAAGTATAATAATGTTGATAATGTCATTTATTTCACCACATTTTGTCATATATTTTCTTATTAAAACAAATATGCTGCTTTTAATTAGGGGAGAATTTGAATATTTTTTCTTCTGCACTGTAGTTTACTGCTGTTATGAGGATATTTTATGATCAGGATGGCCTTGTTTTTAATAAGCTGAAATTGATTCTATTTAAGTGGAAATGACTGTGGGAAATGGAGGTATTTCAAAGCATGCCCATGACAACAATAAGCAATGTTCTCTGTGTCTGACTGATGACAGAGAAAGGATCGCAATGACTGCAGATGCAGAAAAGTACTGTATACCTTTTTAGTGTGTATAAAAGAAGGTCATTTGTAGACAGCATTTGGAAAAAGATGAGTGCTGCATGGTAAGGATTACTTTGTATCTGTGTACTGAAAAAAATAGTTCAAAGTCATAGAATCATAGAGTTATAGGCTGGCTTAGGTTGGAAGGGACCTCAAAGATCTTTTAGTTCCAACTTCTGTGCCGTGGGCAGAGTTGCCACCCACTAGATAAGGCTGCCCAGGGCACCATCCAACCTGGCCTTGAATGTCTCAATGGACAGGACATCCACAACTTCTCTGGGCAACCCATTTCTGTGCCTTACCACCATGCGAGTAAGAAATTTCTGTTTAGTATCTAATCTATATTTCCTCTCCTTTAGTGTAAGGATTGGATTATAAATGCCCTGAGAAAAAAATGTGTTTTTATGAATCAGATTTCTTCTAAGTCTCTTAGATGTGACAAAGTATTTTACTTCCTTACACGCACAGTACTAACAAATGTTTTCACACACTCCTTTCTTTTTTTCATTTGAATTCCAGGGTGTATACAAATACACTTTAATACAGTGTCAACTACTCTCTCTTAAAAAATGCAGAATGGTAGAAAATTCTTTAAATACTTCAAATACAGAGTCTATAAGGTTTTTGGACAGAAATAGAGAAAATGGATGATTACTAAATAGTCAGATAGGAAGTGAAAAGCATATTGAACGTTAATACACTGAAGAATCACTGTTAGGTAAGTAATCATTACAAGGTAAGTATCAGTCACACTATGAAAATATTGCTGAAATCTAAACACGATCAAAAAGAATACTCACCATATAAGACTAACTTGCATACTATTTTCTTTTATACTTCCATATCAGTGGTTAAGTAGATGGCATATACGAGTGTCAATAAAATAGCAGCAGTCTTCCTATTGCCTTTAGAGACACGGGACCTTATCCTTGTAGTTTTCAGCAGATTAATATTCAGGGATTATAATAAAATTTTGCATGTGCAGAATGAAAACACCTTGGTGAATGAAAGCAGTGATTTTTGTAAATATAAAATACTATAAAAAAAACTGTGAAAACAAGGCTGCTTAGATGTGTAAATAAATAGAAGGATAATGCTAACTTACAGCACAGCTGTCTTAATTTTCCTGACTCTCAAGCAATAATATACTGGATATAAAGCAATACTATGCCATATTGAATTCTGTCATAGGAATAACTGAAACACTGAATTTCTTTAAAGTTAACATGGGAATCCTCTTAGTTGTTCCCAAGAGGTAATTTTGAACTGGAAAATAAAGTTTTGCTTGTATTCAGAGTTGCTAAGGAATGAAACAAGACTGTTGCTAAGGCAAAATAGTATCTGAAAATTTCTGTCCAAAAGGTTTTTATAGTCTGATCTTCTATTTTGGCTCAGTGTGACTAGACACTGAAAATGACATCAGTGTTGTGAATACACACATCCTGTTGCTAAGGACTTTCACTGTTGCCAGGTAAAAATGACCTGTATTAACCTGCCACGAATATCTAAATATGTTGATAGAAGTGTGGTGTTATGAGATAGGAGAAACATGTCTTGGAAAATTGGATGATCTATTATTTCTTATCCACCACATAATGGTGAAGTGACTTTTCTTACTCTTTGTACACATAAGCTCTAACTCATAAAAGTATCAATAAAGAACCTGACTTAATAGCAATAGCACTATTAAATAAACATTATGTACTAGAGAACATAAATCTTAATCAAACATTCAGCAGAACCTATGAAACCATTACTGAGGGATATAGCTGAAGTCAGCTGATAGCTCTGTATGTAGATCAGACTAGCAAAGATAGATGATCTTTGCTACTTTACCTTCAAAACAGATACTTTCAGACTATCCTTTCCTCTTTAATATTTAGGAAACTAGAGCACTATTATCTCAAAAAAAACCTAAGAATATGCTTCAAGCAATATAATGAAATAGACACTCTAAATGCAAATGAACAGGTTCTTTAATTGCTGTGTGTCATGTATGTAACAGAAATCCTTTTTAAGGTGCTACTCAAATTACAGTCTAATGCCTTTCTGGCAATTTGCATAATATTGTCAATAATACTTCATAGTTTAATCTTACTTTTAAAATTTTGTCAGTCTTAGTCATTACAATGAGGCAATCTTTTCTTACAAACCAAACAGAAAAAGGAAAGCGACAGCATTAATTACACATAAAACATCCACACGAGACGGCTTTAAGAACAATTGCAGTACCCTGATTTGATAGATTAATGCAATACACTACTAGCAAATAATTCTTGATTTTGTCAGTATTGAGTAAAAGGCATTGACCTATGCAACAGAAAAACTGATTGTGTTGAAATGAAAATAAAAAAGAAAAAGAGTTTTAAAAAGCAAACGGAATGAGCAGGCTATAGTGTTTAGCTGCAAAATATTTCCCTTCCTCGGTACCCTTAATTGAAGCCATTCTACCATTTCTTACTTTTTCCGATGCAGCTTTGTTCTTTATTTTGTCAGGCTTTAAGAAAGTCTTCTAGAGAGTCACTTAAGAGAAGGATCTTTGCAGACATCTGTCTGCTGTTCTATCCAAATTCAGAAGTAACTATTGAAGTTACAAAAGATAAGAAAGCACACGACTACCCTTGTATTGTAGAAGCTTATGTCTGTGTGCTTAGTTTTGATTGACACATTATTTCTTCTCTGCACCCCAATCTATTTTCTGCCTCACTAAGCTTACAAAACTCGGCATAAATCCTCCCTCCAAACTTGTTCTGTATTTCTACAAACACTACTGTCATGCGGTTCATTCCTACAGACAGTAACTGCTAGCTGTTGGAACCTGGTAACAATTATTTTTGTGACAGAAGAAAAACAAAAATGTTCAGAAAGCTGTAAAAAAAAACAAATAAATAAACAAATAAATCACACACAAAAAGAGAGAAACCACACACATGCACAATCAAACTTTGTGACTACGACAAAATATTTGAGCGAGAGATTTTGATTCAAGTAAATGAAATTATTGTGGTTCATATCAAAGCACAAACCAACTCTGGCTAGATAAGTTTGCAGAAAAATAATACTCTGACAGTACTCTGCCTGTAAACTAATCCATTGTTGATTGTTCTGCTATGCATGAAACAGAGGTCATGCTGAGAAATGAAGGAAACTGGAATGAACACAAATCAATTATCTTAATATATTCTGCCATATTGCATCCATCAAAAGTGTCCTCATTTTTAAGGGGAAACAAAATGATCCATGCATACTCCTTCCATATTTTTAACAAATTATAAAATATTTTCATTTTCAAAACCCAGAATAGAATTATTTAAAAGGCTTGAGCAGAAACCCATTAGTAAGTGAATATATAATTAACTGTGAGTAACAGTATGTATGGATTACAATAGCTCCCAGGAGTCAGAGATCAGAGTAGGAAACTGTTTGTTGCTGGTGTATTTTTTTTTTTTTTTTTTTTTTTTTTTAAATGAAGAGGCACTAGGAAGGATGGATCTGCGTGGATCTGCAGTCTATGCTGCAGAAATTCAAGTCACATTAAGAACTGCACTACAAAAGAGAATGACACTATATACTTAACAGGAAATTTTCCTTTCACCTTTCCAGTAAGGGACATGTGGCAAACCTCATTGACCATACAGCAACAATGGTATAAAAATCCTCAATGTCTGCAGATGTGAGGGTAGAATTCAGCTATTTCATAGATTAAGGAAATATCAGAATCAACAGCTTTCTTAGAATCTATCATGTTATGCCCGTCAGGACAACAAATGGTACTGGTGACAATACTTATATGTACAGAAGTTGTCCTTCATATTCAATATACCTTAGTATTCCAAAGTGATAACTCTGAAGTGCGTGGAGGGACCTATTCTGTGCTGTCAAACCCCTACAGCCTGGCGCTTTGAGTGAGGAACAGGTCCTGCCTTTTTTAGGAAGTCAAAGCCGAGTACAGCCTTATCAATATTTTCACTTTACCTGTAGCAATTTATCAATACCAGAGACACATGACAGATTTGCTTTTGAGCTTGAAAAAATAGTTCCATTTTTTTTCCTCCTGTTTCTTCTCAGAAACAGCTCACACCTGAGCAAAGATAAGAAGTGGTGTATGCATCTAGTAATTCTGAGAAACCACATGGACTTTTTCACTTTTAGATTTCTGGAAGGATCTGTTTTCTTCTTTTGAAGACATGTAGACACATATCAAAACATAAATGTTTGCTTTATAGTGTCAAATGCAAAAAGATCCAGGTAACATATTGAAATTCATGTAATCTCTAAAGTATAGGGACCGGTGTTATTTTCTGTGTTATTCTCTTTCTGTGTTATTTCTCTTTCTGTGTTATTTGCTATGTTATTTTCTAATACATGGTGTTGAACATTAACTGTCTACCTACTTCTCTTATTCTAGAAATAATTTTACCCTAGACAAAAAAAAAAAAAAAGAATTAAAAAAAAAAGTAGGGAAGGATAACACAGTCCTTTTGTGTTGGCTTATAGAGATCACTTGGCTAGCAAGGAATAAAGGAGAAGTGCCAGTTCAAACTGAAAATTGTGGTAGTATACTATTGGGTATTAATGAAACAAATATAACTGTCTTTCTTGCTGTATTCCTTTATCTGTGCGCCATTTGTTAGATACTGTGTTTGTGATACACTGTTATGGCTTAAGCTATCAGGCAAATCATCACTAGGCAGCCATTCATTCACTCTCCCTAGGTGGGATGAGGGAGAGAACTGAAAATAAAGAAAGCATGAATTGAGATAAAAACTATATACTACTACAGAAAAGGAAATGAAAATTGATGATAAGTATATATGTATATCCACAATGCAATTACTCACCAACTGATGTCAGGCTAACAGTATGACTTCTTGCTGACCAACATCTATCCAAACCACAAAGAGTGGCTGGTAACTCAGCCCACAGCTTTAGAGCCTTCTCCACAATGTCACATTATATGGGATAACCTCTTACCTAATTCATGCCAGCTGTTCTGGCTCCACCCTGCCACACCATAATGGTGGGCCAAGCAGCCCTCTCAACCCAGCTGCCAGGGTGCTCCCATTCCTCAGCAACAACAAAAGCATAAATACTGTCAACCCTATCTCACCCAAAACCAGGAGATTATCCACCTCTTATTCTATACTGTTTTCTTCACGCTCAGGTCATAGGATAATAGAATCATAGAATCACCAATATTGGAAAAGGCTGCGAAGATCGTGTAGTCCAACCATCCGCCTGCCTCCAGTATTTCCCCACTAAGTCACGTACCTTACCTTAGTATCACATCTAAACATTTCTTGAACACTTCCATGGAAGGGTGATTCAACCCCCTCTCTGGGCTGCCCATTCCAGCACCTGATCACTCTTTCAATGAAGAAATTTTTTTGAGTAACCAACTTGAACATTTCCTGGCACAACTTGAAGCCAATCTCTCTAGTTCTATTATTAGTTATGCAAGAGGAAAGGTCAAAACCCATACCACCACAACCTCCTTTCAGGTAGTTATAGAGTTTCCCCAAGTCTTCTCTTCTCCAAACTAAACAATCCTAGTTCCCTCAGCCACCCCTCATAAGATTTGTGTTCCAGACTCCTCACCAGCTAGATTTAACTCCATTCATGATCACCCTGGGGGTCTAACTCTCCAGACAGTTCTTTACCCAGTGAAGAATATACCTGACCAAACCAAAACCTTCCAGCTTCCCTAGGAGAATATTGTGGGAGACAGTGTCAAAGGTTTTACTAAAGTCTAGGAAGACTATGTAAATAGCCTTTCCCTCATCCACCCAGCAAGTTACTTGATCATAGAAGGAGACCAGGTTGGTTAAGCAGAACCTTCTTGTCATAAATCTGTCTTGACTTGGCCTGAACTCCCAATTGTCACACCTATGCTGTGTGATCTCACTCAAGGTTATTTGTTCCACAACTTTCTGTGGCACTGAGGTTAGTTTAACAATCCTGTAGTTCCCACGATCCTCCTTACCACCTTTCTTGTAGGTGGAATTCACAATGACAAGTCTCCAATCCTTTGGGGCCTCTCTGGTTACAAGGAACACTGGTAGTGGTGGAAGGCAGTTTAGTAGTCACTTCCACCATCTCCCTCAGCACCCTCAGATGGATCTTATCTGGCTCCATGGATTTGTAACAGTCCAGGTGGAGTAGTAAGACTCTATCTATTTCCATCTGAATTGTGGGGGGTTGATTCTGCTCCCCATCCCAGACTTTCATGTTGGGGGTAGATAGTTTCATTTTCCATAGTGTATTACAGATGTCTGTCATCCTTCAAAGATAAGTGTTAAAAAAAGTCATCTGCAGTGTAAACTTCCATAATTCATGTGAAACTTTTAGGAAGTCTGTAATGCTAGATCTAAAGCTGGATGACTAGATACTTGAAACAAAGCCCCATCTTTCGCATACATAGTGAAATGATTGTGTAAAATTTTCTTTCTGTCATTAATCCCTGAAAACGATAGTTGTGCATGGGAGGCTAAATTCTAGCTTCAAATTTATCATCTAGAAAATACCCAGCACCTAATACTGTCTGTGACTTTTTGAGTGTCATTTGACCTTGGATAGCTATTTCAGTATCTTTATTCCTACACAGTAACTGTCTTCATACTAGTCACATTTTCCAGAACATATTGAAATAGGTGTCTTTGATGAGTACCATGAACATTCATCAGCTACAACTTTATTAGTTGGAGAGGCTGATCACTTACACAGGTATTGTTACTCTTAAGAGGATCCACTTACAAATACCTGAATGAAGATTTTCGCTTTACTTTGAAACCCAGTAAATATTATAGACTGACAAAGAAAAGGGAGTATTGGCTTATTGAAAATTATTGTCTAGGTTCATTTTGTACATTTATACCGTAGCTGAGTCAGTGAAATATATCAGCAAAGCAGAATGGATTTTACAGAACTTCTTGAGAAGTTCATTGCAAGAGCTAGAAACCTAGAAGTTATCTACTCACTTCATTGATAATCTTTAATATTTCTGCAACATATAATAAATTAAAAAATTGAATTGCTATGATATTTAAACAATTGGTTTACTGCATATCCTGTTTCGTTAGTAATGGCTAAAACAGAACTTGAGAAATTTCCAGTGTGAATCAAGGTTAAAATTGCTGGAGTGCCCATACTGGCCTTATTCTATTAATGAGTATGACAGTGAAATTCCCACTGACTACAGTAAGAATACAGCCTGAATGTATGCTTTACGTAGTCTTATCATCATTTTATCTTATGCCTTTAAAAGTAGAAAGCAAACAAATAGTAAATTGTATGATGGAAAACCAGCTGCAAACTTTTCTGAAGAAAGAGGAAGATTTCAAAAGAATTATCCATATTTGAGTGCCAGAATGAGAAAAGGAAAAATTAGAATAAACGCAACCTTACAGAGCAGAAAAAGTGGGACAAATTGTTTAAAACCTACAGTTTTCAAATAACACTTTTATATGTTAGAGATTTAAGAAATGTAGCAATGATGAACAGCTACCATAACATATTAGAACCTTAGAATTATAGGCATAGAATGGCTTGGGTTGGAAGGGATGTTAAAGATTGTCTATTTCCAACCCCCTTGTTGTGAACACACTTGTCACTCACTAGATCAGGATGCCCAGGATTCCATTACACCTGTCTTTGAACATTTCCACGAATGGGACATCTACAATTTCTCTGTGCAACCTGTTCCTGTGCCTCAGCACTCTTTGATTTAAATATTTCCTCCCAGCAACTAATTTAAAATTCCTCTCTTTTAGTTTAAGCCACTCTCCTTTGTCCTATTGCTATTTGTAAAAAGTCAGTCTCTCTCCTGTTTTAAACTCACTATAAGTACTCAGGGCCCCAGTGACATCTCCTCAGGGCTTTCTCTTCTACAGGCTGAACAAGCTGAATTGCCTCAGCTCACTCAGGACAATCATCTCTATTGTTTTGCTGACCACCCTTCTTTTCATACATCTCAGATTACAGTTGGCCTTATGGACAACAAGAGAAATCACTGGCTTGTATCAGACATCTACATGTTCAGTGTCATCATGTGATCTCAAACCTGCTCTGCTGTCATAGCAGTAGGAAATTTGCCCCCTCATCTCCATTCAGGGAAATGAGAGATGAGGGAAGCCTGATTGCCAGTGACAACTGAGGCAAAGACCTTGCTAAGTATCTCACCTTCCCCCACATTTATTGTTACCAGTTCTCCCTTTTCGTTTATCAGAGGGGGGATGCTCTCTGCAAACTTTCTTTTCTAACTTATCCCTGTCCTCAGTTGTATAATACTTGTACTCTTCCTAGTCCTCACCTCCCTGTTTCCTCTGCTTGTACAATTCCTTCTTACACCTCATTTTGATCAGCATTTACTTTCTCAGCCACATCGATTTTTTTCTGACTTCTCTTCTTGATTTCTTACACGGGGGGGCTGGAGAGCACTTTCACTTTATAAAAGTGCACTTTAAAGAGCGAAAGATCTGCTCAACTTCCTTTCTCCCTAAGGACAGTTTCTTGGGGGATCTCTCCCACCATATTTTTAATAGCTGGAATTTCACTCTTCTGAGCTTCAGGATCTTGACATTGCTTTTTGCCAGATCTATATTCCTCAAGATCACTAACTCAATCAAGTCATGATTGCTGCTGTCCAAACTGGCTCCAATCTTCATAGAGTAATAGAATAACAGAATAATAGAATAATAGAATCATAGAATCATATAATGACTTGAGTTGAAAAGGACCTCAAAGATCATCTAGTTTCAACCTTCCCTGCCATGGGCAGGATCTCCAACCACTAGACCAGGCTGCCCAGAGCCACATTCAGCCTGGTCTTGAATGCATCCAGTGATGGGGCATCCTCTACCACTCTGGGCAACCTGTATCAGTGTCACCACCTTCTGCATGAAAAACTTCTTTCCAGTATCTACCCAAAACCTCCCGTCTCAGTTTAAAACCATTCCCCCTTGTCCTATCATTATCAGCCCATGTGAACCAGTCATAGCCCCTCCTGCTTATACAGTCTCTTCCAGAGCTGGAAGGTCACAGTGAAGTCTCCCCAGAGCCTTCTCTTCTCCAACCTTAACAAGCCCAGTTCCCTCAACCTTTCTTCATAGAAGAGGTGCTCCAGCCTTCTGATCATATTGGTGTCCCTCCTCTGGACTTGTTCCATGTGCTCTGTGTCTTTCTTGTGCTGGGGGCCCCAGGCCTGGATGCAGTACTCCAGATGGGGCCTCACAAGAGCTGAGTAGAGGGGGACAATCACCTTTTTTTTGGTGAAGCCATGCTGGCTGTCTCAGATCAGCTATTCATCTTGTATGTGCCTTAACAGGATGACCAGGAGGATCAGCTCCATGATCTTCCCAGGCACAGAGGTGAGGCTCACAGGCCTGTAGTTCCTTGTATTCTCTTTAATGAAGCCATTTACTTTGGTGAGCACCAAACAAAAGTTCTGTTTATTTTGTACATTGCTTGGACCAGGAAGTTATTTTTAACCCATTACAGGAGTCTCCTGGGTTGCTTGTAGCCCTCCATGTTCCTTTTGCAAAAGACATCAAGGTGGCTGGAATAGCCAGGTGTTTGAAATAGCCCATAAGGATGAGAGTCTATGAGTGCAGTCTTCATGTAGCTACAGCAAGAAGGCTTCATCAACAGATTTCCCTTAACCAGGTGTCCTGTAGTAGACCCCAACCAAAAGATGCTCCTTATTGATCTGATCTGTGATTTTTACTCACAAGCTCTCAACCTGATCATGGCTGTTTTTCAGATGCAGCTCTTCACAATCTATCAATATTTTAACATGGAGGGCAACATGCCCCCTGCTCTTTCCCTACCTATCTCTTCTAAAAAGTTTGTAGCCATCAGTTTCAGTATTCCAGTTGTGTAATTTATCTCAGTGTATTTCCATGATAGCAATTAGGTTGTTGATTTCTAATTGCACTATGTTTTTCAAATCTTCCACAGTATATGTATTAGCTGGGCTATTGGCAGTGTTAATTTTCTAGAGGTGCCGTCCTTAATTCCTCTGGGACGGTTCACATGTTTATCCCTTCTGCTTCCCACTCCCTTTCTTTTCTCTATTACTCAAGTACTTTCATTCCTCTATGTAATGTAGTTTAAAGCTCTATTAATCAGTTCACTCAACTTCTTGCCCAGAACACTCTCGCCCATGTATCATTTTCATCTCTTTGGACACCAGCATGCTCTTTATCTCAAAAGTGCATCTGAGATCACAGAAACAAAATGCTTGATAATGGCATTAGTGATGAAGCTAAGCATTCACCTGATCCATTTGCTTCCTTGTTCACAGATCCTGTTCTACAACTGGGAGAACAGAGAACACCCCCTGCTCTCACGATCCCTTCAACATCTTACTGAAGGACACAAAGTTTCTTCTGATATTTTGGAATTTCTGCATTGCAGCCTCATTCTACCCTGCCTGCTGAGTAGAAATGAATGAGTAGTCCTCTGGCTTTACCAGAATGGAAACATCTTTGTGATACTGCCAATGCAGACAGGTTGTGAAGGTTGGAAATAAGTACTTCACTGCAGCAAGGAGTCTCCAATTACTAACACCCTTTGCATTTCTTTTTTTGTTTGTTTGTTTGTTTACCTTGTTCGTAAAATATGTGGTTGATTGAACCCTACTTTGTGTGGTCATTCTTTCCCATTTCTTCACTATTACTCATACTCTCTCCTTTTTTTCATCCCCAGAGCCTCATGTGTGTTGCGCAGAGGCAGTTCAGTGGCAACAGAGTGACTTTTTTTTTTTTCTACTCCAAGCAGAGATGACAGTTCTGTCTCTCTTATCTGGAGTATTGTTGATTCTGTCAGCCCAAGATTGGAAGCATGCTTAACTTCCTCTTGCAGGGTCTTAA
The DNA here is from genome assembly GCF_016699485.2 of Gallus gallus. NCBI lineage: Eukaryota > Metazoa > Chordata > Aves > Galliformes > Phasianidae > Gallus > Gallus gallus. Next base: position 29,680,887 of record NC_052572.1, read on the forward strand.
GATATGTTTGTCCCTCAACCGGTGTCAGTGTGCAATACCGTGCATACATCTCTCTCTCAGATTCCCAGGTACTACTCTGCCTGGTGATTTCTTCTCAGCTTGCTCTAAGAAGTTCATCTGGGAAGACAGTGACAAAATAACATCAAAGAATAGGACTCTTCTCTCCTCATGTTTGTTATTGGCATGGCATTGTAGGTCTAAAATTAAAGCCAAAGAGATTCTTTCATCAAGTACAAAACATCCTCTCAATATTTTCTCCACAGTCTGCAAATTCTTACGCCGTGATCTAAGCAGTGTTGTACTACGTCATAAAACAATATCTTCTTATTATTTACTTCTAATGAACTGAGTTAATAGGACCCTGTAAGACAAAAGGAAGGTTCCTGAACTATTGAAATTCCTCTCACGTAGTTTTGGACACAGCATCCTTATTCAATTGAAGTTGCATGAATCCTGTTACTTTTAGCAAAATATCACCTGAATTTGAAAATAATGAGAATATTTGAAATTGACTTTCTAAACTGAGTTTTTCACTGTTTCAAATTCATATTTTCATAGCAGCTTTCCACTGTTCCTTTGATATTGCAGATTTTGGTTGGTTGGTTGGTTGGTTTAACAAATGGTTGGAATACAGCATGTTCCAAAATCTGTTATCTTCTGCAGTTACTCCATTGGTCTTTATTTCCTCTTTCTTTCCATGTCATTATTTTGCTCTCCAGGGTCAGTATAATGTAATTTAATGGGAGATGCTAAAGGGCTAAGACCTCTTTATATTCACTCACATGACTGTGAAGGAAAAAAAGCAAAACTAATAAACAAACAAGCAAAAACTGCAAAACAATTAAAGAGTTGTTAAAGATCTGGGAAACGAACAAATCCTGCTTTAATAATTTGCATAAATTAACTTGTTACTTCCTTTAAATGACCTGAAGTCATTCACAAGTTTAGAATTTCTATATTCACAGATGTTAGATTTATTGCTAAATCCAGTTAGAGATATTCCTGGTTTACATGACTATACATTCCTTCAGCTAGCTGTTTATAGGAATAAAATAAAACAGACATGAATCTGAGTAAGTTTTGATTTACTGATCGTTTACTGACATACGTTATTCTGAAATGCAAATTTCCACTCAGATTTAAGAACGGAAACAACACTTTCATTATGCATAAATGTGCACACTGCCTATGTATTCACATTTCAATACTGCAATGCTTTGTATTGCCCTAGTGCTTTAGTTTGTAGGCATTAATAACCGTCTCTCACAGCATTCCCAGTGGCAGGTAATGTAAGTATTAATATCGCTAGTGTTCAAGGAGGAATGTCACAGTTTTTTATCAAAACATGTCTGGTAATATAGCATTTGGTGAGAGGTGAAAGTGGAATTGAGCATCATATGGCAGCAATCATTTTAAATATATTTTTTGTAAACATAAAAATCTACTGCAAGAATTCTCACTTTGAGATGTTGTTTCGTTCAAAAAGCAACCCAGAGAGTAAGAGTTTTCTTAGTTATCTGAAAGTATAATTCTTTACTGAAGAATGGAAGTTTATTTTTCTGCTACCAAAATAAATTCCTTTGTGAATCTCGGAATTATTTTGTGTACTTGCTAAAAATTATATGTCCTCATTAACAATTATACATTATTATGAACCAAAGCCAATTACAAAAAATGCTACAATTGAATGAGAAAACCAGATTCTGTTTTTTTTAGGACATTTAGGACACTTAGTCCTAATGTTTTCTCTTTATAATTACCTTTTTGTCTTGCAAATATACTCAGGCCCTTTCAGCTGCTGTCCTTCATCTCTGTAAAGTTTTGTTTGAAAATTATTTTTGCTGTGCATTGAAATTCTTAAACGTAAGAGTACCTACTGCCCTGGGCAGAGTCACTCATAACAAGATACCTCACCTCTGAATTGCTAGACTGAGTCAATAGACTGCTTGCTTTCAAATACAAGCACATGTTTTAGACAGAAACCTCCTGGACTAACTTTGATCACTAATCTTTTTTCCACTAAATAATGAGGATAGACTTTCAAGGTATCCTGGTAATGGAAGTTATTCTAAAGGAAATAAATAAAATTAAAAAATAAAATTATTCCTTCTTGGAAGAAATAACATAAATAAGCAGAAACACAAGATTTCTCTTCTCTCTCTTTCTCTCACTCACTCTCCTTTTTTTTTTTTCTTTTTCTTTTTTTTTTTTTTTAACATGGAAGAAAGATAACCCAAAACAAACAAACAAACAAACAAAACTGTGATTCCTCCCTTTTCTGATAACATACAACTTGCATTTTATTCTGCACTTTCTGACTCTACTTGACAAATCCAGGTAAATAAGACAGGCAATGTACCTCAGATAACATTGGTTATGTTATGTCCTAAGGCCTTTGCATAGAAGAGCTTTAACTACAAGAAGGTGCAAACTGAAGTCCAGTAATGAGACTCTGATGCTGATTAAATATTCTAGCTCCAGCAAATCACTATTTGCAGGTAAAATGATGCAGGTTGTGATACCACAAATCATTTTCCTGACCTAAGTAGATCTACAGTTGCGTGTTTCTGTGCAACTCCTCTTGGAGAAAAGAGCTGGTGATTTCCTGTACAACGTTATCAAAAATTGTTAATGTTCCCTTAAATAGTATAGAAACTCCCTCATGGTGGGCTAGATTTATCTGTTGTAGAAGCATATATGACTAGGCTTTGCATGTTATATGAAGGTAATAATGTTTGAGTTTTGAATCCATCTTTTGAAGTACAGTTTCAAACTCCCCTATGTATGCAGTTAGAAACAGCAACTAAGGTCTTCAGCTTAAAAATCATTCTATTTGTTCTTCCAAAACACAAATTTTATTGTACATTTATCATGTTAGAAAATCCATGTTGTCCTGCTCCACAAATTTGGAAAAGGTGATGGACATCAATAAGAAAATGTTTGTAAGGGGTTTTCCCAGTAAAGAAATCACTAGTGGGCTCTCAGAATAAAGATTTTACAGCAAAACCTTGTTGGAATCTGGCTTGGATTCCATACTCTTTGGATTCCAAACATTCTTTTCTTCGCCTGTAGTATTCATAGAATTAATTCAAACTTACATAATAGGATGAATTATAGTAGAATTTTACGTGTTATTCTTTAATTCATAGTAAGGCTCAAATAATATCTTTGCACTGTGATGGTAACACTGTTGAATCTGTTAAATCACCTGAAGCAGCTAAGATCACACACATTTATTTATCTAAATAAAATGCTCTACTCATTGTAATAATGATTTCATTTATTTATATGCTTAAAGATATGATTCATATAATACATATAAATACAATTCATATAATTAACCAGCTAGAAGTGATTCAGATTTCTCTATCATTCCTATATATAGATGGTATGTCCAGTAATGAAAGAATACTGAAAGATAGCGATATTCCATTTAATCAGTGAGATAAGCGATAAAACCTGTGAAAACATGAAAAGAATGTCATTTTCCCTTTCATTACTCTGCTAGACAAGAAAGGAAAACAAACTCAGAGTGTGTGACTATGTACTGAAGACTGTGGCACTTTGTCATGTGACAGTGGATGAGGGTGAAAGACAAACTGAGCTCCCACATGCTTACAATGATTTTTTCTTCAAGAAACCTGCAGTTAGAATGTAACTTGCACAAGTACCTACTTGTTCCATAAACAAAATGTTAACAATTTTCATTGCTATTTATTTCATACAACTGAAAGTCTAAAGCTTTGTAGTCTGTGCTATGAGATTATTAATGTATATTGCATGGATCAACAGACTGTCCTGGCCCAAGTAATTTTTATTACACAGATCAAACATGCTACAAGTCCTTTCTGTAGCTGATCCTTGATATGCTGCAACTAGGTATACTTATCTATGACTTAAGTAAAGCATAATTTGTTATCTAATTTGACATTTTATTTTTCACAGTCAATCAATTACTCTTCTATGAATTGTGGATGGATGTGTAAACAGTAGCTGAGATCCATTTAACTGATTCTATCCTTTCCAACTGCAGCCTGATCTTACCTTAAATAGTCTTAGATAAATAAATTTTTGAATCTAAATATTGAGTCCTAAGTCTGCTAAAATAATCATGCTCAGATGTGACTTTAAAGTCTTAGGAAACATTTCTATACCTAACTTCCTTGTGAAGAACCCATAGACTACTCACTTCCAAAGTAGCATATTTTCTGTGTAGCGGAAATGCTAAGTCATGGCTTGAAATAATAATTGAGCACCTGGTAAGAAGACAGGGCAAGCCAGGGGAGCTCAGGTGCATGCAATGCACCTGAGTGAATGGAACGGATGGAGCCAGGAACCACCCCTGCCCAGACTTCATTTAAGTGTTGGCAGTAGGGGGTAAGGGAACTTCTCTGGAGATCCCTGTGTGTCTGAGGCCTTTTGAAGGTAAGCAGTTTTTTTTTGTTTGTTTGTTTTTGTTTTTTCTCCTTCTTATTTCTGTGTCCGTAGCTGTTGTATTGGAGTGTTTCCTCGCTCCCTGTTGTAAGGGATCTTGCTTCTCTGCTGTCATTGTTGTGCTTTCTGTCATGTTACACAGGGAGTACATGGATGTATTGAAGGTTAGACATATGTTAAACAACTGAACATACTAAAATGTTTGAGGGTTACTTGCATATAAGATTCACTTCTAAAGTAGTGAGTTATGTCATTCAACATAGAAGTAGTCAATTCTGAAGAGCAGAATGAATGTTACTGCAATTGCATGTGCTAAGCAGTAGAAGCAAGGTTTACTATTTTATGTCTTGCAGTTTCTGAGGGAAGAGTTAAATAAATATCAATTATAATTCAATTGATTGGACAGGTCACTCAGATATCCAGCAAAGACCAGAGAAGCAGTGAGTCTGATCTGAACTAATTAGATCTGGAGATGGTAATGTTTATGAGCGTGTAAAGCATTGCAAAAAATAATGAACCATGTTTCAGAAAATAAAATTTTATTTAGTCCGTATGTTTCACTGAAAATAGGAGTACCCACTTGGTAAGTTCACAAGGAAGCTGCCAATGGTAGTTTCCTTTTCCCTAACAGGAATCACCTTCAGAATTAATTGGGTCATCTGGCCTAGTAAGCATATATCCAATTATATCATGTAACAGGGGTCACAGTGACTTATCAAAGATAAAAACCATGAAATAAACACTGTGATGTAAATTGTATATATGAAGCTTATTTATTTACACTATCAATCTATTTAGAAAGTCATTTTAAAAATTAGATGTGAAAATGTGGCTATTACGCAATATTATTTCTAGGGACAAACACAATTCAGCAAACATTTAGCAAATGTTTTTAAATCTGGCAACTAGTCTACTCAGAGGGGGATCTCTCTTCAGTTGAGATAGTATCCCTAGGTGGTGAGTAAAAAGAGATGCTTGGCTTGCTATCGTATCTCTAAACACATCAGATAACTATGCCCACCAGCCTACTTGGACACAGCAGTGGGTTTGACCATCTGCTCTGCAATATGACTACAACTCTGCAATTCTTCATATTTGGCACTAGAATTTATAGGAAAAAGCAAGTGGTACTAAGAAATAGTGGATTCAGGCAGGTGTCTTGGAAATCTACCCTTATTAACATGTGTTATTGTAACAGTGATATGCATTCATTTCTATAGTGCTTTGCAAGTGTACAATTTGTGTTGGCGTGGGACAGCAGAAGGTTGTCACTTCTTAGTATTGCTTTCTGTAGAAACTACTGTTCACACATGGTGTACTCTAGGCCAAAAGGTAACAGGAAAAACTCTGCTTATCACATAATAAATACACCTCGGTGCATGATACCACATATGTTAGGAGAGATTGTATAGAAATAATATTTTTATTTCTTTCTAGGAAAGGGGCTTCCTTATTCTTATTGTCTTACAGGAATGGGCTAAGGAGATACAAAGCAGAGCTACCACCTCTCTTCCATACATGAATTAAATTAAGAACTCTTTATGATAGACTTGGCAATAAAGTAGATAGGAGCCACTATTTATAAAGCAGACAAATTTACAGAAGAAAAAATTAATACATAATGGTCAAACATTGATCCTTTTTCCTTCTTCTTAAGCAATTTCTCTGAAAGATCTTTGGTTAGTTTGGCCTTCCAGAATTCAATCTCCTCTGTCTGGAGGAAGAGCAAAGGAGTATTTTCAAATTCAAAAACAATGTCTAGCATAAAAAGGAAACACCCAAGTCTTCTGTAATAAAGGAAGAAATGTAATGACACAGCATGATAACTTATTTTTGCTGTTTCTCCTCTTCAATCCACTTGGCTTCACTTTGCCTTGCCCCAGCCTAAATGTCTAAAAGTGCTTTGAAGTCAGCGATCACAGATATATCATGTGGCCTATTTTGGGAGCTTCTAGTATTTCCACCAGTTTCTCATGGAGAAAATATTATTCTATGTTATAGAATAAGGTAAAACCTGAATTGTAATGATCTGAACTTAGATTTCCCTAACTCAAACAAAACTTAAAACTCTAGAAACTTTCCTTGGAGAGCTTAATCTCAGGAATGTATACTTTAGAAGCTTTCAAACTAGTCACTTTATGTAGAAATAAAACTCCAGTCATTTTCAACTTTTTTTTTTTTACAACATTCTGTTATGATTAGGAATGCATTTCTCACTTTTTTGGGGGGGGATTTAACAAAAACAACAAAAAGTGCTTCTTTTAAGATAGGGGAAAATGAAAGTGAAAGTAATTATTTTTTTCAAAAACATATTGAAAAGGATTCAGCAAATCCAATGGCCTGAAGACTAGATAGCTGACCAGAAAAAATAAGTGCAAGAGGTAATTGTTTCAAATACAAATGATTTTGTGACTGCCTTCTATAACTGGAAATATGGAAAGGAAGTTCAGCTAGCAAATTTGGGCTTCCACAGTAGTATAAAATGTGTAGACTGAGACAATTAAGGTAACAGAGTACATGGAGTGAAATCAAGGTATCATACTAACCCACACCAAACATTTGTCTCTAGCCTCTAATAATGATACAAGCAAAATTGCATGTAACATTTAGAAGCACAACAGTTTCAGCAAACTGTTTCTTTAATCTCCCTATTATCAGCCCCATTTTGCATCCATTTTATTTATTTTGGAAGTTTCCTGTGTTTTCTTTCTAATGTTCATTTAAAGATCTCCTATAACTAAATCAAATACTTTTTTTAATTGAATAAAAACTTTCTTTAAATAAAGAGTATTTTTCATTCATTCAATTAACACACAAGCACATTCCAAAAGAGCTAATTCAGATTACATAAAACAAGGAATAATACTTGCCCATCCCCATACTAGTGAACATATTCTTGTTTCAATTCTTTCTTATCTGACTTAAATATAAAATCAGTTCCCAGCAAACTATACTTTAAATATATTTTAAATTATTATATATATATAATATCCAGGGCAAGATCAATTCAGATGGGACCCTTGGCAATGATTATCAGGACCTGGATGTTGATCTGTTGATCTGAAGGCCTCGGTTCACATATCAGGCTTGGATATGTTTTGTGACTCTGGACACTAATTTTGTTTAGTGGGCTCCCCAGCCAATGTCACTAACCTGTTTGAATTTCCTTGGACATGTGCACTGCTGCTTTGTCCTGCATGTCCCACCATTACCTGCAGTTCCCATCTCAATTTCCTTTTCAAATTTATTCCTGAACTTGCTGCTCCTGGGTAATAGACAAGCCAACAGCTGTCCAGGTATTATGATGTGTCTAGGAAGGAAGATATAAAGGCAGACGACATTCTTGAAAGCAGAAATATTTTTCTAGCTGTTATAAGAAAGTACACTGGATGATTATACTATGTTATTCTCCATGAAATGCAGGAAAGGATATTGAAGATTATGGACATCCATGACACTATATGGAAATAAATAAATAAGAGTTGAACAGAAGGTAACACTGGGTGTTGTGAAAGAGAACATTATGATTGATACTAATAAAGAAACAAGAAACTCAGAGTTCTACTGTACAGAAATTCAGTTCAAGCTCTGGTTTATCTGTGCCCACAAAAAATGTTTGTGATGAAGGTTCTGGGAAAACCTAACAATGTAAGTTCTAGAATATCATTCAATTTTCCTTCTTAGGAAAACGCAACAACTAGAAAATGGTATATAACATTAGAAAATGGATGAGGATCTAGAACATCTTGTATTCTGATTTTATGCTTCCATCTCTATTCATTAAAATAATACCTTTTATTTCTTTTTTCCTTTCTTTTTCTTTATTTATTTTTTTCTTTTAATCACTTTATGACTTTCTAATTTAACAAGGAGTGGTTCCCATCTGAGTAGATCAATTTACAAGCTTACATAGGCTATATATTTAACACAGTGTTTTGAGGGAGAATATACATTCTGTTACTGTTCCCAAGAGGAATCAGAATAATTAAATATTCTGGCTAAGTTGCCCTGACATAATGAGCAAGGCACTTGTTATCATGCTGGATCTCAAATGAAACAGAGAACAGATTTTTTAAAAGAAGGCATTCTGCAATGTTTATCTAGGAAGTCTAGAGCAGAGCTCCCTGCCAGAGTTGTGAGCTGCCCTGGAGACTGTAATGCTGCCTTGACCTTTCAGAGGGATATGGTCTGTGGTCAGATATCAGGATGCCCATATGCCATATTTTGTCAAGAGATAGGAAGCAGTCCTAAACTTATTTCTTCTGTTTCTTTTGCTAACAGATTATGAGGACAAATATTAAAACTGCTCACTGAGGAGCAGACATTGGATATTTCTCCACAGATTTCCCACTTTGGAATGGAGAATTCCTTCCTAGAACTTGTTTTCTATCTTTGTCTAATTTATTTGTTTTTCTCATTGTTCTCGCTGTTCCTTGTGAGTCCTCTGAAATAAGATACCTACTCAGGGGAACAAAATGTTCATTTTTCCAAATGAATTTGTACTTAAAAACACTATTGTATGCTTATCATCTGAAGAATGTGTAGTATCCTCTATTTCTCTTTCATAGAATCACAGAACTTTTAGAGTTGGAAGGGACAATTAGTCATCTAGTCAAGGTCATCTAGTCCAATTCTCCCGCAGTGAACAGGAACAACTACAGCTAGATCAGGCTGCTCAGAGCTCATCTACCCCTGTCATATCATAACAGACATTGTTGAAGAGTCTGCCCTATTCTTTCTTACAGCCTTCTGAAGACACTGAAATGCTGCTATCAGGTCTCCTCAGAGCTTTCACTTCTCCTTGGATCATTCCAGTGCTCCTCCTCTGGAAGTGTTCCAACGGGTCCATGTCTCCTCTTGTACTGAGGACTCCACATCAAGATGTGTTATTTTAGGTGAATTATCACCAGCCCAGAGTAGAGGAGCAGGAATACCTCTCTTGACCTGATGGCCACGCTTCTGTTGAAGCAGCCTGATAGATCAGTGTCTTTTCTGGCTGCAAGGGCACATCACTGGATCATGTCTAGCTTGTCATCCACCGGTACCCTTTTTGGCAGGATTGTACCCTATCCATTCATTTTCCAGCTTGTATTGACTGTGGGGGTTGCTATGACCCTTTTGCAAGACCTCCTACTTGGATCTGTTGAACCTCATGAGATTCACCTGGACCTCATCCTGGATCAAGACTGTCTAGATCTCTCTGCTTGGCATCCCATCCCTTATGCATGTTGACCACAGCTTGGTGTCATCTGAAAATTTGCTGAGGGCGCACTTGATCCCACAATCAATGCCACTGATGAAGGTGTTTAAGAATATTGGTCTCAGTACTGACCCCTGAGAGACACCTTTCATTATTGATCTCCATTTGGACACTGAATGGTTGACCATCACTCTCTGGATATGATTTCACAACCAATTCCTCATTCGCTAAACTGTGCATCCGTCAAATCCGTATCTTTCCAGTCTGGAGAGGAGGATGTTGTGGAGGACTATACCAAAAGCCTTACTGAAGTCCAGATAGCTCACATCAGTGATTCCTCCTTTGTCCACTGATGCAGATGCGCCACCATAGAAGGCCATGAAGCTGGTAAGGCTGGAGTTGCCCATGGTGAGGACTTGCAAGTTGTCTTGAATCACCTCTCTCTCTTCAACTTGCCTTAATATATCTTCCAGGAGGAAATTCCATATAGTTCTACGATCTTCCTGGGAAGAGAGGTGATGGTGGCAGCTCAGTAATTCCATCCCATCAGAGTCTGTTCCGAACTTCTGAATACTGTGTTCAGTATGGAATCACATCCTGTAGATTTATCTGTTTCCAAGATGTAGATAGAGAAGTTAAACATCTCTCTTCTCTTGTAGTCATGTCTTCAGCTAGATGTTATCTTTCATTAAAAACACTGTTTTCTTTTTAGTCTTTTCAGATATTGCTGTGGCTAGAATGAGAGACAGGCTTAATATATATTTTCTTTTCTTGTAGTTCTGACCTCTGAACAGGACTCTATAAAACCTTATTTATCCAGAATTTACTAAAATATAAAAGAACCCTGGAAAAAAATTTCATGTGGAAGAAAAAGCATAGAAACAAAAAAATCCTGAAGTGCAAAATTTGTTTTATGACTCTGTCTAATGCTATTTAATCATGTTCACATATTCTGGTAAGTTTGGGTATCAGGTTTTGTTTTGTTTTTACCTGTGTATCAGTAACCTCTGAATCTGCTATTTAATATTAGTCATGTTGCTGAAGGGCCTTCCTGACAAGCAGTCAAAACACTTCCAAGCACCATAACTGTGAAAAGTGGTATTCTACCACTCTTGCACAGGATGTCTGCAACTGTACTATGCGCAACGCAAGGGAGAGTCAGAACCCAGGACCTCTTATCAGCTATAAAAGACAGCCATGATTAAATGAATAAAAGCATGATGTTATCAGAACTTAAAATTCTGACACAATCCTGTTGGAATTAGCATGGAAAGTATTTTTTTCTAGTGTTCCACAAGGATGTACTTTGTGTGTTTCATTGTCAAGTAAGAATGAAAAGTCAGCTGAAGTACTACTGCTATGAAACCTATGCTCAAGGAGTATTAATCTCCTTGTGCTCTCCTAATGAAAATAAATTAAAAAAAAAAACACAGCATATTAAAATTTCCTTACTGTAAAAGCAATGGGGAATTCTGGGAAGAAAACCTCGGTGGAAGAAAGCCTTATCTTTAATCTCTTAAAACTTCCTCTTGCTATTTTCATACTACTTTTCTCCACTTAGAATCCTATCTGTGGCCAACTACTAGGTAACAAAGTGAAAACACTCTCCTTTCACGATCTTTCAGTTTGCATTTTATCTGTCAATTACAGCTATGGTCTTTTCTGGCTCTCACAGTACCCTAAAGAAATATCAACAGGTGAAATCTGAATTTCCCATGACACAAGACATTTTGCATAATGATCAGGGAGAGAGGATTAAATATGTAGAGGAAACAGATACACAGAAAGCATTTAGTGGATTATTGGTTTAACTTTTCAAGCCAGCTTAGGAATGTGAAATTTATGTTTTTCAGAGCTAATGTATCCATACCAATTTTGCTCACTACCATTGTGTTAAATATTTCTTATCATATTTTTGATATTAAGAAGTTAATTATATGTAAGTTGGGCCACATTACCAGAAAATCTTAGTCTCAATTCGTTGCTCCTTTCAGACAATAATTTTTTTTTTTTTTTTTACAGAAATTACTGTGAGGACATCAGTACTGATGGTTTAGTATACGCTTCTTGTCTCATGCTGAGACAAGAAATTCCCAATATGATTTTATTTTGTATTCTATTTTAAGGCTATTACTACAATATTTTGAGAATTTACTTTGACTTACTCTGCATGGTAAGATGGACAAGTCGTTAATAAGAAGAGTTTTATTGTGAACTATATCAATATGAGATCCTTGCTAGATTCATATATTTAGCAGTGTAACAACCCTATCTAATGTTGAATAGGAAAATGGTATGAATAATTTTGACTTAAGTATACTTCCAACCTAAGAAGCTAGGGTATCTGATGAAATAGTAAGAGAGATATGAATATGAATCAAAATTATCTTTCTACTTCTCTCTGGTCCTCCCACAAATAGAGAAGTTGGTTTGCATTTAAGCTAAGTCCAGACACAATCATCCAATACTAACTTAGTTACATTTCCTTCCAGAATAGACAAGATATCAAATACTCATTTTTCAGCTACTTCCAGTCTCAAGATGGTAATATCAAATACATTTATGCTTTGCAAACATAAAGGTGAAAAGCTTGTACTTGGGAAAACAAAGCGTACATAAAAACAAACAAACCAGCTCAGTCAGGTTTACAATTATAATTCAAATTCTCTACAGACATAGTTAAAAAAAAAAAAATCAGATCTCTCTTGAATATGTTTTCTAGGATATCAGACGAGGGGAATTTATACACTGAAATAAATAAATTGTATGCTGTGTAACTGTCTGCCAGATTTAAGAAGAGTGGGTCAGTGATGTCCAGATGGTCTTTTGCATTTTCTATATCTCCAGCATACGAGATTTATTTACTAAAGAGATAAAGAGCTACACATGTACAATAAATATACTTACACAAGGGAAGAGGCTTAGTAACATTTACAAAATGCTCTATCCTGAGTCAGAACAAACCCACAGGAGAATACTCTTCTTAGTATTGAACCTCCTATTTACCTCCAAACCCAAACTTAGCATAGCTGACAGCATGCAGACGTTTAATTTGAACAAAATTAAGAGTGTGACTGTTCATGTTCTTGTATGGGAGTAACAATATTTTGTTATAATTTTATGAACCAAGATGTTTCACATAACAAAAGATTCAAAAAAAGAATAATGCAATCCACTGTTAAGTATACAAATACACAAGTGCCAGATTTAGGAAGTGTCATGCTTTAACGTTTCTGACACTGGCAAGCAAACCGGACATTGAGCTAATAATCTGACACTGCTGGCAAGGAGTCCTATGCCTTTCTCTTGACACTTTCATGATCCTAAATTTTGGAATTAAAAATTGTGGTGTTCTGCAATGAATGTTTTATGTTTAGCTTTTCCACTCTTCTTTTTTCCTCCACATTAAAAAAAAAAAAAAAAAAAAAAAAAAAAAGTACTTGTTTAATATCCAGCAACAAAAATTGGAAAATAGTTGAGAGAAAATTTCATGTGAGGTTGAAATAATATATATATCTGATATGACGTAGGAAAAGTTCATAAGAATGTTACTCCGTCTTCAGTAAAATGAAGTAAGGAATAAGGAAAATTATTGTAACATATTATGATCCTACAGTTTAGATCCTTCATCTTGATTTCTGACAAAACCCATCTTCTATCCTACCCTGCTTGTTTTCTGTAGCACCAAATGACAAGTGAAATTTAGGTTTCCAGTGACTATGTTTCAACAAAGACAATATTGATATTATTCTGCCTAGTACATACACACCATGGATCTTTCTTTGTATGACCACTGGTCATACTTCCTAGAACATTATCTACATCATCCTTTCTTTATGAGTTTCTTTTCTTTTGCTAACATGTCATTCTTATACAGCTTCTTTGGCCTATCTGCAGATACTATTTAGACTTCTAGTTTTCCCTATTACAGTACTATGTGGCTAATCCAGGAAATTTGTGACATTTTTCTTGTATTTGTTAACTTCAGAGAGTTCAACTATTACTGTACCTTATGTGGGTTGATGCTATTACCTAATCAGACTTTCTACAACACATTTTCAAAATTAAAGATGCAAATACATATATTTATATAAAGACTCGATTTTGCAAGCATTTAAAATTATAAGGTTCCAAGTTGAAATCAGTGAAAGTTACTTATGTTGAGGTAGGCTGTAACCAATAGCAGAGATTTCATAGAATCATAGAATCATAGAATGGCCTTGGTTGAAAAGGACTACAACGATCATCGAGTTTCAACCCCCCTGCGATGTGCAGGGTTGCCAACCACTAGACCAGGCTGCCCAGAGCCACATCCAGCCTGGCCTTGAAGGCCTCCAGGGATGGGGCAACCACAGCCTACTTGGGCAACTTGTTCCAGTGTGTCAGCACCCTCTGTGTGAAAAACTTCTTCCTAATATCCAACCTAAACCTCCCCTGTCCCAGTTTAAAACAATTCCCCCTTGTCCTATCACTATCCACCCTTGTAAGCAGCTGCTCCCCTTCCTGTTTATACACTCCCTTCAAGGATGTGGTGAGGGATCATGTCAAAGCCTTGTAGAAGTCCAGGTAGATGACATCCACTGCCCTTCTCCCATCCACTGAAGCCATCACTTTGTGGGATAGTAGTCTAACTTGTACAGAAAGTAATCATAAATTCCATGGATGTAGAGTATAATGAATATTTATAATGAGAAGAATCTTGCAAACTGTGGAATTTTAGTCCTAGCTGAACATCAGAAAATTTAAAGGTGGTAGACACATGATAGTAAGATTCTTCTACTATAGATAAAAAAGTAATAGAACACTAAAATCTTCAGATTTTTAAATGTTATGTCACAGCTAACTTACATCTCAGATAACTATTTCAGACAATGAACTAGGAGATCAGTAGAAGAACATTTTGGGAACTCAGCGACATTAGTTTTTTTTTAATTCAAAATCAAATTCTATTGAAGATACACAAGAGTAGCTCTGAAAATTAAGCCTCCTATTTCATGAAGTATGCTCTGAAAGTAATGCACCCTATTTTATTATGTTAATATCAGAGGAAGATAATGGTGTGTGGCAGTAGAGTATGAGCCTTCCCACCAATACTCCATTATATTTTGTTGCTGTGCAATGGATGACAGCAGAGAGGTAGTCTGACAAACTCATATGGAAGTGAGTATGAAGCAAAGGTGTAGAAATGAATTCCTCCATACAGAAAAAAATGACACCCAGTGATGTTCACTGACACTTGATGAACATTTTTGGAGACCAAATAGTGGATGTGAACACAGTGAGGTAATGAATGGTGTGTTTCAGCAGTGGCAACCATGGCAGTGGGTCACCTGAACTTGTGCAAAGCTTTATAAGTGTGGTAGGCAGGCTCTGGTTCATCACTGACAAAAATACATAGCTAATGGTGGTGCCTGTGTTGAAAAGTAATGTTTCGTAGTTGAGGATTTGCTGTATTTATTGTGCTCTTTGTATCTGCTATGGTTTTAATGGAAATAAATAGGAGGCATTACTTTTGGAGCAATCTACATATATTTGACTCTTGAAGTTAGCTGTCCCTTTCTATTTTACTTCTTCAGACACTTTGTTATTACTTGTTATTAAGTAAGTAAGTAACTTATTAACCCAGGAAACGTTAATTGTATCTGCCTGTGTAAAGTTCATTTCTCTCTTTCATTTCACTCTCATACTTATGAAAGGTAGAAAGGAAGATCTGGGAAATGACATGGTGGTGAGTCTCATATCTGTGCCTTGAAAGATGATGGAGCAGATGGTCCTGGAAGAAATGTTAAGGTACATGCAAGACAAGGACATTATCTGGGACAGCCAGCATGACTACACCAACGGCAGATCAAGCTTGATCAATCTGAAGGCCTTCTGTGATGTAGTGATATCATCAGTAGATGAAGAGTAATTCATGTCATCTGCCTGGACTTCTGCAAAGACATTGACATACCCTATATCATATTCTTATCTTTAAATTGAAAAGATATGGACTTGAAGGATGGAGCATTCAGTGGGTAAGGAATTGGTTGGATGGTAACAACCAGAGGGTTGTGGTCAATGGCTCTGTGTCCAGGTAGAGCGTGGTGATGAGTTGTGTCTTTCAGGGGTTTATCTTGGGACTGATACTGGGATTGACTGTATCCTCAGAAAGTTTACTGATGAAACTAAGCTGACTTGTTCAGTTGATACAACAGAAAGAACAGTTGATACAACAGAGGGTGCTGGAAAGGCTTGAAAAGTGGGGCCATGAAAACTTAATGAGTCTCAGCAAGGCCAAGTGCAGAAGGTTGAAATTCCAGAAATGTGTGCAGACTGGGAGAAGAACTCAATAAAAGCAGCCCCAAGTCCCTTCCCAGAGAGGGACTTGGGAGTTTTGGTGGATGAAAATGTGTGGCATGAGCCAGCAGCATGCACTTGCAGCCCAGAAGGCCAACATTATCCTGTGATGCTCCAAAAAAGGGGTGGTTAGCAGGGCAAGAGAGGTGATTGTCCCACTCTACTCTGTCCTCATGAGACCCCACATGCAGTACAGTATCCAGGTCTGGGTTCCCCAGCACATGAAAGTCATGGATTTGTTGAAGTAAGTCCAGTGGAGGGCCATGAAGATGATCAGCAGGCTGAAGCACCACTCCTATGAAGAAAGTCTGAGGCTCCTTCATTTGTTCATCCTGGAGAAGGGAAGATCTCATTGTTGCCTTCCAGTACTTAAAGGGAGTTTAAAAACGGAAGGGAGACTTTTTACACAGACAGTGATAGGTCAAGAGGGAACAATTTTAAACTGAAGGAGAGAAGTTTATATTGGTTGTTAGGAAGAAAGCTTTTATTCATTGGATGGTGAGTAATTGGAACAGTTTTCTCAGAAGTTGTGCATGCCCCATCCCTGGAGGTATTCAAGGCCAGGGTGGAAGGGACAACCTGTCCTATTGGGTGGAAACCCTACCCATGGCAGGGGGTTTGGAACTAGGAAACCTTTATGGCTCTTTCCAAACCAAGTCAGTCTATGATTCTATAGTTCTATTATTTTTATAATTTCCCTTTAAGTTGTTGCTTAGTAGTAAAAGTGCATTTCTTAAAGGTTGTGGTTTATCTTTATGTATTTCACACAAGTTATTTCTGTAGTATATCAGAAAAAAAAAAATATTAATAGGAAAACAGACTACTAGGGTATTATCAGTATTCATTTAAAACATAAATATGTCTCAGCAGGAAAAGTTACTTAATAAGCCATTTGGAGTACTAAACATTATCTAGACTCTATGTATATACCTTTTCCCAGGTGTGGTTAAATTGTGGTGATTACCTATTTCTGAAAAAGCAATATGTAGTCCTAAGCCTTAGAAGAGCTCTTGGAGTCAACATTTCATAGAATTATGGAGATTTTCTCACTATTATTGGAGTTAATTACAAAGTCATAGAATCATAGAATCTCTTGAGTTGGAAGGGACCATTAAAGGTCATGCAGTCCAGCTCCCCTGAAATGTACAGGGACATCTACAGCTAGATCAGGTTGCTCAGAGCCCCATCGAGCTTAATTTTGAATGTCTCCAAGGACAAGACATCCACCACTTCTCTGGGCAACCTGTTCCAGTATGTCATTATGATCATCATAAAAAACATATATTTTTTTTTTCATATATCCAAACTAAATCTCCCCTCTTTTGGTTTGAGATCGTTTCCTCTTGTCCTATCACAACAGATGCAGATAAAGACTCTGTTCTGCTGTTTCTTATGCCACAGTTCATTTCAAAACACTCCCAAACAATCTTTTTATATTCTGGTATGGTTATCTAGCTACAGACAGTTTAGGACAAACTCAAATCAGTAGGAAGATTTGTTCCTATTTTAGTGGGAGTAAGCCTTGGCAATTTCAAGAACTTCACAGTGTCATGAAACTAACTTAAAATTGTACTTATTAGTCTTTAATATATATATATGTATATATAATTTGAAGCTCTTTTCTTTTGTCTTCTATGTTGCGTAGATATATCCCATATTTAAGTGAATTCCATAATTTTTTAAAAATTTATTATTATTTTTATTAATGATATTCATTAAGATAGTACTTTGGAGAAAACAAAAACAAGAAAAAAAAACAAAAAAACCCAAACACCTTGTACCCACATAACTTTATGAATGTAACCTCTGGTTCTTTCAGGAAATGAACTCCTCACAGAAGAAGCTAATTCTCACAGAGGTCTTCTTCATCCCATTGTAAGAGAACTTATTCTGACATTCTTCCCAGACAATTTTATATTCAAATGCAAATATTATTCTAGTGAAAATAAAGGTTTGACCTGTTAATATCCTCAATAACATGTATAGAAGTTTTTGTAATATTGTGTGTGCCATGAAAAGATCAGTTTAAATATAAACAAATGGCATTATTTTCATTATATATTAAAATTCCAAAAGCTCAAAAAAGAAAAAAAAAAGATTTGACTAATTGTTAATCATTTACAAAAGAATTATGCTTGACCAACATTTGCTATCTTTGTGTTATACTGGCTGGAAAAGGGGAACGCAAATCATGGAATAGCTTGGATTGGAAGAATCCTTAAAAATCGCTTAATTCCAAGAACCCTGTGCCAAATTTTTAGTGTTGCTACCCAGCAGATCAGGATGCCTAGGTCCCTGTGCAGCCTGGCCTTGAACACAGACCTTGATGTGGTCAGCTGATGCATACTTAGTAAACAAGACAAATGTAGATAAAAAGTGGAAAATCTTTGATACTGATAGAATAACTAACATAATCAAAATGTGGATTTTTTTTTTGTCTGTTTGAAATAACTTACTGAGTTATTACTGTCTCTATTTTGCTAAAACATTTAAATACATTTGATTATTTTTCTTGTTAGAATATTCTGTTTCTGAAATACATGTGCCAAGATTTATCTTTTCCCAGTTCCCATTTAAGTCTTCCTCATAGGATTTGGAAAGTATTTATCATTTTATAATATGTACATGTAGGTATATGCACATGTGGATGTTTCTGTAAAGACAAACAATCACTTTTAGATTTAACATATATTAGTGTTTTGAACAATGTTAGATTTATTCCTTGAGCACTTGCTCTTAGAAATCAGGGTATGCATTATTGAAATTTTATTTATTTATTTATTTGTCACAGTTCATCTGTATTCCAATGATTCATTAATATCCAGTAATTCACGTGGATCGCAGCTCACATATTCTTAAGCTTGGACTTCCTAAATATGCTTTGATTTTTAACTTTTTTTCTTAGATGTTTTTTTCCTGTAGCTCTATTCCATCTGAATCCTGCCATTTCAAATCAGTACACAAAGGTAAATGAAGCTGTGTAACAGCTCCAAATTTGAGCCAAGATACTTGCATTACCTTTATCTGAGCAACTGAGTGAAAACTATTACCATGTGTTTAGCAATCTCTGTCAGTGATTTTTCCCAGTTTGCTTATATTTGTTCATTTGTTGAATTGTCCATAATTTGTTGATTTGTTAAGATACTGTTATGGTTTTATGATTTTTGTTATTGGTATCCCACATCATAACATCACACAAAGCACTGGGAGTTAAAGAGTTAATATTCCAGTTACATGGACTGCTGATTTTTTGGATACTTGGTTCTTGGAAGAGAAGAAGTACTTCATACCCCAGAGGACTTTGCGTTCAGAGGGAAAGATAAAACTGCTTGCGAGTCACAAGACTGCTTTTTTTTTTTTTCTTTTTTTTCTTTTTTTTTTTTTCCCCCCTGCTTGTATCAGCAGTGCATGACTGTCCCACGTTCAGCTTTAAAGTAAGGCCTTTGGTTTTGGACACATTCATTTGATTTGATTTATTAGACTCAATTCCAGTTATATTGTATTATATTGTGTTATCTTGTATTCTGATATCAAATTTAGTAAAATAACTTTCCTCCTCAGATCATTGCTGCTGTTTTGTTTTTAGGCCCATCCCCCATCTTCCCACCTTTCCCCCATTTACCCTTTCCCAGGGCATAGGTCTGTGGGTCTCCCCACCTCTTTTTCAAGCTGGTGGGCCCGTGGAACTTCTGTACCCCTGTCACAGATATACCTAGAGATAACCCTGCGACAGATATATAGGAAACATAGCTATGATAAGATACACTCAGCTATTAATTTAGCACAGTGCTTTGTCTTTTCTGCTAGCATTCATTATAGCACACATAGACTGATAAAATAGGAGAGATGTGACTATGTGCAGCAACAGAACTGAAAGAGAAACAATGGTAAAATTATTTTAGTGAAGAGAAAAGGAAAAAAAAATCGTTTTGTGTGCAAGTAAACAAGGTCTATCATTTGGCTAATAATATGGATTTTAAGAGTCTATAATCTAGATGAGAGAAAAACACACCAACAAACAAAATGCACAAATACCAGCAGTATCATGTCATGTCTGTGTTAACTTTTTTTGTGTATGTGTGTTGCCCCCAGTACTTTGAAACAGTCCTACATATTGATGAATTTAGTTGGACAGAGTGAAAACATTTGTTTCATATCTATGTGTACGTAGCAAATATTAACCTTAGAGTGATTACATAATGTTACTTACAACTCAGCATATATTTTTACATCATGGTGAGAAAATGGTGATAGAATTTCAACTTTCAGAACTAAGGGAAGTTAAGCATTGTTCCCAGTCATGCTCCCTGTTATTACAGGACATTCAGCGATAAGAATTAAAAAGTGGAGAAAAAAAAAAAAAAAGGAGGGAAATATTTTTTGCTTGTTGGTTGGTTGGTTTCTTTCAACTAAAATTCCCATATGTTATATCTTACCTTGATTATAATGGAGATCAAACATGAGGAATAGTTTACATGTAAGTAACAATATCTTAGCTATGGTGATGAGTGAACTTAAGTGTATCTGGATAAGAGTCAGCAGAAAGGAAAATACAAGAGATACATTGGTTGGAACATATTACACACCATCCAACCAGGATGAAAAAGCAGATAAAATATTCTACAAACAGCAAGGAGAAGCACTGTGATTGCTGGTGTTTGTTCTCATGAGAGATTTCAACTTCCCAGATGTCCACTGTAAGTAAAAAACAGCTGAGGCGATACATGCTAGGAGATCCTTGGAATTTGTGAACCGTTGTTTATTAACAGTGAGGTTCTCAAACCTGATGTGATGCTTGCAGGCCATCTAAATCATAGTGATCACAAGGCAATAGTGGTCTTGATCCCTGGCAAAGCAAGGAGAGTGGCCAGCAGAACTCGTGCTGTGGACTACTTTGGAGACTTAATTTTGGCCTGCTAGGGACCTGGTTGATGATGTCCTTTGAGATGTAGTTATAATGGGCAAACTCTGAACAGCTTTGAATGCACAAGAGGAGGCTGTCCCTGTATGCCAAAAGAAGAGCCAGTGGATAAGAAGAACAGCTTAGCTTTTCTCAGGAGGAGAGGAAAAAAAAAAAAAAGACCTTATATCCTGTGGAAGAAATGGCAGGACAATTGTGACTGGAGATTCCTCATTTCAGGCGATCAGGCCTGGCCAACACATGTTCATGAAGGCCAGGTCATCTTTGACTAACTTGACCCCCTTCTATGAGTGGGTGATTTGCCTGTTAGATAAGTGAAAGGATGTAGATGTAGTCTACCTGGACTTTAGTAAAGCCTTTTTTTCCCACAGTATTCTTCTGCAGAAGTGGGCAGTCCTCGACCTGCTGCCCGGAGGGGGGCTGGCAACCCTGCAATGCATACAAAATTATATGATGATGAGGCAGTGGCTGCTGGAGCAATAGGAGAAGGCAGTGTGAAAAATCAAGGGAGATACTTACAAAGAATTAGGGAGTTATCCTCTAAGAAAGAGACAGAATATCTGCCTAGATGAAGTACCTCTACACCAATGCACACAGCTTGGTTCTAGGAGCCACCATGCAACTAGAAAATCATGATATAGTTGCTGTCACCAAATCCTGGTGGGATGCTTCCCATGACTGTAGTGCAGCTATTGATGGCTGTAAGTTTTTTCAGAAGGGACAAGTGAGGAAGGAGGGGAGGGAACATTACTATCTACATCAGGAAAGGAGTAATACGTGAAGAGCTGTCCTTTAAGAGTAGTCATGAGTAAGCTGAAAGTGTATGGATGACAGCAACTGAGGCAGCAAAGGGAGCCTTGTGATTGGTGTCTGCTACAAGCCACCTAATCAAGCACGGCCTGTCGATGAGGCTTTCTACCACCAGGTACAAGAGGAGTTGTGATTGCAAGTGCTCATCCTTCTGGGAGACTTCAACCACCCAGACATCTGCTGGAAAAGTAGCATGTTGAGCTGCAGGCAACCCAGGAGGCATCTGGAATGCACTGGGTATGACTTCCTGAGTCAGGTAATAGACTGCCCCACTAGGAGGGATGCAATACTGGACCTGTTGCTCACCAATGCAAATGGACTAATTGATGACATCAGGATTGGAGGCTGCCTAGGCTGTAGTGACCATGCTGTGTTTGAGTTCTTGCTCTGGAGGGATATGAGATAGTGAGACAGGTAAAGAGTAAAAATAGGGAGCTATGTATTAGGAAAACTAACTTCCAGCTCTTCAAGTCATTAGTCAACAATACAACCTGGTAAACTGTCCTCATGATCAAGTATGTGGAGCAGAGCCAGAAGATTTTTAAGGAAGAAAATGCATAGACAATGGAAACAGGGACAGGTACTGTGGGAAGCTGCTGGGCTGTGTAGGGGTGAGGTCAGGAAAGCCATGGCCCAGCATGAACTAAACTTGGCAAGGGGTGAGAAGAAGATGGGCTTCCATAGGTACCTCAACCAGAAAAAGAAAGTCCAGGAAGGTATACTCCCTCTAGTGAGTGACACAGGCAAACTGGTAACAGCAGACGAGGAGAAGGGTGAGGTACTCAATAACTTTTTTGTGTTGACCTTCTCTGATAACTGCTCATCATGCAGCCCTTGAATGCTTGGTTTTGTAGAAGACGACTGTGGAAGCAACATCTCTCCCTCTGTAAGCAAAGATCAGGTTTGTGACCATCTGAGGAACCTGAACAAACACAAGACTATGGATCCCAATTAGATGCATCCCAGAGGCCTGAAGGAACTAGCTGATGAAGTCACGAAGCCACTTTCAATGATATTTGAAAAGTTGTAGCAATCAGGTGAAGTTCTGGGTGACTGCAAAAAAAGGCAACAACACATTCATTTTTAAGAAAGGTAAAAAGAATGACCCTGGGAACAACTGACCTCTGTGTTGGGAAAGGCCATGGAGTGAATCCTCCTGGAATCTATGCTAAGGTGCATGGAAGACAAGGAGGTGATATGGAGAATCATCATGGCTTCAACAATGGCAAATCCTGCTAGATTATTTAGTAGACTCCTATCATGGTGTAACTGCATCAGTGGACAAGGGAAGAGCCATCTATCTGGACTTTAGTAAGGCCTTTGACGTGGTACCCCACAACATCCTTCTTTCCATGTTGGAAAGATATGGATTTGATGGGTGAACTGTTCAATGGACTGCAGGATTGAACCTAGAGAGTGCTGCTCGATGGCTCAATGTCTGGATTGAGTTCAGTGATGAGTGGTATCCCACTGGGGTCAATGCTGAGACTGATCTTCATCTTTTTTTTTTTCTTTTTTTTTTCTTAGAAACAGTTGATAAATAAATAAGAAACCTCGTTTGGTTTGTGTAACCTATTCTATATGTCAAACTGTTGATCAGAGATGATATTTGATAATGAGCCTTTCTGTGCACCTGGAAATTGAAGGGATCATTACTGTCAAATGAAATAGCATTATCAATTTGAGAACACTCAAGATGGCAGAGAAATAATTCTACTGCTAAATAGAAAAAGATAAAATTTGTAGGCTAAAATGATGTGGTGGATACTTCTCTTCAAGCTTTTAGGAGAGTAGCATAAGAAAATACATAGGAATTAAAAACTTCACAAAATGTTTGAAAGCATCCATTTTAGGCAAGACACAGTTAAAAGTTATGTGAGATAGAACTACATTGGTTTGAATGAACATAAATTCAAAGAATCATTATTACTGGAAAAGACCAATAAGATCATCTAGTCCAATCTTCAACATATTACCACCATACCCACTAAACCACATTCGACAGTGCCATATATAACATTTTTCTTTAAAAGTTCCAGAGACAATGACTCTAACACTTCCCTGGGCAGCCTGTTCCAATTCATTATCAGTCTTTCTATGAAGAATTTTTTTCCTGGTTTCCAGCCTGAAACTGCACTGGTCCTTGGAAGATGGACATTTCTTCCTAACTTCTTGTCATCAGCAAACTTACTGGAAGTGTACTCAGTCCGCTTGTTCATTCTATTCCATGACTAATATCTGTATTTTGTTTTACACGGGACATGAAGAAATAAACTTACTAATTATGATGGACACCGTTTGTGCAACCTGTAGTCTATTGATGTAGTAAACCCATGCCTTACCAAGGCAGGAAAGTCTGATGAGCTGTATATCTTTTCATTCTAGTGACTTAACTGTATACTCAGAATTACTGTAATGTTGTATTAGAAAATATATTCAGTGTCACATCAGAAAAAAATGATTTCTAGATTAAAGAGTATTAGCTAGAAAAAGCAAGCCATTCTGCTTTACCGTCTCTTAAGGAATAAGCTAGTGAAGAGCTTTTATAGAAATGGAACAAAAGAGCTTTCATGCCTTTAAACTTGTTTAAAATTCTCTAACATGCAGCCTGGATCTTGACTTGTTCACATATCCCCTGTTACGTGATGTATTAAAAGGTATATATTTAACTGGTGGCATTATAGTGTTTTACAAAGCCTGGAAATAGAAACGGGGGATACAGTATTACTCAAGTAGGAAGAATAAAGAAGCCGTTTTTACTCATTTTTATCTTGATGGCAATACATAATATGGCACCTAGTATGTAACCTGAGTACTGAGTTTGATGTGGGAGTATTTTATTTCATGAATGTCCATTGTTGTGGGTAATATTTCAGTCTTGAAAAAAAAATTTCTTTCTTTTTTAAATGTGCGCAAAGAAAATAGATTTTTTTCTCTCTCTCCTTTTCCGTTCCTTTGTGAAGTTGAGCAACATAACACTTCCTTTCTTGCATGTAAATGAAACATTAGCATTAATCCCCTGGTGTTTTGATGCCTGGAGGCATATTTTCAGCTTTCACTACTTCATCTAGTGTTGTATGTTAAGTAATTGAGTGTGGCAAGAAGTCAATGCTCATGTTGCAGAAAGAGACAATGGCACCACTGTTGTAAATGCTTTGCCTTTCAGATTTGTTTTTAACATTTGATTAAAACAGCACTGTAATGAGAAAGAATATGGAAAAGTAGATCTTTTTATTATAATAGCTACAGTTGGATAATTACGCACAAGATGCCAAAATATTTTCCATCTACTAAAGGTAGCAATGTTTTGAGGATAATATTGTGCCAAGAATATATGTTTGTTAGTAAGTTACTACTTCAAATTAATTAAAATTTTACCTTTTTCTATATACGCACCTTGAGCAGATATTACTACACCAACAGAGATTTAACTTCTCACACAATAATTTTCTACACATTTTGCAAATGTTTCTGAGCTAGGCTAGTTAACAAAAACTTTCACTTCATTTTAAGTCTTTCGTATGCTCATGCTTATGAAAATTCTACAAAACCAGATGACAATATTTTTAGGAATATCCCTTTTGTAACTGGACATGAAGAACACAGATGAGGTAAAACCTTTATATGTTTTGTCAAAGAAGTAAATTTCTCCTTCAGTAATAATCTTAGAAAATTTATTCTGAATAATTAAGTTTAACATGCTTTTCAAAACAGTTTTTTACTATATGATCCATGTTTTCTCCCAGTATAAATGATTTCCTAATATTTTCTATAAAATATAAGAATCTTTAGATTGTTCACTTTCTCAAAACATACATATATATATATGTGTGGCTTTTTAATATGCATTTCTAGTCTGCCGTTTGTGTCAGTTTTCTCTCTTGATCCACCTTCATCTCTCATTACAGACTGGTATTGTCTACAAATTTCACCATTGTCTTTTTACTACTGCATCAAAATAATTTAAGATAATAAGCAGAGCTAATCATAGAACAAAACCTTTATTTTCTGTTTCTTCCAAGAACTGACTAATCATGCTATTTCAGTCTTCTGTCACTGTTGTCTTTGTAATCAGTGGAATGAAATGAATAATCTGCAAATTCACTTAAGTACAGAATTCTTGTAAATGTCCCCATTTCCCACAAGGAAAGAAGAAAGTGATGCCAAACTGTGACTACTTTAAAGTAGTAATCTGGTGACATTATTGTTATTTTTAAAATCAAAAATTACTTGAGGGAAACCACAGAAAAGATCATTACAAAGACAGCATGTAAAAAAAAAAATGACTGGAGAAGGGATTTCAGAGACAATTTATATATTGATTATATTAAGCAACTGCTAGACATCAAGTATGTTTAATGGGCTGAAGTGAAATGTGTGTGTACAGTCTATGTTGAATTCTTTATTTATTGAAATTAAACCTGGTATCACAGATATTTTAGCTAAAAAGATTTTATTACAACACTTAGAAAATTTGGTGGATATTTCAATGCAAGGCCTTTTGTTTATGCTTCCTCACTCCCACTCATTTATGCTACCTGAAGATATTTTAAAGCAAATTTTGGTCCAATGACTGCCCTTCTGTTGCCGCAGTTTTCACAATACAAGTGACTTCTGAAAGAAAGAACATAATGCATATTACTCTTCCTCTCGTTTAATGAAATACTTAGCTTCGAGATATGGTTTAGTGGCTTGTGGTAGCAAGGGTAATGGGAGGATGGTTGGACCAGATGATCTTACAGTCCTTTCTAACCTTGAGATTCTAGGATTCTATATTTCTATGACTTCTGATGGAAGTTGGATTCAATATATATTACTCTCTTCAAAAGTCATAAATGTAAGAAAACAGTCCATTCATGAAGGCTAGCAAGTATATGATAACTTAAAGTTACCTCTGCAATTCCTCATCAGAAACACTGTCAGGCATGACTTCCCTGCTTTTGCTGACAGAATGAAGCAGATGCAAAAGTGAGTTTAAAAAGAAAAAAAAACCAAACATGAGTTAAAATTAAAAGACTAGGTGTTGTGGCAGCTTTGTGCTCCACCCTTTCTCCACTAGCAGTTTTTCTTGACATATCTACTAGGTCATACATACAGTAGGTTTGTTTCCTAATTTAATATTCAGTGAACATTAGTCTATATCACAGAACCAGAATATATTTCTGCATGACTGATAATCTGTGCTCATGTGAGTCTTGAGACTGGAATAGAAAAACTTCACAGATCAAAAATGATATACGCTTTATCTATGCAAGAGAACTTGTCTAGCATACATGGTATTGTGCCTGTCATTTCAGTTCTGCAACTATTTTAGAACAGAATATAGATTCTGATATTACTTTCCTCTCTATCTTCTGTATTCAGAAAATGGATATATGTGTATATGCATTTATTCTTATTGTCTATCTTCTAATACTAATTCTCTGTTAATGCCTTTTAGTATGATTGTCTGTCATCTGAAGAGATTCACCATAGTCTGGAAGAAATCTGATTTATTTCCTGGTGTAGCCACAAAATTGTGAAGAATAAATTTTAAAAATTTATTCTATACTTACATTCCTATCAAGAAATATTTAATTGTGGGAAACAGAAAACAAAAATAGGTATAGAAAATATACATACATACTTTTAAAGTGAATATTATTAGTGAATCACATATCATAATTTAAAGGGTAATCTTAGGAAAACTGTTTATTATAATTTATTTATATGTTCTGGGTTTTTTTTAGACATAATACAAATAGTAAGATTTCACTTCATGATGTTTTCAGTGCATCTTTGCATTAAATCTGTGCATATTCTTCCTTGGATAGTCACAGAAGCTACAGAACTGTAGTATCATAGAAATGTAGAACGACTTGGGCTGAAAGGAGCCTTAAAAATTATATAGTTCCAATCCCTCTGCAGTACATAGAGATGCCAAGGTCCTCATCCAACCTGGCCTTGAACACTTCCAGAAATGGATCATCCACAGTTTTTCTGGTCAACATTTTCCAGTGGCCCACCACACTCTGGAATTGAATGGAAAACTGTTACATAATATTATTTAGTTTAAAAATATTTAAGATGATATAAAAAGTTCTTGGCTTGTATTGCTTATGATGTTCAGAGGGATCAATATAAGTTAGAGTACTTTTTATATTATATTCAATGACTAAAAATGCTTTATAATGGAGTTTACACTCTCATAATTTAGAGAGTATTTTCTACCCCTTGACGATAGCTCTCTCATGTGTGAAGACTGCCAACACTGTTTTGTAGGCAACAATAATGTGGTCAGCTCTTCCATGAGAACTCTTATATTGCATAATTCAATCCAAATTTCTGACAAATTAATTTAGAACCCAACTCTACTCCTTATTATGAAATCATAATATGTCAATATGAGAAACTGTTAAACAAAGTGATAAAATGGAAAAGGAAATATTTCACTATGACAGAATTTTATTTCTGTTGCTTCTGCTATATTACAAAAACATGAGTTGATATGCAGTCTACAGTGATTTATCTCATAATACTTTATAATTGCAGAAATTGTGCTGGGGTGTCTCAGAATGATTTACTGCAATTTGTCTCCTTTTGAAACTAGTCCTAAATAGTCTGGTGACATATTCTAAAGAGCTTTAAATGAAATCTGAAATGGTTCATTTGTTATGTCAACTGGAAAACATTAAGTGATATCTGAAAACCATTTTAAGATTTATTGAAGTGATTTAAAATATCCCTTAACAGTAATTTGGCACAAAATGACAATATTGTCATTAAACAACATAAGAAAATTGTTCCATCACATCTTAAAATTATTCGTATCATTCCATGGTTGCAAGAGCAATGCTAGTGAAATCTACCAATTCAAAAACACAATTCCAATAGAGGACATCTGTCAACAATGAAATTGGTGATTGAGAGGAACTTATGTATTAATAATGCTGAAAATGGATGCCTCAAAACAAACAAAATTTCAGAAATTGCAGCTAATGATCACCTTCTAAAAATACTTTTAAAAAGAAGTTCGTTGCTTATGTATCCAAGTATTTTTGATGGTGATGTTACTTATCCATTAGTAGTTTACAGAAAAGCTTGTTGTTAACCAAATTCATGCTCTCATTACTAAACCATCTGAAAGTTAAACCGTACACTACAACTTCTTCTCATCTTTTTCATGGATTTTATAGTTCGTAAGCTAACTGATGACAGTTGATTAGATTTTTTTTTTCACTAACAAGGCTTTGTGTTGATCAAGCCAACAGTTTTTACTGACTCATTCATGTCATAGATCATCATGTCCTATGTGCTGCAAAAACATATGTGGAGATTTGTATGTTTACACATACCTGTACACATCCCAGCATTTATTCTGCAAATCAAGTAGTACAAACATGTGTATGCTCTGTGTAACTATGCCCTGTGAATCTAGTAATCAGCAAACATGTTATGCTTGTAAAGTATTTTAGTGGACTAAGATATGCTTCCCTAAATAAAGAAATAGACTACACTGTTTCCAAAAGCATTAAAAAATGCTTTCAGCACATGAAATCACAAACTGAATAAATGTTGAAGTTGTCACTTGTGAAGTCAGAATTAGAAATGATTAATTATTTTAATAATTTTACTAGTAAAACTGGATTATTTAATGATTTCATTCAATAAATGTGTGTGTTTGTGAATGTCTCTATAAAATACTTTTCCATAATAAAATCCCACTTATTTATTTATTTATTTATTTTCCTAAAGAAAATAATGTAGAAATATTAGTGGATGCAGATAATTTTTATCTATTTTTCAGATGATAAAAGTTCACTGTTATGATAATTTGATGCTATAAAGCAAGCATAAAAAATGTGCTGAACAGTCTTTTCAGTCATGACAAAACAAAACAATCAGACAGTGTATGTAGGAGAAAAAATGTTTCATAGACACATATAAGATTTTTCATATCTTATCTCTAAATATTAGTGTCCTGCTGAGAAGGTTAGAAGGCTTGTTTGTAAAAAGTTCTCATTTGTTAACATCTGTATTGCCAAGAAACTAGTGACAGGCCCAATAAATAATATGGCATATTATGTCGTTTTCACTTAGATGTGGAATGAGAAGCCTCTTTACAATGGGAGAGTCTACTTTAAAAACAACAAGATAAAATTAAAATAGGATCCTTACTAAATCAACATCATTTTTAACAGCGTGTATTAGGTTTACATGGCAAGGTTTTCATAGTGGGATACTGAAAGATTGGCCTCTATAGGAAGAACCTGGAAGCAGCCTCATGTTATATTAGAGTCAGTTTCAGACTATGCTGCAAAATGGACCTTTGCAGGTCAAAGTTGAGCTAATGTGTGACCCATATTACACTGCTGTGAGAGCAGATATATAAAAGGGAAAACATGGTGCAGCTGCATCTGGGAGACAAGAGTGAGAAGCAACCCTGACGACAGTGAACAGAATTGGGAGGAAGAGGAGGAGCTTCAGTTCTCAAAACAAAATTTCTCCTGCAGCCTATGGAGATGACCCCACAGTGAGGTAGGAGGTCTGAGGGAGCTGCAAGTATAGGGTCCCATGCTGGTGCAGTCCACTCCTGAATGACTGCACTCATGGTAAGTATCCACGTGGGAGCAGTTCTTGAAGAACTCCGTGTGGAATCTGTTTATGAAGAACTGTTTTGTCAGTCTGAGAATGATGACATCCTGTACAAGAAGCAAAACTCCGGAGCAGGGGAAGAGAGTGAGGATGAAGGAGTGGCAGAGATGAAGCATTATGGGCTGACCATTTCAGTTCCTCATCTCCCTGCTTGGGAGGAGGATGTAGAAGAGATTGGATAGTAGGAAGACAGTACAAGATTTTCAGTTTGCTTTTAGTTCTTACTACTCAATTCTGTTATTAATAGGTTGAATTTATCTAATTGCATTTATTTCTCTATGATGAGTCTGTTTTTTCCCATGACAGTAATTGGTGAGTCATCTCCCTGTTCTTGTCTCAATACAAATCTTTTACCGTTGCATTTTCTCCCCATGACCTTCTGAGGAGGGGAGTTAGAGTGGCATGGAGATGCTGAGCTTACCATCAATGTTAAACCACCACAGTGTGTGAATTAAAGCATCTCTTTTAACACTGGGAGCTTAATTTTATACTTAAGATAGTGTTTTTGAACTATGCACAATTTTATCTCATATTGCAATGCATTTGAACAAAGGTCATTTTTGTCATGCACTTACTATTTTATATTTATGGAAGTACATAGAACACACAGAAATTATATATTTTGAATACAAATAAGCCTTGAGCACTTCAACGAACATGAGCCAAAACTTCATCAAACAGTATCCAGAAATAAGCCAATTACTAGTAATGAAGACTGAACATTTAGGCAATTTAAGAGTCTTACTTGAGTATACAGCTGATGAAAAGTTTTTCTTTCATTTGTTATATATTTCCCTCATAGCTGATTGGTTCTATGGTATACGAGATTTTAATTCAAAAATTACGTGAATAAGCAGGAGATTTAGCTGTGCACAAATCTTAAAGAATTCAAATGAAGGTTGGGAATAATGCAGCACCAGGACTGCAGGGATTAAGAAATTGTCAGGATTGACTCTTCACTCATTCAGAGTTTATAAATTTCACAGGCACAGATCCTCAGGCCAGGAATCCAAAAACATTCAATTAACATGATTTAGTCTTCATAACTTTCAAGAAACATCAGAGATTACTCTTCATTACCCTTTTCTGTAATTTTACAAAATTTCCAGTAAAATCTTTGAAGTGAAACTATCATTGATTATACAGGAGGACTGTTTTTAATGAATGCATAACAGCTTATTTATATCAGAATATGTACCAATATTACTTCAGTTTACATCATACAAAAGTTTATTCAAGGATTCCTATGTTTGCAAGATATCAAGAGTGAAAATAAGAAATAAATCAGTAATTTCATAGACAACACTGCACTACATTTTCCACTATTTTTTTTTTTCTGACAACAAACAAACTAATAAGTCCAAGTCCATCTAGCTTCTCTCCTTCAAAACTCTACCAAATTCTGGTATAATTCACATAATATTTTTTCTTTTGTATCTCTAGAATTAAGTCACTCAATGCAACTGTGTAAGCAATAGCCATGGTGCAGTCCTTTCTATCTCATACTCAGATAATAATAGAGAAAGTTTTTTATATAGAGAGGAATACCATCTGCCTAGCAAAATAATTTTAAGTAGAAAAAATGAAAAAGCTAATTACAATGGAAATATCAATATACAGCTATAGGATATGACACTTATGTCTTGTTTCTTGTTTTCACTTAATATTTACCTCTCTTTTCATCTTCCACTCAAGTTACCTTCTCTATATCCCTTTTCAATTTAATTACCTTTGTTTTTAATGAGAAAAAATGCCTTTGAATTGTTTTCATTTTGTTGTATTTGCTTGCTTTTCTGTTTGCTTAGTTTACCCCTGTTTAAACATCATAACATACCAAACAATTATTCAACTCCATGGTCTAAGTACCAATTAAATCATAAAGTAGGCTTATCTGAAATGGTCTGTTCTTTACTCTAGTTTATATGCAGAATGTCTGAATCAGAAAACAGTCCAGAGGAAATCATAGCTTTGACATTCACATGTATTCTCCCAGTGCTTGAGAAAAAATGCAGTGTTAAGACAGCACAGACAAATAGATACAGTTCTTTCTCCAGGAAAGGAATTTGTGGCTCTTTGAACCTATAATACAACGAAGAATCTGGTTTCATGAAAGTGTCTCAATGTAATATCTATCCTGCAGATTTCTCTAACTTCATCCCTTTTGTTGACATCTCCTGGCAATACCTCAATTTTTCCCATCAAGAGTTTATGTGAGGTAGAAGCTCATGTTTTCTATACAGAAAACACATTTTGTAACAGCATGAAAGGGTAGTTAATTCGCTCTTCATTAACTACTTTAACAGTTTGATTTCTAAGTCAACATTCATTTTATGAATACTATTAAAAAATAAAAGGAAGAAATGAAGTGATGAATCAGAAAACTAAATTCCTGAATGATACTGTATTTGGACTTTTATATATTTTCAAAATATTCACAGAAATTTCAATATTAAAAAGAAAACATTTGTAAGTGCAACTTTTTCTTAGAAAAAAAAAGTTATCATTCACCTTTATAGATATAACTTTAATCTATGTTGTTGATTTTCTTTACTGGAGAGAAAAGACAGCAAGCAATCTATACATACATATACACTTTCTCTTGTAGTTATTTCTGTTATGATGTATGTTTCTTAAATTCTGTTGATGAGTAGATAAGTGTGTAGTTTAGATTTTTCACTGCTAATGAGACAGAAGGCTTTTTAAAAGAAAAGCTGCAGCAGAAAGCCAACAAAACGTAGAATTAATTAGGAAGTTACCTAGTTGTCTCAGTTTATAGTTTAGCAGTGGAAACCATCTGTTTCATTTTACTTTTCTTGTGCTATTGAGAGTGCCACAGGATGAGTGTCTAAGGACATCTGTAGTAAGATCACCATTTATTTTACATTTCAAGTATTCTCCATATTTTTTTGAAAAAGACTTTGCACTATATTAATGGATTTGAAAGAGTTAATGTATTTTAATACCTCTTAATAAGATATTAAAACTAGCGAGAGAAAGATCTATTAGAAAATACAGTTGAAAATGTATACTTGAAAATATAAGTACTTGAGATAAGCACATGAAACAGCTGTTTGGACCAGCTGCAACACAGCCCTTTTATTTCCAAGCTCTTCACAGAAGCTTAACTATATAGCCATAATTTCAACAAAACATATTCAGAAATACATATACAGTAAAATCCCTGATTTGATGGAATTAGTCCCAGGGCCCAACAGGAGCTAAAGACCTTTAGTGCAGTTTTAAAGCACATTTATACATTGAATGGTCTCTGTAACTATGGTTTCATACTGGGCAGAGTTGCATCCTGGAGTTTGTATTCTGAACTGGTTTTCATTTTTCAAAAGCAACTCTGATGAAATCATTAGCACAGTTAAATTGAGTGAGTTGGAATCTATTCCTGTTTTTGTGTTGCCAATAGAATTGTTTATAAAATTCCAATCATAATGTCAGTAAGCTGTGGTGTGTAATTCCTTCCTCTTTTCTCCCACAAAGAAGAAATGAGAGTTATCATCAGAGCTTAAGCTGAAGGCAGAATTCTATCAGTAATGGCACACATCTTGCAAATCCTGTGCTGCAGTTCTAAGGAAAGAATGCAAAATATTTTTGGAATAAAAAATAATTAAAAAGAATAATAATAATTAAAAAAAAAACAACAATTGAGACAAATGCATTCAAATGCACCGTATGCAATCGTAATAAATCATTAAGGCATGATGAGTGGAATACCACTTCTCTTACTTTTTATTTTTTATTTTTATTTAATATTTAAAGGAAAACTGTACAAACAGAAGTTAATGGTTTGAAAATTGACTACAATTAATGTACAAATGTTAGGTCTCCTAGATACATGCCAATATCATGATTGATAAAAGAAGAACTGTAGAGATTAACTTAAAACATTTATTTTAAAAATACCAATTTAAAATGGGACAGAATGCCTGTTCCCAGTCAACCTATCTTCCATATTCGTATGACTGTAATGTGTGTAACTTGATTTTTAGAGTATAAATGAATAAAGCTTTTTCTGTGTTACACTTGTTTTCATCCATTTTTAAGTTACCTGAGTTTTGAGGTTATAGATTTATACTCCTCTTCAGAGAGTCAACAGTTTTTGGAAAGAAAAGATGATGAGACAATAAGATAGTTATTATAAACTGAGCCACAGGGTTTCCCTGCTCTGCTCTCTGGAATCAGAATCTGACTGATCACACTTAGTACCGTACTGGTAGAGCCTACTACGGTTTTTCTTCCCAGTGTGGAGAGAAAAATGTTTCCACTTTGCTGGGATGACTGGCTTCACTATTACTGAAGAAATAAATGAGGCAGACTATATATTAGACCTTCTGTGTTACTTGAAGCAATCCATTTTCCAATGAAAGCTTTAGTCAGGTGTACCTAAGTGTATCCAGAGAGCTGGTCAATGGTTGTCATAGTAAACTGCAGGTTTTTGCAGTCCAAAGTTTTTATTTTACTGGTAATAGGGTCTTCAATTTGTCTGCCTGAAGCAAATGATAAATTGAAAAATACCACACCACTGTTCTACCAACCAGTAATAAGGCAATTACAGCCATTTATTATAACACCGCTTTCTCCTTGTCGAAGTGAATCATCCACTGCATTAAAACAGTAACTAAAACATAAACCTTTAAAAACTTCTTAGTAAGACTGCAAAATTCAGCAAGAAACCTGTTTAGGATATGTGACAGTACACAGGATGTATGGATGATATGTTTTTTTCTGTAGAACGAAACATTGAACCACTTCATCAATAAACTGTACTAAAATAATATTTCTTACTTTTGTCAATACACATAAGGTTATCCAACATAATAACAACACCTATTAGTGGCCAAAAAGGTTACATCAGAAGATGGAAGTTTGAGAAAAAAAAAAATCGGTAAATTTCTCATATTAAAAATTTAACAGTCTTGAATCTGATACTTTCCTGACACTGAAAGTTTTACAGGGTAAACTCAGCAATATCAAGTAGTTATCTTGTGTAAAATGAATGATCTATAAGGCTAGAATAAAAATGCAGCCTAAATGATTACAGAAGAAAGAGGATATGAACAACACACTAGCTGTGGACTAGGAAAGGACGTGGGGTTCCTGGTAGACAAGAAGCTGGACACGAGCCAGCAGTGCGTGCTTGCAGCCAGGAAGGCCAACTATACCCTGGGCTGCATTAAAAAACGGGTGGCCAGCAGGGGTAGGGAAGTGATTGTTCCCCTTTACTCAGATCTTGTGAGGCCCCATCTGGAGTACTGCATCCAGGCTTGGGCCCCCAGCTCAAGAAAGAGAGCTCATGGAATGAGTCCAGAGGAGGGCCACTAAGACAATCAGAGGGTTGGAGTACCTCTCCTATGAAGAAATGTTATGGGAACTGGGCTTGTTTTAGCTTGGAGAATGGAAGGCTCCAGGGAGACCTCATTGTGGCATTCCAATACTTAAAGGGAGCCTATAAACAGGAGGGGGGTATGACTGTTTATATGGGTTGATAGTGACAGGACAAGGGGAGATGTTTTTAAACTGAGACGGGGAGATTTAGACTAGATACTGAGAGAAAGTTTTTCACTCAGAGGGTGGTGACACACTGGAACAGGTTGCCCAGAGATGTAGTGGATTCCTCACTCTGGAGGCATTCAAGGCCAGACTGGATGTGGCTCTGGGCAGCATAGTCGAGTGCTTGGTGACTGTGCCCATGGCAGGGGGGTTGAAACTAGATTATCTTCGAGGTCCTTTTCAACTTAGGCCTTCTCTGATTCTATGATTCAATACACCCTGAAAAGAGGCACTGGGAAAGCAAGGGTGCCACTGAAGGAACGCAGATCAAATGAAGTGTGGTCAGAGATGGGGGGTGACAGTGACTGAGCACTTCCATGTGTATAAAATCAGCCACAGCATCTCAGAAGTGTGGCGAACAGGATGGGCCAACAGAGCGTGGCACATCAGAAGGGCATGGAACAAGCAGCTCACTCAGGGTGTTCAAGTAGGGGAGGCAAGCAGGGGGGTGGACTATCCCACTCCACTTGGGAGACAAGCTCAACCACTGGCTTGCAGCCATGGTTTCAAATAGATGGAAAATTCTTGTCAAAAAGAACTCAACTGAAGTACCTGTCAAAAAATGTGGTGGTTCAGGACTCTGGCTGCAGGGAGTGCCTGAGGCTGCTTCTGCTAGTGAAGGGTGACAGTGATACCATCTGAGGAATGAGGTGTGAGAAGGTGGATATCTGTTTAGTACGGTCGCAGAGCTCAAGGAAGAGGTGGAGAGATTAAGGAGCATCAAGGAGTGTGAGCAAAAGAGACTGGTGGAGTAACTCACTGCCATATTTGTAAGAAAGGCATCAAGGGGATATCTCCCAAAGCGTGGTGAACCTCCTTCCCTCTGTCACAGTCAGGCAGAGAGAAGGGATCTAAGAGATGAGGAGGAATGGAAATAGGTCCTAGCTCCATGTCACAGGCAAACCTCAACCTTGCCTACCTACCTAGACTGCCCAGGGGGCCCTTCATTATGGGTTTGAGCTCTGGAACTTGAGGGAGAGGTGAGTGAGGATGCAGTAGAAGGTGCACCCATGAGGTTGTCTAGGCTGTCTAGAGTGAGGTGGTTGACTCCATGCCTCAATACTGCCTCTGTCAAGAAGGAAAGAAGTGCGACCCTTCTCTCAGACTCTTCTGAAAGGAATGGAGGACTCTATATGTCAGCTAGACCCTGCCTGTAGGCAAGTGTGCTTCTTACCTGGGATTTGGGTCAGGGACTTTACAAGGAGACTCCTTAGACTGGTTCATCCCTCTGCTTATTATCCCTTACTGATCATGCTGGCAGTGATGAAGTTCCTGAGAGAAGCCTGAAGACTATCAAAAGGGATTTCAGAACATTGGATTCCTCCTGGAATCTATGCTAAAGTGCATGGAAGACAGGGAGGTGATATGTAAGAATCAGCATGACTTCACCAATGGCAAATCCTGCTAGATTAACTTAGTGGTCTCCTATCATGGTGTAACTGCATCAGTGGACAAGGGAAGAGCCATCTATCTGGACTTTAGTAAGGCCTTTGATGTGGTACCCCACAACATCCTTCTTTCCATGTTGGAAAGATATGGATTTGATGGGTGAACTGTTCAATGGACTGCAGGATTGAACCTAGAGAGTGCTGCTCGATGGCTCAATGTCTGGATTGAGATCAGTGAAGTAAGGTGTCCCTCTGAGGTCAGTGCTGAGACTGATAATCTTTAATATCTTCATCAGTGACATCAACTGTGTGGTCATGTGCAGCCTCAGCATTATTGCTGATGACACCAAATTGACACACCAGAGGGATGGGATGTCATCCAGAGGGATCTAGACAGACTTGATCAGTGAGCATAAGTGTACGTCATGTGGTTCAACCAATCTAAATGCAAGTTTTTACACTTGTGTTGGGGCAACCTACTCTACTAATACAAGCTGGGGGATGAAAGGATTGAGTATAGCCCTGCTGAAAAAGACCTAGGGGTAATCTTGGATGGGAAGCTGGGCATGAGCCAGCAATGGGCACTCACAGCCCAGAAGGCCAACTGAATACAGATATTCAGGTATAATACAGGTATACTGAATTACATCAAAAGAAGCACGGCCAGCAGGTTGAGGGAGGTGATCCTGCCCCTCTATTCAGCACTGCTGACACCTAACATGGAATACTGCATCCAGATGTGGACTCCTCAGTACAGGAGAGACATAGACCTGTTGGATTGCATCCAGAGGAGGGCCACAGAAATGATCCAAGGGATGGAACACCTCTTCTATGAAGATAGCTTGCAAGACCTGGGGCTGTTCAGCCTGGAGAAGAGAAAGTTCCAAGGTGACCTTAGAGCAGCATTTCAGTATCTAAAGGGGAGCTATAAGAAGGAAGAGAACAGATTCTTTAGCAAGGTCTCTGGTGTTAGGACAAGGGCAAATGGTTTCAAACCTCAAGAAGGGGGATTTCAGTTGAATATAAGGAAAAGGCCTTTCACGTTGAGGGTGGTGAGGCTCTAGAACAGGTTGCCCAGAGATGTGGTGGGTAGTTCATCCCTGGAAACTTTCAAGTCCAGGCTGGAAGTTGCACTGAGCAGCTTGATTTAGCTGTACATGTCCCTGTTAATTGCAGGAGAGTTGGACTAGGTGACCTTTAATGATCCCTTCCTACTCTAAGAATTCTATGATCCTATTGTTCAATGAAAATGCTATATATCATATATTATTCTTAAGATAATGGGGACAAGGATAAATCCACAACAATTCTAAAGGGACAGAAGCCTTGATTATTTAAATTAGTCTATTTATTTCTTCTTTGCTTATAATGTTTCTTTTTACAGGAATCTGAGCACAAAAATCCTAAATGATTTTTAAAACTCTGCAAGTAAATTATGCATTCATTATCACACAAGACTGCACTTTCTTTACTGTAAAAATGTGTTGAATTAGAAATATACTACTGAGCAATCATTTAGATTGTAACATTGAGCAGCTTAGCTCAAAATATACAGATGTAATATGCTGCAATATCAAGTCTATTGAGTAATTATTTCTCAAGCTCTGTAAGTGACTAGATTGTGAGCATTTTGCTTAGCTTGCCAAACATATCAAGACTAAGGATGGAATCTTGAAAAAGCATAGATAATGGAATGACAGAATCCTGCAGGACTGAGACAGAAGAATTAAATTTTAATCCAGCCTTGTCTTTGCTATATTTTTCTTAATACAGTGTTTAGCCTACTTAAAAACTAACCCAAGACCTATAATGCTATAATGATAGTCATGATAAAATAAATATAGTGGTTTTGGGAAAGAAATTGTGAGTGCATGAGTTTGTACTTTAACAAAAAATGCTACAACAAAAGGCCAAACAAATATGCAAGGAAAATGAAATACGATCTTTTTTCAGAATTACATTTTATAATTTGTTGTGAGACAGTAAAGAGCCTGGCACTGAACTACCTTCCTCCAAGCAAACAGACAGATCTGTGAAGGAGCTGGCTTCTAATCCATCAGTGGAAATTTTGTGCTTTCAATACTCTGTGTTTACATTAGCATTTTACACTGACATATCCAAGTTAATAAATAAATAAATAAATAAACAAACAAACAAATAAATAAATAAATAAATAAATGATAAATGTCAAATTAGAACAGGAAGCTTTATCTGAGAAGAAAAAGTATTTAAATGAATCTTAAGTTTTTCTGCTCTTGCTACCTCATTAATCCTGAATAGTGTCAGTCAGTGAGCCTAATAGCTATGAGTGTTAGTGCTGTGGTCAGTTCCAAATTATAGTATTGATTAATTGATTGTCTTCTTCCAGTTGTGAATTATATTAGTGCTAGCTCAGCCAGGCTGAAGGCCAAAACAAAATCTCTTGTGAAAACAAAAAACAGCTCCACAGTTTCACGGCTGTGGTTAAGTGACTAAAACTCAGGACATGACTCAAGTCGGATTGACACTTCTGTCTGGTGAAAATTGCAAAATACCTGCCTATCACATGAATAACTAATTTTCAAGAGCATCAAGCATTCTTAAAATTACATAGAAGAGAGGTAAAATGTTTTTCCCAGTTTTTTGATTCAGTAAGAAATTAAGTTTCATCTACTATTTTTCTAGTAATTTATATGAGAAAGGCTATGAAAGGCTTAATAAAAAAACTTGTTTATTAGTTGCTATTTACTTATCTATTCCTGTTTGCATTGATACATAGCTAGATATGATTTTTTCCTCAATTAAATGCAAATTATAAGAGGAGTATAAGTAATCAGTCATTTTAATTTTTTTGTTGATTGTTTATTCTTCATCTAAGCCTCATAAGGTGCATGTGAAGTGATATTTTTTTCCAAAAGAAATATAAAGTTGCAATGCTGAGATTAGGCTTCATAGAAAAGACATAATTTGCACTGAAAAGAAGTCCCCTGAACTCACAAAACATAGTAGTGCATGAGTGAAACATATAGATAGTGATACCATTGTACAACGTACCATACAACTTTGGATGTGTTTATTTAGTGAAATTAAGGGAAGCTGAAGAACACAATTCTAAAACTAGTTAATTTGATCATAACCAGCAAGTATCCTTTAACTTACTTCAGGAAAATTATCTGATTTTATTTGTTATTCATCATCATTTGTTAACAATTCATATTAAGGCTAGGTAATATGTAGAAAAAAAGGAGAATTCAAAATATGAACACTATGACATCAACATAACTGGTGTCATTATTTACTGATTTTTGCTTGATATTCCATATCATAACGCCATGTAGTGTACGAGGAGTTGAAGAGTTAATGATGAAGTTCTGTGGATTGTTGATATTTCCTGTTATCTTGTCTCAGAAGAGAAGAATGAACTACAGCTCCCAGAAAACTTCATTTTTTCGTTTCCATTTTCTGTTCGGAGGGAATGATAAAACTGACCATAAGTCATGAAACTCTCTCTTTGCTCTCTGTGCTCCCTGGCCATCTTGCCTGCAGCATTAGAGTAAGAGATTTGGCTTCAGAAACTCTCTCTCTCTCATCTTATTTATTATCTTTAATTCCAATCATATTGTATTATATTGTTCTATCTGACATTATGCTATTATATTTAGTAAATTAAGTTTTTCCCTTAGCTCGTTGCTTCTTATTTCCTCATCTAGGCCCATCTTCCCCCTTTTTCCTTTTCCCACTTCCCCCTTTCCCAGGGCATGGAACCACAAGTGCCTTCACTCCCTTGTCATGGAACTAGGCTGAACCAAGTCAAACCATGATAACTGGGTACCATCAGTAACAGCAGTCTTACAGGTTAAGATAGCCAAAGGTTTTGTTGCTTCATTGCTTTACAATCTTCATCCACAGTGCTAAAGAATTGTATAGGGACTTTTTTCTTTCTTCTGAGAAAACAGAAGCAGTCTTAATTGCAATCTAACATAGTACTAACTAAGAAATGCTTAGTAATTTTTAGAATCGGTACTTTTTCATGCTTTGAACTTTTATGGCTTCACATGCTAGGGGAAGTGAGTAGCCAGCTTAGGATTTCCAAAGCACTGCATCAACTACTGGGAAGATCCAGGGATCATAGCAGGCCAGCAAAGCCCTCACAGTTTCTCTTCTATTAAAGAAAAATATGGGGGCAGAAGTGATTTGCTTTAACATATACATCTATTTGACAGTTTCACCTTCCAGGTGACACTAAGAAGGGATATGATCCTATATAGTCAGTACATCTTAATCTGCCAGTTATACATGGATGTTCACCTATTATGGTGCACCTTGAGTGGCACTAGATATGTATGTTAGGAAAATGAAACCATCCTGTACATACCTGAACCTTGCTAGATAAATTGAGACAGCAAGAAAGGTGACATCCTTAGAATAGAAGGAGGTTTAATTGCATTAGTTGTTTCATGTAAATACATGGAAAGAATAGAAGAAAAGAAATTGCAGCCAAGACCACATAAAAAATTTGTTATTCAGGACAGAATGCAAAGATGTGACTAATACATTATATAATTTAGTTCTTGTTGTTTAACAGAATTTAAAATGCTTGCAAATACCTTTAATACATGTACTGAATTTTTCTCTTCCTTTATTTCACTCATTAACAACAGTGTTGTTCAAAAAACATCAAAATAAAGAATGTAGTTGAGACTACTGCTCAAGGCTAATAAATTTCATAAAAGCTGCAACTAAATTCAATCAACTTTGAGATCTATAAGCATCTGATGCTTTGCTGAAAGGCTTTAACACTTTAATTTTCACTGCTTTCATTTTGCCTGCCACATCTATAATGTGTGTTCAACTCAGTTTTATCTCTACTTTTAACTTATTTTCAGTAAGAAAAGTGTTTATACCAGAAGAAACAAAATAAGCTCAAGTACTTTTATCTGCTATATGAAGAGTGAAGAACATTTCAAAGAATGAATTTTCTGAAACCAAGACAGATTGAATGGGATAGAGTTTATGAAAGACAGTCAAGAAAGGACAATGATAAAAAAGGTTTAGAATATTACCTCCTTCCTAGACAAAGGCACACATTAGAGACATATATTTAGAGCCAAAAACTTCCTCCTCAGCCAATGTGCTTACATCTGTGCACATCTTTTGTCTCACTCCATTATGCAGCAGTGGATAATGTCCCTCTCTACAGAAGTGGAAAGTGGCATGCTTTGTCAAGAAGTGAGTTTAATGCAGTCCTCAGCTAAGAGAGATTAAATTTACATCTTCTAAGGTTTTTCTAAAATTTGACTGACTGTCTGTACTTTAGTTGTACCAAAAAAGGCGAATGCATGCAATTGCTAGAGGATTACTTAAGGGAAATATTTGCACCAATGTGTTTTGATGATCTTACAAAATGGAACACAAATCCTTAAGACTAGAAAGGTGTGACAGATTCATGGAAGGAAATGTTCCTTGTCAAAGATTCCCATGCCAACTAATGGCCCAGGCCACTTGTGAGTAATGTAATGAAACAAACAAGAAAGGAGAGCATTTTGTGGGATTGATTATTGTATTTCATTATTCTCTGCCAATAGCCAACAAAAATACTGTTGGAGGAAACTGAAATGATATAGAGCACAGATACTGTTGCTGGTGTAGAATTTGCTAAAGGAAAATATGCATTTGTTCTTAATTCCATGTATGAAGATTAGGTAATTACATGCATGTAATAAGAAAAAGTCTATGCAATATTAAAGTTCTGACTTACTGAAAAAAAAAAATAAAAATTAAAAAAAAATTCCAACTTTCTTGGGAATCAAATAGCTAAGACTGGATAACTGACTGAGCTTAATTTGACACCTTTTGTCACTTAAACAAACAAAAGTCTATTTTAATGCTTAATTATTCATCTAGTCCATTTTGCACACAATACGTTAAAAAGAAGGTAGTAACGCTCTTTTTAACAGAGGAAATGATTGTAAGATGTAACAAATTTATTTGCAACATATGAAATTTTTCTTGTTATTTACAGTATCCAATGCATTTGGACAGTTTGGTCTTGACGTCTTTTTCCTTTCTTTTTGCAGCTAGTGCAACAAAAGCCAGTTCTATTTAATAATCTCTAACATTCTTTTTGAATAAGAGTGTTGCTTCCTGTCTACATAGTTTTCTGTTCACTCAGGGTTTATTTTGGTCCTTACAACAGCACTTCAAGAGATTTTAAAAATTAAACATAATAAAAGATTGTTAACAAAATTAGACATTTCTCAGTATCACTAAAAATCAGAAATTCTTGCCTAGAATAGTGGCTTTTTATTGTTTTTTGTTTGTTTGTTTGTTTGTTTAAGATGTTTATAGGTAATTTGTAGTCCTCTTCTGCACCATTTATTAAGGCATTAATAAGCTTTTCTTCAGTAAGTTTTTTAGTTTGTTTAAATTGACTGCTCTGTGGAATCAGCTCCCTTGGTTTAGTAAGGATGTCAGTATCTGCTGATTGATAAATCAGCAGTAATACAGCAGTAAATACAGTAAAGACAGAAAACATTTTCCAAGCATGAAAATATAAGGCTTATTAGAAAA
The DNA here is from genome assembly GCF_016699485.2 of Gallus gallus. Taxonomy (NCBI): domain Eukaryota; kingdom Metazoa; phylum Chordata; class Aves; order Galliformes; family Phasianidae; genus Gallus; species Gallus gallus. The sequence goes on from NC_052572.1 coordinate 29,724,724, forward strand.
TGTCATATTAGTCATATTAGAAAAGACTTTAGAAAACCTAAGCAACTTGGCTTAGTCTTACACAGTTTACTTTATTTTTAACAAAAACCCTCCCTAAAATATCTTAGGACAAAAAGATACTCAAGTTACAGATTTGTTTTGAAAGTTCTTGCAATACCTATTGTGAAAGTCAAATTGTAATAAGGCTGTGATGAACAATGTGTCACAATAATAGATTAACAAATTACTTACTTAAAAAATATTTTTAAACTACTAAATATTCATAATGCATATTTTAAAACCAAGATCATAATAAGAAAACTGAAATTTTTTACAGGTTTGTAAGATAAAATGCTAAATTATTAGAAGTTTAATTGATATGATTAATCACACAGATCTTTTCAGTCTGCTTACTATTATAAGTAGTGAGTTGTTAGTACAATGCACAACAAAATGTAATTCTTATTTAATCTTTCATTGTCCTTTTATTAGAAATAAGATTGATTACAAAGAAACATCTGACTTAGTCTGTTTCTGTGTTTGTTCATTTATTTGTTTTTATTTTTCAATAAAAAATATTTGCAAAGACATTGTTTTCTGTATTGATAGTTACTTCTTCTTGCTTCAGTCATTCATTCTCACATATCAATTACCTGCTTCCTTCCCTTTAGGTCTGCACCTGGCATTGCTAAGACAGTCCAGAGAATCTAATACAAAATATCAAGTAAAAGTGATGCATAGCTAAACAAGTATTTTTTTTATGATGGAAAGCAAGCTTTCCATAAAAATTGTCCAAGTACATAGGCTGAAGGCAAACCCATGCACATGTGTGTGATGCTTGTAATAAGCCTTAAAAGTCAACTAAACTGACTACGTATTTCTACAAGCACTGCTGTATTACTGAATTTTGAGCTTCTGAAATGACAAGCCCTGGAAAATCTGGCTGCATTTTGAAGCTGGAACACTGTCAGGGAGTTATGAGAAGAACAGACAGCAGATCACTCCATGGTAAATTTATCTTTGGTCATTCAGATTCCTAATTGTGATTTTCCTGAGAGATATGGTGTTAGTGTTTACTTTTACTATAACTCTTGTGAAACTGGGCATGAACAGTAGCAGAAAGAGTATAGACTTTCTGGAGGTAAGACAAATGCTGGTTGTATAAGAAGTGAAAGGTAAGTCTAGCTTTCGATACCTTGTTGAAAATACCTGTCCTTGACAGGTATACAGTGCCAGGTGAGCCTAATATGAAGAAGATGGAATGTTGTCCACGTGCTTTCTCCTACTCTGTGGACATATCCTGTCACAGGGCTCTTTCATCTTAGCTGAGAAGGAAGCTTTCTGTTTCCAGGACTCGAGAAAGCTTAATACCAATCAGAATTATTTTAATTTTGCAAATAGCAAAATCAGGTTTTTTTTTTAATTTTCTTTTTGTTTTCTCTTTTTTCTTTTTCAATAGTAAAAAGCTTATCTTTTGGTTCTACTGGATAGCAGTCATGCAGACTTTTCCCTGTCTATACTCATGTGTTTACTTGAAAATGCAGGTATAATTTATGGATGAGTAGTGGCCTTTTGTAACCTTACAAGAACTGAACCAGTATTTCAGTTGTGCAGGTCACTTGCTTGTCTTGCAGACATGTTTTACAGACAAACTGATACAAACAGAATTTTGACAATAACAATCTTGGCAATCAAAGATAATATATGGAACTAGATTTATAATATCAGCTTGAAGAATTAAGCAATACAGTAAAACAAGAAGAGTATCCCATTCATGGCAGCATATACTCTGATATCTATTATTACTTCCAAATAGTATTTTTAATTGTACTATAAATGTTATAGTCAATGTAGTTCTTGTCTTATCTGAGTGGACTGTAGCCAGTCATGACTATCATAGAATCATAGAATCACATAATTGCTCAGGTTGGAAAAACCTTCAAGATCTATGCTCCATCCATTTCTGATCAATCAAGATATATTTTTTGTTTTGTTTAATATTTCTGATTATCTTAAAAATAGGGATATATTACGAACAACATTTTCCAGTTACTGCAAGATGAGTCACAGAAAAGAAAGAACAATGCAAACCAAACATACATCAAAAGCTAAAGCAGAATGGATGATATGGAACTATGGAAATTGCAAGCAGGTACCTCTGAAGCTAGAAAGGGGAATATATAATGTCTTATTTTCACTAAAGACTAGCTTTCAGATTAGGATATCAAGGTAATGTGCAACTGGCCTCTAGTTTTATAGTAGACTTCTTGAATATTCTGAATACAATTATGTATCTTACTTTCAGGCTTCTTTTCTGTGTATATCTCTAATGAATACTAAATTTTCTTTCAAAGACATAATTCACCCTTTCTGTATTTTACTGCAGTGACTATAAAAATCTCAGTCTCATGGGTTTTGATAAAAATGAGCAAAGAAAGGTTGGATGGAGGAGGGAGTGGGACCTCAAATGCAGACTTGTAAAGGGAAATAGGTCTGTACCACTCATTATAAATGTTACTGGTAAAACAGTAATAAAATAATCTTCTTTAAGGAAGTGAGAATGAAAAAAAGGAAGAGCAGATGTAGTTTTGGGAAAACAATTGATTAGTAGGATATGAGGGGAGAAACAGGAAAGAACAGCATCTACAGGAAATCAACTGTTAATAAATATCAGAAACAGCAGTCAAATGACAAGATAAGCAGCAGCATGTGTTCCTCCAGCTACAAAATAGAAATCATTTTCTATAGAAGAGATGCTGATAAGCCTGTCTCCTCCCTAGAAGGCAATCATTTTACATTTTATATTATTTGAAAAGAGCCTGATTATTTTCCTTTGAATGAAAAAAGATGATTCACATTTACCTGTCAACAAAATTTTCAATTCGCGTGTTCCGCCTGCATACTTAAAGGGATATGATGGAACCGCAGAAAGCAAAGAAGAAACCTTTTGTGAGATCTACATATGTAACAATTCATTGCCACCAATATCATTTTACCTTTATCCTACTTCAGATTACTCTGAGATAAAAACAGAGAGACTATTAAATATCTTTCCTTTCTTTTCTTTTTTTCTTTTCTTTTTTTTTTCTTTTTTCTTTTTTTTTTAACAGTAGGGGATAATATTAATGTACTGCATTTCCATCAAGGTCAAATGAGATATTCCACCAAAAATAATACATACAATGGAAGGTAGCATAAGAAAATTATAATGACGTTACTAAAAGTCTAGATTTAAAAGCTAAGTAAATATCTCAAGTATATTTTGTTGTTCTCAGCAGGGTTGGTGTATATGTGCATTCATATTTTCTGGTAGGAGACAAAGACTAGCAAGTATAAAATAAAGACAGTAAAAAATTAATTGGTCATTCAGTTTTCATTACCAGTAATTTAGCATTCAAATCACCTCTTCATTAATTAGGAACATTTGGAACTGGAGCCAGATTAAGAGGGTAAGAGTTTGTGAAATATTAATCTCTTGAGATTATTTTAATGATTTTCCATCAGGAAACATGATGCTCCCATAACCCTTCTTCTTGTCATATTTTCGGACAACTAGGACAGAGAGAGAAACAGAGTGGACCTTTTCCATCTGAAAGTGTGTAAAAATCAGTAACAGAAATACACGAGTGTTTACTTTTTTCTCAATGTGCAATTCAGAAATAGTACCTTATTCTCAGTGGAAATCTGGAAATCTCAAGTAAGCAGTCTCACAAGAGACTGAACTATTGATCTCATTGTGTAGGCTTTACATAAATGTTTTCAAAAGAAGAAATTTTCTACCTTTAACTGTGGCATATTATGAGCGGTTCCTTTATCCGCTCGTCATAGGGCATATTCTCCAAGCCTTTCACAAGCCTTGTTGCCTTTCTGTGGACCGGCTCCAGCACCTCCGTGTCCTTTCTGTACTGAGGTTCCCAAAACTGAACACAGTACTCAAGGTGAAGCCTCATCAATGACAAGTACAGGGGCAGGATGACTTCTCTAGTCCTGCTAACCACACCATTCCTGATCCAAGCCAGGATGTTACTGGCCTTCTTCGCCACACTGCTGGCTCATATTCAGCTGACTGTCCATTAGTACACTGAGGTCCTTTACTGTCAGGCAGCTTTCCAGCCACTCCTCCTCAAGCCTGTAGGGTTGCCTCGGGTTGTTGTGACCAAAATGCAGGACCCAACACTTGGCCCTATTGAAAATCATACAGATTACCTTGGCCCATTGAACCAGTCTAGCCAGATCCCTCTATAGTGCCTTTCTCCCCTCTGGCAGATCAACAGTCCCTCTCAACTTGGTGTTGTCTGCAAACTTACTGAGGGTGCACTCAATCCCCTCATCAAGATCATTGTAAAGGTGTTGAATAGGAGTGGCTCCAGTACCGAGCCCTGGGGGATACCACTTGTGACTGGCTGCCAACTGGATTTAACTCCACAACTCTTTAGACCCAAAAGATTTCCTGAGGGAATTGATCACAGTCTTATGAACAGACATGGGATGCGTCACACGTGATGAACAGCTGGATCTGCTATTTCCTCCCATGGAGGAATAGGCTGGGGAAGTGACAATCATTGGTATCATGTTTTCTGTATTAATACGGAAAGTTCAAGATGTTCAGAAGAGAGAGCATAGAGAGTAGCAGAGTGCAGGGCTTCAGACAAGATTTTATCTTATTCAGGGATTTATTAGATGGCAGTTTGTACTGGACAGTACTCAAAGGCAAAGGAGCTCAGAAAATCAAGCATATCTTCAAACAACTTGAAGAACATCTTCAAGTGCATGAACAGATTTTCCACTGTGGTACTCAGCGAGACAACCAGACTTCCTGGAATATGACTTTTAACACTTATTCCTTCCATCAGGGATCCAAGGCACAACGACAGCATACAGGCATTTGAATCAAGGACAGTTTTTGAAGAAGGAGTTTAGAAACACTAGGCTGACGTGTATTTGTGTTACGAAAACTGAAGTCTGATTAGGTTAAAAACACGTGAAAGATATAAAAGGTAACAAAAAGATCTTCAATATTAGCATGATATTAGAAAGACTGAACAAGAAAAATGTGATCCTACTGCTGAATTGGGTAGATGAGGTACTCTGTACCTCCTTTTCCTTCATTTGCTCAATTTTCCCCAGTGCAGTCTCCCAGTCTTCACTGATTAATTAGAAGCATTCAAGTAAGAAAGTAGTCAGCAGTGGATGAAACCAAGTCAGGGATTACTTCAGAGAATTTGAAAAGACAGATCATTCTGATGAGTTGTAAAGGAAGTTTTGTCCTTGGCAAGGCAGCTCTTTATCATTTCTGAGAACGTTAAGGAGACGGAGGAGATATGCAATCTCTGCAGGAAGTCAACTATTACACAGAACTGTTATGAAGCTCAGAAAAAAAACACATACAAAAACTACAAACTGAGATCAGCTTAACTTCAATTCCAAGGAAAATCACAGAGGAAATTCTATTTCTGGGTTCAGGAAAGAGAAGTTGATTAGAAATAGACATTGTGGATTTTTCTGGCTAAACTGCCCACACTTTATCACTGTCCCCAGTGATAAAATGACTGGACCTTTGGACAAAGATGACATTTACCCTCACTGTCTACGACAATATTACATTCAAATTAAGGGATCATAGTCTGGATGTGAGAACAAGAACCTGTAAATCACTTGTTGAATGATTAGGCTCTGAGGGACATGGCTTATGTGTTGCACTTTTCTGGAAGTCTGGTAACAATTGGATGTTGCAGGATCTATTCTGGGTCTTGTCCTATTCGAGATTTCTATGACCTAGAAAAAGATGATGGAGGGCATGTGCATCAAGCTTGTTGAAGACAACAAAGAGAGAACAGTCAACCCATCTGATGGCCAGGTTGCCTTTTAAGGGACCTGGACAGGAAAGGAAAGGGTCAACTTTGTGAATTTCAGCTCAATCTGAGACTCAGCCCTCCTCTTGAAAGCAGAATTCTGTAGCAATAGCAGGCTGGATACACAAGGGATGCAGAACAGTTTGGTGGAGATGGCCCTGGGCCTTGCTGAGCCAACAACTGTTTAGGAGTCAGAAGGGACAGAAATGTGTGATGAGATGTGATCAAGTGTGTAGTATTGAGAGATCTCCTATCAAGACACAGAGCCCATGTTGGGTCTCCAAAGCAATAAATATATAGATAAACTGGAAAGCAATCAGCAGAAGCTATTGAGAAAGGGCTGAAGGAGAAGCTGTTCAGATGGGATAAAGGGCAACTCTGTGAGCATTCACCAGCAGTCCCAGCATCAGTGAGAAGGGACAGAGGAGGTGCATCCTGGCTCTACATGTGTTGTGTGGCAGGAGACAGAGGCAAAGAAAGGCAGTCATACAATCTGAGACACAAGAGGTACAGGCTGAAGATAAGGAGAAGCCTTTTCTATGCCAGAACAGTATGACTGTGAATTCAGGGACCTGGAAGGCTGGGCCATCTCTGACCTGGGGGCTTCATGCTCCAGCAGGATGAAGCCCTGAGCAGACCATCCTGAATCTGGGCTGAGACTGCTCTGAGCAAGGTCTAGATTGGACATCTTCTGAGGTCTTTTCAGGGGTGAATTATGCTAAGATCTGAGGAGATTAAGCAATAAACTGTGGTCGAATATCTTTAACTGAAGCTAAAATTACAATAGTTAAAATGATATTTTTTTGTTGTTGTTGTTCCCCTTCCTCCCTCTCCCCCCCTTTCCCTGCTCCCCAGCGGAATTAGTATATCAAATAATAGCTTAAATGAAAACAGTAATATTTGCCTACAAACTTTCTAGTTGGGACTGTACTGCCACAAGAAAGCAAAAAAAAAGAAAAAAAAAAAACCTGAGGAAATTTAATGCTGAAGCGATTTTTCTTTAGCTTAATGCCTAGGATTGACTCTCTAGTGGATTTCTCATTTTTATATTTATCTCCCTATCAATAGGAAGTGACAGAATGCATACCTTCCTCAGACAAGCTATATTTTAGAGCCCAAATGTGTATAAAATCTGATTAAACATGCACAGTGTCAGTATGCAGTCTTTTAAGGTACAACATGGTTGACTGGTTCTTTCAAATCTGAGGACATTTTCAAGGCTGTGAGGTCCCAGCTGCTGGTTGACAAAGATAATGACAAATGTTTTTCCCAAATGAGAGCAAGCAGCAGTGTGCAGTTACTATATATGCATTTAATAACCTGACTCAAAGCATTTAGCATTCCTGTAGGAATTCCTAGGTTGCTTATTAATATGTTCTCGTTTTCTCATCATTTGGAAATAGTATTAGCAGACAGCCAGTGTAACAGTTGTGCATTTCCTGAGGTCATATTTACAAAAGGTATTTAGGTACTTAAACAAGCAGATAAATATCTCATGCATAATTCATAGCTGCCGTCTAAGGCAAACTCAAAGAACAAAGTAGAGAACCTTAGTAGATAAAGTGTCCAAATAGCTTAGGAGTTAAGCCTGAGAGGGAACATAAATACCATAACATTGTGCTTTCTGTTGGCAAATTTCAGATATCCAAACACAGGGATAAAATTCAGAATCTGTGGGTAAGGAATAGTGCTTTCATGCAACCTTAACAGAGTATGTTGCCTTTCAGCAACACTGCAGTTAGCCACTGCTTAAGATGATTTCATAACTAAATACAAGTCTTCTCTCTAATGTCTCTCAATATTTGCTCTTATTTGCAATTCCCAGCCTGATTCTTCCTCAATATGTTCTACTTTTCAGTACCTATTTTTATTTGATTATTTAGTGGCTGAGGAGAAAATCAAGCCAACTAATAATAACACAGACTGTTGCAGTATCAAATATATATACCACATGACAAAGTTGAACGTGGATTTTTAGAAAATGGATTTGGACCTAAACATTTAAATCTTGTTTTAATCAGTTCTTAGTCAGTTTGTGAATCTAAATGAATATATGTATGGACAAATATGTTTACTTTTTTTTTTTTTTTTAATTGTGGCTGTTACTCTTCAGAGAGAACAAATAATAAATATAAAATTGATACTTTCAGATTGAATTTATAGAGTAGATATGGGTGTCCTTTTTTCATAGTGATAAGCTCAGAAAAAAATGTACTGAAAGTAGTAAAGGAAATGACATTAATATCTCCAAATTCATGATCCACTTGTATACTGTCACTGTTTTCCTAAAGTAATGTGTGAAATGGGTGTCATTCAGATTAGGAGTGATGTCTTTTCACAGACCTTTCTCACTTAGTTGGGAAATCATCAGTGGTATGAAGTTCAGCAAAGATAAGTGCTGAATTCTACATTTGCGACAGGTAATGCTGAACATAAGTACAGTCTGGGTGCTGAGCTGCTAGTGAGCAGCTCTACAGAAAGGGGTCTTGTGGTGCTGGCCATCAGCAGGTTCAACATGAGCCAGCAGCGTGACATGGCAGCTAAGTGCACCATATTTTGGGGTGCATTAAGCATAGCATAGCTAGCTGGTCAAAATGAATGATTACCCCACTATATTTAGTGATGGTGTAGCCTGACATAGAGTACAGAATCTACTCTATAATTCTATTCTATTCTATTCTATTCTATTCTATTCTATTCTATTCTATTCTATTCTATTCTATTCTATTCTATTCTATTCTATTCTATTCTATTCTATTCTATCCTATCCTATCCTATCCTATCCTATCCTATCCTATCCTATCCTATCCTATCCTATCCTACTCACATGTACTATAAATTTAGAGAATAGAGATCTATATATCTCTTCATTTTTAATTTTTATTATGAAAGAATAATTATTATGGTGTTGTAGACTGGAAGAAGTTCAATCCTAAATTTATCTCATTTACAGACTGAAACTAAACAGAATATACTATGATTTAAAATAGTTCAACAGAATTTATTTTTCAATACAGAGTACCATGTACTTCAGTTATTATGTCATGCAGAAATTGATATAAAAAATTTGGACAGACAAAATTTTCTAGTAGTTTGTTAGAGAAAGGGAGAGAAAACTTATGATGTTCTTGTATTTGCAATAGTCTGCCCTCCAAGGAACAATGACAGCCTTAAGGAATCATTTTTGTTAGGAAATGTGCCTCTCCATCACTCTGCTGTGCACACAACAGTAACTAAAAGTTGAAAGAAATAATTTATTGGAGAAAGTAAGTAAATAGCAGAAACTAAGTATGGCCAAGAGAGATAAAAAATAAGAATGCGTTTATGAGAAACACAGTGGCATGTTTTAGATTGTTTGTATTTTTAAGTTACTTAGGCTAACCCACTCACCCCCCCCAAAAAAATCAATTTGTTAATTAATAACTTCTTGATCATGCCAGTATAAAAGTAATATTGGCAGGGTTATACATCTTATAAAAATTATGCAAGGAAAAAGTTAACAGATATGTTCTAAATATAGAGGGGAACACCAATATGTGAGTGTAGTATACTGAGTTGTCATTTGAAAAAATCATGAAGCAAGTTCAGAAAAAAACTGTCTTGGAGAAGAGTGACCTTTACCATCTCAACTGCACAAAGATCTTGATTTAGCAAATCATTTAGCTGTGTTCATCCTAAGATACCAAGAGAAAGCTGCAGAGCATATTAATTACGACACATATATATATATTCAGAAGCATGAAAACAGAGGAATTAGTAATGCAGTAAGTAAAGTAGAAAGACAGAAGAAGATAATTTGACTATTTGTCAATGGTTTATGGGCTGGTTCGTCCGGTTCCATGACTAACGGGGTGGGGGGACCCACACCTCAGGAAAAGGGAAAGGAGAAAAGGGGAAAGGGTAGGGAGATGGGCCTAAAAATAAAACAGTGGCAATAATCTGAGGATAAACAAACTAATTTACTAGAAAATATATCAGAATGCAAGATAACACACAGTAAAACAATATAATACAATATAATTGGAATTTAGGCTAACAAATAAAATAAGAGAGAGAGTGTCCACAAACTGAAGGCCTTACTATAATGCTGCAGGCGAGATGTCTAGCTCGTCCTGGTTCATCCTAGATGTAGGATGAACAGAAAGGCAAAAGAGAGGAATATCTTGTGATTGAGAATAGTTTCATCTTTCCCTCTGAACGGAACTGAAACGGAACAATGCAAAGTCCTCTGGGATATGTAGTATGTAGCTCTTCTCTTCTGAAAAGATTAGCTGCAGCACAGCAAGTTTGTGCATTAATGTTCACTGTGAATTTTATTCTCTAGTACTCTAATACACAGAAGTGTCTCCCTACATTAAAAAAAAAACAAAAACCAAAAACCACTAGGTAGCAGTAACTGCAGAACAGCTATTGTTCTGTGAAGTCACACCCTAAGTTTTAGACCACTACCTTTACATAAGGGAATACTCTGCCATTATTCCATAGGTTCTTCTTATTTCTAAGAACAACTTCAGGAGAGTTTCGTAACTCAGTAAGAGACAGCCAAATTCATTGAAGTTTGAGAAATGGCAGTATTAAAAAACAAAACAACAAAAACAACAAAAACAAACAAACAAAAACTTTTTGGCTCACTCATCTGAGATTTAAAATTAGCAGCAAGTAAAAAGACATGTCTTTTCCTCACAGTATTGAGGCTTTGTAACAGGGCTTTTAAAAATGATTGGAAATGTCTTCCATTTTAGGAAAACTGAAATGAGGAAATAATGGGAATGTCACTAGAATGTTCCTGAAAGATGCTACATTGTCACCTGGCCACTAATGCTGTCCAGATACATGTTGAATTTGACTTTATTCCTGCATGGAAAATACATTTCAAGGAGAAAATTCAGACAACTAGTTAGATAGCTAGTTAGTTTTGGAATAAGTACTCATCCAAGTAGGAAATATAATCAGGTCTAAGAATCTTGGTTTTAGTGTAAAGACAAAGTCAACTGCTGTAGAATAAACATTAAAATTACCAGTGCCTTTAAAAACAGGTGAAATGCATAGTTAATGGAAGACAGAAATTAATTTGGAGTAATTTTCTATATCTCTAAGGGTGGTAATTTAGTCTAATGGAAATTTAATAACTCATATTAAACACATTACTAATCTGATGTTTTGCTTACAGTAAATTAGAACTACTGATACTATAAATCACTTATTTAGAAGAGAAAGAAATCTTGAATTCTATTGGAAACCTCTCATAGATAACGAACAGCAGGTAGAAAGACTTGTTGTTTTCAAATGAGTTTCAATCAAATTTTGTTTTCATGTCTTGTACATAAGTAAACACAGTTAATTAAGGCATCTTGCCTCACTGTCTCCGAAATTGCAGATGTAAAAGCTAGATTACTGCATTTAGTTGTAGCCCTGAGCTAGGGCCAGCACAGTGAAGCCCTGCTTCAAGAGACAATTTAAACAATATTTGGGAGACATCTGTACAAGATAGAGAGCTGTATCTCTTGGAAAGGAGATAAACAGTCTCCCCCTGGGCATTAAAAATTCCTATATAATTTTAATTCCCTTCTCTTTTTTGCTTCAATTTCTCTGCTAATAAAGTGCTACGTAACAGCTTCATAAGCAAACTGCCCACTGAGAAAACAGGGGAATTACTCCTGCCCACCATTAATAAAATGTTAGGAAAGGCCACAGACTCATGTCATTACATGAAAATAAAATAAAATAAAATAAAATAAAATAAAAATAAAAAAAATCATGGCTTCCAAAGGGATATATATGATATCTGCATATATAAGAATTGTCTGTATTGAAAAATACTGATTTTAGGTTTTATCTTCAAGCATCATAATTTTCACTTCAAATAACTTTATTTAACAATAAAGAAAGCAGTTAAGATAGGCCAGTTGTTAGTATAGATAATACTTAAATTTTAATTCACTGCTCAGGGAAACAGACTATCATCCTGGATGATGAACTTCTGTTTGACAGAAGATCTGATTGAGAGAGTCCCATGGGAGATGGTTCTGAAAAGTAAAGGAGACTAGAAAGTCTGGATCTCCTTTAAGAATGAAATCTTAAAGGTGTAAGAGCAAACTATCCCAGTGCACTGCAGGGGAGAAAAACAGAACAGCTGACCAGATAATTTCTTCTGGAATGTAGGAAGGAAAGCATAATTTAGGAACAGAGGGGACAGGACACTCAGGAGGACTATAGAGCTGTTGTCAAGCTATGTATAGATAAAATTGGAAAGACTTAAGTCCAAATGGATCTCAGTTTGGCTAGTACAATAAAAGACAATAGAAAATACTTTTATATCTACGTCAACAGTGAAAAGAGAGTTAAGGAGAATCAAATTGCTATTTATTGGAAGTGAGGGGAAATGTGCTGATGAAAGATGAGGATAAAGCTGGGGAATGTAATGTTCTTTTTGCCTCAGTCTTTATTGGTAAGATCAATTATTTTCAGTGTACTCTGCACCTTGAGTTGAAAGATGGTGATAGGAAGTTAGATGAAGAAGACATTATAATCTGATGGAAACCAAAAGTGAACTCCTTGATGTTTCGAACTACCACAGGTCTATGGGTCCAGACAGGATTAATACAGGGGTACTAAAAGAGTTGGTGAAAGTACTCACCAAACTACTTTCAGTAATTTGCTAGCTATTCTGGGTAACTGGGGAAGACACAATCCAATTTTTACAGACTCCAGTCTTTACAGTTTTGTCTAATTTTGCTGAAGCCTCCTCTGTCATGATGTAACTTACCTCAGATACTCGAGTAGTACAAATAACTTTGGGTCATACTTCTCTGAATTGCATGTTTTTATTTATTTATTTTTTTACTTTATATTGTCATTCTGCAGGATTCAAGTAAGATTTGATGGCATGGATAACTTCATAGAATAGAGTGTGCTGAACCAATATATTCTTGACACCAGAATACAAAATTCAGATGTATTTCACTCTCTGTGAATTGATGACACTGAAGATGCAATTCTTACAGTGTAGATAGCAGTGTTAGGATAGAAAAAAAGAATAATTAAGAGAAGATTCATGAAGGGGATATTCCCCTTACTAACAATTACCTTTCCAAGCTTAGAAGTATAAACTGAAAATATTTTTCAATAGCATTTCTGAGTATGTTTGAAGTGTCAACTTTTGCAGTGTATCTACACAAGAGGATTCTTAGGGCTTGAGCTTCTCTAAAACAGCTTATCTTCTTATAATTCTTACCTAAAGCTACTTTAAGGATGATGAATGATATTAAAAAAATAAAATAAAATCATAATAAAAAAAGTTTATTATCTACTGGAAAAATAATTGTTTGAATTGACCATCGCTGAGTTCTTTCATTTACAACATAACAGGATTTGGGGGCACCCTGCTAAGAAGAATAGTTTTAGATATCCCCGTTATTTGCTGATGGACATCATGCTTGCTGCAGCTGTCAGGAACACAGCTGTTCCATTTCCCTTTGAGTGATCAGTGGTGCTGATGCCCTTCAGCTAACATGTTCTTTGATAAGGTCCAGTGGAGAGCTGCAAAACAAATGAATACTTGGCTTTTTACAGAAAAATGTAAAAACAAATCTTGCAACAAATTGCATTTTCACTACTGCCTGGTGTCATCTGATTAAAGTGGTCTGAATTGGTTCTAGTACAGTAACTTGGAAGGAACCACAACAGAATATTTTTTCTTATGATTCTTAAAGCAATTTCAGGGAAATGTTTCTGTTTATTAGAGAAGATGGTATCTTATTATTCTGTGCAACTTATTAAAACTGCCCAAAATAGAAGAATAAGAGCCCAAAGGCCATATTTTGTAACTTCATTTTGAAACATATGTAGTCTGGATAAGATTGCATCAGCAGAGAGGAAAAAAGTGACAATACATCCCTGTTTCTCTTTCTATAGTTGTCCTCTTGGTTATATAAAATCTTTCATTTATTTTCTTCCCTGTCTTCCATGTGCCTTATCACATTTGCCAGGAGGAAGCTATGATCATCTCTGCTTCTTGTAGTGGATGAGAAGACTGAAAGAAATGGAAGGATATAAGCTATAAACATTTGGATTCATAGATGGTGCCACTATCACAGATTTTATATGTGTGTATGTGTTGTTGTTTTCTTTGGCAGTGAGACTGCCTACATGGTACAGGGCTTGCAGTCACTATAGGTTCTTCCTCCCTTCCCTTCCCTTCCCTTCCCTTCCCTTCCCTTCCCTTCCCTTCCCTTCCCTTCCCTTCCCTTCCCTTCCCTTCCCTTCCCTTCCCTTCCCTTCCCTTCCCTTCCCTTCCCTTCCCTTCCCTTCCCTTCCCTTCCCTTCCCTTCCCTTCCCTTCCCTTCCCTTCCCTTCCCTTCCCTTCCCTTCCCTTCCCTTCCCTTCCCTTCCCTTCCCTTCCCTTCCCTTCCCTTCCCTTCCCTTCCCTTCCCTTCCCTTCCCTTCCCTTCCCTTCCCTTCCCTTCCCTTCCCTTCCCTTCCCTTCCCTTCCCTTCCCTTCCCTTCCCTTCCCTTCCCTTCCCTTCCCTTCCCTTCCCTTCCCTTCCCTTCCCTTCCCTTCCCTTCCCTTCCCTTCCCTTCCCTTCCCTTCCCTTCCCTTCCCTTCCCTTCCCTTCCCTTCCCTTCCCTTCCCTTCCCTTCCCTTCCCTTCCCTTCCCTTCCCTTCCCTTCCCTTCCCTTCCCTTCCCTTCCCTTCCCTTCCCTTCCCTTCCCTTCCCTTCCCTTCCCTTCCCTTCCCTTCCCTTCCCTTCCCTTCCCTTCCCTTCCCTTCCCTTCCCTTCCCTTCCCTTCCCTTCCCTTCCCTTCCCTTCCCTTCCCTTCCCTTCCCTTCCCTTCCCTTCCCTTCCCTTCCCTTCCCTTCCCTTCCCTTCCCTTCCCTTCCCTTCCCTTCCCTTCCCTTCCCTTCCCTTCCCTTCCCTTCCCTTCCTTCATTCATCTCTTCTTCCCTTCCTTATTTATTTCTCCTTTCTCTCTCTTACATTTAAGACTACAGTATGACCTACATTAATAAATGCAAAGGGAAATGATGAGAAGTGAAAAGTAAAAGGCAGTGGGATAGAAGACTATGCTAAGGCAAATATAAGGAAAATATTCAGAAAACCAAGTGTTCTAGAAAGGTAAGACAGTGCTTTCAGATTTTTTTTTTTTTTTTTTTTTTCTGAAGACAGGTTTAAGATTCCCCTGCTTCAGTGTACCAAGGCATATTATCTCTTGCTTGTTACTTCAACTC
Source organism: Gallus gallus (assembly GCF_016699485.2). Lineage (NCBI taxonomy): Eukaryota > Metazoa > Chordata > Aves > Galliformes > Phasianidae > Gallus > Gallus gallus. The sequence continues at coordinate 29,739,784 of NC_052572.1, forward strand.
TTGTGCAGTTTTCTCAAACTGATAAAACGGTACACGATAGAATCACGTGTGAATGAATACCAGACCCTGATATGAACTTCTCCCTTAGGAAAGAAGCCTTAGGCTTCCTCATTCTCTTCCTCTCATGCAAAGACAGTCATGCAGCATGCACAGTAATCCATTAGCAGGAGAGAGATTTTAATTATATTCTGCTGAGGAAAATGCATATATTTTCCCAGGCCTGAACTTTCACAGGATCACGCAATGATATAGTTTACAAGAGACCTCTGCTGATCATTTAGAAGAATTTGCAGGCCAACCTACAGCAGGTTACTCAGGTTGATTGTTAAATCAAATTTTGAATATCTACAGGGAAGGAAATTTAACATCATATCTGACAAAGCTCTTCCAATGTCTGGTTAACTTGATCAAGTGTTTGAGCAGTGTTTGTTATGAAGAAAAACAGACAAACTACAACACTGAACATCCAGTTAGAGATTTTGTTATTCAGTGTGTTCACTGATTCTTCTCTCTTTGCATCTCAGAGTTTATCTCTAAATTCACTGTATCCTCTCATTAGACAGGGACAAAGTATTCCTGACTGAGCCTCCTCTACTTAAAGCTGAATAAATCTCTGTGGATTCTATTCACAATATTTCTGTGGATAGAGATGAGGTTGACTAAACCCTAGATTCTGTCATTTTAGAAGAAATGATTTTTCTGTTACCTATTTCAAGGATATAATTTCTTGGGAATTGCAAACATATGTTGAGATTCTGCAGAAACTATGCAGTCTCCTCTGAAATCCCCAACTGGGTCGGTGCCTTCACTAAAGATATAGTGAACGGGATTAAAAATGTTTCTTTTCCTAACAGAAATGATAATGAGTAAATCTGAGTCATATCTTGAAATATTCTTTGCAAACGATATATTTATAAAATGAAATTCTTACAGTTTCTGCAAAGTCAGAAACTCTCTCACAGTTTTCTGTTAGAATTTTTATATTTCACACTGCATGAGAGTGCTGTAAATCCCCGATTCAAATTTAGTATTAAAATATTTTATATTGAAATTTATTTCCTTTTTATACATGGAAGATGGATGGGTGCATGGGTACAACAGGTGGAGGATCCAGTGTAGATGACTGTGGTCAATAAATGATTTCTCCCTCACTACAGTAGAAAAGCATTAATGACTCCCAAGCATACAAAGATTAGTTCTACACATAAACTGAAATATAGACAATTGTCTCAAATGTTAGGCTAGAAATTTCGGTAGATATGAGGTTACATCAGTACTGTTAAGCAGGAAGCAAATTAATTGTTACATAATATGCATATTCTGTATAGATCTTTATTTTTCTTTAAATAACTATATGCATGACTGATCTTCTCACTGGTGACAGTAATAGAAATCCGTTCTCTATCTATCTACCTTTCCTCTATGTAAATATCACATTAAATATTTATGAAATTTATCATTTGAGAATGAAATGTCAAAGGAAAACAGATGAGATGAAAACTCTTAATTTCTAAAATAAACCATGATTAAGCTGTTAAAACTAAAGAGAGTTAAACAGTTAAATAATAAAAAGGAAAAGAATAAAACAAATAACAACAACAGCAACAACGAAGTATCGAAGTATGAAAATTGAAAGTGCAGGTTGATGCTTTTTGACCTAGCAAACATCTGTAGGTTTAATTTTTAGCCTGTGTACACAATTCATTTCACAGAACAGCCTTCAAATTTATGTCTGTTTCCTTCATGGATATTTTAAAAATAAAAATATGCAGGTTAACAACACCACAGGAATCATCAGTTTAAAAGAAATAGTATCAGATTGAATAGATTGGGATGGGATTAATGAGATCTCTTTCATTCAGATGTGTTTAACTGTTATCCAGAGAAGTGTTCTGCAAATTTTAGCCCTTGGGTCTCACAGATCCCTTTAGCCTGCAGAACAAAGTTGTTTCTTTGTTTGTTTTTTCAAAACCACAGTGGTTTATTTTTTATTTTTTATTTTTTCAGTGGAGTTGGTACATCAATAAGCTACAGAACCAAGGTAAAAATGGTATTTCATATCAGCAACATCCAACTTGACGGTGATTCTTGAAAATGGTACAACACTGAGAACACACACAGGATCAGATCTTCTAGAGATGTGTAGAATTTAGTCTTCTGTGTGCTAGGATAATGTATGCTAGGACAATGAGCACCATGTACAGTTTAACAAGCCTGTCCTGTCCACAGAGCAGTGACTTATCACAGAGAAATCTACAATTATTCTCTCATATGAGACAGGGAAAATTTCTCCCTGTAGAAATTCTTCACAATATCTCTGCCTGTACTGAAATCTAGTTATCTACCTGTCTAACTACCTTATTGTTTGTTTGGTTGTGTGGCTGATTTTTGCTTAAACTGACAGAAGATCCAAAAAACAGTAAAGTCACATAACATATTATGAAGGTTAACAAATGTATCAACTATCTAATCTTAGACAAATTAGTAGACAGTGTATCGCTAGTAATAATGAAGCTATAAAACTGAATGGAAGATATTCAGTACTGTCATACATTCACATAAACATCACAGGAAGCAATACAAAATGTCTAATATTTCAACGTGAAAGCACCTCATGGTAAACATTCCCCACAAAGATGTCATATCGCTATTACAAAGAGACTTTATCATAGGAAGTCCTTCTGTACAGTGAATTGATGACTTTGACAACATTAACACATTAGACAGCATTTTGACCAAACAGTTTTGGTTTACGGAATATCATTATATTCCCTTGTGGTATTCACAAAGCAATAAGAATGTTCCCTATGTCCAAGCAATATGACTACTGTTGACTAAACTATGTACTTTAACTCTGATAAAGCAGAACTTCTCAGAAAATATTTTATTGCAATTGTTTATATTTTTAAGGAAAGAGGAATAAGGTCTCCATTTTTCATTTATACTGGGCTCTATCAGATACTCTATAGCCTGTTGTTATTCAAAGATCACAACTCCTCTGAGAAAAAGTCAGGCGTAATCTTCTACTGGAAATAAGATCAGAATGAAAACGAGGTGCCAGTTTCCAGAGAATATCACTGCTAATGCTAACCATATGTACACTGTTTAATTATAAGGGCATATTGAACAAAAGGGAGATTATAAACTCTGGTCTCTCTGGTGTGGAGTTTGGCTGAGCGGTTCTGTAAATTACTTGTTCCTAGCCACCTTGCTTTTGTTCTCTAGAAGTTAATTTTCCTAAAAATTGGCTTTATGTCTGCACAACTGAAAGTAGTGCATCATATTTACATTAGCTTTTTAATACAATAAAAACTAATTAGAAATACAGCAAATACATGCTAATCCAGATAGCAGCTTCTCATTAATAAGGTAAGATACTTCCATTATTTGTGGTCCTGCCTTCATTTCAGCCAACATTTTTTAGTAGAAGTGCTTCATTCAGCTCTCCTTTCAGAAATTTATTCTAGTTCAGGTAGAAGCACTATGATTTATGCCACCTTTCCCTGACCAGATGAGGAATGAAAGCAGGAGTAATGCATCAAAGGGTCTCTTCTTTTCATTCTCAGGGTAAGTTGTAATTGCTTCACAATATGACAAAAATTTCTACAAAACTTTATAGTTACAGCAACATTACTCTCAGTAGACTGCAGTGCTCTTGGTCTGTAAAAGGAGAGGTTTGCTAGGTCAGAGAAGACGATTAAGGGAAAGGGGTCTTGATTACAGAGCTACTTAATACTGTAAGTCCTCTGGGACTCTATTATTCCTTTCATATTTTTACTATGTGAAGGAGTATAAAGGGTCAAAGCTATATTAAACTGAGCAATTTAATTCTACCAGCGGTGGTGTACTAGAAATTCTAAATGTTTGTCAGAGACAAAGCAATACCAAACACAGGAAACGCTGATAATAATGGGAAAAGGCAGAATGCGGTCAAAGGGAAAGAAAACTTAACTTTATGGCTGATTCTTTGGCATTTGCAGAACTGTACAGAATATGTAGGAAAAGACCTAGCAGGTTATGGAATGTGAGTTTTCTAGGTAGTCATTCAGCTTCATATGAATTTCAAAATAGTCAGCAATAGTGACATTAAGTTCTTGGGAATGAATTCCAGACAAATGAGTGATAATTGAGGTGGCTTTTCAGTAGATATTCTACTCAGTTACCTATAGGATCACCAAAGGACAATATGAAATGCAGATGTTGCCTGACACCAGCTGCAAGAATACCCATCTTACCCAATTCATATGCTTGTATTAAAGATGAGTTTACAGAGATTTATAGAAAACAAAAGAGTGAAAAACACTGAAATGGAGGTCTCTCCTTGCTGAATCCTGCCTTAAGTGGTCACCTCCTGGTCATGTAAGTGGAAGGGACAATCTGGGTCTAAGTGTCTTGATTTGCTATTACTGAACTACTAAAAGGGAAAGATGAGCTGAGCAGGAGGTGGAGCTGTTTTGAAGACTTTCATCTGGTTTCCAAGGAAACCATTTTTCAGTTACTTGCCTGTTCAGCACATCTGGTTCATTTGGACTATGGCATTTTGAGAGTGATGAATGTGTTGTGGGAAAAACGAATGAGAAAATAGTTTAAAGAATAAATGGGATGGAAGCAACATAAAATTTTTTACAAATATACAGCTATGTTTTCCTTCTCCTCTTTCTTCCTCTCCTCCCAATTTTCCAAATAAAAAATTCTGGATAATATTTTTTCTAAGTTTTGTGATGCCTTAGAAAGTCAAGGAAGCCCAATCCCCCATAGTAGAGGCAGATAGCCAGTGTCTCTGTATATTAGTATTCCTGGCACAAATAATGATCATTGATTCAAGTGTCTACTTCAGAAAAAGAACAAAAAACCAAAGGGAAATGGAAATTTGAATTAAAAGCAAACAAACAATATATTTATATGTTTGCAGACAACATCCTGTCATTCTCAAACAAATAAACATTTTGATCATCTAGACAAACTAATAAGATAAAACATGACTATTATTTCATCAGGTAGTCTAATATATGAACAACACTTTTAAGCAAAGTTTGTATGACACAAATTTGGAAGAATCTACTCTTGTTATTGTCAGTGTTAACTTACTTTGCTTGATGCAAATCCCACTGAAATCAGTGGGAATTTTCTATGATTTTGCAACAAACTTTAGCTTAACTATCTTGTTTCACAGAATAATATCGATTGTTTTTTTAATGCACCTTGTTGTATGTGTAGAATACAGCAAAAGGTACAAAAGAGACAGAGCGTGAGACTATTTCCCTTTTATGGAAACTGATAAAATAGTTAAATACAATGGAAAGCTCCCAAAACAGGACTCTTGGGAAATGTAGAGACTGGAAGCTGTCTTCGACAGAAAGATCACAAAATGGTAGAGTTCTCAATTCCTGATGAAGTTAGGAGAGGGCCCAGCAAAACTGCAACCTTGGATTTTGGGAGGGCAGACTATGAACTGTTCAGGACCCTGGTAGGGAGGGTCCCTTGGGATTCAGTCCTGAAGGATAAAGGGATCCAGGAAGGCATATCACCCTTCAAGAAGGAAGTCTTAAAGGCCCAAGAGCAGCCTATCCCCTGTGCCACAGTTTGAGCCAATAGGGAAGAAGACCAGCAGGAATGAATAGGGAACAATTTCAGAGGCTCCAGGATGGAAAGGGAATTTACCTACCGTGAAAGAAGAGACAGACAACTCAGGGAGAGTACAAAGAACTTCTTTGTTAGGATATTCAGTGAGAAAATTAGAAACGCAAAAGCCCTGCTGGAACTCAACTTGGCTGTTGGGGTAAAACTCCACGTGGACTGCCATGTGTCCACGGGGCTGGATGAAATCTAACCAGTGGTGCAGAGGGAGTTGGCAGAGGTCATTACCAAACCACTTTCCAACATCTAACAGTGTTCCTGGTCAACTGGAGAGGTTGGAGGTCAGAGGATCGGAGGCTAGCCATTGTGGCTCCCATCTACAAGAAGGGTTATAAGGAGGACCTGGGGAACTACAGGCCCATCAGCCTTACCATGGTGCTGGAGAAAGTTATGGAACAGATCATCTTGAGTGCGATGACATCACATGTGCAGGACAGCTGGAGGCTGGCTCAGAGAGCTTGGGTTCATGAAAGTCAGGACCTGCTTGACCAACCTAATCTCTTCCTATGATCTAGTGACCTGCCTGGTGACATAGTCTACCTAGACTTCAGTATAGAATTTGATATTGTCTCCCACAGTATTTTCCTGGAGAAGGTGGCAGCCCATGGCTTGGACAAGTACACTCTTTGTTGGTTAAAGAACTGGCTGGAGGCCCAGAGAGTGGTGGTGAATGAAGTTAAATCCAGTTGTTGATCAGTCATGGGTGGTGTTCCTCAGGGATTGGTATTAGGCCTGTCCTGTTCAGTATCTTCACTGACGATCTGGGTGAGAAAATTGAGTGAGCCCTCAGTAATTTTGCAGCTGACACCAACCTGAGAGGAAGTGCCAATCTGTCTGGGTGTAGGATGACTCTATAGAAGGATCTGGACAGGTTACATGGCTAGGCTGTGGCCACTGGGATGAAGTTCAACAACACCAACTGTCAGGCCCTGCGCTGTGACCACAACAACCCCAGGCAACCTCATGAGCATGGGGCAGAGTGGTTGGAATACAGTGTAGAAGAAATATATCTCTAGACATTGGTTGATGCTTGTATGAACATGAGCCAACAGTGTCCCCAGGCGGTCAAGGAGGCCAATGGAATCCTGGCTTATATGAGAAATAGTGTTGCCAGCACAAGCAGGGAAGTGATCATCCCTCTATATGCAGCTCTGGTGAGATGACACCTTGAGTACCGTGTTAAGTTTTGGGCCTCACACTACAAGAAAAATAACAAGGCCTTGGAGTGTGTTCAGAGAAGGGCAACAAAGCTCATGATAGGACTGGAAAACAAGTCTTATGAGGAGTGGCTGAGGGAACTGGGTTTGTTTAGTCTGAAGAGTATGAGGCTCAGGGGAGACCTTATATTTCTGTACAACTACCTGAAAGGAAGCTGTGAGTTGAGCCATAGAAGTTGGCCTCTTCTCCCATGTAATTAGTGATGGAATTTGATGGAATAGTGTCAAGTTGTACCAGAGGAGATTCAGATCAGACGTTAGGAAAGACTTCATTTCTGAAAGAGTGATTAGGCACTGGAGCAGGCTGTCCCGGAAGGTGATGAAGTCACCATGTTTGGAGCTGTTCAAAAACATTTAGATTTTGTACTGAGGGACATGGTTTAGTGGGAAATATTTGTGGTAGGTTGGATGGTTGGACTGGATGATCTTTTCTAACTTTGGTGTCTCTGTGATTCTCTGATCTAGTCCCAACCCCCTGTTATAGACAGGGACACCTCCCACTACAGTAGGTCACACAAAACCCCATCCAGCTTGATCTTGCATGCCTCCAGGGAGGGAACATCCATAACATCTGTGGGTGATGTATTCCAGTATCTCACCACCCTCACAGTAAAGAATTTCTTCCTGATCTCTACTCTAAACTTACTCTCTTCAGTTTAAAGCCATTTCCCCTCATCCTGTCACTACATACTTTTATAAAAAGTCCCTCCCAACATTTCCTTTAGCTCCCCAATCAGGTACTGGGAGGACACTATAATGTCCCACCACAGCTTTCTCTTCTCCAGGCTGAAGAACCCCAGTTCTCTCAGCCTGTCCTCACAGGGAAGGTGCTACAGCCCTCTGATCATCTTCATAGCCCTTCTGTGGACCCATTTCAGCAGCTTGATGTCCATCTTGTGTTGAGAGCCCCATAATGGGACACAGTACTCTAGGTAGGTTTTCATGAGAGCAGAGCAGAGGGACAGAATCACCTCCGTCAACCTGCTGGTCATGTTTCTCTTGATGCAACCCAGGATACAGTTGGCTTTTTGGGCTACAAACACACATTGCCAGCTCATGTTGAGTCTTTCATCAGCTGACACCCCCAAATCCTTCTCCTCAAGGCTGTTCTCAAGCCATTCCTTGCCCAACCTGTATTGCAAGATTGGAGGAAATCTCTCTTTTACACATTGAGAGAAGTTAAGGCATAAGATGCAAAAGAAAGAATTTAATGATCACTGTTGAGGATGAATAAAACTCACACATGACATTCCCCAAATGTTTTTAATGGCTTTGATGAATGTCTTCTAGTGAACTTTGAGTTTCTGTGGTCATTGGAGCACAGCTTTCTTGAGTAGCCAAATGCCATGCTTCTGTTGAGAAAATCCTTGAGGATCTAAAAACACTGAATCAGTGAACAAAAAGATAACAGACTTCACTGTAGATATGTGTAAGGTTCCTAGGGATAATCAAAACTGTACTTACAGGATTCTGGGTTTGTAATGGCATTTGTACCTTGGAATTATCACTAACTTGAAATCATTAGTTTACTACAATGATATTGTCAATAGCCAGGAACATTCTCATGGAAATCAGAATGTGTAGAAAGGCATGGGTAAATTATGTCATTCTGATGTTCTACAAATGATGTTATGCATTTCTCTTTTTTACATCATCACAAAGATAAAGTAAAGCTAAATTAAAAAAAAAAAAAAGATTGAAGAAAAAGGATACAGAGATACAGAGCACTAAATGACAGAGGGATGACAGAAGGAAGAGAGCTAAATAAGGAGAAACTGAAAAGACTGCAGTTTTTCCATGGAAAAGGGAAAGGCACAGACAATGTATGACTAAGATTAGCATAGTCAGGTGAAGCATAAGGTAAATACAGAACAGTTATTTGGCAAATATTAGAATTAGTGGGCAAAAGAAGAAAGATATCAGTGGAGGAGATCATTTTTAAACAGATGATTTACTGTTTTATATGATCAGGAATAACCTTCACGTATTTGTTGCCACAGAAAGTTATTAAGATAAATACCATCAAAAGGTTCATATATGGATGAGACAAATTTATGGCAAATTAGTAATAAGTACGATAATAGAATGGATTCTGTTGGAAGGTACATTAAAATCATCAGGTTTCAATAGCCCTGCCCAGCAATCCATCCAACACAGCGTGACAGTGCACTCTGTACCTCTCTCCACGCAGCCTGGTTCTTATATGCAAGGCCTAATGCACACAGTGAAGTACAAAAGGCCTTGTCCTTTGCACTAATAACAACCAAGGTTTCACCACCAGTGCTGAGGCACTTCGTAACAGTCACCAGGTTCAATAGAACCAACTCTAAGTTGTATGACTATGTGTCAATCATGTTACACTATAAGTAGAAAGCAGCCTAAGAAACCATTTGAGAGTTTTTATTGCAAGCAGCTGGCTGCACATCAGAATCTCCCCTTGAATAGGGACACAGCTCAAGGTTACTTAATACCTGCACAGAGATTCACTTGGGACGTGGTTACACTTTGCCAACAGATTCTCAGTAAGTCTTTTACTGTTTTTAGGCTATACCAGCTTAGCTAAGATTTGATCTTGGATTCATGGCTTAGTAAGGACCTGTTGGGCAAACTGAGAGCAAAGAAAGTTACAAGCAGGCTTCAGAAACAACTGCATGTCACCGGGGAAGAATACAGGGCTGCTGTCAAGGCTTGCAGATGTGGGATCAGGAAAGGTGAGGCACAGGCAGAACTGATCTTGGCAAGGGATGCTAAAAACAATAAGACATTCTACAGGTACATTGTCCAGAAGAGACAGGTCAAAGCAACTGTATCTCCTTTGGTAAATGTAAAAGGAGAACTGGCTTCAACAGATGAAGAGAAGGCTGAGGTACTGAATGAGTTCTTTGCCTTGGTCTTCAGTGGCAGCCAGAATTCTAATATTTCTCACATCCCTGAACCCTGCATCCCTAAATATCTAGGTGGGGACTGGGGGAGTAAATCCCCCTCTACTGTAAGGGCAGAGCAAGTCCAAGGTTACCCCATGAGACTGAATGCGTACAAGTCTATAGGGCCAGATGGCATGCATCCCAGGGTTCTGAAGGAGCTGGCTGAGGTAGTTGCTGAGCTGCTCTCCATCATATTTGAAAAGTTGTGGCTGTCAGGTGAAATCCCTGGAAAAAGGGTTATGTCACTTCCATTTATGAGAAAGAGACCAAAGAGACCAGGGAAGTACAGGATGATGACTCTCACCTATGTGCCTAGGAAGATTGTGGAACAGATCCTCCTGGATGACATGCTAGATTACATGAGGAATGTGTGCATGATCCCAGACAGGTAGCATGGCTTCACCAGGGGAAGATCATGCCTGACCAATCTGGTGGCCTTCCATGATGGGGTGATGGCACTGGTGGACAAAGGGAATTCAATTTATATTAACTACATCAAGTCTTAAAAAAAAAAAAAGAAAAAAGAACAAAAAAAGAAGGAGAACTGGTCTATGTAAAAGTAGACTTAATCTGCCAGTTTATATCCTGAAAGCTATGAGATGAAGACAAAAATTATTTTCTAATGAGCTGCAGCTTTATGCATCTTCTGGAATCATTGCATTTCTATAACACTATACATATGATATCAAATAAATTATTAGGCTTATATGAGACATTGACAAATACTGTTTGACACTGAAATGTGCTGAAAAGAATGTGTAAAACTCTAGAATTTTCAATAAAATTATTATAAATTAACAACGCATACAAAACTAGGACTTATGATTGGGCTACTTGCAGTGTTTGAGAGTTTTAAAATAATTTTTATAAAGAAAACACCTGGATTTTTATTTTCTGAATAAAACAAAATTTCAACATATTTCCCAACACTCTATCTAGGTGAAGTACAATGAATGCGAAAGGAAGCATTTTACGAATTAAAAAAAAAAAAAACAAAAAAAAAACTAATGGTAAAGTTAAAACCACAGTTTCACAGAAATCTTATTGGTAGCTAGATGTAACTTAGTTGAAAGCAAAAAGATAGATGGCGTGCTTGTCCATGCTGCTAGGATACAAAACTAGAAGTACACAACTTATTTAATTAATAGCATTTTACCATTTTAATCTGCTATTTAGCTGTCATTTAGATGTTGGGATTCCAAGTACATTTTAACATGTAGGATTCTAGTATTGACACAAGATTAGGCTACCCTTTGGAGTACTTGATTTTTGTAAAGCAAAAAAAATAAAAATTTTTTCAGAGAAAAAAAAATCAGCTTGGAGCTGGAGAATAATGCAAAGTTAGGTGACAAACTTTTTTTTGTTTTTTTCTTTATTTTGGGTTTATTTTATTATTATTACTATGATTATTTACTTTGTTTTTAAGACCTGCAACTCACAGTGACAGAAAGCAGAAAGTTTTGGAATTTAGATGAGGAACACATAGTTCTCATTTCAGAGTAGAAGATTGTTACATACAAATGTGATTCTATACACTGTCACACTTGTCCACTTTTGATATTTTTATCTCTTTAAAATCTGTGTTTTGGAATCATGTTTGAAAACAGTATACAGATGAGAATTCACAAATGTGTTATAGAATCTTCACTGAAGCTGAAAAAATATATGCTTCCCATGCAATGATACTCATTTGTAAATTTATTCTTAAATAAATAAATAAGTTATCTAACTGTAACTAATTTCACAAGTGCTATGCATGCTCTTTAGTGGATGCAGAACTTTTCTTCTGTAATTCGCAAGTTTTCTTTTCTAAATGAAAGGGCCTGAGAGACAGGGAGAGCGGAAATATTCTGAAGGAGTAATTGCCATCCACTCACAATACAAGAATGCTTTCTCTAATATAGCACATTCCACAGTTCTCGATATTACAGGTGTGGTTCTTTTTCTTGACTTAATTTCATCCAGAGAACTCTAAAGCAAACTGTATTTTCTTTAACTACTAAAATATCAAAGTTAAATAAGTTATAAGATATGTAGTCTATCATCATTTTCCATGAAGATATTGGCTCCCATCCTTTCCTTCTCTCATCGGTAAAGAAGCTTGATTTCTTAAGTCTGGTTATGGTTATTTAGGCTACTTTTCTATGCCACTGAGAAGGAAATTTTGGATAATAGAGGTGTCAGCGTACTCAATCAGAAAAAAAAAAAAATCTATTTAATTATGGTAAAGATTATTTAGTTATACAGAATATTTCCTCAAATTCCAGACAGTTACCATAAAAGATGGCATATAAGCACCAAGCTGACTATTTTTCTATAAGAACATTTTGGTTTTGGCTTATAGTCTCACTAAAACTAAACGTGATATCAGGCAAGAAGTCACTCTCAACTCACACTGCTCATCTTCCTCAATAACTGCATATTTATTTATATGCTTCAAGGAATCGTCCTGTCATTCTGTTAATATTGCTGGAAAAGCTGTAAATGTTGAGATGAGATGAATGTGAGGCAAATAAACAAGGGAGGGATGAAATAATAATAATAATAATAAAATCTACAAAGGCTTAAGACTTCCAGCTAAACAAAATTTCTATGAACATTACAATTCCTGACAGCTGCATGAACAAGAATCTACAGTGGCAGTAGCCAATACTATACAACACTGAACCATGTAATTTACATCTTAGACAAATTAAATGTAGTATAATGGTTTAGCTTCCAGGCAACAATACTATTAAATTTGCTGCAGCAGATTATGACATCATCTGAAACCCCAGGATACACTTTCAAGCCAGATATTGTGCTCGTAATATGTACTGCTTTTCTGGTTAGTTCTCACTTAATTCATTGCAAGGATTATATTTTTCATTGACTGCATGTGACAGGCAAAAATATGGCTACAGAATGTCTATTAGCCAAATAAATGTCGCTTGTTGAACAACAGTGATGTTTTTCTTAGGACAAATGCATGCAGAGATAAATAAATAACTTCTTATCACTCAAACAATACATGAAAATATTGTTAATGTCTTCTCCTGACTTCTCTTATCCAAGATATTATTTCTTTCATATGCTATGATTTGCCAATGCATGCTTCTGAAATATCTATTCTTTTAAAACCCTGCTAATGTTGAATTGCATACTAATTCATCCTGGCACCATGAAGAAGAAACTAAAGGATTAGGATGCAAGGTAAATAAAGGGATTGTGCATAGAAATTCAGAAGACTACCCTAGATGGAAGTGAAAGCATGAACTGTCCCTCTTGATAAAACACATAGGAGGGTGTTCTAAGATCAGGGCATCACTGCTTCAGCTCCTCAAGCATTACTTCTCTGATGGTCTGTCAAAAGTAGTTCCACACCATGAATATTTCAAAGTAGGTATAGCAAACTGTGGTAAACTGAATATTTCTGTAGTGGGAAGAGTAACGATTAACATTATTTTTACCTAAATGTTTGTATATGCTTGGCTAGTTACACAAGCACTCATTGACTCTATTCAGGGAGTAATGTAGACCATTAACGTAAAAAATCAAGACAATATATCTTGTTTTCTTAAGGTTAATATTCAGAAGTGTCTAAAAGGAGCAGCTTCTATCTCAACAGATTTGTCATCTTCATATACTGGTTTTATGCCATAAATTGCATAAGAAATTTGTATATTGTTCCAAATTGCACACGTCTGTATCTCTGCATGCAGCAATATCTGTGACAGGTGTTATGTGATCATACATGTAAAATTTCTAACAGTTAACTCAATCACATAAAATTTCCCTTTATGTCCATAATTAAAATTTCAACTTAAACACTGAGCTGACTTATACTAATATAACAACAATTTTTAATACATACATATGTATACTATATATCTTTGAAATACTACATTTCTGTGAAGATGTCAAAGCCTGTTCTCCAAGTAATGAAGCCGAGAATCAAAACAATTTCTTCTCCCTCTGTACCCTCCTTTTATTTGATAAAATAAGTGTCACAGCTGATTTAAAGAACAGCATGTTACAAACACATGGTGTGAATAAGCAAAAATTAGTTACAGGCAACATTTTCTTCTGATAATAGAAGAGCTATATTTTCTACATTTAGTAGTCTTTTCCTCTTGATTTTAGCATTTGCATCGACCACCAGCCCAAAAACTTTCCTAAGATGATTTTTGTTTTATTTTTCTGTGGAGTTTCAGGGTGACTTTATACTGAAAAATCTGGTAAAACTTGTTCACTGGTAGATAGATTAAGTAGATTGTTCTTCTTAATTCTCACTGAAAAATGGACATTCTAGCAATATCTGCTCTTTAAAGATTCATAATTTACTAAGACACTGCTCAGGCTAATAGTTTATGTCTTTTGATAAAACCATCCCTATATTATTGATAACACCAGGTGGATGTTCCATATCTGTTAGATATGGGAATGTTATTCATACCTCATGGAAATAAAAAAAAAAAAAGAGATGCAGACTTACTTTTTCATTCTGAAGGCATGAGTATTTTCTCTTTTTATTGAATATAATGACATTTACCACTGCCTTTTGAAAGATCTCAGTGTTGTGACTAAAAAGGTGTGAGCCTAGAGATTAGACATAGGTCAGTACTCTGAAACTACATAGATTTTGATTTTACATTGACTTTAGTAGTGTTGTCATCTGTTCTGTCTTCTTAACATGATTATGATTAGGATTATATTCCTTCAAATAAATGTGTAATTTCCTACATAGGTAACAACACTGGTAACACAGATACAGGTATTTTTGATTGTTTATTTTATATGTATGTATACATCAGCTCTTGGATTCACTTAGGTATAGAGACTAAGGGAGAAAGAAACATTCTGAATATGGTTGTAAACACAGGCTACAGATTTTCCATGTAATTTCTGACAGGCAGAACTGCTTTTTTATAAATAATTACTGTTTTCAGTGTCAGAAGTCTACAGACCCAGACATTATCAGCATTAAACAAGTTTAGCAGAAGCTGGTCTCTTTTTCTTCCATGTGTCTGACCAGTTTCAATGTCTTCATTCATTTAACCAGCTAGATAAATGTAGATATATTTCCCTCCCTCAGTGCTCGCTGTCAGAGTATTTTATCAAATATGCCTTGCCATTTGTCACTGAAAAGGTAACAGTTCACTCTGTCAACAGTTTGTCTTTTGTACATAGTATTCTGAAAATAAAGAAACCTTCAAATTTAGCCATAGACTAATGGCATTTTGTAGTCACGCTCACCAGTGTGATTGTTTGCTCTTGTGACAATTTTCTATCACAAAATCATAATTTTTTTCTAGTTAGCAGCAGTAATAGGGATGTAAGCAGATGTATTCACATTGTTGTGTGCCTGAGATTCTGTTACTAATGTGTTGACTTCTACTGATAGTGTTAAGAAATCACTCCTGCTAAGTTCACAACTACTGTTAACTTTATTTGGTGACTTGCAGTCATATCTCTATATATCATACATTCAGGAGAGTGGTCCTTCCAGGTAGAAATATCCTGAAGATATGCTTTCGGAAATTTAAATATTTAGATTATAGGTAACCTAACAAAAACCTTACCCTTTAGTGCCCACTGGATCTTCAGTATTAACTGTCATGCTTTGCAAATCCAGTCCTACTGCACTGTACCACTTGGTTAAAAAGATATGAACTAAATTTTCCTGTAAAAAGAAAGATAAATTGATCTCTGTATTGAACTGCTCTTATTAACTGCTCTTGATGATTCAAGCAATTGAAAAGGCTTGTATGTGCAGCTTGTGACAGAAGGTCAGGTTTCTAAAGCTCCAGAAATGAGTTTGCACAGGAGGAGGTGGTGCAGAGAGGGCAGAAGATGGGCCACTTTATTCTGGAAGTTGAAAGAAGCAGCCTTCTACTGAAAAAAAAAAAAAAAAAAAAAAAAAAAGAGAGAGAGAGAGAGAGATCCACCCTCTACTACAACGGCCAGGATGAAGCTGACACACAGAAAGAAAGATCAAAACCATTCCAGCTGGATGTATGCATTCAAACAAACCTGATGGGGAGTGAAAGAGCTACCCAAACTTTTGGTTGCAGGGAATTCAAGAATCTGAAAGCCACTCTAGGTACTAGGTGGTACAAGGTGGCTGTCTTATATGAAAGCATGCCCAGCTCGATTAAACTGTCAAGCAAGTTGCCAGGCATGAGAAAAATTGTCAGCTTAATATCCAGGAACTGGAGAGATAGGTGGTTCCAAATAAATGTAACAATATTCAACAAGTCCAAATGCAGGGTGCTATGCATGGGTTAGGGAAATGTTAGACATATTTACAAACTATGAGAAGAAATTGTTGAGAACAGCCCTGCTGGGAAGGACTCAGGCATTCTGGTAGTTGAAAACAAATGACATGAGTCAGCAGTGTGCACTTGCAACCCAGAAAGCCAACTGCGTGCTGAACTTCATCAAGAGTGGTGGTGAGCAGGGCAAGGCAGGTAAACACTGCCTTCTACTTTGAGTTTGTGAAGCTTTACTTTGAGTACCGTGTCCAGCTCCTGGGCCTCCAGTAAAAGAAGGATGTTCAGCTTTTGGAGTGAGTCCAGGGAAGGGCCACAGAGGGGATCAGAGGACTGCAGTAGCCCTCCTATGAAAAATCTGAGGGAGCTGTACTTGTTCAATCTGGATAAGAGAGATCTCCAGGGAAACTTTTCTGAAATGTTTCACTATTTTAAAAGGAGCTTATAAACAAGATAAAGATGAGCTTTTAGCACAGTCTGATAGTGATAGGACTAAGCAAATAGGGAAAAATTAGATTAAATTTCAGGAGGAAACTTTGTACTCAGATGGTGGTGAACCAGTGGAATATTACCCAGAGAAGTTTTGGATGCCCCTTCTCTGGAGGTATTCCAGGCCAGGTTGCATGGAGCGATGGGTAACCTGATTTAGAGGATGGTAACTCTTTTTATGGCAGGGAAGCTAAATCAAGACTGTCTTTAAGATCCTTTTCAAGTCAGGCTATTTTATGATTCCCCGATTCTATGAGTTTGTTGTTGTTTGTTTGTTTGTTTGTTTCAGCTGCTACTGTTATCTAATTACAGCTAATGCATCCATTTTTGTACTATGATTAACAAGCTGAGTATAGTTTGTGCATAGATGTAAACATAACATTTGTAGAAAGGCATGTAATTCAGAAAAGCATAGGCTGTTGCAATCATGGCAACAAAATCTCCAGCAAGACAGTTATTTTTTATCTGAATTGAAATCAGAATTAACACAGAATTAATACGAAATTCATGACTGTTCCACCCTTACCATTTGTCCATCCACATTTTTCTGTATAGTATCAAATTCCCAGTTATTAACACAATAATAATAATAATAAATATATCCAAGAAGCGGAAAATAATTACGTTAACTCAATTTACTCTCAGACAGGTAGTATCTTTGTAGCCTATTGCATAAATACTACTAGTCAATGAAAATTGTCTTCTCATTAAAAGAGAAACTTAAACATTGATAAGAGACTGTTATTGTCCATAAAGTCGCTTTTAAGTGAGCTGAAAAGAGGTTCAAAAGCAGAGAAATATAAACATCGAAAGCAATGGTCATAAGCAAAACCCAAATATGTGATCTTTTTTTGCCCTAAGTCTCCTAGTAATTTCTTCCCTCAATGGAAGTGACATGGCACACTAATTCTGTGGGGTTTTCTTTTCCCTTATTCCACTTGTTTTTTATAGCCTTTGATATTCAAACTGATGTTTACTAAAGCCAGTGAGTTGATTAATAGGTGTTTTATACATCTGGTATTTCCTTATGAAAGACTGGTGAACTTATTTCAATTATCATACCACCAGTGAGGATGCAATCTGTTCAAAATGGCTGTTTACGAATGGCTGCTTTGGGTAATGGCTGTTTTCTTAGTGTGAGAAATAAAATATAATATTATTAAACAGAGATATGCAGAAAGATGTGTCAACTTATCCATCTTCTTGATGTTTATAGGCTTAATTTTTTATAATGTTTATTTTATTTTATGGGACCAAGCATTAAAGTATCGTTCATCTGAAAGGATCTAATTTCTTCTATTTTTTGTTTTAATGTCTTCAAATATTAACATCCACAAATTCATATGCAATCAGTACAGAAAACCTTTGGTAAGAACTCTATCAATTCTGTTTAGGCAAATGTGTTATGAGAGAGATAATGAACCAAGGATGCATTTCTGTTTATTTGTTTTTTTGTTTAGGTGAGATATGAAAGATTTTATCCACAAGGCTAAAGCTGTTTTATCTTCCAGGTTGTTTTGTTTTGTTTTGTTTTGTTTTAACAAGCCATCTGTAAAAAAAAGTTTCAAAATACTGCCTGATAGACAATCTCAACTCATAGGTGGGAAGGCACAAGGTGCATATGTAAGACAGTACAGATGAAAGGGAGATATTAATGTTGTGAAGATTTTGCATATGAAATAATCAGCATGTATCTTAGATACATCAAAAAGTGTCAGAAAACACCACAACACAAATTTATCCTTCTACATTTCATTAAAAAAATACCCAACTATTTTTGGAAGCAGAAACTATCATATAGTACCTTTCTAAGCCTCATTAAATAATAGTTTTTATGGCTAAATATATCAGAACACTTCCATAAACGATTTATACTTTTTTCTGTTTCAGATACTCAAATATTTAATTCTATAATATGAAGATTTGTCTTTCTATTAAAACAATTTTGGCAAACATGAGAGAAAAGCATATTTCTTCAAATCATGAAAGGATGCTGAAAATAGGAAGTCTTGTAGGAATGTTAAAAGCTGTAAAAATTAAAGAAGGAAGATGAATACACAATTTCCAACTGTAGATACTCCCACTGAGTGGAAATTTCTTGCAACTGCCAGTACAGACTCCAGTACTTCTGAGAAAGCTAGTTCACATTTAAAAAAATATCAAAAGGGAATGCTTCCTTTATTATCTTCTTTCTGATCCAGAAAAAATTAAGTAGATCGGCTGGTTTAATACCCCTGTGTATTTTCACCGGGATAGTACATAAATCTTGCATACTACCACTGATTTCTCCTTTCTTGGAGTAATTGGCAGCTTTTACCAGCTGTAGCTCCTCAGAGTAAATATAGTTGTAGTTCTGTAACTGTTTTGATATTACCCTTCAAATAACTTCTTTGGTTTCTCACCAGCACTTTAATAGAAAGTATTAACTGAGGATTTTTCATGAAGGACTGTAATTCTAGTTACCTAAGATTGAATAGTATAATAATAATAATAATAATGATAATGATAATAATAATAATTTAAGAACCCACAACAAACAAACAAACGTCAAAATAAACCAACACAGAGAACACACTAAACCAAGTAACTCTGAATTCTGCCTTTAGATTTAGTTCCAGTTCTGAAATTATTCCATACAGTTATAATGGGCCAGTTTTATTCAGATAGCCTCACTTACTACACTAATGTTTTCCTGAACTGCAACATCTCCAGATAGAAAGGCTGTCCAAAATGGTATCCTTCTGACTGAGGGTTTTTTGTTGTTGTTGTTTTGTTTTTTAAATATGAAATGAATGAGATTTTTTGTTTTATACTGCATAGCCAAACATGCTGAAAGGGCAAAGAAGGAAGATAAATAAGACTATTTAAAAACAAGTGGTGAATTGAATTCATTAAACTTATTTTTTGAAACAATTTAATGAAGAAAAATACTAATTATGGTATTAAAATCTAGATTCCAAGTAGTAATTAAAAAGACAGTTGCTATGCAACCAAAAGTATTTTTGTGATAGAGTACAGAAATATATTTGTTAAGTATTCTGGTGTTTTGTTTTGACCTTTTTCAGTCACACACCTGCCCAGATTGTCTATATAAATACATTTTTTTAGAATGATAACTTTAAAAATACATACAGGATTAATAAAAAAAAAAAAAAAAAAAAAAAAAAAGGTTTATTTAATTCAGTTAATGACTTTTATCATGTTTAAAAGGTTAAGAGCAAGGAATTTATGAGATAAAAATAAATACAGACATAGGTGTATATGTATATGATCATGTATATGATTTGTATTCTGGTATGGCATCAGCTGGAAAGGATTAGCTTCTGTCCCAAACACAGGGACTGATCCTATAAGACATGGAACATCAATTTTTATAGTGTAGTGTATGAGCTAATCTTGCCCCATTGTGGAGGTCTTAAATTGTTAAATCCCTTAATGTTATCAAAAAACACAAATAGCTGTTGGTTATAACTGAGGGCAACTTTTAATTATTCTGGAAAAGTGATATGTAATTTTGCTTGTCCTGGTGTACCTAGACTAAGATGCAGCTTCATTTCTATTAGAATTTCAACATTTCTACACAAGAAGATCTCCACTGTGATCAACTGATACTGATAAAAGGGGAAGGGGAGACCAACGTATAGTTAATCATTGACAAAGAAATTTCATGTCATGGGATATGTATATTTTTATAAAGAGGCATATGTACATCCAGCATATTCATATGGTCCTCTGATATATTCTCTACAGGTGGAGAATAACAAAATCCATTGGCTCAGTGTGCTGTGAAAATAGGAGGGAGATCTATTTTGCTGGATCGGAAGGCCTCTACTTCATGGTTAATGCACAGTGCCTGACAACTTGGTATTTCTTTGCTGTGAGATACTCCTGCCTGTATCCTTCATTTCTCAGTCATATGAACATCCTGGACATTATTTACATTAGGTCCCATTAGTCCTGCATTTCACTAATACCATGAAAATAACAGGAAATTTGAACTGGATCTAACTGTCTGGCCTCTCACCAGTGCTGTATCACATTGCTACCCTGTTCCCAGGAGCAAAGAATTTGCTCTCTGTCACTCTATAATGACCTATGAGCAGAAAGACATATAAGAATTTGTACACCACAATACAATTATAGTAGTAATCTAAGCAGAAATGCTGTTAAAAATAGATGCATTCTTTTTCCTTTCCAGAAACAAACATTGTTAGAAAGATTTAATCCTTTAACAATACACTAAGATACTACCTTTGATTGAAATTTTCTCTTGTTTGGGATAGTTCTCTAAAATGAAGTGAAAAATTATCTTTTACAAAATATATCAGATTAATTTCCTGGATGATAGACTGTGCTCATCATAACTCAATATGCTCACTAAAAAACAAATTCACATATGTTAGTAAAGAAGTGACCTATCATTGAAAAAAAAAAAAACCAACAACAAAAAACAAGCAATTCTTGCACTTATCCTACACTTACATGTTTTTATTTGTCTTACAGTTCTTAATAATCATTCTTGAGTATAGCCACAATAAAAATATTTTTGATATATGATAGTAATGAAGGAAGAGCATAACGCAGGGCTGGGATTGTTCTACTCTCTGTAAAAAGGGTAAAAAAAAAAAAAAAAAAGTACAGTTGATTTTCTCTATTATATGCTCATAAGTGTGCATTTCTATTAAAGTCTATTCAGAAAGTGCTTTACAGCATATCTGAATCACGTCAGAGGCAATGTTGATGTCTAGAATAGCAGTACGTACAGTATTTTCACAAGGTGGAAGTTGTGCATAAAAGAATTCTTGGGCTATAAAATTTTTTAAAAAAAGAAAAACATCCTGTAAAATAAACATCTCACTCAAATAACCAAACTGCAAAAAACAAAGAGGTTGATAAAAAAGGCCAAAATTACATCAAGAACAGAAAAGATATTATGAATGAGGAAAAAATACACCTTTTGTCTATGGAGATGTTAAATCATAGCCTCTGCAAGTGTCCCTGGCTATCTTTTATCAGCGTAGTAAGTTTGCTCTAAATGTTTGACATATTGCAGAATGTAATCTAGATTGCATAATTCCACACAGCCATAAACATATCCCAAAGACTTGAAGATCCACAACAGAAGTTAAATACTATGAACATTGTCTACCTTTGTTTTAAGTAAGTTATTGATGGGTTAGGATTACTTAATATAGTACAGCACTCCAAGTTATTACCATGGTACTGAAGTTAAAAATTTACTTCAAAACATCTGTGTTAAAAAATCTATTTTTCTTCAGGCAACTCCACTGAAACAAATGAATTTCTCAACACTGTAATGTAAATTAATAAGGGTATCCAGCACTGAAAATGATCTTAATTATGCTTAGTGTGTAATTTGAGGTAAACACTGTTTTTTTGCAAATCTGTCTAGATAAATCAGGTTCAGCACCACCATTACCCTGTAGCACCACCTTCTATCCAGTTTGGCTTATAGGAAAATACAGAGGTCTTGCAAAGACAAAATTGAGTTCCATCGCTCACTCATTACAGCTCTTTAAAGACTTCCTGTCATCATGAGACCCAGATCATACTTGAAAAACAACATACAGGAAAATGTAAAATATGGCATCATGCTTTGGAATTATTGGAAAACCAAGAAACATAATTGTCTATTTCTACATAAGCATTTTATCCAACAAACCACCTGTAAGAAGTGGATCATAAAACTTCACTATTAAGCATCATAGTGAATTAACTACTAGATAAGAATCATAAGAGGGCTCATAAATAAGCTAGTTGAATGAAGAAAATCAGTTTCCTACCTCAACTTTTTGGATTCCCACTCCTGTTAAAAAAGAGAAAATAAAGCAGTTTTCTGAGAAGGAAGCATTTATTTAGCAAATGTTTCACTAACAGCAAGCCAAGAAATTTGAGAATAAGGAAAACTACATAAACTAAAAGCTTTCCCTTATATCAACAGAATGAAGGAAAACACAGTATTTATAATCCTGCACATAGTTTCAATCTGCAATAAGGCTTTGTAACTTATTGAAGCATTTTTGGTGGCACCTGACACACACAAAATGAGGCATATTTTATCCATCAGTGGAAAGAGAACATAGGAAAATCTGCGATCCTGTTTGAAAAATACACACCTTTCAGTCTAAACATGCCTCAATATAGTCATCTGCCTGTAGTTTTTTTCCTATCGTTAAAAAATTAATGTTCTCCTGTTCCAAGATTCTGTGAATTCTGATATTATTTTGGACCCTATTGCTACTGTTATGCTTACTGTACAATAAGCATTTTGCAATAATATGCCTATTGGAAAAATTAGGAGCAGTAGTCAGGAAAGAGAAATTGTAAAATATAATTTTTACCAATATTCATGGAGATTAAATTTATTTACTATGAAGTACAATTTAATGAGATTTTTAAAAAAGATTTATATTTAGTTATATAATATTATTATATATTATATATATTATATATTATTTAGTTAGCCACTGTAAAATTCCTAGCCTATTTATCTCACAAAACATTCTATTGCCATAAGAAACTTACTATCTCATCTTTAATTACATCCTAATGAAGTAATAATAAATTCTTACTGAGGGATGAGGAAAAGCTGTAAGGCAAGGACAAGTTTTGGACAGAGAAAAAGAAGTATATACAAAGTAAAATTTAGTCTTTTTTTTTTTCTTCTTTTTTTTCTTTTTTGATGGCATCAGACTCAATCAGACATCAGGACCTCCATATCTCTTCTTTAATGTTTACTTTCAGATGATAAAAATCTGGGAACTGGAGCACTTCTTTTGATGTATTTTTTGGGGGTTCTGGTATATAGAGAAGGATAAAATGTCTAGTAAATGAATGCAGGTTTTAGTAAATTACTGGATAAAATCTTGATACAGAAAATAATAATACAATAATAATTAGGCAATAAAACAAACAGAACCACAAAAAGTGTGATCAGCATTACAACTATATATATTTTTTTATTTTTGTTATGATGCAGCAATTAATACTTGACATCTTCAAATCCAGATTTTAGACCATAGTTTGTAACAAATGGTAGTAATATTATCTTCTGTGAAACAGTGCCCTCAGAAGTAGTTTGCAGAAGGTTCAGACTTCCACTGAAAGCTACCTCATGTTTACATTTAAATGAAATAGATGAAGACTATCTTCATTCCTATTAACAACCCTGCAGGAGATCAACAAAAAAATCCTTTCCCTTTATATGTTCATACTGACTCAATTTAACTTGAGATGTAATAATGTCAGAAAAATCATCAAAGCTCAAGAAAAAGAGAAAGACTCTGAAACTAGAATTTCATATTTTTGATGAATTAGACTCAGTGTAACTTATCACCACCTAATATCATCTCTCAAGAGTATTTTAACAAGTCTTTGGGATTGTTCTGCATATAATCAACTGTTTTAGAAATGCATTCAACAGTATTTGAAAACAATCCTTTCACACATGGCTGAGAATTTAGCTGAATATTTGAGCAAAATAAGTGAAATAAAATTCCACAAACTTCACTAATCTTTTAGTACTTTCTTTCTTGCATTCTTCTAGTTTTGTTCCAAATTTGGATTGTGGGATTGTTATTTATATTTACTGTTGATAAGCTTATTTTTGTTACTTTGAACTTTAGATTATGTTTATTTATTTATTTATGTTACTTGTTTGTTTGTTTGCTTGCTTTAATCTTTATATGCCCAGAACGAGGGAAGTTGTTATTGAAAAATTATTTCTGTGGAATGTGGTATGCATATTTTGATGATCATCATTCAGCACTGAAACTGTATCATAATACAACAGTGTTAGTATTACCTTAGGAGAAATTAGTGTTACAAAGAAGTAACAAAATCATCTAGCTCAATACCATCCTGTGTACTGATCCCATTGATACCTAAGTAGTATAAGAATGATGAGGCCCTAACAGTATTGCTGAAAAGTTAAAAAGCAACTGGAAAATAACTAAATAATTAACTCCCTCCCTCTTACCTTCACTCACAATCAACTAACTAAAATTAACTGTCAGTAGCAGGCTAGTGACACTTAGGAGATACACAGCTCAGTAGCGACATTCTTGGTCTCACACCAGAGAGCACAGGAAGACACAATAATTACCCTTGCAGTGGTACATGTAAATTATTAAAAACTCACTGAAATATTAAGTAAAGAGGCACATTTAGAGTTTGTTTGTTTGATTGATTGATTGATTGATTCATTCATTCATTTATTCATTCATTCATTCTGTTAAGGAAAAGAATCAAACCACCAAGATTGAAAAATGCTCTATTTAGCAAGTCAGGATTCTTCCATCTTTTCCTTCTCCCTCCAGCACATATTTTAATCTTGATTTATCCTGATACAGACTGGATCTAAGAACTTTTCTAAATCAGAACTGTATTTTGTTTTTACTTAGAGTAGCCAGAAAATCATAGGTAGAAAAGTGAAGAAATCATGTCTAATTCCAAAACAATGTTTATTTCTTTACATTTCTATCTTATTTCTATATTATCAAATATAGTTCTATTCTTGGTCAGAGTTCCACAGAAATGTTCTCCTACTTCATTAAATTACTGAAATAATTTCAGAAGAAAATTTTCTTAACCAGGTACGATTTTAACCCTTTGCTTACTCTGTTATTGAAATACTGACTATCAAAGATTGTTAACAATTTTGGATTAAGATTCTGAAAATTGTGTGTTTTTTTGTTTGTTTGTTTGTTTGTTTGTTTTTAAGATTGAGACGACAAAATCTTTAAGATAATGAAGACATGGACGATCTCATCTTGCACACTACCTACCTTCAGTTCAATATTTGGATCACAAAACTAGTAAACTGCTCTACTTAATGAAGTTCAATATTATTAAACAATGTAAATACTGTGGTTATCTAAGGAGCTATAAAAACTTCTAACATACTGATTCTATCCCATCATTTTGTACTTACATTTGAATTCGTGTTTCCAGTATCAGTTTTCTCCCATGAATTAATGTACTCATAATACTTATATTCTTGTAATAATTATCATGATTGCAGTGAAACTTAAATAGGTGGATATTATTAGCCATACTAATTTTACATAAGAAATTCTTTGGGAAATTATTCAATCATTATTTTCTTTTACCACAATTAAATGACAAAGTATTTTATTATTAATATTATTATTACTTGACTTATTCTCTCCATCCAAGAAGAGAAATCAGTATGTTAATGCAGTGACTTTAAATCTATCTATCTATCTATTTATTTATTTATTTATGCATTTTCTTATTGATAGCCAGATGTAAGTTGTTAATAAGATAATGGAATACATGAAATACATTGGGAGATTTTAGAATATTGTAGTAGAAAGATAAGTAGTGCAGATTGTGTGTTGTATGTTTTCAGATGATATTTCCTGCCCTCTTCACCAATCAGCCGATCTTAATAGGGTGTTACATTATCTACGTTATTTTATTTTGTTCAAGTTTCATTCAAGTGACTGATAGTCAGGCTTAGTTGAGCCTATCAGTTACCAATTTCCTTTTCTCTATGGAAAACTCAGTTGGCCACAGTACTGTCATGCATAGCCTTATGGACTTTGTTGAATTAGCCCGGATACCTTCTGAGTTTACATGTTCATTACCTGTTCATTGCATCACGGAAAACAATAAAATTATTTCTAATTTGAAATTCTAAAGGCAGCAATGATTATTTAAAATAAATTTATTTTTCTTCCCCTTAATTCACACAGAAAAATAAAATAAATAGAATTACATCCTATCTCAAATTTTTACTTTTCAATTACATTATGAACACACATGTAAACACCATTAATATACTTCCAACTGTAATCAAAGAGTGACTTCAAGATCATATCTTGAGATACAATGTCTATTGGGTCTGAAAATATGCATTTAAGGGTCATAAAATAACTGGATGACGTAGTTTCCAAGACACTGCTATATTCAAAAAGTCATGGATGTTAGAGGTGGTGGGTGAGAGGAAAAAAAGGAGAAAACACTCCTATTTTTAAGAAGGAGAGAAAGGAATATCTGTACACTACAGGCCAGGGAGCCTCACCTCTGTGCCTGCGAAGATCATAGAACAGATCCTCCCAGCAGACATGTTAAGGAACATGGAAGATACGCAAGTGATCTGAGACAGCCAACATGGTTTCACCAAGGGCAGATTGTGCCTGACAGTCTTGTGGCCATCTGGGTTGGAGTAATATCATCAGCAGACAAAGGAGGAACAATTAATGTCTTCTACCTGGAATTCTGCAAAGTCTTTGATATGGTCTCACACCACATTCTTTTCTCAAAATTGGAAATATATGAAGTTGAAGGGTGGACTATTCCTTGGCAAAGAAGTTGGTTAGATGGTGGCAGCCAGAGGGTTGCAGTCAATGTCTCTATGTCTAGGTGGAGGCTAGTGACAAGTGCTGTCCCTCAGAGGTTAATCCTGGGACCAGTGCTCTTCAACATCTATAACAATGACCTGGTTAGCGGGATTGAGTACAATCTCAGAAAGTTTTAATTGACACTGAGCTGAGTGGTCTGGTTGACACAGAAGAGATGTTATCTGAAAGGAGTTGGAGAAGCTTGAGAAGTGGTTACACCTGAATGTAACAATGTCCAACAAGTCTAAGTACAGGGTGCTGCACATGAGTTAGGGTAATGGTAGATGTGTGTAGACTGGAAGAAGACCTCATTGAGAGCAACCCTAAGGAGAAGGACTATGGAATTCTGATATACAAAGAGCTTGCTATGAGCCAGCAGTGTGTACTTGCAGCCCAGGAGCCCAACTGCATTCTGGCCTTCATCAAAAGACAGGTGGCCAGCAGGTCAGGGAGGTGATTGTTCCCTTCTACTTTATGCTCATGAAGCCCCATCTAGAGTACTGTGATCAGGCTTGGGGTTCCCAGCACAGGAAAACTAGAACTGTTGGATCAGGTCATGAGGAAGACCACGGAGATGATTAGAGGTCTGGAGCATCTCTCCTACAAAGAAAGGCTGAGGCAGAGGGACTCATTCAATTTAGAGACAAGAAAGCTTTGGGGTCACCTCACTGCTGCCTTCCATTGTCTGAGATGCATATAGGCAAGATAAATACCGACTTTTTACACTCGTAAATAGTGGTAGCACAAGGAGGGATGGTTTAAAACTAAAACAGAGCAGATTTAGATTACATATCAGGAGTAAACATTTTACTCAGGAGTGGTGAAGCACTGGATCAAGCTGACCGGAGAAGCTATGGATGATGCATCCCTGGCCAGGGTGTATGGGGCACTGGACAACCTTATCTCATCAGTGGCAAGGAGGTTTGGATCTAGATGATCTTTTATGTCCCTTCCAACTCTGCTGAGAAGTTTAACATAATGAGTGAAAAATCACCATATGATTAATCATTTGGAAATTAATAGTTCTTGGTATGTGTTTTTAGTGTCTTTCTTTCTTTCTTTCTTTCTTTCTTTCTTTCTTTCTTTCTTTCTTTCTTTCTTTCTTTCTTTCTTTCTTTCTTTCTTTCTTTCTTTCTTTCTTTCTTTCTTTCTTTCTTTCTTTCTTTCTTTCTTTCTTTCTTTCTTTCTTTCTTTCCTTTTATTTTTTTTTTCCTGTGATTTGTTTGTTTGTTTGTTTTCAGATGGGATGCTGGTTGATTTTTGATGGTTTTTTATTTTTCTTTGTTTGCTTTTTCTAATAAAGTATAAAAATTATTAAGGAGGTTCATTTTGTCTAATGTTCCACTAACTAAAATGGTTTTATGTGCAATCAGGCCTATTTGAAACATGGGAAACTTTTATAATCACTGGCTAAGAAATAAGCAGATAGAGTACCAATATTTTATTATTATTATTACTGACCAACTGTTTTAATATTTAAGATATCAGATATAAATAACTTTGACGTTTGGAGAACTGCCAATGTTCATGAATTACCATACCTAGGTCATTGCCTACTTATAATATTATTATCTTCTAGCTAATGTCAAAACCTGGGTCAGACTTTTAACTACCTGCTATGTTGAGATATTTTTGGTATATTTTCACTGATAGAAAATTCCCATTGATGACTTCTGTTTTTTTTTTTTTTTTTTTTTTTTTTTTTTTTAACAGTTTGGCAAAGCAAAGGAGAAAAAGACAGAATTTATCATATATATTCTTTAAAAAAGACAACCATATCTTTCTAAAATTTATAACTTCACCTGTCTGAATTGGATAATTACATTGGAAAATATGAAAAATATGTTAAATTTACATTAAAAAAAAGAAAACAACTATATATTGAAATATATATACACTATATACACTAGTATACACTAGACAGTAATGTATTTATTACTGCAACTGTGACCTTCTAAGTATGGATTGTGTAGAATAGCTAGAACATGTGTCTGGAACTGAAATCTAAACAGAATTTAGCTCAGTGAAAAAGTTTTAATATTACAGTGTGATCATGGTATTAATTTACACATTTATCTGCCTGTGTAATCATAAAAATAATTATTAACTGTACATTACATCTAAGTGACAGATGAAACAACTTAATACAAATAAGTTAAAATAAACACTAGAAGACCTTCACTACTTATGCTATTCTTCATATTCATCCTCAAATGAACTCAAAAGAATGGACAGAGAGATGATAATTTTTTTTTTTTTTTTTTTTTTTGTGAGAATGGGAATATTTCTGGAGACTTGGATTTTGCTTACATAAGATCTAAGCTAAAACAATTTTTGTTTTAATAAAGATGTGTTTTGTTTTTGTTTTTGTCTTTCAATAAAAATTTTTATAATTACAGGTGCATTTTCAAATACACAAACATAAAAAACATATCAGCCTTATATACTACTATAAGGACATTATGAGATTGTCAGTTACATTTATAAAAATCAATCTTCCAATATCAGACTAATACAAATTGATAAAGAAAAACCTTTAAACGTCTTTTAGAAAGTCTGCAATATGAAAATTAAGAGGAGATCTAGAACTAACAGTTCAATCCTGCTTTTTAAAAAATATTATTTTATTTTTTAAAGTAAAAATGCTGGTGTTGTATTATGTGGTTTAAGCCTTTTAAAAAAATAAATAATTGTTCTGTTTATCACCTGGAATTAGGATTATCACATTCTGACCTCCTACTTGCATATTTTGTTTATATTTGGATAGGACTCGAATAATGACAATTAGAGAAGCTAAAATGAAAGATATTTTCTCTCCTATTAAAAAAAGTAATATTCAGAGTATAGATGCATTTTGACTTGTAATAGTATGTATAATTTTCAGTGATGGCTTATTCCCACTAAATAGGTATGTAGTGTTGGCCACAGCTGAACTGATACACTGGAATCATTTCAAAGACATAGAATGACAAAAAGTGTAAAATGGCCTTCCCGTCATAGTGTGACATTAATTTGGAAATATATTTGAGAATCTAAGGAAACGTGCATCTTTGGAAAATAAAAAAAAATAACTTTATTAGAAACTATACTATTGTTGTTATTCCATAATCTGATTTGTGTGATAAGGTGTATCTAGTAAGAAATTAACTACGTTCAGTGGTTTGTAAGAATAACTAATAACTGTAACCTATCATGCACACATGCCCGACTAATGTGATTTCATCCTATTACCATGTGACCTGCTAAGTGGACAAAGGAAAGTCTGTGGACATTGCTACCAGGACTCTAGTAAAGTGTTTGACACTTTTTTTTTTTTTTTTTCTCACAGTATTCTTCAGGAGAATTTCTCTGTTCATGGTTTGGATGGATATACTAATAGCTGGGTAAAAAAAAACAAAAACAAAAACAACAAAACAAAACAAAAACAAAAAAAACCCTGCCTGAGTGGCTGTGGCCAAAGTGTCGCTGTGAATGACATTAAAGCCAAGTGGTGCCCACTGTGTCTAAGTATTAAGTTCAGTTTTCTTTACTACAAGTGATGCTCTGAAAGTAATGTCTTCTATTTTATTATTTTGGTCCACAATGTCAGAGCTAGCTCTTGATAGTATGACAGTAAAGGTTGAAGCTTCCCACCAATATTCCATTACATTTTGTTTCCACATGAAAGATGGCAGCGGAGGGGCAGTCTGATGAAATGCTATCTGACATGGAAGTGTGTGTGAAGCAAAGGTGTATCATTGAATTCCTCCATGTGGAAAAAGATTTCTCCCATTGGTGCTTGTTGATGCTTGCCGTATGTTTATGGAAACCAAACAGTGGATGTGAGCACAGTGACGAGGTGAGTGGTATATTTCAGCCGTGGCAGTAATGATCTGAAAGACAAGCCACACTGAGGACAGTCATGCAGATATTTATGAGAGCAACATGAAGGCTCTTATTCACAGTTGGCAAAAATGCATAGTTAATAGTGGTAACTATGATGAAAAACTGTTGTAGCTGAGAATTTGTTCTATCAAATAGTGTTATTGTGTTTAATATATCTGTTGTAGTTGGAAATAAAAAGGAGGTATTATTTTTGGAGAGATGTAAGTATCTTTATCAATTATATTGATAGGAGAATTAAGTGCACTCTCACTAAGTTTTCAGAAACCAATAATTTGTATGGGATTGTTGTTCTGTTTGAGAATGAATTATTTGTGGAGGGATCTAGGTACAGTAGATTGATAGGCCACATCTAATCACATGACACTCATCTAGGCTAAATCTCATATGCTGCATTAGGGTCACAACAATCTCACTGTATAAACTTGCAGAAGAATGGCTAGAAAGTTGTCTGTCAGAAAAAGACCTGAGGATGCTGGTGAACAGGTGGCTGAACATGAGCCAGTAGCGTGCTCATGTGGCCAAAGAGGCCAACAGCATGCTGTCCTGCATCAGAAATAGTGTGGCCAGCAGGACTCTAGAAATGTTTGTCACTCTGTATTTGAAACTGGCAAGACTTGATTTCAAGTACTGTGTTCAGTTTTTGGCCAATCACAACAATAAGGATATCAAGTTACTAAAGCATGTGCAAGAGCAATGAAGAAAGAGCAATGAAGGCAGTGAATGGCGTAGAAAGAAAGACATATGAAGAGGAGCTGAAGGAACTGGGGTTGATTAGTCAGGAAAAAAAGGAGGCTGAAGGGAGACTTCATTATTCTTTACAACTACCTGAAGTAAGGTTGCAGTAAGAAATGTGCCAGTCTCTTTTCTCAGATGGCAAGTGATGGAATAATAAATAATAAAAACCCTCATTGATTTTCACTTGTATGATGGCAATACTGGCTCCCACACAGGAAAGGCAAAAAATAAAAATATAAAAAACTGACAGTGAATCAGTTTAAATGAGACAGCCTGCATCATATTAAGACTCAGAAAAGGCAGAGTGGCCATGTACTTTTTCTCCAGGCTTCACAAACATACACTTTGTCATTTAAAATTTGATAGCCATGTAAAAATTCTGGAAAGAGTTAAAAGGATGGATGTGGCTTCCAGTAAAAACTTCCTATTACATTTTTGCTAAAGAAAAACCTGTAATGTTCTGCATTATCTAGGAGTAGCTGAAGTACAATCTGTGAATGAACAATTCTGACCTGATGGTATCTTTAAAAACTATCACACAGCTCACACAGCAAGTTTTTTGAGCTGGTATTTGAATATATGAATATCCACAAAGCAGGAGCATTGTAAGAATGAAGGAAGGGAGAGGCAGAATTCATAAAATAAAAAATAACCATCCAAACCCTACTTATGAGTTAGCACTGAGATATGCAAAACAAACAAACAAACAAACAAACAAAACTTCAGCCATCATCCAGGTGAGCACTTTGTCACCTGGATACTCTGATCCTGGGATAGTGGAGCCATTAGCTTGGACCTAGTGGCAGTGAAGGCAAGTAGCTGAAATCCCTTTTTAAGGAAGGAAGCATTGATAAAGCAACAACCAAATCGCAGTAAACATATCCTATGCCACACGCCATCATCCGAAATACTATCCTAGGTGTTGAAAATGTGGCACCCCAGAAAGTATTGAGTCAGACATTGGGACTTATTTCTGAAATAACCTCGACACCTGTGTCAAAAAGCATGGCACTGAGTGCATATATCACAGTGAAAATATATCACACAGTTTTCCTCTGGAAAAACTGAATGAAGCAATGGTCTGTTTAATACTACCCTGAGAGCAATGGATTTGGGACATTCAAACACTGGGATACATACTTAGCAATAGTTAACACTCGGGAATCTTCCAATTGAATGAGCTCTGTACAATCAAAACTCCTATGTGCAGTATAAGATAAAATCTCAATACTGCACATGAAAAACATGTTGGGTATGATTATGGATTATTCCTGCCTTGAGCAATGATGAAAGTTTTTCTCGAGGACCTGGGTGCACTAGGTGGACAACGCAGAAGGAGACTGATATATGGACATCATATAACAACACACTGGCAGTAATGAGCAGGAAAGATGATGAAAAAACAACAGTGAATTACCTGTCTATGCTACTTCAATAATATGGAAAAAAAATCTCTCTCCCAGCTGCATCTCAGCCATGGATAAACTGTTCTGGGAGTTCCAGCAAGTCAAAGACCTATACAGATCAGTATCTCAGTTATTAGAAATAAACTTTTCTCTGCTCAAGAGAGGCAATGTTGTGGATACACACCATGTGCTACCCTGTGGTTTTTCTTTGTGCAGTTATGAAGAGGATATGAGGAAGGGGGATAGAAAATCCTTCTCAGCCATTGAGGCATAGGCACATGAGCTGCAAAGAACAATCAAAAATGGAGTTTCTTCTGAGAAAACATCTAAAGAAGTTTCCAGTGGGACATTTTCCAGACAGTAGATAACCCGATTCCTGAATTTAATTATAAAACTTTCTGTTTGTATTGGTGAGTACAATGACCAGAACTAGCAGGATATTGCATCCAGGCAAGTGGAGAAAAGGGACAATCAGGTATATATCAGGTACTGTGTGGATCTGATGGCATGAGAAATCAGAGAATCACAGAATGGCCTGGGTTGGAAGGGACTTCAAGAA
This sequence comes from Gallus gallus, assembly GCF_016699485.2. NCBI lineage: Eukaryota > Metazoa > Chordata > Aves > Galliformes > Phasianidae > Gallus > Gallus gallus. The sequence continues at coordinate 29,773,275 of NC_052572.1, forward strand.
TGGTGAATCTCCAACCCCTCTGCCGGGCAGGGCCACCAACCTCCCCATTTACTAGACCAGGTTGCCCAGGGCCTCATCCAGTCTGGCCTTGAACACCTCCAGGGACAGGGCATCCACAACCTCTCTGGGCAGCCTGTTCCAGCACCTCACCACTCTCCTGGTAAAGAACTTCCCCCTAACATCCAACCTAAGTCTTCCCTCTTTCAACTTAAAACCGTTCCCCCTTGCCCTGCTGTTATCTACCCTTTCAAAGAGTTTACTCCCTTCTTGTTTATAGGCTCCCTTCAGGTACTGAAAGGCTGTAATTACATCACCCCACAGCCTTCTCTTCTCCAGGCTGAATAAGCCCAGCTCCCTCTGCCTGTCATCATAGGGAAGGTGCTCCAGCCCCTGATCATCTTTGTGGCCCTTCTCTGGACCCTCTCCAACAGCTCTCTGTCTTTCTTGTACTGGGAGCTCCATACCTGGACACAGTACTCCAGATGGGGCCTCACAAGAGCAGAGTAGAGAGGGACAATCATCTCCCTGTCCCTACTGGCCACCCATCTCATGATGGAGCCCAGGATACCATTTGCAAAAAATCAAAAAATCACAGAAATCAAAACCATAGGACTATAATGCCTTAGTGAATATCGGAGTACATTGTTCTCTAATACTATCAAGTTATAAAGGGGCAGAACCCCTTTTTATTTCTGGAGTGACAGAGGGACCTCAAGAGATAATTGTATTGGAGGCTGGAGAGAGCACCATCAAGAACAAGGGGCAAAAGCATCTCATTGTGATTGGCCAGAGGCTCCACGCATCCTTGGTGTATCTCCTCAGGAGACATTACTCCAGGGACCCAAAAGGGTATCAGTGGGATTTTGGTATAGGTGCCTTGGAGATGGAGGACGTTAAGCAGCTGTCTACCTTGCTACAACTCGCAGAAAATCCTTCTGTTTTTGGGCTGCTAAGAGTAGAACAGTAGGTACCAGAGGTTGAGGGTGTTAGGCTTGTTTAGCTTGGAAAACAGAAGGCTGCAGTGAGACCTCATTAAGGACTTCCAGTACTTGAAGGGAGCATGCAGGAAGGAGAGGGTTTGACTTTTAAGAGGTCTGATAGTGACTGAACAAGGGGGAACAGCTTTAAATCAAAAGGAGCGAGATTTGAGTTAGATGTTACAGAGAAGTTTTTTACTCAGAGGGTGCTGAGGCACTGAAATATGTTGCCCAGAGAGGCAGTGGATGCCCTATCTCTGGAAGCATTCAAGGCCAGGTTGGATGAGATCCTTGGAAGCTTGATCTAGTGGTTGGATATCCTGCTTGTGGCAGGAGGTTTGGTACTAGGTGATCTTTAGGCCATCCTATGATTCTCTAATCGTATGATCACTACCATAACAATGTACTAGCAGAAATATCTCACTAACCAGGTGATTCCTATCCGTAAGCTGATTCATCAACTGGAGAGTCAAGAAATAATCAGCAATACTTGTTCACTCTTCACTAGTCCATTTGGCCAGTGCAAAAGACCAATAGAAAGTGGGGGCTAACAGCAAAATACCTTGGTCTGAATGGAGTCATTCTACCATTGAGTTCTGTTGTGCCAGACATGCTAAAAGTTCAATTTGAATTGGAGCCAAAGGCAGCCAAGTGGTATGCCACAGCTGATATCACCAATGTGATTTTCTCAGTCCTTTTGGAGAGTGCAGGCCAGAGTGCTTTCACTTGAACCAGTGTCCAGTGCACCTGGAATTGACTGCCCCAAAGCTGGAAATACAGTCCTAGCATTTGCCGTTGGCTGACCCAGAATGTACTGAAACAGAAGTTCCTGAACACCTACAATACATTCATGACATCATCATGTAGTACAACACAGCAGAGGAGATTTTTGATAAGGGGAAAGAAATAATCCAAATTCTTCTGAAATCCAGTTTTGCCATAAAGCAAAGTAAGTCCAAGTGACTTGCAAAGGAGATTCAGTTCCTAAGAATAAAATAGCAAGATGGACATCATCAGAACCCTTTGGGTGTGATCAACAGAATATCTGATATCTCTAACAACTAGAAAAAAGGTTTTGTAGGTGTTGTGGGTTTTTGGAGAATTCATTACAGCCTGATTGTAAACCTTCATCAAGTGACCTGGAAGAAGAATGTTTTAACATGAGAATCAGAGAAACAACAAGCTTATGAACAAATTAAACAGGAAGCAGTTCATGCAATGGTTCTTGGGTCAGTCTAGGCAGGACAAGATGTAAAAAAATGTTCTGAACTGCAGCTGGGGAGAATGATCCCACTTGGTGCCTCTGGCAGAAAGTCCCAGGGGAGATTCAAGGTTGGCCCCCAGGGTTTTGGAGTCAGGGTACAAAGCCCGCTACACTCCAACTGAAAAAAGAGACATTGGCAGTATATGAAGGGGTTCGAGCTACTTCAGAAGTGGTTGGTACTGAAGCACAGCTCCTCTTAGAACACCTACTGCCCACGATCATTGATTTTCAAAATGAAGATCCTCAATACACATTGTGAAACCAGTGTTACATGTAATAAGTGTGTTGCACTGATAACACAATGGGCTCAATTAGGAAACCCCAGTCACCCTGGAATCTCAAAAGTGGTCCTGGGCTGGCCTGCAGGCAAAGATTTTAGAATATTGGAAGAGGAAGAGGTGACATTCTGTAGAGGCTCCACTGAATAATAAACTACCAGAAAATGGGAGTAATACACCTCGTTCACTGATGGGTTTTGTCATTCTGTAGGAAAGCATCAGAGGTGGAAAGTTGCAGGAGTATTGATTAGTCTGTTTATATATTTATACAGGGTACTCAGATACTCATATTATAGAATCGTAGAATCATAGAGTCAGTAAGGTTGGGAAAGATCCACAAGATCACCCAGTCCAACTGTCCACATATCACCAATAGTTCTCACAAAACTATATCACTCAGCACAATGTCTAAATGTTCCTTGAACACCTCCAGGGTTGGTGATTCCACCACCTCCCTGGGCAGCCCATTCCAGTGCCTGACCAGTCTTTTGGAAAGGTAGTATTTCCTAACATCCAACCTGAATCTCCCCCGGTGCAACTGGAGGCCATTCTCTCTTCTCCTATCACTAGTTATACAAGAGGAGAAGCTGACCCCCAGCCTCCCTTCAGGTAGTTATAGAAAGTGATATGGTCTCCCCTGAGCTTTTTCTTCTCCAGACTGAACAAACCCAGGTCTCTCAGATGCTCCTCATAAGGCCTGTGCTCCAGATCCCTCACCAGCTTATGTGCCCTTCTCTGGACATGCTCCAGGGCCTCGATGTCTTCCTTACAGTGAGGGGCCCAAAACTGAACACTGGTGCGATCTCACCAGTGCTGAGCACAGAGAGACAGTTGCTTCCCTGTTCCTGCTAGCAACACTATTTCTGATACAAGCCAGGATGCCATTGGCCTTCTTGGCCACCTGGGCATGCTGCTGGCTCATGTTCAGCCAAACATCAATCAATACCCCCAGGTCTGTTTCCTCCACACTGTCCTCCAACCACTCTACCTCAAGCCTGTAGCATTGTCTGGGGTTGTTGTGACCAAAGTACAGGACCTGGCACTTGGTCTTCTAGAACCTCATCCTATTGGCTTCAGCCAAATTATACAGCCTGTTCAGATTCCTCGGTAGGGTCTTGCTACCCTCAAGCAGATAGACACCTCCTGCCAACTTGGTGTCATCTCTAAACTTATATTCATTGCCCTCATCCAGGTCATCAATAAAGATATTGAAGAAGATAGGCCCCAGCACCAACCCCTGGGGAACACCACTCATGGTTGGTCACCAGCTGGATTTAACTCCATTCACAATCACCTCCAGCCAGATCCTTTCCCAGAAAAGAGTGTACCTGTCCAAGCCATGGGCTGCCAGCTTCTCCAGGAGTGTACTGTGGGAGACAGTGTCAAAGACTGCTGAAGGCAAGGTAGGCTATTATCAACAGCCTTTCCAGCAGGTGGGTCACTCAATCGTAGGAGGAGATCAGGTTGTCAAGCAGGACCTGTCTTTCATGAACCCATGCTGGCTAGGCCTAATCCCCTGGTTGTCCCACACATGCTGTGTGATCTCCCTCAAGATAATCTGCTCCATAACCTTCCCTGGCACAAAGGTCAGGCTGACATGCCTGCATTTCTCTGGACACTCCTTGTAGGTGGGAGTCACACTGACAAGTCTCCAGTTTTCTGGGACCTCTCCAGTTGTCCAGGAATGCTGATAGATGATGGAAAGGGGCTTGGATACTTATTTATGCATCTATCTATGTAACTATCTATATCTATATATCTATACATTTATGCATCCATATCTATCTACGTGCCCATATATCTGTATACATATATATCTATGTATCTACATACCTGTATGTCCATATATTTATATACCTATGAGCATATATTGACTATACATCTATATACCTATATACCTATATAACCATATCTCCCTATATGTATATCTACATCATGATATATATCAGATGAACAACTCAGAATTACATTTATCATTGGATGTTGCAGAAATTGCTCATTTGTTACACAAGTCTCCTAACAGTAACTAGATTGCCTTGGTTTCTTCTGAGAAACAGTGTACAAAGCTGCTTTCCATGGAAACAGAAAGATTTTTAGAATTACCTTCCACCAAGTTTCATTACCTTTGCTAGCATGACTTTGTCTCTCTGCATTTGATAAGAATACCTAGTAGACGTTTGACTTAAATACTCATTTTAATGTTAAACAGGTAAGTAAATAAATGCATAATTCTGAATTCTAAGTGAGAAAAGAACTCTACCAAACAGGAACTCAGAAGTTGACTGTGGTAATGTGGTTTAATCAGAGATCGAAAGAGGATCAAAGGATCAGAGTTCCTTAACTTTTCATTTATATTTAAAATGCTTTTTTGTATATATTATTTCTAGTGAAATATGTGCATGATTAAGTTCATATGAACACTTTAAAAAGGTGTTATTATATAACCATATGTTAAAATGCAAGTGCATTGTTAACACCTAAGTAAAAGACAAAAAAAAAAAAAAAAAAAAACTTTCATAAGATGAAAAGATAGCTGCAAAGGCACACCCTAATTTTAAGTTATAGACAAATAACAGGATGTCAGAGCTCTCTGTATTTCTTCTTTACTAAGCAATCTAAAAAAAAAAAACCTTTTTCCTTAAGCATCTAAAGTATGACAGAAGAGCTTTTTTTTTTTTTTTTTTTAATCACGTGAATAAAAATTCTGGCTAATTTACTCATGTTAGTTTATATGAAAAATATACACATAAGTTTCTGAAGAAGAGTTAGAAAATGGCATAGAACATTTTTTCTTTGACTTTCACAGTATTATGTATAATTCATGAAGTTCTAGTAAATAAAGAGGACTATAATTTTATATTTGTTATGGTAGATACCCAGATTTATTAAACCAAATGGTGATCAATTTTTATATCCCATCCGGAGAAAGAAATCTAGAATTTGGAAGTGTCATTTCCAGATATCTCTAAGTTCCACATGTCCCCTTTTTCACTGATCCCCCATTGCCTGTCCTCTCTCTCAGTTTTGAATTGTGATTTATAATGTTTTGGCACATACTGATGAAGCAGAAATAGACAACAGCAATGCAATATCAGAACTTACCACTGAGCTTGGTAAGTTCCAATCCACCATTTGGATTAATTTTGTTTTTATTCCTCATTTTAGTTCTCCTGACACCTTGTCTGAGTGAGGTATGCAAGAACTGGAAGTGCTGAAGATCTTATTCCATAAGAATAGCTTCCATTTAATCTCTGTTTTCTTGCTTGCATGAGTACATATGATTTTAGAAGTTTGAGTGAGCAATGAAGAAATAACAGCACAGATGAACAGCAGCAAGGAGTCCAGAATGCAAAATCTTTCAGCTATTTAAGAGTAGATTGCTTATTCTTAAGCTAATTGTACATGCAGCTGAAATGCTGGCTCAGAGCTCACTGCATAACACCATGAATGGTGTGTCTCCCCTTTCTTAGCTGGTGTACTTTTTATCCATGTTGTTAAAGGTCATCATGATTCTGAGAAGTACTTCCAAGTAAACTCTGCTGGTTCTGTGTGTTAATAATTATATCTGTCAAAAATAAGTACTTACAATTTTACTTTCTTTACTTTTGTCCATACTTGTATGAGACACTGTTTCATTCTAAGAAAAAAAAAATGCTTCTTCCTTGATAACTGTTAACATGGAATATTTATCTTGATCAATGTGAATTTATAATGGAGTAGTAATGGAGTAGATTCTAATACAAGGAATATGAGGTACATTTCTGCCATAGAAAGTTCACTTTCTGATATGATATTTGGGATTTTTTTTTCTTTTTTATCCTTAGAGTAAAGGAATTAAAAAAAAAAAAAACTTTAATAGTTATGAACACATCTTATGTAAAACTAATTTTACCATCTAATTATCTTGTTTAATAATAATAATAATAAATTAGTCTGCATCACACATTCATTTTTTTTTTTTCAGAAGAGTAAATCTTATCTCTGGTGTATATCACAAAATATTATTTTACTACAAATTCCTGAAAAATGTGAGCATTTACATAGAAACAGATGAAATAAGTTCAGTTTACTATTTTGAAAGATACAGTTGACTAATGTTTTTAAGAAGTATTACATTTTTTGCTGTGAGCTCTTACAAAAACATTGTAAATAATTGTTCTTTAGAAGTGTAGGACAAGAAAAGATGATCAACTTTAGCAAATATTGCTACTCAATTTTTTCATCATTTTGTCGATCATCTTTTTAATTGATCAATTATTTAGCAATTGTTACTCTGCAATTAAGTGGTGTAACATTTTTAATGGCATAATAAATATTACCAAAAAAAAAAAAAAAAAGAGTTGTCAAGGCATAAGGAAAATAAAAATCCAGAATGACCTTTTAACAAATGAAGCATAAAGGATTTTATTGAAAAGCTAGGACTGTGAAAAGCTAGGTGTGTGATAAGTAGAGTCTTATGCAATAAAAGATCTGTTAGTATTTTAGAAATAGTAAAAATATTTCATTAAGAGCAATATTATAGAATGTGGCATTTCTTTCTTATCATCTTGTAGAAGAAGTAAACCCATCTTTGAAATAGAAAAACACAATGTAACTGTTAAAAGATTGACAAACATTAATTAATATCTTTCCCATCCTACAATCTTCATAGAATTATAGAATAACTTGTTTTAGAAGGGACTGTAAAGATCTTCTTCAAATCCATCTCTCTCTAATTTAGAGAAGACCTACTTCAGTGAAGATCTGCTGTGGATCAGCTTCACAGTGGAGGCTCGCACCAGGGACACTTTACAGAAAGGTAAACTTGCCATAAAACACCATGATAAGAGCAGCTGGGAGTGCCTGAGCCTGCTGCTGCAGGTGAAGGGCAGTAGAGATACCACCTGTGTGAGGTGTGAGAAGGTGGATGATCTGCTCAGTATGTTGTCAGAGCTCAAAGAGGTGGTGGAGAGATTAATAATCATCAAGGATCATGCACAGGAAATGGCCTGGTGGAGTAACTCCGTGTCAAACTTTCAAGAAAGACACCAGCGTGATACCCCCAAACAGTGGTGGATGCCCTGTCCTGTCGCTGTTGGGCAGAGGAAGGAGATTTAAGAGATGAAGAGAAGTGGAAAAAGGTTCCAGCTTGGCATCTCAGGTAAACTCCAACCCTACCTACCTTAATTTCCCAGGTACTCCTATGTTATAGGCTCGAGGCTCTGGAACTTGAGGGAGAGTTGTGTTAGGATGTGGTGGGAGGTGTGCCCAGAAGGTTGTTTAAGGAGTGGTGGTTGACTCCATGCTTCAAGTCTGCCTCCTCCAAGAAGGAAAGAAGGGTGACTGTGGTTGGTGACTCTCTTCTAAGAGGAATGAAGGACCCCACACATCATCCAGACCCTACCTGTAGGGAAGTGTGCTGCCTATCTGAGGTGTAGGTCAGGAATAATTCTAGGAAACTTTCTAGTTTAATTCGCACCTCTGATTTTTATTCTTTATTGGTAGTTCAGGCTGGCAGTGATGAGACTGCTGAGAAAAGCCTGAGAACTATCAAAGGGGATTTCATGGCTTTGGGGCAGTTAGTGGATAAAGCAGGAGTACAGGAGGCATTTTCCTCGTTTTAGTCTATCTCTTCAGTGGCAGTTAAGAATACTGAGAGGGCCAGGAAAACCCATGTCATAAATAGGTAGCTGAGAGGCTTTTACAATTTCAGGATTTTTTTTTTTTTTGGCCTTTGGGTGGTTTACTAACTGCCTGGTGAGATGGTTGCAGATGGATCTCAGCTATCTCAGAGAGGGAAACAGAACGTAGCCCTGGCAGAGCTTGCTGAGAGGCCTTTAAATGAGATATGAAGAGGTAAGGGGATAAGACCAGGTTTGCTAGAGATGAGCCTGGGGTAACGATGACAGGACCGGGGGTGATTAAAGGGGCTCAGCTGAAGTTCACCAACACCAATGCATGCAGCATGGACAACAAACAGGAGGAGCTGGAAGACACCACACAGAAGGCAAACTGTGACTTAGTTGCCTTTATGGAAACATGGTCGGATTGCTCCCACTACTGGAGTGCTACAGCGGATAGCTATAACCTTTTCAGAAGTGATAGGCGGGAAGGAAAGAAGGGAGGGTGGCATGGCACTCTGTGTTAGAGAGTGTTTTGATATTGTTGAGCTTGGGGCTGGTAGAATTAAGGTTGAATCTCTGTGGGTAAGGATCAAGGGAAAAGCCAACAAGGCTTACATTCTGGTGGGGGTCTGTTATAGACCACCTAGCTAGGATGGACAAGATGTTCTATGAGCAGCTGGCAGAAGTTTTGCAATTGCCAGCCCTTGTTCTCGTGGAGAACTTCAACTTCTCTCATATATACTGGCAGTACAACTCAGGGCAAAAAACAGTCAAGGAAGTTTCCAGAGTTTGTGGCAGATAACTTCCTGGTGCAGCTGGTAAGAGTGCCTAGCAGGGGAGGCTCCCTTCTAGAGCTGCTGTTCACAAACAGAGAAAAACTGGTGGGAGATATGGAAATTAAGAGGTGTTTCGAGCAGAGAGAACAAGAAATGTTAGTGATCTCAATTCTTGGTGACCTCAGGAGGGGAGGTCAGCAAAATTGCTGCCTTGCACTTCTGGAAATCTGACTTTGAACTATTCAAGACATGGAGACGGATGGTCCCTTGGGATTCAGTCCTGAAGTGTAAAGGGGTCCAGGAAGGCAGGACACGCATCAAAAAGCAGCTCTTTGATCAAAACTTGATCAAAAGTTGCAGGAGCAGGCTGTCTACCCCATGCCATAAAATTTGCTGGCAGCGAAGAAGACTGGCGTGGATGAACTGGGAGCTTTTTTTGGAGGCTACAGAAGGAAAAGAGAATCTGTGCAAGAAAGGACAGGAAACTCAGGAAGAATACAAAGATGTTATTAGGCTATGCAGGTAGAGAATGAGAAAGGCGAAAATCAGGCTTGAACTCAACATGGCTACTAGGGCAAAAGAGAACAAAAAGTCTTTTATAAATTTATTAACAACCAGAGGAGGGCTAAGGAGAATCTCCATCCTTTACTGGAATTGGCAAGGAATGTGATCACTCAGGAGAAGGAAAAGCTGAGGTTCTCAATGTCTTCTTTACATCAGTCTTTAGAAGTCAGACCAATTAGCCTCAGGCTACTCTACACCTTGACCTGGAAGTCTGAGATGGGAAGCAGAATAAACACCCCACAATTCAGGTGGAAACAGTTAGAGACTGTTGCAAGTCTATGGGGCAAGATGACATCCACCTGAAGGTCTTGAAAGATCTGGGGGAGGTGACTACCATGTTTCTTCCAACATCTGACAATGTTCCTGGTCAACTGGAGAGGTCTCAGAGGATTGGAGTCTTGCCATTGTAACTCCTATCTACAAGAAGTGTTGTAAGGATGATCAGGGGAACTACATGCCCATCAACCTGACCTCCGTGCCAAGAAAGGTTATGGAACAGATCATCTTGAGTGAGATCATGTGGCATGTTCAAGACAATTGGTGAATCAGCTCTGCCAATGTGGGTTCATGAAAGGCAGATCTTGTTTGACCAACCTGATCTACATCTACGATCAAGTGACCTGGCTGGCGGATGAGGGAAAGGCCCTACAGAGGGATCTGGATTGAAATATTATTCCCAACAGGAGTAGGGAAGTGATCATCCTTCAGTACTCAGCACAGGTGAGGCCATGCCTTGAGTTCAGTTCTGGGCCTCTCACTACAAGAAAGACGATGAGGCCCTGGAGCACGTCCGGAAAAGGACAGCAAAACTGGTGAGCGATCTGGAGCCCAAATCTTATGAAGAACAGCTGAGGGAACTGGGATTCTTTAGTCTGGAGAAGAGGAGGCCCAGGGGAGACCTGATAGCTTTCTACAACTACTTGAAACGAGGCTGTGACAAGGTGGGAGTTGGCCTCTTCTCCCACCTAAGTAGTGATAGGAGTACAAGGAATGACCTCAAGTTGTGCCAGGGAAGGTTCAGTTGGATATTAGGAGAAATTTCTTCTCTGAAAGAATGGTTCTGCCCAGAGAGGTGGTTATGTCAGCATCACTGGAGGTGTTCAAGAAATGTTTAGATGTTGTACTGAGGGACAAGGTCTAGTTGGGAAATGTTGTTGGTATGAGGATGGTTGGATTGAATGATCTTGGAGGTCCTTTCCAACCTTGGTGTTTCTATGATTCTATGATAAGGATGTCATATGGGGCCATGTGAAAAGTAATGCAAAGGTCCAGACTGATAATACCTTGTTAGATTTTATATCTTCTGAATTCAATGCCCTCTACTGTAAAAGAAGAATTAGCCAAAACAAACCAGCTGATCAACAAACAACAAACAAACAAAAAAACAACCAACCAACCAACCAAAAAAAAACAAAAACAAACAGAAATATAATCAAAGAATAGAAGACCATATAAGACCATATTCATTGGTTGCGAATGAAATAAACTACGTTAAGAAAACATAGAGAATTTGAATGTTTTGTAAACGATATACAGTGCTTTGTTTTTACCTTGTAAATATAGACACGATATATATATATATTAATATTAATACTTACTAATAGATATCAAGGACTTAATATGAATGTCTTGGTTCCAGTTGAGACAGTGGATTATCTTCTTAGTGTCTGGTATGATGCTATGTTTTGGCTTTAGGAAATAAACATTTTTGATAACACACCAATGTTTCACTTATTGCTGAGTAGCGCTGTACAGACCAAGGACATTACAGTTTTTAAGCTTTTCATACTGTTCTGATATTGAAGGGTTTGTGAGGGCACAGGGAACTAGGGAGTGACAGTATCATGACTGTTGACCTAAGCTGGCCAAAGGGATATTCCATTCCATATGACATCATGTGAAGAAACTATAAAACTCTAAGTAGTTGTCCAATGGGCAGTTGCTGCCTGAGGACTGCCTGAGCTTCAGTCAGCAGGTGGTGACAAATTTCTTTTTACAGTATTTGTTGGTTTTTTTTTGTTTGTTTTGTTTTCTGTGTGTGTGCATGTGTGTATATACACACATATATATATAATTATTATGATTACCGTTAGTTCTCTCTGTTCCTTTTCTGTCTTAGTAAAGAGTTTCTGAGCTAAACCTATGAGTTCTACTTTTTAAAAATTCTTTCCTACATCCCACGGCGAGGAGGGGGAATGAGTGAAGGGGTTTGTGGTTCTCAGCTGCTTGCCAGGTTAAACCACAACAATGAGCAAAACATGTACAGTTTTATGAATATTAATTAGAAATGAGCTCCTAGCAGATCACAGAAATGCATAATTGTGGGAATATTTGTCAAGACCTAAATTATTCAGTACTATGAAACTTATTATTTTAAGAGGAGGGTCACAAAGATGATCAGAGGGCTGGAGCACCTCCCCTATGAAGACAGTTTGAGGCAGCTGGGCTTGTTCAACCTGGAGAAGGTTGCAGGGTGACCTAGTTGCAGCCTTCCAGTACCTAAGGGAGCCTATATAGAGGAGGGGAGCCAACTCTTTGAAAGGGTACATAATAGCAGGACAATGGGGAAATTATTTTAAGTTACAGGATGAAAGATTTAGGTTGGATATCAGAGAGAAATTCTTTACTGTGAGAGTGGTGAGGTGCTGGAAAAGGCTGCCCAGAGAAGTTGTGGATGCCCCATGCCTGGAGGTGTTCAAGGCCAGGTTGGATGGGGCCCTGGGCAGACTAGACTAGTATTAAGTATGGAGATTGGTGGCCCTGACTGCGGCAGGGGGGTTGGAGCTTCATGATCCTTGAGGTCCCTTCCAACCCAAGCCTTTCTACGATTCTATGATACTATATGAATTATCATATGAAAATTATTCTTGACTATCTTTTATGTATCAACGTTTTTGCAGGAAAGAATTGCAGCTTCTTAATTTGTAATTTCTGAAAAGAGATTATTTGGCAATTATGCGTCAATACCTTTTCTGAAATAATTTTAAGGTTTAGACTAAATCATAGAATCATAAACCCAAAGACTAATTTGTGTTGGAAGATGCACCTCTGAAGTTCTAACTCCCTACCACAGAGATATTTATATGTCATCCACTAGAACAAATTGCCCAAAGCCCTATCAGATTTGCCATTTAATGCCTCCAGGGACTGGGCATTCATAACTACTCTGTACAACTTGTTCCAGTGTATCATCACCCTCATAGTAAAGATTTTATTCCTAGTATCTTATTCAAACCTACCTTCTTAAGTTTAAAGCCATAACCTCTTGTCTATTCCCTGAAAAGTGACCCTCCCTACCTGTCATGTAGACCCTGTTTAAGTACTAGAAGCCTTCTATATGGTCTTGACAGTGCTTTCTCTTCCCCAGGCTGAACAACCTCAGTTCTCTCAGCCTGTCTTCACAGATGGGGTTCTTGAGCCCTTTGATCATCTCTGTGAACATCCTCCAAACCCACTCTAACAGCTCCACGTCTTTTGCAGATAGTTGAGAACTGAATACACTGTTCCAGACTGGGTCTCACAATAGTGCCACAAACTGAAAGAAATAATTCCCCCCACCTGCTAGTACGGTAATTGTGATGCAGTCCAAGATATAATTGGTATTCTGGGCTGCATCCACACATAGTCAGTACGTATTCAGTATTTCTACCACCAGAACCTCCAAGACATTCTCCTCAGGGATACTCTCAGTCCACTCATTGCCTAGCTTGTATTCATGATAGGAATTGCCCTGATCCAGGTCCAGGACCTTGCATTTGGCTGTGTTAAACTTCATGAGGTTTGAAAGGTCCACCTCTCAAGCTTGTCCAGGTCCCTCTGAATGGCATCATCTCTTCCTTCCATTGTGTTGACCACACCACTCATTTAGGTGTCATTCAAAAACTTATTGAGGGTGCACTCAGTCTCACAGTCCATGTCACTAAGGAGTTAAATAATACCAGTCCCAACACAGACTGCTGTGGGACTCCACTAATCACTGGTCTCCACCTGGAAATCAAGTAATTGACTGGAGCTCTGAATACTGCCATCAGGCAATTTCTTATCCATAGAGTTGCCCATCTGTCAGATCCATGTTTCTCAGTTTAAGAGACAAGAAAGTTGTTTGGAACAGTATCAAATGCCTTGCACAAGTCACAGAATCACAGAATAATATGGGTAGATAGTGTGAGTTTCTCTTCCACGTTGCATCATATATATATATACTGTACCTTAACTACAACATACAAGTGATGCTTTGAATTCTTGCAGAGACCAGCTTCAGGGCAGGTAAGACTGTGCTGGACAAGGGATCTAAAGCAAAAAGGCTGACCAAAAAGCTCTTCTTAGGGCTTTTTCGAAGCTAGCAAAAGCACTGTACCAGTGCTGGGGGGGCTGGCAGCTTGTGGACGGGCTGCTGAGCCAGCGGGGGCGGAGCTGGCACTGCCCACTCTTGTCTTGCAAGCTCGACCTTTTGCTGTGCGGCTAGAAGCATCTTTGGGAAGGTGGAAGCTAGCTTCCACCCCCTTAACGCACTAGGTGAGAAAGGGTGTTACCTTCCACTGTTAACAGGAAGGGAGTCAGTGTGTGAGCACAGCCCACACTGCCCATAGGACACTGTAGCAGCAGGTGTGGGAGGTGGGTCTTATGGCAGGATATGTGAGTGTTTCTTTTGTTCCTTTTGTCTTTGCTCAGGAGACCAGCTCTCCTACAGACAGTCCCTGAGACCTCCAGTTTGAACATGGTCTCTACCAGGCAGCGGGCTTGCACCAGGAAGACCGTGGTGACCCAGACTGAGGGCCTGCCCAGAAATGTGGCCGTGCAGGTCTCTGGCTGCAGGGAATGCCAGAGCCTGCTGCTGCCAAGGGAGGATGGGAAGGATGCCACCTGTGTGAGGTGCGAGCAGGTAGATGAGCTGCTCAGCCTGGTGGTGGAGCTCAGGGAGGAGGTGGAGAGATTAAGAACTATCAGAGAGTGCGAGTGGGAGATTGACTGGTGGAGTGACTCTCTGAGAGAAAGATGCAGAGATTGCACCCTCCAAACCATAGTGGACCCTCTCCCTTGCTGTATTCAAGCACACAGAGCCGATTCATGAGGAGAGGAGGAATGGCAACAGGTCCCAGCTCGGAAACAGAGGTGACTCCCACCCCGACCTACCACGGTTCCTCAGGTGTCTCTACATAATAGGTTTGACGCCCTGAAACCGGAGGGAGAGGTGAGTGAGGATAAGGTGGGAAAACTGCCTCCAAGTGTGACTAAGGTGAGGAGGTCAGCTCCACGCTTAAAAACTGCCTCCTCCAAAAAAGAAAGGAGGGTGATAGTCGTAGGTGACTCCCTCCTGAGAGGAACAGAGGGCCCGATATGTCGGCCTGACCCTACCTGTAGGAAGGTGTGCTGCCTCCTTAGTTGTCCCTTGGCCCAGGTCAGGGATATTTCTAGAAAACCTCCTGGTCTGATCCACCCCTCTGATTACTATCCATTATTGATAGTTCAGGCCAGCAGTGATGAGGTTGCTGACAGAAGCCTGAGGGCTATAAAAAATGATTTTAGGGGGCTGGGGAGGTTAGCTGACAATGCAGGCATACAAGTAGTATTTGCAGGTTTTCCTACAGTGGCAGGGAAAGACAATGCAATGACCAGGAAAACCCATCGCATAAACACATGGCTGAGAGGCTGGTGCAAACCCAAGAACCTCAGGTTCTTTGATCATGAGGTGGTCTACTTGGCACCTGGCCTGAGGTCTGCAGATGGGTATCACCTGTCTCAAAAGGGGAAATGGATCCTTGCCCAGGAGCTGGTGGGCTTTGTAGAGAGGTCTTTAAACTAGATATGAGGGGGGAAGGGGATAAAACCAGGCCTGCTAGAGATGATCCTGGGGGAGTGATAATGGGATTAGGGGTGAGGCGAGAGGCCCAGCTAAAGTGTGTCTATACCAATGCACACAGCATGGGCAACAAACAAGAAGAGTTAGAAGCCATTGTGCGGCAGGCAATCTATGACCTAGTTGCCATTACGGAAACGTGGTGGGACCACTTCCATGACTGGAGTGCTGCAATGGATGGTTACAAACTCTTCAGGAAGGACAGGCAAGAAGGAGGGGTGGTGGTGTGGCTCTCTATGTTAAAGAGTGCTTTGAGGTTACTGAACTTATGACTGGGGATAATTAGGTTGAATCCTTATGGATTAAGATCAGGGGAAGAGCTGACAAGGCAGACATCTTGGTGGGCGTCTGTTATAGATTGCTGAACCAGGATGAAGAGACCGATGAAGTGTTCTATGAGCAGCTGGTGGAAACTGCGTGATCGCTGGCCCCTGTCCTCATGGGGGACTTCAAGTTCCCCGACATATGCTGGGAATACAGTTTAGCACAGAAGAAGCAGTATAGGAGGTTTCTGGAATGTATGGAGGACAACTTCTTGATGCAGCTGGTAAGAGAACCTATAAGAGGAGCTGCCCCATTAGACCTGCTGTTCACAAACAGAGAAGGTCTGGTGGGAGATGTAGAGGTTGGGGCTGTCTTGGGCAGAGTGACCATGACATGGTAGAGTTCTCGATTCTTGTTGGAGTCAGGAGGGGGAACAGCAAAACTGTTACCTTGGACTTCCAGAGGGCAGAATTTGAATTGTTCAAGAGGGGGAGTCCCCTGGGGCTCAGTCTTAGAGAGTAAAGGGGTGCAAGATGGCTGGTTGCTCTTCAAGAAGGAAGTCTTAAAGGCACAGGAGCAGGCTGTCCCCCTGAGCCACAAAATGAGCCGGTGCGGAAGAAGACCGGCATGGATGAATAGGGAACTATTCTTGAGGCTCCAGGAGAAAAAGAGAATCTACCTGCTGTGGAAGAAGGGACAGGCAACCCGGAAAGAGTGCAAAGAAGTTGTTAAGATGTGCAGAGAGAAAATCAGAAAGGCAAAAGCCCAGCTTGAACTCAACCTGGCTGCTGGGGTGAAAGGGAACAAGAAACTCTTTTACAAGTATACCAACAGTAAGAGGAGGACCAGGGAGAATCTCCATTCTCTACTGGATGAGGCTGGGAATGTGACCACTGAGGATAAGGAAAAGGCAGACATTCTGAATGCCTTCTTTACATCTGTCTTTAAAAGTCAGACCAGTTATCCTCAGATCTCTCCACTCTCTGACCTGGCAGCCTTGGCTGGGGAGCTGACTAAACCCCCCACGATTCAGGAGGAAACAGTCAGAGACCTGTTACTCCAACTGGACTGCCACAAGTCCATGAGACCGGATGAGATTCACCCGAGAGTGCTGAGGGAACTGGTGGAGGTGATAGCCGAGCCGCTTTCCATCATCTATCAGCGCTCCTTGTTGACGGGTGAGGTCCCAGAAGACTGGAGGCTTGCCAGTGTGACTCCCATCTACAGGAAGGGCTGCAGGGAGGATCCAGAGAACTACCGGCCTGTTAGCCTGACCTCGGTGCCAGGGAAGATAATGGAGCAGATTGTCTTGAGGGAGATCATGCGGCATGTGCGGGACAACCAGGGGATCAGGCCTAGCCAGCATGGGTTCATGAAGGGCAGGTCCTGCTTGACCAACCTGATCTCCTTCTATGATCTAGTGACCCGTCTGGTGGATGAGGGAAAGGCTGTTGACGTAGTCTACCTAGACTTCAGCAAAGCCTTTGACACTGTCTCCCACAGTATTCTCCCGCAGAAGCTGGCAGGCCGTGGCTTGGACAGGTACACTCTTGGCTGGGTAAGGAACTGGCTGAAGGCCCGGGCCCAGAGAGTGGTGGTGAATGGAGTTAAATCCAGCTGGCGACCGGTCACAAGTGGTGTTCCCCAGGGGTCAGTGCTGGGGCCTGTCCTGTTTAATATCTTTACTGATGACCTGGTTGAGGGCATTGAGTGCACCCTCAGTAAGTTTGCAGATGACACCAAGCTGGCTGGAAGTATCGATCTGCCTGAGGGTAGCAAGGCCCTACAGAGGGATCTGGATAGGTTGGATAGCTGGGCTGAAGCCAATGGGATGGGATTCAACAAGACCAAATGCCAGGTCGTGCACTTTGGCCTCAATAACCCCAGGCAATGCTACAGGCTTGGGGCAGAGCGGCTGGAAGACTGTGTAGAGGAAATGGACCTGAGGGTGTTGATTGACGCTAGACTGAACGTGAGCCAGCAGTGTGCCCAGGTGGCCAAGAAGGCCAATGGCATCCTGGCTTGTATCAGAAATAGTGTGACCAGAAGGAAGAGGGAAGTAATTATCCCCCGTACTCAGCACTGGTGAGGCCGAACCTTGAGTACTGTGTCCAGTTTGGGGCCCCTCACTGTAGGAAAGACGTTGAGGCCCTGGAGCATGTCCAGAGGAGGGCAACAAAGCTGGTGAGGGGTCTGGAGCACAGGCTTTATGAAGAGTGGCTGAAGGAGCTGGGATTGTTCAGTCTAGAGAAGAGGAGGCTCAGGGGAGACCTTATTGCTCTCTATAACTACCTGAAGGGAGGTTGTAGTGAACTGGGGGTCAGCCTCTTGTCTCGTGTGACTAGTGATAGGACTAGAGGGAATGGCTTCAAGCTGCACCAGGGAAGATTCAGGCTGGACGTTAGGAAATACTACTTGTCTGAAAGGGTGGTCAGGCACTGGAATGGGCTGCCCAGAGAGGTGGTAGAGTCACCGACCCTGGTGGTGGTGTTCAAAGAGCATTTGGATGTTGTGTTGAGGGACATGGTTTAGCGAGAACCATTGGTGATGGGCAAATGGTTGGACTGGATGATCCTGTGGGTCTTTTTCAACCTTACTGATTCTATGATTCTATGATTCTATGATTCTATGAAAGTAATGCTTCTTATTTTATTATGGTGGCTCACAAAATCAGATTGTGGTGGTGATGTGACAGGAGAGGCTGAGCCTTCCAACTAGTATTCTGTTACACTTTGTTCCCATGAGAGAGATGGCGGCAGAGGGGAAGTCTCACAAAATGGTATCTGACATGTAAAGGTGTGTGAAACAAAGATATGTCATTGAATTCCTTCATGCAGTAAAAAAAAAATCACATCCACTGACATTCACTGATGCTTGCTGAATGTTTATAGAGACTTACAGTGGGTGTGATGTGGTGGTTGATATCTTAGAGCAGCAGTGACAACAGCATGAAAGACAAGCTATGTTCTGGGCTGCCATACAGAGACGTGACACCGTAAACTGAAGAGCATCTTGATCAGCTCACCTGCATGAATTATCTAATGATGGTGAATATGCTGAAAAATAGTGTTTCATAGCTGAGAATTTGCTTTATCTAATTATGTTACTGTGCTCTTTGCATCTGTTGTTTTTTCCGTGGAAACAAGTAGGAGATGTTTCTTTTGGAGACATCTACATATACATATATATTCCCTTTACTACCATTTATACATCTTGATTAGGTATTAGGAAGTTGAAGTGATAGCTGATTTCTATTAATCTACATCTAATGTAGTCAAACTTTGAAAACATCCTTCAGTGAAACTGGTTTTCAATTCCAGAAAAACAACATTATTTTCTAATACTGTATAATTTGGGATATTTTCATTTCTCCTACTCTGTGTTGCTCAGTATAAATCGGAGGATTTTTCATGCAGCTTCATATTGTTTTCGTCCTTCCTTGTGCATCATTTCTATTCTACCCCCCATTTACTCCTTTCCCCCAGATGAAGATTTTTCAGTGTGTCATACAACCAGGTTAATCCTGGCTGCTTATAGGCTGTTAAACTCACATAATCTTTACTTCTAGCTCTTACATTGCTCAGTTTATGAAACTCACTGAGACATACATTGTTTATTTTCCACTCTGAATTGTCATGTTTTCTTAAATCACTGTGCTCTCACACTTGGGTATGCAGTGAGATGTGTTTGTACAGATCACCAGAGCTCAGAAATTAAGAAGATTGTAATCCAAAAATTTGAGTGTCTCTGTTTTTCTTGAAATTTGTATGTAAGTTTTCAGTGTCTTGAACTTACCATTCCAAATCAAAAACCTAGACCTCCTCTGCAATGCACATGGAGTAAAAGAAATACCCGAAGGCCTCTGGAATCAATCTTGTTAAATTTTGGAGTGGGGAAAAAATGAATAGTAGGGGAATAAAATCTTCTATTAGATCTCATCAAAACTGTGAAGGAAGATGTCATGGTTTTATGATTTTTGGCTATTGGTATTCCACATCATAACATCATGCAGGGTACTGGGAGTTAAAGAACAAGTGCTCTTGTTCCAGGTACTTGTCCGGAACAGAAGAACTACGTTCCCCAGAACACTGTTCGAGTACTGTTATAATTCCTGCTCAGGGAAACAGATATATGGCCTGTAGGTCACCTGACATGGGTCTCTTTCTTCTCGTCTCGTCATGCTTGCTTTCGGATCGTCTCGCTGCTGCTCCTGTCTGCGCACAAGGCTTCAGTATTAGTGTAATGCCTTTAGCTCTTGGACAATCCTTCTCTCAATTATATTTGATTTTATTAACAATTATATTGAATTATATTGTATTATAGTATGTTATCGTGCATTCTGATACTATATTTTAGTAAATTAGTTTGTTTCTCCTCCGATCGTTGCCGCTGTTTTTTTATTTTTTATTTTTTTTTTTTTCTGGGGGGGGGGGGGGGAAGGGGCCCTATTACCCTTTTCCAGAGGCACAGATTTTGAAAAAAATCCCTCCGCCCCACTAGTCACGGAACCGGGCCAGACCAGCCCGTAAACCGGCGACAGAAAAGCAGTACACAAAGTCAATATTTCACTTTGATCTCAATAAGCTATACTGAATACTGTAGTTAAACGCAGCATGCTCATGGATAAATAATCTAGATTATGTACATTGTTTCACGAGGTAAAAGTATATTTGTTCTACATATTTTTAAGAAACAGAATGTGTGAAAAGTTAAATGAAGCCAAGTTTTATGGATTTATAAACAAGCTATGACCATGGCATGTGGAAATCATGGAATCATAGATAGGCTTGCGTTGGAAGGGACCTCAAAGATCAAGTTCCAACCCCCCTGATGCAGGCAGGGTTACCAACCACTAGATCAAGTACTAGATAAGGTACCCAGCACCCCATCCAACCTAGCCTTGAACACCTCTAGGCATAGGGCATTCACAACCTCTCCTTGCAACCTTCCCTAAACCTGCACAGAAGACTCCACAAAGGACCTCATGAGGGGAGAGCAGAGGTGAACAATCACCTGTTCTCCTAGCCACTCCTCTTTTAATGCAGCCCAGGATACCACTGGCCTTCTGGGCTGCAAGTGCACACTACTGGCTCATGTTAAGTTTTTTAACTACTAGGACACCTAAGTCCTTCTCATCAGGGTTACTCTTAAAGAGTTCTTCTCTCAGCCTGTGTACATATCTGGAATTACAGCAACCCAAGTTCAAAACCTTGCACTTTGCTTTGTTGTACCTCATTATATTCACTTGGGCCCACCTTTCAAGTTTATTAATTTAGAATAATAGAGTACTTAGAGTTGGAAAGAACCTCTGATGGCCATCTAGTTCAACTCCCCTGCAATGAGCAGGGATATCCAAAGCTAGATTAGGTTGCCCAGGGCCTGATCCGGCCTCTCCTTTAAAGACTTCAGAGACAGACCATCAACCACATAACTGGGCAACTCGTTTCAGTGTCTCACCACCCTCACTGCAGAAGACTTTCTCCTTGTATCAAACGTAAATCTACCCTTCCTGAGCTTGAAGCCATTTCCCTTTGTTTTATCACCACAGAATCTGCTCAAGAGTCCGTCCCTTTCTTTCCTGTAGCTCCCCTTTAGGTAACCCCAGCTATCTCTGTCTGTCCTCATAGGAGAGGTGTTCCATTCTATCGATCATTTTTGTGGCCCTCCATTCCAACAAGTTTATGTCTCTCCTGTACTGAGGACTCCACATCAGGACACAGTACTCTACATGAGGCCTCTCCAGAGCAGAATAGAGGGGCAGGATCACCTTCCTCAGCCTTCTGGCCATGCTTCTCTTGATACAGCCCAAGATACAGATAGCTTTCTGGGCTGGAAATGCACACTGCTGGCTCATGTCCTGCTTCCCATCCACCAGTATCCCAGGTCTTTTTCTCAGGGCTGTGCTCAGTCCTTTCATCTCCCAGCTTGTGTTGGTAATGGGAGTTGCCTCGACACACACGCAAGATCTTGCTTTTGGATTTGTTGAACCTCTTGCTGAGGATGCACTTGACACCACTGATGTCACTGATGAAGATATTAAAGATCACAGCCCCAGCACCAACCCCTAAGGGACACCACTCATCACTGATCTCCATCAAGACACTGACCTACCGATCACCTCTCTCTGGACTTGAAAGCCAATTCTTCATCCATAGAACAGTCCACCCATCAAATCCATATCTTCCCAATTACGAGAGAAAAATGTTGTGAGGTACTAAGTCAAAGGCCTTACTGAAGTCCTGATAGATGGCATCAGTGGCTTTTTTCTTGTCCATTGATGCATATCTTCCGTATCACCTTTCTGCCGTCCATGTGTCTTAACATACCTTCCAGGAGGATCTGTTCCATGATCTTCCCTGGTACAGAGGTGAGAGAAGGGTCCATCTGGATGGCATCCCTTCATTCTGCTGTATCAGCTGTACCACTCAACTTGATGTCATCAGCAAACTTGTTGAAGGTGCACTCAATCCCATAATTTATGTCATTAATAAAGATGTTAAAGAATACCTGTCCCAGTATGGACCTCAGAACATTGCTTGTCACTGGCCTCCACCCAAACATTGAGCCATTGACCACAACACTCTGGCTGTGAAATTCCAACCAATTCCTTATGCACCAAATAGTACACTTTTCAAATCCATCTTTCTCCAATTTAGACATAAGGATATGATGGTGTACTGTGTCAAGGGCCTTGCAGAAGTCCAGGCCAATGGCATCAACTGCCTTCACTTTGTCCACCACTCCATTACAGAAGGCCACCACACTGGTCAGGCATGACCTTCCCTTGGTGAAGCATGATGGTTGTCATGGATCACCTGCTCATCTTTCATGTGCCCTAACATGTCTTCCAGGAGGATCTGTTCCATAATCTTTCCAGTCACTGATGTGTGGCACACCACCTCGTAGTTCCCCAGGTCCACCTTCCTCCCTTTCTTATAAATAGGAACTGACTGAGTGCTGCAGCCTTCTTTTTATCCATTGTAGCCAGGTCTCCTTTCCCATTTATCAGAGAACATATGCTCTCTTTGGCCTGTCTCTTCTGACTAATGCATCTATAATGTATCTATAGAGACTAATGTATCTGTATATAACATTGTTTATAACACCACTCCACCTGTTCCATGGCTTTCCTTATCCCACCTTGGCATGTCCAGAGAGCATCCCTTTATTTTTCCTAGGAAACACATCCTTATTACCACTAACTACTTTTACATACCCTTCTTTTCACTCAGTTTGACAAATAGGTCCTTGCTAAGCTATGCTGGTTTGCTGCTTCCTCTGCATGCTTTCTTTTTCTGATGGATAGAGAGCTCTTGTGCTCTCAGAAAATCATCCTTTAACAATAGCTGGCTTTGCTCCACTTCTTTGTCTGCAAGGACAGTTTCCCAGGAGATCTCGTACAACAATTTCTTAAACAGCTTGAAGTTTGCTCTTCTGAAGTTCAGGGTCCTGACTCTTTGCCAGAAGATCACAAACTCAACCAGGGCAAGGTTGCTGTAGCCCAGGCTGCTTCTAATCTTAATACTTTTAATAATCTCCTGTGCATTAGTGAGCATCGGGTTGAGCAACACTACATCTCTGTTTAATCTGTCCAATACCTGAACCAAAAAGTTATTACCAATGCACTCCAGGAGTCTCTTGGATCACTTCAAGCTTGTGTTTCCTCAGCAGATACCATGGTAGCTGAAGTCCCCTATTGGGATGAGAGTCTACAAGTGCAACACCTTTTACAGCTGAAGCAAGAACTCATTAACAGGCTCCTCTTGATCAGATGACCTGTAGCAGACCCCAACCACCATCTGTCCCTAATCAGCCTCTTTCCTAATCTTAACCTACTGTCTCTCAACCTGTTCCTGAATATTTCTCAGAGGAGCTCCTCACAATCTATCCACTTTTTAACATAGAGCGCAACTCCCCCACCCTTCTTACCTTGGCTATTCCTTCTAAAAAGCTAATAGCTAATATCATCAGTGATGATATTCCAGTTACGCAAATGATCCCACCATGTTTCCATGACAGCAATAAGATCATAGATTTCCAAGGTCACCATGGTTTCCAACTCTCCCTGCTTATTTCCCATGCTGTGTGCTTTAACATAGAGGCACTTCAGCTGGGCTTTCAGATGCATTACCTTCCTAGCTGAGTCTTCCCACAAACCTAACAGGTGATCAGTGTGAAGAAATGCCAAAGAATTCTGCTTGTTTCAGCTGTTTAACCACAGATAAGAAAAGAAGAAAAAGCATGTTTACAAGAGACATGAAATAAGCTATTTATTGGTTCCTGTCATGGTTTCCTTACTATTGTCAGATCTAGTTCCACTTTCAGTAATGATTTCTTTTTGAAGGGTAGTGGGAGATATCAACATGCGCATTAAGACACTCTGAATGTAGTAGTCTTCATGAGATTTGTGACACATTTCCTACCAAAATAAAAACAGGGCTGCTAAATTACAGTACACTGAAGTGTCTATGAAATAGTGAGATACCATTATTTTTATGGCACTAAATTTTCATTCCGGATCTGATGTATTCTTAAAAACTTGAAGGAGTAAGTTCAAACCTGAACCATCATTTAAATATAGCAGGAGAAAAGGCTTTATAAAGGCTAGCATCAGGGAAAATACAAAGAGAATATTCAGCTCAAGAATCTATAGTTAATATAAGACTGCTCTCTTTTCATTTTATAGTAACCATCTTGCAATTAAATCATTTAAGTGAGACAAAAAATAGAATAATTCTATAAAATTTGTCAAATATGGCAGGAAAAATATGCTGCAGAATGGCTGTTTCCAGAATATCGTATACATGAAAAGCGTTCTTACTTATTTACTATTATACACAAGATACGAGCGTGTTTGAGTAGCAAAGGGGAAGTAACTGGTTATTTTAGTTTCATTTTGAGTTATATCTCTGGAATTTATCAAGGGCTGTGAAGATGGCTGGAGCACCTCTCATACAAAGAAAATTTTAGAGAGCTGAGTTTCTTCAGCTGAAGAAGAGAATGCTCAAGGAAGATCTCACTACAAGCTTCCACTACTTAAGGGGAGATAGAGACTTACTTTTTAGATGGTCTGACAGTGACAGAAGAAAGGGGAGTGATATAAAACTAAAACAAGGAAGTTTTAGGGTAGAGTAAATCATAGAATCATAGAATGGCCTGGGTTGAAAAGGAACATAGTGATCATATAGTTTCAACCACCCTGCTGTGTGCAAGGTTGTCAACCACTAGACCAGGTTGCCCAGAGCCACATCCAGCCTTGCCTTGAATGCCTCCATGGATGGGGCATCCACAGCTTTTCTGGACAACCTGTTCCAGTGTGTCACCACCCTCTGTGTGAAAAACTTCCTTCTTATATCCAATCTAAACTTTCCCTAGAAGTGTTCAAGGCCAGATTGGATGGGGCTCTGGGCAGCCTAACCTAATGGGTGGCAACCCTGTCTACAGCAGTGAAGTAGAAACTAGATGACCTTTAAGGTCCTTCCAACACGTCTATGATTTTATGATTTTCTTTATTTTATAATGATTAGAGATTGATGTGATGGTAAGATGCTCCTTACCATGGATACAGTACAGGACAATGTATATGTTTGTATAGTATGCTTATATAACTTGATGGAAAGGAGCCTGTGATCAATTCTGTGATAGTCTATATGATGTCTTTTTCACGGACATCAAAAGATTACCAGATTTAGAGATCACCAACTACCTGGAATATGCTAGCTTTTTTGTGTGCGTGAAAAACGTTTCTCACAATTAATACAGAGTCAATAAACAGTGTACTCCAAGTCAGTGTAGCTCTCACTGTCTGTTACAGGGGTGCCGCACTGAAAAAGAGACATTTTGACATCTTAATGGAGAAAATGAAAGGTAAAGAAATTGAATCTATGGCTCATCAACATATAAATTAATCATAAATAATATTCTGCCTTGACTACATTGCAAGTGGCTTCTCCCTTTTTGTTTATGTTTAGATTGCTCACATCCTGCTTAGGCTTAATAATACTGATAATGTAGTATAGCAATGTAGTCTAGCAGTGCATAAGTAGCTATAATAAAATCCATCAGATGTAGTCTATAGTCAACTGCATTTTTTTCTTCCAGTATCCAAATAACCCTTTGTTGTCTTGTTATAAATATAAAAATACATATTTATGTTGATAGTAATATTTTAGCAAAACCATAACTTTGCTCCATGATAGACCTCCCCACAAAAAAAGGAAAAAAAAAAAAAAAAAAAAAAAAGATCTCTGTCTCTTGAGGACAGATATGAAAAAGCCAATCTGGTATGAAGAATTTTTGTTTATGTTTCAAATGGGGAAGAAAATGGAAGAAAAACAGATTAATCTATCAAAATTACACTGAAGTAACAGAACAAAACAAAATCTAGAAAAAATATTCACAGTCCATTTTGGTTGAGACAATGATGATTATGAATACTACTGAGTATTCTTGTAAAGGCTGTGAGACGGACCATGGCAGCAGTCCATGCATGTGGAAGTCATAACAATGAATAAAGAAAGACATAAAATAGAAATTCATAAGTGTTAAAGAATACCATCCTATCATTAGGATAATAGGATTTTTTTTTTAATTAGTAAAAGTATTTTTTTATTATTATTATTAGTATGTATTCCAAACCCTCCTGGATGCACTGCTGTGTGACCCAGTCTAGGTGTTCCTGCTCTGGCTGGAATATTGGACTGGATGATCTGACATCCTGCAATGTCCCTGATGTTCTGCGATTCTGTGATTCTGTGATATGGACATCATGCAAATGAAGAAAATTAGAATTTTTTCTTTTTATTTCTACATACAGAATTTTCCCTTTTGAGAATTTGAAAGGCACTTCATCTAAATAAAGTCACACTATAGTACCGCTTGTCTGTATTTTCAAAATCATTAGGTTGTCAAAGACCAGACAGTTCCTGTAGCATAAGAGCAATCCAAAGTCTGAACTTCCTTATGTTATGGAGAGAGAACCTTGTCCTCTTTAGTAAATAATCAGCTGTCAGGACTATCCTGACTGCATTTGTTCTAGACTGCCTCTGAAACAGTACTTCAAGAGTAGTTAAACAAGTCCAATCTCATGGTTAATATGTGTGATAGAAAAGGGTTGGCTCTCTATGTCAAGAGCTGTATTCAAGAGAGAAACAGACTCCACAGATTTTTAAAGCAAACTCTAATGGAATATCTAGTAACAGCACTAAATTATTTAGTAGGATTCTAAACTTATATACTGCTCCCAGTGAAGTCTGTTATTATCCATAGATGGATGTGAAAAACTCTTTTA
Source organism: Gallus gallus (assembly GCF_016699485.2). Classification (NCBI taxonomy): domain Eukaryota; kingdom Metazoa; phylum Chordata; class Aves; order Galliformes; family Phasianidae; genus Gallus; species Gallus gallus. The sequence goes on from NC_052572.1 coordinate 29,800,148, forward strand.
AAGGAGTGATTTCAAATGACCACAGTAAGTTTTGAAAAGTGAGAATGAGATTCTAGAGATCAAGTAATTATTCCCACTGAATTTAAGATAATAAATATCTATTAAAAAATGAAAAGCTGTGTTCTGAAACCACAGAGGATATACAGCCATCACAGCCTCCTTTTTAATCAAATAGAATGTTAATCATCATAGAATCATAGAATATCCTGAGTTGGAAGAGACCATCATACGGATCATCAATTCCAACTCCTGGCTCTACACAGGACAACTCAAAAACACTGGAGAGAAAAAAACAAAACAAAACAAAACAAAACAAAAACAAAACAAACAAAAAGAAAACAAACACATATATCTGAGAGATCATCTGGATGCTTCCTGAACTCCAGCAAGCTCAACACCTTTACTACTTCCCTGGGGAGCCTGACCCATGGCCAGACCACTCCTTGATGAAGAACCTTTTTTCTGTTATATGACCAATCTTATGAAGAAATTAACTTTTCCCAAAAATCTGGTATTATTACTCTGGAAAGAAAGACAAATCTAAACCCAAAAATCATTCAAACAAACAACAAAACAAAAACCACAAAACCCACCTTACAAGGTTACTGTTCACTTTGTGTCTACATCAGAAATGCATTTTATTAGAAAAAAATCAACCAACATGGGGAAAAAAAAACAATAACCAAAAAAAAAAAAGAAAAGAAAACCTTACAAAAAGAATTGTAAGAAAGAAAATTACAGAAAACTGTTGCAGTTGAAAGGTGATGGATGCTATTAATAGCTGCTGAATACTATCAATATTTGTTTTCGTGATAAAAATATGGTTGCGCTTCAGTATGCAGTCAGTTCACATAACTCTTATCCACAGAATAAAGGCAACAAACGTGAACAAAAAGTAAAGCAGAGTTCACTTTGAGATTTCTAAAATAGGAACTTTTGTCTGTGACTTTCAATTGTGATGAATTTTGATAAACTTTGTACTTCATCCACAGGCAGTTTATTTCATTCAGACCTCGTTTTTTGTTTCAACTGACTCATAGAATTTCTATCAAGATGCTCAAGTATAGAGTGTTTTAATTACTTAACTAACTTTTCTGTCTCATTATGAGAAATACAAGCCCACTAAGCAGTCAATGAATGGCAGTCATTACTTCAGAGCTACTGTGCTTCTGTGGATGAGGGTGTTGATTGATTTATCATTATTTGAATAAATACTTGATGTGTGAGTCAATAGAAATGTTTCACTCAATGACAGCAGGGGACAAATGACCAAATCTTATCATTGTAATGAACTAGTACTCTAGATATCCCTGATTTCCGGAGAAGCCGTTACAATTTCTGTTGCCTCATATCTACTAACCTGAACAGTTAAGAAGTGCCTGTTATTTCTAGCTCATACCAGCGGGGGGAAAAAAAAAGAAAAAAAAAGGAAAAAAAAAAAAAAAAAAGAGACAACAAAACAACATAGAAAACCCTAAACTATTAGGTTAGAATTATTCTGTTATTTCTTAAGTACTATTACAATGAATTTACTACTAAATTTCGGAAACAAATTTCCTTTCTTTCTTAGCCCATCCTTCCTAAACAGACTGCGTCCATCCATGGATCTTCACTGGTGAACTTGATGAGAGGATAGCGTCCACCCTCAGCAAGTTTGCTGATGATACAAAGTTGGGAGAAATGGCTGACACACCAGAAGGCTGTGCTGCCATTCAGCAAAACCTGGACAGGCTGGAGAGTTGAGCAGAGAGGAACCAGGTGAGGTTTAACAAAAACAAGTGTAGAGTCTCGTGCTTGGGGAGGAACAACCGCATGCACCAGTACAGGTAGGGGAATGACCTGCTGGAAAGGAGCTCTGCAGAGAGGGACCTGAGTGTCCTGGTGGGAGACAGGTTGTCCATGAGCCAGCAGTGTGTCCTGGAGGACAAGAAGGCCAATTACATACTGGGGTGCATGAAAAAGAGCGTGGCCAGCAGGACAAGGGAGGTGATCCTCCCACTCTACTCTGCCCTCGTGAGGCCTCAGCTGGAGTACTGTGTCCAGTTCTGAGCTCCACAGCACAAAAGGACAGAGATCTTCTGGAAAGAGTCCCGTGGAGGGCCACAAAGATGATAAAGGACCTCGAGCATCTCTCTTATGAGCAACCTGCATTGTTCTGCCTTGAGAAAAGAAGACTCAGAGGGGATCTGATCAAGGTCTATAAATACCTAAGGTGCAGGAGGCATACTTGGTGTGACCTTAGAACTATATCTTCTGGTGGAAATTTTCTCAGATTTTGGATCAGGATTTCAAGTCTGAGGTGTGATCTCACTCTTACTTAGTCTATGCAGTGGACATCGCCAGGTGAAACAGTCCACTAAATAAAATATTCTTTTTAGCCTGAAACCTCTTGAACTTCTAGTTACAAATGATTTTACAGGAGGAAAGGCATAACATTTAGAGAACATTTAACAACATAATGCATTCTTTATGGAAATTTTTGTTTTGCTTTTACAAAGAAATATTGTTAGGTATTTTTTTCTTTCCAAGTAATTTGCAAATAAACAAAGTGTTTTGAGCTTCTCAAAGCCTAATAAAAGAGAGATCCACTTCTTCCATGATCTTGTTTGAAGATGCTATGATATCTATTTACACTTTTTCTAACTGGCCAAATTCTCTGGATCTTATTACAGGAATGGGAATTATAAGATTTTAATATGGAGTTAAATAGGCTCTGTTGATTCACTCAGCAATAGAAGCAGAGCTCAATTCAGGGCTGGGTACCTGTCCTAGAATGAGCTCATTGAGCTATGTTAGTTAATCTTCTGATACTTGGCAAGTTTTAATCATATAGAATCACAGAATCATAGAACCATAGAATCACAGACATATGTTGAAAGTGGCATTAAAGGTTTTTTAGTTCCAACCCATCTCTGCAGTCAGCGTTGCTGACCTGTAAATCAATCAACAGATCTGGCTGCCCAGGATCTCACCTAGTCTGGTTTTGAACCCCTCCAGGGATGTAACAGTGCATGACACCTATGATAAATCTCCCCTCTTTTAGTTAAAACTTTTCCTTCTTGTCCTATCACTACCTATTCATGTAGATAGTTGATTTCCTTGCTGTTTATGAGCTCTCTCCAAGTACTGGAAGGCTGCAATGTGGCTTCCTGGAGCCTTCTCCAGGCTGAACCCGCCCATCTTCCTCAGCCTGTCTTTGTAGAAGGAATGCTCGTTCTCTCTGATCATTTTCATGGCCCTCCTCTGGACCCATTCCTGAAGTTCCACAGCTTTCCTGAGAGGGGGGCCCCAGACCTGAAGATGGGACCTTATGACAGCATAGCAGAGAGGTACAGTCACCTCTCTGTTCCAGATGGCTATCTGTCTTGATGTAGGCCAGAATACAGTTGGCCTTCTGTGTTGCAACTGTGTGCTGCTGGCTTATGTAAAGACTTTCACGTATCAAGACCCCTAAGTACTTCTTGAAAAGGGCTACTCTCAAGGAATTCTTCTCCAGTCTGGACTGTGCAGTATTTTCCACTTGCCATTGTTCAACCTTATTTTATTCTCATGGCCCCATTTTTCATGCCTGTCAAACTCCTCTTGATGACATCCCTTTCTTCTCTCATATCTTCTTACACTCAGCTTGGTGTAGTCTGTAAAGCTGCTGAGAGTACCATCTCAGCATCTATGTCATTGATAAAAATTTTAGAGAGTACCTGTCCCAGGATGGACACCTAGGAATACCACTCATCACCGATCTCCACGTGAACATAGAGCCATTAACCACAATCCTCTCTTTGAGATTTTCTAACCAATTTCTTATCCACCAAATAGTCCACTCTTCAAATCTACATCTCTCCAATTTAGATATACGGATGTGGTGGTGGACCATGTTAAAGCCTTGCAGAAGTCTCCAGACAACACTGGTTGCCCTTCCTTTGCTCACTGATGTCATAGCTCCATCTCAAAAGGCCACTAGATAGGTCAGGCGTGATTTTCCCGTGGTGAAGCTGTGCTGGTTGTCTCAGATTACCTCCTCATCCATCGTGTGCCTTAATTCGTCTTCCAGGAGGATTTTCCCAGGCACAAAATTAAGGATCACTGACCTGCATTTCCCCGAGTCCTCCTTTCTCCATTTCTTAAAAAAGTGGGAGTGATATTTCCCTTTTTCCAGTCATCAGGGACTTCACCTGATGGCCATAAATTTTCAAATATGATAGAGAGCAGCTTGGCAACCACATCAGCCAGCTCCTTCAACACTCTGAAATGCATGTCATCAGTCCCTATAGACTTCTACACACAGGGTAATAAAACTAGGCCAACTGGTATAAGGTACATGGTGGCTATATAGCTAAGGGTTCTCCAAAACAAATACAAATGTTGTTGCTTTTCTAGCCAATGCATTTGTCTAAAACAGAATAATCCAAAGGTTGCTAAATGAAACTACTGCCTGCCTGTGCATAGACATAAGCTTTAATCACATTCTTATGTGTTCTTACTGTCATCTGTAACCTGTTTTGTAAAACACTGCATATTTTTCTTCTCCTCTAGCTTTTCTTTTTTAATAGATTTCTAATTTCTTCAGTCTTTTACTTTATTCTCACTGTTATACATAAATTCCTTATTTTGAAGCTGTTGTTACAAGACTGACTGTTGGTTATTAGTTTTGCCTGATTTTTTTCTACCAAGAGTTTAACAAGTCTTGTCACTTTCAATTTAGACCACCAGGTAGAAGATCTTTCTCTGCATTTCCTGTGGCAAGAGTACAATTTCCAATCTTAAATTGGAATTATTTGTTAGTCCTGCAGTGCAATTTATCTGTTTTCGTACGGAGACAGTACAGCTAAGGATGTCTGACAGTTACCTCCTTAGGTTAATCAATTTACACACAATCAAAACAATTTAAACATGCTTATTTCAGAATGATACAGAACTTCCAATATTAATAGTAATTTTTTTCTCCTTCATCCTTTCAATAACAGAAATATCTTATCCAGTAGCATTTCTTTTCCCTGTCCTAATCTTTAGATATTCTGAAAACCACATTTCCTATGGGATTGATTTTTTCAAGAATAACAATAAAAATTCATACGTTGTCTCTGGAAGAAGAAACACTGATGTTTCTCATATGTACCTTAGTTGTGTTAAAACTCTTTTTTTTCGTCTTCCTCTTGAAAAACTGGGAATCTATAGTACATGCTATTCCACTAGAACTGCAATCCGTTATTAAAATTATACCTAGAGAAGTCAAACCATCTATATTAGTACCCTTTCTAAATGCTCAGCTAACGAAGTTTATTATAGACTGTGTATCTTGCTCTGGAGCCTGAAGTATGTGAATCTTGTTCTCATCAACTGTGAAATATGTCAGTTCTAGTGTAACACATATTCTTCATGTAACCTCAGCTTTAAGTGCAGAATATCTGTTGAAGGACTAATGAAGCACATAAGCCATAAGTTAATATAATATTATAATATTTCCCAAATAATGGTTCTAAATATGCTTTATATATATATGAAAAAATAGATTTCTATGCTATTATTGTCGTTAGTTGTACATCACATTTACAACTTTTACTTACTCATTCTTTTAATTAGTCACTAAATTTTATGTATATGAGACTACAACCAGTTAGTCTGTCCTTTTTTTTCCCCTGTAAGATTAATTAATTCTGTCCTTCCATTTATGAAGCCTTTTTTTTTTTGCCTTGTAAGCTGAAAATAAACTAATATGAAAATGTTAGAAAGAAATCTTTGCAAATTGCCAACTAAAATAAATCTAGTCTTAAATGAAATGGTTCCTCTTCACTCCTGTCCTCAGGACTCGGGCCAATAAGGAAAGCAAACCAAGAGACTTCTATTTGCAGTTTAGCTTCCAAGAAAATAAATTCATGTAAAGAGCTGATGCTTTCTAAGCCTGCAATACTTTTGAATTTGGACACATCATTATGGAATGTCAATGTAGTAATAGTAGAAGTAGATAGTAGAATAGTAGAAGTAATGACTGTCAATGTTCCCCTTAATAAGGTGTTTTATAAAAGCTTAAACATATGCCATGATATACATTTTCTTACCTTCATCAATAGAAAGTAAAAATTTTCTAGTCTGGCTCAAGTTAAGTTCTTAAAGGTTAGGAGTTTCTTAGCACCAAAAGAACAAGTCATGATTGAAGAACTAAAATAATAAATTTCTATAGCTTTTCTGTACGTGAGGAGAAACTTCAAGGAATCAGATGCATCCTCAACAAGTTTGCCTAAGTCACCAAGCAACATGGTGTAGCTGACATGTCAGAGGGAAGGAATGCCATATAGAGGAACCTGGACAGGCCTAAAGAGCTGAGCAAATAGGAACATCATGGAATTTCAAAAGACCAAATGCAAGTTCCTGCACCTGAGTCAGGATAATCCCAAACACAAGTGCAGGCTGGGCATAGAATGGAGTTAGAGTAGCCCTGAGGAGGATGTGAAGGTGTTGGATGATAAGAAACTCGACATGAGCTGACCTTGTGCACTTGCAGCTTAGAATGCCCACCTGGACTGCATCAAAAGAAGTGTGAACAGAGAGGTAACTCTCGCCCTCTACTCCATTTTCCTGAGACCTCAACCTAGAAGACTGTGTTCACCTCTGGCCATCTGCAGCACGATAGAGTTAGTTCAGAGTAGGGACTTGAGGATGGCTAATGAGCTAGAGCACAAGGAGGATGGACAGTGAGCTGGAGAACCTCTCCTATGAAGACAGACTGTGAGAGCTGGATTTGTTCAGCCTGGAGAATAGAGACATCTTAATAGCGGACTTCCATTACTAGGAAGCCTACAAGAAAGCTGGAGAGAGTCTTTGTCCAGGAGCATAGTAATAGGACAAGGACTAATGGTCATAAACTAACAGACAGTAGATTTAGATTAGATATTTGGAATAAAATTTTGCTATGAGGGTCATGAGGCACTGGAATATGTTGTCTGGAGGAGTTGATGCCCCATCCCAGAAAATGTTAAAGGGAAGTTTGGATGAGGCTTTGAGCAACCTGATCTAGTGAAGTGTGTCCCTGCCCAATCCATGACATGGGTGTTGGAAATAGGTCACTTCCAAGCCAAGACATTCTGTGATTCTATGATCAAGTGTTTTTCATCATTCTCACACAGAAGGATTAACTCTTCACTGTACAAACAGTTAATGTGTGGCCATTTGTTTGTATTTTTATACAGATACACTAGTTTATGAAACTGAAAATGGTGTTCTAACATGCTGTATATACTTTAATTCATACTAAATTCCATGTTCTAGGTGAATTTATTTCATTGTTGAATCTATGTATATCTGATTTTTCACTTTTTAAAAGAAGAAAGCATGTTTGGTTAACACTTATCAAATTGGTAGAATTACAAAGGCAATATTTTTCTGTTTAAATTTGATGTGTGTTATCCTGAAATTATTTAATTCATTGCCAAGGCTCAACCTCTACTACCATACCACCAACATCCACCTCTGACAGAGTGGGCCAACGTGATAAAATAGGGGGCATTACTTTTGGAACAGTCTTCATATCTACCGTTAATTAGAATGTTTGTGTAATATTCCTTGTAATTGCACACTGCCGTTCATGTTTCAATTTCTGATCATGATGTGATTTTTCTTTTTGTAAGAAGTAGAGGTAGCTGCAGTAATGAAATACCATTTTAGTACTTGCATCATGATTTGATTACAATAATCTGTTTATGACAGAACTACAAAATAATTGCCAAATCATCTGGTTGGCTGAGAATTCTCACTTTTAGTAAACAAGAGAAGATATTCTGCTGTCTAGCTACTGACAGCCTTCATTTATTTAGATTTGAATAATATTTTTATGATATAATATTTGCAACTGCTTTGAATATCAATTCTAAACTACCTTTTATCTGTCTTGATTTTTCTGCAGGGAAAAAAATTATCTTCTTAATTTTTAATTTGTGAAGAAAAATATAATTTGGCAATTATGTCTCAGTATTTTTTCTGAAATAAGTTTTAGGACTAAATCACAGAATCTTAACTTCATAGAATGGTTCATGTTGCAGGGCACCTCTAAAAAAATCTAGGTCTAACTCCTCTGCCTTGGGTAGGAATACATTCCTGGAGATCAGGTTCCCAACACCACCTTCAACCAAGCCTTAGACATTTCTGTCTGGACTTCTGTGAGGCCTTTAATCTGGTTCCTCACCACTTTGTTATCTCTGAATTGGAGAGATACAGACTTGAAGGGTAAACTATCAGAAGAGTGGATACAAAATTAATTGAATGGTCACAGCCAGTGCTGTGGTTGACATTGCTTGAGAAGTAGGCCCATATAAACAGCAGGAGGTTCAATAAGGCCAAGTGCAAAGTGTTACATTTGGGTCAGGAAAATCTTAGACAAAAATAAAGGCTGGGAGAAGAACTCGTTGAGAGCAGCCCTGTGGAAAAAGACTTGGGGTCCCAGTGGACAAAAATAATGACATGAGCTGACAGTGCGTTTGCAGGCAGGAAGGCCAAAGGAGAGGTTGCCTAGAGTCATTATGGATGTGACTCTGGAAATCATAGTATAGAATGGCTTGGGTTGGAAGGGACAATAAAGACATCTAGTTCCAACAGAGATGGAAGAGTCACAACTTCCACATCCACAACACAGGGGCCTCAGGAGGACAAAGTAAAAGGGAACAATCACCTGACTTGCCCTGCTGGCTACCCCTCTTTTTAATGAAGCTCAGGATACTTTTGGCTTTTCAGACTGCAAGTATACACTTCTGTCTCATGTCAAACTTTTTGTCCACCAGGACCCCCAGGTCCTTTTCTACAGGGCTACTCTCAAGGAATTCATTTCCTAGTCTGTACACATAGCTGGGATTGCTCCGATCCAAGTGCAACACCTGGCACTTGGCTTTTTTGACTCTCATTAGGTTCTCATGGGCCAGAATTTTCATGTCTACTCTCGTCCTTTTGGATGACATGCCTTCCTTCTGTTGAATCAACTGTGTCACTTAGGTTAGTGTCATCAACGGACTTGCTGAAGATGCACTCAATCGCACTAACTGTATCATTGGTAAAGGCATTAAAGAGCACCTGCTACAGCGTGACCTACTGGACACCACTTACCTCCAGCCTCTATCTGGACATAAAGCCACTGACCACAGCTGTCTGCCTGCAAACATCCAACCAATTCCTTGTCCTGTGGACTGCCTAACCTTCAAATTCATATCTCACCATTTCTGAGATAAGGTGTGAGTGTAAGACTATATCAAAGCCCTTGCAGAAGTCCACATAAGTGACATCAGTTGCATTCACTTTGTCTACTGCTGATGTTCTATACTGGTTAGGCACAACCTGCCCTTGGTGAAGTCATGATCACTGTCTTGAATTATTTGCATGACTTGCACATGCCTTAATATATCTTCCAGGAGGTTCTGTTCCATTATCTTCCCCAAAACAGAGGTGAAGTTCACCAGCCTATAGTTCTCTGGGTCTTCTTTTCTTCCTTTCTTAAAAACAGGAGTGATTATTCCCTTATTCCATTCATTATGGACTTTTTACCTGATAACCATTCTTTCTGAATATGACAAAGAGAGTTTTGTCAACCACATCAGCCAGATCCTTCAGGACCTGGGATGCACATCATTAAGCCTCATAAATTTGCACACATTCAGTTTTATCAGTAATCTTGAATGTGATCTGCTCTTACAGTGAGAGAGATTTTGTTTCTCTATAAACTGCCTAGAGTTTCAGGGATGTGAGAGACATGGCAAGCCTAACATTCAGTGAAGACTGAGGCAAAGAACTTGAGTACAGTACCTCAGCCTTCTCCATATCTGTTGTTGCCAGTTCTCCCTTTTCAGTTATCAGAGGGAGAACACTTTCCTTGTCCTTTCTCTTTTGAACAATCTATCTGTAGAATTTCTTGTTCATTTTCACATCCCTTGCCAAGTGCGGTTCTGTCTGTGCTTTGTGTTTCTGGACTCCTCTACACCTCCAGAAAGTGCAAATGCAATTACAATAAACTATTTTCAAGAAATTTTCCTCACATTGTACAAAGATAATAATTATTATTTTTAATAGGAAGGATACATTAGGAGCTTCCAACAGGAATATCTGTGAAAAAAAGTTCATGATATTCTATGTCGTGTGTCAGTAATTCTTTACAGGAATTATGTGTACGCATTCATTATCACAACAATTAAATAAATGTTGGCTTAAAATAAATTTAAAATGTATCATTTGGTGGTAATGCTGCAAATCTAAATGTTTTATTTCTAAAAATTTGGGTTCCTACTTAACATGAAGTGAGCCAAATTCAAATTAAGGCTAACAAAACAATACAAGTAACAACAATTCAAAGGAAATTTATCATCAAGCAGCTTTAAACACATCTCAGTTTACTGATACCAAATATAGCTATTTCACCTTTCAATATGCCTTCAGCAGAGGTTGCTTTGTAGGATAAAGGATATATTATATTGTAGGATAAAGTAATATATTTTACCTGGCAGAAGCACTGTGTCCAAAACAGAGATGTTATTATACCTGTGACTAAAGTTTGAAAAAGAATTGGAAAACTGACCAATTCCAAAATCTGGAATAGGATTTCAAAATTTTAGCTAGTTTCATGTGCCAGATAAATAGTTGAACACATTTATTAGTGTCAGACTCTTGCACCTCATCTCAATGATGAGGTCTAAATAGCTCCAGATGAACTCTGGGGCGAGCCAGATGGATGTTAGAATCTGACTAAATAACTCATCTGTTCTTATGATTTAAGACTCTAAGTCTGGGACCCTAGAAATGAGAAGTCAGTTGCATCATCTATTCTTCTCACACAATCTGTTCACATACTGATTTATTGCTAATTGTGCTGTACATTTTCAAAGCATTTTTCATAAAAGCACTCAGAAGTAACATTTTTATTGTCTTCCATTGTCTTCAGAATGTAAGCACCCTTTCCTCTCTAAATAAGGGAAATGCCTCTATATTTCATTCTTGCTACTTACATGTTGAGCTGTTTATATCTATGTACTTCCATTCAATGTAAATGAGTATTTTTCAGAGTTAAGTAATTACCCAGGTATTTGAAAAACTACGTTTTCTAAAGATATATATGCAAAACATTACCAGTCAAATTATGAAACTATTTTCAATTATTCAGGCTTTTAGGTAAATAGAAGCAAAGTCTTAACTTCATGAATTTAAAACTAAATTATGTTTTCTAGTTTCTTGTGACTACTATGAAATATTTTTTTTCTAGAATCAGTTTCTTGACAAAACCCTTGTAACTCTAGGTTAGTGTGGGCTGCAATATTTTATTTTTTATTTGTGGCCAAATTTCTTCAATGTATTGTCAGATTATTTTAGAATAAACAGAAGTTGTAGGCAACAGAAAAAGTTTGTTTAAGATGTCTGATTACTGTTAAGCACAGAGGACTAGTCAGACAGTTAATGAATGGCCCTGGCACTGTATACATATCTGAGAACTTGCTGTTTAGTGTTAATATCTTTATCACTTTTTTTTTTCTTTTTTTTTTTTTTTTTTTCCATTTGCAACATACTTTGGCTCCTTGCTTTAAAGCTTTTGACATTCTGGAAATGTATTTTTCAGAATTAATTTACCGTTTGAATATTTTCTCCTCTATGGATTTATAAAACTTTCACCATTTAATTCAGTTCTGTTCAGCTTTACACATTTGCCTACAGAAAACCTAACTAACATGTCTTCTGCCACCCTTCCCTGATTTTTTCTCATAGAGACACACCGATCCTGAGCTTGGAAGAAGATTTCACAGGCCCCTGTACCTTCTAACACCCTAGCCCACAGGCCAGCTCCAAGTAGGTCCTGGAAGAGATCAAAGTTGGCTCTCTTGAAGTCCAGGGTTGCAATCCCACTTTTTGTTTTGCTTCTTTCACTTAAGATCTTGAACTCCACCACCTTGTGATCTCTATATCCCAAACTATCCCCAGTCTTCACTTCCCTGTCAAGCCCATCAATATTAGTAAGAACATGGTCCAGTAACACTCCACCCCACCCAAGATAATAACTATCTGTTGGAAAGAAATTCATGAGAAGTTGAGAAAACTGTTATCACTAATACAACATCAGTAAGATTTCAGAAGGATTTGGTCTCAAGTGATCAAGTAAGGAGTGGGAGAAAAAAAAAAAATTCTAACCAAAGACAGAAGAAGTGGAAATTTGTCTGTACTAATTATTGCCAAGCAGAAGCCCCAGTAGAGGGCATGAATATGTGAAGAACTTAACATGATGACTCAGTGACTCAGATCTTAAACAGTATCTGAATTTAACAAGTAGTATTACTTTTTGTAGTATTATTTTTAGTGAGTTATCCAGAATTGAGAACGTTAGAAATCTACTCCATTACTAATAATAGACCAGTTAAAGGTAACTTGATACAGATTCTAAACCCTGATATGTATCAGAGAAAGTAGTAAGCTATCTCATCTAGCAGAAAAGATTGATAGTAATCTTTGGGAACTCTTAGAAACATTCAGACTGACCCTTTTTTTTTTTTTTAATTATTTAATTTTTATTTAAGGGCTGAATTTAGGTCATAACCAACAGATTCTACAAAATAGTGATATTGTAAAATCTTTTTAGATTTTTTTTTTTTTTTTAGTAAAATGACTAAATGGAATCATTATCTTCCATGTAGCAACATTAAGACTTTCTTTCCAGTATTTTTTATGCAGAGAAGCCTTGGTTACGTTATGTACAAACAGCAAATAATCTATAAATACATACATAATATGTAAACAAAACCAGTCAATTCCAAACTTGTTTTGATGATCATTAAGATTTTTTTTCTCCTGTGATAACAAATATGCATATTTAAGAGATTAAGAACACAATAGCTTGACAGAACAAACGTGGGTGTTGTTCAGTGAATTTTGAATTTCTGAGAAAGACACATCATTTCCCTTGAGAAATCTACAAACATAGTTTGTTGTTGTTGTTAGTTTTTTTGTTTGTTTGTTTGTTTTTTGTACAGCTGCTCTATTACCTAAAAGTCTTAAAACTTTTTTTTTTTTTTTCCATATTTGGATGTGAATATTCTTTCTTGATTCTAGAATGACAATATCTGATTATGTTCAAATTGGATTTTTTGAATTCAACATAACATCCCTTGCTTTTCTCCACATTACTTGTAGGACAGAAAAAAAATGAGCGAAGTAGAAAGTAAATTTACTATATGCAATTTTCAATTAAACATGTTCAGACTGCTACTTTAAGGGTCTTAATGATGTCATTTTTAACTACATCCAACACACTGTCTTTAAGCAAACAACTTAGGGCAGCTTACCTAAATATTTGTAGTGCACTACATCATCTGCTGATTGGAAGAAAATTGGGAAGTACTTACATTGCCCTAGATCCTTCACAAGGCCCAAAAGCTGGACTTAAACTTTTGCTGGTAAGAATATATTATGTTGAATAATAAGCTACATTCAATGTCTTTTAGGTTTCCCTTTCAGTCATCATTTCTGGAAGGAGAGGATATGACTAAGTGGAGCAGAAACAACCTCATGACTCCACACTAGGGTAGTACAGAATGACTCCTCATTGTTCACCAAGTGGCGTTCACCAAGGAACTGGTGAATCTCAGGATATGAGCAGAAATAATTACTTATTAAGTATGAATTTCAAGTGAAAGAAATCACAAGAATATAAGGGGAGTTTTGTGGACTCAGAGGAGAGATGAAATTCCAATCACAGTAAAAATCATAATGAAGTAAACTATGTAATAAAGTCAATAACTATATGGCTTAGTATAATAAACTTGGGACCTAGAAGAAATAAATTATACTAAAGCAATCACATAATAATTAATAGAAGAGAATTGTATGAAGTGTAGGCAGTGTATTACCATAATAATTACCAAAAAAAGCACTAATCTCATTAGACCAACCAGTAACACGATCAGCAGTTCATATGAATTAGTGATTTCTCCTTCTTATACAGTGAAGGAAACCTCACATGAAAACAACAATTATAGTCTATACAGTGGAAAATGCATGGATATTATTTGTCCACTGTTTTTAATAGAAAAGAAAATCCTTTCATCTAACCATATAATAGAAAATCAGGTATGATATGTATCTGCAGTGGTATAATCTTAATCATGTCTACTTTGATTTTCATTATTTTTCACATTGCATATTTTATTTACATTAAATAGAAAAGCTTTAAAATATTTTTTATTTGATTTTCTAAAGACTTCTTCCTGAAGCTACTTCTCTAGGGAGATTTTGCTTTTGTGTGTTATAAACTGTAAACCTATAAAGGTGTACATGTACTCTGACACAGATCTCAGCGATACTGCTGTTAAAACAACAACAACAACAAAAAGTGAGAAATACAGCAATGAAATACAGCCATTAAGGACTGCAAAATAGGGAGGTAGTTATAATCATGTCTAGATAGATTCTGTTTTCATCTTTGTTTTATTGTTATTTATCTATTAGGGCAATGCAGAGAGAGAGTTTAAGTTTACGCATATAGTGTTGGGATGTATCTTTATACTGTAAACAAAAGATAAATGTGTATAAAAAATCTTATTTGCCCTGATATAATTCTGTACTTTTTGAACTATTAGTCACTTAGACTCTGATTTTTCAACTGAATGATTATGGAAGAAATGCAATAGAGGTAATCATGTGTTTCCTAATACCTCTTCCTATGATTTTATGCATTTTGTAAAAATAAAATATCAATAAAACAAAATGCAGTACGATCTGTTTTTTTTTCACTTTTTTCATAATATTACCAGAAGCATATCAGAATTTTTCTCCTTTACTACAAACAAGTTTGAGTAAATGTCTGCAAACAGAAAATGTAGAAACAATGGCAATAACAGGAATATAGTAATGGAACAGTAGAATCACCAAGACTGAAAAAGACCTCCAAGACCACCCAGTTCAACCATCCACTACGACCAATATTTCCCAGATGGACCATGACCCTCAGTACATCATTTAAACATTTCTTGAACATCTACAGCAATGGTGACTCAACCACCTCCCTGGGTAGCCTGTTCCAGTGCCTGACCACTCTTTTGGAGAATAAATTTTTCCTGGTATCCAACCTGAATCACTCCCCATGTAGCTTGAGGCCAATCCCTCTTGATTTAACTGCATTCACCACCACTTTCTGGGCCCGTCCCTCCAGTGAGTTACTTACCCAGCAAAGGGTGTACCTGTCCAAGACACGGGTTGCCAGCTTTTCTAGCAGAATGCTGTGGGAGACAGTGTCAAAGGCTTTGCTGAAGTCTAGGTAGACTATGCCAACAGCCTTTCCCTCATCCACCAGGCAGATCACTCAGTCATTGAAGGAGATCATGCTGATCAAGCAGGACCTGTCCTTTCCTGAATCCATGTTGGCACAGCCTGATACCCTGGGTGTCCTGCACATTCTGTGTGATCATATTCAAGATGATCTGATCCCTAACCTTTCCTGGCACTGAGGTCAGGCTGACAGGCTTGTAGATGTACAGATCTATATCTACCTCTATCTATCTATCTATCTATCTATCTATCTATCTATCTATCTATCTATCTATCTATCTATCTCTATAGAGATCTGTATCTCTTTTCTTAAATTTTCTCAAAAAAAGGACTAAGACCAGTAGCCCAGCTAAAGTGCATCTGCACCAATGCTGTGGGCAAGTACGGGAGAAGCTTGAACCTACTGTACAGTAAGAAAACTAAAACTTGATCACTATCATTGAAACATGGTGGGATTGCTCTCATGACTGGAGTGCTGCCCCTTTAGAAGGGGAAAGTAAGGAAGGAGGGGCAGTGTGATGGCTCTCAATACTTGTGAGTGTTCTAATGTTCTAGCACTCAGTGCTGGCAATGATAAGGCTGTGTCCTTATGGGTAAAGACTCGGGGAAAGGTAAGCAAAGCAGACATACTTGTGGGGGTCTATTAAAGACTATCACAGCATGATGAAGAGAGAGATGAAGCACACTTTTGGCAGGTTACAGAATTCACACAATCACTAGATCTTGTTCTTGTAGGGTACTTCAATTTACTTGATATTTACTGGAAGTTAGTGCAGCAGATAGTAAGCAGTCCAGGAAGTTACTGAAGTGTTTGGAAGATAACTTCCTGACACAACTGGTAACAGAGTCTAACAGGGGAAGAACCCTTCTAGATCTGCTGTTTAGGAATAGAGAAGGACTGTTAGGAGAGGTAGTGACCAAAAGCCATCTTGAGTATAGCAACCACTGACTGAGTTCCTTTTTCTAGGTGAAGTCTGGAGAGGGGTCAGCAAAAGTGCTGCTCTGGACTTCTGGAGGGCAAACTTTGAGCTATTTAAAACAGTGCTTGAGAGAATCCCTTGAGATTCAGTCCTGAAGGGCCAAAGGGTAAAGGAAGGCAGTTTTCCCATGCTGTAAGATGAGTTGGCAGAGAAAAGCCTGGCCTGGCTGGACAGAGATCTTTTGCTGAGACTCAAGAAAAAAAAACCTTTATCACCAATGAAAGAAGAGACAGTGAACTTGAGGATGGATGTGCAAGTATGTTGCTAGGGCATGCAAAGGGAAAACTAGAAATGGAAAAGTCCAACAAGAACTTAGTCTGTCCCTCACTGTTAAAGATAATAAATAATGTTTTTTTCAAATATATTAGCAGCAAGAGAAGGAGCAAAGAGGGCCATAATTGGATTCTGTGGAGAACAGTACCACTGAGGATGAGGGAAAGACTGAGGTTCTCAATATCTTCTTTACTTATGTCTTTAAAAGTCAGACCAGTTATATTCAGCATACTCAGCCCACTGAGCTGGAAGACAAGAATGGGGAGCAGAATAAACATCTCACAGTTCAGGAGAAAAGAGCTAGTGACCTGGACTGTCACAAGTCCATTGAGCCAGAAGGGATCCATTTAAGAATACTGAGGGAGATGGCAGAAGTGATTTCTATGCTGCTTTCCATCATTTGTCAGCAGTCCTGTTCAACCAGAGAAGTCCCAGATGATTGAAGACATGTTCATGTGACATTCGTCTAAAAGAAGGATTGGAAGGAGGATCTGGGGAACTAAAAGCCTGTCTGCTTGATCTTGGTGTCAGGAAGGTTGTGGAGCAGATCATCTAGAGTGTGGTCAGGTGTGGTCAACATAAGTTCATAAAAAGTAGGTTTTGCTTGATCAACTCAATCTCCTTCTATGACCAGGTGACCTGCCTGATGAATGAGGGAAAGGCTGTGGATGCAGTCTATCTACACTTTACTAAAACCTTTGACTTTACCTCCCACAATATTCTCCTGGAGAAGGTAACAGTCCACGGCTCAAACTTTTCACTGGGTAAGGAACTGGCTGGAGGGCCAAGCCCAGAGAGTAGTGGTGAACGGTGTTAGAATGCAGCTGGCAACTGGTAACAAGAGACACTCCCCAAGGGTCAGTAGTGAAGCCTGTGCTGTTTAGTGTCTCTGTGGAGGACTTGGATGAGGGGACTGAGTACATCCTCAGTAAGTTTGCGGATGATACCAAGCTGGGAAGAAGTGTCAATCTGTCTGGGGGTAGGAAGGCCCTCCAGAGGGACCTGGACAGGCTGGATCAATGAGGTGAGGTGAATTGTATACATTTTAAAAAGACCAGGTGCTAGGTCCAGTACTTTGGTCAAAAATTCCATGTATCACTGCAGCTTTTGGGCAGAGTGTCTGGCAAGCTGCTTGGAGGAAAAGGATTTGGGGATGATAGTTGACAGCCCACTGAACATGTCTTTTGAAGAATGGCTGAATGAACTGGGATTTTTTAGTGTGGAGGAGCAGAGGCTTGGGGTAGACCTTATACGCAACACACACACACACACACACACACACACACAAAAAAAAAAAAAAAAAAAAAAAAAAAAAAACACCCCATATCTCTATAACTACCTGAAACAATGTTGTTGCAAATTGAGGGTTGGTCTTTTCTCCCAGGTAACCAGTGATAGAATGAGAGGTAATGGCTTTAAGTTATTCCAGAGGATGTTCAGGTTGGATTTTAGGAAAAATATCTTCTAAGAGTAGTGAGGTATTGGAACAGGCTGCCCCAGGTGGTGGTGGAGTCACTGTCCCTGGATCTTTTAAAGAAAATTAAAGATGTAGTAATGAGAGGCATGGTTTAGTGGGCATGTCTTTGAGGGGTCAGCAGTTGGACAAGATGATCTCTGTGGTCTTTTCTGACCTTAATCATTCTATAATTCTATGAAATTAAACTAATTACAATTTATTCATTAAAATTCAAGAAAGTACATCCTACTATATGACTTTCCTGTTTCTACAGTTGAAATGCATGTTATTACATTGCAATTAGTTTAATACCAAAATAATAAATCGGTATCTAATAATCAATTGGTATCTGATCAAAGGTAATGAAGAGGTTTTGTTTGTTTGTTTTTGTTTGTTTATTTATTTTCAGTTTTAATTTCTTTTTCCTTAATTTAACCAGCATTCCAGCTAAGGAGTTGCAGTGTCTGTGGGATGGGAGAAATGAGAACACAGTGTCAATGACCTGAAGTCATATTCAGAGTTTCTGATTAAACCAGCACCTTTTTTAGTGTTTAAATACAATCATCTAATGTGTTAATGTTTAAATACAATTGCTAATTTCATTATGCTTTTTATTCCGTAGTTGCATTCTGGTACAAAAGACTCATGGCAAAAAAAAAAAAAAAAAAAAAAAAAAAAAAAAAAAAAGAATCAACTCAGAAAAACCAACTATCAAATTTGGTGGTGTGCAGGTTTAAGTCTACATCTCTATTAACCTACATATTGTGTGGGCTGGACAAAAACAGTATTCCAGAACATGAAAAACAAAATCTTTCAGCTTTCATTGTGGTTGTATATGTTATGAGCTTTCAGGAAATTATGCAGTAGTTTTTAATTAACCCTACTAGAAATAGCTATGATTTCAAATGCTGAATTATGCCTTCTGGTTCCTGAGTTAACAGATGTTGACCTTGTAGCGGCAAAATTTCCCTCACTGATATACAAGCTAATCAGCATTACACTTTTCTCTTTCATGAAAAGAGCAATATCCAATTAGTGAATATGCTTTTCGAAAATGAAGGTTGAAGGTTAAGATTTCATTTAGGATGCATTAGTTTAAACATGCCTTTGGGCTATTCTTATTAGCTAGTCTTTTCATGAATTCTCATTAAAAAAAAAAAAAAAAAAAAAAGTGAGAAGGATGCTCTCAGTGCTAAAAAGAATTTGATTCAGTGCATAAGTCCATCTTCTGTTTTTCTAAAAGTGATCCTTTATGATCTGAAAGTTTCATATTACATCTCCCTTTCTACTCTGATATTCAGCTCCACAGAACTACTGCATTAATAGTGATATTATATTTGGGATTAAAAAAAGATCTCAAAAAGTATGTTTTTCAGCATTCATGTTGTACAGCAGAAACAGTTATGCAGATCCAATATGTTTACACCTTTGCTCCAAGTAATACTTGCTACACTGCTTCTCTATCTCCATGCAGTTCTGAGGTAGCATGCTTAACTCTGATTCTCCATGACACTGGAATTGCTCTTTCTGAAAAGAAATTTCAGTCACTACAGTTACTACACTGATTGATTGATTGATTTAGTTATTGATTGATTGACTTTGGATCAGGATATTGTAAAGAAAGACTGGCAGCTCTCCTACTTAGAACTTGCATTAACTGCACTATGTTTAATTCCAAAATCTCTGTGGGTTTAAAGAAGAAAGTAGAACCTGAATTCATAAACCATACATTAGTTGGAGACTGATAGCAAATAACTAAATAAGCAGTGTCTTTGCTTGTGGGAATACAAGAAAGACTGTTCAGAGCAGAAGCTGTGGAGCAAGACAAACAGCATGAGAAAGCAAGGCTGAGAACCAAGGACACCTCCAGAAGAGAAAACGAAAGTCAGGTAAGCTGAATGATGGCTGTGTGGTAATGACCGTGATCAGGGGAAGAGAGTGGCTAGGAAAAACTCATGACTCTGACTGGATAAACACTTCCATACACAGTTAAGGAGTGTTTGTAGAAGGTTTTGTTGACAAGTGAAGGTGAGTGGGAAAGTCAAAAGAGAAAAGTTCTGAATGTATGTAAGGGATGTTAGAACCTGTAATAAATGATTTGGATTGTTCACATCTGAGTGTGTGCCTCACAAGCTGCATTTGCTTAGGAAAACAAGAGGGGGAAACAGATGCTCGGATATTAGCATGCACAAAGTGGACAGAGTTGGAGATATGAATTTTATTTTATCTGAAATTATCTTTTAATTTTAAACTTCTAGAATAAAATTTATTTTTCTTGCTTGTAAATTGATTTAAAGTTTACTGAGGCCAGTTCTAATCTTTTAATATTAGTTGTATATAGCTTTTCAAAATTTCTTAACAAGGAAAAAAGCAGCAAACTGGAATAAAAAAATAAGCTCTTGACATAAACAGAAGAAAAAATATACTAAAACTGCCTTACCTCTGAAGAAAATTTTCTTTCTTTAAAACAGAATGCCTTTAAAAAGAACATTTATTTTGGCTTTCTTTTTTAATGGTGATTTTTCTATATACCATGTTCAAAAATATAGAAACAAACAAACAGAACAGTGTTTCCTAACTGCACTTCTGCGTTATGTCTCAAAAGAACTGGAAAAGTGTTGGTAGATTACTATGGTATTGTGGAAATGAGTAAGTATTTTTTGAAATTTAATTTATTGAAAGCTGATGTAGACTTGAGAATTATCCAGTGCAGAAAATGAACTTATCTTTCTACACTTCATAATACTTGAAAAGATATATTTTTTTATTTTTTATTTTTTTTTAAATTCCTCTGCAGTATTTTTGGCTTTCTAAGTAAGAGCTTTTAGAACTTAGAGCACTGATAAGCTTTTCTAACAAAGCTCTCTGAGAGCAGAGAGAGATTCATTGTAAAAGCCAAAAAAACTGCCTATGCCCGCATCCTCCACCAAAGATGCTTGGCCCTGTTATGTGACTAGTGGGGCAAGGGCATCCATGGACCCACTCCCCAGTAAAGGGAAAAGGGTGAAAGAAGGAACACAGGTAGAGAGATGGGCCTAAAAACAAAACAATGGCAATGATCTGAGGAGAAATAAACTGATTTACTAAATAAGATATTGGAATGCAAGATAACACACAATAATACAATATAATACTATATAATTAGAATGGAAGCTAATAAATAAATAAATAAATAAATAGATTAATAAGAGAGAAGGAATGTCCAAAAAAACAAAAGCCTTACTTTAATGCTGAGGTGAGATGTCTAGCTGGGCTAGCCAGAAGAGAAAAGAGGGAGCATCTTGTGATATGAAAATGATTCTCCTCTAAACAGAAAATGGAAACAGAACAACATAAAGTATTCTGGGGTATGCAGTATGTAGTTCTTCTTCTCTTCTGAAAACCAGGTACCTGGAACTACCCTCAGTCCACGGAACTGGAGCATTAATTCTCAGTGCACTACATGATGTTATGATGTGGAATACTGATAACAAAAATCATAAAACTATGACATCTACTAATTATCACAGTATATATTCCTTGAATATCAGGATAATCATTCCATCACTTTACAAACAGGTGTGTCTTGGGGAGGCTGATATATTGCTATGACTAAAAGAATAAGAGTACTTTCCATATAAATTCATAGCAAACTCAATTTCGGAGTCAGTAGACAACTATAATCCGTTTACCATTGAACTTTAGTTTACGCATGGGAAAGAGATCATCTGAGATAAATATACATATGAAACAGATTTATATAAGACCTTGAGCAGATTTTGTGACATTTTCTTGATTATTTGAGAACTCTCAGATAAGATCGCTCCCAGCAAATGGTTGTAAGTGTATTCTCTGACATAGCTGCAGAACATGTATAGAACACTGACTTTCATGAAGATGAAACAAACACCATCTAGTTTGGTTTGAAACTGGGCTTTTGTTTTAAGTTGATACGGTGATTTCATAACCTATATTGCCAACACTGACTTTTCTAAGGACAGTTTTCAGAAAATAGTTCATATATATTACATTCTATAAATATTGGATAAAACTGAAATTCACCTTTCGGCTTTCAAACTTAATATTTGAATAATCTGTCAGTTTCAATTTTCTGCTACAGGAAAGGAGAGAGACTCTTTACCAGAGTCTGTGGTGATAGAACAAGGGGAAATGTCTTCAAGCTCAGGGTGGGTAGATTCAGGTTAGATATAAGGAAAACATCTGGATGGTGAGACACTGAAACAGGTTACCAAATTATGTGGTTGATGCCCTGTTTCTGAAGACCTTCAAGGTGAGGCTGGACCAGACCCTGGGCTACCTGATCTAGCTGTGGTGTCCCTGTTTATCACAGAGGAGTTGGACTAAATGTCCTTCAGAGGTCCTTTCTAATTCTAAGGATTCTATGATTCTGTGATTCTATGAAATAAAATTAGAAGTAATTCAGGAAGATGTTCCATTAAGATTATATAAGCATATCTGCATAAGACGTACAAATCCTGTAGTGGGGAGTAGCACTGAACAAACAAAAAAACAAAACTTTGAATACTGGTAGCAAATCAAACAAGCATGAGCAAGCTAAGTAACTTTTAGTATCATCCAGAATTTAGGAAAGGAAAACCTATATCAATTTTATTTAATTTTATTTATGAAGAGAAATATATCTTTATGAAGACAAATAGATATGTATTTGAAATGGGTTTTTTTGTTTGTTTGTTTGTTTTTGTTTTGTTTTGTATAGTACACCTCATTTTACTTGAGCTGTTCTTCACTTCATTCTTACTCAGTTAATCAAACCCAAAACCAGAACAGGAACAGATCTAACATAGATGTCTCTGAGTAAAGATAGTTTTCAGGTTTTAATCCTGACATTTTCACATGGAATAAAACAGGTTGTATGAAGTTATTCTGTGTTGACATTGTCAGGAAGACATTAACTAAAATGCTTTCCTGAACTTCATATTTAGAAGATTTATCTATCTCTAATAAGATTTCTCTAACATTCATTGTCCTTGAAACTACCTTGCAAGAGAAATGACAATTGGCCGCACCAAACACAACCATGCACTGTTGAACAGTTCTCAATAGACTCTGCATTGGACAACACTGAGTTGTTTTCATTGTTCTCCTGAGTCTTCTGGGATATGAAAATTATTCATTGACACAACAAGTTATTGCCTCTTAATCAGTAATATTCAATGTGAAAAAAAATATAAAAAAATAGTAAAACAATTCCTCTGCACCTTGACAAAATAGATAAAATTACTCCTTCAGATTTTGACTGTTTTGTTATTTCCTATCTGCTCAGAGACAAAGTAAAAGCAATGCTGGGAATGTGGGATCCAAAATAAGATTTTATTTCATATAATAAATCATGCTAGGAGATTCTTTACAACATTAATTCTAGAAAGTAAATGAATAAATGACTCAACAAGTGTTACACACTGTCTCTTTGAGTATGATCATACAGTGCTGGATGAAGAAACAGCTGTGCTTTATAAAGGCTTCATTAAACATGGATTGGTGAAATATTATTGAAATAGTAGGGCTAAGCATCCAACGTAAGGATTTTTAGGACTGAGAACTTATAAAAGATTTACTGTATTCTTGACAATATTTTTCATATAAGAATTAAAATATCTTTTATCAAAATTATGATAGGTGAGACATAAAAAATACTACTTTGCTTACATGGATTGTCTGTCAAAGATTATCCTAATACTGATATAGAAGAATGCATATTTTCTAGCTAACTGGCTCCACTAGAGGAATAGAACTATCTTAATCAGAAAAAGGCTATACAGTAGAGCATTTGTCAAGAGAGCTTCCATGTGACTAAAAAAAGTATCTTACTATATATTCGGACAGTATTTAATATGTTAATATGTACAATGTTGTTGGTGATAGAATTTTTCTAAATGTTGGGTTTTCTTGTAATGGATAAAATGGCCAAGAAAGTTTATGAGACAACTTTATTATTTATGTTGTACCAAAAGAATGACAAATTTTAAATGATAATCTTTTTGAAAAATATTTCAATGTTACAATTTTTCAGGAGTGTATGTATTTGAGGCGATTCATCATATCAAAATTCTACCTGGAAACAAATTTGTATGGGTGAAAATGCTCTCGACATCATAGCACATGATATAAAAAGAATTCACAGAAAAAAAAAAAAAGATTCTATCCAGTATTACCAGCTGTAATAACAGTTCAGCTTTGGTGAGAAGTCACAGTGCTGAAAAGCACATTGAATGAAACATACATTAATATTACTATGATATTCTGAATTGAAGAATGCTAGTTTCTTGAACTACTTAATAGAGTGCAGATATCACTGTCACCAAGTTTGCCAATGGCTTATAAAGATTTGCTAGAATGTCTCAGTTGCACTGACTGATATAGAGCGACCACTGCCTAAAATGCAAGCTAAAGAGTTTGCAAAACAATCTAAGAGCACAGAGCTGAATTAATGAGAAAAGTTATGTTTTTTCTTTTTCACAACAGTAGGATAATAAGGGATTATTTCCTATTACTTGCATCCTGTGTCTTTAATACCTTGAAAAATAAATTATATCCACTGAGGATTAAGACATGTTGTGGACTATAACAAGGCATCAAGTAACATTTCTAAATTAGCAAAAAATACCAACTGTATGTGAAAATCAGACAAATTCCCCAGAGAAAGATCAGCAGTTGACTGTCAATACATTTTGAGAACTTACTGAACTCACAGTTCTATAGATACAAAGGTGGATAGTATTTGATCACCTGAGATTGAATTATTATCTTTTTCTCAACTGTTATTTTGGAACTATAAGAAAAGAAAAGAAAAAAAAAAGAGCAAAAAAAGTAAACTTATCTGTCAGACAGATAACCACATGGTATCTATTAATTTACCTTCAAGTATTTCAATAACATTTCTGAAAGATTTCATGCAAACATAAGTGATTACCCCTGGAACCAGAGTGATTCTTCCAGCTTTCAAACTCCTGAATTCCAAGTAAGAGGCAGTTTGAAAAGCCAAAGTGAGACTCTTGTCCCAAGATCAAAATTCATCTTTTAAAAATATAATTTATGCAAAATAACTTTTTTTTTTTAGATCAAATGATTGAAAAATATGTTAATATAAATATTAGAAATAATGCCCTTGCATTTTTTTTTCCAAACCTCAGACTAAATTTCAGGTTTTGAAAAGATATCAAAATATACAAAATTAGCATTGTTTTCCAAGTAAAATATAATTCAAGCCTCACTTCTTCAAAATTTTCTTGATATTTATATATGTTTTTTACCTGCATTTACTGCCATTAAATTATGCTACATAAAAAATGATATTTTTCATTTGAATAAATAAAATAATAATATATTTTTTTTCTGAACCTACTGTTTTGAGTTTTCAATTTGGAAACATGGCATGACTTCCTTCCATGATTTTACAGTAGAAAAAATAATGACAGTCAGACCTACTATATTTTGAAGTTAGTTTTCCTCATAGAATTATAGAATCATGGAGTTGCTCAGGTTGGAAAAGACCTTCAAGATCATCAAGACCAACCTAAACCTAATCATACGCTAACTTTAACAACCCACCTCTAAATCATGTTCCTGAGCACCACATGCAGACAGTTTTTAACCTTAGTATACAGCTCAGATAGAATATTCTTATCTACTGAACATTTTTGCTTATTTCAGTGTTACAAATTCTTAAACATACTGATTTTTATATGCCACATTCTTGCACAGGAGCATGGTCAAATTCAATTGGTATTACTGCTTGTTGCCAGAGAGGTTGCAGTCTTCATCTATGGAGATATTCAAGACCTGTCTGGACACCTACCTGTGCAACTTATTGTAGGGTTTAATAGGTGAGTTGAACTCGATGAGGTCCCTTCCAATCACTGCAATTCTGTGATTCTGTGATTCATGGATACTGTATTCTTATTAGTTCTCTAGATTTTCCACCAGAGATATGACCTTCTGTGCACTGCAAAAGTACTGGAACATTTGAAGATGTAAATCTTAGTTTGATGCACAGTCATACATTCTTCCAATCACAGAATTCATCAGAGATCCTTTCTGAGAAGGGAACTGGGAGTGGGGGTAAGAGTGTTCAGTAGGTGAAGGTTGTTTTCAAATAGGAGCAAATGTGAAGGGGCTGTCTTGGCACTTAATTAATTTTACAATGAAGATGAAATCCTATATGCTGTTGGCTGCAGATGCATCTCAGATTGCAGACTGTGCCTTGTGCACAGGTACTTTAATATTTGTACAACACTGTCAACATAGAAAGCTAGGGTATTACAATTTGTATATCTTGACTGGAGACAGAATAAGGTTGGTTCTAACTATAGAATAGACTCGTACATCTTCAGAGGTCAGTATCTCTTCATAGCTAGACAAACGGTGAGACAGATGACTCCTGTGAATGGCCTTAAAAAAATACCATTTTTTTTGTATTATCATGGTTCTCTGCCCTTCTTGCAAAGATCAGTCTGTCTTTCTGAATAATAATCCAAGAGTGTTTGGAAAGCCATTATTTCATATAAGAATAACTTATTATTCCATGAATTTTAGATAATTCTATGGGTTTTTTATTTTTATTATTTTTATTTATTTATTAATGAACAGATCTGGAAATCAACATTTTTTTTCTCTCTCTCTCTGTTTTTCTGTATTTAGTTTAATTAATTTTTGAGTGAATGTTTTATTTTAATGTTCAAATGATTGATGCTTATTTTGCAAATGAACTTTTCTTGGCTTTAGGGTGTTTTATGTAAAAGTTAAATTAATTCTAATAACAAATATTGGTGTACAAACTGATTTTGCAGACTCAGATATAACAATCAGTTACATAACCACACTAAAATTTTGTGAAAAAATAAAAATTCTCTAGACATTAAAATATATAATTTAAATATTGACTGAAGTAGGAATTTCCAGACATTTCTACTTAGCATAACATCTTTCAGAGAATTGAATTGTTTGAGTACCTTTTAAGTCCAAATTCTTCAGCTAAGGACATTTTTATCTTTACTATTTCATAGCCAATTTCATAGCCAATAGATTGAAGAAATAAGTTATTAGACTTCAGTAAATGAATGACTGCAACATAATATTCACTTAATATCTGTAACACCACTGTAGTCATCAAAATACGTAAAGATTAGGTTCCTGTTAGTGTTCAATCAAAGTGCTTTCAGTAATTACAACTTAGAGTATTCATACTTGAAATTCCACTATTATTCTGAGTGAAAACATTTCAGTATCGAGTGTAGTAAGACTGCACTACTTTGTTTGAAGCTTCTTGGTTTGATCTCTTATTTAAGAAATGAAAATAAATCTATATTCAAGCATTCATATATCTAACAACTTTTTTGAAAACATTTATTTTCTTGGTATCTTTTCATACATAACTCACTTCCATGGTGTTCATTGTTCCTGGAGATACTCAAAGTGATCCTTCCTTATACTGAAACAATGCATAATGGAATATAATGACTGAATATTTATATTTGATCATATCTGTAATGAAATATTTTTTGTTTTTATTTTTTGTTTGTTTCATGTTTAATAAAAAAACTTGAATAGAAATATTAATGAATGCATATAGGTGAATAGAACACAAAGGTTGTCATCATTTTGTAACTAAGATGATAATAAAATTGAAAATAGGAGGAAGTTTATTTTCATGATAGTCATGCATGTTTAGAACCAGATATTAACACTAGATCAAGATGCTTCAGGACAGAAGAGTATTGTTAACTTCCTCTGAATATACTGAGCCATAAGATTGATGTGAAATGGTCTACTTGTCAAGTGAAAGATGAAGTGACTTGAGATCTCCTGTTTGATTCCACCTGTCAACTGCTTCAAGGTTAGTCACACTGAACAGGACTTGACAGAGTTCACCAAATCACAAAGTCACATCCCCTTAGTATTTGTATTCTTCAGTAGTATGATGAATACTGTAGAAGAGTCTGATATAGAATTGTAATATGCTGTTGGAGAATCTCTTTATATTGAAAAGAATGTATCTGGAAACAGCCACACATAAACTGTGACTTGTACACACACAGTCTATGGAATATCTTCAAGCATACTGCCTAGGTCCATATGCCTTGTTCCCTTTAATGCTATTCGCAGGTATGGAATGGAAAAGAGAACTTAAAACACTTCATTTCAAACATCTGTCTGCAATCCTGCAGGTACCTATGTGTTTAGAATGTGTGGACACTTCTACATAATTTCTAGGATGTTTAGAAATCACCTGCTCCAGGTTTTCCAACAGCTGCTATTTAACCATCAAAATTTCCACTGGAAGAAGCTAGAAAATTTAAAAGGTACTTTCTTGGAAACTTAATTCCTACATGTAAAACCTCAGAACAGACGTAGCAAAATGCATCTCAGATTAGGCATCTTCAGTGAAAAAAAACAAACAAACAAACAAACAAAAAAAAACAAGAAAGCTTCTAACATTATTAGATGCTCTCAACAGAGTAGCGCTCTCAATCAGTAGCACTCAACAGAGTGCAACACAATGTACAAAATGGTAACATTTGGAGAAGGAAAAATGCAAGGAAACATCTCAAACATATAGTGATCTACAAATAATTCAAACAGGCAGTGAGTAAAACACTTACTTATAAATAAAATATTTTTTTTTTCTTAAGTTCTGACTTAAGAGAAGTCTGACTTTTTAAATTTTGTTCTCAAGGAGGACCAGAAATAATCCATTGAAGTAAAATTCACAGTCCTCATGGACTGGAGAAGGGAAAAGGAGGGTGCTGAATGAGATGACAAAGTACTTATCAGCCTTGAGCTGGGAAGTAAGTAGAACAAAATAGGCTGTTACATGGAAAAGTGTGAGATCACCTTTCATGTTAGCTTTGAAATTATTCCACTTCAGATACTTAATACTCTCTCAAATAACCCACCATCAACCCTAGTTTCTTCCATAGGACATAGAGTGGAATTGAAGGAATGAGTATAGGGGATAAAAGGTAATAACTACTAGAAAATATCTTACATGACAAGTTTCACTATGTTTTTATTAGGCTTTTCTGTATTAGTCTGAATTGTGAGTATTGTAAATGGACTAATAAATACGCATGTTATGATGGTTAAACTTCTAAGAGCTAAACCAAGCTAGCAACTGATTTTTTGTTCTATATATAGAATAATCTCCACATTGGAAATTACAATACTTCTAATACTAAAATTTCTTTGTCTGTACTTGCACAAATTGATGTTCCCTTAGATTTCAGAGATAAAAGCTTTTTTTTTTTTTTTTTTTTTTTCCTTCTCCTTAAATAGGAATTAAAATATAAATTGGTTGACTTTATTGCTTTTTTTCTGTAGAGTAACTAATCATAATGAGGGAATTGGCTAATATAATCACCAAGTCACCATGACTCTCTTGATGTTATTTGAAAGGTTATGGCAGTCAAATGAAATCACTGCTGGCCAGAAAAAGGCAATGTCAAAACCATTTTTAAGAAAGGTAGAAAGGATGACCCAGGGAAATATGGAAACTACCAACCAACCAGCATTGTATCTGTGCTGAGAGAGATCATGGAACAGGTTTTCTTGGAAACCATTTCCTCTTGGAAACTAAGGCATATGGAAGACAGGCAGGTGATATTGGACAACCAATATGGATTCACCAAGGACAAGTCCTGCCTGACCAACCTAGTGGCCTTCTATAATGGTGCATGGAAAAGGGAAGAGCCACTGATGTAATTTATCAGGATTTCTGTTAGGCCTTCAGCACGGTCCCTCACCACATCCATCCCTCCAAACTGGAAAGATGTGGGTTTGATGGGTGGGCTGTTCGAAGGGCTAGCAACTGGTTGCAAGATTGTATCTAGAGAACAGCTGTCACTGGCTCTATGTCCAATAGAGATCAGAGACAAGTGGTGTCACTCAGGAGTCTGTACTGGGACTGGTATTCCTCAGTATCTTTACCAATGATATTGACAGTGAGATTGAGTACGCCCTCAGCAAGTTTGCAGATGATACCAAGATGTGTGGTGCTGAAGGCCCTATAGAGAGATCTGGATAGACTGAATCAATGCACTGAGGCCAATTGTATGATCGTTAACAGGATCAAATGCCAGGTCCAGTACTTTGGTCACAAAAATTCCATGTATTGCTGCAGTTTTTGGACAGAATGACTTGCAGGATGCTAGGAGGAAAAGGATTTGGGGGTGATAGATGACAGCCCTCTGAATGTGAGCCAGCAGTGTGTCTAGCTGACTAAGAAGGACAATGCCATTCTGACTTGCATCAGAAACAGTGTAGTCAGCAGGACCAGGAAGGTTATCCATCCCACCAACTTTGCACTGGTGAGGCCATACCTGAAGTACTGTGTTCAGTTTTGGGACCCTCACTTCTAGAAAACTTTGAGGCCCTGGAACATGTGCAAAGAAGCACTACACAGCTGGTGAAGAGTCTGGTGGACTAGTTTTATAAGGATTGGCTGAGGCAAGTGAGATTGCTTACTCTGCAGAAGCAGACAGTCAGGGGAGACCTTATCACTCTCTACAACTACCTGGAATAAAGTCGTAGGGAAGGTGAGGTTTGGCCTCATTTTCCAGGTAACTAGTGATAAGATGAGAAGAAATGACTTTAAGTAATGGCAGGAGATGTTCAGGTTGGATTTTAGGAAAAATTTCTTCTAAGAAAGAGTGGTGAAGTATTGGAACAGCCTGCCACAGGAGGTGGTGGAGTAACCATTCCTGGAGATTTTCCGGATTTTCATGTATAGAGGTAATAATGAGGGACATTATTTAGAGGGCATGTCTTTGATGGATTGATAGTTAGACGAGATGATCTCTGTGGTCCTTTCCAATCTTTATGATACTATGATTCTATGAAATTCAAGTGTAAGCCCTGGTATCTTGGTCAAGGCAACCCCTACTACCGATACGAGCTGAGGGACAAAAAGATTAAGGACAGCTCTGCTGAAAAGAACTTGGGGATACTCATGGATGGCAAGCTGAACATGAGCCAGTGATAAATGCTTGCAGTCCAGAAAGCCAACCATATCCTGCACTATATCAAAAGAAAGGAGGCCAGCAAGCTGAGGGAGGTGATTCTGCCCCTCTACTCTGTGCTATTGGGACCTCACCTGGAGTATTTCATCTAGATATGGAGTCCTCTGTACAGGAGAGACATAGATGTAATGGAGCTTGTCCAGATGAGGGTGACAAAAACAATCCAAGGGGTAGAATACCTCCTCTATGTGGAAAGACTGAGAGAGCTGGCAATGTTCAGAGAACATTCTGTGGAGATCTGAGAGATGTCTGTCAGTATCTGAAGTGTGACTATAAGAAAGGAGGGGACAGATTCTTTAGCAGGGTCTGTATGTGATAAGACAAGGGGAAATTATTTCCAATGAAAAGAGAGGAGATTTAGCTTAGATGTAATGAAAAAGTTTTTTTTTTCTTTTTTGTTTTGTTTTGTTTTTTAATGATAAGAATAAGAAAGAACTGAATTGGATTGCCCAGATACATGGTGGATGCCCTATCCCTGGATACATTCAAGGTCTGAGCAAGCTCTGCACAACCTCATCTAGCTGTAGATGTCCTTGCTCATTGCAGGGAAGTTAGACTGGATGACCTTTAAAAATCCATTCCAAAACAAAATTTTCATAATTCTATGATAATGCTCATGGAATTTCACGTTGTTATATATTAAATAATCACTGTTATGTCTGCTGAAAATAAGGCATTCATAACAAAATAATATCAACATATTTTTAAACATATTTTTCTATATTTCTTGAATGAAAATCGATTACGTCTTTTAAAGATTTTTAGAGAGATGGTTATAATTTTGGAATATTACACATAATGAGTGTACTATCACTGCTAATTTCATGAAAAACTCTGTAAATGCAAAAGGAAAATTGTTTTCATTTGCCGAGTGCCTCTTCTCAGTAGGCACAATGAACCATAAGGTGATTCAGCAACAACTGGAAATTTCACCTTGGAAAAAAATATAGATCAACATCAGGCGCACTTTGCTATTATTCTTGCAGGAACTGGTTTTGTTAACAGCTGATTTTTTCCAAGGAAGAGTTTTCAGTGACTTCCCGTAAGCTAGTCTGAGTGTAGAGCTGCACCACTGTATTTTATTTTAATATATAACTCTCTTCATTGCAGGTAAATAATACATAGAAGGAAGTAGCCTCTTTCCAGACCACTGTTTGTATATCTTATGTGTACAAGACTTGAAATAAATCCACAGCTTCTGGATACATTATTTTTAATTATGTTCTGTACAAAATATTTGATGAAAAATAGAGTAAAAATCTGAGTCAGTATTAAGCATTAATCCACCTCAAACTTAAGCACTCTGAAATATCCTAGCTGTCCCTCTATGGGGCTACCTACTGCAGTGTGGTCATTGTGGAAAACTTCAGAATGCTCATCACTCACCAGGGACAAAGTGTAAGGGCCTTAGCGAAAAGATCTTCAAAGTGTTGAAACAGGTTAATCACACATTCAGGCTTTTGGTTGCTTATGTGAACCAATATTGTACTTCATAAATTTCTATTGTTTTGTTTGTATGAATTTAAAATACGAACAGTGGACTAGTTGAGAAACTTGTAGATGACTTTTTTCACCTTCTGATATGCAGTTCACTCTGGAATGTGCTCCAAATTGTTAACTGTTTTGTCTGAAAGTTGCCATTAAATGTCTTCCTCTGCTGGTCATATACTTGCTTCATGACCAAATGTGTTCATTGCCAGTGCATTATTTTTGTTCTCAGACAGATGCTGCTCTTTTGCCCCTTATGCTGCTTCTATGTCCCAGCTATATTAGTAGAGAGCAGTCATTTCACTTATCTGACTTTGTTTTACAATAATAAATTATTCAGACGCTTTTACTGTCTTAAGGTATATTCTTTAATCTAACAATATTCTTAATGTTTTTACAAATGTATTTGTTTCAGAATTTAATTTATATTTAATGAAAAGATTCAAATTGACATGCAGGATTTGGTGAATTTTTGCCAGTGTTTTGAACAAAGCTTTAATATTTCTCTGTCTCTGTTAAAAATAGACACTAATTTGATTAGTCTATCCCATATTGTTTTCTTTTCTATTGTTTCTACCTTACCAAACCTGAATAGAGAACAAGAATAGTTACTAGACCTGAAGTGCATGTTTCTACCCTCTCAACCATTAAATTTTATCTAATTTCTTTTCCAATAGGATAGTCAGGTTTCTTAGGCAGTGTTCCAGTAGTATCTCCTGTATTTTGACCAGAGAGATCCTAAATCTTGTGCCAAGGGCACTAACAAAAATATTGAAACATGCTCATATAAGCCGTAAGCAAACTCTACTGAATATTTACTTTAAAAAATCTTTTGCCATTTTCCCTGAACTAGTTCCACAGTTGCCCTATAGTTCTTGGATCACCATCAGCGAACTCTAAGGTAATTAACAGCAGTGGTTCAGTGAGGCAAAAAAAAGTTTAAAATAGTTTTAAGCAAACAACAACAACAAAAGATTTTTTTACTGCCTAAGGTTTAGTGATTTTAACATATTTCCCTCAAGAAAGTCTATCCCTGCTTGAAAAAAATTTGAATACTGGGTATTTAAAGATAAAATGTAATGAAATAAAATAATAATAATTAAAAAAAAAACAAACAAAAAAAAACAATGTAAGAATCAGACACTGTGTAGTTTCTTTCTTTATTTATTTATGGAAAAATATGTTTCCTCCATAAACAGTGTCTGCAGAATTAATCATTAGTGTTGAGCATTGTGCTTCTGATAAATCAGGTTGCAGAAAATATTTTTGAGGGTGCGTTTATTTTTCAAAAATTCAGAGAAATTTGGAGAGTTTACTGAGCTAGCGTATATTATTTCTACTCTCCGTTGCACATCTTAGCAATGACTGTACATTTAAGGAAGGAAAATTTTTAAACCAAATTGATACAGTTCTAATTGGTGTATAATTTTACAAAACAAAATAAACAAAGAACCAATTACATATTTTGTGAATACGTGTAATATAGTCAGTGCAAATTCTTGAAAATTTATTTTTGGAAAAAAAAAAAAAAAAAAGGCAACAGAAATCTATTTTGGATTAGACCAAGGACAGTGAAGTTTCTGTTTAGGCAGAATTTACTGATGATAACTATGCCTACTGTTTAATAAGCTGCACATTAAATTACAATGAAAAATATGGACAGAGAAGGCTTCATGATAAAAAATGTCAAGTATCACAATGCAACTTGGCGGAACTATAAAGTAGGTTGTACAGATATACTCACTTCTAATGTAATGTACTCATCAACTAAACTAACATGTTTTCTGTTATAGTCTGGGATAGAATTTCTTCATAATATCTAGTATAGCACTCTGCTTTGGACTTTTCTTGAAAATAGCAGCATTAAAGTAGATATTCTAGCTATTGCTGAATGTAGTTTATACAAACCCAAGGACTTTTCAGCTTCCTTTGCTGTTGTGCTCAGTCATAAAAGCTGGGGAAGGAAGGAAGAAGGAAGAGGTGATGAAGGAGCCTTTTCAATAAAACGATGATGAACCTTGCTTTCTAGGAAGTGCTTGAACATCTGCCTGTTGATGGGAAGTAGTGAATTTAATCCTTGTTTTTCTTTGTTTGAAAACACAGCTTTTGCTTTACTAGCAAACTGTACTAATCTCACTCCAAAAGTGTTTTCACACTTAACCTTCTGATTCTCCTTCCAGTCCCACCTGTGGAGAATTTGTGAGCAGGTGAGTCGGGCTTTACTGCCTAAAAAGTTTAACTACTAATAAAAGTCAGTGTTGTCATCAGCAGAATGTCATAGAATCATAGACTGTCCCAATTTGGAAGGAATACATAAGCACACAGTGCTTGAGATGAGGTTGCAGCAGTACAGAGGAGTGCAGGTCTACTTTCTTGATCAGCTAGCAGTGCTGGGCCCAATGCATCCCATTATATGACTAGTCCTTTTGGCTCTCAGAGTACACTGCTGACATATATTCAACTTGCCGTTAACCAGAACTTCCAGATCCATTTCCATGGGGGTGTCCTACAGCCTCCTGTCTCAAGTCTACATAAATATCAAGAGTTACCCTGTCCTCGATGAAGAATCTTCCCAGCCTGCCACAAACAGTAAATATTTGATTCTTGCATCCAGATCATTTTTTATGACATTGAGAACAGGTCCTGAAATGGAGCTCTGGGAATCTCTGTGAGTGACTTTCGACAGCCTGTTGTAACTCCATTTATTGTAAAATATTATTGTAATAATATGAGCCCTAGAGGTGTTAATAGTACACATTTTTGGCCAAAAATCCTTCAACATAGAATTTTACATTAAAAAAAAAAAATCCCTGTTGTGTATATCATTGTATTTTAAAGTATAAGTGAATGGATTGTAGTGTACACACACAAACTCACTTTTCAACATCATCAGGACATGAGACATCTAATGCAA
Organism: Gallus gallus; assembly: GCF_016699485.2. NCBI lineage: Eukaryota > Metazoa > Chordata > Aves > Galliformes > Phasianidae > Gallus > Gallus gallus. Next base: position 29,835,566 of record NC_052572.1, read on the forward strand.
CTTCATAAGATGCAGCACTTGAATCCTACAAGGCTTTAGATTTTTGTTAAAATTTTTGTTGTTAATTGAAAAGAAAAACACTGAAAAATCAGTAGATTCTAGTAAACAACAGAATCATAGAATAATATAATCACCAAGGTTGAAAAAGACCTTCAAGATCAACCAGTCGAACTGTCCAATCACCAACAGTTCTTACTAAATCATGTCCCTCAACACAATATCTAAACAATTTCTGAACACCTCCAGGGTCAATGACTCCACCACCTCCCTGGGCAGCCCATTCCAGTGCTTGAACATGCTTTCAGAGATGTAGTATTTTCTAATGTCCAGCCTGAATCTCCCTTGGCACAACGTGAGGCCATTCCCTCTAGTCTTATCACTAGTTACACAAGAGAAGAGGTTGACTCCCAGCTCCTACAACCTCGCTTCATGTAGTTGTAGAGATCAATAAGGTCTCCCTTGGGCCTTCTCTTCACCAGACTGAATAACCCCAGATCCCTCAGCCACTCCTCATAAGGCCTGTGCTCTAGATCCCTCACCAGCTTAGCTGCCCTTCTCTGGGCATGCTCCTGGGCATTGATGTCTTTTTTGCAGTGAGGGGCCCAAAACTGAACACAGTACTCAAGGTGCGGCCTCACCAGTGTTGAGTACAGACGGTCAGTTTCTTCCCTGCTCCTGCCAGCAACACTACTTCTGATACAGGTCAGGATGCCATTGGCCTTCTTGGCCACCTGAGCACACTACTGGCTCATGGTCACAGTTTATTTACTTAACCATCTTTGAGGGATTTTTAAAATATAATTCACAATTTCTCTTTAAAGTATTTCAAAAAGGAAAAGTAGCTCATTGTTCAAAAAGATAACTGGAATCCTGTATTACAAAATAAGACTTGGAAAGCTATTTTCTTCCCTTTTTTTCCAAATCAAGTGTTAAGTTTTGCATGCTCTAAAATTTAGTGTGGTTCATTTACCAATTTGGACTGCACACAGTCTCAAGGGTTAATGTGGTCCAAGAGTACAAAAATTAAAAGCAGAAGTATAAAATTGGAATAAAATTTGGAAAAGACTTAAGAATTTTACTACAACACTCGTAAGACATTTCAATTTAAGGAGTATGAAAGATGTGTTCAGTTCCAGAATCATAGAATCATAGGGTTTGGAAAATGCTAGATCATGTAGTCCAACCCTCTGCTAAAGCAGGTTGCCAATTAGAAGTTTATGCTAACTTCAGATACTCCAAGAGAATGTGTAGGTACTGCTTCTCTACCAAGGTATGCAAAATAATTTCTTAGTTTAAAACCAGTTTTGTGCAGTTAACACTGTATTAATTATCAGGTAGGCAAACAATGTTGCCAAAACAATGATTTTCAAACAGAAAATATTGCAAGATATTGATTCACTATTTTTGTAAGAACACAAAGCGCACTAGTAATAGGGGTTTTTATCATCTGCTTTGTACGGGGGCAGAGACAGACCTCTTTTCTACGTTCTAAGGATTTTCAATTATGATTCAGTAGATTCAGTAGATTACTTCATAGAACTGCTTGAACAGGAATTTTACAACATACCATTTCAGGCATGCTACTAGTGTATCGGTGTTTTTGTCCATGTGTATTAATACAAACATGAAATCTCAGATGTCTTACAGAACAGCATGTAAGAATCTTCTGCTTATTTACACGTTTTCATGTTTGGTTAGGAATGTGAAACACATACATATTCTGTTTCAGCCATTCAATTCAGGATTATTAATACAAAATTATGAAAATAATCAATAAAAAATGGAAATCATAAAAAGTTTTTGAGTGACATTCAGCTACATAAGACTCTTCAGAATGCATGTTGTTTGCTTCTTTGTTTAAAGACTCAATACCTCAGACAGGAAACATATCCCAAATCTTTTTGAATATATGGGTTTAAAATACAGTAGTCATATATATTTTGAAAATAAAATAACCAAGTGAACTAGTAAACATAGAAATAAAAACTCTAGATTTGGTTCTCTGAAGCTATTGTATAGGAAATATAAGAATAAAATAAGGTTGTTTTTTTTTTTTTTTTTTTTTTTTTTTTTTAAGGTTTTGTATTTGGTTAGAATCATACAGTCACCAAGGTTAGAAAATACCTCCAAGATCATCATGTCCAAGTGTCCACCTACCACCAGCATTCCTCACTAAAAACCTTTGTGTTTGTATTTTCTACCTTACTTCATTTTATTTGTGTTGTACCATGCTTCTAGAAGAGTAAGTATTGCACTAACAAGTATATTAAAGAAAAAATGTATATTAAAAAAAAAAAAAAAAAACAGACAGGATGCCATAATCCAGTGTATCTAGAATTTACAAAGAAATGGGAAAGGAAGAGTCAAATAAAAACATTTTTAAAGTGCTGTTGAACCTTTTTTTTTTTTTTTTTTTTTTTTTTGTCTGAATAATCACAAACATTTCTGGGTAGATGTTTTGCTTTCTATGAGGGCAAAATTATTCTGTGCTACATGTACGCATATTGTAATATTGACTCAATACTGAAAATTAATTCTGATATATATAAATCATTTTTTTCAAATTTTTAACTATGCATAATAATGTATAGCATGAAAAGTAAAGAAATCAGCTTATTAAAAATGAAATAAAATTTAAATATTAAATATTATTGAAAGGATGAAGAATATTTCAAGTAGAAGAATACTTCACATTTTAATATTGATATATTAATATTATTGATAATTTTAATAAAAGAAACATATAAGAGTCTTTAGATATTTAAAAATACAGTTTTGCTATCACTTAGCAAAACATATATAGAGACACAGTTTACAAAAAATCACAATTTTTCTTTTTTTGAGTGTTCTCTATATGCCTTTTTTGTCCTAGAAAGTAGTCCATATGTATTTTTCTTCAGACCTATGTGAAAATTACTCAGTCTAGAAGGTATTTTGGAGAAATGAAAGGAAACAAAACTAAACCAACTATGCATAAAAAAAAAAAAAAAAGTCTTTAAAAGCTATGTATTACACAGGTTTTATGCAAGAATATATAGAACAGAAATTCTTGAGAGTTCTATTTCCTAATAAAATATTCTTCTAAAGTAATTGAATAAGTATTTTCATAGTACGTTTTCAAAACTGAATAAATGTTTCTAAAAATGGCACCAGTATGAGTGACTCTATGTATTTACAAATTAAGGTATGTTTCTACTCATTTGCACATTGTCAGCTCGGATAAATGTATTCCTGGTGCACACAGTCACAGTTCAGAACTGTGTTCTTTTTCTCTCCAAGAGCCTCATGCAGATTATCATTTTTATTGAAAAGAAGCAGTTAATGCATAAATTAACAACAGAGTTTTGGGAAGTTTCATCTACTTAGAAGACAAGAACAATGACCAAATTTCTGACAGCATCTTGACTAGCAAACAATTTACATGAGGCTTCAGTGACTTCAGATGCTGATTTTTGACACCAAGTTCATTTTCTCTGTCATGGTAGTTCAATGAGAAGCTGTCATACTACTTTGTTCAATGACTGCCAAAGCCTTTGGTCAATGTTTAGATCTCAAGACCTGTATTGAGAATAGTTGCTTTTCAACTCCTCACAAATCTAACAACACAAAGATATATCTGAGATGTGCAGAAAGGTTTAAAAGAAATATTCATATTTAGTAAGTGGCAATGTTAGCCAGTCAAGGTACCAAACTATAAAGTCTAATACTTATCTACATTGAAATAAGGCCTTTAAGACTGTGGGAGGCAGATATTATCTAAGCCCATACAGAGGGACTGTATTTAACACAGAATATTTATCAATTAACTGATGAATATAAAACTGGCAGTCATGGTAGCACAGAGCATAAGAAAATCAACTGTTAGTAGCTGCTGGATGGAAAATTAAGTATGAGATTCATAACGTGTTTTAGATTAATTCTATAAACATATCTTTTACTAAAGGAGTTTAAGTAGAAGGAAGGAAGGAAGTAAACCTTGCCCACTGTTATATCTGAAAAGTGCATGGTGGGTTCAGTGTCTTAGTTCAAATGGTTGTAGCATTTGTTACATTTTATAAGAAAAGTAAAAAGTAATGTTTTAGGTGGAAATGGCAGTATAAAGTAATAGTGATTTAGTTCCATTTAACTGTTTTCCAGCCTATAACAGCAGGAACTGACCAATTAGTTCTTTACTTAGTGCTGGTCTTGAAACAGAATGTTACATGTCCTAATACATGTAAAAGTGCTTCTGGGTTCCACTGTTTTGTTTGCTGCTTAATCACCACGAGTACTTCAGTAAATGGTGGCCAAATTTCAGCCCAATAAAAGAATATGCAAGGAGTTTATTACATTATAGTAACCTAAGCACATAAGATCTGAGAGCCTTAAATGTCAGATACTAGGGGATCTTGGCATGCTTTCCTAGGATTAGGAAAGCCAAGCTGCAGATGGAGCTGAACTTGGCAAGAGATGTGAAAGATAACAAGACAGGGTTCTACAGGTACATAGGCAGGAAGAGACAGGCCAAGGAGAGTGTTCCACCTCTGGTGAAAGGTAACTAGGAGCTGGCTTCCTCACACATAGAGAAAGTTGAGTCACCCAATGAGTGCTTTTCCTCAGTCTTCATGAGAGGTCAGGCTTCCCATATCTGCCACAACCATGAGGTTCTAAGTGAGGGTGTGGGGAGTGGTTTCTGTCCCAGGGTAACAGTGGAACAAGTCTGCGACCTCCTCATGAAACTGAATGTGTATAAGTCTATGGGGCCGGATGATATCTATCCTAGGGTTCTGAAAGAGATGGCTGATGTGGCTGTAGATCCTCCATCATATTTGAAAAATCATAGCCGTCTGATGAAGACCCCGACAACTGGAAAAAGGGAAATGTTACTCCATTTTTTAAGAAAGGGAGAAAGGAAGACATGGGGAACTACAGGCTGGTGAGCCTCACCTCTGTGCCTGGGAAGATCATAGAGCAGATCCTCCTAGAAGCTGTGTTAAGGCACATATAAGATAAAGAGGTGATTCGATACAGCCAGCATGGCTTCACCAAGGGCAGATCGTGCCTCATCAATCTGGTGGCCTTCTATGATGGAGTTACAGCTTCAGTGGATGGGAGAAGGGTGGTGAATGTCATCTATCCGGACTTCTGCAAGGCCTTAGACATGATCCCTCACCACATCCTTCTCTCTAAATTGGAGAGGCATGGATTTGAAGGATGGGCTGTTCAATGGATTAGGAATTGGCTGACTGGTCACAGCCAAAGTGTTGTGATCAATGGTTCTGTGTCAGGGTGGAGGCTGGTCACAAGTGGTGTCCCTCAGGGGTCGGTCTTGGGACCAGTGCTCTTCAACATCTTCATCAATGACATAGACGATGGCATCAAGTGCACTCTCTGCAAGTTTGCAGATGACACCAAGCTGAGAGGTGCAGTCAATACACTGGAAGGAGGGAAAGCCACCCAGAGGGACCTGGACAGGCTGGAGAAGTGGGCCCATGAAAACATAATGAGGTTCAATTAGACCAAGTGCAGGGTGCTGCACCTGGGTCGGGGCAATCCAAAATATTTATACAAACTGGGGAAAGATCTCCTTGAGAGCAGCCCTGAGGAGAAGGACTTGTGGGTCCTGGTGGACAAGAAGCTGGACGTGAGCCAGCAGTGTGCATTTGCAGCCCGGAAGGCTAACCGTGTTCTGGGTTGCATTAAAAAAGGGATGGCCAGCAGGGAGAGGGAGGTGATTGTCCCCCTCTACTTGGCTCTTGTGAGGCCCCATCTGGAGTACTGCATCCAGGCTTGGGAAGTACCCCAGTACAAGAAGGACATGGAGCTCATGGAGTAGGTCCAGAAGAGGGCCACTAAGACAACCAGAGGTCTGGAGCACCTCTCCACATGAAGAAAGGTTGACAGAAATGGGCTTGTTTAGCATGGAGAAGAGAAGGCTCTGGGGAGACCTCCTTGTGGCCTTCCAGTACTTGAAGGGAGCATATAAACAGGAGGGGGACCAGCTGTTTATGAGGGTGGATAGTGATAGGACAAGGGGGAATGTTTTTAAACTGAGACGGGAGGTTTAGGTTGGATATTAGGAGGAATTTTTTTTACTCAGAGGGTGGTGATGCACTGGAACAGGTTGCCCAAGGAGGTTGTGGATGCCCCATCCCTGGAGGCACTCAAGGCCAGGCTGGATGTGGCTCTGGGCAGCCTGATCTAGTGGTTGGTGACCTTAGTAGGGTCCCTGACATAGTAGGGGATTGAAATTCAATGATCATTGTGGTCCTTTTCAACACAGGCCATTCTATGAATCTATGCTATGTTGAAATACAGCACAAAAATTAGAGCAGAGCATAGACACTTTGGCCAACCTCTGTAATAACATCACAGGGATGGGAACTTGATAGTACTATGAAACTGATAAACTGCATAGTGGACACTCCAAATCAGCAGTTTTTTTTCAGTTTCCTGTTGCACCAGTTGCAACAAAGATATGTATGAGAGTATCTCAAGCTCCATCCAAAAATATAAAAATGGCTCAAGAGAGAAGGAATCTGGGGAAGACACCCTCATACACAAGTCAGGAGGACATTGCAGGCTTCTGGGATCAGTCAGTGGACTAAATCTCCTTTCCCCACCAGTAATGATGCCTACTTACTTGCATACTTATCCACACACTTAATACTCACATGTACTCTGCAGATAGTATATCACCAGTTACAAAATAATTTGTAATTGATTGTTTCAATAAACAATGCTATTCATTAAGCTAGCCAAGAGTGGATGTATTGGACATGACCAAATAGGTTAAAGTGAAACAAGATCTAACAAGGACAAAAATAAAAGGATCGTAATACAGTGAAGTTGTTGTCTAATCAAAGTGATAAAAAACACCTTCAAAAACAGAACAGTAGTTCTGCAATAACAAAATAAAAAATGGAAGGAATGTTAAAGGAGGAGAGGGGAGGGGAAGACAGGGTAGGGCAGGACAGAGTAATAAGGCAGTTTTGCTAAACTGAAATACTAGATAATCACAGTTTTATAATATATGAACAGGTACACCAAATAATGTGACCCATTACATGGTACTTAGTATATTACCATTTCATTTATTAAAACAAAGAACTTGTAGTTGGTAGGAACCCTGTTGCTTATAGATTTTGATTGGGAAAAAAAAAAAAAAAAAAAGTTCTTCATCTGGAAAGATAAGATTTTTATAGTTATATAAGAAAGATATTGGTGGATATGTAAAAGACAAATTTTACATGGCCAGCACTGCAAACATACTTTTTATTAATGAATGGTAGGGTAGCAAGTTGTGCATGCCTATTTTACATACTTGGACAGCCTTATTACACTTGGATAGGGAAAAGAATAAAACTAGACTGACAGCCTATCATTGCATGATTACTCAGAGTTTGAAAATAGCAAGTATCTTCAAAAGGCTTCACTGCCCTTGGAAGCAATTCCCTGACAGCATGCTGACTGAGGAATAAACCTCATTTACAATTTGTCCAGCAGGACTGTTATTAGGGAGGAGGAGAAATTCACACCTCCTGAATTCCCATCAGAACAAAATAAGGCTTCTGTTAAACTACAAATATAGTTATATTTTCCCTTTTTTTACACTCTTCTCACCTACCCTTCATGAATATCTGTGCTATATTTTAATGAGCTGCTGTCAAACAACTGCATGAGATTAGATAGCAGATAGGAAAAAAATAACAAGGCTCAGTGAGTTTCTTCATTCAAATTCAGCAAATAGTAGACGTGTTGAAGAAGCAGTTTCCTTCCGAATTCTTCTGAAGCAGAGGTTAGTGGCACCAAAGAATGAAATAAAATATGCATTCTGTGTTGGTAATAAAATATTTGCAATTCAGAGAATATTTATCTTACAGATTGCAAACCAAAAAGCTGCAAAAAAAGGATACATTGAACATACAAGAATGCTGAACATGAGATTTAAAAAAGTGAAAAGTCATACTACATCTTAGCTCAACAAGTGCTGAATGCCCACTGGTTTTAAACAAAGGCCTTGTGGTCTGATAGTAAAGTAGTGAACCAAAGACTAGCTTGGCAAAATCTTGACATTGCTGTGATCACATTATTAGTATATAAAAGGTTATTTGTTTCTTTAATAGTTTCTTTCAGATTTTGTGATTCTGAATGTGAAACTAGAAAATATATATAAAAATAATTCCGTGCAACTCAGAATTTGATCTACACCAGTGATCAGTATAACTCTTTTAGAAATTTCAGTAGTAGATGGTACACACGAGTCATTTCTAAGATTAAAAAAATATATTTACATGAACATAACTAAACTGTATGCACATAACTCTATGTTTCTTATTCTCACAGTGTGTAAGGAGCAAATTATGGACTCTTTAATCTTGTAAACAAAAATGGAGGCTGTTCTTTGAAAATGACAAAAAAAAAATGTTTTCAATTTGAATAAGTTATTAGTCAAGTTCTACATATGTCATCAGTGTATTTTTTAGTTAACTGTTTCACTGCTTAGTTTTAGCACTTCCTGAAAAACGGCGGTAGTGTAGACAACAGTACAACTCTGAAATTTGTCAAAAAAGACATTCATAAAGATTGACTTTTTCTTCATAATAATGACAAATAAAAAGCTAGATCTGATAATCAGGCCTGTTTATGAAACATGGTGCTTCCAAAGATTAAGAAAATAAGATGAAATGCTTACATGAACAACATCAGCAACAAGACACTGTCCACAAATCTTTGGAAAGCAATTCTAGTATTACAAGGCATAGTCCTTTGTATGGCAGGTAGTCACATTATAATGTCTCTTCCATAAGCTTACAAAACATTATCTTTAAACTAAATTTCAGGTTTTTTTTTTTTAATTCCTAAGATTTTTGGTTTCAGTATGATTCTCATATATTATTTTTAAACTCCACAATCTATTCAAGTGCTTTGTTCCTACAATGTTCTTTAAAATGTAAGTGTTCTGCTCTCTCCTTGTGACCTAAGAATCTAGAAAGAATAGCTGCATCTGTTATTTAAACTACTTTACTATGTAATAAAATAAACTCTGCACAGACATGAATTGGATTTAAAAAGTAGTTTATATTGGAAAAAAAAAAAAAAATCTCTCACAGATAGAACACCAGTGTTGCAGAAGACAAAGCACTAATAAGGAAAAGACCCTGTAACAGAAATGAAAGAAAAACAAAGATATAATTATTTCTAGAGAACTTTTAAATGTATTCTAATATATCTATATACATATATATAGATATAAGGTAAAGCTAACTTTTGTATGATGGAAGCTTTCTGTGTTGAGTGTAGTTCTAAAAATTTTGACAGCAGAGGGGCACACAGGTGGCCTTTGTGGGGAGAAGTTAGGGCTGCCCTCTCTACTGGACACAGACTACTCTTGCCTGCTTCAAAGGCCCCACTGCAAGTCATGACTGGAATCAAGTCAGATGTGCCTCTGTGAAAATGTAGGGCGGGGGAAAAAAAATACAAAAAAACACCCAAACACAGAGAGCGAAAGAAGAGGAAGAAATGAGTGAGAAACATGGTAGAGGTTGGAGGGGTTTGATGACTCCTGACAGAGCAGATGTCCCACTGAAAAGACTTAGGTTGCTGGAGATCTTATGGTCAATAGAATGAAAATCAAGGAGTGGCAGAGAAATACTTGCTGTGTGTAGACCACAACTCATGCTGCGGTGCCCATTGCCTCACAGAAGGGCTGAGTGCGCTCTAGAACTTAACTGAGAATTTCTGAAAAAGAGATTACCACTTAAAAAACAAAATGAAAGCAACAACAACATGAATTTGGGGATTCTCCAGTTCTTCTTCAGTTAAGGATTCAGTCCTTTCAAAAGCAACTATACATGGAAATGCTTGTGACTGGGTTTGGATAACTTATTTGCAAGTCATTATTAATTATAGTTTTTATTTTATCATGGAAGCAGATAGGATCCACTCAAGGATGATAGGGAGCTGGCAGAAGTGATTGCTAGGCTACTTTCTATACTTTATCTGCAGTCCAAGTCAACCACAAATGCCCCATATGGCAGGAGACTTGCTAATGTGATAGTCACCTACAAGAAAGGTCTGAAGGAAGATCCAGGAAACTACAGGCCTGTCATTCTCATCTTGGTGTCAGGAAAGATTGTGGAGCAGATCATGTTGAGTGCAATTCTGCAGCACGTGCAGGATATCTGGGGGATCAGGTGTAGCCAACATGGATACATGAAAGGCAAGTCCTGCTTGACAAACATGATCTTTGACAGGTGCATTCTTCATTTAGTAAAGAACTGTCTGGATGGCTGGACACTCAGAGTGGTAGTGCATGAAATTAAATCCAGATGGCAGCTTGTTGCTAGTGATGATTTCCAGGGATGATACTGGAACCAACCCTGTTGAATATCTTTATTGATGATCTGGACCATGGGATCGAATGCACCCTCAATAAGTCTGCAGATAACATCAAGGGAGGAAGTGTCAATCTCTCTGTGGGTAGGATTGCCCTACATAGGGATCTGGATAGGCTGGATCAATGGGCTGAGGCTAATTTTGTGAGGTTCAATCTGATCAAGTGGTAGGTCCTGTACTTTGGTTACAAAAACCAGCTTGGGGCTGAATGGCTCAAGCAGTGTGGAGGAAAAGATTACGGAAGTATTAGTTGACAGTCTTCTGAATGCGAGCCAGCACTGTGTCTAGGTGGCAAAAAAATACTAATACTAACCTGACTTGCATCAGAAATAATGTGATCAGCAGGACCAGGGAGCTGATTGTCCCTCTATTTGGTACTAGACAGACTACATCTTAAGTACTGTTTCCAGTTCTGGGCCCCTCCCTGCATGAAAGACATTGAGGCACGGGTGCATATCCAAAGAAAGACAACAAAGCTGATGAAAGGTCTAAAGCACGAGTCTTAAGAGGAGTGGCTGCATGAACTGAGATTGTTCAGCCTGGAGATGCAGAGACTCAGGAGAGACCTTAACAATCCCTACAACTACCTGAAAGGAAATTACCTCTTCTCCCACGTAACTAGTGATAGGACCTGAGATAATTACTTTAATTTTCTTTAATAACTTTAATAATCGAGAAAACAGTAGATGCCTCACTGAGTGACATGTGATACTGGACATGGTGGTAGTAGGTTGACTGTTGGACTAGATGATCTTAGTGATCTTTTCTAACCTTAATGTTTTTATGATTCTGTAGTTCTATGACTCTATGATCTATTAGCTGCAATGCTGGCCATTTACAAGGAAAGTAAAGGACAGACTTTTGTAAATACAGATTTGGATATTTTTGTAGGTGAAAAACAGAATGTGACATAAGACAACTGTAAGACCAGAAGTCTAATCTGTAAATTCTTTTCTTATGGATAACTTGCTTTCATGTAGAATTCTAATTTCAGATAGAATATACAAGTTTACAGTTTTTCAGATTTTTGCATCGATTTTTGTCTAGTGTGAACTGCCATTTCACATATCCATAAATAAAAATATATTTAAAATATTAGTCATTTTTTATAGATTACTATGATTTGGAATCAGTAAAGACATTATGAATGAACTTTGTTTCCAGTTCTAGGAAACGTAGCAATTTGTATTTTTTTTTTTTTTACACCAAGATTAAATTGAAGTGCTGTCAATTATCAGTAAGGTTACTGCTTTCTACTTATTTTTCACCTATCAGCTCTGAAAGGAAATCCTGATGGTGACACAAACATAGTGTTAATTGTTCAGTGGAATTTCTGGCTTTAATCTTGAAGTCTGATCCTTTGTGAACTCTGGTTGGTACTGATGTTTATTGAATCAGTCAAAAGCTTTCCATTATGTAGAAGTCACTCTCAGTTCTCCATGATAACTGCAAATTCATGTAAAACCTAGAGACTTGCTTACACTGATCAAAACTATCATTTTAATGAACTAAGAGAACTACAGCAAATGTTAGAGGAAAGAAGTGTTAAGTAACTATAGATTTCAGATCTTAATATCATCAAAAAAATCTTGATTTCTGAAAAGAAAGAATAATACAAGCAAATAATATTTATGAAGAAATTAGGTCTTTTTCTGACTATTAATCATTGTCTAGTTTCCTACAGTGCAAAACAATTTAATTTATGAGAGCGGTGGAAAACTTGTTGGATTCTTGGGACAGTTTTAAAAAATAGAACCAGTCTATTTGGTTACATACATTTGCACTTCATACCTTATTCATTTTGTTCTAAAAATCTATCTTCTCTTTCATTAAAGAAATATGTGTGACATATTTGTGTACACTAATGAGAAATATCTGCATGCTGTTCATTCCTTGATTATGTCCAATTATTTTATGGATGTATGTAGTACTAGCGTAGCTGTCCATTAGCTCCCAATCCCTAGGAGAATATTAATCCCTTTGTATGCATGTGCCAGGAGGACATTCAAAGTATGCAAAAGAATGTTCTAGAGTTAAAAACAAAGTTCAAGATTTTGTTGAGTGTATAGACAAAGAATTCATTCAGCTCAACAGCGTCACTTTTGGTGCTTTAAAAATAGATCACATATATATATATATATATATATATTTTCTGATGGTCTGCTTAATTCTATGAGGTTCCAAACAGTAATTTGTCCTTAGTACTTTTTTCTTTCTGCCATGGTGGACCAATATATTGATTTAAAAATTAGCAATATCAGAATAATAAGGCGAAGAATGAAGTCTCTTTTTCAGTGGACACAGGTGAAATTTGGAAGACATACAGCACTACTTCATAAGCTAGATGAACACTGGAACATATGGGTTTGCATCAGAAGGATGTGACCGGAACACACAGAGATCCAGATGATTCTGTCAGAGAATTACTGTCAAGTGCTATTATCATGCCATGTCAATCTCCTATGATAGATGTTGTCTCCAATGAATTTTTGATATTTCAAGTCTTACTAAAAATTAAGAAGTTCTACTCCAGGTGGGTGCAAAGTAAACTTAGATCTTGGATCCTGAGGATGTGATTTAAAAACAACAACAACAACAACAAAAGAACACAGTGATTGTTCAATTTTTAGTCTTCTTTTCAATCTTGAAAGCAGACAACATTATTAAATGATGAGAGATCAAAAAACTTTTGTATGGTTGGTAATCTGTACTACACACGACAAGAAGCTAAACTAGCATATCTCCTGGAACACATATTTCTTTGGAGTCTAAATAACTGAACAGGCAGTGTAAATTTCATCACTGACTGTTTGTATGTTTGTTTCGGCAAGAGAAAAATGCAGCTTGAGAAGAAGAACTAAATATAAGAATAAATCCTAAACTTCTAAATAAATGTTTAAAAACTTCAAATAGAACTAGAGTGGCATTGGGTGACACTGCATATCATTAAACAAGCATAGAGGAGTGGGGAAAAAATGTTATGAAGCAGCAGTCTTTTTCTGGATGAGACCTGGCTTTTTCTAGCTTTGTGAACTCATTGCAGCTACCTTTTACTGTAGTAAAAATTAACACTGAGTTTAGAACAGTAAGTAATAGGTATGAGTCTATTTTTTTTCTTTTTTTTTCAGGGGCAGCCAATCAGAGATAGGATAAGCATTTGTTCAGTAGTGTTACATATGGAAAAAACAAAAACAAAAACAAAAACGTATAGTTCTACTAAACAGTACTTTTAAGGAAAATACACAATTTCAGTGCCAAATGAAGACCTTCTTCTGATTGTGAGGATGCTGCTGCAGGTTGAAGTCAAATAGTTAAGACAGTAGGAGAGTTCATATTGAACACTTATACTAATAGTTTATATTACATTAATATATGATTAACATAATTTGAAAAATTGCTGATTGGTCTTTTCCCAAAAAATATTTTAGAGGACAAACTGTAGATCTTTTCATCTACTAAATGGTAATGAAAAAATCATCAAAGTACTCACTAGAAGATTTTTTTTTTTTTTTTTTTTTTTTACTGTAGAGGATGTGTTTATTATTTAACCATCTGTAGTCTCTCTAAAGATGCAGGTCCAACTAGCTTTCACAGCACCTAGCTCTGCCTCAGAGTGTTAGGAAACTTACAGAAGTATCAATGGAGGAAGTCTCAGCTTGGGTTCTGTGGTCTGAAGTATAAGAAGATATTGTTAATTTTCTGCAGGGAAGAAAACATGCTTAGCTTCTTTCCAGAAGCCACTGAGGGACTTAGCTGCTTCAGGGAACAGGCAGGATGGACAAGCTTTTATATGTTTTTTGGTGCCATGTAAATCTGCCTGAAACCTGCAGAATTTTTGAGCTGTAAAACTAAAGATCCTCAGTCTGAGAACTTCCTGAGTGTAAATTTTTACTAAACAGCATTCATAAAAGATGTGCTTTTAATTACCATAGCTTTAAATCATTCTTTGTTGTTGAATCAAACACGATTGCGCTGCCAGCTAAGAGATGCTAAATCTGCTGCACTAAAACATAATTCTTCATTCATCCTCTAAGTATATATATTTTTTAAGAATTTTGAAATTTTAAGAACTATCTTGTGAAAAGAAATACATCTGAAAATGCATTAATGAAAGATTTCAAAACATGTTCCAAGGATGGAAGTGGTAATATAAAAAGTCAGTGGGGAACAGCAACATTTGCATCTCTATTTATTTTTTTCTTGAAGCTCATTTGATTTAGATGAAGTATCTATGCTTAAGTTGCTTTTCCTCATTCACAGCCAACAAAAGGAAGATTCTCCAAGACTGAATAAGTGGGACAAGTGCTAAAATTTCTATTGCATGCATTTGTTTGGTTGGTAATGTATGTATATTTCCAAAGCAATTAAGTAAGAGTTAGTGAAATACACTAACACCTGCCTTCCCCTGTATTATACTTGGTGGCTCACATACTGCAATTCTTGTTTCCTAAAGCACTTTTTAAAAATACCTTTTAATCACAAAATAAAATTGAGAAATAATAATTTGAGTACCTAAATTATCTGAAGTGCTTTCTTATTGCTACTGATTTTATATAAATTTGTTTTATTCTAAAATAACATGAGAAACAGACGGGTCACGATTCAAGTCTTTTTCTTTTTCTTTTTCTTTTTCTTTTTCTTTCTCTTTTTCTTTTTCTTTTTCTTTTTCTTTTTCTCTTTCTCTTTCTTTTTCTTTTTCTTTTCTTTTTCTTTTTCTTTTTCTTTTTCTTTTTCTTTTTCTTTTTCTTTTTCTTTTTCTTTTTCTTTTTCTTTTTCTTTTTCTTTTCTTCTTCTTCTTCTTCTTCTTCTTTTTCTTTCTCTTTCTCTTTCTCTTTCTCTTTCTCTTTCTCTTTCTCTTTCTCTTTCTCTTTCTCTTTCTCTTTCTCTTTCTCTTTCTCTTTCTCTTTTTCTTTTTCTTTTTTTTTCTTTTTCTTTGGGGGCAGAAGTTGGGGGAGAAGAAGACAGTAAAGAAACTTGCTTTATACTAAGCAAGCTTCTCTGCACAACCTGTTCCAGTGCCTCACTGCATTCATAGTAGATTTTTTTCCCTTATATCTAATCTAAATATCTCCTTTAAGTTTAAATATGAAACAACCTTTTGCATCATTAATTTGCCAAGATAGGAGAAAGACTGGCATAGTCCTGTCTTGAGCCATGGAGTATTATAAGCCTCAATTTTCTTACCATATTCTTAGAAAGATTATTTTAGAAAGCTATATGAATCAAAAATTATAATAAATTTTATAATAAAAATTATATCTATGCTAGAAAACTTTTGGTCAGGTTTGAAGGAATTAAGACATTTCCATGTTTTGATTATAAAGAAAAGATATGTTGACACTGACAGTGATACCCTCGGCTCATAAGCAATCAAAGAGAAAAAGTGTTTAAATATTATGCATAGTTAATAGATAAATCACATAGTTCCCAAATGGAAAATAGTCACACAAAATATAAACCAAGTACTCTGGCAAAACATTGTAATCTGTAGAGACCAACATAGCATCCTCATTATTCATTTTGTAGAAGAGGTAAATATAGTGACAGAGAGGGGTAGTCCTAGACATTAATGATTTCACTGGTTTGTGTGAAATTAACCAAATTAGATTTCTTACTATAAAAACTCCTCATCTTTACCCTTCCACTCCTGTACTAGGGAATTCATTCCTAGGGTGTTGTCTGGAAAGACAGTCTCTTCTACTATTTGTGGAACTTTTGTCTATTGCACTGGAATGGACTCCTCAGGGAGGTGGTTGAGTCACCATCCTTGGATGTGTTTAAGAACCGTTTGGATGTTGTACTCAGGGACATGATTTATCAGAGGGTTGTTAGGGTAGTATTGTTAGGTCATGGTTGTACTTCTGATCTTCAAAGTCTTTTCCAACATGAGTGATTCTATGATTCTATGATATGGCACAACTGGGAGATGAGCAAAAGTCAGAGGTGCATCTGCAAATCCTTGTATGAGTAAGTCTACAGTTCTTTAGGATCAAACTTCTTGAAGATTTTTACTAAAGACAGAATTGTAACTCAAAAATGTCATACCCCATATTTTTCTGTAGAGAGATTAATGAATTGGTCAGTGCTAAACTGTTGGTCATCTGTTCTGGAAAAAATAAAAACAAAATAAACAAAATGCACACAGAATAACTAATTATGAAAATTTAAAAAAAGAAAAAAGGGAAAAAAAAACATGTTCATGCATTCTCATGCTATTTCAGTGGCAAACTAATACCCGGATAAATATACTTGAGGGCTTCAGAAAATTATAGGAAAATCTTAAGTGTAAAAAGAGTTTAAATGTGTAAATATCACTATTCATTATTCTACATACTTATTCTATACCTTCTTAGTATTAACAATTTATGGAAATATTAAGATATAAAAACAGATTAAAATAGTATAAAATTAATTTAAAAAGTCACAATAAATGATTCTCCTTTAGCATTTTTTCACTACATAATACCAATAACAACCACAACAATTATAATAATAAAAATAAAAGTTGTTGTCTGTTGTTACTACCTTGGTTGTCATTTTAGACAGCTATACTAGTATTTAAGAAGTATATTTGAAAATGCAGTGTTACAGTCCTTTATTTATACGTATAGAATATATTTTAAAATGGGAACTATTTCAAAGGTAAAATTTAAAAATATCTTTTATCCTCAAGATTCATAAAGGGTACTAGGGCAGCATGAATATAAATATTAAGGAACTACGTGCATTCACTTTGATTTTCCATAGACGTGTACATATGATGTAGTTCAAAACTTCATTTGCATTAATTATTTTTTTTCCCCACAGCTGTCCTATGCAATAAGGAAAATGAATGCTCTCTAATATTTTCAAAATTATGCTGTAATGCTGCATACAGCTCCTAATTTTACTCAAGGCACAGTTCTTGAATGCCTCAGATTATTACTGAGACAAACGTCAGTCAATGGCAGATAACTTTTCATTCTAATGCATTTATGCTGCTGATATCTGTGCTTCAAAGGCATTCCATTTTGCACCTGAAATTAGTTTCTGTGTTACACCTATAAAGTGTGATAGAAAAAAAAAGAAGATATTTAGATAAATGCCAGTAAATGGCTCAATTGAAACAAAGCTGAACTGTAAGGAATAAATGGCTAAAGTGATTAAGACTGTCAAGTTCTCCTGGGTCCTGTTAGAGAATGAAATAACTGGTGGATTATTATTTATCCCTGAATGTGAATATGGGGGATATAATTAAAGATATTATACTATATTTTTTCAAAGCCTATTCCAAGTAAATCAAAAACTGCAGGAATATGATGTGCTGCTGTTAATGGAAAAATGGATAACCAGGCACTTCAGAAATCACAGAATCATAGAATCACCAAGGTTGGAAAAGACTCACAAGATCACGCAGTCCAACCATCCACCCGTCGCCAATAGTTCTCACTAAACCACGTCCCTCAACACAACATCCAAACGCTCCTTGAACACCTCCAGGGTCGGTGACTCCACCACCTACCTGGGCAGCCCATTCAAGTGCCTGACCATTCTTTCAACAATATATCCATATTCTAAAGTTTTTTTTTTCATTTTACTGCTTTGAGATTTTTTTACTTACAGAAATAAGAGAAACGTGATTTCAGAGAGACAGACTTTTCCTAAAAAAATTGTATCTTTTCCAGAAAAATACATCTTTTCAATCTGTCATGAGTACATCTTTGCTAACTAATCACTACTGTTACTGTAAAAAAATAATTACTTAAATGTATCTTAAAATAACAAAGAATCATAGAATCATAGAATCAGTAAAGTTGAAAAAGACCCACAGGATCATCCAGTCCAACCATTCGCCCTTCACCAATGGTTCTCGCTAAACCATGTCCCTCAACACAACATCCAAATGCTCTTTGAACACCACCACCAGGGTCGGTGACTCCACCACCTCTCTGGGCAGCCCATTCCAGTGCCTGACCACCCTTTCAGACAAGTAGTATTTCCTAACGTCCAGCCTGAATCTTCCCTGGCGCAGCTTGAAGCCATTCCCTCTAGTCCTATCACTAGTCACACGAGAGAAGAGGCTGACCCCCAGCTCACTACAACCTCCTTTCAGGTAGTTATAGAGAGCAATAAGGTCTCCCTTGAGCCTCCTCTTCTCTAGACTGAACAGTCCCAGCTCCTTCATCCACTCTTCATAAGGCCTGTGCTCCAGACCCCTCACCAGCTTTGTTGCCCTCCTCTGGACACGCTCCAGGGCCTTGATGTCTTTCTTACAGTGAGGGGCCCCAAACTGGACACAGTACTCCAGGTGTGGCCTCACCAGTGCTGAGTACAGGGGGATAATTACTTCCCTCTTCCTTCTGGTCACACTATTTCTGATACAAGCCAGGATGCCATTGGCCTTCTTGGCCACCTGGGCACACTGCTGGCTCACGTTCAGTCTAGCGTCAATCAACACCCCCAGGTCCATTTCCCCTACACAGTCTTCCAGCCACTCTGCCCCAAGCCTGTAGCCTTGCCTGGGGTTATTGAGGCCAAAGTGCAGGACCCAGCATTTGGTCTTTTTGAATCCCGTCCCATTGGCTTCAGCCCAGCTATCCAACCTATCCAGATCCCTCTGTAGGGCCTTGCTACCCTCAGGCAGATCGATACTTCCAGCCAGCTTGGTGTCATCTGCAAACTTACTGAGGGTGCACTCAATGCCCTCAACCAGGTCATCAGTAAAGATATTAAACAGGACAGGCCCCAGCACTGACCCCTGGGGAACACCACTTGTGACCGGTCGCCAGCTGGATTTAACTCCATTCACCACCACTCTCTGGGCCCGGGCCTTCAGCCAGTTCCTTACCCAGCCAAGAGTGTACCTGTCCAAGCCACGGCCTGCCAGCTTCTGCAGGAGAATACTGTGGGAGACAGTGTCAAAGGCTTTGCTGAAGTCTAGGTAGACTACGTCAACAGCCTTTCCCTCATCCACCAGACGGGTCACTAGATCATAGAAGGAGATCAGGTTGGTCAAGCAGGACCTGCTCTTCGTGAACCCATGCTGGCAAGACCTGATCCCCCAGTTGTCCTGCACATGCCACGTGATCTCCCTCAAGACAATCTGCTCCTTAATCTTCCCCGGCACCGAGGTCAGGCTAACAGGCCTGTACTTTCCCAGATCCTCCCTGCAGTCCTTCTTGTAGATGGGAGTCACACTGGCAAGCCTCCAGTTTTCTGGGACCTCACCCGTCAACAAGGAGCGCTGATAGATGATGGAAAGCGGCTCGGCTATCACCTCCACCAGTTCCCTCAGCACTCTCGGGTGAATCTCATCCGGTCTCATGGACTTGTGGCAGTCCAGTTGGAGTAACAGGTCTCTGACTGTTTCCTCCTGAATTGTGGGAGGTTTAGTCTGCTCCCCTAAATTCTAAAGAATAGATCCTTTAATATACAGACTTAAAATGATTGCAAATAGGATCACAAAAATGTTTTTAGGAACAAAATGGAAGTTTTGGTAAAACTTGAAGTACTCAGACTAGTGAATTCCTTCAAAATATTTGTAAAATATAAACCCAGTACAGCTACAGAACATCAGACCTCATTTTTCATGTGTATCATTATTAGTAAAAATTAGGTAGATGAGAATTGAATATCAATGGCAAACTCTGCCTTTCTTGGCTTATCTGAACCTAGCTAGAAAGTAGAGAAGCAACTCAGTGGAAAATATGATGATCTATACGATTCTGGAAGATGTCAGTTTAAAAACTACTGTATCAGACAGAATATTAGACAAAAAAAGAGAAATTAACTCAGTTTTCAGATTGAGAAGAGCATGGAGAGTTGGTGGGTTTTTTGTTTTGTTTTGTTTTGTTTTGTTTTTCCACTGTGGGAGGTCTATAACTGTAAATAAAGTTAAAATATCCCACCAGAATGTTTAGGGAAATATATGCAATTAGGGAAATGTATGCAATTAGGGAAATATATGTTTAGAGAAATAGTATCATACCAGTAAATAATAATAATAATAATAACAACAATAATAATAATAATGATAATAATAATGATAATAATAATAATAATAATAATAGTAATGATAATAATAACAATAAAAACATTACATAAAAGTGCCTGTAAGACTGCTATGAAGGAGACTAGTTGGGCCAAGAAAATTTCCTGTGGAAAAAAATAAGTCAATTTGTACTACTAGTTTAAAGGGGCTAAGTGAAGAAAGACCTGCAAAATCTCTTCAATTGGATCAAACTTTACATACTGTAGCTTCTCCTGGACAATAGTAAAAACTGTTTTTTCCCCAAAGCAGGACTTTTAGTTCTCGGGTCATTGACCTTGTTGTAAAAAATCATTTGATTTCTGCATGAGACATTCGTACAGGGTCAGTAATTTTTCTGGACCTGTTTAAGGAAGTTTTGGATGCCTCACCAAATGAAGTCCTCAGAGCTGTATTGGACAGGGATTTGAGCTACTTCATCTAGTAAAAGATGTCCAGTGGGACTAGACTACATAACCTATTAAGTTCCCTTCCAGCCCAAAACTTTTCATAATTCTATGACTCTAACAATGACTATAGCAAGCTAATAAAAAAAAAAAAAAAAAAAAAAAAAATGCAAAGAAACAACATGAGGTCACTGTCCCTCAAAAGAACACAAATTTTCAATTAGAGATAAATGGAATTCTTACCATTTAAATTCTTATATGACTGGAGCAGAATTTTTGTTATTTTGAAGACAAAGATCAGATGTACTCTATATAAATATATTTTGTGCATGTGTGTACTGAAATAAAAGCTGCTTTTTAATTATCACAGCAGCTGGAAACTCATTGCAACTTCAATTTTTATTATCTGACTGCAATTCTAATTCTCAATTGATACAGTAGAAATCAACATCAACATGAAAAATAGAACGTTCTGTTTCATCTATAATACATTAAAAACTACTTAAAATGCCTGCTTAACATAATAAATACTTGCTGAAATAAGAGGACTATGGGAAAATTGAAGCTAATACCTGTGTTACTTTACATAAATGACAAATCCCCATCAAGTCCCTAGGGTGTCCCTGTGTAATCAATCCTACACCTTTAGTGTCTGTGAGCTAGAGAGAGAATAGAAGTGGGTAGTGAGAATATTTAAGTATAAATCCAACACCATCAGAATCTGAGAAGGCAGAGCTCCTCTACCCTGTTCCCATCTCTTCATGATGAAGTAATGTATGTAGTAATTTAATTATAATTAATTAATTATATTTTTAATGATAATTTGAACAACAAAATATGAATGATACATTACAATATGAAAACAATGTGGTGTTCCATAATGAGATCATTTAAGAATGTTCATTTGTTTGTATGTTTGTTTTTAAGGTTTTTTGTGTATACTGATTTATTTTGTTTTGTTTTAGAATTAATTTAGAATGTTAACATTTGTTTTATGTCAACATTAGTTCAATTCATAAGAAGTTGTGGTTTTGTTACATGTGGTGTGTTTCCTTCTGCCTATGAAATTATTTTGAGTATAAAGAGATGAAGGTCTAAAGAGCAGAGGGACTAGAAATTATTGTCAACTACTGTCCACCAGAAATAATGCTGATAAATACTAAATCAAGCAACATAGCACTGATTGCATTTCCCCCTGACACTTGGGTTTGGTTGTTTGAGATCAGTGTCAGCTTAGTGTAGGTGTCTAGACTTGAGAAGAGGTCTGAAAAAATCTCTGTCAGGAAATTGCTTCAGGCCCCTGATTACCAGGTCTTTTCCTTGAGAAATCTTTTCAAACAGCCACCTGCATTTCTGTGAGACAGAGGGAGGTCATCTACTGTAGAGGTGCCCATGACTGGCAGATGATGAACTCCAAGCTGGAACTTGTATGTGCCTTATCACACTGGACATGGTCACAAGGCTCCTGGTGACCAAACCACTGTCAGGGACCTGCTTAGCTGACTTTGGACAGATGCATGGGGGTTCCGCTCTTGTTACCTCACTGCTGTACACTACTCCTGGCTCACCCTTCCTTGCAGAGTCGTGTCTGCTATTGCTATTCTTTGAAAGACCAAAAAAAAAAAAAAAAAAAAGCTAGCCAGCAAAACAGCAAAACTGCTTCTTCTCCTAAAGCAGTAAGATAAATAGAAGAAATCAGACTTTGTGAAATAAAATATGGTTAAAATTAAATACATAAAATTGACTTTTAATTTGTCTTTATACTGTCTCTAGTTTCTGTGTACCTTTGGAATAGATTAGTAACCAATTTAATTTTAGGAAGTTGGGTTAGGCTCTTTTGTAGCCTGAAAAGAACATATTAGCAGGTACCAAACCTTGTGATTTTCAAGGCCTGAATGACTTCTACCACTCTGAGGTTCATTCTGTCATGTGGAAAGTACTACAGTTTTGTTGGGAAAATGGATTCTGATATCTAATGTGTACTCCTTAGCAAGGATGATATTATGAGAATCATCTCCAAAATATGTTTTAGGCTTTCCACACATTCTGCATGCTTTGAATTAGGTAGAATGAGCAACTAAAAAATAAAAATAAAATAAATAAAAAAATCCTAGATGAACAATAATAAAATAAATAAATAAATATCTGGTAGCTCCTGAATAGAGCAAGCCACTAAATTTTTCAGTTCACACACTCATGAATTTCCTCATTTAACCTTGCAATAACAGTTAAGAGCAACAAAGACTCAGGATATTTTCAGCTACTTTTTATACATCTTTCATAAATCTATATTCTGAATAATGCTAAAATGCTCAATGAACTGAAACAAGGTTACTCAAAGATTAGATAATGTAATTATGAACAACAAGCTTTAATTCAGACTGAAACAAGAAGAGGGACAGAGAAATTTAAGCGTTCCATTATGTATGCACCTGCCGGGTTAATGCATATGAAGGTTATGTACAGGCTTCTGACTTACAACTCTTCTAGGAATTGTGAAATGTGTAATAGGAATTGAGATACATTAAAAGTAATAATGAAAAGCAACCAAATGAACAACAACGAATACAAAAAAAAAAAAATCCAAAGCAACAACAACAAAAAAATACACACGCACACACAAACCAACAAACAAACAAACAAAAAAAACCCTGTACATTACCAAGGAAACATGCTGTGTGTAGCCACTGTTCCACAACTGCTTCTTAATTTTCTAGCAAAATATGAAACATGCAGCAATGGAAAATAGAAAGTCTGAATAAAATTGTGGACTTTATATACAATCTTACCTTTTCTTTTACAATTGGCATGAAACCAGTAATACAATCATACAGCTGATAAAAACAAGGCATTCTCGATGGAATGAGGCATATAACAGAGACAAGTATCAGATCAGATAAAATTCCAAATTGATTATGCATCTAACATTATTAGGAATATGTCTGTGATCTTCTCATGAATCTTTATCATAGAGGACTAATATATTCTCTTTGTTCTGAAAATTTTATTGTTGTTATTATTCTGATCATTATAAGGGGACTGCTTTGGTAAAAATCTATAGTTTTTATTTTTTTTTATTTTTTATTTTTTTTTAATTAATCGGGAAAAAGAACCATAATTAAATTCTGGTAAACTTGCAGAATAACTGATTTTTTTCTTCCCACTTTATTCCCCTATTAATCGGCATTCTCTAGTGGTTGTATTAGATCAGTAAGATATACTTATAAGGGAACATTATTACAACATGAAAAGATTTTTTTTTTTCCAATAATATTATCAAACTAAGGTAATTTACATCACCCAATACCAGCATAGCTGTAGGTAATATCAGTAGCATTGAAATGACAACTAGATCCTGAAATTAATTATTTAAATGTCCACTATTCTCATTTCAGGTAGGACTCTCAGAACCACTTAGCCCTTTGCAGCAACTTAATGCTGTTTCACTGAACATATGGATGACACCATGGGAGTAGAGTTAAAGCAGACTTAAGCAGTTTTGCAAAGCCTACCTATAGATTATTAGAAAATATCTTGCTGAAGCATGCAGCAAAGCCAAAGCACTGTGTAATAGAGAAATGGTTCAAAGATTTTTCAACCCTAGGGAACTTTTCTAATAATCTTGTCTGAATTCCTACACAGCACCAAAGAATTCACTTCATTACTTCCCATATCAATCCCTTGTCTTCCAATTAAGCTGTAGAAATTTCTTTTTTCACAACCTCCACAGCTGAAAGGCTAGTGTCTGATGCACTGTGTCCAATATTTTATTAAACTATTTCAAAGTACAGTTTCCCTATAGGTCTATTGTAAACAAGTTTGATGGAAGTATTTGTCAGATAAGTGCCTTAAAAAAATAAATAAATGCAGAAATGCAGAGTTCTTTTCTGAACATTTCTATATAAGCTTTCCATATAAGTTTCCTTTATTAATGGTAATGCTCCAAGTCCAGTTATTTAAAATAAATAAATAAATAAATAAATTGGCATTTTGCTGTTATATAACATACCCTTTATAATAACTAAACAAAATACTCTTGTAAAGTTATATTATTATAGAGAAACTCGTGTTAGAATTTTTTTTTCTGTTTTATGGTTCTATGATTTTTCTCTAAAATAAAGTGTGAGACAAAAGCTTATATTAAGTTTTATCTATAATAAAGCTGCCAAATGAAACACAGCTGCCTTTTGTTTGCCTTATGAGAAGAAACACGTCTGATGCTTACAACTGTCCTCACTTCTGTTTAAAAATAATACCAAAATCATTTTTATATTTTATTTTTATTTTTTGTTCAGTCCTAGAATGTACATGAATATTAAGCATGCTTTAATAGCGAATGGAATCTTTGCACAATTATCAGTAAAGGAAAAATTATGAACACTGAAAAAATATCTCAAACTCATTCTAAAAATGTGAAGATCTTCTCAAAGGCAACTGCAAGAACTTTTGGGATAGTTGAATTGGATCTGTAGAGACATTCAGCCACATCATTAGCCCGTAGGAAACTGGACATATAATGTGCTGCTCTTTTCATAGGAGCATTTCACAAAAATATTGCAAGAAAAACACACTACATGAAACAAATGAATTCCAAAGTCAGGGAATGAATATTTAGGGATACTATAGCTTGGGATTGACAGTATGTTTCTGCTTTGAAGTAACTTTTGCAGGAGAGAAAATATCCTTTCTTAAAGTAGTTATATAATTGGAGAAAAGATGTATTATTTTAAAAATCACTGAAATTCAGAAGACTGTTTATTTTTCTGTAAGCATATCAGGAATGAAAGGTGATTATATGCTATAAGGATGTTCTGTTCATTTCCAACTGCTATTAGTTGAACTTCAGAAAGTTAAAATTTATTATTTGCTATTAGTATTTACTGGTCTTACTTAATGAATATTATTTAAATTTCAGTATGAAGGCAACATTATTTACTATCCAGCGGACTTTTCTGATTTTTTTTTTTTTGCTTTTGTCATAAGATCTTTGTTCTTTATTAATATTAATTAATAGATCTTCAGAATAATCAAATGAGATGGCAAAATAGTAAAGCCATTTTACAGTTCAGTAGATGAGGCAGACATTTGATGATGAAACACAGAATCATAGAATGGCTTGGATTGGAAGGCATCTTAGAGACCATCTATTTCCAGCCCCTGTCACAAAATGCCACCTTAGTTTTAGATGATCAGCTTTTGATGCCACGTGTTCATTTCTTTTCAGCATGATTAGACCTATATATCTTCTTACGTGATCAGAGCAGATCTCTCACTAAATATTTTTTTAAGTGAGATGGCTTTTATTTTCACAAATTGTACTGCAATTGACTTTTCTTAAACTTGGGAGATTAATTTTAAGTGAATAACTAATACAGTTCAGAGTATGTTAAACACACCTAAAATTGGAAAAAAAAAAAAAAACCAAAAAAAAACATCTGAGACTGCCTTACTTGCCTTTTTTATACAGATGTTCTTCAACTGAAAACTTTTAAACCCTCAGAAATTTTCAGAAGTTTTAGAAAGCTGCTACACATTTAAATTCAATCTGATGATAAAACAAACAAACAAACATAACCAACCAAATGTAAAGGCCCATCCTTTTCCCCCAGAGCAGTAGTAATTTCCTCCATATTTACTCCTGGCTATGGTCAAGACACAGACCTATATTTTCATACATACAAATTCTCTAAGAAATCTAGAAATTGAACTTTTTTTTTTCTTTTACAGATCCTGCAGGAAACTTAGGTTAAGTTATGTCTGTAAAGATTAGAAAAAAATATACATATTTGATTTCATATCAGACTATTTTAAGTTGTCTTTGACACTCTCATGTTGCACTTAAATTCCTATGTGATTCTGTTCACTATGGTTCACTCTTTTACAAAGTTGGCAGTGCTATTATTGTCCTTGAATCACACCGGGTGGTGACATTCCCTATTAACAAACCAGAAAAGAGAAACTTGTTTTATATGTTAAGAATTGATTTTGGTGCTGCATATGATTTCTTTTTATAATAAATTGAGTATAGGAAATTAACAGAGTTAAGGACATGTCTTAGGAATTTATTGGTACAAATATGATGTTTGATTTTAATTAGCTGATTGAAATTCATGATCAACACATGATTTTTACCTTGGTGTCTTCAAAACTACACACTATTTCTATTCATTTGCTGAGTGTTTCAGAATATCTTTTAGTGGAATGAACAAACATTTCCTAACACAAAACAGGAAATAAAAAGAAAATGAAATTATAAGATGTGTTTATTTATTACTAAGCTTTAGGATTAGAATAATTCAGTTGGAAGGGACCTTCAAAGATCATCAAGTCTGACTACATGACCACTTCAGGGCTAGACAAAAGATAAAGCAAATTCCTCAAGGCATTGTACAATCATCTATTAAATTCTGTTAAGGTTCTGAAAGCATCACTGAGAGCAACAAAGATGGTAAAAGTGTTGGAAGACATGTTTTATGAAAAGATGCTGTAGACAGTTTTGCTGAGAAGAGTTGGAATGGAAAATGTTCTCTCTGGTAAGCAATGACTGGATGCACAGCAATGGCACAAAGCCATATCGGTTGATGATCAGAAAGGATGCTCATTAAAATAAGGGACACAAGGAATGTAGTAAAGAAGAGCTGAGATTCAAATAGATCGGGATGTCTGCAGAAAACTTAAATATATATATATATTTATATATATATATATATATATTTTAAGTAGCCTGGAGATTTTTTTCTTTCCCATGAGTCACTTCATGGTTGTAGAGTCTTTGTTTACTGCTGAGCAATACTAATTATTTGCTGTAAGAAACCACAGTATGAGACAGTCTATCTGATTTGTCAAGTTTCTCATAAAGAGAAAGAAAAAGAGAAAGAGAAAGGGAAAGAGAAAGAGAAAGAGAAAGAGAAAGAGAAAGAGAAAGAGAAAGAGAAAGAGAAAGAGAAAGAGAAAGAGAAAGAGAAAGAGAAAGAGAAAGAGAAAGAGAAAGAGAAAAGGAAAACTAAAAAGAAAAAGAAAAAGAAAAAGAAAAAGAAAAAGAAGAAGAAAAAGAAAAAGAAAAAGAAAAAGAAAAAGAAAAAGAAAAAGAAAAAGAAAAAGAAAAAGAAAAAGAAAAAGAAAAAGAAAAAGAAAAAGAAAAAGAAAAAGAAAAAGAAAAAGAAAAAGAAAAAAAAGAAAAAGAAAAAGAAAGAGAAAGAGAAAAAGAAAAAGAAAAAGAAAAAGAAAAAGAAAAAGAAAAAGAAAAAGAAAAAGAAAAAGAAAAAGAAAAAGAAAAAGAAAAAGAAAAAGAAAAAGAAAGAGAAAGAGAAAAAGAAAAAGAAAAAGAAAAAGAAAAAGAAAAAGAAAAAGAAAAGAAAAAAGAAAGAGAAAGAGAAAAAGAAAAAGAAAAAGAAAAAGAAAAAGAAAAAGAAAAAGAAAAAGAAAAAGAAAAAGAAAAAGAGAAAGAAAAAGAAAAAGAAAAAGAAAAAAAGGGACAGATCTGTTATATTAGAAAATATCAGGGGAATATATTTGACAAATAATTATTTCATATAATAAATTTTAACATACATAAAATAACTTGTGACTACTCTTTTCAGAAATTAAATATATGTATGCTATTAAAGTGTCAAAGTACATTAAGATAAAACATATGAATGCATCATTTTTCACCTATTGAAATTCAGGGATTTCTTTGCTAAAGCAATCTGGAAGATAGTTAGACTTTAAAATATCAAGGTAGCCGTTTATATAGTCCAAATTTTACAGATAATATATTTCAATAAATATGTCTCCAAAAATTATTTTTTCGCCATGTTTATTTAATATAAGCGTGGATAAAATATGCTCGTCAATGATTCAACATTTAATAGCTGTTGACCAGTATTACACTGATAGCAATGACAGAACTGAGATATTATATACAGTGATACACACTGTGATTAACATATTGTAAATGTTAACATCATTAACTTCATGATCAGATGATAACCTGACAATCTCAGCTAATGCATTCAGAACTGAAAAATATGAAGCTGAACTTGTGAGGTTGCTGTAATGTACACACTGAACTTGTTTAAGGCCCTTCAGCTTTATCAAACCGAAGTCACAGTGGTAATTGAAAGTGTAGTAAACTATCGAGTTCCCTTACAAATATGTATCTAAAACTTCAAATATATATATATATATATATATATATATATATATATATATATATATATATATATTCTGATAAGTGATTTAGAAATGAAACTGATTGAAGAAGCAGAACAAAAAGTTTTCACGCTATGTGAATTTTTACAGCTGTGTTTAAATCAGGATTATAGGATTATCTGTCGAAATTGCATCTGCATTTCACAAGCATTTGCTATATTTGTCACAGCACATAATGTTATACTACAGCTCCATTTACCAAAAAAAAAAAAAAAAAAAAAAGTAGTTGAACCATCTACAACATGTGAAAGTAATTACTAGGTTATGCAAGAGACATTTGATGATATTGGCCTTCTGTGACTTTCAAGAATACTGGCTACATTGAGCTTTTAACAAATCTGCCTTCAAATCTGTTTGAAAATATGATTTTGGATGTCCCAGAACATCTAGATCTTTATGTTACTTGCAAATGCAGTGTTGTAATAGGCGTGATCGGGGTCTTGGGATGTAACGTGTCAGGCTCCTCCCCATGCGTTAGGTACGTGCCACATGTACCATCCAGTGGGCATACACGAAGGGTTAAAAGATATATAAGTGCTTGTTAGAACTTAATAAACGCCATTTTACCGCTCATCATATTGGTGTCACCTCGGTATTTGGCCAAGCTGCAGGCTCCCCTAAGCAACGAACATCACGGTTGCCTGCGAAAGGCAACATGCAGTCAGTGAAAAACAGGTTTAAATGACATATGGAAACCTAGGAAGATTCAGCCTTACGGTTGTCAGCTGATAGCTAACAGCTATTGTTAATCAGACAAATTATTTCAATAGAATTCCCATCTGTCATTTCCTTTGATTGTGCATACCTATATTCAGATCTTCCCCTTATTCTGAATGAAAACAAAACAAAGCAAAACGCTCTTAAGAATGATGGATATACTACAGAATTTTCAGAAACAATTTTAATACTTAGAAGGGTCTTCAATCTGCCTGAAAGTATACACCTGAATCTCTAAGAACTTGTTTTATAGATACCATCCTTTTTATTATTTTATATATATATATATATATTTCCCCACAAATACCATCAGATCATATTGTTTGTGTATGAAGTGTTTCTGGTATAGTTGATATGATGATTTCTATCTTAAAATAAAAATTTCAGCTATTTATTCTCTCCTCTTTGCTCTTCCTCTTACTTCCCTCTCAGATAGTTTTCTGATGCAATTATGGTCTCTCTCATATTTCACTCTATTCTTCTTCACTATTTTATGTAAAGCAAGTAACAAGAATAGCAGACAATGTATAAAGTATGGTGTAGTAACAGTCATTTTTTTTTCTACTTAACTACAGAAGATTTTAAACTTTTAACGTACTACTTTGAACTACTGTATATATTGCAGAATGTGTATATAGTGTACTTGGAATTAGGTAGACAAGTATTTATGAGACGTTTAGTCAGGAAATCTCCATTTGTATGCTCACATGATATCCACAGAAAAGGTGGTCTGTCTCTTTTCTTTTCTTTTCTTTTCTTTTCTTTTCTTTTCTTTTCTTTTCTTTTCTTTTCTTTTCTTTTCTTTTCTTTTCTTTTCTTTTCTTTTCTTTTCTTTTCTTTTCTTTTCTTTTCTTTTCTTTTCTTTTCTTTTCTTTTCTTTTCTTTCCTTTCCTTTCCTTTCCTTTCCTTTCCTTTCCTTTCCTTTCCTTTCCTTTCCTTTCCTTTCCTTTCCTTTCCTTTCCTTTCCTTTCCTTTCCTTTCCTTTCCTTTCCTTTCCTTTCCTTTCCTTTCCTTTCCTTTCCTTTCCTTTCCTTTCCTTTCCTTTCCTTTCCTTTCCTTTCCTTTCCTTTCCTTTCCTTTCCTTTCCTTTCCTTTCCTTTCCTTTCCTTTCCTTTCCTTTCCTTTCCTTTCCTTTCCTTTCCTTTCCTTTCCTTTCCTTTCCTTTCCTTTCCTTTCCTTTCCTTTCCTTTCCTTTCCTTTCCTTTCCTTTCCTTTCCTTTCCTTTCCTTTCCTTTCCTTTCCTTTCCTTTCCTTCCCTTTCCTTCCCTTTCCTTTCCTTTCCTTTCCTTTCCTTTCCTTTCCTTTCCTTTCCTTTCCTTTCCTTTCCTTTCCTTTCCTTTCCTTTCCTTTCCTTTCCTTTCCTTTCCTTTCCTTTCCTTTCCTTTCCTTTCCTTTCCTTTCCTTTCCTTTCCTTTCCTTTCCTTTCCTTTCCTTTCCTTTCCTTTCCTTTCCTTTCCTTTCCTTTCCTTTCCTTTCCTTTCCTTTCCTTTCCTTTCCTTTCCTTTCCTTTCCTTTCCTTTCCTTCCTTTCCCTTCCCTTCCCTTCCCTTCCCTTCCCTTCCCTTCCCTTCCCTTCCCTTCCCTTCCCTTCCCTTCCCTTCCCTTCCCTTCCCTTCCCTTCCCTTCCCTTCCCTTCCCTTCCCTTCCCTTCCCTTCCCTTCCCTTCCCTTCCCTTCCCTTCCCTTCCCTTCCCTTCCCTTCCCTTCCCTTCCCTTCCCTTCCCTTCCCTTCCCTTCCCTTCCCTTCCCTTCCCTTCCCTTCCCTTCCCTTCCCTTCCCTTCCCTTCCCTTCCCTTCCCTTCCCTTCCCTTCCCTTCCCTTCCCTTCCCTTCCCTTCCCTTCCCTTCCCTTCCCTTCCCTTCCCTTCCCTTCCCTTCCCTTCCTTCCCTTCCCTTTCCTTCCCTTCTTTTTTTCTTTTTTTTTTTCTTTTTTTCTTTTTTTTTCTTTTTTTTCTTTTTTTCTTTTCTTTTTATCTATTATTTATTTTATTTTATTTTTTATTTATATCAATATTTATATTGTTTTTTTTATTTTTATGTTTATGATTTTAAGGTGAAGTGAAAATAAGTATACTACCAATCTGAAATACAAGGCCATTCAACCAGAAACATGGAGTCTGAAGTGCAAAACTTTACTTATTTGCAGTTATATCTGCGACCATCTGATGACTCTGGACAGACATATGTCCCTGGAATATGGGGAGATCCATCCCAGGGTTCTGAGGGAGCTGACAGATGTAATCATCAAGCATCTCTCCCTCACAGTTGAAAAGTCATGACAAACAGGTTAAGTTCCAGTGACTAGAAAAAATACCTAATTTTGAGAAGGATACAGACGAAGATTCCACAAACTATGAATTTGTTACCCTCTCTTCAGACCCCACCAAGAGCAGATTCTATTAGTAGTCAAGTTGAAACATCAGAAGGCCAAGGGAATGACTAGAGAGAGCCCACATGGTTTCATAAAGGGAAAATCACACTTAATCTGCTGGCCTTCTATGATGAAGTGACAATGTTTAAGGGAAGGACAACCAATGCTATCTGAATAGATTTCTGCAAGGCCTTCAACATAATGTCTCATACCATTCTTCTCTTTAAGCTGGTAAGATACGATTTAACAGGTGGTCTACATGTTGGACAAAGAACTGGATTAATGGCCACATATAAAAGATTATAAAGAATTGCTCATTGGCCAAATAGAAATGAGTAACAAGTGGTGTCCCTCAAGGGTCTGTACGGGGGACAAAGTATTCAACTGTGTATTAATGATATAGATTGTGGACTGAACGGCACTCTCAGCAGTTCTGTAAATGACATCAATATGAGTACTGGAGTTGATACAGCAGAGGGAAAAGCTACCATCCAGAAGGACCTGGACAGGATATAATAAATTGAATTTCATGAAGTAGTAGGTCAAGTGAAAGGTTCTCCACAAGGATCATATCAGTCTCCCATACTGGCATTAATTTCATTGAGTGCAGCCCTGCAGAGAAGGACTTGGGAATACTGGTAGATGAAAATTTAGCAGGAGCTAACAGAGTGCTGTTGCAGCCAAAAGTTAAATCATATTTTGCACTACATAAACAGAAATGTTGCCAGCAGTCCCAGAGAAATTATTATCCCTCTCTCTCTACCCTACCTAGAATACTGTGGCCAATTCTAGGATCTTCACTGTAAGAATAGACTCCTTAGGCATAGACTTCTTTAATAGACTTAGGCATAGACTTCTTAGAGCAAGTCAGAAGAAGGCTGGAGCACCTCTTCTATGAAGAAAAGCTGAGAGAGCTGGGTTGTTTAACCTAAAGACCTCTTTTTTTAGGCTATAGAAAGGTCATTCAGCATTTAAAGGACACGTATATGAAAGGATGAAAGACTTTTCACCAGGGTATGTAGTGATAAAACCATGGATTATGACTTCAAATTGATAAACAGTAGTTTTAGTTTACGTATTAGAAGGCCTTTTTTTTTTTTTTTTTTTTTAATCCTAAGTAGAGTTACACACTAAAACAGATTGCCCAATGAAATTGTGGATGCCCTATTCATAGAACTATTCAAAGCTAGGTTGGATGGAATTTTGGGTTATTGAAATACTACAAAGAATCCTTGTTCCTGGCAGAGGGATTTGGACTAGGTGATCTTTAAAGTCATGGAATCACAACATATCCCAAGCTAAAAAAGATTCATATGCATAATCAAGTCCAACTCCTGGCTCAACATTTCAGGTCTGGACTTCCTAAAAACTAAACCATGTTTCTGAGATCACTGTCCAAATACATCTTTAACTTGGCATTTCATGCCAAGCTGTTACCTGCCTTTCAGACAGTGCCATCTCTGCTTCCCTGGGAAACCTGTTCCAGTGTCCCATCACACTCTCAGTGAAGAATGTTCAAGCTGAATTAGCCCTGATGCAGCTTCATGCCACTCTGTTGGCTCTTCTCTCACCAGAGAGAAGAGATCAATAAATGTTATGCAGCAAACATTTTAATTCCAATAGGGTTTCAAGTCGTCTTTTCCTTTTTCCTTCCCTTCCCTTCCCTTCCCTTCCCTTCCCTTCCCTTCCCTTCCCTTCCCTTCCCTTCCCTTCCCTTCCCTTCCCTTCCCTTCCCTTCCCTTCCCTTCCCTTCCCTTCCCTTCCCTTCCCTTCCCTTCCCTTCCCTTCCCTTCCCTTCCCTTCCCTTCCCTTCCCTTCCCTTCCCTTCCCTTCCCTTCCCTTCCCTTCCCTTCCCTTCCCTTCCCTTCCCTTCCCTTCCCTTCCCTTCCCTTCCCTTCCCTTCCCTTCCCTTCCCTTCCCTTCCCTTCCCTTCCCTTCCCTTCCCTTCCCCTTCCTTTCTTTATTTTTATATCAATATGTCTATGCTGGGGGGAAAAAAAAATCTGATTAAAAATATATATATATTTCAAGACTGAAACATTTTGATGGTTCCATAACAGAGATCATTTTAAAAGATACACGTTCATCATAATATCAAGATTATGCCTACTTCTATATCTGTAACACATTTTAGGTATAATAAAATGACATGTGGATATTCATTCATAAGCATTTTATAGAATCATCTTATTTTTTATAACAAACTAATTACATATATATATGTATAGCATTTGTAAAAACATACTTGAATCTATCAAAATTTACAACAATATTTATCTGATCTAATCAGTGACTCAGATAATCAAATTTCCTCCTTCTTTTTTTACAAGTTCTTGTGTGACTCTGCTTTAGTGCAAGTGCAAGTTTTAGGGCTTGTTTAGCTTGGAAAAATAAAGGCCCCAGGGAGATCTCACTGTGGGTTTCCAATACTTCAGTGGAGCTTTTAAGAAGCAGGGAGACAAACTTTTTATGTGGGCTGACAGTGGTAGCACAATGGGGAATGAATTTAAACTAAAAGAGGGTGAGATTATAAATGTTTACAAATATCTAAAGGGAGGTGGGAGGCAAATGGATGAGGTCAGATGCTTTTCAGTCATGTGTAGCAATGTGACAAGGAATAATGGTCTAAAAATTGTACATAGGAAGTTTCATACAAACATGTGGAGTAAGTTCTTTACAGTGAGGGTGACAGAGCACTGTAACAGGTTGTCCAGAGAGACTGTGCAGTCTCCTCCTATAAAGATATTCAAGACCCTTCTGGACATTTACCTGGGTAATCTATTGTAGGGTATCTGCTTTAGCAGGGGTTTGGGGCCTGATGACCTCTTGAGTTCCCATCCAACCCCTTACAAGAAATTCTTAGAGGGTGGTGAGGCACTGAACAGGTTGCCCAGACAGGCTCTGGATGCCCCATCCCTGGAGGTGTTTAAGGCTGGATTGGATTGGGCCATATGGGCAACCTGATCTAGGGGCTGGTAACCATACCGACAGCAGAGACTGGAACTGGATGAACTTTAAGGTCCCTTTCAACCTAAGCCACTACATGATTTTATGAATCTATGAAAGGTTTATCATATATGTCTGTATTGAGATTTATTAATTTAAATGTAGATGATGCACTTCTCAGAAGTGGTTTCACAGCCTGTTCAGGCAACGGATATTCACAGTTCATCAATGTGAATTACAGGTTAAAACTGCATGTTAGACTGTAGATAAATAAAGTGGTTCAAGTCTTTCTAGCTATAATTCCTATTGTTTCTACATCATATGAATTGATTGCATATGGAATGATGACTAGTGATGGGGAAACAATATAAATGGTAGGCAAAAAAAAAAACATATTTTTGAAAAGGCTCTCCTTTACACTGGTGAGAAGGAAAGAGAAGCTAGTAACTCCTACATTGTTTTTAAGAGAAAAAATTATCACTAAGCAAAAAATCCTTTTTTGACACGGGAATGATTTTCCAAGTCCCGGCTATTTATTCTCTAGCTATTAAGACTCGATGCAGACAAAACATTTCCAAATTTTCTTTATGTATTCTCTTCTTGAGAAAAAAAAAAAAAAAAAAAGCAATGAATCAAACAACAACAACAACAACAGAACCCTAAAATTGGCTCTCCCTGAAGCATGGCACTTCCCAGTTTTCCTACCTATCTATTTCTACTTACTGTATCCATTCCTACCTACTATATTATCTCACAGCTACTGGAAAAAGACTCTTAATATAATAGAAAGCAAATATAATTTTAAGAACATTGTTCTGGCAACAATATTGAGGAAAAAAATGCAAATTAAATAAGAAATGTAATTTCTAAACATTTTCTCTTATTTGAGACAAAATTTGGCATTTCCCTTTTTAAATGTCTTTCAAAATATAATATGGTGATTATATTTGTAAATTTTGTCTACATATTTCAAGATTTTTTAAGAAAATTGTTACATTTAATCCAACATTAAAATGAACCATAAGCATGAGTTAAAACATTCAGCTGTATCTCCTGAAACTTATGACCAAGATTAGAGATCAGATATATATTAAGAAACACCAGTACAGTGCCAAAGGAAGTACAGTGCTCTAAGGAAGACAAAAGATTCTTCTAAGAAAAAAAAGAGGTTGCAATTAGATTGATTGCTCCCATTAGTTGGAATGTCAAAGTAAGCACAAATAAAGATGGTCAACACAATGGAGACCGAAAAAACAGCCCACAGATACAGTTGCAAAAGCATTGGGAGGAATTCATTTGCTGCCTATTGAAAAGAAAGAGATCTGTACACAATAGAGAGAAAGACTTTTCTTATTTTAAATTTTCTAATTTAAAAGTAATACTAAGGGAATGGAGATAGGACTGAGAAAGGATGGAAAAAAAAGCACTGTTTAATTCTGAAGAGAAGAAATAGCTAAAACAAGTTTAGTTTATTAGGGAACTTGAAAGGGGAATATAAAGAAAAGCATGAGAAACAATGTTACGCTGACAGCCCTTATGTTTTTAGGAAACAAGGCAAAATGGTGAACAGAATTAGAGGAAAAGATAAAACAGCTTATCATTTAGCAAATCTTGTATGTGCTCCCAAGATGAAAGATGGAACATCCTGCAAGAGACTTCAAAGGTTTGCTGTAATCAAAAAAAAAAAAAAAGCAGAAAATAAATCAGAGATTCAAAAATATCTAGAGAGTAATCAGAAAAGAAATGATTACTCAGGATTCAAGAAAGGAATGCATGAGAGAGAAAATGCAGAACAGCATTATTAATTTGAAATGAGATAAGAGAGGAAGCAGCATTTCCCAGAATGAAATAAAAGCTTGTTGTATATTCAATATTCCAATTGGTACACATACAGATAGATAACTTTTGGGGGCCTAGTATTAGTGCAAAGGAAAGAAGGAATAGCAGTCAAAATGTGCCAACATTATCAGAGAAATCAGTTCAGTGAGACTGCTAATGAGTGAGTAATTTCCAGAGAGATTTGGAGAAACAGTATAACTTTCGATATGTTGAGTAGCTTTATTATTATTATTATTATTATTATTATTATTATTATTATTATTATTATTTTATTATTATTATTTTTAATAATTCTAGGTTAGTTAATATTGCATGCTGAATATAACAATGCTATACTAATACTATTATCACAATAGCAGACCAAGAGATCTCCAATGTCACTGAATCTAATTCACTTCTGCTTTAAGGAATTATATTACATGTTAACCCTTAATTAATTAATACATGTAATGTACAATTAAGTCCAAATTACCAGGTTGCTCAGATGAGTGCATCCCTCTTCTTACAGTTTATTGAAAAATAATTAATAATTTAAATTGTAAGGTTCTATGACAGGACAAAAAATTAAGAAATTATTTCTGATAAGTTGTTCTATGTGACCATCTTTTTAGACAAACCGCCTATAATTTTTTTTGTATTTTCCATAGAAATGTTGAGACAAAGGTCCAGATGTCAAACCCTTTGACCTCTTCGATTGAGTAAAGGCAGGAAATTATTAAAAGGCATAGAAAATAGTTGCTTTTTATAGTTGCACATTTCTCAAATTATGTCCTGTTCACATCTGTAAGTAGAAACTAATACAAAGTACAAAATCTTACCATTTAAATAAACCAAATAAAAATTCTATTCCTTTGTAAATTCATCAGGAAATTCAGAACAAATCAACAATTGAAAAATCAGTTATTTCTTGTACATACTATGTGACTTCAACTACAACAAAGTTAGCAAAATAACATTTGCAATGAAATTAGTTTAGGAAATCAGAGATATTTTAAATGAAAATGTCATAGACAACTTCTTAATAGTCATTAGTACATAGATAGAAACCATGTTTTAGTTTTATGAACTGTAATAAGACAAGAAACATTTTTAAATACTCTGAAACACTTTTTAAATACTAGTGGGTATTTTTATTTGCTCTTCAACATCAAGCCAAGACAAGCTACAGTCCAGATTAAGTGAAACACTAAGCATGTGTTTTCTGATTTAAATATGTTTCTCAGAAAATCTCAAACAAAACTGAGCTTTGACATCTCACCTTGATCCCAATGATTTAAAATCATGCTTTTAACAAAAAATTCTGAACTTGAGTGATACAAATATTCCCAAGGAAGTTATGGTTTAACGTCTTCTTAAATGTTACCATTAAAAGATTTTAGTGTAACACAGCTTCACTATCATCATTTAATTATTTTGAAAATTTTTAATGATGGTCACATAGTTGTTTGAGTTTTTGTGCATGTTGTGTACCAATTTATAAAGTGCTATTTATTTTCAGTTTAATTGCAGAGGACAGAGGATTGATTATCAGTCGTGTATTTGCTTTTGTGATTGTGCATCATGTATTACTTTTAGATGCAATTAAACTTCTAAATGTTAATGTTATGTTAAATACCATCTGTAAATATTCTTTACAGTTTTAGGTTATTAAATTCTAATTTCAAGTAAATTACTTCTGTCTCAGAAAATACTAGTAATTAAATAAGATTATTTTATAGTAAGATGGAGGTTACAATCTTATAAAAGTGTAATATTTGGAGATTGTAATTTGTTTTTTTTTTTCCTGTATCAATTCATCTACTAAGCCTTTTCAAAGAAAGTCTGAAAACTTTCTTTGAAAACAACATTCAATCAGTGGTTTTGTGGTAGAACTATAAATATCTGTGTAGTGAGAGAGTATTTTCAGGAACCAAGGATTATGACACATTTGCAATCACAACATCAGCATTCATACTGTAAAATGGATGATGATGAAAAACGTACACCTGAGGGGAACATATTATCTGAGTCTAGCATAAGCAGTGTAAATGCTTCATTACCATGGAAACTGTGCATGGTACATGACTGCAGAGAAAGTCAGTGGAGACAGATCATTTGAATTTTTATTGATAATATGATCACAGGTGTGCTTTTAATCATTTCACCACTTAAGATTTCTCATCAACTGTCACTAATAGTTTCATATGATGAGCACATTGCCCTTGTGACATAACAAATAAACCTAGAGTTACTCATATTGCCTATTAGCTGGCAAACCACCTTCTCTAGTATAAGAGTACAACTCCAGAAAATCTTTTTATTTACTGCACTAGAGTTAACTCAGCATCTCCATGATGTCCTGTGGCACGTGCCTTTTAGGGAAAGTGTAGCTGATGTTACAAGTGTACGTGGAAGTTTTGAAAATGTTCTCTCAAAGAAGCAGTGCCTTCTGGCTGAAAATGGGATGGTAGACAAGAAGAAAAGAATTCAGAGTATAACGGCACCTCTAAGACTAGAATGCTTTGATTATGTATGAACATAACATTAAACTAAAAACCAGGACTGTCTTAATTCATAAGGCCACCTAGTTTGCAGATTCTTGCAGATCCTCCACCTGCTGGCCACGTTTCTTTTGATGAAGCCCTGAATATGGTTGGCTTTCTGGGCTGTGAGGCCACACTGCTGGCTTATGTCCAGCTTCCCATCCACCAGTTCTCCCAAGTCCTTTCTGGCAGGGCTGTGCTCAATCATTTAATCCCCCAGTTTGTATTGATTGTGGATGTTACCTTGACTCAGGTGCAAGATCTTGCATTTGGAGTTGTTGAATCTCATGAGGTTCTCCTGGGCCCACTGCTAATACCTGTCTAGGTCCCTCTGGATGGCATCCCATCCTTCTGGTGCATCAGCTGCACCCTGCAGTTTGGTGTCATCCGCAAACCTGCTG
This sequence comes from Gallus gallus, assembly GCF_016699485.2. Lineage (NCBI taxonomy): Eukaryota > Metazoa > Chordata > Aves > Galliformes > Phasianidae > Gallus > Gallus gallus. Next base: position 29,875,342 of record NC_052572.1, read on the forward strand.
AAAGTGTGCTTGATCCCACTCTCAATGTCATTAATGAAGACATTAAAGAGTATCAGTCCTAGCACTGATCCCCCGGGGACACTACTCATCCCTGATCTATGTCCAGACATTGAACCACTGACCATGACTCTCGCTCCATCCAACCTGGTCTTGAACACCTCCAGGGACAGAGCATCCACAGTCTCTCTGGGCAACCTGTTCCACCACTCCCTCAGTAAAAACTTCCCCCCCTGACATCTAATCTAAATCTCCTCACTTTTATTTCAAAATCATTCCCCCTTCTCCTATCACTACCTACCCATGTAAAAACTTGATATCCCTCATGTTTACAAGCTCTTTTTAAATACTGGAAGGCTGCAATGATGTCTCCCCACAGCCTTCTCTGTTCCAGTTCGAACAAGACCAGTTTCTTCAGCCTGTCTCCACAGGAGAGGTGCTCCAGCCCTCTGATCATCTTTGTGGTCCTCACCAGGACCCTCTCCAACAGCTCCATGTCTTCCCTGTATTGGGGGCCCCAGACCTGGATGCAGGACTCCAGTGGGGCCTTCACAAGGGCAGAATTGAAAGGGACGGTCACCTCCCTGCCCCATCTGGCTGTCCCTCTTCTGGTGGAGCCCAGGTTACCATGAGCCTTCTGAGCTGCAAGAGTACACTGCTGGCTCATGTTCAGTTCTTCACCCATCAGGACCCCCAGCTCCTTCTCCACTGGGCTACTCCTAAGAAGTTCTCCTCCTAGTCTGTATACATATCTGGGATTATACCAACCCAGGTGCAAAACCTTGCACTTTGCTATGTTGAGCCTCATTAAGTTCAGACAGGCCCATCCTTAGAGTTTGATGAGGTCTCTTTGAATGGCGTCCCTTCCTTCTAACGTGTCAACAGCAACACTCAGCTTGGTATCACTGACAAACTTGCTGAAGGTGCACTCAAGCTCATCATTGGATGAAGATGTAGAAGAGCACCAGTCCCAAGACAGACCCCTGGCAGACACTGCTCATCACCAGCTTCCACCTGGACATAGTGCCATTCAGCACAACCCTCTTTCCACAGCCTTCCAACCAATTCCTTATCCACTGAATACTCCACCTCTCAAATCCATCTCTCACCAATTTGGAGATAAGGATGTGCTGGGGGACCATGCCAAAGGCCTTGCACAAGTCCAGGTAGATTATGTCAGTCAAATTCCCTTTGTCCACCAATAATGCCACTCCAACATAGAAGGCCACAGGCATCCATTGAAGAGTCCACCCATCAAATCCATTCCTTTCCAATTTGGAGAGAAGGATGTTGTGGGGTACTGTGTCAAAGGCCTTTCTGAAGTCCGGATAGAAGACCTCCACAGCTCTTCCCTTATCCATTGACTCAGTTACACCATAATAAAAGGCCACTATGTTGGTCAAGCAAGATTTGCCCTTGGTGAAGCTGTATCACTTCTCCTGGGCTCACTGCTCAAACCTGTCTAGGTCCCTCTGAATGGCATCTCATCTCTCTGTTGTGTTGACTGAACTCCATTGCTTGATGCAATTGATGAAGATATTAAAGTGTATCAGTCTCAGTCCTGACCCCTGAAGGACACCACTGGTCACCAATTTCCATCCAGACATGGAGGCATTGACTATCGCTGTCTGGACTCAAACCTTCATCCACTGAACCATTCTTCCACCAAATCCACATCTTTCCAGTTTGGAGAGAAGGATATTGTGGGGTACTGTTTCAAATATAAAGTTGTATCACTTCCCTGTCTTCCATGTGTCTTAGCATAGCTTCCAGGAGTATGTGCTCCATGATCTTAACTGGCACAGAAGTGAAACTGACAGGTTGGTAGTACCCAGAGTCATCCTTTTTATCCTTCTTAAAAATTGGTGTAATGTTACCTTTTTTTTCCAGTCACCAAGACTTCATCTGATAGTCATAACTTTTCAAATCTCATTGACAGTGGTTTGGTGACTATATTAGCCAATTCCCTCAAGGCTCTGGGATGTATCTCATCAGGACCCACTACTTGCGGATATTCATGTTCCTCAGGTGGTCATGAACAAGACCTTTGCTTACAGCAGGAAGGACATTGCCCACGTTCCAAACAAATTATTTGAGGGCTGTGTGATGAGCAGTTAACAGAAGACCAAAGCAATAAATAAATAAATAAATAAAAAATAAAAAAAATCATGAAGTACCTCAGCCTTCTCCTTTTCTATTCTTAGAAGTTTGTCTGTGTCACCTGCTAAGGCATATGTACCTTCTTGGACTTTCTCTTTTTGATTGAGGTACCTGTAGAAACCTTTCTTGCTCTTCTTGTCACCCCTTGCCAAGTTTGGTTCAAGCTGAGACTCAGTTTTCCTGATCTCATCCCGACACAGCCTAGTAGCTTTGTTATAATCTTCCCATGATATCTGCCCCTGTTTCCACTGCCTATGCCTTTTCAGTTTGACCACCTTGTCCCAGTTTGGTCATGCCGATCTCTTGCCTTCTTTATCTATCTGGCTACACCTGGGGATTAAGATCTCTTGTGCCCTGAGGAAATCATTCTTAAAGATTTGCAAACTCTCCTCTGCATCATTGCCCATGAGGACAGTTTCCCAGAGTGCTTTGCTGACTAACTCCCTAAAGAGGTGGAAGTCAGCTTTCTTAACATTTAAGATGCTCGTCATTCAGGAGTGTGAACTCAACCATCGCATGGTCACTACAGCCTAGGCAGTCACTGATCCTGATATCACCATTAAGTTCATTTGCATTGGTGAACAGCGGGTCCAGTATTGTATCCCCTCTGGTGGAGCTGCCTCTTACTTGACTCAGGAAGTTACCCTCAGTGCATTCCAGGAGCCCCTTGGATTACCTGCAGCTAGCCATGTTATTTTATTCAGTAGCTCTGAGGAAAAAATGTATTGTGGAAAAAAAATTAGATTTTTTTTTTTTTCCAAAATTGAACTTAAAAATTATGGTACACGTGGATTGTTTAACAAACACTATGAACAAAGTGAAATTACTAATTTTGTCTGAGCCTACAGATGAGATCTGCTGAATCAGCTACTCCACTATATTGTCATAAAAAATCTCACTAAATCAAAAGTGATTAGGGCCATTTTAAGGTTCATTTGCTATGAAAAAGTTTGTACTTTCACCACTAACTTAAACAGTACTGCACAAACACTTGTGATAACTTCAACACTATTAATTTTTTCATTAATATGAGGATGCTTTCCCAGTAATAATGAAAGGAAGTTTTGACATAATTTTCCAACTAGGAGAGGAAAAGGGAGATAGAATGGAAGGGAAGAGAAAGGAAAGGAAGGAAAAAAGAAAAAAGAGAAATGCATTTTAATGTTGCAAGTATTGTCAAACTAAAATTTACTGTTGACTTTGAGTATTGTTTTAGTGTGTAAATTGGGAGAAAAATTGATGCAGAGTATGTAAAAGCCTCCAATTAATTTCTAATTGGAAGTGGATGTTTACTGTATGAGTGACAATTAGAATAAAATAACTAAAGTTCTGTTGTATAGTAATAAGTATGATGATATTTAGTTCAGAAATTTCACACTGGGGTCATTAAAATCTAAGTGAAAATTAGAGTTTCAGTTGGTAAAATGTACCTTTATGATAAGAGCTATTTCAGGTGCTCATTTGTACTTTCATTTACTCCTTTTACTTTATTAATTTTGTTTTTCACTCTTTTTTGTTGTTTTTGGAAATATATGCAATTTACACACTAGCCAAAGATTAGATATGACTGTCATTCTTCTAACTTAAAAAAAAATCTGTAAGAAAAATAACTAGAATGATTCTCACCTTGTAGTTACGTGCAGTCCTCAGCAGCAGATATAACGACATCAGAGACAACATTCTAGCCTAATTTTTCCCTTCTTAAAATATTTTATTTTAAACTGAGAGTTATAAAACTGAGAACAACAGATCTTGTAAAGTTCTATTTCAGAACACCCATATATATATATTTTTTATATATATATACTGAATATTATTTCCAATAGAAGAAGAATGAACAGAAGGAAATTACTCTCTTCTGCTTCTTATTTGTTTGGCACAGGCTACTTTTGGTTGATACCAAAGTATCAACACAGTAAATAGAAAGGATAAAATTTTGGCTTCCCTGAAGTAAATGGCAAATATCTGTTTCCTTAAAAGGTCAGGACATTTCTAAAATGAAGGTTAAAAACCACACCTGCCAGGGTGTGAGAATACATTGAAGAATTTGCTTTTTCCTTTAGCGTAAGATTGAATGCAGATGGTAGTTAGAGTAGAACATTAAGTACTGCTACTTCATGGCAAAGTTAATAAGCTATACAGTGCAGAGTTCTTCCAACCAAAAACTATGCATAATTTGTTTCTTTCATTTGATATTGTCTCATAAATAAAAAATAAGATGATAAAAAATAAGATGATGATGAATTATATTTTGTAAACATGAGAGCCAAATAATCATCGATTGCTAATAAACTGCAATGAAAGGTGATTCATACAAGCCAGAAGTCTTACTGCACCAATAAATATCTAGGAAGGTACTGTATGTTAATATCAATTGTTATGCTGATTACTTGAATATTAATTTCTATTTGCATAGCTTTTTTCTAGAAAGCAATTGGAAAATATTTCTTCAACATTTCGAAGCAAATCAGCCTATCAACAACTCACTTTTCTGCCATATCTCAAGTTCAAGACATTTCCAGTCTGTCATGGTAAACCTCTCAGCTTGACAAATAAATGCAGCAGACTATAAGTTAGAAGTATTGCTATTAAAAATTTAGAAGCATATTTTGACATCCATTTAAAGCAGATATTACAACACACAGACAATCTTTGTATTTCTTCAGTTACATTTTTTTTTCTTTGTGAGAGTAAGATCTTCATTTCATCAAGATAGTTCTAGTGATACTGATAGAAGTACGGTAGTACTGTAAAAATATTGTTGTATGAGAAGTAGACCCTCTAGAGTGAATCCCATTGTCTGGGCTGGTGGAGTATACTTTGCACATACACAGTTGCTACAGCTGATCCATATTCTATGATAATTACTCTCTCAGAATAAATGGGAACTTGGCAGCACATGATCTAAAAACTCACTGGCATCAGAAAGATGAGAACAATTGCTGTACCTGGACATTGGGAACATAGCTTGACTTTCACATCACTGTTGTCACTCCTCAAATGTGCCACCCACCTCACCATGCTGACATCCATTGTTTTGTCTCCATAAACATTCAACAAGTGTCAATGAGTGTCAATAAGCATCACTTTTTCCACCTGGAGGAATTCAGTGACACACCTAGGCTTTATACACGCTTCCATGTCAGATGCCATTTTGTCAGACTGCCCCTCTGCTACCATCTGTTTCATGGCAACAAAATTTAATGAAATATCAGTGGGAAGTTTCATCTCCTAATGGCACACTACCAACATCCAATTCTGACCTAATGGTCCAACATAATAAAATAGGAGGCACTTCTTTCAGGGCAGCCCTCCTACACAGGCAAGTATCAACTGATCCATTACATATTTCCATCTTCATGATCTGAAAAACATTTGCAAAGTATAGTAACTAATATGCTGACATAAGTTACCTATTTTCAGTTAGCTAACTACCTGGAGTCTGGCAGTAAACAATCCCTCGGAGAGCTGGTGAATGTTTTAGCAGTCAAGTAGATTTAGTTTTTATTTTGTAGTAAGTTTGAAAGATTAATGTATGATGTAAATGTCTTGAGTTGCCTACATATTAAACAGAGAGAAAAAAATGTCCTCCCCTCCAAAAAAGACAAGGATCAACAAAGTGTCGTATCTACAGTGATTATATTCTTTCATTATTATTGTTGCCTAGACAAGTTTTAATCACAGACCAAAATACTCTGCACTGGGTTCTGGGAAAACAGAATAAAACAGATGAAATCCTAAAAAAATGAGGAAAATCCATTTTCGGTATCAGAAATATTTCACATTTCATTTTCATCTTTCACTAAAAAGGCTTATTCAGATTTTTCAGATAGTTTTCAAAATGTTGGATTAAACCACATACAAGTTCATTCTAGGTATAAGAAAATAAACTTTAAGTCTTTCAATAAAATATGAAAAGTACTGTAACATTTGACTATGTATTCACATCAGTATCTTTTAGAGCACTACACTTTATAATTTTCCCTTTCTAATTTTAATGATTACAGCATTTGTATTCAAAACCAACAAGAAGAATTTTCCTGAACGTATTAGCAACAAAAATAATAATAAAAAAACCTGTGTTTACTAATAATAACTGAATTGCCTCACTGCAGACTCTTCATGATCACATATTTCTTACACAGGAGACTCACCTATCATAATCTAAAACAAGATACAGTGTCCCTGATTTGTTTGTCATTAGATAGTGACACAGAGAATGGCTCAAGGTCTTTCAAGATCAAAATATAAAAATCTGCAAGGAATTATGATTACTACAGAAAAAAAAATTATATGACATCTACTGATAAATGTAAGTGTTGGGATCTATCTTTGTACAATAAAATTAACATATTTTATCAGGCATTTCTATTTTCACCTCCCTGCACAAGACCAAGATAAATGTCTTCTAAAACATATTGCAGTTTATGTATATTGTAGAATATACTACAGATTTACCGAGAAAATATTTGAAATTTTGCAGATACATTAATTAGGCAATGGTAAAAAAAAAACAAAAACAAAACAAAACAAAGCAAAAAACAAAAAAAACCCTACTCTTTAGGAAACTCACTGGAAAATACATTTAATAAATGTTGTTCGATTCAAATAATAAACAAACAAATAAATAAATGAATTAAAATTTAGTAATTTCCAGGCAATTGCAGTTTCAGTTTAGCAAAAGAGTTAGTATCATTATCAGTAAGGTCAGCTGTAAGTGAGAAGACAATAGATGTAAGAGAAAATGTATGGATCTAAATTTTGTCACAGAGTCAGGAATCTAGGTAAAACAGAGTTTGCAGATTTAATTATGATATAATTATGATTTTCCCATACACTATTTAAGTCTCTTATTCCTCATGTAGGAATCCAAAAGAGATTAGATATATTAGGCAGGACAAAGGAGTATCAGCGATACGGACACTAAGATTTTGAAAGACTGACAGTTCTTGCAAGCCTTTGTTCATGAATGGTCTTGAATTGTTTCAACTTTCTCTAATGGAAGAAAGCAAGACAGAAAACAAAGTATGACTGCAGAAAGAGAAAGTCCATACAAAATTAAAGAATCATTTGTGTTGGAAAAGACCTTCAAGATCAACACAGTCAGCCATGAACCTGACTCATCAACAACCATTAGAGGTCTTTGTAGAGAGTGCTTATCTTCAATGCTCCTTTACAGGAAGATTTTAAAAATAATCATAGCTCAGATCTATAAATTGTTACCAGTCATTTCCATACCCTGAAGTTCAGTGATTCTTTGAGTAGCTGGCACATACTATTTTTGTGTGCACACACATACACACAGCATCCATGACAACTGTGATGTAATCCTCTGTCAGTATCTAAATGTCAGTATCTAAAACATGCCTCAGCATCATAGGGTACAAACTGCACCTGTGATATATTTGTTGTACTTGAACACATGTAAGATATAATAAGTCTGAGATGAGGGATGACACAGTCATCAGAAGTGCTCAGCAGAGATAATGGAGAAAAAAAAAAAAAAAAGGAAGTACTTCTTCCTGAGTCAATACTGAGTCAATACTGTCAATACTGTTACAAAAGTCTTGATGTGAGGATATGGTCTGTAAATATGACTTGATTAAAATTGACAACTTGCACTATATTACAATATAGGAATAAAAATATTATATCAAAAAAGATCATGTACCTGCATTTGTTGTTTTTGTTTGTTTGTTTGCTTGCTTTCCTTTTACTCAGAAGAAAAATTCTACTTTGAAAATTAGACGAGGAAAGAATTTATCAGAAACCTAGCCTTGCTGATTCATGACAAAATAAAAGAACACACCCATGTAACTTCTCTTAGCACATGTGTAAATTAAAGCCTATAAGATATATTTATCAGCTATAGATATAGATGATATAGATATAAATTATAGCTTAAGTATTTGTTAATATGAGAACGCAGACACACTAAAGTTTAACTCTTTTGGGAAAAAAAAAAGATAAAAGTGCGCCCACAAACAAAGTACAATGAGAGGTTTTCTGAGACCCACAAGGAAGAGAGAAGGTGAAGAAGGAGCGAGTTGTCAGTAATGCATGAATAAATTGCAAAAAACCGTATTCTTATGCATAAAATATATTATTCATATTTAATATAAACAAGTATAGGACACCATCTCACAGAGGCTTCTAGTTTTGATTTAGTTTTGGTATGCCTTAGATAATCTACAATGGGAAGGAAATAAAATGATTAGCAACTTTTACTGACTTGGTCCACAATTCTGATTCCAATTTTTTTAACTAGCTAACCTATTAAAGACCTTGATTTCAATCAGCCAATCACAAGTAAAGAATTTACACTAATGTATAAGGAAATAGACCTTTTATTCAAAAGTTCAAAAGCATGTTCCAGAGAGGTGCAGAAGAAGCAGAAGAACAGAAATTTTGCTGCATGAAATTGAGAAGTCATAAACAGAAAAAGCAGACTAAGAGGCAGGCACTTAATAGGGTCAAAAGAAAACACAGAATTATTAAATTTCACTTTTCTTCAATCAGCATACTTAAGAACTCTCCTTGTGAACCTTACTTAAATTCTTAATTATGACTTTCATTAGGTAAGAGCATGTAAATTCAGCTGCAATGAATAAATGATTATCTATTATATGACTTTTAAAAATTATCAGAAAATATCATAGGATCATACTATGGATAGGATATAAATATCATAAGATCACATAGTGCCAACCACTCTGATGTGGGCAGACTTGTCAGTACTAGATTAGGCTGCCCAGAGTGGCATCCATCCTGTTCTTGAACAATTCCCGGGAGTGGAGTATCCACAGTTTATCTGGGTAACATATTCCTGAGCCTCATCAACTTCTCTGTAAATAATTTCCTCTTAATATCTAATCTAAATCTCCTCTCTTTTAGTTTAAAACCATTCATTCTTGTGCTATCACTATCTGCGTCTGTAAACTATTTTTTGTTTTAATGTTATTATATTGTTATATACTCTGGTATATTATCATTATATTACCATATACTTTTATAATACTTTATTATTGTTATGCGTATATGATGTAGTAAATAGAGATATGTTATATTTTTGTACAGATATATTGCTTTGTTATTGCAGAACATATGTATGCCTTGATGTGATCCGAAAGGTAATTATGTCTTTTTTCTCACTATCCCAAAACACACACCTTGAAGCATACATGTGTGGATGCTGGAGCATTTTCAAAGTGACCACTTTTGAAGAAGCCATGAAATGCTTGAAATACAAAACTGTTCAAATGAATAAATAGATAGATAGATAAAAAGAAAACCACCTGAAAAATAATGGTGATAGAACAAAACTAGCAAATAAAACTAAGCCAGAGAAATCAGAAAATACTGGAAAAAAATAACAATAATATTATTTTAAAAAGAAAAAGAAAAAAAAATAAAAAAAGGCGTGCTCCCAATATCTACTTGAAAAGAATGGAAAGAAGCAAGCATAATTTTTATGGTTACTAATATAAATACTGTTTGCTTTAATTTGCCAAAATAAAAAATTTGCAATCAAATAACAAAAAATCAAATAACATTATGAATATATATAATAGTATTCATATATATTTATATATTGTATATACTATTACTGCTATTTCCTATTCAACTGCAAAATTATGATTTAATCATTAATTTATACATAATTATTTATTACATATACTATATAATATAAAAAGCATTTATATATGTATCTAGCACAACTTTTGTATGTACATAATATACAATATACAAATATAATATGCATATACATATACGTATACATACATAATGTATATATAAGTGCTGTAGACAAACTAATGATTAAATCTATATTATAAAACAAACAAGCAAACAAACAAAGTAAAAAGGTGAAGGATGGAGGAATGAAAGCAAAGAAAAACACTCAGATGAATTATCCTTTATTTGTTCTTGATTTATAATAACATACTAAAAGGAATATGGATTTTTTTTTTTTTTTTAATGGTAGTAATGCTATAATCCTCTAACAAAGCTGTTTATGAATGAAAGGGCCATTACAGATTTACTGCACTGATACAGTAGTTAATACATTTGCTTTTAGGTAATCTATTTTATAAATCAGTTCTGTTTTCTGACCACAGCATAGATATTCTTCTGCTGTGCTTTCAATAGTAAAAATATGTCTTACTGATGGTTGTTCTTTCCTAGTGATCCTAATAATTAACACAAAATTTGTTACGTGGGTTCTGGATACTCCAGAAGCTTATGAGAAGACTGATGGAAAATTCAAAGAAATACATGCTCCTTAATATAAACTTGAGTAAATAAGTCAAAATCCAGTAACATTACAGTTGAAATCAAAATAAATAAGGAATAACTAATTACTGCTCATCTTAATTCCACTCTAGCTTACGTCTCTAACAATGTGCTGGTAAATGAAAAACTCTACTCATCTAGACAATTATTTTGCAAAATATAAAAGTTATCAATAGATAATCTTAGTGCTCAGTGACTTTGATCATTTTCACACTTTATTAAGAAAAATATTGAGTGGAAGAAAGTGCAAATATTTAGCTCTACTTACTAAAATGCAATTTAGTTGATTCTGAGAACAATTTACTTCAAAGCAGAGCAAACTTAAGAAAAAAACCTGGAGTTTAGAAAAGTACATAGGATGATATACTGAGATGTACAAGTCATGTTTGAATATATAATTATCACTTTAGAAAGTGTTTTCTTTAACAGTAGTTTTACAAAGTATTTTATATAATTGCTCTATTGTTCTTAAAAAACATGTTTTTAAGGTTGTTGTCATAGTCTAGGACATACGAAATGATAAATTACTATAGATCTGATTGTATTCTCCTTATATCGCTGCTTTAACAAATGAAAATCTAAAGATCAGCTGTATTGTGGAGTTTTACAGCATGAAATTACAATTCATGTCTTGCTGAGAGAATGGGATGTGCATCCATATTAAAAACAACAGTATAATTTGACAATTTTTACTCAGTTGATTATTCAGTCCATGATAATGTAAATTATACATCATTATGCCTTAGGGTTCTGTTGCATATAACACTGTATATATCTATAAAATGAGACAGGTATTCTAGGACCTATTTCAGTCATTAACATTCTTTTTAACACAATAATTTCTGGGTCAAGGATTCTAATATTCCATGCATGTCAAACACATATCTCTCAGTATCATTAATTTGAGTATGAACATGCAAGTCATGTTTGGCCCCAAAATTCAGCTGATTATCATTTTTAAATGTACATTGCCCCTTGGATTTCTAGGGAAACTGGTTTGATGCTGTTATTCATTGCCACTTTAACTGCTAGCTTTGTTAATATCACTATGAACTGGGAATTTAAAACCCCCCCAAACTTCTTAATAGATGCAGGAAAACATATTTCTATTCCGGGTAGCATTCAGCAGAAAAATACAGGACTTGAACTGATGAATTACAACAGTAAAACACTCTCCATGTGAGAGAAGCAGAAAAATGGTTTGAGGAAAATGTGTGTTTGGAGTTAGCTTATTGACAGTCTATATATCTTACATGCCTTGGAAGAGTTTTCCATTGCTAGTGATAAGTTTCCTGTATAATTATGAATCCACTGAAGACAAGCTATGCTTGGTAGTATTAGCTTGGTTACAACAGCTATGATTATGTCATTCTACTAGCACTTCACAGAATCACACAATGGAAAAAAAAGATTTTTGGTACATTTGGAGAACTATTCCAACCCTTTGCTTAGAGCAGCATTAGGTAGATGTTTCTGAAGGCTATGTCCAGATAGATGTGAATATCTCTAAAAATAGAGATTCCACAACCTCTCTGGGTAATCTGTGTAAGTTTTTATCACCTTCACTGGAAAAAAAAAAAATACGTTTCTTGTATTCGGATGTAATTTTTAATATTTCTGGTTTTCTGTATTTCCACTTCTCCTGCTAGTGTGCATCACTAAGAACAGTTTGATTCCATCTTCTCCACATAATGCTATCATGTGTTAAAACACATGGATGTGTATTATTATAGATCAGATATTTATATATATGATCTCCTGAAAGACTTCTCTCTTCTAGTCTGAACACTCCCAGCCTTGTAGAATCATAGAATCACTAAAGTTGGAAAAGACCTCCAAGATAATCCACTCCAACCATGCACATATCACCAATATTTTCCCACTAAAACATATCACTTAATACAACATATAAACATTTCTTGAAAGACAATGACCCAATGAATTCTCTGGGCAGCCCATTCCAGCACCTAATCACTGTTTTGGAGAATAAATTTTTCCCGCTGTCCAACCTGAATCTCCCCTGGTGCAACATGAGGTCATCGTCTATAGTCCTATCGCTAGTTACATGAGAAAAGAGGCTGATTGTCATCTCACTACAACCTCCCTTCACGTAGTTGTAGAGAGTGATAAGGTCTACCCTGAATGTGGCATAGTGAAACCACCGCAGAAAAGAATTAAAGACAGAGTTCAAAGAAAGTAAGTAAGAAAGCAAGAAAGAAAGAAAGAAAGAAAGAAAGAAAGAACAAGAGAAAGAAAGAAAGAAAAAGAGAAAGAGAAAAAGAAAAAGAGAAAGAGAAAAAGAAAAAGAGAAAAAGAAAAGAAAAAAGAAAAAGAGAAAAAGAAAAGAAAAAAAGAAAAGAAAAAAGAAAAGAAAGAAAAAGGATTACTTACTCCCCACTTCATCTTTTATTTCATTTTTTATCAGACCTATTATGAAATAATTTGTTTAGCTTTGTTATTCAGAACTTTATTTTGTGAGCTACATAACTTTCAAAGTGCACCTATTGTTTTAGTTATTGTATCTGGCATTTTTTCCACACAAAATGAAAAGATTTGCAACAAAATAGTCAATTATTGTCATGAATAAACAAACAAACAAAAAAGTAGACTAGAGGTAGGACATTTCTTTGGTATGGAACACCACATAAGCAAGTGTATCTATTGCTTCACATGAGTTTTCAGTTGTTTATCATTATTATTTGATGGATATAGGAACATCTGTTCTTTATGCAATTAAGTCAGCAAGCAGCTGTTGACATCTGCTTCATGCTTTTCAGTGCTGTTGCAACCTGAGTTTTTGGAAGCAGTACGACAGCATTTCAATGTATCACACAAGCTAATAAACCTTTATTTTTTTCCCCATCTTTTTTACCACAAGTCAAATCTGTAGATCTAGTATGCTGAAAGCCATACACAGTACACTTGGTGAAGCAAGATGGGCTTCAATACCATTTACTTATGAATGGAGAATGCAATACAAGCCATTTGTTTAAAAAATAAACATATATTTTAAGGTGCATCTATCCAGAACCTAGGATTCTGGGATCAGGACTGAAAGCCAAAACTGTGGAGCAATTCTTTCTTCTTCTCTACTGTGAAAACTGAAGATGGTGCCACAGTTTCAGCAATCTGTAAGATATCTTGACTTATCAGCCTTTTCTAAATAACAGAAAAAAAGTAAAGTTCTCTCATTTCAGTGCAGATTAGGGATTTTTCCTACTGTGATCAAAATGATGTTTCATACTCAACACTTCAATAAAAGTGCAATCCCTAGAAGAAGTATAGAACTGAATTCAGAAATTTATCTCATTTTAATCAGCATTATCTGGAAGTGTTAAGTAATTTTTTTTTTTTACACAGTAGCTGTAAAATAATTTGACTAGCCTCAATTCTTTTTATTAGTTTTATTGTTGCATACTTTCAGATACAAAAATGACTAGCTACACATAATGATAGACACTAAAAGATTAAATGTAGTCACACTTACTAAATAAAACAAAATAACATATTCTTTTAAAAAGTATTTATCTCAAATGAACAAAGAAGCAAAAATCATACATTTTGCTTATGATCCAGTTTGGAAATGCTAGTAACATATTTCCTTGCATCAGAGCAGTCATTTCATCAGTGTAACATCTAAATCTTACAGAGAAGAGGAAACTGTGGAATAAGCCAAACATATCAATTAATTGACAGTGTTTATCGTCAGTTTTGCACTTTGCAGCTTCTGCTGAGGATCAGCAAACTGAGTGAAGTGTTAAGACCTGATTAAACTGAAACAAGCAGAAACTTATACTCCAAGATGAGCAGGAGTTTGAAGGAAAACTATCTGTGTTTTCATACACAGAAATCTGCTAAATGGATATTCCATTTCTAAAATTATCTTGTAATTAGAATATAAACCTTGTAAACAAAATAAGTAACTCTAAATAATAATAATAATAACAATAATAATAAAATTAGATATAGTCTTAGTTTTTCAAGAGGATACCAAATAGAAAATTAAGAAGAAAAAAAATTAGAAACAAATCTGCTCTATCTGCTGGGTAATATCTGCATTGGCCTTTTTTGTTATACTCTCTTTCTACATTAATGGTTTACAGTGACTTTCTGAAGTGAAAATTTTCGTGAAATCCATTTTGCATAAAAAATTTCACTTGTCATCCACCAACTCAGCAGCTTGGATGTTTACTTCCCATGCCTCTCAGAGGACACTGCTACTGTTTTTGCTGATTTCCCATTTACTGGATTTTACAAATTTTGCATGCATTATGCTATTTTCCGTGACCCTTTCCTCATCTGCTGACAAAATATATGTCAGTCTTACAAAAGATGTAATCTTCAATAGATGTGCATGGAGATCCTAAGAAAAATAAGGCTAAAAAATGCAACATACTGAGGACAGGTGACACAGGAAAAACATAGACACAGCATCCAAACATCCAGAAATGGGATCAGAAAAGCCAAAGTTCAACTGGAGGGCAGCAGGTGAGGAATATGATGGTCAATAAAATACTTTTTACAGGTACATCAGAAGAAAAAGGAAGACAAAAGATAATGGGGGCCCTTAATGAGACAAGGAACCTGATGACAAAGGACACTGGAAAGACTAAGACAAAGACTTTCATATTGTTATATTTAAGAGTAAGTCTTAAGGCCTTGAGATGAGCAGGAAAGTCTGGAAGAAAAAGATCTACAGAAAGGACCAGTATATGAATCATATAAAGAAACTAGATTTACCTAAATTCCTGGGACCTGATGGATTGTACCAACCACTGCTGAAGAGTTGGTTCATTTAATTGCAAGACTACTTTGGATTTATCTTAGAGTTGCTATGGTGACTACAGGAAGTAAAGATCACTTCTTTGCTCAAGAACAGAAAGAAGAAAGATCTGGGGAACTACAGGTAGTCAGCTTTGCCTTAATTTCTAAGAAGGCAATACAGGAAATCTTTTTGCAAACGATTTCCAAACATAGGAGGGAGAAAAAGCCAATTGGATACAGGCAGTATAGATACTGGGAAGCATATGGAATCATACTTAACAAACTTCATAGCCTTCTATTGTGAGGTTACTAGAGTGACTGATAAGTAAATACTGTTTGTCTTGAATTTAGCAAAGCTTTTGACACTGACTCCCATAATATTCTCATAGACAAACAGAAGTATAATCAATGAGATGGACTAAAAAATGGTGAATTACAAGACTGTGAGGAATGACAAATTTTATTGAAGGTCAGCTGCTCTGGTGTACCACGGGAGTCAATAATACCTATCCGGGTCCATGAATTTTGAACAACTTTATTAATTACTTGAACACCATACAGGTTTTCAGAGGATACTAACGTGGAAGGAAAGGGGCACACCAGATAGGTTTTTCAGTCCCAGTGTTCAGGGGTAATTTGGCAGGATACAGAAATGTCCAACAGGAATCTTGCTGTGTACAACAATGGGAAGTGCTATACTGCCAATGAGTAGGAAATATATGCACACAGCCGCAGTGCAGATGGCTAGAACACAGTTTGACAGAAAAGGCCCTAAGTGTCTTGGTTTACATAAGCCAGCAATGCACCCCTCTAGCATAGAAGGCTAACAGCATTCTGGGCATCATAACAAAGACTATGTCATGGTTTTATGATTTTTGGTTATCAGTATTCCACATCACAACATCATGCAGTGTACTGGGAGTTAAGGAGCAAATGCTTTAGTTCTGGGTACCTGTCTGGAAGAGAAGAAGAACTACGTTCCCCAAGAGCCTTTTTGAGTACTGTTATCATTCCTGCTCAAGGGAACAGATATAAGGGCACAGGTCATCTGACTTGCCCCCTCTTCTCGTCTCGCTGTGTTCCCTGTCGGATCGGCTCACTACTGCTGCGCCCGACTGCACGCAAGGCTTCAGTATTAGCGTAAGGCCTTTGGCTCTTGGACAATCTTTCTCTCAATTATTGTTGATTTATATTGTATTATAGTGTGTTATCTTACATTCCGATACTATATTTAGTAAATTAGTTTGTTTCTCCTCAGATCGTTGCCGCTGTTTTTAATTATTTTGGGGTCCCCTGTTTCCCTTCCTGGAGGCATGGATTTTGCGAAATCCCTCCGCCCCACTAGTCACGGAACCAGGCCGGACCAGCCCTTAAACCATTGACAGACTAGTAACAGAAAAACAAATGAGGTGAACCCTTCTCCTTACTTAGCACTGATGAGAAACGTTTGGGTGCCAGGTCCAATGATGTGCTGCTCAGGACAAAAGAGCTATGAGTCTACTGGAAAGAGTCTGGTAAAGGCCCATAAAAATGATGACAGGACTGAAGTATCTGTTATATTAGAAGAGCTCTAGAACTGGCAGTGTTCAGCCTAGAGTAGTCTCATGGAACGACTTACTCATGCATATAAATATGCATATATGAAAAGTAGTAAAGAAAGTGGGGCCAGGAATTCCTAGTGATGTCCAATAAGAGGAGAAGAGGCAAAAGGTACTAACAAAAATAGAGGAAATTCAGATTATATGAGAGAACAAATTTTTATTAATGTAGTGGTAGGATAACACCCAGGAATGGGTTGATCATAAAGGTTGCGAAATTCCATCCCTGAAAGTATTTTAATCTATCTGGACACATCCTTAACAACCTGCTATAGCTGATCCCCCATGAGCAGGATGTTGGACTAGACAGTCCAACCAAGTTCAACCACACTGCAGTTCCTCTTCTGTAACAAATAATCAGAATAAAGCAAACATGGAGATTTCCTCCCTGATATCCAATAAATTCTCTTCTACTAAATTGCCATATGTGTTCAGAAAAAAACTTAAGTAAAACAATGACTTAAGTAAACAGTGAATCAAAGTTTGTATTTACTAGATCTAGTTGTATAACTTAGAAATTCCGGTAGACAAGCATTTAATATTTTATGTGTTGTTCATGCCAGAACTGGAAACTACTTCAACTATAATCCCATTTTTAAAATGTTGCTAAATGGATTGTACAGAAATGTCAAGCATAGGGAAAAAACATCTCAATTATAAAAGGAATAACAAAAAAAAAATCTCCTCTTACCACCAACAGAAACAAGTTATTGTTATTATTTTGACTTTTGACTCTTCCACCATCAAGAAAGTAAAAGAAATTCAATTATAGTCCCTCTTATGGTTTCTTTTTCAATTAGTAAGAAAGCAAACAAACAAGAAATAAAATTGCTTCTGGTCTGCTGCAGATGTTTATATCCAGCCTTGTCGCAGTACCTTATTCTGTTTCTCACTGTATTGTAGCATTGCAGTATCACCATGTCCCCCTTCCTCTAGCAGTTATTCTGTGTGTTTTGGTTGACTGACAGCATGCAAAATGACCTCCGGATAGAAAAATACTTTTTTTTATAAAACAAGATGTAATACAGAGCAATTTGTCACACATAACTAAATTTCTTTTGGTTCTTATGTTTCCAAATCTTTTGCAGTGTTAATGACATTTTATCATGATATAAATATAATGATATAATGATCATTTTATCAGTGAAGTGCATTCAGTGATAATATGATCTGTTGCATGTTTTGTCTGTCTGTCTTGAGGAAGTCCTAGTGGGACAACAGTATTTTTTTTTTTTTTCCTTAGAAAGAGAGAAAAAGGTTAAGGAAGTGTTTACATGTTTGTATGTCTTCCTATCCCTGGCATAAGAACTGAAATATATCATTTCAGAAGTAAAATTACAACTAGAAATAACTTGTTTGTTATACAAGCAACTATCTCTGATCATAGATTAGATTTTCCTGTACTGCTCTGTTTGATGACTTGACTAAAGAATTTTCTGATGTGAAACAAAGAGGGGGATGGAGAGGGATTTTGGTGGGATGAAGCAAGATTACAGATGACAGAAAATGAGGGGAACTGTTGATACACCAGTGAGTCACACTGCCATCCAAATGGACCTTTACGGGCCGGAGAAACTGGCTGGCATGAACTTCATGAGGTCCACCAATAAGAAATGAAGAGTCCTGTACCAGGGGAGAAACAATCCTGTGCAACAGTACATGCTGGGAACCACCCAGCTTGAAAGCAGCCTAGAAGGAAAGGACCTAGAAGTTCTGGTAGACAAGAAGTTGAACATAGGTTAGCAATGTGCCCTTGCTGCTAAGAAAGCTAATCTTACTCTTGGCTGCACCAGACAAAATACTGCCAGCAGGTCAAGAGAGGGGCTCCTTCTCCTTCACTCAGCTTTGATGACACCAAACCTAGAGGTCTCTGTCCACAACTGGCCTCCCAAATACGAGACGTGGACATACTGGAAAGAGTCCGGTGGAAGGACACCAAGGCCATCAAAGGACTGAAGCACCTCTACTGTGAGGAGCGACTGAAAGAACTGGGGCTTGTTCAGTTTGGAGAAAAAGAGGCTCAAGGATATGCTTGTCAACATGTATTAATGCTTGAAAGGAGGCTGCAAAGAGGACCGAGCCAGGCTCTTTTCAGGGGTGCCCAGTACCAGGACAAGAGGCAGTGGGCACAAACTGGAACACAGGAAGTTCCATTTGGACACCAGGCAGCACTTCTGTTCTGTGTGCATGACAAAGCACTCAAAACTGGTTGTCCAGAGTATCTGAAAGATTTCATCACTGTGGGAAATTGGGTGAAGTAATACTCAACGTTGCTGCTTATTATTGATATACAACTTCTGTTTTTACATATATGATTATCAGTTTTTCCAGGCATGCATAGAATAAAATCTTTGATATTCTATACCCTTTTATCATCGATATGCTGGATTAGTTGGTTTTTCGGTTAACACTGTTTTTTAGCAGCAAAAGTTATGAAGCTGAATAGCTTCAAATCAATATTTTAAGCTCTTAAACCTAATTTTATGTAATTATATTACTTGATTTTGAAATGGATAATCTCTGCCTATTCTATCCCAAATATGTACATATTTTAAGTCCATAAAATAGAATGAAATCTATGTAATGCAAATAGAGTAAGAATAGTACGCTCAGGCAAAAACTGAGGAGGCAATTAGGTGGCCACATGAGCCATCAAGTTGCGTGCAATTATAAAATTATTTTCTATGTGATTTAGTTTGGGCCATCAAGGAAGGTGGGAAATGATGTGTCTTCCATCTATCGTGTTGAGTAAAGAACAAATACAATGTTATTTATCTGTTTACTTATTGTCAGAAGAATAATTATACTAGAGGCCTGAAAAGATTACACAAAATATTGCGCAAATAGGCTGTAAATAGATTGTCATTCCAAGTCCAAAAAGACACTCATGGTAGGGAATAACACCTGAAAAAATGTAATCAGATCTATTTTCTTTCAGAGCATTACAGTTTGGAATTATATAAAATGTACCTTCAAAAATTAAAGAATTATACTAATTTTTAATCATGTAAGCTGATGTGAGAATTACTTTCTCATACCCACTTTGTATCTAAAACTTGAATATGACAAATGAACATCCCTCAAATCTTGTAACTTGTGTGCATACAGAGCTCCCAATAATGAGTAATCCCACAAAGCTTCGTCCTGCCATAAGAGATGATAAGCAAACATACAAGAAAATATTTATTAAAGAGAAATGCTACTGCAGTCTCTGAATCTATTCCTTGAGCTGAACTGTAATGAAATTTTGTTTGTTATAAGTGCCATTTATTTATTTATTTATTTATTTATTTATTTATTTATTTACGTCAGAAAATCAGGAACTGGGATATGATCAACCTGCTTGCCCGAGCAAAACATTGTGTCAGCACTGCCCCTCCACATCTCCAACTGTAGGAGAATGCAACATGTGTATAGCACTTTCATCTCCCTTGCAGCCTATTTTAGTTTACCTCCAGATCAGGAGGCTGCTTTCACTCTGCACTGATAAAAAAGCACTATCACTTTTCAAAGTGACAGGCCGTAGTGACATATCAACACTGGAACTTAAATGAAATGCCCCTTCTAATTTAATTGATAATCTGCTGAAGCCGTGTTCAAAACCAGCACTCTTGTTTTCAATTAAAACTTTCTTATAGCTGGAAAAATTTTGGTATACGCTGATGCATTTTGGGGTTGTAGGCAGGGAGTAGACAATTTATGAGAAAGTGTAGAATATAGAATATTTTTCATTCTACTAAATGTTAAGGTGTTTGTTTGAAAGGGAAAAAAAATGCATGGAATATTTTTGCACATTCTGGAAATGGTTTGCAGGAGACTGACTGGTTAGCTTTCAAAATGGAATTCCATGAGGTAAGCTACACAATTATTAATATACTTACACTGGAAAAAAAAAAAAAAAATCTATTATTCTTTGTAATGCTAATATTTATAATCATTAAGTGATGTACTGAAAAAAGTTTAAGACAAGTCTTAAAGCATTTGGTACTTTCAGCAGCAAGAATGGGTACAATATGCTTTTAAGAACATACAGCCAAGTAATCACTTTATGATTTTAAACATTTTTTTCACTTGTTTTGCTAAATTTCTATGCAGAATTAGGTTTTTTTAGACCAATATTTTTAAAAGAATAGTTTACTGTATTTCAGAGAATGACAAGATAGTACTGCAGTTTTGGAATACATTCACAGCAATATCCATATAAAACTGTTAAAATATTTAGAAAGAACATTTTCCTTTAGGCAGACAGAAATTTTCTGACAGTTTGTCTCTTGGACAGCTATTATCTACAAGTTATTATTTTCTTTTTTTTTTTCTTTCTTTCTTTTTTCTCCTTTTTTTTTTTTTTTTTTTTTCCCTTTTTTTCTTGGTTTCCTTCAACACATTTTTTCTTTAGAGAGTTGCATCACTGGACTTACTATGTGTCAAAATACCATCCTATATGAAATCGCATGACTCAGTCTGTCACTACTTGATTGATCAAGATTTGGACCAATATACAACAAATATAACACATGGCCTTTAGGCAAACAAAATTATGGGGATAAATATAAATTTAGAATTAATAGACACTAGAATCAGATAATAATTTTTAATTTAAGTGACTATAATGGAGTAAAAGTGAGAATATTTTTAGGTTTATTATTATGCAATATTGTTTGGTATCAATGCCTCTTAATTGACAAAACCCTTTTTTTTTTTTCCCCCAAAATATTTATTATTTAGAGGGAAATAAACAGGAACTATTTATAAATGTAAATTTGTGCCTAACAGATTTTTACTTAATGTAAAATATCTTCAGCTCTTGCTATAGCTGTGAAAATACAGTAACATAAAATGCACTGCATCTATTTTTCCTGTGAAAATATTCTTACTTACATTTAATTTTAAAATATAAGATAATGCTTGCAGTTAGTAATTTATGAATTATTTATAACTATGTTTCTAATGTCTTATGCTAATCTCAGTATTATACTTCTTGTGAAATTCTGTTTGGATATGTAAATTTGTCAGTCTTAGTGGCAAGAAAATATAATTTTAATTAATGAATTACTTCACTGCAAATTTTTGGACATAATTTGTACATAGAAAATTAAGTAGAGACTGTCACTTCCTGAATATTTTTATTGTGTGTATCATCTCAGGGAAGTTTCATCAGGCAAATGCTAGATTCTGTGCTCAGCACCATAAGCTGTTCCAGTCTTGTTAAATAGGTTTTAATTTGCTCTCTGGGAGTAAATGTATATTAGCTATTGTTTTACATACATGACATAATGTGATGTTAGTTTAGGGTTATGTTGGAGAGGAAACTATGGATACATGCAAAAACCTTCATAGATACTATTTTATATAGCATTTTCCTTGATTCTACAGAGATTCTCTCCTTTCTTCTCAAGAAGTAATTATTATTTCTCTAACACCTCAGAAGAAGGTAGATCTTTATTTAGCAGTACTTGGAAGTTTCTGAGGTGTTTATTATATACTTATTATCTGTGTATTTTTTTTCTTTATCCATTTAAACATGTATGAATGCATAAATAGTAGGATAAACTAAGAAAACATTTTAAAACCATCAGATTAACAACAGAGAGATCAGTTATAGCCTAAGGTTGTTTAGGCAAAATCGATGCCCACAAATCCATGGGCCACAACAGATTCCCACAAATGTTGTGGGAGATAGCAGAAGTGATTCCAAGCTGCTCTCTTATTTTCTTGGAGAATGGGAGAGGTACCTGAAGGCTGGAGGATAGTCAATGTCACCCCAGTCTTCAAAAATGACAAGAAGGAAGATCCAGGCAACTATAGGCCAGTCAGCCTCACCTCCGTTCCTGGGAAGGTGATGGAACAACTTGTTCTTCATGTCATCTTCAAGCAATTTGAAGAAAAAGGTTATTTGAAGTTGTCAGCATGGATTCATCTATCTGGTAGCCATCTACGATGTCATCACTGGCTGAGTAGATGGAGAGACAGCAGTGGAGGCTGTCTACCTTGACTTCAACAAGGCATTTTACACAGTCTCCCACAACATCTCTGTAATGAAACTAAGGAAGTGAGGGATAGATGAGTTGACTGTGAGGTAACTTCAGAACTGGCTGACTAGTAGAGCTCAGATGGTGGTCACTGGCAGATCAATGGTGCAAAGTCTAGTTGGAGCTGTAAGAAGTAGTGCAACCCCAGGGCTATGGTCTTGTTCAATATCTTCATGAACAATCTGGATGAAGGGATAGAGTCCAACCTCAGCTGACAGTATGAATCTGGAAGAAGTGACTGACACATCAGAAGGCTGTGCTGCCATTCAACAAGATGGGAATAGACTAGTGAGCTGGGCAGAGAGCAACCTGATGAACTTCAACATGAGCAAGTGTGAGTTCTGTGCACGAGGAGGAATAACTGCATGCACCAATGCAGTCTTGGGAATGATTTAGTGGAAATGAGCACAGAGGCGAAGGACTTTGGAGTTCTTGTGGATAACAGGCGGAGCAAGAAGTACACCTTTGTGGCCAGGAAGTCTAATGGTATTCTGGGGTGAATCAAGAAGGCCACAGCCTGCAGGAGGTAATCTTTCCTTCCCCTCTACTTTAGCCTAGTGAGGCCCACACCTGGAAGACTGTGTCCAGTTCTGGGCTCCTCAATTCAAAAAAGATAGAGATCTTCTAGAGAGAGTCTAGTGGAGGGCCACAAAGATGATTGAGAACCAGGAACATCTCCATGCAAGGAGAGACTGAGAGACCTGGAATCCTTCAGCCTGGAGAAGAGAAGAATAGCAGGAGGTCTCATCACTATTTATAAATACCAAAAATGCACAAGTCAAATGGATGGGGCCAGGTTATTTTCAGTATTGTGCAGTGTCAGGACAAGGGGCAAGAGGTAAAAACTGCAACACAGGAAGTTGCATAAAATTATGAGGAAGAACTTTACTGTGAGGTAAACAGAGCACTGGAACAGGCTGCCCAGGGAGGTTGTGGATTCTCCTTCTCTGGAGATATTCAAGACCCACCTGGACACTGACCTGTGCAGCCTGCTGCAGGGGGTCTGCTTTGCAGAGAGGCTGGGCTTGATGATCTCTAGAGGTCTCTTCTAACCCCTACAGTTCTGTGATTCTCTCCATCTGGACACCTTCCTGTGTGATCTTTTGTAGGGAACATGTTCCTAGCAGATGCATTGGACTCAGTTATCTCCAGAGGTCTCTTCCAGGCCTTATTACGTCTGTTTCATGATTTTAGAGGAGATGAACAAAGGGCATAAGAAAATATCCTGAAGTGCACAGAATATTAGAGAAAAGAGAGAATTGTAAATTCCTTTTAAAATAAGGCCTAATTCCTCAGATACTGTGTATTCTGACAGGAGAAAACCCTTTGCCATACACAAGAATATCCTTGTATATTCTAACAGACAGTAAGTTTACTCAAATGTATAAAGAGCTGAAAATGTGTTGATGGATTAGCTCATCTGTGGTCTTACCATACTGTTATGGTTTAACCCTGCAGCCAGCTAAGTATCACACAGCTGCACGCTCACTCTCCCCAGGGTACTCTTATGTACCCTGTCCACAAAGTTTTTAATTTATGCTGCACAAGTGATGAGGAACTCCACCACTATAAGAGTGCCTGTAGCTATCCTGTTCTAGTGGAAAACTGTGTTAAGTTCTTTTTACTTTCCACAAACCAACTAAGCTGGTACTGTGGCTAGATCACACTGAATTATGGAATGTAAGTAATTCATGCTCATAAAACTCTTAAATCTGCATGATCTCTTGTTCTAACTACATGATGTTAGTCTGCATGCTTTCAGACATGGAAAGGTTTATATAATTTGATGTTAGCCATAAAATGTTCCATTTGTGAATTGTATCTCAGAAGCTGTCTGGATTTCATAATCTACTGTGGCTTCTCTGATCCAGGAGAGTGAAATTTTTGTGAAAAATCTGATCAGGTGGAGGACCACCTTAATATAGATGGGAGTGATTTTTCTCTTGGTAAATCTTCATGTTGACTTAATGACTTAAGTAGACTCTTTTTCTCAATTTGAGTTATTCAAAGGATATTTTTTCATTATGGTGAGAGTTGAGCTGAAAGTAATGCCTTCTATTTTATTATGGTGACCCATGATAGCAGAGGAGGATGTTGGTGGTATGGCAGTAGAGTTTGTAACTTCCTTCCAGTATTCCATTAAATTTTGTGGCTGTGTGACCACACTGGAGCAGTCTGGCAAAATGGAATCTGACATGGAGGACTGTATGAAACATAGACATTCATTGAATTGCTCCAGACAGAAAATATTGAATCTACTGACATCCATTGATGCTTGCTGAACATTTATGGAGATGAAACAGTGGATGTTAGCACAATGAAGTAGTGGATAATATATTTCAGCAATGGTGACAGCAACATGAAAGATAAGCCATGTTCTAGACATCATGCACAGCTGTCACAATATGAAATAAAGAATGTCATGCAGCTCATCCATGCAAATATGTTAATGGTGGAGATTTTGTTGAAAAATAGTATTTTATAGTTGAGAGTTTGCTCTATTAAGTAGTGTTATTGTATTCTTTTTATCACTTGTAGTTTACATGGAAATAAATAGCCAGAGTATAGTTGGAGGCTTGCAACTAGCAGTGTTCCCCAGGGGCTGTTGCTGGGTACAGTCTTGTTCAACATTTTCGTCAGTGGCCTGGATGAAAGGATAGAGCCCACTCTCAGGAAGTTTGCTGATGAAACAAAGCTGAGAGGAGTGGCTAAGGCACTGGAAGGTGGTACTACTATTCAACAAGACCTGTACAGACTGGAGAGGCGGGCAGGGAGGAACCTGATGAGGTTTAACATGAACAGGTCTAGAGTCTTGCATCTGGGGAGGAATAACTGTATGCGTGAGTACAGGTTTGTGGATGACCTGGAGTTTAGCTCTGCAGAGAAGGACTTTGGGGTCCTGGTGGATAACAGGTTTGCCACAAACCAACAGTGTGCCCTTGTAGCTAAGAAGATCAATGGTATCCTGTGAGGAATTAAAAAGAGCATTGTCAGCATGTCAAAGGAGGTGATCCTCCGCCTCTATTGTGCCCTAGTGAGGCCACATTTAAAATACTGTGACCAGTTCTGGGCTCTCCAGTTCAAAACATACAGGAATCTCCTAGAAGGAGTTCAGCAGAGGGCCACAAAGATGATAAAGGGTTTGGAGCATCTTCCCTGCTGATGTGGGCCTGGAGCACCTCCCCTGTGATGAAAAGTTGGGTGATGTGAGCCTCTTCAGTCTTGAAAAAAGAAGGCTGAGAGGGGATCTGATAAATTTTTAAATATATCTAAAGGGAGGTGGGAGGCAAATGAATGAGGCCAGGTTCTTCTTAGTAGAGTGTAGTATAAGACAAGAAGTAATGGCCTAAACATTTTACATAAGAAGTTCCATAATAACATGCAGAGGAACTTCTTCACAGTAAGGGTGATGGAACACTGGAACAGGTTGCCCAGAGAGGCTGTACAGTCCTCTTCTATGGAGATATTCAAGACCTGTCTGTATGCCTATTTGTGGTACCTGCTTTAGCAAGGCAGAAGGACTCTACGATCTCTTGAGGTCTCTTCCAAACACTGTGATTCTGTGCCCTGTGATTTTGTTATTACTTTAAGAGCAACAGATATATTATTACTTTTAATGACCAAATGAACATTGCTAGGAATCATTCTATAGATGGAATACTTAAAAGAGAAAGAAGGAAAGAAATAAAGAAGGAAAAGAAAAATAAGGAAGAAAACAAGTGAAGAAATAAAAAAGGAAGGAAAGAGAGCAAAAAAGAAAGACAAGCAGAAAGAAAGAAAAGAGAAAAAAGAAAAAAAAGAAAAATCATGTCACCAGCATTTTAAAGTTCTGACTTAAAAAAAAAAAAAAAACCTTCAAAATTTAGGAAAACAAAATCTGAAGCTTCTGTTCAAATAATTTCTTTTTTCCTTATTTCTACGCACTTCTCTTTACTATTCCATTCCTGGTTAATATTGATCTGTAGGATTGTTTGCAGCTAACTAAGGATAAATAACAACAGCTGAAGACAAACTTAAGTGAAAGTGTCTTCTAAAGCTGTTTTTTTTTGCTTTATTTTTCTTACTTATTATTTTCTGCATTTTACCCAAATTTAAAATAAGTTTATTAATATAAACATATTTATTACTGTTAACATTTTTTCACGATATTGTATTGATGGAAAAGCTGAAATTCTGTTTCTTTACTCTTCAATATTAAAAAGTTGACTAATTGTCAGGTTTTTTGGTTTTAGTATAACACAAGGCCGTTTAATGTATTTTTTATTTTGACTAGTAATTAAATTTTTCATAATCAGTTGCAACTGAGCAAATTAAGCTGTCTACAATTTCTACTGCTCTCTGTTATTTTAACTACTAATATTACTACTAATTAATGAGTTTCCAGATATAAAAAAATATATAAAGCATTGAGTTGATGTCTCAGGGGGAAAGTTAGCAAGCTCTCCTTTAATTGTAAATTCAAGGAGTTCTACCAGTTTGTACATTTTCAGTGTGTACTTCTATTCACATACAGAGACAGTTTTATTTACATAATTAATAATCTCTGTGGTAAACCACTTGAAAGCAAGAAGGGGTAAATCCAATGGGTGACATAGTAGGTACCTAAACAGAAGACTAGTAGAAAAGAACTGAGCGCTTTTGTGCTCCTACACAAACATTCAATTACAAAATTGTGTTTTAGAAATATGATATCAAATATATAATCTCAAATGCATATTTATCACCTACTTCTAAAAGCTATGTCACATAAGAAAAGAAATTATAAAATGAGAAAGCCAAAAAACAAAACAAAACAACAACAACAACAACAAGAAAAAAAAGCTTTTTTAAAAACATGAGATGATAAAAGCAATAGATATCTGGCATTGTGCAGTGTTATATAAGTGATAAATGCAGTTCAGAACCATAAACCTCCAACAAGGTGGTGCAGCAGATAAAGGTATAATCATTCATTTAGTAGAATATAGTTCAGTCTCAGAACTTGTGATCCTGTATGAAATGTGCTATACCTCATCTTCATCTCAGAATCCCAAGTAATAAAAAGTTGTCATATGATTTATGGACTGCATTCTCTATGGAGAGGATAAGATGAAAGCCCTGCACCAGAAGCCATGGTTTATATGTGAGACAGACAGTGAAAGAATATCTGGAAAGTAAACAGATTTGTTGAATGCATTTTGTCATATGTAAATACATTTCTCTTCAAAATGTCAGTCTAGCTTTATTCTAAATCCAATACAAATACCTATCCTAAATGAAATGATAGTGGCCCATGATTTTCTCTTCCTAGTAGCAAAGTGGAAAATTAATTATTTGAAGGTATTGTGACTCATATTCCTTTCTCAATTACACACTCTACACATACAATCTCAACAGTCCATAAGTGAACTGCACATTTCTTAATAGCTTGTGTTCTTCCATGGAACAACATTCTGAATTCACAAAATCATTTAGAAGCAAAACATTTTTGTATGTAACATAGCGTATTCAAGTTTATTTTCATGTAAACTTCTTTAAACTTATTTATTTACCCATTGTGAATTTGGAATGTGATGCAGGTTTCAACACAAGATCAAAGCTTTGTTCTGGCAGTTTACTGCACTCCCTAATAAAACTGAAAAATAATTTGCTGAGAGCAAACTGGTGGCAGGTGTTCTTTAGTGTTGACAGCTGCATTTTTGATATGGATCACAGACAAACTGTAGTGTTCATAATAGAACATCTGGAACATTTGATCAGATTTCAAGAGGTAATTCAGATGGATTGTCCATTTTCAGTTCAAAAAATAAAGGAAAAAATAGTATTAAGGTGCATAGTTCAAATTAGCACATGAAAAACTCCTTCAAAATTTCTCTCAAAAAATCCAGTATGCTTAACTAAAATACATATACATGTATAATAGATAAATTTTATATATTCAGTGGGAACTGTTCTGTGAAGTACCACTAGGTTTAAGTATGCATTTTCTCATGCAGTGCCAAGAAATACTTTGTAAGATTGATGTTAAGAAATGAAGAACTGAACAAAATAAAAAACTGTCATTCATTAGAGCAGAACCTTAAGTGCTAGGATCTGAATACATCTTGTATCTGTTGCCTTCATTCAGAAGAAGAAAATTAAACACCAGATAACCCTGAATAAAATAAACATTAAAAGCATAAGCAAATGTTTTTTTTGTTTGTTTTTTTTTTTACAAGCTATGAATTACATTATCCTAATTTTAATATGACTGGTGCAAAGCCATTATACACACACAAAATAGAGAATGGTTGAAATTGGAAGAGACCTCTAGAAGTCACACGTTCCAGAACCCTTTCTCAGGGAGGGACGGCTACATCAGGATGCTCAGGACAGCATCCAGACAGATCTAGAAAGGCCCCAAGGACAGACACTCTCCAACCTCTCTAAACAACCTGTATGCTTTGTCATGCACACAGAACAGAAGTGCTGCCTGGTGTCCAAATGGAACTTCCTGTGTTCCAGTTTGTGCCCACTGCCTCTTGTCCTGGTACTGGGCACCCCTGAAAAGAGCCTGGCTCGGTCCTCTTTGCAGCCTCCTTTCAAGCATTAATACATGTTGACAAGCATATCCTTGAGCCTCTTTTTCTCCAAACTGAACAAGCCCCAGTTCTTTCAGTCGCTCCTCACAGTAGAGGTGCTTCAGTCCTTTGATGGCCTTGGTGTCCTTCCACCGGACTCTTTCCAGTATGTCCACGTCTCGTATTTGGGAGGCCAGTTGTGGACAGAGACCTCTAGGTTTGGTGTCATCAAAGCTGAGTGAAGGAGAAGGAGCCCCTCTCTTGACCTGCTGGCAATATTTTGTCTGGTGCAGCCAAGAGTAAGATTAGCTTTCTTAGCAGCAAGGGCACATTGCTAACCTATGTTCAACTTCTTGTCTACCAGAACTTCTAGGTCCTTTCCTTCTAGGCTGCTTTCAAGCTGGGTGGTTCCCAGCATGTACTGTTGCACAGGATTGTTTCTCCTCTGGTACAGGACTCAGTATTTCTTACTTAATGTTTCCAATATCATTGTATGTACATACGAGCAGTCTTTAACTCACATCAAGTAATAACAGAAGCTTTCACTTTTTGGTATTTCACAGATTAATCATAGAAGCAGAAATACACCCTCACCACTGACATACATAATTCCTATTAAATTTCAAATTGTAGCAAGGATTACTAAATACTGTATGACTGTCTTTCTCTCCCTACTTCTGAAGGAACAGGCTCTTTCCATCTGCTGGCATCTCTTGTGAATTCTGCTACTATGGATTTACAGCAGTACAGCCTTTGATGGAAACACTATTTGCCAGGGTTTTAGCAAATTTTCTGTAATTATGTACTATTCTCACCTTACCCTTGTTCCAGCACTGCAAAACAAAGTCTAATTTTGAGGCTTTCATCTGCGGGAGTTTGTTGTACATTCTAACCATTTTTGTCCACAGCAGTGGTCAACTATCCAGAGCATCAACTTAACTGATCCAAATTAACCCACCATCTCTTTAACAGCTTCAAAACTGGAGTAATCTTGAATGTATACATGCAATTATCTAACTGAGAAGAATAAATAAATATTTTTTAAAAAGAGAATAAACGTACTTGTCGTCTTGATAAACTACTGCAAGAGCATGAATAACTAGGGAAAAAAAAGTACAGCTTTTATTAAAAGTATATAAATAATAGCTATTTCATCACTTTTTGTGTGTTTGTGTGTGTGTGTGTGAAGAGCACTCAGTATATCCAGATGTACATTCAGTGTTGTGTATAAAAAAATATTAAAATTGCATCACTGTAAGTATATATGATAATAACAGTGTTCACCTAGTGAAATATCACTCATCAATTAAAAAAGATTGCCTAGACTATTCCTTGTGAAGTGAAACTGGGCAGAAGTGTGAGTTTATAAACATGAAGGAAATAGACAGGAGAAGGGGGAGTGGTTTTAAACAAAAGGAAGGTAGATTTAGACTAGATGTCAGAGGGAAGTTTTTTACTGAGAAAGTGATGAGGTGCTGGAACAGGTTGCCCAGAGATGTTGGTGGATGCCTCATCCCTGGAGGAGTTTAAGACCAGGTTGGATGGAGGCCCTAGGTAATCTGATCTAGTACTTGAACTATTATATTTTGTTACTTGAAGAAAATAATTAGGAGCTGCAGGTGTATGTTAGTATACTAAGGTTGATCTGAACTCCACAAGCTTTCCTGTCAACTCTAATTAGAGATCTGTTAATTAAGAGGAGTGATGCCTTCCTGACTAGCCATTCATTTACTCTATGAAATCGTTTTTAAAACCCTTCCTGTCACTACCACATTTTTCCACATTATAAAATAAATCTACAAGTACAATCTAGATCAAAAAACAATCACATCTTCATTAGAAATAGAAAAAGCAGTTTAAGAGTTAACCAAAGACAAAAGCCTAACCAAAGCCTAATATTTATAACCACTGCTGGGCACTATCTATGAGAAAAACAGCCAATCTGAAAATACACAATTGCTGCTGAGAAGAAATTCTTGAAACAATGTCCATAGAAACCATCAGTAATATACAATATCACTGCACAGAAAATAAAAGCCACTCAAAAACATACAACAGCAAAGAAGATGAAAGAACATAAACATAAAAATAATACCACCTGACTTTATTCTTTATTCTTTAATGGAGTCTCTTTAAACCTGCTAGGTATATTGTAATTCCAAAGATCAGCACGGACACTCACTCACAGGAATTGAAAAACTTGAACAACAGAAGCATCTTTTGCTATTGGATTTATTTGATGACATATTTAAAATAAATAACATACAAAAGTGGGAAATTAGAACTTTGCATTAATATATATATATATATATATTTTTTTTTATAGTTCAGGATTGTGTACCTAGAAAGAAATAGATTACTGAATGACCTGGGACCATTATGAGAGCTATGCAAGGGAAATACCAGCCTGCTAATTCACAGCAATTTCAGCATTATTCTCAGTATACTTCAAAGATATAAAATTTGTCAGTCTTCTATCTTTAGAAAAGATGAAGAACTTTTTAGTTTATCTCAAATTTATTATAACCACTGTGACACAGTATTTCCTTCTTCTTCACTTGGCACACAGAATTTCTTTTCATGTCAATGATGCCAATATTTTTTTTAAGAAATAGAGAGACACCTCATATAAATAAGTAAGAGAGAGTGAAAAAAAAAAAAAAAAAAAGATGGAATTAACTGCAGCTCTGCTTTATGTGCTTAAAGACCTCAGTAAAGATAGAGGAGTGAAAAAGGATTCATTTTGCTCCTTGGAAAATGGATGGTAGAAATTACCATGTGTGTCTTCAAGAAGATATAT
Source organism: Gallus gallus (assembly GCF_016699485.2). Lineage (NCBI taxonomy): Eukaryota > Metazoa > Chordata > Aves > Galliformes > Phasianidae > Gallus > Gallus gallus. Next base: position 29,907,521 of record NC_052572.1, read on the forward strand.
AAATATATATATGCATATATATGTGTGTATGTATGTATGTAGATATAGGTGTGATAATTGTTCTGTGATGGTTCACATAAATCAGCATAGTCCCCATGGTCTCTGGAGAAAATAATTTCTCAGTTGTTACTGGACTGGAAGGGATGTTCTATCAACTTTTAACCCATGCTTACCCGGTTTTACCCAACATGCTTTGTGCACAAGGCATCATGCCAAATCCTGTGCCATCATTTTTGCCCTGCTTAATAACAGCAGTCTTGTAGCACATCAGGTATGACAGAGTCAGATGTGTACTTAGTAAACTGTGAGTTATTGTGTTGCCTCACCACTGAATTGCCTTCAATGACATTTAATCTAGCAACAGGGATGGCTTCACTCCTGTATTCATTTGTTATATTTTTGAGCATTTATTTTCTGTTTAAATAAGCATGCAAGGTTAAAACAAAGTAAGGAAGCGGTTTCTACTCCTGCAAGGTACTTCCTGAGATTCAGCATTACACCACTAATATATCAGTCCTTTCATAATGAAATAGAACTGCCTGAGACTATTAAAATTTGATCATAAAAGATTGAACAAATGGAGAACGAATATAACTCAAAGTTACTTGTTATCAATGCCAGTTCTATTTCCTCTACTAATGACTAGATTGCTTTGGTTGGAGAGCAATAGGAGAAATGTATGGCATAACTTCATCATGATATGATACAGTTTTACGTAAAGAATTCCTCAGACTTTATTTTTCATTTGAGAAAACTAACTTATCTGCCCCAAACGAGAAAAAAGAAAGTTGCCGTAATAGAAATAGGAGAAAAAAACATAGGTTTAGTAAAAAGATGGTTGTTGGATAACCTGTCTTATGCACAATAAGACATACCAAAGAAGAACTGTAAACAATCTGGGTTACATTACGAGAAGAAGTTTTCCCTAACTTTCTTTCAAGATGAAGCCACTTGAAAAAGTTTATCTTGAACACAATAACTGCTGTTTGCTCATCATACTGACTAAACCTATCTTGATATTTGAAGAGAGAAAAGATAAATCCAATACAATAAAACCTTCCCAAAGTGCACAAATATACAACAAAGTAGGCTGTGCAACCACCATAAAACGTTCCTTTTGCACAGTGCATGAGCTTCACAAACAACTGGTCACCTAAAAAGAGGATTATCTGATATTTGATCATTTTCCATATATAAACTGCCTCTAAAATTATTACAAATGTTAGGATTTTATGCTTTTTTGGCATTACTAGAAATTATCTGATAATGTTTAATGTGTTTTGGAAGCAGGAAGAATAAGTTACATTATGAAGTAAAACATTTCTGATCAAGAATATAGAATCATAGAATCATAGAATCTCAAGGTTGGAAAGGACCTACAAGGTCATCTAGTCCAACTGTCCTCCCATTACCCTTGCTACCACAAGCCACTAAACCATATTTCGTAGCTCCTCATCCAGACACCTCTTGACCGCTGCAAGGGATGGTGACTCCACCACCTCCCTGGACAGGCCATTCCAGTGGCTGACCACTCTCTGAGAGAATAAGTTTTTCCTTATGTCTAACTTAAACCAACTCTGGTACAATTTGTGGTTATTTTCTTGGGTCCTGTTTGTTGTCTGGGAGAAGAGGCCAAACCCCTCCTCATCACAACCTCCCTTCAGGAAGTTGTAGAGTGCAATGAGGTCTCCCCTGAGCCTCCTCTTCTCCAGACTAAACAATCCCAGCTTCCTCAGCCACTCCTCGTAAGACTTGTGCTCTAAACCCCTCACCAGTTTTGTTGCCCTTCTCTGGATACATTCCAGGGCCTCAATGTCTTTCTTGTAGTGAGGGCCCAAAACTGAACACGGTACTCGAGGTGCAGCCTCACCAGTGCTGAGTACAGGGGAATGATTACCTCCCTGCTCCTGCTGGCCACACTATTTCTAATGCAGGCCAGGATGGAATTGGTCTTGGCCACCAATTCTTGGCCACCTGGACACACTGCCGGCTCATGTTCAGCTGAGCATCAACCAAAACCCCCAGATCCCTTTCCTCTTCACAGTCATCTAGCCACTCTGTCCCAAGTCTATAGCTCATGGGGTTATTGTGGACAAAGTGCAGGACCCGGCACTTTGCCTTGTTGAACTTCATCCCATTCACCTCAGCCCAGCAATCCAGCTTATCTACATCCCTCTGAAGGGCCTCCCTACCCTCAGGCAGATCGACACTACCTCCCAACTTGGTGTCCTCTGCAAACTTACTGAGGATACACTCAATCCCCTCATCTAGGTCATTAGTAAAGCTATTAAACCAGATGGGCCCCAGTTCTGACCCCTGGGGGGACACCACTTGTAACAGGTCAGCAGCTGGACTTAACTCCATTAACTACTACCCGCTGGGCCCTATAGTCAATTCCTTACCCAAAGAAGGGTACACCTGTCCAGGCCATGGGCAGCCAGTTTCCCCAGGAGAATACTGTGAGAGACCATGTCAAAGGCTTTGCTAAAGTCTAGGTAGACTAAACCAACAGCCTTTCCTTTGTCTACCAGTCTGGTTACCCAGTCATAGAAGGAGATGAGGTTGGTCAAGCACAACCTGTCTTTCATGAACCCGTGCTGGCTGGGCCTGATCCCCTGGATGGCATGTACATGCTGTGTGATCTCACCCAAGACAATTTGCTCCATAACTTTCCCTGGTACCTAGGTCAGGCTGACAGGCCTGTAGCTCCCCGGATCCTTCTTACAGCCCTTCTTGTAGATGGGAGTCACATCGGCAAGCCTCCAATCCTCTGGGATCTCTCCAGATAACCAGAAGCACTGATGGATGGTAGAGAGTGGCTCAGCAATTACCCCCACCTGCTCCCTCAGCATCCTAGGGTGGATCCCAGCCAGTCCCATGGACTTGTGACAGTCCACATGGTGGAGGAGTTCTCTAACTGTCTCCACCTGAATCACTGGGAGTGTATTCTGTGTATCATCCCACACTTTCATACCAGGGCATAAAGTGCCCTGAGGATAACTGATCTGACTATTAAAGGCAGATGTAAAGAAAGCACTGAGGACCTCAGCCTCCTCCTTATCCTCAGTATGCCTCTGTATCACTTTTAAGAGAAAGGTTATATACACTATCCACTATTCACTGGAATTTTTCCATGAACTTCCACAGATTTTCAGTCCAGACCTCCCTTTCTGTACTACACTTTGATTATAATTTATTTGTAAGGTGTTTTTTTTTTGTGTGGTTTTTGTTTGTTTGTTTGTTTGTTTGTTTTCTTCTGGTGTTCTGATATATATATTAGTTTGATAAACAGAAGAACATAAAATATGTAGCATATATTTTAATGTATAGCCAGTATAACCACATATATTCTCTGTGTAGAGAAGAGGGTGATTTATACTGAAAGGAAGAAAGTGGCTTACAGCATAAGAATACCTGAAAATAAAATTCTACTCTGAAATTCAGAAATAGCAGCCACTGAAGGTTGGTATCTTCTGATGAGAGTAGCAGTTTATTAATCATTTGTCATGTAACGCTGGCATGCTGAATGTTGGTTTCTGTTCAGTTACACGGTGAAATCTTATCCATTTTGTTACTACAAGAGTTATCTACATTCTGTTGAAAGCATTTGCAGACTTAAATAGGCTTTGAAGCTTTTCTCTCAATGCAAGTTACTTCTTTTTTCCCTCCTATTTCCTCATTATCGATGGAATGATTCAACAAAAGCCTAAACTTGATCTCCAAGCACACCAAATAAATAGCACATTTCAGATCAGATACACACTGATAAAGACTAATAGGGTTATCAATAGTCAAAGGATAAATCACAGTACAAAAAGTACTGTCTTGACATGGTAGGAGGGAAAAACAAAGAGAAAAAATATTTATATCATTCAAATATTTTGTAAGCAAAGCCCTCTGTAATTTATCAATGCACAATCATGACAGAACTAGAAAGAGATGGAAGAAAGAGGCTATACTTAGAAAAAATGGCTAAGACTACAGAAATAATAGAATTTCTATTTTACATTGTAGTGGAATTCCAGGGTCACAGCCTGAACCAATGGGTGGGCTACATGAGTGTGTGGGTGCCTTGAACGGGAGGGAGGGAGGGGGGTGGTCTGGAGCCACCCCTTCTGTCTCTGCAATACTTCCTGTGCAGTCTCAGTCTGCACGGGTCCCCCTCTTTGCCCCTGCCCTTCTCTCCAGCGGCGCAACTGTATGAACGGGGGAGGGTCACATTCTTCAGCTCATCTCTCTCTACACACTGTTACCGGGAGGGGTGAGTCAATTCCTTTTTGATACCTTTTCCTCCAGTGCCTATTTCTCAAATAAAGGCTCTGTCATTGCCTTCATTTGTTCTACATTTGGGTGAGCCAGACAGCCAAATATCTTTAAAGATACCCAATTATAAGCCTCTTAAAATAATTACCATGACATTTTTGAACAATTTCATGGGATGGTTTGGACGGGGAAAGGCTAGCCCCGTAAGTGAAGTTTTGCCAGGGCACATTCCGGGATTCCTAGGATCCCCATATCACGGCCTTGCTTGTATTGTTGAAAAATGGGGTCCCCTATGGGATGGAGGAAATGGTCAGGAGTCCTCAGCCTGCCTGGCTGAGTATTTCAGTAGTCTAAAGAAAAACGTGCTCACTACACGGGAACGACAGTTAGCTGCCTCCATGGTGGCGTGGCCGCTGACGATGGCTTTGAACCTGCTAAATATAACTGAAGCAGCTCTCACTGATGAAAATCAACTATCATGTGACCGTGTGGAAGAACTGGAAAGACAGGTTGCAATTTTGAGAGGGCTGAATTAATGGATTTAGTGCAACAGTTTAGACAAAAACCGAGAGAGAGCGTGCCAGAGTGGTTGCTCTGATTATATGACAAGGGGGCAGAAAGTGTTGTGGTGAATGGGCCAGAAATTTCAAAACTGGCATCCATTACTACTCACCCGGCCCTCAGGCAGAGACTATATGCAGCTGTGCAACACAGTGAAGAAAATCATTCACTGATTACATGGTTAATGGCCGCATGCTGTGCGACATGGACAAATAAGACTGACATACCATTAAATACCAGCCTATGTTCCTCTATGGAGGACTTACAAAACTACATCTGAGAATTAGGCATGAAGGAGGCAATTTATGAGGAGGATTTTGAGAGCCCAGACATGATAAAATTTTCAGCAGGAATGAGGGACCTCATCCTGCAGCAAGCTCCACCACATCAGTATGGCACTTTGGTATCCATACTGAATCCCCTAGTGGCCTCAGAGGCCATTATACAACAGGCTGCCCAATTGGTGGCAGATCTGGGGGAGACAGAGCGCCTGCGGGCCAGGCGCAATGTCCGAATGGTGGTGGAAAAGTCAGACATCCATCCGCCACCACGACCTAGGAGACCTGCCCCTAATGTAATTCAATCTGGACCCATCAGGGTCTCAAGAAAACAAATGTTCAGTGACCTGATTAGGGCAGGAGTTCAATTTCAAAAGATCGATGGACAGCCTAACCAGGTCTTATTACAACTATGGAAACAGTTACTAAACAGTCAGAGATTCCAACGCTCCCCGAAAAGGGAAGGAGTTAGACTCGTAGAACGGATTCCACAAAACACGTGGAATCTAGAAGACGTCATAGTCCCATCAAAAAAACGTAAACCTCCTCAGGTGGCCCGGGCAGCCACAGTCGAGCCATCAGAGGAAAAAGACTTAGGGATTGCAGAGCTGATGGCATGACAGGGGAGCCAAAATTCCCCAAGACTAGGGTCTCTAGAGGAGACCGGAGACCCTATGTTGAACTAACGATTCATTGGTCCTGAAAGAATGTGCAGCAGGTTATGGCATTAGTAGATACTGCGGCAGAAACATCAATTATATATGGTGACCCAAACCAATTTTCAGGCTCTAAGGCAATGATAGCTGGGTTCGGGGGGCAGTTGATCCCCGTAACACAAACATGGTTGAAACTGGGGGTTGGGCGTCTACCATCCCGGGAGTACAAGGTGTCTATCACCCCAGTTCCAGAGTACATATTGGGGATTGATATCCTGTCGGGTTTGACTCTCCAAACCACTGTGGGAGAGTTCAGATTAAGGGAAAGATGTATTAGTATCTGGGCAGTGCAGGCAATCATAAGGGGTCATGCAGAAATTGAACCTATTTGTTTTCCACAACCACGCCGGATCACAAATACAAAGCAGTATAGACTCCCGGGTGGGCAAGAAGAAATTACCAAGACTGTGCAGGAGCTGGAGAGAGTAGGGATCATTAGACCTGCACTCAGCCCATACAACTCCCCCATATGGCTAGTCAGGAAGTCAGACGGTACGTGGCGAATGACAGTAGACTACAGAGAACTAAATGAAGTCACGCCACCGATCCATGCGGCTATACCCAACATCGCCTCCCTCATGGATACATTAAGTAGAGAAATAGAAACATACCACTGCGTTCTGGATCTAGCAAATGCATTTTTCAGCATTCCAATTCCTAAGGAGTCCCAAGACCAGTTCGCATTCACGTGGGAGGGCAGGCAGTGGACTTTTCAAGTTCTACCTCAGGAGTACGTGCATTCGCCTACTTTTTGTCATAATTTGGTAGCACGTGACTTGGCAAATTGGAACAAACAATCTACTGTCAAAATGAACCACTACATTGATGATTTGATGTTAACGTCTGACTCAATCAAGGCATTAGAGAAGACAGTACCATCATTAATTACTTATTTACAGGAAAAAGGATGGGCTATAAACCCACAAAAAGTACAAGGACTAGGGCTATCAGTTAAATTCCTGGATGTTGTCTGGTCGGGTAAGACTAAGGTGTTACCCAGTGCAATCATTGATAAGACCCAAGCGTTCCCGGTTCCTACGAAACCAAAGCAGTTGCAGGAGTTTTGGGGTATATTAGGATATTGGCGATCCTTTATTCTCCACTTAGCACAACTGCTAAAACCTTTATATCGATTAACAAAATAGGCCAAGTATGAGATTGGGGTAGAACAGAACAAGAAGCCTTCCAGCAAGCAAAAATAGCTGTTAAACAGGGCCAGGCGCTAGGTATATTTGATCCGACCCTTCCAGCCGAACTGGATGTGCATGTAACCCAAGAAGGGTTTGGCTGGGGGCTGTGGCAGCGCCAGAGTTCTGTTCGAATCCCAATTGGGTTCTGGTCACAGATTTGGCACGGAGCAGAAAAGCAGTTATTGGCTATCTATTCTGCATTGCAGGCAGTAGAACAAGTAACTCAGACCGCAGAGGTTATTGTCAAAACAACTTTACCAATTCAGGGGTGAGTAATAGACCTAACCCACATTCCTAAGACCGGGGTGGCCCAGTCACAAACAGTAGTACACTGGGTTGCCTATCTTAGTCAGAGAAGCCGCCTGTCATCATCTCCACTGAAGGAAGAACTTCAAGAGGTACTTGGGCCAGTAACATAACACAGTGAGACACCTGAGGAAATAGTGGTTACTTGTCCAGAAAAGAGTCCTGTACAGGAGGGGAAATACCCTATTCCAGAAGATGCCTGGTATACAGATGGATCCAGCAGAGGGAACCCAAGTAGGTGGCGAGCTGTCGCATACCATCCCTCAACTGAAACAATATGGTTTGAAGAAGGGGATGGACAAAGTAGCCAGTGGGCTGAGCGACGAGCTGTGTGGATGGTGATAACTCAAGAGCCTGGCAACAGTGCACTAAACATCTGCACAGATAGTTGGGCAGTCTACTGAGGGCTCATGCTCTGGATAGCACAGTGGGCCACTCAGGATTGGACAATCCATGCCCGACCTATCTGGGGCAAAGATATGTGGGTTGATATATGGAACGTGGCAAGGCACAGAACCGTATGAGCATACCATGTCTCTGGACAACAACCCTTGCAGTCACCAGGCAATGATGAAGCTGACACACTGGCTCGAGTCCGATGGTTGGGAAGTACATCACCAGAAGACATAGCCCACTGGCTACATCGGAAATAACGGCATCCAGGACAGAAAACCATGTGGGCAGCAGCTAAAGCATGGGGGTTGCCCATACAGTTACCAGATATTGTCCAGGCATGTCAGGACTGTGACGCTTGCTCACGAATGAGACCAAGACCTCTGCCAGAAACTACGGCCCATCTTGCTAGAGGACACAACCCATTACAGCAATGGCAGATTGATTATATAGGTCCCCTTCCTCAATCTGAGGGGGCCAGATATGCCCTAACTTGTGTTGATACAGCGAGTGGACTGATGCAAGCCTATCCCGTAGCAAAGGCAAACCAAGCCTATACCATCAAAGCTCTAACTAGATTGAAGGGAGGGAGGGAGGGAGGGAAGGGAGGAAGGGAGGAAGGGAGGAAGGGAGGAAGGGAGGAAGGGAGGAAGGGAGGAAGGAAGGAAGGAAGGAAGGAAGGAAGGAAGGAAGGAAGGAAGGAAGGAAGGAAGGAAGGAAGGAAGGAAGGAAGGAAGGAAGGAAAGGAAGGAAGGAAGGAAGGAAGGAAGGAAGGAAGGAAGGAAGGAATTAAAACTTTTCCTTGAACATTCCTATATAGCAATACAATATATATTTTTGTGTTGGGGAAGAATTTCTTTCTTCAGGGAGTTATAGAACTCTGATAGACAAATAGAAAACTTTTTGCTATTATACATTTTAAATCACCTGTGTTTCAGATATTTGCTAATAATGTTTGAGGTTGGATGAAAAAAAAAATCTTACCTGTAACTCATAATTTGCATTTCCAATTCCATATCCATTTTAAATGTGAATAACTGAACAAGTATTGACATGACCTTTGAATATAAGGTAGTAGTTTCAATTTCCCCCTATTCTTGTACCCATTCAGTAACCAATAATGATTCTATTAAGTCGGATGGATGTGACTTTTCAAAGATGAAAGACATGTAAGGAAATTTGTCCAAGACAAGTTGTTACTTCATTGGCAATAGTTACCATTAGTGTGACTGCTACTAGTGACTTCTTTCACATGGGGAAAAATATATCTGTCACTCATTTAATAGTTTGAATCAAGTACACTCAACTCAGTGTCCAAAGGCCACATGCAGCCTGGTACAGCTAGTAATATTACCTGCCCCACATCAACATGCCATCATGGCAGAGGATCTTTTCCACTGGGTAGACAGTCTCAGCCCTGGGCACTCAATCAACACTGGTAAACAATCAAAATGTTTATATGCTATTGATACTGTCCTAGCTGAAACCAGGGCAAAGAGAGGGCACAGCACAGTGTCAAATCCACCTCTCATGATTGCCACATCCACTCAGTTAAATCAATGCCCTGTGTAGTACACATTACATGTGGTTGTGTCACTTGGTGAGTAAAATAAAGTGATTACCAATAATAATATTTCAACCTACCTAATGCCATTTCAAAAGAAAATAGACTCTCAAAAAGAAAACCCATGAATGAAGGAAGTGTTCAGTAAACATCAAGACAAATAATATGGCATTGTGCTTAATTCTCTTATGCTTAATTTTCAATTTTATTTTATTTTTTTTCAAAAGGAAATTGTGCCAGTTTTCAAAGTTTACAAATTGAAAAGACATTGCATGCAAAATATGCTGCCAAGTTCAATGTGTAACATGGAATGTTTTGTAAAGACAAAGTCTCAGAAATGAGAAAAATCTGTCACGTCTATAATTTTTTTAAAAAAGCTACAGATTAAATGGACTTTATTTTAGAAGATAGCCTTGTGATAGTAAATCTGACTGGAAAAAAAAAAAAAAAGAGAGAGAGAGACAGAGATTTACTATTGGTGAGTATATTATCAAGTAACATATGGAAAATATGGCAAGTATAATTAAAATATAAAAATGACTTTTCTAAGATTAGTCTGTCTCAACAGACTATAGCCAGGCAAACTGAAGAAACAGGAAAATCTATCAGCAGAAATTCAAGAGTAAAGCTGATAATTTCAAATGTTATGATTTGGTGGTAGATCACAGAATCACAGAATGGCCTGGGTTGGAAGGGACCCCAAGGATCATGAATCTCCAACCCCCCTGCCAGGCAGGGCCACCAGCCTCCCCATTTACTAGACCAGGTTGCCCAGGGCCCCATCCAGTCTGGCCTTGAACACCTCCAGGGACGGGGCATCCACAACCTCTCTAGGCAGCCTGTTCCAGCACCTCACCACTCTCCTGGTAAAGAACTTCCCCCTAACATCCAACCTAAATCTTCCCTCTTTCAACTTAAAACCGTTCCCCCTTGTCCTGCTGTTATCTATCCTTTCAAAGAGTTTACTCCCTTCCTGTTTATAGGCTCCCTTCAGGTACTGAAAGGCTGTAATTACATCACCCCACAGCCTTCTCTCCTCCAGGCTGAATAAGCCCAGCTCCCTCAGCCTGTCGTCATAGGGGAGGTGCTCCAGCCCCCTGATCATCTTTGTGGCCCTCCTCTGGACCCTCTCCAACAGCTCTCTGTCTTTCTTGTACTGGGGGCTCCATACCTGGACACAGTACTCCAGATGGGGCCTCACAAGAGCAGAGTAGAGAGGGACAATCACCTCCCTGTCCCTGCTGGCCACCCCTCTCATGATGGAGCCCAGGATACCATTTGCTTTCCGAGCTGCAAGAGTACACTGCTGGCTCATGTAAAGTCTGTCATCCATCAGGACCCCCAGGTCCTTCTCTGCAGAGCTGCTCTCAAGGACTGCTCCTTCCAGTCTGTATAAGTGCCTGGGGTTCCTCCAGCCTAAGTGCAAAACCCTACACTTTGCTGTGTTGAACCTCACTAGGTTCACCCGGGCTCACCTTTCAAGACTGTCAAGGTCCCTCTGCATGGCATCCCTTCCTTCCTCCGTGTCAACCGCACCACTCAGCTTGGTGTCATCAGCAAACTTGCTGAGGGTGCACTCAATTCCATCGTCAATGTCATTGATAAAGATGTTAAAGAGCACTGGTCCCAAGACAGACCCCTGGGGGACACCGCTCATTACCGGCCTCCACCTGGACATAGAATCATTGATCACCACCCTCTGTCTGTGGCCTTTCAACCAATTTCTTATCCAACAAATGGTCCACCCATCAAATCCACATTCATCCAATTTGGAGATAAGGATGTGGTCGGGAACCATGTCAAAGACCTTGGTCAAGTCCAGGTAAATGACATCGGTTGCCTTCCCCTCATCCACCAATGCCGTCACTCCATCACAGAAGGCCACAAGATTAGTTAAGCATGACCTCCCCCTGGTGAATGCTCATTTCTCATGTGATCGAGCATGTCATCCAGGAGGATCTGTTCCATGATCTTCCCAGGCACAGAGGTGAGACTCAATGGCCTGTAGTTCCCTGGGTCCTCATTGCTCCCTTTCTTGTAAATGGGAATGACATAACCCTTCCTCCAGTCATCTGGGGACCTCACCTGACAGCCATGACTTCTCAAATATGATGGAGAGTGGCTCGGCAACCACCTCAGCCAGCTCCTTCAGAACCCTGGGATGCATGCCATCCGGCCCCAAAGACTTGCACTCATCCAGTCTCACAAGGTAGTTTCAGACTTGCTCTGCCCTTACAGTGGGGGGTATTTACCCTCCTGGTCCCCACCTAGAGGTCTGGGGATGCAGGGCTCAAGGATGTGAGCAAGACTAGAATCCTGGCCACCAGTGAAGACCGAGGCAAAGAACTCATTCAGTACCTCAGCTTTCTCTTTGTCCGTTGAAGCCAGTTCTCCTTTTAAATTTACTAAAGAAGCTACACCCATTTTGGCCTGTCTCTTCTGGCCACTATACCTGTAGAATGTCTTCTTACTGTTTTTCACATTTCTCTCCAAGTTCAGTTCTACCGGCGCCTTGGATTTCCTGATCCTATGTCTGCAAGTCCAGACGTCATCACTGTACTCTTCCCAGGTGACACGCCCTTGTTTCCAGAGCTTGTATGCACCTTTCTTCACCCTCAGTGTGCCCAGCAGGTCCTTGCCAAGCCATGCCAGTTTCCTATCTCATCTGCCTACTTTCTTTTTCAGAGGGATGGAGACCTCTTGTGCTTTCAGGAGGGCATCCTTGAAGAGTAGCCAGCTCTCCTCAACATCTTTATCTTTAAGGACAGCATCCCAGGGGATCTTGGCCAACAATCCATTGAACAGCTTAAAGTTCGCTCTTCCAAAGTTCAGGGTCCTGACCCCACTCTTTGCCAGGCCACATCCCTCGAGATCACAAACTCAACCAGGACATGGTCGCTGCAGCCCAGGCTGCCTCCAACATTGACGCCTTTGATGAAAGTACTGATGCTAAAGGTATGGCTCAACTTGTCATTTTTAGTAGACATAAAATGATAATGAATATAATGTCACTGAAGAAACAGTTTTTTTGGTGCCATTAAAAGACACAACTAAATGTCTTGACTTGCATGAAGCATAAAAAAATTGTATTTAAGAAATTCTCTTTAATCTCTGTCGACATATCTGGTATAGTTTCTGATGGTGCTCTGGTGATAGTTGATTTAAAATATATATATATATATTTATAAAATTCATAGAATGATAGAATGGCCTGGGTTGAAAAGGACCTCAAAGATCATCTAGTTTCAACCTCCTTGCTGTGGGCAGGGTTGCCAGCCACTAGACCAGCCTGACCTTGAATGCCTCCAGGGATGAGGCGTCCACAACCTCTCTGGGCAACCTGTTCCAGTGCATCACCACCCTCTGAGTGCAAATTAATAGAAGATGATGTAATTGATGCCAGAACCTCGATTTTCATGGAATATCACTATATCCACTATACCACTGTCGTGGCTTTTATGAGTTTTTTTGTTGTTTGTATTCTGTATCATAACATCATGTAAAGCACTGGGAGTTAAAGAATTAATGTTCTGGTTCATTAGACCACTGTTTCTGGGTGCTTGATTCTTAGAAGGGGAGGGGGTGGGGGTGGAGGGGACTGAATTCCCTAGAGGACTTCACACCCAGAGGAAGAGAGGTGGAGCTCCTGGAAGGTCAGGAGCTTCTCTCTTTTTCACTTCCGAGGAGCACACGGTCCCCTACCATTTTGCCTTCAGCTTTAGAATAAGGCCTTCAGTTTGGACACTTTCTCATTTTATTTGATTCACTGGCCTCAATTCGAATTGTATTGTGTTGTATTGTGTTATCTCCATTCTGATATAATACTCAGTAAATTAACGTTCCTCCTCAGATCATTGCTTCTATTCTGTTTTTAGACCCATCTACTATCTCCCTACCCTTCCCCTCTTTTTCCCTTTCCTAGGGTGTGGGTCCACGAGTCCCCTGCCTCATTAGTGATGGGATCAGCCTGGAGCAGCCTGTAAACAGTTGACATTTCTTTTTCTCTCTCTTTCCCTCTTTTCCAGGCCAGTGCGCCTGTGGGCCTGCTGTCCCCCTGTCATGGACACAGATCTAGAGGTAACTCCATGACAATCACACATCAGGAAAATTTATATACAAAAGTTTTAAAAAAGAAATCATGTCATGCAAAGTATAATCAAAGCTGTGAATTTCATAAAGTCCAAAGGATTGAATCATTGCCAATGATGGATACGGATTACGGTGACGTCATTTACTTTTCTGAAGTAAGGTGGCTAAGCTAGCATAAAATACTAAAAAGATTTTATGATTTCTGAAATTAAATCAAGTCATTCATGGAATTAAAAGGAAAATTTATGCCAGATTAAAAATGGCCCACAGATTTAGCATTTTTTGATGCATTTGACTGCTCATTTAAATGAATTATCATGTGTCTTCGAGGTGAAAATCAACCTCTCCATGCTATGTTTCAAACTGTCAACAGCTTCCAAAACAACTTAAATTATGACAAGCTAAAATTATGGTAAATAAATGCATGTATTTTGATTTTATTAGCCAAAAACTGCATTGTGAACAGTGAAAATAGTCTTGCTATCTGTTTTGGTAAGGGAATCTCAGAATAGGTTTCAAGATTTCTGAAAAAATCATCAATATTTTTTGTATATTTGTGACTGTATTTTCAGCTGACATAAACATGCCAGAGCCTGCTGCTGCCAAGGGAGGATGGGAAGGATGCCACCTGTGTGAGGTGCGAGCAGGTAGATGAGCTGCTCAGCCTGGTGGTGGAGCTCAGGGAGGAGGTGGAGAGATTAAGAACTATCAGAGAGTGCAAGCAGGAGATTGACTGGTGGAGTGACTCTCTGAGAGAAAGATGCAGAGATTGCACCCTCCAAACCGTAGTGGACCCTCTCCCTTGCTGTATTCGAGCACAGAGAGCCGACTCGAGAGGAGAGGAGGAATGGCAACAGGTCCCAGCTCGGAAACAGAGGTGACTCCCACCCCGACCTACCACGGTTCCTCAGGTGTCTCTACATAATAGGTTTGACGCCCTGAAACCGGAGGGAGAGGTGAGTGAGGATAAGGTGGGAAAACTGCCTCCAAGTGTGACTAAGGTGAGGAGGTCAGCTCCACGCTTAAAAACTGCCTCCTCCAAAAAAGAAAGGAGGGTGATAGTCGTAGGTGACTCCCTCCTGAGAGGAACAGAGGGCCCGATATGTCGGCCTGACCCTACCTGTAGGAAGGTGTGCTGCCTCCTTAGTTGTCCCTTGGCCCAGGTCAGGGATATTTCTAGAAAACCTCCTGGTCTGATCCACCCCTCTGATTACTATCCATTATTGATAGTTCAGGCCAGCAGTGATGAGGTTGCTGACAGAAGCCTGAGGGCTATAAAAAATGAATTTAGGGGGCTGGGGAGGTTAGCTGACAATGCAGGCATACAAGTAGTATTTGCAGGTTTTCCTACAGTGGCAGGGAAAGACAATGCAATGACCAGGAAAACCCATCGCATAAACACATGGCTGAGAGGCTGGTGCAAACCCAAGAACCTCAGGTTCTTTGATCATGAGGTGGTCTACTTGGCACCTGGCCTGAGGTCTGCAGATGGGTATCGCCTGTCTCAAAAGGGGAAATGGATCCTTGCCCAGGAGCTGGTGGGCTTTGTAGAGAGGTCTTTAAACTAGATATGAGGGGGGAAGGGGATAAAACCAGGCCTGCTAGAGATGATCCTGGGGGAGCAATAATGGGATTAGGGGTGAGGCGAGAGGCCCAGCTAAAGTGTTGTCTATACCAATGCACACAGCATGAGCAACAAACAAGAAGAGTTAGAAGCCATTGTGCGGCAGGCAATCTATGACCTAGTTGCCATTACGGAAACGTGGTGGGACCACTTCCATGACTGGAGTGCTGCAATGGATGGTTACAAACTCTTCAGGAAGGACAGGCAAGAAGGAGGGGTGGTGGCGTGGCTCTCTATGTTAAAGAGTGCTTTAAGGTTACTGAACTTATGACTGGGGATAATTAGGTTGAATCCTTATGGATTAAGATCAGGGGAAGAGCTGACAAGGCAGACATCTTGGTGGGCGTCTGTTATAGATTGCTGAACCAGGATGAAGAGACTGATGAAGTGTTCTATGAGCAGCTGGTGGAAACTGCGTGATCGCTGGCCCCTGTCCTCATGGGGGACTTCAAGTTCCCCGACATATGCTGGGAATACAGTTTAGCACAGAAGAAGCAGTCTAGGAGGTTTCTGGAATGTATGGAGGACAACTTCTTGATGCAGCTGGTAAGAGAACCTATAAGAGGAGCTGCCCCATTAGACATGCTGTTCACAAACAGAGAAGGTCTGGTGGGAGATGTAGAGGTTGGGGCTGTCTTGGGCAGAGTGACCATGACATGGTAGAGTTCTCGATTCTTGTTGGAGTCAGGAGGGGGAACAGCAAAACTGTTACCTTGGACTTCCAGAGGGCAGAATTTGAATTGTTCAAGAGGGGGAGTCCCCTGGGGCTCAGTCTTAGAGAGTAAAGGGGTGCAAGATGGCTGGTTGCTCTTCAAGAAGGAAGTCTTAAAGGCACAGGAGCAGGCTGTCCCCCTGAGCCACAAAATGAGCCGGTGCGGAAGAAGACCGGCATGGATGAATAGGGAACTATTCTTGAGGCTCCAGGAGAAAAAGAGAATCTACCTGCTGTGGAAGAAGGGACAGGCAACCCGGAAAGAGTGCAAAGAAGTTGTTAAGATGTGCAGAGAGAAAATCAGAAAGGCAAAAGCCCAGCTTGAACTCAACCTGGCTGCTGGGGTGAAAGGGAACAAGAAACTCTTTTACAAGTATACCAACAGTAAGAGGAGGACCAGGGAGAATCTCCATTCTCTACTGGATGAGGCTGGGAATGTGACCACTGAGGATAAGGAAAAGGCAGACATTCTGAATGCCTTCTTTACATCTGTCTTTAAAAGTCAGACCAGTTATCCTCAGATCTCTCCACTCTCTGACCTGGCAGCCTTGGCTGGGGAGCTGACTAAACCCCCCACGATTCAGGAGGAAACAGTCAGAGACCTGTTACTCCAACTGGACTGCCACAAGTCCATGAGACCGGATGAGATTCACCCAAGAGTGCTGAGGGAACTGGTGGAGGTGATAGCCGAGCCGCTTTCCATCATCTATCAGCGCTCCTTGTTGACGGGTGAGGTCCCAGAAGACTGGAGGCTTGCCAGTGTGACTCCCATCTACAAGAAGGACTGCAGGGAGGATCTGGGAAAGTACAGGCCTGTTAGCCTGACCTCGGTGCCAGGGAAGATTATGGAGCAGATTGTCTTGAGGGAGATCATGCGGCATGTGCGGGACAACCAGGGGATCAGGCCTAGCCAGCATGGGTTCACGAAGGACAGGTCCTGCTTGACCAACCTGATCTCCTTCTATGATCTAGTGACCCGTCTGGTGGATGAGGGAAAGGCTGTTGACGTAGTCTACCTAGACTTCAGCAAAGCCTTTGACACTGTCTCCCACAGTATTCTCCCGCAGAAGCTGGCAGGCCGTGGCTTGGACAGGTACACTCTTGGCTGGGTAAGGAACTGGCTGAAGGCCCGGGCCCAGAGAGTGGTGGTGAATGGAGTTAAATCCAGCTGGCGACCGGTCACAAGTGGTGTTCCCCAGGGGTCAGTGCTGGGGCCTGTCCTGTTTAATATCTTTACTGATGACCTGGTTGAGGGCATTGAGTGCACCCTCAGTAAGTTTGCAGATGACACCAAGCTGGCTGGAAGTATCGATCTGCCTGAGGGTAGCAAGGCCCTACAGAGGGATCTGGATAGGTTGGATAGCTGGGCTGAAGCCAATGGGATGGGATTCAACAAGACCAAATGCCAGGTCGTGCACTTTGGCCTCAATAACCCCAGGCAATGCTACAGGCTTGGGGCAGAGCAGCTGGAAGACTGTGTAGAGGAAATGGACCTGGGGGTGTTGATTGACGCTAGACTGAACGTGAGCCAGCAGTGTGCCCAGGTGGCCAAGAAGGCCAATGGCATCCTGGCTTGTATCAGAAATAGTGTGGCCAGCCAGAAGAGGGAAGTAATTATCCCCCGTACTCAGCACTGGTGAGGCCGAACCTCGAGTACTGTGTCCAGTTTTGGGCCCCTCACTGTAGGAAAGACGTTGAGGCCCTGGAGCATGTCCAGAGGAGGGCAACAAAGCTGGTGAGGGGTCTGGAGCACAGGCCTTATGAAGAGTGGATGAAGGAGCTGGGACTGTTCAGTCTGGAGAAGAGGAGGCTCAGGGGAGACGTTATTGCTCTCTATAACTACCTGAAAGGAGGTTGTAGTGAGCTGGGGGTCAGCCTCTTGTCTCGTGTGACTAGTGATAGGACTAGAGGGAATGGCTTCAAGCTGCGCCAGGGAAGATTCAGGCTGGACGTTAGGAAATACTACTTGTCTGAAAGGGTGGTCAGGCACTGGAATGGGCTGCCCAGAGAGGTGGTAGAGTCACCGACCCTGGTGGTGGTGTTCAAAGAGCATTTGGATGTTGTGTTGAGGGACATGGTTTAGCGAGAACCATTGGTGAAGGGCAAATGGTTGGACTGGATGATCCTGTGGGTCTTTTCCAACCTTAGCAATTCTATGATTCTGTGATTCTATCTGTAGGTAAGTTTCTTGGTGCAACTATTGCTGGTTGAAAACGATCAAAAAGCCTTTTATATATCATAGTCAGTTTGTAAAATTCTGAGGATCCTAATATGCATCTCTAGCTTAAAAAGAAAAGAAATTTAGTCTTGCTGTAACATCCACCTTAAAAGGTGTCTTTGATTTAAAGCGCAGTTTATGTTCGAAATAATCATATTCCCAAGGGATAAAATGACATTCTTAGAAGTGCAAATCAAGATTGTATAATATTTTTCTGATTGTGATTTTTCCATAGACTGCCATTGTAGAATTTTTAATCGATATTTTTGGACATACACTAAAAAATGTAGGCAGTTTTCAGCATAAAAGTCTTTCTCTTTTTAATTTAATATGTATACAAGTGAGAGAATATTTTATTCATGGAAAAAAAATATATTGTCTGTTTGGTTGCTTGTCTGTTTGATCTGTTTTCTAGATCAGACTATTTTATTCCACAAAAGTCACTTTTTTTAAGTGTAAATAACAAGCTGAACATACAATAAAACTGAGGTCGACACACCATGCTAAATTCCTTTCTTGACACTACTTTCACTGACATAAAACTATTGAAAATGTGAAAAAGACAGATCCGAACCACTATCAAAATATTTTTAGTTTCTTAGCATCCCAGGGGTGAAAACAACTCCTTCAAAACTGCTATGGTCATACACTGCTTTTGACTCTTCTAAGATCATCCAAACAATGGACGGAAAACAGACTTTTCAGCTTCCTCCATTCACTTATTTAACAGTTACCTCTGAAAAAAAAAAATATATGGCCTGTTTGACTGGCATTTTTTGAGGAATTTGGTTTAAGTCTTGAATGTGGAGACACTGTGTATGAAAAATATAAGTCTCAAAGGAGTTAAAAATAAAACAAAATCTGAAATAGAGGACTGGAAAGAAAATTAAGATGGAATGGGAAGGTAATAATAAAGACTTTCTCATTTTAATTATTTTTCTATTTCAGAAGCAATATATATATATATTTGTCATTGGAAGACGGCATGGACATGTCTTTGACAAAAGCTGAAGCAAGTTGAAAGTATTTTTCTTCCAATACAAAATCATTGTCCTTAGTTTGTTCTATACATTTTTTTAAGCTTTTTTGTGATAAAAAACGATCAAATCATTCTTAAGTTGAGAAGAAAGTTGAAAGCACTAACCTATTAAACTATCTTTTAGTCAGTATATATTTTTAGTTCTTTTAAACAGCAATATGCAAAAAAAAAAAAAAAAAAAAGTTTTCTTGTCATAACAGTTCCAATACTATGTAGATTTATCCATGACCACTATGTTTTTAAGTATTTCTTATAAATCAGGAATGCTATAATTATTTTAAAATTATATCTGAAAATAATAATAATAACAACAACAATAATAAATTATGTACAACACTGCACTTGAGCATGATCCAAAACTCACAAACATTCATCAACACCTCACTAACTGCCTGTATCATTGAAGATTCTGTTTCAATCATCTGCATCACATTTATTAAAAAAGAAAAAAGAAAAAAAAAAAAAAGGCAAGAAAACTATAGGAAAAATATTGTAACTTGTAACAAGTAGCAATGCAGAGAATCCCATGTCTAGTTTACACCATTTGAACAAGAAATGCATTATACTATTTTTCTTTCTACTTTGAACGGCTAGGGAAGATTACAGTATTGGAAATTAATAGTTTTCTATAGCAAACTCCTACCAAATTTTCATTGTTCCATATAAGGTAAAATTAAGTGATGTAATACAAATGAAATATAGAGCTTCTTTTCTACTGGATCTTCCCAGAAAAACAGTTCATTTTTGTCATTTCTAATGTGTTGGGTTTTTTAAAAAATTCATTCACGTAATTTTTCTTTATGATAATTATCAATTAACCATTGTG
Organism: Gallus gallus; assembly: GCF_016699485.2. Lineage (NCBI taxonomy): Eukaryota > Metazoa > Chordata > Aves > Galliformes > Phasianidae > Gallus > Gallus gallus. The sequence goes on from NC_052572.1 coordinate 29,927,300, forward strand.
GTTATCCCAGTTGTGTCCTGTATTCATAAACACAAAATGTTCTTTAAGCTGTCTTTGAAATGCTGACTTCCCACATTACAAGCTACTATTGGTTTTGTATACTTATTTCTTCAAAAATAAAGCTTTATTATATATGATACACACAGACGCACACTTCCATTTATTTTAATAGCATCATAAGGCAGAAATTGATCAACACAAATTCTGTGAGGTAACACATTATTGTCATAAGAATTCTCTCCGGACTTCAGTGCATTGTTTTAAATACTCTTACTGTTTCCTCAACCATTAGATATTAATAAACTTACAAAAGGCAGACATCCACATAGATAAGAATTTTGAAAATACTGTTTCTTACTACTACAAGAATTTCCATGTTTAGAGGATCTTTACAAGAATTTGAGTAAGCTATGTGTTCCTGTACACACTCATATCTAGAAAACAGTAAATCCAGGGGATCTGGAATTTAAACTAGATTATAGATTTTAAGTTGACAATTCAAAATTACATGCAGGTGTACAGGAGCCTGCAGAGAAGACCCTACAAATGCAGTGTGGAGCATATGAGACAGCAGTACTCCACTCCTCAGTGAGAATGAGTTTAAATGCAAGGAAGAATTTCATAGAAAAATGAAAGAAAAGGGATAGAAATAAAGCAATGAAATGCCCAAATAATGGGGAAACAAATTTTTTGTGAGTGTTTAAATTTGATACTACAAAGTTCTGGACTTTAGGCTTTCACAGTAAGCTTCTGAAATATAAATACTGTTTAAAGCTTTGAGGTTTAAAGTTATTTTTAGAAAGCATTGTAGTAAAACATAACATTATTTCTGCTGTGTTGTTTTTTGAACTACTGTTTTCACATGAACAGTGGAATCACAAAATAAAACTGTCAGACTGTTCTCCTGGGTTTAGGTTTACATTATCTAGGAGCATTGTTTTTTTGCCCATATATATGCTGTGCATGACAGCTATATGTGGTATGCAAATAAAGTTTCCTCATGAGTTTGATTTTCATTCTACACTAATCATGTTGTCTCCTGTTATAGAAACAGCATGTGACTTTATTTTATTTAATATTATGGAAGGAGCTTAAAACACAGGCGAATATTTTGGTACTTTGGTTAAGTTTGTTTATTATAATAGCTTTATTATATTACGTTTAAATTGTTTTAAACAACATACTAAATTTCAACATATTTCATTGAAATGACATCACATTAAACATAGGTTATCTCAAAAGTCTTTTTGCATGGAAAAGAGAAAAAAAATGAACCACAGATTTCCAATTATCTTAATTTTCCTTCTGAAGCCTATCCAACTTGCATTTCATTTCTAAAGATTGTCGTATTAAACTTCTGTTAAGAGAAAAATATTTTGATTAACCCCTTCATGTGATAAAAAGTCTATTTCCCACTTTAATTCCTGTCCTGTATTCATTCTGAAACTACAGTTTCTTACAAGAGATTCAACATACAAAGTGTCATTTATGTTTGAAGAAACTATTATTTTAATGGTCACTCAGCATTATGGTTGATGTTATCTCTTTCAGTTTGAAATTATGTCCTCTCCAGACTATATTATTTGTAGTCCCAAATGTAACATTTTTAAATTTCCCAAGTATAGCATTGAAGAAATTCAGTTATATGACAACAGCTTCAGCTAAACTATGCTAAAAGGTAAGCAAGTAAGCAAAAAACAAACAAACAAACAAACAAACCGCCAACCATAAATGCTTGTAGATATATGTAGATACAGTAAGAACTTTTTCTTCATATTCTCTCGGAAAGGGAAAAACAAACAAGCAAGTAAATGAACAAACAAAAAACAACTAAGAATTAATAACTAATATTACCAGCTAATATTATCAGACTGGTTACCTCTCTACATTATTTTTATGATCCAGGAATCACAGTAATATGTTGTAATGTAATTCTTCCCATAAACATTCAAAATCATGGAAAAGAAATAGCAATAATAGTCACTCACCCTCAGCTCAGAGGTTTGGAATTCATTCAGAATTTCTCTATCCTGAGATCTGAAAAATACACAACAAAAGCCTTCAATCAGCACTGGCAATAAATGGCTGGATTTTAGATATATGATAAAAAATAGGTAAGTTCAAAAGATAGTAAATGCTAAAAAATAAGTAAGTTCAATACTTCAAATAATTAGCATACACATATATTATAGGAAAATCAGTGTGTTTAAACTTTAAATGGCTTTGCATGAAGCATTCTGTACATCAGAAAAGTAACCAAAACTTTAATGTGTATTCATTTCAGGTACACACAAAGACACATGCACATGCACATTATCACGATCACTACTATTGCTCACCAGTGTTCTAAGGAAAAATTTAATTAATTCCCTCTCTTAGTTGAGAATTTGTGAGTTTTCATGGTACTCAGTGCATATATCCATATCCATGGATAACTGAGTATATGCAAGCAGTTCTGTTCAAAGTTTACTTGAGAAGTTTTGTTTGTTTGTTTGTTTGTTTGTTTGTGAATAAGTAGAGAATAAGCAGTTCTCTTGGGTAACAAATTATTTCAGTGCTAAGAAGCTACAAATAAAATAAATAAAATAAATAGATAAATGCCGCAAACTTTAGACTACATTATAACAGTATGGCTCCAGGTATGAAATCAAAATAATTTATGTAATAATAGACAATATACATTTCATTTATGACAATAATCAGTGTTTTGTGAAAACTGATGAACATGCATTGGAGTGAAAGTACTGAATGGAGGGGTGGAAATTTATAAATCTCGGTATGTGAAAAATCAGGTTCTTCTGTAAATGCAGAGGAAGAAAGATTTGTACAGCATGACTCCTTTGTAAGCATCAAATATAAATGATTCATCATTGAATTAAAATTCATTTCATGGAACTGGATGTAATTCTTTGTAATTATTAAGATTTGTTAAATTTACCAATACTATAACCATACTTATTCAATTAATAAGGCTTGAGGTTATCCGTTAGCTTAAAAAGAACAAAAAAATATATATATTTTCTTAGAGAAAATTAGTCTCCAACTTTTTCGCTACAGGCATTTTTGTCTTTATAGTATTACATTAATGAAGATTAATGCTTAAATTTTAAAATCTTGCAAAGATATATTGCAGGATACACAAAGTCTGTCTGAATAATAGAAAAAAAAAAGGATGAATAAGAAAAATACATGAACATACTATTACATTTATATTTAAACTAAGTGCAATTAATACAAAATTAGATTAAAAGCTATATTAGTAATCTGCATGGTTTAGAGAAAGTATGTATGTCTGTAATCTAGACATCCTACTATTATACTATGATAATCTAATCAGTGCTTAAGGTATTGCCAAATTCTGGCATTTTTTTTCCCTTGCTTAGTTGTTGTTGTTGTTGTTTTGTTTTGTTTTTGTTTTTCCTTTTTTTCTTTTTTTTTTCCTTGTTTTTGTTAGTGATGGCTCAAGGAATTGTAGATATCTTGCCAGTGTTACAGACATATTCAAAAACAAAACAGGAAAAAATCACATATATTTGAACATCATTCATCCACCAAAAATAAATTCAGGTTACTTTTATGTTTTTAGACTCTAGCATGAGGTACTGAGTTGAACATTTAAAGCTGAGAATCATACAGGTCCAGAAACTTTTTCCTATTTGAAGTCCTCAGACTTTTCACCATAAACCCTGAATCACTGCCTGCATTCAGGTACAAGTCTTTTGAGGCTCTGAACACACTGTTCTGTCATTGCAGATGCTGAAATTATGTTATGAAGAAAAAAAAAGAATCACCAATAACAGAAACACCTCCTATTTTAAAATCTTAAAGTAACTTTCTCTCTTCAAACAATTTTTCCTAAAATATTCCTCTGCATTTTGTATCACTCTTTGTTTTATTTTTCAGTTGTTATAGAAGCAGTTGAAATGAACCACTAACAAGATTTGACACAGATGAAAAAATGCCACATGATCCAAACATATTTTACAATCTGTTTGTCTAAAAGACTCTAAATTTATCTGTGGCCCACATCACCCTTTCTTGTTCTATTATTTTGAATATATGTTGTTACAATTGTAAATCATTTTAATATTACTAAAACGTTTTGATATAAAATGTTTATCTCTCTGGGGGAAAGAATGAGCCTGTTTAGTTGGAATCATGACTCTGAGATAAGTTACCGATGAATTTTATTTGCAATTGTGCAGCAGCAAAATTTGTCAAATAGTCTTCCACAACTCTTAGGCTTGCTGCATTTTCGGCTCTCAAAAGCATGTAAGATTAAATTGTGTTAGGAAAAGCAGGATAATTTTTTAAGAAGTTTTATTATTATTATTCTGTGGCATAGCGGTAATTAAAAACAATAATAAAAACAAAGAAATAATCTTTAGTCCTGTAGATACGTAAAAAAAAACTAGTTGTATCTCTCCCTTCTGTGAGTGATAGATGTTGCTTTTCAAAACACTGTCAGCTAAGTTGAACAATTCAGATGCTCACATATTACATCTGGACTTTTTCTGAACGCTTTTCATATTCAAATTAAAGATTTTTTTTTTATTTGTGTTTTTTTTTTTTTTTTTTTGTAATATGCGGTAAGAAAGCATAAATGGAATGAGTGAAAGGTTTTGAGAATGACTGTTTTAGGGATTGCTATGTAAACTGTTTCAATTGACAGAATCACAGAATTATAGGGGTTGGAAGGGATCTTAAGAGATCACTGAGTACAACCACCCAACTAAAGCAGGTACCTTACAATAGGTCACAAAAGTAGGTTTCCAGACAGATCTTGAATAACTACATAAAAGGAGAATCCACAATCTCTCTGGGCAACCTGTTCCAATGCTCCATCACTCTTACTATAAATAAATTCTTCATGTTAGCATGGAACATCCTATATGTAAGTTTTATGCCATTACTTCTTGTCCTATCAGTACACACTATTGAGATGATCCTGGCCTCATCCATTTGCCTCCCACCTCCTTTTAGATATTCATAAACATTTATCAGAGCCCCTCTCAGCCTTCTTTTTTCAAGGCTGAACAGACTCAGGTTTCTCAGCCTTTTCCCAAAGAGGAGTTGCTCCAGGCCCTTTATCATCCCTATGGCCACCTGTTGGAGTCCTCCTTGTCTTTTTTGAACTGGAAAGCCCAGAACTGGATGCAGTATGCTAAACGTAGCCTCTCACCTCCTTTCTCCTGCTGGCCATTCTCTTCTTAAGACACCCCAGGATACCATTGATCTTCTTGGCCACAAGGGCACACTGCTGGTTCATAGCCAACCTGATATCCACGAGGACCCCAAAGTCCTTCTCCTCAGAGCTCAACTCCAGGTCATCCACTAAACTGTACTGATGCACTGTGAACCATAGAATCAATTGAGTTCAAACAGACCCTTGAAAGTCACCTAGGCCAACTCCCCTGCAATGAACAGGAGCATCTACAGATTGATCATGTTGGTCAGAGCCTGGTCCAGCCTGACATTGAATGTCTCCAAAGATGGGGCATCCACTACCTTTCTGGCAACCTTTTCCAGTGCCTCACCATACTCATCATAAAAAGCTTTTTCCTTATATTCAGTCTAAATCTCCTCTCTTTTAGTTTGATCTCTTTTCCTTGTCCTATCAAAATAGTCCCTTTTTATATACCCCCCCAAGATACAGAAGGGCCTCTATCAGGTCTCCCCAGAGCCTTTTCCAGGGTGAACAGTCACAGCTCTTTTAGCCTGTTCTTATAGGAGAGGCGTTCCATCCCTTGGATCATTCCTGTGGCCCTCCTTTGGATGTGCTCCAAAAGGTCCATGTTTCTACTGTACAGAGGATTCCACATCTGGACACAGTATTCCAGGTGAGGCCTCGCGGCACAGAGCAGAGAGGCAAGATCACTTCCCTTGACCTGCTGACCATGCTTCTTTAGATGCAGCTCAGGATCTGGTTGGCTTTCTGAACTGTGAGGATACATTGCTGGCTCATGTCCAGCTAGCCATCCATAATTTCTCCCATGTCTTTTTCAGCAGGGTTGTGCTCTATTGCTTTTTCCTCCTGTTCATATTCATTAAAAATGCTTTTGTAACAAAATAAATAAATAAATAAATAAATAAATCCAAGCTCATTGAAAAATTATTTATAAACTAGAAAGCCTTGTTCAGCGGTACTGAAAAACAAAACAAAACAAATTAGATTAGAAACATTTTTGCCAGATATCTTTCAGGTAGAATATCATATTTTGACAAGAGTAGGACAAATAAATAAATAAATAAATAAAAGTGACACTGAGACTGCAATCATGAATCAAAGTGGACCAAGCAAACTACTACCTTACTTTTATTTACATATACTGCGTAATGGTGTATTTTCAGCTCAAGTTAGATATTCCAGAAAAAAATGTTAACAACAATGTCAAAACACTATTTGTGTTCAAGAAATGCTTAGATGGAACTAGGGCTGTTTAGTCTGGGGAAGAGGAGGCTGAGGGGAGACCTTATTGCTCTCTTCAAATACCTGAAAGTTGATTGCAGCAAGACTGGGGTTGGTCTCTTCTCACTGGTGACAGGTGACAGGACGAGGGAAAATGGCCTCAAGTTGTGCCACGAGAGGTTGAGTTTGGATATCAGGAAAAACTTATTTACATAAAGGGTTGCTCAGCACTGGAATGGGCTCTCCAGGTAAGTGGTTGAGTCACCATCCCTGGATGTGTTTAAAAACCATCTGGATGTGGTGCTCAGGGACATGATTCAGCGGTGGGTTTTTAGAGTTAGGGTAGTATGGTTAGGTTGCGATTGGACTTATGATCTTTAAAGTCTTTTCCAACCTGACAAATTATATGATTCTATGGTTCTATGAACGGACATGGCTTAGTGGGGCAATATTGCTGGGAAGTAGACAGTTGCACTAGATGATCCTGGAGGTCTTTTCCAACCTTTGTGATTCTATGATTCTAAAACTGAAATCCCAAATACTATTTATAATATGCTGCAATACGTAATGATACAGTGTTAATTTCACCTATATTCTTAACAACTTATGTCTTCTTGCCATGACTGCTAAAAGATGTATCATAATTAACCAGTGAAAAATTTATGAATTATACTACAGATAAAAATGAGTTCATTAATTCACAGAATAAAGATCTGTGAGGAGTAGATGTCAGTCATTCCAGAGTCATGTACAATTGAAACTGGGGACAAGAACATAAATCTTGCTATCTTCTCTTCAAAGAATAAGGACATATTTACAGTGCTTTTGTTATTAGATAGAAAATCTTCAAATGCTTTTATTGTAGGTAGGCAAAACTCAAATGTAATCCTGCATTGTTAACAGAAATATTGATTGAAAAAGTCACTTCTTTTTTTTTTTTTTTTTTATTCTGTGCATAAATATTTTGCTCCATAGAACAGTCTTGAGATCTTTCAGCATCTTTAACTCAAATGTTGCGAGTTTTAATTAATGTTTCTCATATCCTTTGAGAGGTATGGGATAAAAAAAGTTCTTTTGTTTTGTACCAAAGATTGTTTCCACGTAGATAAAAAATAAAATATCAATAAAATACTTCATTTCATTATGTTGTCTTGCCAGAAAATTAATCATAATTTGGAGAAAATAGGAACTGTATTTCCTGAACGTAATTTGATTTTCATTTAAGTAAATGTGATTTATTCTCTAGATTTACAAACTCACAGGAGCCATGACACAATTCAGCAATATTTAAAATTTTAGCCAATTCCTATATTTGCAGGCTGTTTTTTTAATCAGTTATTAACTTTTTAGAGCATTTTTTTCCTGAATTTCTTTAAATCTCACAAGATCTCCATTACATGTATCATAAAAATTTTAGAAAGAAAGCAGCAAGCTATTACCATGTGGTATTACTTTATTCATGCTATTGACTGTGCCATTTAAATAAAAAACATTGATAAGAATCACAGAATCACAAAATTCTAGATGTTTGAAGCGACCACTGGAGACTATTGAGTCCAACCTTTGGCAAAGCAGACTCTCTACAGTATGTTGCAGAGGAAAGCATCTACACAGCAATGAGAAGGAGACTCCACAATCTCTCTGGGAAGCCTGTTCCAGTTAAACTCACAGTGAAGAAGTTATTCCTCATATTATTACGGAACTTCCTGTGTTGCAGTTTTTACCCAGTGCCCCTAGCCCTGACACTGTGCACCACTGAAAAGAAGCCTGGTCTCATCCACTTCACTCATGCATTCTAGATATTTATAAATAGTGATGAGATCTCCTGCCATTGCACTCTTCTCCAGATTGAGTCACAGGTCTCTCAGCCTTCTCTTGTAAGGGAGATGCTCCTGGTCCTTAATCACCTTTGTGGCCCTCTTCTGGACTCTCTCTAGAAGATCCCTATCCTTTTAGAATTGAGGACCCCAGAACTGAACAGCCTACCAGCCATGGCCCCACCATAGCAGAGCAGAGGAGAAGGATTACCTCCTCAACTGCTTACCATGCATTTTTAATGCACCCCAGGATACCATTGGCCTTCTTGGCCTGCGATCATTAACTAACCATACTGTTGCATTTTCAACTTCTTTTTAGAACAGCTATTATTTAAATCACCATACAAACTAACAGAGTTAGAACTATTATTTGATGACTCACTCTTGGACAGTGCTAGTGCATCTTTCTTTCAACGGGATAGGAAAAAAAAAAAAAAAAGAGAGAGAGAAGGGATTAGAACTCTGCTTAATGCTTTTTCTAGACTTCAACTTTAATAGTAAAAAATCTTAACACAGATTACAGGCCTTACTATGTTTATGATTACCATCATCAAGACAAACAAAATTGATTAAGAATCCAAATTTCCTGACACTGTGTGTCATTGGTTCATATTTATTTGTGTTAAGGTTGCACTAACCATCAACTAATACATGGTTGCTTATTCAGTTGTTTATTCAGTTCTCTTCACTGCTGGTCAGGCTTCCCATGTCTGCCAGGACCATGAACCTCTTGTTGACGGTGTGGGGAACAGATTCCATCCCACTGTAACAGTAGAACAAGTCCAAGACCTCCTCAAGAAATTGAATGTATATAAGTCCATGGGGCTGGATGATATCCATCCTAGGGTTCTAAAAGAGATGGCTGATGTGGTTGCCAAGCCACTCTCCATCATATCTGAAAAATCATGGCTGCCCGGTGAAGTCCCCAGTGACTGGAAAAAGGGGAACATTACTGCTGTTTTTAAGAAAGGGAGAAAGGAAGACCCTTTCTTAAAAGAAAAAAAGGTAGAAAGAAAGACCCTTAAGAAAGGGAACTATAGGACGGTGAGCCTCACCTCTGTGCCTGGGGAGATCATGGAGCAGATCCTCCTAGAATCTTTGTTAAGGCACATATGAGACAAAGAGGGGATTAGAGACAGCCAGCATGGGTTCACCAAGGACTTGTCTGAACAATCTGGTGGCCTTCTATGATGAAGTGACAACATCGATGTATGGGGGAAGGGCGGAAGATGTCATCTTCCTGGACTTCTGCAAAGCCTTTGACATGGTCCCTCACCTCATCATTCTTTCTTTATAGAGAGGAATGGATTTGAAGGATGGACTGTTCAGTGGATTAGGAACTGGGTGGCTGGACACATCCAAAGGGTTGTGATCAATGGTTCTGTGTCAGTGTGGAGGCTGGTCACAAGCAGTGTCCCTCAGGGGTCGGTCTTGGGACTGATGCTCTTCAACATCTTTATCAATGTTTATCAATATTTGAAGAGAACATACAATCAGGAGGGGAAACAACTGTTTACATGGGTGGATAGTGATAGGACAAGGGAGATTGTTTTTAAACTGAGACAGGTGAGGTTTAGGTTAGATATTAAGAGTAAGATTTTCACACAGAGGTTGGTAACATACTGGAACAGGTTGCCCAAGGAGGTTGGATGCCCCGTCCCTGAAGCATTCAAGACCAGACTGGTTGTAGCTCTGGGCAGCCTGGTCTAGTGGTTGGTGACCCTGCACATATGATTCTATGATTCTAGGGAAAATTTGCCTAAAAACTTGCTTAAACCCATTACTAACTATGAATCAAATAGTATCCTGTAATATCCACAACAAAATCGGGTTGCAATTCAAAATTAAGAGAGTTCCAAGAAGACTGTGACTGATATAGGATTTTTTATGTCAATCAACTGGAATTATTTTTCTTTTGCACAATTTTGCTTTAAGTTTTTTATGTTAAAAAATATGTTGCTACTTTTAGATAAGGAAATACGCCTTTCTCTTTGTTTCCCTTTTTAAAACATCACATGGATTTTTAGAGCATATGTTGTAAGAGAAACAAAACAGTTTTATAGATGGTTCTGTTGTCTTGTTCTTCCACAGATTCAAATGCAATCTACATTTTTTACATTTCTATTACTTCTTGTCATTTTACTCATTTTCCTTACTTCTGAAACACAATCCCTATTTCTTTCTAAATGTGTGTTTTCAAAACTATAAATTTGAAGTATTACAACTATTTTCCAATAAAAAAATATTTTTCAATCTTTTTCTGCTCTTGCTAAAACAACATTTTTATCAATAGTATCAATTTTCTTGAAATGACAGACACACACACAAAAAAAGCTGAAACAATCAAACAGTTTCCTAAAATTTTATAATCCCATTTTCTTAATCTCTTTAGAATATATTCCCACTTATGGTAATATGCATTCTTATATGTATATTTCAAAGCGTAAAAATTCAAAAGGGTATCTGTTTCAACTGTTTTATGGAGATTATTTTCATAACATCGTATATAAACTCCTTGGGAGGTAATCTACTTTTGCATAAATCTCTCTCTTTCCTTCTTTCCTCTTTTTCTTCTAAGTACTAACTTTAACACAAAGTCCTGCTTTGTTGCCAAAAACAACAGTGCAGTCTTCCTTAGCATAGAGATCATACTTTATACAACAATAATTCCAAATGTTTTACACTAAATGTTGTTCTTTTGTTTGTAGCATCCCTTTGATATTTTCTTTCCTGTATGTGGGCTGGAAGTGCTACATCTGGACCAAGTGCATATATTCTCTACCTTAACACACCCTAGCCCTAGACGTGTATTGTGTACTTATATACTTATATTTTATAAGGCTGAAATTTCAGTTTCCCCTCAAATGATTACTATTAGAAGCAAACTAAGATACATAGGGCAGGAGTGGGAAGAATTTAGAGTGTAAGTAAAGAGCTCTTTAAATAAATTAAATGTGGACAGTTACAGAAGCAGCATTGGGTGATTTAAACAGAGTTTGTTTATGTCTAAGAACAAAAGCCTGACAGGCATTCAAGGTATAAATCAAGGATGAGCAAGTAATATAAGCAAATTGGTAAAAACTATAAAGTGATAGTATAAAATCTAAATGATTCTACAATTCATAGAAGCCAGCAATATACAATATTATTATGCGGTTTCATATCAATAAAAGAATTAATTCTCTCTTCTCTTCTGGCACAGGGTGAGGGAAGGCTAGTTGTGAAAGGGGGAAGGTGAAAGAAAGGAAAGAGGAAAAAAATCACCTCTGTAACACTCTGTACTCAAAAACTACAAACAAAAATTCTCACAAAAGCACCTAAACTGTAATTTCACAGGAGGGTGAAGTTATATCTTGTGATGGATGAGCTATAAGAAGCTTAGTCACTTAGGTGTGTGAGTTCCCTTTATAATTGCCATTGATAAAAGTTGTTGTATTAGGATCACTGCTTATATTAATAACTCAGCTTTGCTGTTTGCACATTATTTTAAAGTAGAGGAGAAAAAAATTAGGAGTCGGCATTATTTCAACCAGGACCTAGTTCTATCTGGCAGTATTATTCTAGTTATTCCAGTGCATAGCCATTCAATTACCTTCTATCACTTGCAGAGAAAACTTGTACTACATAAGAAGACATAGTGTGGTGGGGAGGGGAGAGGGGAGAGAGTTGGAAGTAGAGGTGAGGGAACTGAAAATATGTGAAAAGTGCATCATTGAAAGGACAGCATACTTTTTAAAGGGTTGAAACTAAAGTCTCACCTATTTTATTTCACAAAACCATGATTAATGCTAAAAACAATGCAACTATATGCTCTTACACAGTACATGTCCTCTCAAAGGACTCCACAGAACCATAAATGTTATGCATTTTGTTATCATCTAGGATAAGAAAAAGACAAAGCAGTAATAGGACAATACAAATATGAAGGGTTGGAGTAAAATTAGAATTAATTGCAAATGTACCCAGTGAAGTCAGTCACTCTTATGAGCAGAGAACTGATAAGATACATCTATTTTGTAATTCCTCTTACTCAATTGCACTGGTAATATCAAGAAATATTACTGCTTGTAAGTAAGTTAATAGAGCTAAAGATAAAAAACAAACAAACAAACAGAAAAACCCATCTATTTACTGTGAAGTCTGAAAACAGAATTTAAACAGCTAGAAACATTCTTAAATACTATTTTTAGGTTCCAAGTATGCTAGAACTATTAAAAAATCAGTGTAACTGTGTTACGAAGTTCTAGCAGGTGAGAGTAACTGTAGAGAGTAACTGTAGAAAATATCAATCACTACAGCATGACATATTTTCTCTTTATTTAACTTTAAAATATCTCGGGTTTGGGTTTGTTTTGTTTTATTTTTCTGTTGTTTCTTGTTCATTTGTTTGTTTTGTAATGAATAGGACAATTGATGAAATGACATAAAACAAATCATTTATAGGTTAATGTTTTGAATAAATCAAATATGGTATGTATAAGGAAAAATTAAAAAAAAAAAAAAAAGTCAGAGCCATAGAGTATAATGATTAATACTGCTCATTATTTATAGCTGCCAAGCTCAGTTTTAATTTTGATGCAGCTTCCAGTCAAATCAATGCTTCAGAGTTTTTCTGGAAAACAAAAGATATACTTCTAATAAAAAGATGTTAATGATTTTTCTACTGCAATACTATTTTATAGAATCTTTATGTCAAAGGCTAATGTCCTGATTCACTTCAAGCAAACAAACCTGTGAAAAGACATTTTTGAAGAATGTAGTGTTCATAAACAAGTAGGTCTGCTTTTATCTCATAGTTAACACTATTGTAATAGAGATTGAAGTTTTATTCTCTGCTGTTGAGGACAACTATACATGATTTAAAATATGTCTCAGTTTATCTTCTTTACTGAAGAATTAAAAATACTAAAGAAACGTAGACTTTTTGGGAAGTACTTGGGATACACTCCTGAAGTTGGAAGGTGGTGGGATGCATTGTGAGGTGTGTTGGGCTGCAGGGTGGATATGCTTGAGCTGGATCAGAAAGCTGAGGACAATTGTATGAGTTTTAACATGACCAAAGGTCAGGTTCTGTACTTTGGTCTCAACAGCACTATGTAACACTCTCTACAGGTTTGGGACAGTGGCTAGAAAGATGTGAGAAGGAAAAGGACCTGGAGGTGCTAGTTGGCAGCCCTCTGAACATGAGTCAGCAGTGTGCCCAGATGGCCAAGAAAGCCATTGTCTTTCTGGATTGTATCAGAAATACTGTAGTCAACAGAACTAGGGAGGAGATCGTCCCTCTGTACTTGACAATGATGAGGCCACACATCAATTACTGTGTTCAGTTTCGGGCCCCATACTAGAAGAAAGTCTGGAACATGTTCAAAAAAGTGCAGTGAAGCTGGTGAACGGTCTGGAGCAAAACTCATAAGAGGAGCAGCTGAGGGAATTGGGATTGTGTAGTCTGGAGAAGGTGAGGCTCAGGGGAGACAATATTGCTCTCTACAGCTACCTGAAAGGAAGTTCTAGTGAGGTGGGGGCTGGCTTCTTTTCACAAGTAATTAGCAATAGGACCTGAGTTAATGGCCTGAAGTTGTGCTGAGGGATGTTCAGGTTGGATATTAGGAAAAAAAATATTCTCAAAAGCCTGGTGAAGTATTACAACAGGCTGCCCAGGGAGCTCATAGGGTCACTGTCTCTGGAGATGTTTTTTTTTAAAAAGTAAACGTGGCACTGAGTGACATGGTTTAGAAGGCACGGTAATGACAAACTAATGGTTGGAATAGATAATCTTAATGCTCTATTCCAGTTTTAATCATTTTATAATTCCATGAAATTAGAAAAATAAATTAGCGGATTTCATAGAAACTTGTTGAAAAAGCAGTGCTTTAACTTTTTTAAAAGAAAGCACATAGAAAAACAAGTGAAATAAATGTCTCTACACTTCATTTACTTGATATAATAATATCTTGACCTGTAGTAGAAATGTGACTGAAAAATCTTTGTCACTATCATTCCTCAGTTTCTGCTGTAGTCATTAAAGAAGTAGATGACAAAATTCTTATGTATGTCTGGGGTTAGAGTTGGAGTGTTAGTAAGGCAGGAGTAGGACAAGGAGAGTAGAGGGAGTTAAATTTAATTAAAGCACAGTATAACCCAATTGTTCACTGCAAAAATAAAGCATATTTTTCATCAGAATCCAATAAGTGAGAAATGTCAGATCATTCCCAGGTTATAAACCAAAGAAAGAATTCAGAGTTCCTGGTGCAAAAGGAAGACTACTTTTCTCTTCTTTCTGTAAACAGTATATATATACTTTGCTTTGTAGAAAAATTCAAAAAAATTAATATTAATTTAAGAAAAATTTCTGGAAAGATGCTTCAGAATGTTTTAACTAAACTCTTTTCCAAAACAGTTAGTGCCAGCTTTGTAGTTATTTTCTCTGGAGATCAGACTGAAGGGAAAGAACAGTTAGTGGGACCGCACCGCTCTAAACATTATTTCCCTGATTCCCAGAGTGATCTGAAAAGATTGCTTATGCTTAGTACATATCCAACAATGTTTATGTGGATGTTTATGTGGAGTTTACTTTCAAAGAGAAAAAGTACTTCTTTCAGGAATACCTCTTTGTGAAGTCAAATAATTAAGGAACTAAGGATGGTGAACTATTACGCTAAAATTTGACCATGCCTAGTTTATTAGGACGTTTTATTTTGAAATACACACAGTAGTTTATGATTATAAAAAATACTTATATTTCTTTGATGAAGAACAAAGCCTCAATTTATGTTGATATTATTTATCAATTTTATGATGATACTATAACTGGGGAAGCAGTCTCAGAATTACAACACTAGAGATAGATGTATGTGCATTTTCTTATCAAGCCAAGGTGGTATTCTTGAGTTAATTAATGAAAGCAAAATTAAGAACGCAAATTTAGAATACTTAGTGTCATCATAATTAAAGATTGGCCAGAGAAAATAATGTAAGTTGAATGAATGATGTGTGAATGACTACAAAGAAATTTCAGCCCTATCTCAAGCCACTGACATATATTAAATATATATGAAAAAATATAGCAGAAAAAAAAAAAAAAAGAGAGAGACAGAGAAAGAACGAAAAAGAAAAAAATATATGAAAAAAGATGGTAAAGAATGCACTTGTTGCTACTATACCATTATCCAGGTCAAAAAGTTAGTGCAATACTTATGCATGAAAACTTTCACATTTCCTTCAAGAAAAATAGTCCTTCTCCAAGTGAAAATGAAAGTATAGTTTTCTTGTTCTATTTTCATTAATTTGAGATTATACAGTTGCTACTTGGAAAACTCTTGTCTTTTCAAACAGAACAATTCCTTCATAGTTCACATGACTGATAGGGATTTAATGGACCTGGGCTATAGCAAAAGAGGGATGGCCAGCAGGGTAAGGGAGGTGATGGTTCCCCACTATACTCCTCTTGTAGGGCACATCTGGAGTACTGTATCCCCAGTACAACAAAGATATGGAGATATAGAGCTGTTGGAGTGGGTCCAGAGAAGGGCCACAAAGATGATCCAAGGGCTGGAGCACCTCTCTTATTGATAAAGGTTGAGGGAACCGGGTTTGTTTAGCCTATAGAAGAGAAGGCTTCATGGAGACATCAGTGTGGCTTTCCACTACTTAAAGGAAGCTTACAGACAGGAGGGTTTATACAGTCTGATAGTGATTGGACAAGGAGGAATTGTTTTAAACTAAAAAAGAGGAAATTTAAGTTAAATATTAGGAAGAAATTCTTTACTTCGTGTGTGATGAGGCACTGGAACATGTTGCCTAGAAAAGCTGTGGATACCCCATTCCTGGAGGCATGGAAGGCCAGACTGGATAGGGCTCTGGGTAGCCTGATCAAGTGGTTGGCAAACCTGCCTGTGGCGGAGAAGTTGGAACTTGATGATTTTTAATGTTCCTTCAACTTAGGCCATTCTGATGCTATTCTTATTAAAAGAGACCAGCATGTGTTCTTAAACTTATATAAGTAAATACTTTCATTTTCTTCTTCCCATTCTCATTTTAGAAATGCATAAGGACAAAGGAAGTAAACCGAAATAGCTGCATTTGGGAGATATTATACATTATAGAATGTTGGCCACTACCGGTGGTCAGTTTTCCTTTTGGGCTCAAATTTCTTTCATTCTAAGACAAAATTCTTCTGCATATCAGTCATGTATAACAAATGTCATAGTAGATGGAACTGTTAAAGTAGATACTTCTAGCCAGTCAAATGTCAGCATAGTTGACTACTGTTTACTCTGTAGTAAACACGAACAATCATCTAGATATAATAAACCCCATAGCAAGATTGTTAATGTTTACTAACATGAATTATCCTGTGACATAAGTGAGAATGTCGAGCCAAATATGGGTAACAGTCTATCCGTGTGTTTTAGGTATGGGCCATTCATTTTTAATAATGTGGAAATAAGGAAACAAAACCTTTGCAGTTCATGGATATGTTTGCTTATTTCTCTAAGCCTGTAAATAGCATGTTTCCTCAGTTTCTAGTTAAACACATCCTCTTCATAGTTATTAGGATTAGGATCTTTGCAGTTTTTCTCTCAGCTGAAACCAGGACAAGGGGAGGGTACACTGAAGTGACAACTCCACCTTGCATGCCTGCCACACATACTCAGTTAAATCAGTGCCCCATGTAGTACATGTTACACACACTTGTGTTACTTGCCGAGTAAAACACAGAGATTACCTGCAGTGATATTTCAACCCATCTGACATCATCTCAAAAGAAAACAGAACCCCTCAAAAAAAATGTTGTGAGTGAAGGAAGAGCATTCAATGAAAAATGAATAACATGGCACTATGCTTAATTTTTAAGGAAATTTTGTCAGTTTTCATAGAAAAAAATGTGTGTGCCTGTGCTCAGCATGTGATTAGAAGGGGTGGACCAGGGGTGGGTGGAGTCACCCTGGACTCGTATAAGGATCAGCCGCTGAAGGGAGAGCATCACTTCGAATTAGGCTGCTTCCTGTGATGGAATGCTGGATACACAGAGAGCCCCTTCACCAATTGGCTGAGTTCAGCTCTTCTTTTTGTATATGACTGTTGGCTTACCTGTGAATGTTTTGCCTGGTATCATCAAGAACCTGTCAGAAGAAATTTTATTTCCTCATAAGCAGAACAGAATCCTAAATGAAAAATTTCAGTTGACATAAGTACATTACCAGTAAATATTCAAATGTAGTGTTTAGAGTTGCCATCATATAGAAAACAAATTTTTCATATGTCTCTTTACCAGAGTTTTATATGAGCTGTATCATCAGTAAAGAATATCCCTTCTGTCACAGTCACACCTTATTCATTCCATTGCTTTTTCAAAGTACGTAGGATTGAAAGCAGCTATTTTCAAGGATGAAATGCAGGGAGAGTAAAATTTCTTCAATGAAGAAATATAAGAATATCACACTAGTTTTGCTTTTGTTACTCAATTTTTCATTGTTTTAATTAGAAAAAAAAAGTAACAAAACTTTATTGTTTATATACATGAACTATATTGTTTTTTACATGACAATTCCTCTTCATTCAATTCACCCTAGTCAAGACACAACTTACTTTTAACAAATTAAAAAAAAAAAACTGCAAAAAGTGTGATTTAAATATAAATATGGTTGTTTGTTGTTGTTGTTGTTGTTGTTTTCAGAAAAAGTGGTTGTCTCAATGAAAAAAATAGGAAATCCCACACCTAGATTATGCAGGATTCTAAGACTCAATCAGGCAAAAAGAATTGCAACAAACAAATAGAGTGAGCAGTTTTACTCCAGTAATAGCACCTTTTAGGTTTGAAGAAATTTCTAAGCAGATAGACAAGAACAAGTCTTGTGAATGTTACAAGTGGATTTAAACAAACAAACAAACAAACAAACAAACTGGATGACAGCTTTCCTTTCTGAATTTAATGATTAAAAGAGTTCTCATTGATTTAGGGAAGGGGGACTGGGGGGCGGGGGGGGGAGAGGGCAGAGGATGACAGGTCTTTTATCCTGCTGAAAATAATAGAAAGCTTGAGTTTCCTCTATTATTATAGTAGAGAGGTAATTTGACCATGGACTCCATATTTAATTTATCATGATAACATCACTCTGTGAAGTACACATATTTTTAATTTGCAAATGCAGTTATGCTTTGTAATAAGGAGAAACTGAAATGATTTTTTTGACAGTGGTACTGTCAGAAACTGGAATGAGACTCTTGGGAACCATCTTTTATATACCCTATATGAAGGAAAGGTGAAGGAAATGAATCTTGTTTAGAATTTGATTTGGTTGTTGTCATCTTGAAAGTGTATCTAACCTGGAATACTTCAACAAGAAAAAAATCACTCCCACCATCAGCTTGGCAACATAATAAAACAAAGGTAGCCCAATATCAATATTTAATGTACAACTTCTACATAATATTTATCTCTCAGTAATTTTAATGGAAATTAGAAACTGCAGAAACAACAGGTTTAGGGCCTTTTGGTCTCTAGGTTTTACTTTCTTGCTAGTACACATACACTGGAGAGTACTTGTATTTATATTTTTTAGGTAGATAACATGTTTTCAGAAAATAGCAACTCATTTTAAACAAGAAATTTTTCACTCCTCAGTAGTCTGATAGCGTATTTGTCATTTCATAGCTCTTTTTCTTCATGTTGATCATAGTGGTCCAAAATGTCTGTCATCAGGGGAAGGAAATACATATTTGGGGATTTGAGTCCTTCTGTTTGAAGTTAAATTTCTTGGCAAAGCAACTGGAAGAAGGTTGTTTGTTTGTTTGTTTTTAAGAAAACAACAGTCATAAGAAGATGGCATATATTCTAAGAAAATTAATTTATTTTTGATGTTTAAAAGTGTCTTGAATTTGCAAAGGAATTCACTACTCTAACAGTATTCATCATGATGCAAAATAATAGATTTATACTACTCAAATGATCCCATAATTCTTTTTTATCCTTTCCAGTATGTGTCTGCTGTGAGGAGCAACTTTTTTACTTTTTGGTCGGGGAGTGTATCAACAGAAATTCACAGCCTACAAATCAGAAATGTAAAGAGACAGCAAAATTTACAGTGGTAACCAGCTGGCCCAGGATTTTAAAGTTTAGGAGCTATGAAGTTCCAGCCTTCATAGTTTAGCTTCAGATTTTTGATAGCTTTTAAAGAATGCTTTAACATCATAATAGTCTCATTCACAACAAAGTAATAGGAAACAAAATGACATGATATAGAAATTTCAGATTATCTTGTTTTGATCATAAACAATATCAAGGAAGGCCAGTCAGGAGTAATATATGCCATCAGGAATAGTAAATTCAGTCAGCTAGAGTGAGATTGAAGGAAAAACAGCATATTTTTCTTTAAGGAGAAGTACTAACCTCTCTTCTGAAAGCGTGACTGCTCACTTAAAGCTTATTTTAATCCTTCTACCCATTATCATGGATTCCTAATTTTTCTTGTCTCATCAAATAAAATTAAGGGAATTTTATCTCATAGGAACAACAACAGACAATATGTAAATAAGATTAAACAGCTTCATTTAAGGAATAAATAAAGTGAAAGTTTTTCTTCATTTTTTTTTTTTCTCACTGCTCATGTTATATAGAGATACACATAAATTTTTACATAAATTACATGTGTCTATGCTGATGTTTGATTAAGCTTAAATTAAGGAACAACTGGCCAGTCCACTATACCACAGGCTGTAAAAAGCTTATGTAACATGTATTTGTAAAAGCTATTTCCAGCCTCTAAAAGGACAACAAGTGATTGCGAGGTTAGATTTATAATTCAGAAATTCCTCCTACAATAAGATGTCTTGTGTGGCCTTCCCTCGAGTACTGTGAGTGATTTTGGATGCTACAATATAAGAATGACATAAAACTGTTAGAGTGTTTGAAGAAGAGAGCAAAGATGTTGAAGGAAAAGACTTATGTGGAATGACTGAGATCGGTTTGTTCATCTTAGACAAGAAAAAACAGTCTACATCTTCCAAATGAGGAGGAATAAATGGGGAGGTGCTGATCTCTTCTCTCTGGTGACAGCAATAGGACCCAAGAGAATGGCATGATGTTACACCAGAGGAGGTTGAGACTGAATAGTGGACATGATTGTTCTCTAAAATGGTAGTCAGAAGCTGTAACAGGCTCCCCAGGGAGATGTTTATGGCAATGTTAACTTGACATCAACTGCCAAGAAGGGTAAAAAGGATGACCCTGAGAACTATCAACCTTTCAGTCTCATCTCTGTGCCAGGAAAGATCATGGAACAGATCCTCCTAGAATCTATGCTAAGGTATGTGGAAGACAGGGAGATGATATGGGAAAATCAGCTTGGCTTCACCAAGGGCGAATCCTGCGTGACCAACATAGTGGCCTTCTATGATGATTTAATTACATCAATAGACAAGGGAAGAGACACTAATGTCATCTATCTGGACATCGGTAAGATATTTGAAACAGTACCCCACAATATCCTTCTCTCCAAACTGGAAAGATGTGGATTTGGTGGAAGAATGGTTCAGTGGATGAAGAATTGGCTATAGGTTTGAGTCCAGACAGCGATAGTCAATGCCTCCATGTCTGGATGGAAATTGGTGACCAGTGGTGTCCTTCAGGGGTCAGGACTGAGACTGATACACTTTAATATCTTCATCCATTGCACAGACAGTGGGTTTGAGAGCACCCTCAGAAAGATTGCAGATCACATCAAGCAATGGAGTTCAGTCAACACAACAGAGAGATGAGATGCCATTCAGAGGGACCTAGACAGGTTTGAGCAGTGGGCCCAGGAGAAGTGATACAGCTTCACCAAGGGCAAATCTTGCTTGACCAACATAGTGGCCTTTTATTATGGTGTAACTGAGTCAATGGATAAGGGAAGAGCTGTGGAGGTCTTCTATCCGGACTTCAGAAAGGCCTTTGACACAGTACCCCACAACATCCTTCTCTCCAAATTGGAAAGGAATGGATTTGATGGGTGGACTCTTCAATGGATGCCTGTGGCCTTCTATGTTGGAGTGGCATTATTGGTGGACAAAAGGAATTTGACTGACATAATCTACCTGGACTTGTGCAAGGCCTTTGGCATGGTCCCCCAGCACATCCTTATCTCCAAATTGGTGAGAGATGGATTTGAGAGGTGGAGTATTCAGTGGATAAGGAATTGGTTGGAAGGCTGTGGAAAGAGGGTTGTGCTGAATGGCACTATGTCCAGGTGGAAGCTGGTGATGAGCAGTGTCTGCCAGGGGTCTGTCTTGGGACTGGTGCTCTTCTACATCTTCATCCAATGATGAGCTTGAGTGCACCTTCAGCAAGTTTGTCAGTGATACCAAGCTGAGTGTTGCTGTTGACACGTTAGAAGGAAGGGACGCCATTCAAAGAGACCTCATCAAACTCTAAGGATGGGCCTGTCTGAACTTAATGAGGCTCAACATAGCAAAGTGCAAGGTTTTGCACCTGGGTTGGTATAATCCCAGATATGTATACAGACTAGGAGAAGAACTTCTTAGGAGTAGCCCAGTGGAGAAGGAGCTGGGGGTCCTGATGGGTGAAGAACTGAACATGAGCCAGCAGTGTACTCTTGCAGCTCAGAAGGCTCATGGTAACCTGGGCTCCACCAGAAGAGGGACAGCCAGATGGGGCAGGGAGGTGACCGTCCCTTTCAATTCTGCCCTTGTGAAGGCCCCACTGGAGTCCTGCATCCAGGTCTGGGGCCCCCAATACAGGGAAGACATGGAGCTGTTGGAGAGGGTCCTGGTGAGGACCACAAAGATGATCAGAGGGCTGGAGCACCTCTCCTGTGGAGACAGGCTGAAGAAACTGGTCTTGTTCGAACTGGAACAGAGAAGGCTGTGGGGAGACATCATTGCAGCCTTCCAGTATTTAAAAAGAGCTTGTAAACATGAGGGATATCAAGTTTTTACATGGGTAGGTAGTGATAGGAGAAGGGGGAATGATTTTGAAATAAAAGTGAGGAGATTTAGATTAGATGTCAGGGGGGGAAGTTTTTACTGAGGGAGTGGTGGAACAGGTTGCCCAGAGAGACTGTGGATGCTCTGTCCCTGGAGGTGTTCAAGACCAGGTTGGATGGAGCGAGAGTCATGGTCAGTGGTTCAATGTCTGGACATAGATCAGGGATGAGTAGTGTCCCCGGGGGATCAGTGCTAGGACTGATACTCTTTAATGTCTTCATTAATGACATTGAGAGTGGGATCAAGCACACTTTCAGCAGGTTTGCGGATGACACCAAGCTGCAGGGTGCAGCTGATACACCAGAAGGATGGGATGCCATCCAGAGGGAACTAGACAGGTTTTAGCAGTGGGCCCAGGAGAACCTCATGAGATTCAGCAACTCCAAATGCAAGATCTTGCACCTGAGTCAAGGTAACATCCACAATCAATACAAACTGGGGGATTAAATGATTGAGCACAGCCCTGCCAGAAAGGACTTGGGAGAACTGGTGGATGGGAAGCTGGACATAAGCCAGCAGTGTGGCCTCACAGCCCAGAAAGCCAACCATTCAGGGCTTCATCAAAAGAAACGTGGCCAGCAGGTGGAGGGGTGATCCTGCCCCTTTATTCTGCTCTGGTGAGGTCTCACCTGGAGTACTGTCTCCAGATGTGAAGTCCTCAGTATATGACAGACATAGACCTGTTGGAGTGCATCCAGAGGAGAGCCACAAAAATGATCCAAGGGATGGAACACTTCTCCTATGAGGACAGGCTGAAAGATCTGGGGCTGTCCAGCCTGGAGAAGAGAAGGCATCAAGGTGACCTGAGAAAGGCCTTGTTATATGTAAAGGGGAGCTACAGGAAAGAAGGGGGACAGGCTCTTTATCAAAGTCTGTGATGACAGAACAAGGGGAAATGGTTTCAGGATTAAAGAGGATAGATTTGGGTTAGGTATAAGGAAAAAGCCTTTTACAGTGAGGGCGGTGAGGTACTGGATCAGGTTGCCCAGAGATGTGGTAGATGCACCATCTCTGGACACTTTGAAGGTGAGGCTGGATGGGCAATGTAATTGATCTGTCCACGTCCCTGTTCATCGCATTGGTCTAGATGACATTTGAATGTCCCTTCCAACTCTGAGAATCCTATGAATCTATTCTGGTGTTTTACGATTTTACTCTAAATTTAAAGAGCATTTAAGATAATGTTTGTATTTTTCATTTTTTGTTAGTCCCATGTGGAGCAAGGACCTGAACTCAATGTTTTCTTTGGTTCCCTTTCAACTTGAAATATACTGCAATTCCATGAATCTATGCACAAATATGGGCATGCTCAAACATGCTTAAAAATACTTAAAGAAAAAAATTCTGAAGTGGTCTTCAAGAACTGACATTACTTGCTTTGAGTATGTCACTGAATTAGGAAACTTCCAGAAGTCCCTTCCCTTCTGTGTGTGTCATTTTTCTGATTCTGTGATTAGCAAAACTTTTAAAGATTGAAACTCTGATATTTGTATTTTCACAAAAAGCAACTTTCACATATTTCTCACATCTTGAACGATACATTTTCAGTCCTCTGTTCTTCAAAATCTGAACTTTCTGTTCTCATATTCTGCATTTTTTTCACATATATAAACATCTATATTTTTTCTGATGCTTTCCTAAAGATTGTGCTCTTTTCAGCTTCCTAGCAGATCAGTTTTCAATTATGTGAAATGCTCCCTATACTGCAAGTAAGCTGCAGTTTAAATATGCAACTCTATTAAGTTCATTTTCAGAGGTTCACAGGATGATTCAGACTGGCTGAGACTTGGTGACATCTTGGAGCAGGCTTAGTCAGGGCTCAGATCAGGCTGCTCAGAACTTCTCACAGCCAGAAGGTGAAACTCCACAAACTGAAAGCTGCCCACATTACCTGGGTCCCAGATTCATGGTCAGGCTGTCCCAGCGGCAAAAAGACTTCAACTCATCTCCAGCCTGTCTCTCTCACACCTCAGCTCATGCTGCTGCCTCTTACACTCTCAGTGCACGCCACATGCAGAACCTGGCTGCATCTCTCTGTCCCCTCCCACTAGTGTCAGGACTGCAGTTACATGCTTCTAAAGCTGTCTCTTTTTCCAGCTGAACCAGCTGCAGCAGCGCAGCCTCTCATCCAGTCCCTGCTGAGTGGATCCTGCTAATTTCATTCCAGTTTATCTATATATTTCTTGTATTGGAGATGTGCAACTAGGCAGTGTGCCTACACATGGTGTCTTTTGATGCATACCTCCTCACATGGGCAGCTGGCCTTTATGGATACTGGCCCTTGCTCAGCTCACTACCCAGCAAAGCTGCAAGGCTCTGCTTTCTGAAGGTTTCAGCTGAATTTCACAGGGTCCCAGCTGGCCCTTTCTTTCTGCCTGTCCATGTCTCCCAGAAGGCAGACTGTATTCACTCGTCCTCCCTTGGTGTCATCAGCAAACTCAGTGTGCATGCCTTCCATCCTCTCTTCCAGGCCATAAACAGAAATATTGACAGGACAAGTCCCAGGATAGGTCTTGCTGTACCCAAGTTGTTATCAGCCTCCAGGCAGAGTACAGCCTATCAACCACGACCAACCAATTAAAGAATCATAAAATTTTCTGAGATGGAATGGACTAATAAGGAACTGACTTCAACTCTTGGCTCCACATACAACCATCCAAAAATCAAACTGCCCGGGCAGTCCTGTGTGGAGCCAGGAGTTGGACTCAGTCATCCTTATGAGGCCCTTGCAACTCAGGATATTCTGATTCTATGCTTCATATCTGAGAGTATTGTCCAAAAACTTCTTGAACTGCAGCAAGCTTGCTGCCACAACCACTTCAAGTACAGTACACCTGCACATAGTCCAAATAGCACTGTTCCTTTGCTAATCTATTCTCTTTCAGTATGGGGAGAAGCACAACAAAAGCTGAAATCTGGAAGAGGTGTCATTACTAGAAGCAATAACATTAAAAGAAAGAACTACTTGACTCTTACTATTTTCAGTAAAGTAGTTGTGAAGAATATAACTTTTTAGTATGTACCTTTCAGATACATGCTGCTGATATTCTGAAAACTGGAAGAAAAAAAAGATGATCTTTCTGCCTACAAAATATAAATATTTTTGAGATAATTAATTTGAGATAATTTGAGATAGTTATTGAGATAAATCAAAAGTGCATTTTCTGCTTCTTAAAAATGACTTCCCCTGCCAGTAAACACTTCTTATACATCATATTTAAAATCTCTTGTGTAATTATTTCTGTAAACAAACATTTCAAAAAGACTAAGAGGAATGCTGTATGTGATAATGGTTACATTTTAATAACTTTTAAAAATTTTCTTTGTAGAGATAAGCAATGCAAAAAGACTGGGGAGCTTAAAAAATTAATAATAGGATGCAGATATTTTTGTTATTTGGTCAGTTGTACAAATCTACTTTAGGTCAAACATAACTGAAAATTAGCACCTGATGACAGTCATGATGTGAAATGCATTAGTTGCCAGTCAAGTTGGTGAGAAAGCTTCAGGATTATAAAAAATGTCATTGTACTTTGTAAAATGACAATTGGTCAGCATTCTTTTTGCTATTTGTGTTATCAAAGTCTAACTATCTTGAAATATTTTTCTGCAGGGCCTTAAACTGAAGCCGTCTAACAGATAATCTACTGTTGACTTGCTCAAATGTATCCTTCTATGCCTAAGAGATACCAACAGGCTTGTTTTCAGATATTTGAAAGTCTTTTCATCAGTGAAGAGCATTCTGGGGGCAGAGATGCTCATCTTATTCTGCTCCGTGTGTCACTGAGCACAATGAATTCCTATTCCATGCTTAAATCCTAGAAGGTGTGAGATTACACTTACTTACTATAATAATATTTATTATTATTATTATTATTTTGGGGAAGTAATATAAGATACTATGGTTTTATAAAGCCATCAAAGCCAATAGTCTAGTATAGTTTCCAAGAAGATAAATAATTATTGAGGATGTTTAGGGAAGTGATGAAGACTCTCACCAAATTTCATTAATTAGTAAGCCTGATTAACACAAGTGGACATCAAAGCACAAAAAAAAAAAAAAACAAATATTGTCAAAATAACAAGTCTGATTCTTATCCTATTTATTCTTAATAATTCAGAAGAAATACTGTAGAAGTTGCTAGAGCTTTGTGTGGAAATGAAAGAATATTTATAGTTCAGTTAAGACTCATCATTGGTCATTGGAAATGTGAAAAATACAGAATTTTATAGCTAGATACTTGTTAAAAATGGGTAGGTAAGGTAAAAGTGCATCATACACTGTAGCTTTTTGAGAATTTAAGTGCAAAGTAAAGCATGTCCTAGAAGTGAGGTAATTTTTTATACAGCAGACGCTATTGACAGCTTAGAGTAGCTTGTCATGACGTGATGGAAATACTATGTGTATTGCCAAGAGTTTTCTGGATACTACTGATTTCTACTTATATTTTTCCTATTTTTTTTTTCAACATACAGTTTTTTGTTGTTGTTGTTGTTGTTGTTTTCTTGAGGGCACCATTAAAATGAGACTTCAAAAACCTTTTAGACACGTGTCTCAAAACTCTGATGTTATTCACTGCTTATAGCAGCTATGCTATAAGCAAAATATCATATGACAGTCCAGTGGGAAAAGAGAGTAAGAGTTGGGGTAGATCTTAATAATTTTGAATTATTGCTGTTATGTCTGCTGTATTCAAGTATAATTTCACCTGTTTATCTCTCATTAAACCCACCATTCAAAGCTACTGTCTGCCAAGATAAATGGGTTCATTTTCTGCTTTTCATATTTTGTCACCAGAAGATATATATATATACCACAAAATGAAATAGTAATTTCTGAGTATGACTTTGTATGTAGAATACCAAAGTCTGCAAGTATCTCTACAAGCCTAGGTAAGATCAGTTTATAGTAAGACTAAAGAAGTAGAAAAATTATCCCCAGTTATTATTCTTATTATTTTCAGTCAAGAGAACTTGATTTATCAAGAGATATATTATTATTATACATATTATTATGTAATAAATTTTACAGATGGTGACTTCTACTTCATTGGGAGAGGAGAGGAGAGGAGAGGAGAGGAGAGGAGAGGAGAGGAGAGGAGAGGAGAGGAGAGGAGAGGAGAGGAGAGGAGAGGAGAGGAGAGGAGAGGAGAGGAGAGGAGAGGAGAGGAGAGGAGAGGAGAGGAGAGGAGAGGAGAGGAGAGGAGAGGAGAGGAGAGGAGAGGAGAGGAGAGGAGAGGAGAGGAGGAGAAAAACTACTTACACTGATTCACCTCCTTCAGGCTTCAAAAACTAAGAATGTAAGACAACAATTAATGTGTGATTTATAATGTTTTAACTACCTTCACAGCCAAGACATGTATAGCCTTGTAGACCTTCCAGTCTTTCAGCAATAAAGCATAATATCATTTCAGCCAATTGGATCCTTTCTTCTTATTTTCTAATATGCATGTAGGCAGTCATAACCAAGGAAGAGTTCATTGTGAGCCGCCCTATTAAGAAGGACTTGGGAGTTCTGGTGGATGAAATGCTTGCAGCCCAGAAGACCAACTGTGTTCTAAGCTGCATCAAAAGAGGAGTGGCCAGCAGTGCAAGGGTTGTGCTTGTCCCTTCCTGTCCTTGTGAGACACCATCTGCATCCAGGTCTGGGGTACCCAGCACAAGAAAGATGCAGAGCTGTTGGAGCACATCTAGAGGAGTTCCAAAAAGATGATCAAGGGCCTGAAGCACCTGTCTTATGGATAAATGCTGGGGAAGCTGGACTTGCTGAGCCTACAGAGGAGAAGGCTCTGGGAACACCTCATTGCACTCTTTCAGTATTTGAAAGGAGCTTATAAACAAAAGGAGACTGACTGAACACAACCTAATAGTGGCACAGCAAGGAGGAATTATTTGAAACTACAAGAGGGGTGATTTATATGAGGTTTTAGGAGGAAAGATTTTTACTTGGATTGATGAGGCACTGGAACACGTTGCCTAGAGAAGTTATGGATGTTTCATCCCTGGAGTTTGGAATGTGCCCCAGGAAACCTGAGGTCATGGTTGGCAACCCTGCCCAGACCAGGGTTGCCATCTAATTCCATTAGATGATGCACCCTGTTTTCTCTTTCTTAGCAGAGACAGACAGAAGGAAAGGTGAGAAAGCATTAGGGAAGGGAAGGCTAGTCAGTGTGGTAGTTCTGTGTTGCCTGAGAACCTTTTGCATTTGTCCACGAATTGCACAGCTGTTATGCATAGGATTTTTGATTTTGAAGAAATTTTAAAAACAAATAGCCACCTCTTCTTTTAATTTGACTAGACTTGGCTATTACATTGATCTGCATCCTTCCTTTTTTAGTTAAGACAGGGACATGAAACTAAGACAGTTTGAGACTGGTAAAAGACAAGGTGCTGAAGGAGGCGTAGGTGGAGTACTGAATATCCAATGTTTTCAGTACAGTCTCAGTAAAGACCACAATGTTCATATCCTTACATACTCATGCTTGAAAATAGAATGTTCAGGATGGACAGCAGTCCTTTCTGTTTAAAAGTGTGTAAGAGATCAGAGCTAGAGATTACTTAGAATCCAGGCAGAAATTCTTAGTTTGCAGCACATATCTGCACAGTGGTAGTTACAAAATTCATTCATCTGTTTTGTCCCTTAAGGATGCTTTTCTGGCAAGATATTTGGTAACAGCTTGGTATAATTCACACTTCATTAGCAATAACAGTCACGTGTTCTCTTCATCTTTTTATTCTCTCTCCTTAGATCTGTCCCACTTCCATTGAAATTATGAAAAATAGAGGGAGAGAACATATGTCACTATGGGTAAATTTGTATCTCAAATTATAAAAGCTTAAGTTTTCTCTTTCATTAGAATTTCCATAATCAAGTTTCTCCCACAGAAAATTGTCTGTACATCAACTATTTGTACTAAACATTCTTTAATTTAATTAGCTCAAACAAACATCATCTCTGGATATAGCGAATGAACTAATGGTAACTTGATTTGATCATAATAGGATTATTCTGAAGAATCACACAGAGTACATTAACGAAACAGCAATGTAGTAACTGTTCACCTTCTCAGTTGAAAATTAGAAATGTATGAACTCAGTAAGCATGACATAGAGGTGAGGCATTTCAGAAGAAACTTAAAACCCACAAATTTTAAAAAAAGTCTCCCAACACACGATCTTTTGATGAAAATGTACTGAAGTTCTTGTAAGTCACTTCCTATTTAAAATGAGTTTGAATACAGGAACTTTGTAAGTATCTATTATAACAGTTAGAGCAACATAAACAAAATGTTATTTGAGTCCATCATTTTTTTTTTTTCTTTATTTCTGGCATAATCTCTTAAAAGATGAATTATTCATGACATCCAATATAAAGTTGACTACTGGTAGAGATATGGATAAAAATCTTTTACCTTCCAGTCAACAACCGCTAGTATTTTTAGTCTTAATTTGATAAAAAGAAAAATAAAATACGTTTTTAGTATTTTTCCCCCTATTGTTGATTCCTAAGTGGAATGCAGTCCTCACTGTGTAAGTTTATATATTCAATACAGGAAATCACTGAGAACACTATTCAGTACAAAATACAAGTACATAATAAAGTAATTCACAAGACTTTTAGGGAATTAAAGATAGAAACCTGATCCAACATACAAAAATGTTGCTTGCAGTCTTGGTGATTTGTATGAATTTTGTACTTTTGTTTCTAAAAATTAAAAATAGGAATGACATTGAGAAGCTAACAAGGTACCACATGGTTTTGGACCTCAGAGCTATGAGGTGTATTTTGTAATATAAGATTTAAAGTGTATATATCTTCACCATAAGTATTTAAAAAGCAGGAAAATGCTGGAAAATAGTTTGAAACAAGGATTTGATTCATAGTTAAAATGAAATACTAGAAATGTAAGGATGGTAATATATTTTTCTGAAAGAATCAAAGGAGAAAATTTATGGACATCTGCTTCATTTGTCCATGCATCATACAATGACTTTATTGCCATAAATGATATAGCAAATTCCACATGCAAGATATATTATTTACAGTACAAAGACTCTTGCATATATATTCCTTATTCACTAGAAATAACGATAATGTTTAATCTTTGTAGTATCATTGTTTTTTCATCTTCTCAAAAGAAAAAAAAAAAAAAAAGTTTCTTTACTTTCTTCCACACAGCAATCATGTTACATATAAAAATGTACTGGCTTTGTACCCCTTTCTTCTCAATCTCAATCTGAACAAAACTCACTAACACACCCTACACCATGAGCATCCAAAATTTTGGTTTGCCATGGTCACATGGAATGAAGAGGATATGTCTTGGGCTGCATATAAAATATATAATACAGTTAATGTAGATAAGGAATGAAAGCATCAAACTACTGGAATATTTGAACTTGTTTCTACGAAACTAAAGCAGTCCACTTCAGTGGAAGTGTTTGCAATTTACAGTGAGTTCTCAAGGTGTTCATCAGAAATTTTTGATGAACTTTATTCTTCCTGCGTTTCATCCTTGGAAAGTTGATCACAAATGTGCATACCACCAACAAGCAATACTGACATTAATAAGGTGTTACTATGAAACAAGGGATGTTCTTCTTTGGTAATATAGGCCTTACAGAAGTCTAGCAGAGAGACATGATCAGATTTTTCTTTGAATTGAATATCTGATTGCAAGTCTATACATTCCATTTGAAAATTTGCAGGTAATGTATTTATGCCAACTGAAAACGGAGTTGCAAATATACCAGAAAAAATGATGATTTTTTTTTTTTTTTTTCAGAAATCTTGAAACCTACTCTCAGATTCCTTTATCAAAACAGAAAGCAAGTATGCCTATTTTTCAATGTCACAAGACTGAGTTTAGCCAGTGTATAAAAATGCATATAATTATTTGCCATAACTTGAGCCAGAAGTGCAATGCATCCTCCTCTTGTCCTGGTTTTACTCCAGACAGTTACAATTGCACATCAGTGTTTGGTTGTTGCTAAGTGATGGGTGCACTCCTGGGGACAGGACAGGTTGTGTCCTGCCCTAGTGGGGCAGAGCTGACACCACAATAGCTCAGGGCAGAGGTAGCTGCAGGACAGGCTGTGCCTGGCCGAATGCGGCCCATGACACACAGGTAGGACATGCCTGCCCACACTTAAATTCAGGCCAATTTATCTGTGTCTAATTTCATTAACAACATGTGGCACAATAAGCATTCAGCTTAAACTGTTAGATTGTGGCCAATTTTGCAGTGTGAACTACCTCAGGTACTTCAACATGTTTTTCATCTGTGGATATTGAATTTATAGAAGCACAACTATATGTGAAAAATTTTCAATAAATATTAAGGAATCCAATCAGAAAATCAAAACTACATATTTGTTTATTTATTTATTTGGTGAATGTAAACTACATTAACCAAAAGATACAACACTTGTCTTCATTTGGCTCTTATTTTGTTTTTATTCTGAACATCATTGACCTCGATTTTAATTTCTGTGGTTTTTTTCTTTTTAATTTTATTTTTAGTTATATAAATAAATATAAAAAATTATATATAGATAGATTGTGAAGAAGCATTATTTCAACATAGCTATGCTTCCAATTGCCATTCTGAGTAGGATAAACTTCTTGGGGCTTGTTTTACAACAGCATTTTGAAAATAAACTCTTACAGCACAGGCAATCTAATAATTAGGATTTTATGTAAAAGAGATTGACAGTAATTTAATCTCTAATTTAAAATTACATTAAAGACAGTATAATTATTACATTTAATGGCTGTGGAAACTTTTCAGTAGAGGCCTGCAATTTTGTTGTATATGGTATGTTATCTCATCTAAGAGATGAAAATCTGTGTTTAAAAAGTAGTGAAAAAATTTCCTCCCATGGACTCTAAAAATATATTGGGGTATATCCTATGGAATTTGGAAAAAGGGTTAAATTTAATAAATAATATAATTAATTTAACCAATTTCTAGATGAAGCATGAGTGACATCCATCAGTGCAGAAAAGTCCGTCCTGACTAAAGAAATATATTAGAAATAGGGTCTCAAATTTGAAATACAAAATGTTGGAACCAAAAGACCCATATGTTAAAAGACACTTTTGTGAGTACAGAAACAATACTACACATTTTTCCTTTATTTGTTGCACAAAACTGAAAGGCTTTTACACCAAGAATATCTGAAATGCTTCTATAGTAACACATGTAACATGAGTAATGGGACAAATGGGACAAATGGGAAGCTTTGTCCCTCTTCTAGAATTACGATTACATTGAGCCCCTCACTACAAGAAAGACATTGAAGCCCTGAAGCTTGTCTAGACAGGGGCAAACAAGCTTGTGAGGGGTCTGGAGCACAAGTCTTATGAGGAGTGGCTGAGGGAGCTAGAATTGTTTAGTCCAGAGAAGGAGAGGCTCAGCAGATGTCTTATCACTCCCTACAGCTGCCTGAGAGGAGATTGAGGCATTATAAGGGATGACCTCTTCTCCCATGTAACTAGCAATAGGACAAAAGGGAATGACCTCAAGTTGCACCAGACAAGGTTCAAGTTGGATATTAGGAAATATTTCTTCTCCAAATGACTGGCCAAGTGCTGGAATAAGCTGCCCAGTGAGTTGCTTCAGTCACCATCCCTGGAAGTGTTCAAGAAATGTTTAGATGTGGTACTAAAGGACATAGTTTAGGGTGCAAATACTCATGGTCGGTGGACAGTTGGACTATGTGATTTTGGAGGTCTTTTTCAGTCTTGGTGACTCTATGATTCCATGATTTTATTAGGACATTTAATAGAAAGACCCCTATGACTAGAGTGGTGGAATGGAAAACTATTGGCCTTCAGAAGAGACAAACTGAAGGACAGGAGAAGCGGAGATGTTCTGCTGTATGTGAGGGAGAGATTAGACTGTATAGCCCTTGCTGTTAGGGACACTGCAATAGAGAGACCCTAGAATTGAGCACGTGGAAAACAAAGCAGGTGTTGTATCTACTGTCTACTTAACACAATTTCATGGAAGATCTATCTATTCTATAGGCATTTTGAGGTAAACCATGGATCAGTTACCCTTATCATACTGTAATGACAAGCAAGTCTTGGAAACTCCTGAAGCATACTGAAGACTATTTCCTGTCAAATGCAGTAAGCCAATGAGAAAAGGTTCTCTCCTAGATCTGTTTTTTGAGATCAAGGAATGCCTAATAAGAAAGCTGGCAGTAAGTGGCTACTTTGGCCACAGTTCAAAATTTTTATTGTAATGAGAAAAAATGTCTGCACTGGTTTTTAAGAGAGCAAACTTCAAGCTTTTCAATGAGCTAGTTATCAGAGTTTCCTAGGAATCTAGAGTGTTTAGTGAGAACTGGTCATTTTTTCAAGAACCAAAGCCCAGGAATAGTCAATCCCATTGTTCATACCATCAGATTATAGGAATTACTGGATCTTACAGTTGAAATCCACTCAATAATTTACAAAGTTCCTGAAACTGTGAAGAGATCTCTGATAACCAGAAGTTTTGCAGTGTTATATCTATCTACAAAATAGCATGAGATAAGATCAAAGAAACTGTAGATTTATTTGTTTAACCTCACTGATTGGAAAAGTTATAAAGAAGATTGTCCCAGAGGGTTACCAAAAGGCATTTTAAAAACAAAGTTGTTATCAGTCATAATTAACATAGGTTAAACATTGGAATGTCCTGCCTTAGTAATTTGATTTCCTTCTATGATAAGGCCACCTGCTTGGTAGATGAAGGAAAAGAAGTGGATATAATCTTTCTGGTTTTGATTAAGGCCTCTTGTCTAGTCTATTTCTCTTTTATTCCATTCCTATTTCATTCCTACCCTATTCTTATTCTGTTCTATTTCTACTCTGTTCTAATAAGTATATCCTGAGAAAGGGCAATTTAATTTCATAAAGGTGTTATCACACACTTCAAATATAAGACACAGTTCAGGAGTAGTAAGAAGGTTGCATAGTCCCTCCACAAGTACTGGAGTGAAAGTAAAGGTAATAAGAAAACAATTCCAGTCAGGGGTAGCCAAGAGATAGATGAAGGTAAAACAAAATGTAAGCTAACCAAAGATTTTCCTTATTACATTTTCATTTTGTAGCAAAATTATCCTGGATTTTAGTAAACCTATTGAAAGTTTCTCCTGAGAAAGATATACTGAATGACATTTCTGTAGCAGCCATGCTTCCACCCACTTGAGTGGCAAATTGGCTACTTGGAAGCATTGATATATCTGATACTGGGATTTTTATCTTTATTAACAAATGGAATTTTGTTTCATATCCATATTAATATAAAAACAGGATTATTTCCCATCATCAATGCAATAAAAACTTTCTTGATCAAGTTATAAACCAAGTTATAATATTTTATTGCCAACAGTAGAGATTTTGACAATGGGGCAAAAGAAAACTAGATGAAAAATCTTAATATTCAGATTAAGTTACTCATCATCTTTCTCTGTGCTCTCTTTGAAAATCATCTCTTGATTCACATCTCAGCTTCTCCTACTCAAATTAGAAAGGAACAATGCAGTGTTTCTACCATCATTCTGTTGCTATGGGAATGATTGTGTAACTACAAATTAAGAAAGATAACATCAGAGAAACATCTTCTGCACACATTTGTTATACAGAACAGGAAATGAATTGAATATTATAAAATTTAAGAAATGATCAGATATTAGATGTATTGTTTGTTAAGGCTGAGTTCTTTTCCTAACAGTAATGAAAACAAAATTAAGTATCAGACATCCAAGAATTCACTTTACTTCTGAACTTGAAAGTTGTTGTGACTAATAATGTTACAGCATGAGGTATATCATTTTTGTGTAGAATACCTTTTCCTTTTGTGCACTCTAATGAATAATGAGAGAAGATTAAGAAATGAGAAAATATGGTAAGATATTTATATTACTTACCTATACTTAGTTGAAAATCAAACATTTAGTAAATATTACTGTGGAAGCAAACCTGACTTCTAAATAGCCTCCAAAATCCCTTAATTAATGATATTTTCTTGCATTGTTACTTACTCTAGAACTCCAGATATTTGACCGTGATTAATCATATCGACAGATACATGCATGCAGTACTTTTTTCCTTTTTACTAAGTTGGTATTGATTAATTCTGCTGTTTATTATTAAGTAAAATAATTGTATTTATCACATATGAAATTACTGCCCACTTTTTGGTATGATTTAGCTCCCAGTAAAGGATTTCTGTCAATCTGTCAAACTAAGTAAAATGGAGAGAGAACAATTAGCTCAAGTCCAAGAAAGCAGCCTAGGAAGAGCCTAAATGTTACTGATTTGAACAATAAAGGTAGCACTATAATGAGTGCCAAACAATATATATATATATATATATATATTTTTTAAGATCAGTTTAAACAAAATACCTTCAGCAGAAAGCATGAATGTTTCTACTTCAGATAATGTGGTTAAAATATAATGGAGAGCATGAGTTTTACTGGAGGCTTTAAGCTAGTCCATTTTACTGAGAAAGTACATCTTTTTGACCTGTTTTTATTTCACCAAAATCATTATATACTTCAGCATTGGTAAGGAAATATAAGATAATGAGAATACAGTGAACATGGCTTTCATCAGCTAAAAATCTTTAATTGTAATTGCAGCATGGAATAGTATAATTAGCTGTCTAAGCAACAGGATAGGCTTGAATCTTTCCTACTGCTTTGCAAAAATACCATTTAAATCCCAGAAACCCTTCTTTAGACTAGGCTACAAATGACTGAGGGTTTTTGTTTTTTTTTAACCTTTAAATGTCTACAGTAAAGGATGATCTTTATCTTATAGAATCTCCAGAAAATCTCTGTGAAGACCACAAAGAATTACACAGAAATACCTGGCTACTGAAATCTTCCTCAGTAACTTGTGAGTAAAATTAATTCGAATTAATAAAAGTGCAATAGAAAAGGAGCAAGGCGTTGAACAGGAAACAGCAAAGAGGAAGTGTTTGGAAAACACTCGGAGACTAATTAGTACCAACTATCACAAACTTCTTTACAAATAGAGTCCAAACAGAACAGACTAAAGGGGAGCTTCTGCTTTCACCAAAGAAACGGTAAAATATCACTGACCTAGTATAAGGAACAACTCTGTGGTGGACTCAGTAACATCTGTTCATAATTTATTGTATGAACTTTTTTCCTGGTTGTTGATTTTAAATTTTAATTCTACTGTGATGAACACTTAGGATCTTACAAACTAAGATTTACTCTGTATTTCCTGGTTTTCTATTACACTGAAGAATTAATCATTCCGGTGGGTCAATCCTGAGCCTTATCTTATAGATTTATATAAAATCTCTACTGCCCTCTTTCAGATGGCCTGTAGTGAACAAGAATAGAGAGAGTAAACAACAACTAAGATCCTTGCAACAGCATTGTTGTTGCTGCTGCATGGTGACCACTAGAAAAAAACCTCAAAAGAAAAATACCTGGATGGCTAAAGGAAGAGAAATGGGTGAAAAATCATTCACAAAAATGAAATCATGAGTTTTGTAGCACAGATTACAATGATAATTCAGTAAAAAGTTTATTATTACTTAAAATAAATAAATAAATAGAATGTTCTTCACAGAATAAAAAAAATTCCGGGGAAAAGGAGACAAGATCCTGAAATTATTTTACTGAACTGAGCTATGTGACTGTGCAGTTGTGGAGATTACATTCCTGAGGGATATGGGACGGACAAAGAGTAAAATCAGGATGTTAATTTCAGGAAAGACCTTTACCTATTCAGGGAATTACTCAAACAACAATAACCACTCCTGGTCCTCAAAAGCAAGGGAGTGGAGCAGATCAGGCAGATCTTTAAGGAAGTTTTCCTTTGGGCACAAGAACTCTCCATTCCCAGATGTAGGAAATCAGAAGAGGAAGTCAACAGACCATCATGACTGGACTAGGAACTCCAGGACCTAACTGGAGAATAAGAAGAAGATGCACAGGCAGTGGAAACAAGGACAAGCATTGTGGGAAGAGTATAAGGAAACTGCTAGGCTGTGTAGGGATGGAGACAGGAAGACCAAGGCCCACCCGGAACTGGACTAGGCAAAGGGTGCAAAGAAGAACAAGAAAGGCTTCTACAAATACATCAACCACAAAAGGGAAATCCAAGAAAGCTTATCTCCTTTAGTGAGCAATATAGGCAGTCTGGTATCAATAAAAAAGGAGAAAGCAGAGGTACTCAACAAATTTTTTTGCCTTAGTCTTCACTAGCAGCTGTTCTTTTCACACCTCTTGAGTGGATGGATGAGAAAGTGGTGTATGGGGGAACAAAGTCACTCCTGCAGTAAGTGAAGATCAGGTTTGTAACTACCTGAGGAACCTGAACATTTCTAAGTCTGTGAATTGCATTAAGAAAAGAGGGCCAAAGAAATGATGTTCATTGCAGGGTAGTTGGACTAGATAACCTTTAAAAGTCCTTTCCATCCCAAACAATTATGTGATTCTATGACAATATTAACAAAAAGCATATAAAGGTATGCACATTGCTGCTGAAAGAAATTAAATATGTAAGTAAAACTTCTTCTTAGACTGAGTTTACTGCAATATTAAATCAAAGGTGAAATTTTAATAGCTGAATAAGACTGGTAGCAGTATAGTGGTGTTGACACATTTTTTCATTCAGTACACAAAACCTCAGAGATAATCTTTTATTTGGTGCTAAAGGGCATAGCAGAGGTTTTATATATATATATACACACACACACACACACACACATATACACAAATATATATATAAATAAAGGCATGGACATATTTATCTGTAATCCCTACAGACAAACAAAAGATGCAGTTTCCAAGTAATGTTAAATTCAAAACACATTTTCTTCCACTAACATTGTCTCTCTTTGTACAAGTAGGAAACCAATTAATTTCCTCAAAACATTAGAGCAAGTATTCATTTCCAAAACATCTTTTGAAACAAATGAA
Source organism: Gallus gallus (assembly GCF_016699485.2). Lineage (NCBI taxonomy): Eukaryota > Metazoa > Chordata > Aves > Galliformes > Phasianidae > Gallus > Gallus gallus. The sequence goes on from NC_052572.1 coordinate 29,965,472, forward strand.
GTCTGTCTTCCACTATGAAAAACTTAAAAGTCTTGGCAAACCATTTTCAATTATTTTATAATAGGTTTACTCATGCAAGTGTTTCACTCCGCATTTCAATAATTTTCTATGATCACCTAATCAGACTGAAAAATGAAGAAATAGATACTCTTCCTATTCTTATTTTTTAAAATAAACATTTTAAGTTAATATATTTTTAGTTTTTCTACATAAATTATCTCTGATGATCATATAGTTCAGTATACCAAAAATAACAGTTATTTTTGTGTAAATGTTATTAGAATTTGTTTTGTTTTATGTGTTTGTCTTTTCCAATTGTTCAAAGAATCATTAATTTTACCAGCATATTTGTATACTCTAGGAAATAATTTTCAAAACTTATTTTTGTTCCTATTTTTCAAATATAGATTTAGGTTTCAGCATTTCCTTTTAAGGTACTGTTTTGGTTGTTTTTTAAGACACTATTTTGGCTATTGAATATTGATAGAGATAATTATAATTACATATTTCTCTCTCTGGAAATATGTAAAGTAATACTTTAAAACTTTCACCTCACTAGCTAAGTGATAACACAGATAAAGATTTCTCTTCAGGTCTCTGTATAATATTGTGTTCCCTCCCCATTCCTGAAAAATCAACGTGGCAAAAAAGTAAAATTCTTCAAAGAACACCAAGCAAATTCTGTGACAAAAAAATACCCTTGAATGACTGGTATTCTATTTCAAATTTTATAGCAGACTATACATCCAAATACTCAATAAAAAGGAAATTGTAGCCTTCAGAAGTTTTTCAGAAGCTGGCACATACATGACACTTTTCCAGAATTAAAGTGGCTTTCCTGGCAACATGCCAAAAATCCAGACCTTTAAGTTGCTTAAGTTGTTAGCTACTAAATTTGTTTTATCAAAAATATTCAGATTGTTATTGGAAGGGAATGAAACAGGAGAGAAAGAATATAATAGACTTTGCTCTTGTGAAACTTAATGTGGTTGTTGATTGCCCAGCACTCTATTTTATCTAGATCTCTCTGCAAGACCTCTCCACCCTTTATGGAGTCAGCAGCTCCTCCCAATTTAGTATCATCAGCAGTTTTGTTCATTAAACCTTATAGTCCTACATACAAGCCTTTTATGAAAATGTTAAAGAGAGCTGGACCTAAAACACAGCCCTGGGGAACCCTACTGCTGACTGGCTTCCTACCTCATGTAACCCCATGTACTATAGTACATAACCTTTTATCGTATATAACCTTGTATAGCATATAACATTTTGGGCCCAACCCATCAGCCAGATCACCCATCACATAACATTTTTATGTAGCCACATGTTAGATTTTGTCTAGAAAAATACTGTGACAAACAGTATCAAAAGCTTTACTGAAATCCAAAACATAACAACTATCTTCATTTGGTCAACTAGACAGGTGACCTTGTCATAAAAGGAAATTTAGTTAAACAGAACCTTCCCCTCATGATCCTATGTTGGCTGTGAAAAATGAGTGCACTGTTCTTAACTCCCAGAGTAATTTTCTTCATATAATTACCAGGCACTGAAGTGAATGTCCATTAAAATAATACAGGAAGAAAAAAAAAAAAGAAAGAAATACAAAAATCTGTATTTGCCATGTGTCTCTAATTTATTTCCCTACTCCTCCCTCATCTTTTTTATTAGTTTATTTGTTTCAAAAAGTTTCTCTTTAGCATCAAATATACTGTTATACATTTTGTCACCTAAAACATTTTAACCTAAAAAAGCATTCAATATTTTCAGGAAATTCTGTAGAAGTTTAGGGATTTACAATAGTTCATTTCATAAGAGTATGGGAGTAAAATAATTGTTTTTCTAAAATCTGCTCCTGCAAAATGTTCTGTTTCTCCAGCAGTTAGTAGAACTTCTTATGTGAACTGTGACTGCACACAGTTTTTACTATTTATACTATTACTTGGGAAAATAGTAGTCCACTTTGGAAAAAAAAAAACTTGGTCCATTGAGGTCATCAACATTTAAGTAGTTGAGAGAGATATCACTGGGATCAGGCACACGGGAGAGCACTCAGAAATGATGAGACAATGATTGTAAGAATATTTTTTTGTTCTTCTTTTAAAATAATATATATGTATAATATGTGTATCTAATTTTTGTAATCTTTTGGTGATATCTTTCAAATAGTAAAAATCTTAGTAGAGTTTGTTTCATAGTTAAACCAGAGAAAGAGATTTATGAGCCTCAATAAAAAAACATTAAACATTTTGTTTTATCATTCCAGTCATTGTTCATTGTTTTCCACCTACATTTCTCCAAGATATGGCTACAACTCAACTTTGAAGACACGCTGAGATACAGTTATCAAAGTCAAGTTGTCTTAAATTTCAGCTTTTAATATGACAAGCTTGTTTTACTTAATGACTACATACCACAACAAGAAGCTAGTATTTCATTTTGTTATATCTTTATAAATTGAGAAAATTAATATTTCAAGATTTCCAGAGATACTTTGAATGTATAGACTTAAATGTGACTGAAGTAGTGAGATCATATGGCAATAGATTCTCATGTGAAGATTAAGTAACAATTGAAATATAACGAAGAACAAATCCTGAAAATGCCTTCATGCCAATCGGGATAGCAGACAAGAAAATAAATACTAATTAACTCTCTAAAAGATAAAATGTCTTACAGAAACACAGAATCATAGAATTGTAGGAGCTGGAAGGGACCTCAAGAGATCACTGAGACCAACCCACTTCCTGAAGCAGGTCACACAGGCAGACATCCAGATGGGTCTTGAATATTTCCAGAGAAGGAGATTCCACAACCTCTCCGGGCAACCTGTTCCAGTGCTCTGTCACTCTCACTGGAAAGAGGTTCTTCTGTATGTTTGTACGGAACTTGCTCTGTTTAAGTTTTAGGCCACTGCTCCTTGTCCTATCACTGGGAACTACCAAGAATGGCCTGGTCTCATCCGTTTGCCTTCCACCTCCCTTTATATATTTACAAAAATTAATAAAATCAATCTTTTCCTCTGGCTGGACAGACTAAGATTAATCTTCTTGATACAGGACATGTTTTAGGCCCTTTATCATCTTTATAGCCCTTCAATGGACTCTTTAGGATATTCCTGTGTTTTCTGAACTGGGGAGCACTGAACTGGGTACAATATTCTAAATGTGGCCTCACCAGAACAGAATACAGTAAGAGGATCACCTCCCTTGACCTACTAACCATGCTCTTTTTAGTGCATTCAAGGATATCACTAGTCTTCTTGGCTACAAGGGCACATGGCCAACTTGTTGTCCACCAAAAAACTGATCCTTCTACTCAGAGCTCTCCTCCAGAAGGTTATCCACTAACCTGTACAGATGCACGCAGTTATTCCTCCCCAGGTGTAGGGTTCTACACTTGCCCTTGTTAAACATTACCAGGTTCCTCCCTGCCCATCTCTCCAACCTGTCCAGGTATTGTTGAATGGTGTCAGAGCCTTCTAGTGTGTCAGCCACTCCTCCCAGTTTTGTATCATCAGCAAACTTGCTGAAGGTGGACTCTCCCTTCATGCAGTCTGTAGATGAAGATACTGAACAAGATCTCTGGGAAACACTACTAGTTACAGGCCTCCAACCAGACTCTGCACTGCTGATGACAGACCTCTGAGTTCTGCCAGTCAGTCAGTTCTCAACCACACCATCCACTCAAATATTTCACACTTTCTAAGTTTCTTAACAAGGATGTTGTGGAAGACAGTGTCATATGCCTTGCTGAAGTTAAGGTACAACACATCTACTGTTTTCCTCTCACGTACCCAGCCAGTGATTTAATCACAGAAAGCTACAGAAAGCAAAGTTGGTCAAGTACGATTTTCCCTTGATGAATTGATGTTAACTACTTCTGATAACTTCTTATCTTCCAGTTGCATGGAGATGGCATTCAGAACAAGTTGTTCCATCATCTTCCCATGGAAGGAGATATGGAAGACAGGCCTGTAGTTTCCAGTATAATCGTTGCCCTTTCTGAAGACTGGAGTGACATAAGTTATCCTGCATTCTTCAGACACCTCTCCCATTTGCCAAGACCTTTCAATGATGATAGAGAGTGGTTCAGCAATCACATCTTCCATCTCCCTCAGTACACACGGGTGTATCAGGGCCCACTGACTTGTATGCTTTGATTTTGGCTAGATGCTCTCTGATCATCTCCTCCTCAACCCTAGGGAAGCCATCATTTTTCCAGACTCTTCCTCTTACCTCCAGGATCTGGGATTCACAGGGGCAGTCTTTGTAGTAAAGATGGAAGCAAAGAAGGCATTCAGTATTTCTTCCTTCTCTGAGTCCTGTTAACAGGGCACCCATTGCATTTAGAGAGGGACCCACATTTTCCCTAGTTTTTCTTACTGTTTACATTCTTAAAAAATAAAATTTAAAAATTTAAAAAAATGTAATCTTTTACCTCTTTTGCAAGATTTTATTCTAAGAGCATTCTCATTGCATACCTACAGGCCCTGCAAATATTCCTATATTCTTCACAAGCAGATAGGCCCTTTTTCTACATTTTGTGGGCTTCTTCTTTCCTTTTAGTTTATTCATGAGTTCTTTGCTTATCAGTGAAGGTCTCCAGCCACCTTCCCCTGATATCTTACTCTTGGGGATGCACCCTGTTCTGGGCACAGTTTTCATCCACTAGACTGAATTGCCTAAGACCCCATCCAACCTGGCCTTGAATACTTAAAGAGAAGGGGCATTCACATCTCTAGGCAACCTGTTCCAATTCCTCACCACTCTCTGAGAAAAGAATTAACATCTAACCTAAAGCTCCCCTCTTTTAATTTAAAGCCAGTCTCCTTTTTCCTATCACTGTCTGGAGGTGTAAAAATTCACTCTCTCCTTTTAATAAGTTCCTTTTAAGTGCTGGAAGGCAACAGTTGAGTTCTCATAGCCTTCTCTTCTTCAGGCTGAACAAACCCAACTCCATTAACCATTTTTCATAGGAAAGGTACTCCTGCCCCAGGTCATCTTCATGGCCCTCCTCTGGACCTGGACAGTGTTGGCCTTTCAGGCTGTAGGTGCATGCTGTTGGCTTGTGTGAAGCTTTTCATCCCTCATAACTCCCAAGTCCATCTCCACAGGGCTGCTCTCAATGAATTCTTCTCAAAGTCTGTATAGATATCTGGGATTGTCCCAGCCCAAGTGCAACACCTTGCACATGATAGCATTGAATCTCATTAGGTTTATGCGAGACCACTTCTCAAGCTTCTCTAGCTCCATTTAGATGGCATCCCTTCCTTCTCTTGAATCAATTTCACCACTCATCTTAGTGTCATCAGTAAACTTGCTGAGCACGTACTCAATCCCACTATTCACATCATTGATAAAGAAAGATGTTGAAGTTCAGCAGATCCAAGATACATCCCTTGGGGAAGCTACTCATTACTGGCCTCCACCTGGATATAGAGATATTGGCCAAAACCATAGGCTTTGATCTTCAAATCAGTTCTTTATTCACTGAATAGACCACTCTTCATATCTTTTCAAATTATAAAAAAATGTGTTGTGGGACAATATTAAAGCCTTGCAGATGTCCAGGTAACTGACATCAGATGACATCGCCTTCAGATTGGCGAGGCACGATCTGGCCTTGGTGAAGCAATGTGGACTGCCTTGGATCACAGGCACATCTTGCATGTGTTATAAAATAACTTCCAGCAGAATCTGTCCCATAACCTTCCTAGACACAGGTGAGAAGCTCAGCAGCCTGATGTTTCCCAGATTCTCCTTTCTCCCTTTCTTAAACATGGGAGTGACGTTTCCCTTATTCCAATCACCATAGTGTTCACCTGACAGTCATGACTTTTCAAATCTGATAGAGCATGTCTTGGCAACCACATCAGCCAGTTCCTTTAGGATCCTGAGATGAATGTCATTCAGCCCCATAGACTTTTACAAATTCATTCTCATCAGATAGTCTTGAAGTTGCTCTTTGTTTTAAGTGGGAGGAATTTTGCTACCAGAAACCTCACCTAGAAGTTCAGAAACGTGAGAAATTTGGGAAGCGTGACTGCCAGGGAAGACTATGGCAAAAAACTGATTGAATCCATTGGCTTTCTCCATATCAGTTGTTGCCATTTTATTTATCAGAGAGGTAATAGTCTCCTTGGCCTGTCTCTTCTCACAGATGTACCTACAGAAACCCCTTTTGTTATTTTTCACATACCTCACCAAATTCAGTTCCATCTGTGCCTGGACTTTCCTGTGCCTGGATTCTATCTCTGCACATCTGGATGGCATTCCTGCCTTCTTCTCAGGACATGTCTCTGCTTCTACTACATGTACATTTTTTTTCTTATTCCTAAGTTTAAGCTTCAAAGCACTGAAATAATCTGTTTAGAGAGTTTATAGAGTATCTTTCCCTCAAGTATTCAAAACCCTGGATGTTTTCCTGTGCTACTTACTCCAGGAAACATGCTTTAGTAGGAACTGAGTGACTCACTTAATGTCAACTCATGTTCTTAATTCACATTTGATTAATTTTGGTCCCAGTCTTCTAAAATTCCTGCAAAGTCAACAGAATTACATGTTACTAATACAGAAATAATTTATCCCCTTTCAGTAAAAAGAAATTGCATTTTTAATCTCTAACCACAGTTATTTTAGATCTTAATTTTTTCATTGTTAATTTATACAGAATTTTTTCAGGGTTATCACTGAATGGTTCCTTTCTAAGTATATCATTCAAATTCAAAAAACACCATATTATCTGAATACAGATCCAATATGGAAAATATCTACTAGGTAAGAAGTAGCACATTAGCGCACTGTTAATTTTGATACTGGAAATCTCCAATATCAAATGCCTCCAGTGGCTGTCAGCCCTTAAATAGGGTGTAGAAGGGGTGGAGCCTGGCTCCAGTCACACAGGTGAATTACCTTCACCTGTGGTCCCATGGCTGACCCAGTCCTTTCCTTGGGTGATCAATCAGTGGTTCAGGCTATGTCTCAACAGTTCCCATACAATAAGTAAAATAGTCGTTACACTCTACTAGTGTGTAATCCTTATCATTTTAATCAAACTTTCTTCACTGATGTCTGTATTTCAGCATCTTCAATATCTTTACCTTGGTCCTCAGTTTGGTTTCCTTCTATTTTCTCTGTTTATCATACTATAGTGGTTTTAACGGGACATTACTCATGGACCACTAATGAGAAATACTACAGATAAAAAGACATGCTGTATTTTATAATATCATTAATTCTGAAGAAATCTAATAATAGTTTAGTAAAAATATATTTGAATATGAAAATTATTTGAATAGTTTATAAGTAATCAATATTAAATATAAATTCTTATTTTGTTTTTCATCTACCCAGAATATTACAGTTTTCACTTCCAATATAATTAAAATAGCAGTAAAGATACAAAATGTACATTTATTTAGGTCATCCTCTTGGATAAAACAATTCAACTGAAAATAATTGGTGTTGCAAGACTGAACTGTCAAAAAGAAACAAATTTTATGCAACTGCAGGAAGCAGTTTAACTGATAATTTGGTACTACTGTTTTCTAGGCAGTATGATTGTAAACTTTTTATTTTCTTCTCTCCTATTTCACCAGTTTTGCAGATAAACTGGTAGTACAGAACTATATAAAATTATCCATCACTTAAGTAGATAATTTACTTATTGTTCAGTGTAATATGAATTTATTTGTTGGATTATATACATAGTTTCCTTTTGTAAATTTATCTTTTAGAGAGGACACAAATAAACAAAATTAGACTTCTGAATCTGTTAGAGATGAGGGAAAGAGCAACTACTCTTCTTTAGATCAAAATGATCTGAACAAGCATTAAGCAAAAAGCGAAGGAAGTATCCTAAGTTGAACTGACCAACAGTTCCTTTTTACAGACTTTGACAGTGATTCATTTTTGATTTTTTTTTCAAACAAACCATCTAAGGGAACAATGATAAAATAAATGACTAATCACAATAGCACTTGAAGTACTACACATACTTCATCACTATTCTTTAATATCTTCCTTTAAAAAAAAAAAAAATCTCCTTTTTAATGTCTGTGTAACAAATATTTAGTTACTTATTTATTCCATCTAGATCAAAACATATTACCAAAACTAATACTATTTTTCTAGAATTAGAGATATACTCTTTTGTTGGGGCTTGTTGTTGCTGTACAAAATTAAACAGTTTATCTTCATGAAACTTATATTTGAATTCATAACTGATAAGTCATTTATATGTCCTTGTTTGGGCTGATTATTTTCTTCATAGTGGCATGTATGGTGTTATGCTTTAGACTATTGACCAATATAATGGTTATAACAACAAGAAGTTTTTGTTGTAGCTGAATATCATTTGCACAGAGACAAGGACTTTCCTGTTTCTTATCTTGTCCTGTCAATGAGAGGTCTGGGGTTACACTAAGAGTAAGGAGGAGGTGCAGCCAGGATAGCTGATCAAAATAGACCAAAAGGACATCCTATGCCTTATGATGTCATATTCAGCAATAAAAGGGCTATAGTAAGCAGGGTTACATCAGATTAGTGAGCAGTCATTAGCAAGGTTTTCCAGGGCTCTATTCTGGAACCAGTTCCCTCTACTGTTCTCATAAATTTCTTGGATGCAGGACTTGGTATTCTAAGTAATTTGATGGATGACACTAAACTGGGAAGACATGTTGGTCTCCTTGTGGATAGAGAAACTTCCTAGAGAGATCTCCACAAACTGCAGTGCTGGACTATTCCCACCTGCATTTCATGTAGTTCAACACGCAAGTTCAACAAAAGCAAGTGCTACATTTTATACACGGGACGTGGTGATCCTGTACACAAATACAGACTGGGGAAGAAGAGGCTGGAGAACAGCCCCACTGAAAGAGATCTGAGGATTCTGGTTGATGGCAAGTTCAACAGGAGACAGAAATTTACCCTGGCAGCCGAAGGGGCCTCCTGTACCCTGGGGTACATTAGGCAGAGCACTGCGAGGCAGTGGAGGGAACTGATTTTGCCATTCTACTTTACACTAGTATGGTCCTGTCTGGAGTATTATATTCTGTTTTGACTGCTACAACATGAGAGAGAAATAAAACTACTGTAGTATGTCCAAAGGAATGCAACAAAGATTATGAAGGTTCATATGAAGTTGTATGAAGAGCAGCTGAGGTCACTTGGTTTGTTCAGCACAGAGGACTCTGAGGGGAAGACCTCATGGTGGCCTACAGCTTCTTCACAAGGGGGAGCACATGGGAAAGAAATGATCTTCGTCTGATCTTTGATTCCGTGCTATAACCAGGGAATGACATAAGGCAGAATCGTGGGAATTTCAGGCTGAACATTAAGAAAAGGTTCTTCACCGAGACAGTGAACAGGCACTGGAACAGGCTCCCCAGGCATATGCTCACAGTACTGTGGCTTCTGGAGTTCAAGAGGTGTTTGGACAATGCTTTAGATGCAAATCTGACTTCTGAGTGGTCCTGTGTAGAGGCAGGAGTTGACACTGATGATCCTTGTGGGTCTCTTCCAACTCCCATGCACTGATGCCATCACTCCATCATAGAAAGCCACCAGATTGTTCAGACAAGATTTGCCCTGGGTGAAGCCATGCTGGCTGTCTCGTATCACCTCTTTGTCTTGTATGTTCCTTAAAATAGCTTCTAGGAGGATCTGCTTCATAACCTTCCCAGGCACAGAGGTGATGCTCACTGTTCTGTGGTCTCCCGGGTCTTCCTTTCTCTCTTTCTTAAAAATAGGAGTAATGTTTCCCTTTTTTCAGTCACTGGGGACTTCACCGAGCAGGCATGATTTTTCAAATACGATGGAGAGCCACTCGGCAACCACATCAGCATTCTCTTCCAGAACCCTCAGATGGATATCATCTGGCCCCATGGACTTACATACATTCAATTGCATGAGGAGGTCTCAGACTTGTTTCACTGTTACAGTGGGATAGAATCTGTTCCCTATACCCTCACCTAGAGATTCATGGTCATGGCAGACATGGGAAGACTGACTACCTGTTAAGACTGAGGCAAAGCACTCATTGAGTACCTCAGCTTTTCCTGAGGAAGTCAGTTCTGCATTACTTTTTATCAGAGGAGGAACACTTTTCTTGGCCAGTCTCCTTCTGCCTATGTACCTGTAGAACCCCTTCTTGTTATCTTCCACATCCCTTACCAAGTTCAGCTCCATCTGCACCTTGGCTTTCCTAATCCTATCTCTACACACATGGACAACAGCTCGGTAGTCTTCCCAGGCTACACAAGCTTGCTTCCACTTCCTGTACATTTCCCTCTGTTCCCTCAGTTTAAACGGCAGGCCCTTGCTCAGCCACATCAGTCACCTGCCTTCCCTGCATGACTTCTTCCGCTGGGGGATGGAGAGCTATTGGACTCTCAGAAGGGTGTCCTTAAAGAGCTGCCAGTTCAGTTCTGTACCCATGCCCTTAAGAACAGTTTCACAGGGGATCCCACTCAGCAATTCCTTGAGCAGCCAGAAGTTTGCTCTCCTAAAGCTCAGCGTCCTGACTCTGCTTTTTGCCAGGCCAGCATTCTTCAAGATCACAAACTCCACCAGGGCATGGTCACTACAGCCCAGGCTGTCTCCAATCTTAACCTCTCTAATGCTCACCTTTGCATCGGTGAACACCAGGTCCAGTAAGGCTTCACCTCAGGCCAGTCCATCTAATACCTGGACTAGGAAGTTATCCTCAACAGAGTCCAGGAATATTCTAGACTGTCTGCTACCTGCCATGCCACTATCCCAGCAGCTATCTGTGTGGTTGAAATCCCCCCATCAGGACAAGAGCATGTGAGCATGACAATTCATGCAGCTGAGGCTCTCATCAATAGGCTTCCCCTGATCATGTTGCCCACAGTAGACACCAACCACTAGATGTCCTTTACTGCACCAATCCTTGATTTTAATCCACAAGCTCTCAACTTGATTGTGGCTGTTTCTGAGACACAGCTGCACTTGTGCTCCTGATCCTTTCAGCAGTCTTCCCAGAGCCCTGAAGTCCATTTTGATTGCCCAAGAACTTATTTTGCCTACCTCTTCATTTCCAATGTGGAAAACTAGTAAAGGATAATAATCAGAGGGCTTGACCAGGCAAGTGATGTTCCTACCAACATCTCTCACCCAGGCTTCAGGCAGGCAACATACCTCCCTGTGGGATGGGTCTGAGTGGCATACTAGGTCCTCAGTTCCTCTCAGAAGGGAGTTCCCTATGATGACAACCCTTCTTTTTTTCCTAATTGTCGTAGTGATACAGGGAACAGCCTGACTAGCCCTAGGCAACCTCTCCTGCATGGACAGACTTTCACCCACATCCACATCCACCTGTCCCTCCAGCTTCAGAGCCTCATACCTGTTACATAATGGCACCTAGAAAAGTAGGACAGGCTACTTCCTTCTTTCGCTCTACCACCAGACTGAGCAGATCATCCACCTGCTCACACCACACAAAGGCGGTATCCCTGCTGCCCTCCTGTAGCAGGGCCTGGGCCAGGCATTCTCCACAACCTGAGACCTGAACTGTGGCATGGACATTCATGCTTTCAGTCTGAGTCTCTGCCTTCCTTTTAGCAGGAGCTTGCTGCCATATGGATACCATAGTTGCACCTGGGTGTGTTGAGAGAGCAATGACCTGTCAAGTGACTTGTTAAGCGTTAAGCCTCCTCCTATAGGGCAAGGTGCCCTGCACTGCCTGCTCGCCCTGCCTACACAAACTGACGTGCTGCGCCCTTCTGACGTGCCACACCCTGTTTGCCTGTCCTATTCGCCATGCTCCCGGCTCACTGCGCTCGCTAGGCTCCGCCTTTACTCACACGGAGAGGGGGTGCTGCCAGCACTGCTCACTCCGCCCACATGTGTCAGAGCTGCCATACTGCCGGAGGTTGGAGGGGCTGCCTCACTCTCCCACAGTTTCTTAGATCATCTTAGATGTAGTTTTTGCCGCGATATGCACCCTCTAAGAATGGTCCTTTGTTGTGAGCCTCCACTGCCAAGCTGACCCACTCAGGATTGTATTGGAATATGTTTGCATAAATCCATACATGCAAATATAAGTATATGCTTGCAAATATCAAAAATACATATGGAAATATTATGCATCTGTGTTTACAAACAAACCTTAAATTAGTAAATGCTCTTAATGCTTCCCTTCTGCAAATCCGTGGACTTGTACAGGAACTTTTCACTTTCTCAGAATGTAGACAACTATAATGAATTGTATATGATTGTATGTTTGAAAAAAAAAAAGTTAATATACATATTGATTTGCTGTATGTATACTTTCATTGGGAATGAAATAGAGATAGCAGTTAAAAAAGAGATAGAACAGGGGATCAGATACATGGCAACTTTTACATTACATTCACAAAACAGTTTCATTTACATTCATAAAACATTAGAAATTAATATTAGAAGTGCAGGAAGGAATAGCCAATGTTTCCTCCTCAGGTGTAACAGTATTTTTGCTTCAGTGTCTGTAAATCTGTAAAATTAGTAAAATCTGAAGGCATGAAGTGTTATACGTTTAAATGTATAACAACTAAATATTCTGCTGTTTTATGTAAAAACAACAACAACAACAACAACAAAAAACAGCATATCTAGTGAGAATGAAAATACATGGAATACATAAATGAAAAGTACCATTTAACAGCCATACTGGATAATGAGAGTAGAGAAGAAATTAACTATTAAAAAAATGTAAGAGTTCATTTGACTTTAGGAGTAACGTGTCAGCTTGTAGCAAAAGTGAACTACATCTGATAATTTTGCAGTTTTATACTGTCTGTGCAAGATATTGCCATGCTTTTAAGAAGTGGTATATTCTGCTTTACCATAAAATACGAAAGAATGTTAAGATTTCCTTTTTTTTTTTTTTTTTTTTCCTGAGGATAAGAAGGCTTGGAAAAAGATGAAGACCTTTTCATTGATAATTATTATATATTTTGGCAAGGGCCAGTTGAAATTGACTAGGTAGTATACTTAATTTCATTCATCATAATGGATACATCATACAGGCAGTGTAAACTGTCTTTATTTTTACATTCATGCACCTGATCAAGTACATAGAAAGAAGTATTAACATAGACAGGCAAAATTTCCATTCACTAGCTATATTTATGCTCAAAGAAATCACAATGCCAGTCAAGGATTACACAGTATTATGCAACCAGTGATCAAGTTAGCAGATAAGGTTTAATTAAACTAAATTAATCAAAACGTGTAAAAGAGGTAGAAACGGTACTATTTTAAAGACAGCTGTTTTGATTCTGAATTTTTCATCAGATAGAATTCTGCATCGACATAACGCAATTGCAGGGAAAGCAGCAAAACTTTTATATTTTGCCAGAACAAAAACAGCTATGAACTATTATTATTGTATTATCTAGCAAGTGTTAAAATCTATTTTTTCTATATCAAGTTTAGATAAATAAATAAATAAATAAATAAAATAAAGATGATCAACTGAATTCTTACTGAATTTTGCGTGAAATGAAACATAATCTGTTGCATAGCTTTCTTTTGTGACAATCTAAAATTTATGTTCCAGGAGAGGTTTTCACCTGATATAAGAAATAACTTTCTTTGGAGGAAGAAAAAAAAAAGAAAAGAAAAAACAAAACAAAACAAACAAACAAACAAAAACTCTCAATGGAAATCCCCATCTCTGAAGGTTTTCTAGATATAACTGTGCAAGGTGCTAGATAATCTCATCTAGGATCTCTTTTACCATGAATAAATGGACACTGTGACCTTTAAAATTCCCTTCCTAGTTGGGCTGTTCTATGATTCTGTACATGAGTGCATCACCTGCTTTTGCACTTACAAATTAAAGGAGTTAAACCAGTCATCAGGTGAAAATATTTCTGCTATGGTGGATATACAAACATTTGATTACTTTTACAGGTTCTTAGTTCACTTCATCTAAACATTGTTGATATGGTTAGAAAGAAAGAAAGAGAAAGAGAAAAAGAAAGAGAAGGATAAAGGAAAGAGAGAGAAAGAGAGAAGGAGAAGAAAGGAAGAAATGAAGGAAGGAAGAAAGATATCTGAAGAAGGCCTAGTATTTGAAATTACAAGAGAACAAGAACTTCAGTAATAAAAATTGTTCATCACAAGACCTCTAACATAGTCTACTCTATTTTGACATCTTTTTAATCACTTAATCTGAGAGGACAAGTAAGTGAGAGTTTGGTTCTTCCTCCTCTTTTATCTGTAACTACCTCATAGAAACTGATCTTTATAATGTTGCCCTCTTGCAAATGAAAGTAACCTTAAAAATAGGATGAAGTTTCTACAAGACAATCTTTTTAGATGCAGCAGTTCTGCAAAAGTCCAGAAGTAAAAAAGTAAAACATAAGTCCAAAGAAAAAGTAGATTGATAATTTCTTCATGTATTACTTCCTCTATTGTACTATTTCAGAACTCTGTAGTGTTGTAGTTATGATGATCCAAAGATTTTTGGTTTCCAAAACTGAAAGCATGGACACACTTGAGGTACAGAATTAACACATTGATACGAACAGTGCAACATGCATACAGTTGCATCCTTTCCACCAAAAAAAAAAAGAGTAAATTATATCCTAAGAAAATTCCAAGTAAATGCTTGATATGCAGAGGTATTTCCGGAATTTTTTCACCAGACATTATCAAAAAATATCATGTGTGATTTACATGAAAATCAAACAGAAATTGAAGAGGAAAACTATAAAAAGTAATTTTCTGCCCTCAAGATTCAGACCTACCTCTATTCACAAGCACACAATTTGCTACCTTCATAGTGTGTTAGCCAGTCAACCTTATGTACACATACGTACTTCAAAGAACTAGTTTTAAAAATAACAAAAATAATTATTGAAACCACACAGAGACAGAATATGTTAAAAAACAAACAAACAAATAAAAACTAAAAAAAAAAAGAAAAAGCCAGCATCACTAAGTTTTTCTAGCAATCATCTTTATGCCTGACTTTGACTTTGATTTGTTTTTAGAAGGCATACTCTAATTAATTTGAGGACACCATTTATTCATTACTTATCATTATTTATTTATTTATCCAGAGTTAAAGGTTGGAGAACCTGAATGCAACCTTGTCCAGAAGGCCATGTCTATGTCTATTTACTGACAGAAAGGATTTAATTACAAAATATTAAATAGATACTGAAGATCAAAAAGGAAGCAAAGGGATCAAAGGGAACAACTATTCACAAAGGTTATTATTTTAAGACATTAATATTCATAACCATAAAGACATGTTTCCCATGAATGCAAGCCAAGCCAGATCTGTAAGATATAGATGAAGTATGACAGCTTTTTAGTCATTTCCTTTGATTCTAATGACATATATTAGAAAGGGCAGAAGTGGTTGACTTTAATGCTGTTGTGACCCCAATGTGCACACTTAAAGTGACAAAAAGCGTCTCTCCTTTTTAGGTTAATGGGAACATAGTAGACCTCTATAAACCCATTTTTCCCTCTTGCCCATTAGCAAAGGCCAGGATCACTAATGGAACACATGAAATGAGCACTGACAAGTTAGTAGGAGATTAAATTAACCAAGGCCTGTATTGTGCCAAGAAAAAAGCTTAAGTATTCACTATTTATTTATTGTTTGTTTGTTTATTTATCATTTATCTATTTTTGTGTGGTTTGTTTGTTTGTTTGTTTCTTTAAATTATGTACTTGCTCAAGTATCTAAGAAAACTTGCTTTAGGATGTGAGGAAACAGGGTCAAGTTGTGCCAGGAGAGTTTTAATTTTGATGCTGGAAAAATTTCTTCTTGGAAAGTGTGGTCAGTTATTGGAAAAGACTAATCAGGGGTAAGAGTCTCCATCCCTGGAAGCATTTTGTTGAGAACAACTACTTTAGAGCCAGCTTGGCAAGAACTGGAGCAACTAGATATTAGGAAGAAATTCTTTAATGTGAGAGTGGTGAGACACTGGAACATGTTTCCCCCTCCATGTTGTTGCAGTTGCCCCCTCCCTGGAATCATTTAAGGCCAGGCTGGATGGGGCGTTGAGCAATGTGGTCTTGAGGGAGGTGTCCCTGCCTATAGGAGAGGGGTTGGAACTAGGTGATCTTAAAGGTCGCATCCAACCTAGACCATTATATGATTTAAGATTTGTGTGAATATGGCATTTAAAGATATGGTTTAATGGCCTGGTAGTTCTAGTTTGAGGGTTGGACTTGATCTTATTCGACAAAAGGAAGTTGTCACTGAAGTCTGACTGTGATATTTACATGCAAGCTACATCAGTCAAGGCTGATCAACCACAACATAGCATAAGTTCTGGCGTGATACAGAGCTGAAGCCATATTAGGCTGCTGGAGAGATTTTTTTTCCTCTTTTGGCTGAAATGTAATTAATATTTGATCACTACAATTTTATTGCTACTTTTATCTGAGCAAGGGTATAGCAGTAAGTACTGAGATGTGTTAATAATATCCCTGCTTTTCACTGAAGACTCACATCTTGTCCACAGCTATGTGATGGAAGACCAGAATATAGTATATATGTGTAAGGATTTAGTGCTAATTTAAACAGTTAACAACTACCTGTCAATGAATGGAGGTTAGCCTGCCTATCTACAGAACAAATGGCAGTGTACACAAAAAAGTATACGGCAAGAAGGCAACAAATAATGGACCACTGTAGTCTTTCAACTCAGACACCAGCTATGAAGTTTAAACACATTCTGTGACATCCTATGTCCTACACACTTTTTTTTATGTGCTACAAAGATTCATTTTCATAATGTGTAAATCATTTAATTACCTCATATTTTTGCATTACTGTTATTCTTTAACAATCTTTATACTTTGTATTCTGTTTATATCCACTCATTCTTCAAGGTTTATACCATGGCTAGAAGAGTATAAACTAACATAACTATACCTTAGTGTTCACAAATTCATTTACATGATACAGCAAAAGAAACTGATAGATTTTTCTACCTCTTTATAACTTCAGACCAAGATTGTATGCATTTCATAAGATAACTCACTAGTCAAAGAAAGGTTGCTGAAGGATTGTCAGTATCATACTGTTGTTATATAGTAACTGGGAACAAATGATCAAATGATGTAAAATTTCAGTTATGGAAGTCCAACAATTGTTATGAAAGTCAAACAACCTTATACTAGAAAGTTTTAAAATTCTTTAAGATTACTTTCATATAGTTTTAATCATAGACAGCATTATATACACAGCATAATGTAGGTTGTGTAGAATTCCACATTAAAAAACAAAAAAAGTAAAGAAAGACAAAATATAACAATTATGATTTTCCATTTTGAACACAGAGAAAGGTCAGCATAACAAGGCCTCTATTTGCTAACAGCCGTGTTTTCTCTACTCTTTGAAATCCAAGTATCAATTAAAGTTGCAGCCGTTAAAAATTATCCATTAATTAGAGCTGGAAGCAAGCACCCATGAAATACAGGTGATAACCATAAATCAGAACAATTATTCTGACTGAAAAAGCAACATGATCAAATGAGAAACTATCTACCAGCTGCTCATTTAATCTTAGTTTGCAGTGTTTTCTGTTCTGAGGAGACAACTCTGTATGAGATGATGTTGAAATTTAACAGATATGCAACCCTCAAGCTTATTCCTTCAAAAATACACTCAGTTCTTACTCCTATTTTGAAGTAGAAAATTACGTGAATAAAATTAAAACTTATATAAGTTTCTGTAAGTTTTAGTGAAATAAATTAATACAGTCCCTTTCCTAAAATTGTTTCAATAGAAATTAGTGCTTAGTGTTATGATGAGATGTAATATCAGCATTAGAAAGAATCACAAGCTACATGTAATACATAAAAGAAAAAAAAAAAAAGGAAAAGGGAAAAATTTTGTAGTTTTTGAAGAGTCCTACACTTAAATGTAGAGAAACATAAATAGAAAAACTAGAAAGAGAAAGGGACATATGGTGTTTAGCGCTCTACCTTAAATGCTATGCCTATTGTAGAATATTGATTAATGATATAACTTAGATTCTACTATCGCATAAATTTTATTAAACACCTGCCCATCTTTATGTTAAAATAATATATTTATTTTTGTCTAATAAATAATACTTAAAATATTGCAGGAATTTCTCAGATACCTGTTTCCTAGTAAAATATGGAGGATTAAGTAGGAATTTCTTGCAAAGATGCATCCTAGAGTCTTGAGGGAATTAGCTGATGTAGTCACCAGTTAACTCTCAACAATATATGAAAAGTTGTAGCAATCAGGGCAAGACCCATGTGACAGGAAAAAAGGCAGCATCATATCCAATTTTAAAAAAGGTCAAAATGATGATCCCAGGAACTACTGACCTGTCAGTGTCACCTCTGTGCTAGTGAAGATCATGGAACAGATCCTCCTGGAATCTATGCTAAGGGATATGAAAGACAGGGAAGTGATACGGGAAAATCAGCATGGCTTCACCATCCAGAGAGTGGCGGTCAGTGGCTCTATGTCTGGATGGAGATCGGTGATAAATAATGTCCCCAAGGGGTCACTGCTGGGGCCAATACTCTTTAGTATCTTCATCAGTTATACTGACAGTAGTGTTAAGTGCACCTTTAGCAAGTTTGTTGATGACACCAAGCTATGGACTGCGGTCAACACACCAGAGAGATGGGATGCCATCCAAAGAGACTTAGACAGGCTTGAGCAATGGGCCCAAGAGTACCTCATGAGATTCAACAAATCCAAACACAAGGTCCTTCACCTCGGTCAAGGCAATATCCACCACCAATACAATCTGGAGGATGTAAGGATTGAATGTAGCCCTGCTGAAAAGGACCTGGTGGATGGGAAGCTGGACATGAGCTGGCTATGTGCCCTCACAGCCTAGAAAGACAACTATATCCTGGGCTGCATCAAAGGAATCATGGCCAGTAGGTCTAGGGAGGTGAATCTGCTTCTCCACTTTTGCGCTGGTGAGACCTCACCTGGAGTACTACATCCAGATGTGAAGTCCTCAGTACAGGAGAGACATAGATCTGTTGGAGCACATTCAGAGGAGGCCACAAAAATGATCCAAGGGATGGAACTCCTCTCCTATGAGGACAGCCTGAAAGAGCTGGAGCTATTCAGCCTGGAGAAGAGAAGGTACCAAGGTGACCTGAGAGTGGCCTTTCTATATGTAACAGGGAGCTACAGGAAAGAAGGGAACAGACTCTTTAGCAAAGTCTGTGGTGATAGAACAAGGGGAAATCGTTTCAAGATTAAAGAGGGTAGATTTATTTTAGATATAAGGAAAAAGTCTTTTTCAGTGAGGATGGTGAGGTACTGGAACAGGTTGCCAGAGATGTGGTTGATGCCCTGTCCCTGGAGACTGTCGAGGCAACACTGGATCAGATCCTGGGCAACCTGATCTAGTTGTGCATGTTCATGCAGGAGAACTGGACCAGACGACCTTTAAAGGTCTCTTCCAATTCTTAAGATTCCATGATTCTGTAATTGTGGATAATCAAGTCCATAATTGCTTTTCTTTGCACAAGAGTATTGCCAAGGGTGAATAGTTATTTAGCATGAACTCCCAGAGAAGGTTTTCTTCAGGAGAGAAGCTGTTTTAAGAGATTCCTTCTTGCACCTCTGAAATGTGGTTAACTTTCTGAAACGTTTCTTCACAGGCAAGGATTCTTACATAACATAAATCTAAGAGATATAAATAAATTTGCAAGATAAGTTTTTAGATCTTTAATTATCATTGTCAATTGTGGATATATGTGGCAATCTTTCATTGTTACAGAGGAGAGGAAAGCAGGAGAGCCTTTGAAATCTGACTTTCCCTATCGATTGTATAACTATAACACAATAATTTAATCTGCAGCAAGTATCAGCATTAATGTTTTCCCAGAGTCTGTCAAACCTTCTCTTCCTTTCTTTTCCTAGAGCTTTTAGTTGTGCTGCCTGTTCTGATTTGCTGCTTTGTTTTGTTTTTGTTTGCTTTTGTTTTTGTTTCTTTGTTACTGATTAAAGAACGGTTAGAAAATTAAGCAGATATTTATTTATTTATTTATTTTCTGGTTGTGGTATGCTAATTAGAAATCTTAGGAAATGTCTTTGTCTGCTTATGTCTGCTGCCATGGAAGGGAGAAGTAAAAACCTTAGTTTAGAAGTAGTTCTTTAGATAATAGATATAAAATTGATCAAAATATGCAAAAAATTCAGTACTGTAGTAAAAGACTAAGTGATACAGCCTTAACAGTAAAAAATAGAAAAACCAATATGTTGCTCTAACTCAAAGAAATTATAATGAGCTTTTTTGATTTATGATCTTCATTTTCATTCTACGTAAGTAATCTATCTTAATACAAACACAAAGCCTTGCTTCTGCTTTATTAAGTAATATGTTTCACATTCCGTGGTTTTAAAATGAAGAAGAAATTAAAAAAAAAAAAAAAAAACATATTTGGGTAATGTAGCAGATCATTTGCTTCAGACTAGCACAAGGTGAAATTTAAACAACTTTCAAAGATACAAAGATACTGCTATTGCTTTTCCCCTGTGTTTCACTTCAGCTTCAGTGTTAGTTTTGATGCTGAAAAGTTCTAACCAAGAAAAATAGCAAGGAATATTATAACATGCCATAATAAAACTATTACTTTCTGAACTTTAAAATTGAAATTATAAGAGTGACAATTTCAAGTCTATCAGAATTCATGAGAGTTTGTATTCACTAAATGTCATTCTGTTAACTGTGTATGTAAAACTTCCATTTTCTCTTCAAGACTTTATTTTTTTTCAAAATTGGTGTCACATGCATAAAATAGACCTCCCAATGAAAAAGAATGCCTAAAAATGACTTACTCACTGAAGTACACTAAGCCAATTTCCATTCCAGAAAACAACTATCCCTTAATGTTTGTGAAAATAATGTTAATATTAAGACTAAATTAGGCTTTTTTTTTTTTTTTTTTCCCTTATGCCTCAAGCAAGGAAGACAAAGTCTCTGTATAAAGAAGCAGTGTAGAATTGGAGAGATACTTTTACCTTTAATTTTTTAAACCTTTTATTTTTTTTTTTTTAAGTGTAAGAATTGTATTTATTATGAACACTGCATGTACTCATAGTTTTGCCAACACTCAGAAGCCCAAAGTATGGCCGCATTTTAGCCTAGCTACATATAATCAGAATTTCTCACAAAAACACACATTTAACAGATATCACCAGAACAAATCTAAATAACAGAGTCATGGGATTCTTTAGAAAGTATTACGCCCACTGTGAGAACAAATGTGGAACAACTTTGTTTAAGAAAATCCATGCTTTAAATGCCAACTATTTGTCAAGACTTTCAATACTAGTTGTATTTTCTCTAAAATATCAGAAATCATATTTTAATAAGATAGAAAAAAAAAAAAAGTCCTATCAAATTAGATACCACTTTATAGATGGGAATAAATAACCATAACTAATGATAGTACGTGCAGTAATGGCACAAAACCATCAATGGCACATCAAGAAAGTTTACAACTAGATTTCTTTACCATGCGAGTTGTCAAACCCTGGAACAGGCTTCCTGGCCTGTCAATGCTCAAGAAGTATTTGGATAATGCTCTTAGAATATAATTTCACTTTTGGGCAGGAAACTAGATTTGAGGATCTATATAGTTTTCTACCAAGTGAACTATTCATTATTCTATTCTACTCTACCTTACTCCACTCTACTCTACTCTATTCCAAAATCTTTTCAACAGCTGTGACAGATGCAACTTATTTTTCAGTTGGGCCTTAGAACGAATACTTCCAGAAGAGAGATATACATAACTTTTTTATTTTTATTTTGAACACGTGAGATTTTTTTTTTTTCAACCATAGCCAGAATTCATGCAAGAATTGTTTTGGGTTTCCAGCAATAATTTAAAGATATTACTTTTTTTTTTTTTTTTTTTTTTTTTTTTGGTTACTGTTGTCACTGTTCTTCCTCAATTCAAGATCCCTGCCTACCTAAGGACTTCCAACGGTAAGCAACTCTTTTCCTTCATTTCTGCATCTGTGGCTGCTGCATTTGGGCTCATTCTCATTTGCTGTAGCCAAAGACTTTGCCATCCCACTATTACCGTGTTATTTTCCATCCCATTATAGCATTACAGGCATTATCTGTTCTCAAAATTCAGCTGAGTATCCCTGAAAAAAAGGCATAAGTATCCCTCATTTGTAGTTTAGCATAATTTCACAAGCAACAAGGACGAGGGCTAGAGAATGGCTACAGAAATATGTAGGAGAAAAGTGAGGCCTTACTTTTAATTCTCTGTCAAGGTTTTGTTAAGATTATATTTATTTAAATAAAATACTAATGAAAGCACTAGGTGAGTCTATTCTTTTCCAGTAGAACATCACACTTGCCCATCACTTGAAAAACAAACAAACAGTAGTCTACAGGCTAGGAGTTGTCAGATAAATAAATTCAGTCTGAATATTGTTTCAGGCCAAAGAGTTTCTGGAACTTTTTACCTGAACAGAGAAGGTATCATCAAAATAGAAAACTAGGAAATTATTGGCCAAGATTTGCATTACCAAATGTAAAAAGTGTGGGGTTCAAGAATGAGATCATGAGATCACAGGGTGGAGAACTGTCTAAAAAATGTCTGTAAATTATAGTTGGTAAATAATAACCATGTTCCTTATCATGTTCTGCACAATGCATTTTTCAAGTAGGAACTACATGTGGCCCGTTCATGCAGTTTTTTGTATTGAGTTCTTCCTTATACTAGAATCTCTGCTGAAGTGAAATTTGTCTCTTTTTTATTAGAATTAACAGATTCAGGCTGCTTCCACATAAGAAAAACAAGGAAAAATAGCCTTTGTAATCCAAGAGGAAATGGCTAGAGATGTACTATACCACTTGACTTACCAGATAGGCTCTACCCCGTGAAACTGAAGGAGCTGATGAGAGTGCTCATCAAGACACTTTCAATAATTTACCAGCCATCCTGACCAACTAGGGAAATTCCAGTTGACAAAGGTTAGTAAAGTTAACAATTGTGATGCTTATCTACAAGAAGAGCATCTACAAGAAGAAGGACATGGGAAATTACGGACCTGTCAGTCTGACCTCAGTCTGACCAGGAAAGACCATGGAACCAACCATCTTGAGTGCCATCAGACAATATATAGTGAAAAATCACGTGACTAAATCCAGTCATCATAGATGTCATGGTTTTATGATTTTTTGTTATTCGCATTCCACATCATAACATCATGCAGTGCACTGAGAGTTAAAGAGTTAATGCTCCAACTCCAGGTACCTGTCTCAGAAGAGAAGAAGAACTACATCTCCCAGCGGACTATTCGCTCTTCTGTTACCGCTTCTGCTCAAAGGGAATGATAAAAACTGTTTGTTATCAGAGACTGTCTGGCTCGTCTCTGTTGAGGGTGCCGTATTACCTCAGCTTACTCAGAGTCAGGCCCTCGGTTTTTGGACTCTCTCTCATTTTATTTATTATCTTCAAATCATATTGTATTATATTGTATTATAGTGTGTTATCTTGCATTTCAATATCTTATTTAGTAAATTAGTTTGTTTCTCCTCAGATCGTTGATGCTGTTTTGTTTTTAGGCCCACCTCCTTATCCTTTCCCCTTTTTCCTTTCTTGGAGCATGGGTCCATGGGTCCCCCTGCCCTGTTAGTCAGGGAACCAGGCCAAACCAGCCTGCAAACCACTGACAATGGGTTTATGAAAGGCAAGGGCTGCTTCACTGATCTGATCTTCTATGACAAGATGAGATGCTCAGTGCATGTTGGAAAGGTTTTGTGTTTTGTTCACTTAAACTTTAACAAAACATTCAATATAATTTCCTATAGCATTCTTCCTGACATGTTACCTAGGCTGGCATTTCCTACTTATTACTTATTACTATTAAATCATTCATTTTGTATTATCAGACAGTTCATTGATAAGAAAGAGGTAAGAACATATGAACTGCTTGGTAATGCCATATATAACACTCCCACAGGACAGAACATATTTAGAAGGAGACATCTTTCTTCCCCTCCAAAAAAAGCCCAAACAAAATACCAAAACGACAACAAAAAAAAAGAAAACAAAACACACACCCACACACAGATAATGAATGCAGCTATTTGCTGAAACAAGTTCTTTTTTTAATTATTATTTTATTTTCTTCAGATAAATATTCAATTGTTATAGGGGTCACAAATCACAGCTTCATGAAGACAGAATGAGAAAAAACTCACATGCATTCTGAATTTTGATACTCTGGTCACTTGCAATTCTATGATATTAATATATTGAATAAACATTTTAATTTTAAGCCTTGTGTAAAAATTAGATGGTGACAAGGAAAGGTAACTATGAAAATTAATTAACTGAACTTTGAAAAACCACTCTGAGACCAGGGGTTAACCTCACTGTACTAAGAACAGATGTTATAAACCAGATTCTTTACAAGGTGGGTTCAGTGAAAGTTATTAAAAATCCCAAACCCCTAATTTACTAATTCCTACTTGCTGTGATCTATAATGTTTTCCTATGTTTGTCATGGAAGTTAAAACATAGTAGACACAAAACTCTTTGGTATATATGGTACTATGAATTAATACTCAAAATAAATTAGAGTAAAACATCAAAAATGTTACTAGCACATTTTAGTATTTTATCTTTCTAGTAAAAATTAACATAGTAATAAGTAGGAAATGCCAGCCTAGGTAACATGTCAGGGTCTTGTGCTGTAATGCAGATATGCCCTTTGGAATGTTGCTTTAATACTTGAACCTACCTTTCAGACACTCATGGACTTTAGTATCTTTATCTCAATTTGCTAGCTTAGAGTCCACCAATGCAAAATATCAGATATCAACAAAAAAAAGTTAAACAGAAACACATAGCTATATTCTGAACTTTTAAGCACTATAAAGAATAGACAGTACAGCAACATTACTACAATCGTTGTTATGACAAAACTGAGTCTTAAATCCTCTCTCGAATTAGATCTGCAAATAGGGTTGAGTAAAACAGAGGTTAAAATACACACATATAATATTTACTTCCACTGAGGATCTATTTTTTATTTTTCTTCAAAGGGCAGAATGGCAATCATCAATATGAAATTAGAGTATTACAGATCAGCAATTCTTTTCAAAGTAGAGCAAAGGAGGGATATTGCCTATTTCTGTGAAATTTCAGAATTTTCAAACACAGAAGCAGCAGGTGGCAGAAACTGAAGCTCAAAAGTAAGGAAAAATATGGGGCCATACACTTTTCTACTCTGACTCTGAATAAGATATTGAGAATGATGGGAAATTAAAACAATTAAAACCATCCCAACTCCTAAGTGACCTCAAGTGACCCCCCAGAGTTATGTTTCACTTGCATTTAATTCACACATTTCTCAACATTTTCATTAGCATCTTACTGTATTATTTCTCCAAGGAATCAAGCTATTATGATCCATGAGTGTGAAAAGAAACTTGGTGTTGGAACTGCTTACAACTGATTGTAATCTACTGAGTTGATGTATTAGAATTTGATCTTTTGAACATAGTTGCACCATCACTCCCCCAGGCAGGAGAAGTGATTTAAGTAATTTCTTTTTCTCCTTATCCAGAAGTAATTATTCCTTTCTCTGTAACACTGTAAGTGTTCCCGATCTACTGTGTAAGAAGTTGAACAAGCAGAAAATTATTACCAGCAGTAGAAACTATCCTATTCAGAATAAAAACAAGTGTTTCCAGTTTCAGAGCTTCTCCCACCCTGAACTGCAGGAATATTCTCATTTCATTCTTGGCAGAATCAGTAGACTTTCTGATATCTGAGCAACAAATGCTTTGAGGCTTAAAACTAAATGACTTATTCAAGAAAGAAATGGATAAATCATATATGTAGTAAAAAAGACAGATTGGAATTGTGCAACAGGAAAGAACACATAGTAGGAGTCAACACTTTTGCTGAAAGCTCACTTCATTAGTTTCCTTCATTGTAAGTGTACAGACTTAATGGTCTGCCAAAAGCCCTAGATTTCTGGTCTATGAATGAAAACAGGTACTTGGATTACTCTTATGATACATCTGGAATTGTGAGTAACCTGTTGTAATTGTGATAACCTGTTGTAGACCTGTTCATATATGTGCCATTCATCATATGCAACCCTGGATAGCTTTGCTTAGGCTCCCACAGAATACATAAAAGGAAAATTTCAGTCACACATTTAGGAAAGTTATATGTGTAATACAAAAGTAAATGAAGAAAAGTTTTAGTGAAAGGCCTTACATTTGAGCCACTATTCAGGAAACAGACAGCACTTGTTACGGCACAAAAGCTGAGAGAAAACCAAAAAGCAATTAGCATCTACACAATTTGAAGTTTTCCTCTGACATTCATTTCCACAGAGTCCATCACAAATAGACATCAGAAAGTTGGAAGTTGAAAAACTCCAAGCCCTCTTTGCTGCCAGAGGCTTGGCTGATGCTGCTGTGTTCTTTCCCTAATGCTTCAATCACTTGAATGTCTGAGTAAACAAATCCCTTAGTCGAAATAACCCTTAAAAGCTCAAAAACCTAGCAGTAGCAAATTTAGTTCCCAATCGTCTAGAAGCAGGAAAACTAGTAGTTAACATTTTAGCAATAGAGAGCAATAATGTCACACTCGAGCCTCCTCTTCTCCAGACCTCCCTCAGCCACTCCTCATAAGACTTGTGCTCCAGAACCCTCACCAGATTGTCCTGTATAAGCATAAAAATATAAAAACACTGGAAAATAAATAAGTGTGATTTCAGCTTCTAAACCCAAGGTCAAAAAATAGTGAAAAAAATATAATACATATTACTTAGCAACATATGAGCCTTTTGAAATCTATACAACGTGAATCCCAGTATAAGGCTAAATCCAGCAAGTAATCTTCAAATTATTGATAACTGTTTTAAAAACTAGCAACACTCTGTATGTATGATATATTCCCTGGGAGAGTAACCAATTCTGATTCTCCCAGTGTTACAACAAATAACTTAAGAAATATTATAGTGTTATATCATCATAACAACAGAACACTAAATATGATGAAACTAAGACAAAAGTAGAAAGCAGAACAATACTGGAGGTAATATCATATACTGACATGATTTTTTTAGAATAACATATATAGCTTGTAAGGCAACATTTGCACCAAGAGCTTCTTTTTATTGTATATATTCCAAAAGTCTGGTTCCTTGTCTACCCATGTTTTTACCTTTTAGAGCAACAATAAGTCTTTAACAGCTTCTGACAGTCACATGTAAACAAAAAACAGCCTAAACTATGCAAATACAAAAGATGTTATCTGTCACTTATTTATTTTGAAAAATATTAATTAATCAAAATAAGTAACCTTACATAGTGAAACTATTACAGCTGTATTTTTTTTCTAAAAAAAATTTTGCAAGATTGCCCAGTGATTTAAAGTTTGATAGCTAAAATAAATGATATTATCTATTGAAAAACTCAAAAGCAAAAAATGAAAATATCATGATGAACTCTATTCTTAATACATTTAATGCCAGCATCTGTCCATCATGTAAAGTGTCCCGTGTGTTACATTTTTCCTGACACTTAAATATGCTTTATTTTATAATTAGATCTATTATCAAAATGCTGTGTAATGTGGTTACCTCTAACACTCTTCTTTCAAGACGCAAAGATATTCACAGATTTTTTTATTTTATTTTTAACAACTCTGGTTGATTGAGGAAATATTTTTTACATCAACCAAAAGATTTTCTTCACTGCTCCAGGAAATCCGATACTTTAGCTCCTGGGCTTTTAAGTCATTAAGGGAATTTTCATGTTCAGTACCCTGTAACAGATTCAGTCTTGCATAATTCAAAACAACTTCACACCACTTATGGTTAATCATCCATGAAAGAATGTTTATTTTTCTTATCTATTCTTCTCCTTCTTCACTGTTGATTTTTTAAACCACTTTTTTTTTATTCTTTTTCCTCAATTAACACTAAAAGGAGAAGTGATAGCAGCTTGTTATAATCTTAAAACTTCTGAAAACTAAATTTATTGACCAAGTTTTTCTGCAAATATTTTATTTTCATGCTGTCTAACACCTTCATTCTCTACAAAAATCCAGGTGAGGAACTTCTGCAGTCACAAAGTTTGTTGAGCTGGAAGCTTTGGATGTGGATCCTGTCTATAATTATTTAGAGTGAATACTGTTCTGAAGAATTATTAATTAGAAATTACTGGGAAAGATTCAAAATGAAAATTTAAGACAGACTGGGGAGAAAACGCTTAGAAGAGCATCCAGAGAAAAAAGAAGGGTGCGAAGTCTGGTCAAAACAAACAAACAAACAAAAACGTACAGACATAAAAGGCACTACGTGAAGAATATGTTAGTCAGCCAAACAAGTAACTTTTTTGTTTAGTTTTGGGGAGGGGGGGGGAGTGAGGTAGGTAGGGGGAAGGCTGCACAACTTTCAAAAAAGGTTAAAAGCATATTGGGGATTATTTAAAATTAAGAATTAGCCACCACAACAACAAAATTTATTACAGCAGATCAATACTGTTTCTTATTGCAGAGTAACTGAATGAAGTGTAATTCCGCAGGTTTTTTTTCTTATATCTAAATGAATTCTACATCTATATCTAACTAAACATTTAACTAGATTCAGAACTGAATCTAGTCTGCTGTAATTCACATTTTCTTTTGCCCACTTGTCAAGTACATCTCCATACTTCAGATTTCCTTAAGCATCTCTGGAAATATAATCATAGAATCATAAAATTGCTCAGGTTGGGAAAGACCTCAAAGATGATCAAGTCCAACCACAACCTAACCATACTACACTAACTTTAACAACCCACCACTAGATCATGTCCCTGAGCACCACATCCAAATGGTTTTTAAACACATCCAGGGATGGTGACTCAACCACTTCCCTGAGGAGCCTATTCCAGTACTTAACCACCCATTCTGTAAAGTTTTTCCTGATATCCAATCTTAACCTCCCCTGGTGCAACTTGAGGCCATTTCCCCTTGTCCTCTTGCTTGCTACCAGTGAGAAGAGACCAACACCAGAAAAAAATGTCTATCACCTTTAAAGAATACATGTAGCTACTAATCAAGTGATTAACATAATGAAGGAGCTCCACTTTCACTTTCTCCACCCCCTCCCCCCATCCCCCCAGTTAATCTTGGATATCCGTAAGTGGATTTTTTTCTGGAATATAAATTTTATGCATAATTCCTCATTCAAACTCAAATGGGTAAAACACAAAACATGTGAAGAGAAAGTAAGCTTTGTGTTACCAAGATGCTGATATTTTAGGAGAGTCTGTTGAAAAACTGCAGAAAAATCTTAAATTTTCATACTGAAACAAGTGGGAAAAAAATTTTACTGAGTCTTCTCTAAGATGCCTTTCAGTTTTCTACAACCGAATTCCACCACTATCATTTGTGTAAACATCTGAAAAGATTTTCTAGATCACAAGTATCATTAAAAGAAAAGAGAGAAAATGAAAATGAGTTGACTGCAGACCAACTAGTGAAACACTACTTGTAATAAAGTATGCTTGGAAATTTTCTAAAGCACTCAAAGAAACACCTGGAAAAGCACAGTTTGATTTAGGATTACAATTCAGGCAGGGGATCTCCTGCTTAATTACAAAGCATCCTTTGAAAATATTTCTGTTATGAAAGATAAGAGAAATTCTACATATCCTGTAAAATTACTTAATTAAAATGCATCTGAAGAAGTTTCATGTAAGAGGTGTCTGGATATCATAAATGATACTTCATGCAAGAAAGAGTATATTTTCTAGTAGATGTTAAATATCTTCCTCATTTTTTAATCTCCTTACTAATGTAAGATTATGGAACATAGGAAAAATTCAGATCTACTCAGTGACTTTTGCCATTCTCCAGTATTGAATGAATGTTGATAAAAATGTTGGTAAAAATGAAGACAGTATCCCAGGAGAAATCTGTGTTTTCTGTTTTGTTTTTTTTGTTTGTTTGTTTGCTTGCTTGCTTGCTTGCTTTGTTTTGTTTGTTTGTTTGTTTTTTCAGAAATAGCTAAATTCCCTTTTAAGGAAAGACATACACCAGAATTAAAGAAAATCTTTCATTTCATTAGCAGTCTCTGCAAGGAAGAGACTTGAATGTTCACATGCCATTACCTCATCTTTTCTATCCTTATTTTCTAATGAGCTCTGAGGCAAAATGCATCTCTTGTATTTATCTCTTCAAAGTTTGATAATCTTAGGTAGACCATAAAAGTAATAGAACAACTCTGTAACTACCTCCATTTCATATGGGCTTTCTTAACAATGAGGGAACTGCAGAATTAAGAGTTTCTGTATAATGTTCTCTTAAATTTGTCCCTAAATGCTGTTTCAGATCATGAGCAATTCATATTAGGAGTTACTGATTTTCTAAATACCTAATAAAAAACAAACAAACAAAAAAATGTTTATAGAAGAAAAAAAATAAACTCTTAACCTTTTCATTTGGTCTTATCATATATAGGCATTATGTTCCTCATTCTCTCTTTATTGTATTAAAAGATCCCAACCTTGCTGCTGATTACAGAAGAAAAAAAAAAAAAAGGTAATCTTTTAACAAAATTACAGGTATGTCTGGGGAAATTTGTGGTCAGTGGAGTTAAATCCAGTTGGCGGCTGGTCACGAGTGGTGTTTCCCAGGGCTCGGTACTGGGGCCACTTCTATTTAACATCTTTATGAACTATCTTGATGAGGGGACTTGAGTGTACTCTCAGTAAGTTTGCAGATGACACCAAGTTGGGAGGGAGTGTTGATCTGCCTGAGGGGAGAAAGGCACTACAGAGGGATCTGGCTAGACTGGTTCAATGGGCCAAGGTTAACTGCATAAGTTTTAATAGGGCCAAGTGTCAGGGCTGGCATTTTGGTCACAACAACCCCAGGCAACCCTGGGCTTGGGGAACCCAACCCTAACAGGCTTGGGGAAGAATGGCTAGAAAGCTGCCTGATGGAAAGGGACCTTGGTGAACATGGACAGCCAGCTGAATATGAGCCAGCAGTGTGCCCAGGTGGCCAAGAAGGCTAGTGGCATCCTGGCTTGGATCAGGAATGGTGTGATGAGCAGGACTAGTGAAGTAATCCTGCCCCTGTACTTGGAATTGGTGAGGTCTCACCTTGAGTACTGTATTCAGATTCAAGCACCTCAGTAGAGAAAGGAACACTGAGGTGCTGGAGTAGGTCCAAAGAAGGGCAACAAAGCTTGTGAAGGGCTTGGTGAATATGCCCTATGAGGAGGAACTGAAGGAACCGGGGCTGTTTAGTCTGGGGAAAAGGAGACTGAGGGGAAGACCTTATTGCTCTCTTCCAATATCCGAAAGGTGCTTACAGCAAGAGCAAGGTTGGTCTCTTCTCACTGGTGACAGGTGACAGGACAAGGCAAAATGGCCTTAAATTGTGTCTGGGTAAGTTTAGGTTGGATATGAGGAAAAACTTCTTTACAGAAAGGGTTGTTCAGCACTGGAATGCGCTCCCCAGGGAGATGGTTGAGTCACCATCCCTGGATGTGTTTAAAAACCGTTTGGAAGTGGTGCTCAGGGACACGGTTTAGTAGAGGGTTGTTAGAGTTAGTGTAGTATGGTTAGGTTGTGGTTGGACTCAATGATCTATAATGTCTTTTCCAACCTGAGCAATTCTATGATTCAGTGAAATTGGGTATTTGTACATTCCTCTAAACTGCAGAAAAGTCATGACACATCATCATGCTGATATAGTCCGATTGACTAATCGTGTTTCAAACTTCAGAATAACTATTTCAATATGGATTTTATATTAGTTAAAGGCATTTCTCTGTATACTTAGAAAATGGCATTAGTCATTTATTTGTATTAAGCCAGGTACTGCTAGTAAGACAATGAAAAAAAAGTTTGTTCTTTGATTTGGAATAGCAAGTCATTGCATTGAGTGAACACACAGTAGTTATATCTAGGGAATAGTGTTAAACTTTTTTTTTTTTTTTTTTTTTAAATAATGTTCAATTAGTAAGAAATTCAAAACTAAAAAGACCACTCTACCTCACTTTGAGTAGAAGTGCTTGAAATATCAAACCAATTTTATGAAGGAGTAGAAAATGCCAGAATGCTTATGAAAGTAAGAAGATATCTCTCCTTTTAACAATATTTCCCTTTTTTGTTTAAAACTTCTGCTTAGTGAATCTATCCACTTTCTACTGGCAGTGTATTCATGAGTTTTTAGAGATCATAGGATCATAGAATCCTTTGAGTTGGAAGGCACCTCTGAGAGCCATCTAGTCCAACTCCCCAGTAATGAATAGGAAAACCACAGCTAGATCAGGTTGCCCAGGGCCTAATCCAGACTCATCTTTAAAATCTCCAGGGACAGAGAATCCTGAACATGCAACCTGTTCCAGTACCCCACAATCCTCACTGTGAAAGACTTCTTTCCATTCACAAAATATTTTTCACACCACAATAAATACATATACATACATATATCACTGGATTGCACGTTTCACAACAAATAAGATGTGAAATACATATCTAATTGTTGATTAAATCTCTCCCACTTAGTCTTAAAACATATTTCTAAGTATCAGGTCAGATTTAATTGCAAGATAAAAACCTATCAGAACAAACTTAATTCATAAACAAAATTTAGCGCACACTCACAAACACACACAACATTTCCAGAAATTTCAGTAGAAAACTTCACTGGTGACCAAAATTTGTAAATATTGTACAGTCTTGCCAGACTGTGGAAGGCACATATCTGACAATCCAGATTTCTTTACATATTTGGAGTCTTCCTCATATTTCTATTGCTTCCCTATTGCACTTACCACTTTCTCCTTTTTTTAACTTCTTCTCTGTACATACGATGTGTTTCTGTGTGCCAACAAGCCCTGTGCTAGTTGCAGCTTCCTCAGAATTCTCACAGAATCTCAATAAATTCTCACAGATATTTACCACCCTTTCCCTCTGTGGTAGCTAATAATGACAAGTTCTTCAGCTCAGTGCCATCTTAGGGGTAAATTAAAACCTGACATAAGAAAACAGTTTTTATTAAACTGTGTATGTCTGTTTTTTTCTCTTAGAGATATGCCACACAGTTTCTTTGGCAGCAATATTTGCAATCAATGAAAGCAGTGGTCCTAGCAGAAAGAGACTGAATGATCTCTGACATAATTTTTACACTCAGTTTACACTTATTTTATGGAATTAACCACATTCTCTAAATTCAGAGAACGGAAAGATAGTTAAGCCACTGCCTTATACTTGTCTATCTAAACAGCATTTTCTTTTATTTCCTAAATTCTTTGTGTCATGTTCAAATATATATATACTAGAAATCCAGAATCTAGGAAGCTGGAATGCAACAGTTATCACCTACTCGTAGAGCTTCAAAAAAAACCCACACAATTGATTCGGTCTATTTTCTTTTTCTTCTTCTTCTTTTTTATTTTTTCTCCCCAACAGTCAAAATGATATTCTTATTTGAATTTTATTGCTAATTGTTAGTCATGCTTAAAATGATATTTTGTCTACTTATATCAGAAAAGAAAAAAAAAATGTAACAGATATAGCAAAGATAAGGATTGAATATTGAAAGATGGCACTACTGGAAAAATACCTCTACTTCATTCACATAAAAAAAATAATAATAATAAAAATAAAATAAAAAAAGGAAAATTTGGAAGAGAAAAGGATAGCTCACACTTGCTATGTATTCATTATGTATTCATACTACATTTTAAACACTATACCACTAGGATTATTATTATTGTTATTATTATTTATTTTATTTTGAAAACTACAAGTCTAGTTGAGTAGTCTCAAGCTTTCCTGGCATTCATTTCCCATAAGTAAATTCTCAAATGTATCATTACACAAATAAAAATCTATTTAATTTCCAAAAGCTATTAAAAAGCCATCCACAAAAAGAAAAAAAAAAGAAAAAAAAGTTTGAAGTTCAAGTGAAAGTCAGTATCTGAATAATAATAATCCCCATGCGAATGCTTGGCACCTGCCAGACACTGTAAAATTTTTATAAATGTTGTATTCTGCAAAGTCAACTGCAAACATTATAAGGCCTTTGGTAAATACATCTACCAGCCTTTTTTGTTTGAGCAGAAATATTGAACTTCCTACTGTTATGATTATAAAGAAGGGTATTTCTGATTTTTTTTTCTTTAAATATTTGTTTAGTGACAGATCTCTTTTACTTTGGGATTGAATTTCAAATCAGACACAGATTTAAGTGTTTGAAAAAAAATGTCTGTCATATAAATGCGATCTACTTAGGAGCAGATGAGTAAACATAGCACCACAGGGACAGAAAAAGAAAATAATTTGGCAGACTGATCCACATTATCACAATAAGGAGACAAAATTCTGCAGTACAACAAAGCAATGTTGTTTAAATTGCAGAATGCAAAATGTTTATCTTTTTACCAGAGGCAAAATGACACTTTTGACATGTCTACAAATTATCTATTGATAATTACATAAAATTAATTTTATGTTATTATTGTTTTAATTATCATATTCCAGAAGTCTTCTTTTTATTTTTAAAGAACACCAAAGTAAAAATGTTAATAACATTCAGTGAAAATGCTCAGACTTCAAAGTGAATAAAGTTAAAAATGCTGCAATTAATTATATTGTTACATGAAAGATATATGCTATTGTGCTTTAGAGAAACATGACCATTAAAACAGGTGAAAATATTATACTTAAATTGTTTTGATCATGTGTTGCTCTTACAGTAATACACTATGAAAAAACATCACAGGAGCAAAACCTATATTGACTTATTTTGCCTCATGACAAATTTATAGTTGTTTTCCCTTTACTTTGTTTCTGTATGAGAAAGATTTTAATCTAGATACTGAAACTATTTTCCTGTCCTCCTCAAATCCAAAATTCAGAGAGAATCAGTATAAAATTTTCACTTTTGGATTTTTTGTCCTTAAAAAATATATATACATATGTCAAGAGTCCAAAAGAGGCCACCGTATTTTGAACTGTTGCTCAGGAGTAACACAGTCCTTAATTAAGAACCAAGAAGTTATAGCAGAGGTGTGAAAGGGTATTGCTGAAGATTATACAAACATAGAATCACAGAATCATAGAATCACTAAGGTTGGAAAAGACCCACAGGATCATCCAGTCCAACCATTCGCCCATCACCAATGGTTCTCGCTAAACCATGTCCCTCAACACAACATCCAAATGCTCTTTGAACACCACCACCAGGGTCGGTGACTCCACCACCTCTCTGGGCAGCCCATTCCAGTGCCTGACCACCCTTTCAGACAAGTAGTATTTCCTAACATCCAGACTGAACCTTCCCTGGTGCAGCTTGAAGCCATTCCCTCTAGTCCTATCACTAGTCACACGAGACAAGAGGCTGACCCCCAGTTCACTACAACCTCCCTTCAGGTATTTAAGAGAGCAATAAGGTCTCCCCTGAGCCTCCTCTTCTCTAGACTGAACAGCTCCTTCAGCTGCTCCTCATAAGGCCTGTGCTCCAGATCCCTTTTGTTGCTCTCCTCTGGACACGCTCCAGGGCCTCGATGTCTTTCTTACAGCAAGGGGTCCATGACGGTCCCTCCCTGATCCCCTAAACATGATGGTCTTAATTCCAAAAAAAAAACACAGGCTGCATGTAAAAGCACAAGAGCTCATTTATTATCTTGTTAAGATACAGATACCGAAGCACGATAACACAGTTAATGCTATTACAACCTTTAGTTAATTGAAATAGGTTCTGATTAACACTTTTTTTGTTTGAAAAAGATTGAAACAATTAGGTTTCAATTGTTCATTTAAAAAAAAATACTTCACAGTTATTTATGTCAAAATAAATGTGTAAGCAGTTGAGCACTTCTAAAGGTTTTTGGTTGGGATTCATTTGAATGATATGTAATAAATTTCTTTCAGTCATTTCTTCATTCATTTCCTTCATTCTTGTCCTTTCCATGATTTCCTTCAAATTTATTTTAATGTTATTTTTAAGTATTAAGTAGTAATCTGAAATTCAAACACATGAAATGATTTTTATTGTGTTTCCTTGGAACAGGCAGTGTTCACAAAGACAGAACTGCCATCTTTCTGGGGAAGTAAATACTGTTCTTATATAACAGTAAGATGTTATGTCTCCAAAGATGCGCCATGGAACTCTGATACAAGATAAATTCCTGCTTGCAGACTAGGAGATCTACATTTTTGATTAACATCAGGAGATATACTGGTGCGTAACAGTTTTGTGGTTTGAATGCTAGCCACAAGGCAACTATGAGAGGTTATCCTAGCATAACATAGTAGGTAAGAACAAAAATAGGAGAACAGGGAGAAGTTAACCAAGCAGGGGCAGGACATTTGCTAAGGGAATTAGAAGTGTCAAATAGACTGTAAACTCCAGTGTACTCAATCAGTAAGAAAGAAGGGGAAAAAAGTCACACCAGCAAGTAGGAAATATAAACTGTTGTGTCCCTCTGGTCACGCGTGCCTTTTCTTGAGGCCACCTGCTCTTGCAAAAGTGTGAAATAAACTGTGATCCATAGAGAATTTCACCTGAGCCTGGACTATTGAAAAAGAGCATTTCTCATATCTTCACATTATTATCTACATTACCTAATGCAGTTTTTGTAAGTATTCTCATTTATATTTTTCTGTTAACTATGTTATTTTAAAATAAATAATATCACCCTTTTACTCAGATCTACATATGTTATTATTCTCCCTTGCAGCAATACACTTCTGGTGGCTACTCATAAGAAAGGAAACATGGAGGTGAAGATGATTTGTAACAAATGTTCTTCAAATGTCTAGCTGACTTTGAGCAATATTAGCATATATTTATAATGAAACAAAAGCAGAATTGGAAGTAACTGTTTTCACTTATTTTGAATATGCTATGTTTTTTAGGCAGCTTTTAATCTTAACATTTTCAGAGGGTGTCATGGTTTTATGATTTTGGGCTATGGGTATTCAACATCATAACATCATATAGTGCACTGGGAGTTAAAGAATTAATGCCTCAGTTCTGGGTACTAGTCCCAGAAGAACTGCATAACCCAGAGGACTTCGCATTCAGAGAGGAGATATAACCCCTGGCAAGGTCACCTGATCCAAGGTGACCTGGTCCATCTTTTTGCTTTTTTTCCCTTTTTTGGCTCTCCTTCCTGCTGCTTGTCCTGACTGCACAATTCACCTCAGCATTACTGTAAGGCCTTCAGCTTTTTCGGACACTTTCCCTCATTATATTTGATTTATTAGCTCCAATTCTAATTCTATTATATTAAATTGTATTATAGTATGTTATTTTGCATTTCAATATCTTATTTAGTAAATAAGTTTGTTTCTCCTCAGATCATTGCTACTGTTATTTTTGGGGCCCATCTCTTTTTCCCTTTATTTTCCCTATTCCAGAGGCATGAACCCATGGGTGCCTCCGCCCCACTAGTCACAGAACTGGGCTGAACCAGCCCATAACCCACTGATAGAGGGGTATACTAATACTACTGTAAGAAAGAACATTTTTTGTCATAACAAGACAGATAAGACTTTGGTTAGACCAACTGTTGGAAACTGTTCAGTGTCTACCCATTTAGAGGCTTGAATCCATTGAAAAGCCATGAAATAGTTCTAAAATAATAATAATGATAAAAAATTCTGTGACCAGAGTCTGCTGATTGCAAAAGTGTGTTAATAGAAATTTAATGGAATTTAATATTATTCTGACATAATTTAATATTATTCAGAATCGATATTAAGCATCTGCCATTCTACAAGACAGAACAGGACTAGTGAAAAACTAAATCTGAGCAGCTCCAATTTTTTAATCCAGAAAAGGTATTATCTTGAGAGAAAGTTAAATAGCATGTTTTCTGATATCCTAAAACTGTTCATCTAAACATTTTCCAAATGTTAGACATTTTTAAAGGTTTACTTAGAAGTGCTTTTATTTTGTTTCTTCACATTGTAAGTGTAGTCCAGGATTAACCTGATGAGCTACAATTCTATAAACATTACCATGTGACATTATGTTGTAATCCTAACACTGCACAAAATAGTGTTTATGTTAATCACACCTTTGCTGGCATGAAATATTTTTGTGAAAATTAATAGATCTTTTTAAACCTGCGTGAAATACAATCCTATACAAACAGAACTGTAGCAGAAGCTTTGGTTCAAATTCAGATACTATAAAGACACAGGTACAGATATTTTTCTGGTGATTAGTACATCCAGGGAAAATAATACCCACTGCTCTGGGCACACTGGATAAAGGCTAAAAAAGTGAGACTTTGTCACTTGTTAAATGCTGCTGTGAATACACATTTGCACTCCCAGACACACTCTCCTCAAAGTCTAAACAGTACATTGTGTAGCATTTTCTACAACTCATGTTTCTAATGAAGAATTATGGAAGAAAAAAAAAATGCCTAAAAAGAAATGACATTTATTTATTTATAGGCTACTATGTAAGAGATATTTTGATATCAGCAAAATAGCTTGTGTATTCATTTTTTCAATTCCTGAGCGAATTGGCTGATTTCATTGTGAAGACACTCAATATTTGAAAAGTCACAGAGGTGAGGAGAAAATTTTGATGAATGGAAAAAAATGTGTTGCACCCATTTTTAAGAAAAATTGAGAGATCAACCCAGGGAATGACTGACCTGTGAGCTTCACTCCTGTGCAGGGAAAGATCATGGAATAGACCATCTAGGAAGCTATGCTAAGGCACATGGAACACAGGGAGGTGACCACAGAATCACAGTGTGGCTTGGGTTGGAAGGGACCTTAAAGATCATCAAGTTCTAATCCTCTTGCCACAGGCAGAGTTGCCAACCACTAGCTCAAGTGCTATATCAGATTGCCCAGGGCCTCATCCAACCTGGAGTTAAGCACATCCAGGGACAGGGCATCCACAACCTCCTTGGGCAACTCATTCCAGCACCTCACCACTCTCTCAGCAAAAAAAAACTTCCCCGACATCTAATCTAAATCTTTCCTCCTCTAGTTTAAAACCATTTCACCCGGTTCTATCACTTTCTACCCTTGTAAAAAGGGTCCTTTGTGCTTATAAACTCTCATTAAATATTGTTAGGCCACAATGAGGTCTCCCCATAGTCTTCACTTTTCCAGACTGAACAAACCCAGTATCTTCAGTCTGTCATCATAGTAGAAGTGCTCCAGACCTCTGATCATCTTCATGGCCCTCCTGTGGACCCCCTCCAAAAGCTCAATATCTTTCATGCACTGGGAGCCCCAGACTTGGACAAAGTACTCCAGCTGGGGCCTCATGAAAGCACAAAAAAAGGGAAAAAATCACCTCCCTCTCCCTGCTGGCCATCTCTCTTCTAATAGAACCCAGGATATCATTGGCCTTCCAGGATACAAATACACACTGTTGGCGTGTGTTAAGTTTTTCATCAACTAGGATCCGTAAGTCCTTCAGAGCTGCTTTCAAAGAGTTCTTCTCCCAGTCTGTAGATATATATATGACATCACCTCAACCCAGGTGTAAAATCTTGCCCTTTGTTTTGTTGAACCTCATCAGGTTCACAAGGGCCCACCTTTCATGTTTATTAAGGTCCCACTGGATGGCATCCCTTCCTTCTGGTGTATCAGCCACACTGTTGAGCTTGGTTTCATCAACAAACTTGCTGAGGATGCACTCAATCCCATCATCTATGTCATTTATAAAGATGTTAAAGATTATTAGTCCCAAGATGGATGCCTGGGGAATACTGTTCATTAACAGTCTCCACCTGGACACAGAGCCATTGACCATAACCCTCCACCTGTGAACTTCCAAACAATTCCTCATCCACAGAATAATCCACTTTGCAAATCTATCCAATATCTATCCAATTTAGAGATAAGGATGTGTTATGGGATCATGTCAAAGGCCAGTTCCTACCCTCCTACTGTGGGCAGAGTTGCCAACCACTAGATGAAGTTGCCTGAAGCCCCATCCAACCTGGCTTTGAATGCCCCCACTGATGGTACATCCACAACCTTCGTCGGCAACATTTAACTACTTCATCATCTCCGAGTAAAGAACTTCAGCCTAATGTGTAACATAAATATTCTCTCAGACAGTGTAAAAAAAAAAAAAAAAAATGTTCTCTCTCCTGTTTATATCCCCTCAAGTACTGAAAGGCAGCAGTGAGATTCCCCTTGAGCTTTCTCTTCTCTGGGCTGAATAAGCTCAACTCCCTCTACCTTTCTTCATAAAAGAAGTTCACCTTCATGACCCTTCTCTGGAACCACTCCAACAGCTCCATGTATTTCATGTGTTGGGAACCCCAGGTCTGGACACAGTGCTCCAGATGGGACTGCATGAAGGAAAGTAGAGGAGGATAATAAACTCCCTTAACCTGCTGGCTATTCCTCTTTTGAAGCAGCCCAGAACTCTGTTGACCTTCCAGGCTGCAAGCACAATCTCATACATGTTTAGCTTTTTGCACACCCAAAGTCCTTCTCCGCATGACTGTTCTCAATGAACTCTTCTCCTAGTCCACCTGTATATATGGGATTGCTGTCATTCAAGTGTGATACCTTATACTTGGCCATATTAAACCTCATTAAATTCCCACCTGCCCATTTCTCAAGCCTATCCACGTTTTTCTGGATGGCATCTGCAGCAAAATTGCCAGGTCACAACCTGAACCAATGGTTGAGCACCAGGTGAGAACGTGTAGCTAACCCAAGGGAACTCAGGTGTAAGGAATGCATCTGAATGATCTGAAAGGATGGAGTCTGGATCCGTCCCTCCTCACTTTCATTTAAGGTTTAGCAGCCAAGGGAGTAGCATCTTTCCTGATAGAGGTTGTACTCCTCTTGAGCAGTCACTGGTTTTTGGTAGGATTGAGCCAATTTTTTTTCTTTGTTACCTGCTATTGCTCCACAGTGCTTGTATCCTGTTAGAAGGCACTATCACCACCTTATTTGCCACACATTGTCACTTCCTTCTATGGTATCAACTGCACCAATGTGCCCTCAGCAAGTTTTCAGACGATACTGTAACCATTTGGAGTGGTTGACAGACCTGAGGGATGGGATGCCATCCAGAGAGGCTTAAACAGGCTTGAGCAGTGGGCCCAGGAGATCGTCATGACATTCAACAAAGCCAAACAAAAAATGTTTCACCTAACCATTATCAATACAAGCTGAGAGATGGAATAATTGAGCACAGCCATGTCGAAAATGACTTGGGAGTACTGGTGGGTGGGAAGCTGGACATGAGTGAGCAATGTGCCCTTGCAATCCAGAAAACCAACCACATGTTAGGCTGCAACTAAAGAAGTGTGGCCAGAAGGTGGAGAGGTGATCCTGTTCCTCTACTCTCCATTGGAGGGTCCTCACCTGGCACACTATGTCCAGATGTGAAGTTCTCAGTACAGGAGAGACAGATTTGTTGAAGCTCTTTTGGAAGATAGCCACAAAAATCATCTAAGGAACAACTCCCCAATGAAGACAGACTGATAGAGTTGGGACTGTTCACCCTGGTGAGAAGAAAGGTCCAGGGAGACCTGACAGCAGCCTTTCAATATCTAAAGGGAGCCTACAGGAAAGAAAGGGACAGGCCCTTTAGCAGGGTCTACTGTGATAGGACAAGTGGGAAGGCCTTCAATATAAAAGAAGGGAGATTTAGACTAGATGTAAGGAAAAAAAAATATTACAGTAAGGGTAGTGATGCACTTGAACAGGTTGCCCAGAGACAGAGAATGCCCCATCCCTGGAGACATTCGAAGTCGGTCTGTACAGAGCTCAGAGCTATCTGACCTAGCTGTAGATGTTCCTGTTCACTGCAGCAGATTTAGACTATCTGGCATTTAAAGGTTCCTTCCAACTCAAGTGATTCTATGCTTCTGTACTTCTATGACTTGAATCAAAATACTGGTTTTAGGACATAATACTCAGGTTTTCCTGTTTGCTAATCTTTTTAACTTCTACGTTGGCAGAAATGTCTTTCAACTGTTACTTGCTACAACATAAACTGCATCCATAGAGTCTTTTTTTTTTTTTTTTTAATCTATTTAGATTTATCTAACTTATACATTTTTTGTTCAGACTTTACTTATGAATGATCTTATGTCTGACTTTATAATATATAGGTAATAAAACTGATTTTCTTCTTGTCATCTTTCTTCCTCCCAATTGAACTTAACCTCCACTTATCTACAGAAAATATCATCAGGCATTATCAGGATACAATTATGAATAGTAAAAAATATCTTCAGAACAAAAAGACAATTGTAAAGCAAATGACATACCAATTTCTCAGTGAGCCTGTATCACAGAGTTATCCCTAGATCTGAGTCCGTGACAGGGGCACAAGTCCATAAGAAGACAAAAGAAAGAGGAGAATAAAAAACTACCCCACCCTTTTGCAGCACGGCTGGCCTCAACCCATGACTAATGAAGCAAGGCACTTGTGGGCTGTGCACTTCGGGAGAGAGGAAGAAGGGGAGAGGGGGAAGGGTAGGGAGATAGCAGATGGGTCTAAAAAAATACAACGGCAACTATCTGAGGAGAAACAGTAATTTACTAAATCCAACAAAACCAAACAAAATGAGAGAGAAAATACAAGGTATTACGCTAGTAGACTGCAGG
The DNA here is from genome assembly GCF_016699485.2 of Gallus gallus. Lineage (NCBI taxonomy): Eukaryota > Metazoa > Chordata > Aves > Galliformes > Phasianidae > Gallus > Gallus gallus. The sequence goes on from NC_052572.1 coordinate 30,008,079, forward strand.
GGAAACACGCGCTTTTCTCTGCGACAAACCGAGAGAGACCGAGTCACCAAAAGGGAAAGTGACCACTGCTCCACCACGACCTCCACCCTTCTTCCTCTGTGCACTGAGAGCTCTGGGAATGCCGTTCCTCTCCTCCCTTCTGAGAACCCAAAATGCCCAAAAAAGGCAGTCCATGGAACCAGAACATTAACTCTTTAAGTCCCACTGTTTTACATGATGTTCTGATGTGGAATACCAAGAACAAAAATCATAAAACCACAACAGCCTGAAAGAAGCATAGCTCCAAAGCTGAAGGGTTTATGCTAAATGACTCTTTGGTTGTCCATTAAATGTGACTGGAAGGATAGTGTATTTTCACAAAACACATCAAAGGAAGGGAAAAAAAAAAAAAAAAAAGAAACTCATTAATTGAGATAATAAAGATCTATGTTCAAGCAGTGAGGTGGTGAAAATTAATACAGTTCTGTTGAACAGAATGGAACTGTGACAACTCAAATGAATTGGAAATATACCTCAAGTCATTTCAGTGGCTGTAGGAAATTGTTTTTATATTTGGACAGGGAGGAGGGGGGGGGGGGGGGGGGGGGGGGGAAGCTCCTCACAGAAAATAGGCACAGATTATCTACTTTTATTATTACTCCAACATTTGACCTATTGTATCCTTTCTTGATCAGTAAAACACAATTCTTAATTCTGTCTGGAGAACTTGTTTTGGGACTGGGTTTAGTCTTTTAGCTAAAATTCAAGTCCTAGACTTATAACATCAAACCACAACTGTAAAATTCCAAGCATACACAAGTTTTCTTTTAAAACTGAAGGCTTATAGTAACTTTATTTTTCCTGAACAAGCATATTTTGTGTTGTTTTTAATGCACAAGTTAGCACCTAGCATTGTGATATGATATTATATCCCTTGGAAAGTAGAATTATTTAAATTGCATTAATTTTCATGTATTTCTCTATTGATGGTATGACAATTTTCAACACAGAAATGACTTGACATACCAATGATTTTGCTTCTAGTCTGTTCCCAGCAGTTAGCAGTTTTTAACGTGTACATAACTGCCTCTGTGACATTGAGTCATTGGCATTTGAACATGTTTTTTATTGGGATTTCTACCCAGATTAGGAAAATAATACAAAATGTGAACTAGAAAAGTATTTCAATTTTAAATGTCATTAATTATGTTATTGGACAGAGTTATTTAAATTGTCTGTTAGCTTCATGTCATTTTCTGCAATTAAAAAGGCAAAACAAGCACAACAATCTCTTCCCAAATAATTTAGAGAAAAGTGACATTTCAGACGAAAGGAAAAAAAAAAAAGGAAGGATTGAGGGGGATGCCCATTAGTTGGCAGGTAAGATAAAAGTACTGGTAATTTTCCGTATGGTCTTTAGATGTGAAAGATATACAGCAATAAAAAGCCACTGGTAAGTGCATTTTATCAAACTTTTGTTGTTTCCTTGTTTGTTTGTAAGGAAAGCTCATATTCCATTGTGATTATCTGGAGAGGAAAGTTGCTTCTCAACAAAACCATCTAGGATGTTTTCCCATTTGTAGAATTTTAGGCAGTCATGAGAAATCAGAGATCAGTGGGCTGGAGCACATCTCCTATGAAGGTTGAGGGAACTGGGATTGTTTAGCTTGTGAAGAGAAGGCTCTGGGGAGACCTCATTGTGGCCTTCCAATATTTGAATGAAGCATATAATCAGGAAGGGCAATAGCTGTTTACGAGCGTGGATAATAATAGGACAAGGGGGAATGGTTTTATACTGAGACAAGAGAGATTTAGGTTAGTTATTAGGAGGAAGTTTTTCAGATGGAGGGTGGTGACATCCCGGAACAGGTTGCTCAAGCAGGTTGTGGATGCCCCCATCCCTTGAGGCATTCAAGGCCAGGCTGGATGTGGCTCTGGGCAGCCTCCTCTATGGATTGGCAACCTTGCATACAGTATGGGGGTTGAAATTAGATGATTAAAGTCCTTATCAACCCAGGCCATTCTATGATTCTATGATTCTATGAAATATAGATGCTTAAATATTTGATACTAACTTACTAAAAATTGTTAATGCTTAAATGTATGTACTCAGAACAATAATGTCAGTTAGGTAAATTTCCCACTATCACAGTGAAGCCTGAATAATCACTGTGGAATCTCAGTGATAGAGGTTTATTTCTTTAAAAATTCTGGGAAAAATAATTCATTTACTTGAAAGACAAGATACAGTATCCAACACTTATCATAACAATAAAAAACAACAAAAAACTTACACTTCTCCAAGGCACATCCTGTAGTTGTGTCTCAGGATAGAGTTCTAAAATAATAAAAAATAATGTTAGATATCACTGTTAGTCGGGGCAATTGTCAAGTATCATGTTTTTATGCATACACTATTATTAGAAACAGTCAGAATTAAGATTTATCAACATTGCAGTATTTGATAAACAACAGAAAGGAACAATTAGTTCCTTTCTGAAGTAACTACACTTTTCTGAAGTAAAAGAAGTAACTACACTTCTGTAAGTTGTTGTTTCCTATTCATACAGGAAATGTTACTAAATTTTGTTACAAATTTTATATCTGAGATTTTTTTATTATTATTATTTAGTTATCATAATTAGATATTTAATTGATGTTATGTGTGAAAGTCTAAAATAATTCACTTTTCAGTATTCATGCCATTAATCATCCTTTCAAAATGTATTTCTGTGAGTCTTGACATATTTCTTAGGTTTGAATTGTTTACAGATTTTAATGTAATTTAAGGAACAATTCAAATAAGAACATAGAATGTAAAACATATAAATGAAGGATTTGTAAGGCTTTGTAAAATATTCTGTTACATTTTCTCTCATGTTTTTTTCTTTTTTAAAAAAGTCAGACTCAAAAAATAAGAAACAGATGACAGTCTATCAACATTAACTTCAGTGTTCTTAAATCTGTGTCCTGTAAGTGCTGCAATAAAAGTATTTTGTGTGTAGAATTTCATTATGCCATTTCAGAACTCATATTTCATAAGGATGAATGTTTAACCAGACTGATTTGAAATTTGTTGGTTTATTCACAACTATAAAATATTTATTCAGTTTATTCACAATAGTCATATGTAATATCTATACTAAAATCTCTAATGTGCGCATTTCAAGATGATCATGCATCCAGGAGGAATAAATGCTCAAAAGCTAGGAAGATTTATTCTTCCATTTTCCTCTCTTTTTCTTTTCCTCCCCTGTTCATACAGATATATATGCACAAATGCAATGAAATACATATATGCATATGTGCAATGCTCAGATAAGTATTCCAACTGCTTCTCTTCATAAAAACTTGTTTTTATGATAGTTTTAAGTCTGAAACTATGAGGGCAGACAGGTCTTAAAGTCACTTCAGATATTAGGAAGCTGAACTCTACTGTACCAATATCATTTGGATTTTGTTTTAACCCTGCAATAATCAGAAATGTTGAATATTAAGTACCCAAGCATAGAATGAAAGCACCAATAAAAGCACATACTATTATGTCAAAATGCCTAACTAATAGCAGTTTAAAACAACTAATTAGAAGGCAAGGCAAAACTTATTTCACATTATAATTACCTAACTTCAAGTTATTTTTCTTAGGATAACAAATATGCAGGAAAAAAAAAAAAAAAAAAAACACTAAGAACCCACTCTTGAATACAAGTAAGTAGTCACCTCCTGGGGGTGACCTCTCACTCAAGTGTTGTCTGTTTGGACTCTGCATGGCATGCTTTCTCGTGAAATAGTTACTCCCTTCTGTCAATGAAATCATGCATGGCATGCTTTCTCATGAAATAGTTACTCCCTAACCCATTCTTCAAAATACCAACATTTTACGGTCAGAGGTATTAGAAAACAGTCTTTCCAGGTAACTCAGTAATAGCTTTTCAATAGAAATCCTATCTCCACTCCTCCCTGTCCATTTTTCTAGATCTGTGCATGAATTATGGGTTACTTGAAGGATTAATGTTTACAGGAGTTCCAGAAATAAAGACTTATTGTCAAGAAGAGTGTCAGGAACTAGGAAAAATATGTATACATATATATTTTTATATAGCTCCACCAAACAGAAACCGAAGTCTGAGATCTTTAAGACAAAACATAGTAGATCTAAAAAAAAACAAAAACCAAAAACAAAAACAAAAACAAAAAAAACAGATAAAAAAACAAAAATACAACCTCTATGAGTGGGCAAAGATAGATATTCCCTCCCCCTACACCCCCCCAGATGGTTTCATGGTTTCAGATAGTTTCTGGTAACCTCAGGCTGATGAATTTCAACATTACTTGCTTAACTTTAATGAGTATTAAGAATAAAAACTGAGGGATCTGTCCACCCACTTCATACGTGAACAGAAAGTAATCCTTCCACTTACTTCATCTTCTCAAGCATTAAACTGTGATTGAGCTACATCATACTTCTGCTTCTTTCAGGCTGTATGGAACCAGGAAAAAAAAAAAAAAACAAAAAAACAAACAAAAAAAAAAACTTTATGCTTGTAAGTATTCTCAGTGTACACTGATCAGTGTATTTGTGATAAGAAAAAATATTTTCAGAGAATCACAGAATCAATGGGGTTGGAAAAGAACTCTAGAGATCATGTAGTCCAACAGTATGCTAAAGCAGGTTCCCTACAGTAGACTACACAGGAAAGCATACAGGCTGATTTTGAACATCTCCAATGAAGAAGACTCCACAAAAAATCCAGGCAGCTTGTTCCAGATCCCTGTCACTCTCACAGTAAAGAAGATTTCCTTATGTTCAAGTGGAACTTCCTGCATTCCATTTTTTGTCCATTGATTCCTTTTCCTGTCACTGGCCACCACTGAGAAGAGCCTGGTCCCATCCACTTGACTCTTGTCCATTAGGTATTTATAAGCACTGATAAGATGCCTCTCTCAGTCTTCTTTCCTCCAGACTGAACAGCTTTTCTTCATAAGGGAGATGCTCAAAGCCTCTAATCATATTTGTGGCCCTCCACTGGACACTCTAGAAATTTTCTGTCTTTCCTGAATAGAGGAGACGAGGACTAGACACAATGTGCCAGCTATGGCCTCATCAGGCCAAAGTAGAGAGGAAGGATAACCTCCCCTGATCTGTTGGTCATGCTCTTTTTAATACACTGGTCTTCTTGGCCACTGCTGGTTTATAGTCAACCATTATTCGTGAGGACACCTAGGTCCTTCTCTACAGAGCTGCTTTCCAGCAGGTCAGCCCCTGACCTGTACTGATACACGTAGTTACTCCTCTCCAGGTGTAAGACTCAGCTCTTTCCCTTCTTGAACCTTATAAGGTCCTTTCCCCTCAACTTTCCAACGTATCCAGATCGGTTTCCATTGAATAGAAGTTTCATAGGGCTCTGAACTCCAATATATGGTCCTTAATCTTCCTGTGTCCATGATGTAAAACTTATAGAAAAGGAAAACGTATTCTGGGCAGCATATTTCTCTCTTCAGGCATAAATTTGTCCATGTTTAAAAGAAGCCTAATCCTATTGTAGTAGGCGCTTGGCGGGGATACATGCTGTATGGTATAGGCCTCTCCCTAAGCATAGTGAAAGGGTGCTGTTGTGCTCAGACAGACTGTCCTTGCTAATGAAGTAAACAAGATAAGAAGGCAAAGGAATGAGGAGACAATAGAAGCCAAATAAGAAATTGTGGTAAGGGGTTAAGATCCAGTATGGACGAATCAGGGTAGGACATGATAGTACGACTGCTTAAGTAAAGGTATATAAGCTGTGCTTAGTAGTGAATAAACATCATTTTACTGCTCATCATATTGGTGTGCGTTTGCAGTCATTTGGCCCTGACCAGGTAATTGGTCAGTGTGCGCTAGGGCTAACACAGGAGGCTAACATCACAGTTGCAGAAGTCAACATAATCCTTAAGTCTTTTAGAGAATATTCCACTTCTACTTGAAATATAGATGTAAATCAGCTGAAATATTTAATCATCTAGTCACCGTCATCAACACCATTTCCAAAGACACCTGTGTACGTTAGATATTCAGATGTTTTTCTAAATGTGCTGATTTGGAAATACAGCCTGCAATTGTTGTTTCACAGTTCAAAATTAAAGGGGTTCATCATACTTAGACAGATATTAATGACATCAACAGCTATTCTCAAATTTACTATGGAGGCATCTTAATCAATAGCATCTGATCCATCTTTTGGGAAATGGGACTGATGGGAAATATGTGATCTCCGCACTTGTAGTTCTGATGACGTGTATTTGAATATTGTTAACGTGGATAAAAGGCACTGAGTAAACATCAACTTTACTTATGGAAAAGTATTTCATAATAAAGTTGCAGCTGGAGGCCTTTAAACTAGATCTGACTGTTGTATATTTACTTGTGCCAAATGTGAAGTGTCAGTCAGTAGCTTAAAATATTCACTATCAGAGGCAAATGGTAATGAAACGGAAAGAATCTCTATCAAAATTAAACCTCTCTTGAAAATGCACTCAATTACTGTCAAAAGGCTTAAAGTATTTAACCTTTAACATATGAATATTTGCCTGATATTGATTTATTAGGAATTACAAGCTAAGAAAACGTGGTAATTGAGTTTGTTGATTGCCTTCAAGGATTTTCTTTGCAAAGGCCAGCTAGCTAGGGAATATGTAACTCCTTGCAACAGCTTGTCAATTACAGGCAAATATGCGTAATGGAAAAGCAAGAAGATCCAGAGTAGGGGCAGTAAACTGAAGAGTGATTTTAAATATCAAAATCTGTCTACTGACAGACAAAAACAAAAACAAAAAAAGATAAAATTCACAGCTTATAAACACAGCTTATTAACACCTACATAATGAAAATAAATAGCATTGAAAGGAAAATAAGTAGAAAAGCATTCTCCAGGGGATGAGCGCATAAACACATCACTGATTCACATAAGAGGAAGAAACGTAGGGAAAGATACATTCAAAAGACTGTTTTGGGATACCATCCAGAAATCCTCATTGTATTATAGCCGATTTTAGATCTGTATAAGCAACTTTCCTTACATAACACAGTACACAGGAAAGCAGAGTTTGACTTCTGAAATACTACTTTGCTAGATTTTGAATTAGAACTGAAGAATGAATCTCTTCTATTGAAAACATATTAATCTCCAAAATCTTCTTTATATTTTACCCCTACTGATAATTTTCAAATATTACTGAGTCTTTGGAAATGAAGAAGTTGCATTATTTTTCTCTTATCTACTTAATATTTGATATAAATACTTTTAATTTAGTGAAATAAAATAAAATAAATACATCATCAGTTTTTTATCAGATGTTCCGAACAAAACAAATAAGTAAGAAACATGGATAAAATACTGACTGTTCTCCATTTTTAATCTTATACATAGCAGAAACCACTGAGAAGGCTTGTCAGTATGTCTTTGTGTTAGCATGCATAAGAAAGCAGCCATAAGACTCACGTAACTAAGACTTATGTGAATATTGGCTGGTGTATCAACAAAGAAATATGATGGTCTTGAAATTAACATGAACTATAACTCCTTTAACTTCAAAGAGTGGTTTTAATCCTTGTCTTCTGCCTCAGCAACATTGATAGTAATTGTTCATTACTTAATCCCACTGCCTTTATTAGTAGTCCCCAGAAGTGTAACACTGTTCTCTATTTCAGTGTCACGTCATCTTCAAAGAATGTTGGGGTGAAAAAGCCTGCAAACTGAATATAAAGTATCAAGTTTGTTTACTTTTGCTAAATAGATTATGGAGATTTTCTTACATATAGAAAAGCAGAACATTTAAGCAACAGTCCAAAAACAGTTTTTTTGAAAGAATATGTACAATTTTGCTATTATATGTATGATACAGAGTGGTTAATTATCTTTAAACTTAAAATGATCTAACAAATATGGTAGATCTTCATCATATGCACATCACAGCGTACTCTTAAAGGCACATCTTAATATTGTTATTTTCAGAATCATTGCATGACTGTGCTACAGCCAAAGAGAATAGTTATAATAATGTGCAATGACAGTGGTGTCAGAATTATGTCAAGAAAATTCATATTAGCTTAAAAAAGAAAAAAGAGTATCAGAATCTCTGAGTGGAGTAGGGGGTCTGAATCTGTGTGACTTGTATTAGTTCTGGCAGCAGAATTGCACCTGTAAGTGATAAGATGTGCCATATGATCAGCCTGCAATGCTCATATTAACATGTCACACCACAATGCTGTTATAAATGAAATATTTGTCTTTGATTCCTTTTTAAATTTACCAGAAAATAATGTTGTCTGTTCAAGATATCTTAAGTAGAATACTATTACAGAAATATTTCTATTGTTACCATATATAAGTATCTATTGTTTTCACCTTGTTTTTCTATTGCACTAGCAGTATTTATGTTTGCTTTTGATGTGAGCCTGCTGAAGTCTTTCCAGCAGAAGCACACATAACACACTCACAGAGCATTCACTAAAGAAATCCAAATAGTGTTATTTCTCCTCTGTACACATACAGTGACTTAGCCAACTTTTCAATATCACTCCAGACCTTCAAGCATATCTATTTTCAATTATGGATATCATTTAACCATCTCTCACAAAACCCTAATTTTTAGCAGCAGTATATCCCATATCTGAAGGAACTATCTGTTGCCATGTCAGCATAGAATGGCCTGGGTTGAAAAGGACCTCAAAGATCATCTAATTTCAACCCCCATACTGTATGCAAGGTTGCCAACCACTAGATGAGGCTGCCCAGAGCCACATCCAGCCTGGCCTTGAATGCCTCCAGGGATGGGGCATCCACAACCTCCTTGCACAACCTGTTCCTGTGTATCACCACCCTCTGTGTGGAAAATTTATTCCTAATATCTAACCTAAACCTCTCCTATCTCAGTTTAAAACCATTCCCCCTTGTCTTATCACTATCAACCCTTGTAAACAGTCTTTCCCCCTCCCGTTTATATGCTCCCTTCAAATACTGGAAAGCCACAATGAGGTCTCCCCAGAGCCTTCTCTTCTCCATGCTAAACAAGCCCTGTTCCCTCAGCCTTTCTTCAGAGGAGAGGTGCTCCATCCCTCTGATCATCTTAGTGGCCCTCCTCTGGACCCGTTCCAAAAGTTCTGAGTTTTTCTTGTACTGCGGGCCCCAGGCAGTACTCCAGATGGGTCCTCACAAGAGCCAAGTAGAGGGGGACAATCACCTCCCTCTCCCTACTGGCCACTCCTCTTCTAATGCAGCCCAGGGTATAGTTGGCCTTCCAAGTTGTAAGTGCATACTGCTGCCTCATGTCCAGCTTCTTGTCTACCAGGACCCCCAAGCCCATCTTGGCAGGGCTGGTCTCAAGGAGTTCTTTCCCCAGTCTGCATAAATACCTGGGATTGTCCCTGCCCAATTACAAATCTGGCTTTGTTTCAGTCTTTCTGGAAGCTGTCTCAGTGAACATTGAGACCTACTTGAAGATGTTTATTAAAACTAGATCATGCGAAAGAAAATGCTGAAGATACTAAACAACATGTAAACTACTTCAGATATGTCTGTTAAACATGTCTTTGTGTTACTATTACTGTGATGTCTCTTAAGAAAATCTCACTGATAACTTTACTTTCATCCTCTTCTCATCCTTTTCTCCAGATATTCTTAACTATTTAGGTTTTCTGTCTCTCTTCTACGTTAGCTTTATTTAAACCTGTATGTAATGATACTAAATCTTCAGTGCTATAAACATGGCCCTTTTTTTGTAAAGATATGTTTTTTTGCTGCTGCTTCTTCTTCCTATTATGATTTTTAGAAATATTAGTAGTAGTAGAAGTGGAAGAAGCAGTAAAGTGGCTTATTTCAACCTTCTATTTAACAAAAAACTCTAAACAACTTGATAGGTTATCATTAATTTTTCCACATTTATTAGTTCACACCACTTATTTTTAACAGTCTTGGCAACATACAACACTGCTAATAACTGCAGTAATCTTTTGTGTTTCCAGTTTTAGTGTTACTTCCCTCTGTGAAAGTAGTTCAGAAGCAGCATGTCTCAAATGTCTAAAGGAAATAGAATTTTCTGCCCCATCTCTTGATTGTAAATGTTTTTCTTCCTGCTGAATTGTAGATTGAATTTGTTAAAATTCAAAGGATGCTTTTTTGAACCTGAATTATTCTTGGCATACCATTAACACTCATGCTAAACAATGTTTGTATTGCTTGGCATAGCATATGTGAAGGACAGGGACAATCTCTTGTAGATGAAATTAATACAATTTTTATGTTAATGAATTATGAAAGATAATCTGTTAAGAAACTTTTTACTTGAAAAACCATGCATCAAGGAAGTGACCAAAGTGAAGTGCTTGCTTTGGCAAATGTCTAAGTGACAATATGGATAATGGTGAGCATAAAAATGATATATCAAAACATCCCAATCCATTCAAATTGTAAGCAGGATAGTGAAAGGAGAATGACTTCCTGCTGTTACTTGCTTTTCACATTACAGTGTAATTCTTTAAAAAATATTTTTTATGAAATGTTGCATTTCTGACCCAACATACAGCCTTTAACTTCAGAGAGTTCATTTCTTTAGGGTTTTTGCAGAACACAAAATACACAAAAGGAGAACTGGGCTAATGGAAGTATATTGATGAACCTTCTGCAGAGATAGCATTTTTTTTCTGATCCTAAAATGTAGTCAAACTTCTTCCAATAAGCCTTCCAATAAGGATCTTCTTTTTATTTGAGTATATATGTATATATATTTACACATTAATAGCAAATTCTGATGATTTACACATTAGTGTAGCACAAAAAGCACATACGTGCAGCAAACCAACAAAAAACACTTTATCTGTGGTATACCAGGAATTCTCTCAAATATTTACAAGATAGGACCGTTGCCAAGACAACAAATTGAAGGCTGGAGTCTTGATGGAGGAGAGAGCCCTGAAAACAATGGGATGGCCTTGCTCTGTTCAAAACATTCCTAAACATTCCTGTCTTGCAGCATAAGTTTTGTCTGAAAATTTACTTTTGACAAATTTGCTTACTGCCATCTCTTTTGTTCAGGACCTTGGGATGGCACACCTGTAAATCTTGCAGGCATAAAAAGAGCCTTGGATGAGCTCTGGGAGCTTTTAAAATTTTGGGAAGAACATTTCATAAACTGAGGAACCCTTATTCCCTTTGCTGCTGCCTGGAACAACACCGGAATGCAGATGGGTGATTTATTCCTCTGTCCGACCCTCTCTGTCTCTCTCTTTTCTTCCTTGTTCTCCCACAAAGTTGTTATGTAATGCAAGACTTATCTTGATTTCTTATAAACTCACAGTTTAGCCACACGATTTAGACAGATATAATTGTAAGAGTGCCAGTATTTTTAAGACAACTGTAGCAGAGAAATTCTCATTAAAATTGATGAATGTGTTTGAACCTTGAGTGTCAGCTTTACTTTAATACTTTAATGGGTCGGGGGGAGAGCAATTTGAGAATCTGTTCACCCCTCCCTTCCTTCGTGGGAGGATGTGACAGTATGTCAGTGTTAGTATTTTGGAAACTTTCCAGTTTGGATAATTGCATTCTGTCTACCAACAATTCTCCTGCAGTTTCAATTAGATACAGTGTTCTTTTTTACTGTCCTGAGCTCTTGTGCAGTATTGGTGCTCACAGTTTAACAGCTGCCACATTTCACTATGGAAGCGCTCACATTTCGGTATTAATGAGTTGAGCTTTATAAGAGGGTTTTCAATTACTCACATTATGACTTTTAATCTTCAATCTGTAACAACAGGAAAAATTAGATCCTATGTGAAGGTAGGATTACTCAGAAAAAGTTCAGAGAGCTTATGAAAAGGTGAAATTCCTTCTATAAAATAAGAATGCAAGGAAGACCTGAAAATCTCAGTTTCTGTGGAATGAAATTAGCAGTAGAATAATTATCATTCCACCATTATTCTTCTCATTCATAGAGTTTATTTTGCTAGGAACGGCTGAGACTAACTTCAGTCCCCACCATTAACATCTTCTGCTTCATACTAAAAAGAAATCAGATGTATTTTTGAGCTCCCTTCAGATTAAAAAATACATCTTACTCATTTCCGTGGAAACAACATATACAAAGAGCACAACACTATTTGATAGAGCAAATTCTCACCTACAAAACACTGTTTTTCAACAAAGTTAGCACTATTAGCTGATTTATGCTGATGAGCTGATCTTGATTCTCTTCACTCTGTGCATGTCAGTCCAAAACAGAGTTTATCTTCACACTGCTGACACCACAGCTGAAATGTTCCACTCTCATCCTCACTGTGCTAACATCCATTGCTTGGTCTCTATAATCAGTCAACAAGAGTTGCTGAATGTCAATTTTTTTTTCTGCATGGAGGAATTAACACCACACCTTTCCTTCATACACACTTCCATGTCAGATGTCATTCTTGATACTGCCACTCTGCTGCATTTTGTTGCATGGCACAAATATTTAATGGAATATTGATGGGAAGGTTCAATCTCTATTGCCATACTATCAACATAAACCTCTGACGTCACTAGCCAGTGTAATAAAACAGGGGACATTATAATCAGAGCAGGCCTTCTATGTGAACAGTTTCTTAATCGTCATCAATTGTTAGAATAGAATCCTAGAAGCACTGAGGTAGGGAAACACAGGTAAGATTATGTAGTCCAACTGCTGATCCAACAACACCATGCCAACTAAACCATGTCTCTCAGAGCCCTATCTACATGTTTCTTGAAAGTATCCAGGGACTGTGATTCCACCACTTCCCTGGGCAGCCTATCATACAACCTGAACATCTCCTGACACAACTTAAGATCATTACCTCTTGTCCTATGACTAGCTAATTACCTGGGAGAAGAGGCCGATCCTCAACTTGCTACAACTTCTTTTCAGGTAGCTGTAGAGGGCAATAAGATCTCCCAAGTCTCCTCTCCTTTAGACTAAACAATCCTAGTTCCCTCAGCCAGTCTTCAAAAGACTTGAGCTACAGACCCTTTGGCAACTTCATTGCCCTTCTTTGTACATGCTCCAGGGCCTGAATGTATTTCCTGTAATGAGGGGGCCAACACTGGGCACAATACCTGAATTGCAGTGTTACCATTGTTGAGTACAGATGTACGATCACCCTCCTAGTGCTGCTAAGTACACTGCTTCTAATAAAAGCAAAGATGCCATGGTCTGGTTTTCACGGCCACTTGGGCACACTGCTGGCTCTCATTCAGATAGCAACTGATTAATATTCCCAGATCCTTTTATTTACTGCTGCTTTCCAGCTACTCTACAGCATTACATGAGGTTATTGTGACCAAACTGAAGTGCCCAGTAATTAATCGTGTTCAACCTCATACAATTGGCCTCATTCTGTTGATCCAGCCTATCCAGATCCCTCTGTAGAGGCTTCATACCCTCAGGCAGATCAACATTTCTTCCCAAATTGACATCTTCTGCATACTTATGAGTGTGTACTCAATCTCCTCATCTTGGTCATCCATCAGGATATTGAACAACACTGGCTCCAATACTGATCCCTCAGGAACCCCACTAATGACCAGTTGCCACTTAGATTTAAATCCATTTACCATCATAATCTGTGCCCAACCATCCAGTTTGTTTTTTACCCAGTGAACAGTACAGTTGTTCAAGCAGAGGGCTGACAGTTTGTCCAGAAGAATACTGTTATAGACAGAGTCAAAAGTTTTATTGAAGTCTAGATAGACTACATCTATCAATCCATGATGGCTAGGCCTGATTGCGCTCAAGATGATGTGCTCCATGAACTTTCCTGTAAGGCTGACAGGCATGTAGTTACCCAGATCCTCCTTCTGATCCTTATTGTAGATGGGAGTTTAATACGCCATCCCATTGCTCCTCCTTCCTTGCCTACCCCTCCTTAAGAGCATATAGCCTTCCATTGCAGCACTCCAGACGTAAGAATGATCCCACCATGTTTTGGTGACGGTGACTAAGTCATGGTTTTCCTGCTGCACAATGGCTTCTGGTTCCCCCAGTTGTTGTCCATGCTGTATGCACTGGCATGGATGTACATAAGCTAGTTTGTTGGTCTCATCCCCAACCCTGGCAGGTTGTTCCTAAGCTGAACTTCAGTGGGCCTGGTTTTATTATCTTTCCACTTCAGTCTAAAGCCTCTCAATGAGCCCAGCCAAATCCTGAGCTAGAATCCTTTCCACCCTTTGAGACAGGCAGAACTCATCTGTTCTCAGCAGGTCTAGTGATGAATAAACTGCTCCACGATTAAATAAATAAATAAATAAATAAATAAACAAACACATTTCCTTCAGTGGCACCCACCTCAGCCATCTGTTAACCAGGTTGGTTTTTCTTGTTTCTCTCAACATTTGTCCCTGCTACTGAAGGGATCAAGAAAAAGATCACCTGAGCTCCATCTCTTTCAACCAACTGCTCCAATTCCCTCAAGTCCCTTCTGATTGCCTTCAGTCTTCTCCTTGTAACATCACAGCTGTCGATCTGAATTACCAGAATTAGGTAATAACTAGAGAGATGTACCAGATCAGGGTACTTCCTGACCTGCCCCTGATGGGCAGCAAAATTCCCTCTGATTAGAGTCAAATCATCTTGTTAGACCCTCTGCTCCCCTCTGAAGGGAATGGTCTAAGACAAGTATCCTTCTTTTGTTTTGGCAGAAACAATTTTGAGGCTGGAGTTAATTTCTCAAGGTTTTTATTTTATTTTATTTTTCCATTGCTTAGCTCTCATAAAAAAATAAAATAAAAATAAAAATAAATAAAAAAATAAAAATAAAAATAAAAAAAAAGCCATGTAGAAACCAAACAAAACATTCAGAGATTCAGATTTTCAGATTTTAGCATTCAAGATTCATGTTCCATCACTGAAAATTTTTTTAATATGTGGGCATATTAAATGCCACGTGGTAAAAGACTGAGCAAGTCCACAGACCTTGCAAAAAAGATAAATACAAACGGACTATCTTAATTTCAAAAAGAATATTTGAAGAAAGCTGTTGTTTCTCAAACATCGAGTGGTATGCACTGTAAGAGTATCTACAGAGGAAGCAAGCTTTAAAAGTAACTGAGTTATTTCTGATGCCAACAGGTTATATGTTTTAGCAAATTGTTATAATAAAGTCTCAGCAGTGGGTGGATTTTTAGAGATATCTACATAAATTTTGTGGCAAGATAAGGAAATAATAGGTGTTCTATTCTTAAAATAAAAGATTAACTGTCTAATGACATTTTTTTTTAGTTTTAAACAGCTTAATCACCTTAATCAAGGTGCCTCTATTTCCACTTTGTAATACCTAGATCTGGAGAAAGGAATTATAAGGTACTAGTGGTATAAACCACATAAAATGCAGACATACTGATAAATATTTTGGGGAACAGTTAGTTATTAAAAAATTCTGAGTTTATCTGTTTATCTTGCTAGGTCTACCTTGGATCTTCACAATTGCTATGTAATAAAATCACTAAACAATTGCTCGTCAAAGAGTGCCAACCATTATTTCTGAAATAAAATATGTTTAGAAAGGAATTGCATTTTATAATGGTTTTTTTGTTTGTTTGTTTCTTTTCAGACCGAGAAAAGTAGAAAATTACATGATAGAGCTAAATGCATATGAAAAAAAAGCTATTTTTTCTAAAATCAATATTTCACAAATACTTGTTCACACAAATTCTATTTCATAAAATGTTTCATAAGGTTGATATCTTCTATTTCTCTTTACTAATCACTTCACCTTCCAGCATACTTTATTAGATCACTGAATCATGACAAATTATTCTTTACTTATTAGGATACTCAGTTCACTCAGATGAACTAACAAATTAAAATGTAATATGAAATGATAACACAGAATATTAAGATCAGTGCTTTTGATGTGAGAAGGAATTAATAACCAGAGAAAATTTTGCCCTTTATTAAAACATTCTCACACTGATAATGCTGAATGAAATGCAATTTTGAGGAATTCAGTGAAGAAAAAAAAAACAAAAAAAAAAAACATTTCAACTACAAGGAGGTATCTTTTTTTTTTTTTTTTTTTTTTTTTTTCCCATCAGAAGCAGCCATATTTCTTTTACATATTACTGAAGGTTAGAAATCAATCAAGTGTGTTTTTGCCATCCTTGCCTCCAGCTATGATAATTATCAATCTGAGGTTTTGTCTCTTTCTCTCTGACTCTCCCTCTCCCTCTCTCTCTTTCTGCTTTATTTTTTAACTGTGCTTAGCCAAGAGGAAAATGAACCACAGTACTTATCAGCACAATGCATACATCAGTGAAACTGAAGGCAAATGACCACAACTGGAAATACAGATTGCCTGGAAATCCATTAGTAGTAGTAGTACTAGTACTAGAAGCAATAATAATAAGAAAAAAGAACAATAATAATAATAATAAACTTAGACTAGAACTAAATATTAGGTATAGAAAGCCATAAAAACTGGTGATATCATTTAACGATGGATCAGTAAGACTGTCAGAAGGTCAACTAACAGAGGTGCAGTTGGGAGACAATGCTAAAATAATAATGACATCAAAAATTCTTCACACATACATATTGACATTCATTTTGAAATAATAATAATAATAATACAATTTTTAATAATAAAAAAAAGTTTTTACCAGAAAGATGGTAGCTACTAAGTGATTACCAAAAGAGTAATATGGCAAGAATAATGATAATGACAGTAATGATGATAATCATAATGATGATAATAGTGATGGTGATGATAATACTAATAAACCTTGGGGTCTTAAGAGGGACAATGACCGTACTAAAAAAACACAGACATTTCTGATTAATGACAACAGATAGAAAATTTGTTTTAAAATAATATCTACCAATTTTTTAGATTAATTGCAATGATAATTATATATTTTTAAATTTGTCTAGAACATTCATCTGGCGAGTGATATAACTTTATGTGCACTTGAATTTGATAATATTTATCTGTTTTTATATACTAAATATTTGTAATAAAATTATGTAAGAATTAATGATTGCAATTATATAAAAACCTACTATAACATTAAATATTTCTATTTGAATAAATACATAATTGCATCTTTTATTGAGTCTTAATTTAATCAGAAAAAAAATACTCTTAAAACACTATATATGAGTTGATCCAGGTATTACTAAGACTGAAAAATTCAACTTTTTAGTGATTTAAATTGCTGGATAAACTATAAATCCCTGAAAGATGGTAAACCCTTGATTATACAGAAGTGACCCATATACAACCTGTATTTCAAAAGTAATTGTAGTTTTTGTTAATTAACACTCATAATTAATGCAACATTGTAAAATACACTTACGTACAGATTTTGGATGCTAAACGTCTCTCTATAAAAATCATCATTACAATATATGTAAATGTTACCTAGAATTCAGCTGTCCAAAACACAGAATGGAATTTGTGTGTGGTGGTTGAAGAAATTTATAAACTAATTCTACACATTCATTGAGAGATTGTGTAAGTGTTAACTCCCTTGTTAAAAAAAGATTATGAAACTAATGAAATTACAGGATTCAGTAATAGGAGTTGTTTAAAAAAAATACATGGTAGTGATTTGAGAAACTCATTTTTTTCTGTAGCATATTATCTTTGTGCATAAAGGGATGAGAGAATTGGATTTCTATAACTGTTTAGAAAAACAAGTGTCTTGAATATTAACATTTGGTTTTCAAACATTTCAATTCAAGTACTAGCTGCATTGTTGTTTTCTGATATTCTTTTATGTCTGTAGATGTCTTTACCCCTCCCTCATATTTTTAAATATATATTTCAAAGTTAACGTTGCTGTTGCTTTGCCTTTTTTTTTTTTTTTTTTTTTTTTTTTTTGAAATTCATTATTAGATTATTACCTAGTTAAAACACAAACTGCAACTTTGAAGACTGATCTTCTCCACTAAACTGATTATTTTTGGAGAGAAGTAATGCTTAGATGTATCCCTCCATTTCTCTGCCACTGGAGTAGTTTTCATGCAAAGTTCTCTCTTAGATTCATTCCCTGCTGAACTCTTACACAAGCCTGTGCCCTTTCTTCACACCTGTGTGTGTGTTTGTCTTTTTATGCATGTGTACTTATATCTGTGTGTCCATTTTTCTGTCTGAGTGGCACATTTTTACTGTGTTCTGTTGGTGGTTACAAACTTCTCCTGGGCTTACTGGAAAAGATGAATTAATGACTTTTGAATAACTCCATTGTTCATTTATTCTTTTTCGTAATGCCTGATCATAATATTCCAAAATAAATTTTAAATATATGTTATATGAATAAGCCCAGTTGACAGCTTGACTAAACAAATAGGTACCATGTACATGAAGATGAGTGTAGGAATCACATATGGCTGTTTCTGCTACAGTTATAAAACTATTGACTAATTTAGGCTGGAAAGCATCTGTGGAGGTCATCTTGTCCACCAGTCTCTATGCGTGGCCCACCTATGTTACCTACTACTGTTGGCCCATGTAAACACAGGCAGAAGTTGTAGGAATAGTAGTTACAGCAGAACTTGAAAACTGGCAATTTAGGTTGAATACAGATATATATTTTCAATATTGCATACTCTTTATATTGCAAATATATATTTCAATATGCATACCCTTATATCCCTCAGAAAGGTGTGGTATTGCTGGTGGTGCTAAGGAGGACCTCAGGTTCCAATTGATGGATAAAAAATTTTGCTAGAGAAGACAAATGAGAGATTACTTTATGTGAGAGAACAAGTCTTCTAGAAATCCAGTTAATAACCCTGGGTATTTTTTAAGTCTTTCCTTCCTCTTTCTCTGTTGGGATGAAATGTGTCAATTACTCATAACCCTTTCACTTCTGAAGTCCTCTGCAAGGAAATCAAAGTACTTAACATTGTGTTGTTTCTTTGTTCAATATTCTATCAGTGCTTGTTTTTCAACTTCAAAGATGATGGTTGTGTGTTTCTTTGTGTAGACTCCAGCACTTTTTTTACTCTCTTTGTAAGTGTAATGACCTTTATGCCTCTTTCGTTTATGGAACATGACTTAACAGCTAAGGAGTTTTCAGTGGATAACAACATTTCACCCAAAGCTAGCATAAACAAGCTGCAACAGACTATGCCTATAGATGTATCTCCTGACTGTAAATGCCCTATCTACTTGGTTATGTTTTGCAATGTTAGATCACTACTTCTGTTTCCAGAACTTGTTAAAAATCAAAACAGAACACCTGTCCTGAAAGCTGACCTTCTGTTCTGTTTTCTGTATAATTTGTGCTGAAGTTGACTTTCAGGATACATGCTCAGCCCTTCAGAAACTCTCTCTATTGCCAACTATAATGGCTAGAAATTTCCTTACCATTCCACTTGTACCAAAGAGTGATCACACTTGAGCTGAATTTGTTAGTCTTAATTCTAAAGCATGTGATCAATTTGTCAAATGAGATTCTCCTGAACTATTACATAATGAAGAGAGCTGCTCAGACTCATCAGTGATTACAATACTCCATATAAGGATGATTCTCAAGGACCAGATCAGAGTTCATCCATAACCAATACTGCTTAAGCCTAGTATGATGAAACTTAAAGTCCATCATGTTCAGTAGAGATCTACGCAACCATAGTATCTCCTCTAGAGGTTTCAAAAGTTCTGATAAGGAATCAGCTGTGAAAAGAATTGTACAGTAAACTGTCACAAGCTTTCTTGCTTGAAATCTTGCTTGAAATTTGGGAATGTATATTATTATGGGGTATATTAAGTCATTAGTTGAGTGGACACAAAAACCATTCGAAATGTCTTTGGATACTGAGAAGTCAGCCAGGAAAGAGAAAAGGGAAGATGTGAAGTAGTCAATCTAGTTTCACAGTAATAATGCCAGTGAACTAAACAAGAGCTGCTTGCCACAACTCCCCATAGGACAGTGTAAGTACTTATAAAAGTTGCTTAACTCATGGAGTGGCCTGGGTTGGAAGGGACCTCAAGGATCACCAAGCTCCAACCCCCCCACCACAGGCAGGGCCACCAACCTCCATATCTAATATTAGATCAGGCTGCCCAGGGCCCCATCCAGTCTGGCCTTCAACAACACCTCCAGGGATGGGGCATCCACAACCTCTCTGGGCAGCCTGTTCCAGCACCTCACCACTCTCTTAGTAAAGAATTTCCTCCTGATATCCAACCTAAATCTTTCCTCCCTCAACTTAAAATCATTTTCCCTTGTCCTGCCATTATCTACCCTTGTAAAGAGCTGACTCCTCTCCTGTTTATAGGCTCCCTTTAGGTACTGAAAGGCTGCAACAAGGTCACCCCACAGCCCTCTCTTCTTCAGGCTGAACAAGCTCAGCTCCCTCAGCCTATCTTTGTAGGGGAGGTGCTCCAGCCCTCTGATCATCTTTGTGGCCCTCCTTTGGACCCTCTCTAACATCCTTATCTTTCTTGTGCTTGGGGCCCCAGACCTGGACACAGCATTCCAGATGGGGCATCACGAAGGCAGAGTGTAAAGGGATAATCACCTCCCTGTTCCTGCTGGCCAGCTCTCTCATGATGGAGCCCAGGATACCATTTGCTTTCTGAGCTGCAAGAGCACACTGCTGGCTCATGTTAAGTTTTTCATCCACCAGGACCCCAGGTCCTTCTCTGCAGAGCTGTTCTCAAGGATTGTTCCTCCCAGTCTGTATACATGCCTGGGATTCCTCCAGCCCAAGTGCAAAAACTTGCACTTTACTGTGTTGAACCTCATTAGATTCTCCAGGGCCCACCTTTCCAGCTGTTGAGGTCCCTCTGAATGGCATCCCTTCCTATTGCTGTGTCAACCACAACACTCAGCTTGGTGTTATCCACAGACTTGCTGAGGGTGCACTCAATTCTATCATCAATGTCATTGATAAAGATGTTAAAGAGCACCAGTCCCAAGACAGACCTCTGGGGGACACCTGTCGGTACCAAGCAGTGTCTATGACACCTGGTCATAAAACCTCTGATCACTACCATCTATCTGCAACCTTTCAATCAATTCCTTATCCATTCGGTGGTCCACCCATCAAATCCACATCTCCCCAATCTGGAGATAAGGATGTGGGGGGGGGGACCCACCACAGGGTCAAATTTACCTGAACTTGCTCAAGGTCAAAGGCCTTGCACAAGTCCAGGTAAATACCATGAATTCCCTTATCCACCAATGCTGCCTCCCTATCACAGAAGGCCACCAGACTGGTTAGGCATGACCTTCCCCTGGTGAAGCCATGCTGGCTGTTTCAGATCACGAACTCATTTCTTATGTGATCTAGCATGTCATCCAGGAGGATCTGCTCCATGATCTTCCCAGGCACAGAGGTGAGACTCACCAGCTTGTAGTTCCCCACGTCCTCCTTGCTCTCTTTCTTATAAATGGGAGTGACATGACCCTTTTTCCAGCCACCTGAGACCTAAACTGACAGCCACAACCTTTCAAATATGAGGGAGAGTGGCTCAGCAACCACCTCAGCCAGCTCCTTCAGAATCCTGGGATGCATGTCATCTGGTCCCATGGACTTGTATATATTCAGTCTCACGACATGGTCTTGGTCTTGCTCTGCCCTTACAGTGAGAGGGATTTACTCAATCCCAACCTAGAGATTTAGGGATATGTGGTTCAGGGATATACAAAATACTAGAATCCTGGCTGCCAGTGAAGTCTGAGGCAAAGAAGTCATTCAGTACCTCAGCCTTCTCCATGTCTGTTGAAGCCAACTCTGCTTTTACATTTTCCAAAGGAGGTACACTTGCTTTGGCCTGTCTTTTCTGGGCAATGTACCTGTAGAATGTCTTCTTATTGTTTTTAACATCCCTTGCCAAGTTCAATTCTGCCTATGCCTTGTCTTTCCTGATCCCACATTTCCAAGTCTGGACAGCATCTCTGTATTATTCCCAGGTGACACACCTTTGTTTCCAAAGTCTGTATGTACCTTTCTTTCCTCTCAGTTTGCCCAGCAGACTCTTGCTGAGCCATGCTGGTTCCTTGCCTCCTCAGCCCACTCTCTTATTCAGAGGAACGGAGAGTTCCTGTGCTTTCAGAAAGTCACCCTTGAAGAGCAACCAGCTTTCCTCAACATCTTTGCCTCTAAGGACAGTATGCCAGGAAATCTCAGCCCGCAATTCCTGAAACAGCCTAAAGCTGTTCTTCCAAAGTTCAGGGTCCTGACCTCACTGTTTGCCAGGCCCACATTCCTTAACATCACAAACTCAAACAGGGCACAGTCACTGCAGCCCAAGCTGCCTCCAACCTTACTGCCTTTAATGATCTCCTCCACATTGGTGAGCAGCAGGTACAGCAATGCTTCACCTCTAGTTGGTCTATCCAATACCTGAACCAGAAAATTATCATCAGCGGATTCCAGGAGTCTCCTGGATCTCTTGCAGCTTGCTGTATGGTTTTCCCAACAGATATCCAGATGGTTGAAGTCATCCACCAGACTGAGAGCCTGTGAGCACAATGCCTCTTGCAGCTGAAGTAGGCATTGTTATCAGGCTCCCCATGATCAGGTAGCATGTGGTATATCCCTATCACCACCTGGTCTTTATTAGTCCTACCCCTAATTTTTACCCACAGGCTTTCAACCTGTTCCTGACTGTTTCTCAGAAGGAGCTCCTTACAGTCTATCCTCTCTTTGACATAGAGGGCAACTCCCCCACCCTTCCTACCTTGCCTATCCCTTCTAAAAAGCTGATACTCCTCTATGGTGCTATCTCAGTTATGGGAGCTATACAACCATGTTTCTGTGATAGCAACAAGATGATAATTTTCCAAGTGCATTGCGGTTTCCAACTTCTCCTGCTTATTTCCCACACTGTGTGCATTGATTTAAAGGCACTTCGGCTAAGCTTTCTGTCTCACTATCTTTCTTGAGGATCTAGAATCTCCTACAGCAACAGCATCCCCCTGCCCTTTTCCATCTTTTTGTACTCCAGCCTCTTCACCCATCAAGTTCAGTATGAATCCTTGAACTACCTGCTCAACCCCAGTGGCCTTCATTTTGTCCCCTTTATACCAAGTTTAAAGACCTTTAAATGAGTCCCACCAGTTCCTGAGCTAGGATCCTTTTACCCGTTGGAATCAGGTGACTTCCATCTGCAGCCATTTTACCAGGTGCTGAGTAAATTGTGCCATGGTAAAATGAATAAATAAATAAATAATATAAAAAAAATTATTCTGTTTGCATCAATCTCTAAGCCATTTATTTATGAGGTGGGTTTTCCTGGTCCTCTCTGTATCCTTCCCCACCACTGAAGGGATAGAAGAAAAAAAACACCTGCACTCCCACTACATCAACTACCCACCCTAGTCCCCTGAAATTTTTTTGGTAGTTCTCAGGCTTTTCTCAGCAACTTCATCACAGCCAGCCTGAACTATCAGTAGAGATAATAATCAGAGGGGCAAATCAGTCTAGGAAGTTTCCTAGAAATATCCCTGACCAGTGCCCTAGGGAGGCAGCACACTTCCCTGTGGATGGGGTCAGGCCAGCATATAGAGCCTTCTGTTCCTCTCAGAAGGGAGTCACCTATGACAATCACCCTTCTTTCCTTACAGGTGGAGGCAGTCTTGAGGAGTGGAGTCAACTGCTTCACCCGAGACAACCTTCCGGGTGGACCTCCCACCGCACTCACTCACCTCTCCCTCACGTTCCAGAGCCTCAAACCTATTTTGCAGAGGCACCTTGGGAACTGAGGTTGGTTGGGATGGGGGTTGCCTACATCACCAAGCTGGGACTCATTTCAACTCCTCCTCTTCTCTCAAATTGCCTTGCTCTGCTTGGCATTGGCAGGGCAGGGAGTCCACACCACTGTCTAGTGAGTATCACCCCAATCACCATGAGTCTATCTCCTGCTTGCACTTTCTGATACTCTTCTCAACCTTCTCCTTGAGTGCCACCACCATACTTAGCAGGCCATCTACCTGCTCACACCTAACACAGGATGAAGTCCCTGCCCCCCTTCTCCAGCAGCAACATTCTGAGGCACTTGATGCAGCCAGACGCTTGAACTACCACTTCTTTAGTCAGGGACTCTATCTGAGTTGTCACCATCTTTCTAACCAGACCCTTCTGCCTGGAAGAAACCATGGTGAGATATGTTGTCCAGGAGCAGCTGATAGGTGACCAGTCTACTAGTGGGCAGAGATACTACAACCTGCTCTCTGCAAACTGCCCATGCAAACTGCCACATCTTGCCCATGCAGTGTGCTCCCTAATGGCAGGTTTTATACATGTAGGGGATGGTCTGCCACTGCTTCCGGATCCACCCGCTAGGTGTCAGATCAGCACTGCCATGCAGAGGACAGTGGCATCTGGCAGCTGGTCTCTGACAGGGCTACCCCTCTTGCAGCCAAGGTGATACCCTGCTGCAGTGTGGAATGCGTCTGCTCCATGACGAGTACCTTGCCAAAAAGGCACCTTCTGCAGCTGAGCTAAAAGATTATAAGAAGAACAAATGTAAAGTAAAAAAATCTACTGCCACAAGATCTGGAGACCTCTTCAGGATCGGACAAAATATATTTCCCTTGTAATCAGAGGTTGTCCATAAAGAAAAAATCCAAGAGTCCATAATCTCATGAAGAACAAAGTTGAGTCAGCTGTATACATCAGATTAGGATGAAGCACTGACAGTCAATTTAAGAAGAAACATTCAAGAATTGGAGATTATTGGAAACATGGGAGCAAAGAAAATGAGGAATTTTAGAAATTGTGACACCAGCATGAGAAGCTCTTTAAGTCATGACAGCTCTACATACAGAGTTGTAAGCAGATCATGATCAAATACCAAAGGTGATCACAGAATCACAGAATTGTAATGGTTGGAAGAGACCTCTTGAGATCATCAAGTCCAAAGCCCCTGCCAAAGCAAGCTCCCTAGACCAGGTTGCACAGGTAGGCATCCAGGGGGTGTTGAATATCTTCAGGCAAGGAGAGTCCACAGTCTCCCTGGACAGCCTGTTCCAGTGCTCCATAACCCTCCCTGTGAAGAAGTTCTTTCTCATATCATTGCAGAATCTTCTGTGCTCCAGTTTATGGCCATTTCCCCTTTGCTTGTTCCCACAGACAACTGAAAAGAGGTTGGCCATGTCCATTTGTTTCCCACACTTCAGATATTTATAAACATTAATAAGATCCTTTCTCAGTCTTCTTTTCTCAAGGCTGAACAGAGCCAGGTCACTCAGCCTTTCCTCACAGGGGAGACACTCCAGACCCTTTATCGCCTTTGTGGCCCTCTACTGGACTCTTTCCAGGAGATCCCTGTATGCTTTGTACTGGGGAGCCCAGAACTCCAGTACTCACAATACTCCAGGTGATGGTAAAAGGAAACAAACAAACAAACAAGAACACCAAAACAAACAAGCAAACAAACAAAAAACAGAAGTACCAATCATTATAATAGGTGGGACAATTGACAATATGGTCAAAGATAATTTTGAACACTAACAGATGAGGAAGACTTGGCTAAATGTTCACTACTGAAGGCAAACTAAAAAACCCGAGGCATCATAAAAAGGAAAAGTGCAAGAAGAGACACCAGAAATATCACACAAGTAATTCAGCAAATTCTTCTTTGGTTGTGATTACAATTGATTGTGACAAGGTGCTAGAAAGTATCGAATGTGACAGCAGCATTACTTGATCAGGCACAACACAAATAAGAAAAAGTCTCTATTTTCTTTTTTGAGAAACTCTGAATCTGAAAATCATTAAAGCAAGCACGGATCAGCAGCAAAAAGATAGCCTTACTGTCACCAGAGAAGACATGCACAGTGGCTTTAGTAATGCTGAAGCTGAGCTTTGAGAGACAGCAACTGGTCAGAGTCTTATCATAACTGATAGTGGTACTACACAAACTTACACAGAAATTCTTATAGCTATTTTCAAGGAACAAAGGCTGTATCCTCGAGTTGACTGCCTTCTCTCAGGAGTTCCATTTTAGAGCATCCAGAAGGACCACCACTGATACTGAGATAGACTTGTCAACAGCACAAGTTGGCTTGATTCTCTGGAGGATGGTGGGAAGGAAGTTGTATGTTCTACTCTGAACACTTCTTGAAAGTGAAGGTAGAGTATTCCATCTCTAAATTTGTAATTTCTAAAGCTTCTTAGAAAGGTATTTGGAAGTTGTAATTTCATAAAACTATCCTGTACTATCATACTATGTACAATATACTCACAAAATATTTCAAAGTTGTGTTTTAAAAACAAAATAAGACCAATAACATCAAAAAATAACAAACAAACAAACAAGCAAAACATATATTTCTTTCACTTGATTTCTTTCAGAGATAGTTATCTCATCTTTTCAATTATCTTAGGATAAAATTATTTAGATAAAATTGACTTGTCTACTCTTTACACACATGTAAGAAAGTGGGCTGTAAAACTGACATTCATTCCTGCAACTGCTTGCAGCTAAACAAACATGACCACTGTCAGCAATTTCCTTTGGTTTCCTGAGGACAGATTTGAATGTTAATATACTATTACTGTTAACAGTGCACTCACTAGTGAGTGTTTTGGGGCTCTCAAACCATTAGCATATCATTGTCCATGTGCGATTTGGACGTAAATAACTTACACTCAAGCATGAACAGGAAGGCTCACAAACCTTCACGGCTCATAGTGGAAGGAGATGCAAAGCATTCCAAAGCTTCATGAGCCTAGTTTCTATCTCTCTGTTGTCCCAGAGTATAATTTTGGCTTATATCAATAAAAGACTGCATATTATTGTAAATCCAGTATG
Organism: Gallus gallus; assembly: GCF_016699485.2. NCBI lineage: Eukaryota > Metazoa > Chordata > Aves > Galliformes > Phasianidae > Gallus > Gallus gallus. Next base: position 30,034,813 of record NC_052572.1, read on the forward strand.
TGCGCATGAGCGATTCACAAAAAATCATTGTCTTCCTCTGAACAATAAGAAAGAATATCCCTATAAAAACAAGAAAACAACAATAACAACAACAACAAAAAAAAAAGAAACAAAAATGCATACAAATGTTGTAATGAATTAATGTCAGGAACATAAATTTAACTATGAATCATAATCTATATAATATATATTCATTTTACATATGAAGCATAATCTATATAAAATCACTTATTTAATAGATAATGAAATTACCACTCTTTGTTGTTGTTGTTATTGTTGCTTCTGAGACCATTTTAGATGGTATTGATTTTCACTAGTTTTAGTCAAAAATTGTTGCAGAGTTGTCCATTTTCATACAAGACCCTACTTTCTCCAATGCTGGAAATACTCTAACAGTGTTTGAGCATTGTGAATATAGTACTTGGTCATCCATATTTGGAAGATAAGATCTAAAATTCACTGGCTTTAATAATACAAGGCTACTCTGAAAGCAATAGCCTCTATTTATTATGTTGGCCCAAGACATTGAAAGTGGATATTGTTGATATGGTAGTAGAGGTTGAACCTTCCCACCAGTATTCCATTCCATTTTATTGTTGTGTGACAGATGGAAGAAGAAGGGCAGTCTAACAGAATGGTGTCTGACATGGAAGTGTGTATGAAATAAACATGTACAATTGACTTGTTCCATGTGGAAAAAAAAATTGTACCCATTAACATTCATCAATGTTTGCTGAACATTTATGGAGACCAAACAGTCAATGTGACTGCAGTGAGGCTGTGAGTAATGTATTTCAGCAGTGGTGACAGCAACAATGGATCACCTTTGCTGGTGCTTATTGTTATGAGCATGGAATTAGGGCTTTTGTTCACTGCTGATGGTCATGCCTATGTTGAAGAACAGCATTTTGTATCTGAGAACTTACTCTATCAAATAATGTTACTGTGCTCTTTGTATATGTTGTAGTTTCCATGTAAATGAATAGGAGGCACTACTTCCAGACTGCTCTGTGTAGATACTGTCTTCTTTTCTTTAGGGTTTTAAATAGAGACGGTCATAAAAAAAAAAAAAAATAAATAAATTAAAAAAAAAAAAAAGTCCTCTTCTATATAATGAAATCCAAGTTCTGTAGATGATCATAAATTTATGGATTCAAATAGCTAAGTAAGATATTTTGTCTTAATCTAATGATAAAAATAGTAGGCATCCAGACAGATATTTAATATCTCCATAAAATGAGATCCCACAACATCCCTGGGCAGCCTGTTCCAGTGCTCTGTCACCCTTAAACACAAAGAAGTTCTGCATATTTGTATGGAACTTCCTATATATACAAGTTTTAGGCCACTGCTCCTTCTCCTGTCACTATGCACCACCAAGAAAAGCCTGGCCTCATCCACTTGTCTCCTAGCTACCTTTAGATATTTATAAACCTTAACCAGATGCCCTCTCAGTCTCCTTTTCCCCAGGCTAAACAGACCCAGGTTACTCAGCCTTTCCTCACACAGGAAATATACCAAGCCCTCATCATTCTAGCCCTCTGCTGGACTCCTTCTAGGAAATCCCTGTCTTCCTTGAACCCAAGAGCCCAGAATTGGACACAGTATACAAAATGTAACCAGGGCAGAGTAGAGGGGGAGTATCACCTACCTGGACTTGCTGGCCGTGCTACTTTCAAGGCACCCCAGGATATCATTGGTCTTCTTGACCACAACGGCACACCGCTGGCTCATGTCCAACCTGTTGCCCACGAGAACACCCTGGTCGTTCTCTGCAGAGCTCATATCCAGCAAGTCAGCCTCTATCCTGTACTAATGTACGCAATTACTCTGGAGTTACTCTCCAGGTGCAAGACTATACCCGCTCTTGTTAAACATTACCAGGTTCCTCCCTGCACATCTTTCCAGTCTGTCCAGGTCATGTTGAATAGAGTTTTAGTGTGTCAGCCACTCCTCCGAGCTTTGTATCATCAGCAAACCTGCTGAGCGTGGGCTCTATCCCTTCATGTAGGTTGTTGATGAAGATTTTGAACAAGACCTGATCCAGCACTGACCCATGGGAAACACTGATAATTAAGGGCCTCCAACCAGGCTCTGCTTTGCTCATGATAACCCTCTGAGCTCTGCCAGTCAGTCAGTTCTCAATCCTCCTCACAGTCAACACATCCATTTCACACTTTCTATGTTTAATAACAAGAATGCTGTGGTAGGTAGTGTCAAATACCTTGCTGAAGTCAAGGTACACAACTGCTTTGCTCTCATCTACCCAGACAGTGAAGATATCATAGAAAGATACCAGGTTGGTTGAGCATGATTTTCTCTTGATGAGTCCTTGTTGACTATTCCCGATAACCTTCTTCTCTTTCAGTTGGTTGGAAAAGGTATCCAGAACAAATGTTCTAACATCTTTCCAGGGATGGAGGTGAGGCTGACAGGCATGTAGTTTCCTGGATCTTCCTTCTTGCCCTTTTTGAAGACTGGAGTGACATTGGCTATCCTCCACTCCTCAGGAACCACTTCTGTTCACCAAAAACTTTTGAAGACGATAGAGAGTGGTTAAGCAACCACCTCTGCCATCTTCCTCAGCATGGGTGCATTCCACTGGGGCCCATGAATTTGAGAGCTTTCATTTTGGCTGGATGCTCTCTGACCAGATCCTTCTTGACCAATGGGAAGTCTTCCTTACCCTAGACTCTCTCTCTTACCTCCATGACCTGTGATTCCTAAAGGAATTCCCTAAAGATTTCCACAGGCATTTTCTGTTAACCTGCAACTATTTCAAAACAGCATATTTTGACTTTTTTTTTCCCCCACTGTCCTCATTGAAAAATATTGTAATAGATATCCATATTATATCCATATTAAAAAGTAAATTTAATCCAGCAGATCTGTAAGGTTCAGAAATTCATTTTGAATTATTGTGAAATGGCAATACCAAGATAGCCACAAGAACAAATTATTCTGTTTTGTGATATTTTTGTTCTCATTGTTCTGAAATTCCATGAAGATGGATTCTAGAGCGTGTTCGGCTTTCTTTTTGTAGCCTTTGTTATGAATGTTGTCTGACTTTGTGCCAACCTTTGTCATTAAGAACAAGAATGAGAATACATTATGAAAAATAAAAAGTACCAAGCATTAAAATTCTATGATAACTCATTGTTATGACAAAGAAATCAGTGGGAGAGAATGAGAAAAAATTCATCAATTATAGTGATAATCACACTATTGTAATAGAAAGTGGAACTCCATTTTGTGCATTTACATAGCTGAGGAATGACTTGAAATTAACTCGTTCATATCTGGACATTAATCTCTTTTGCTGGAAAACAATAACTGGTAATCTGACTACTGGTCATGGATAACTGATATATTCTGATATTGTGAAATTATTTTTCTTTTTTCTTTTTTTTTTTTTTAGTTATTTTCTAATATTTTCACAATACATACACACACACACACATATATGTGTATTCTCTCCCATAATGAAGAAAGTAGTACCATCAGCTCTTAATCTTCCAGTACAAATCTCTCTGAAAGTGGAGTGATATCGAAGGCAGAAAAACTTTAGAAATTAAAAACAAGAAAAGTCTCAAAAATGTTTATCCTCAGATTCTTTTACCTTGACTTTGCTGCTTCTTATTATACAGAATCCATCAAAAAGCAGTTATTTTGAGTAGTATCAGTGAACACAAGTATAATAGTGTTTAGAAAACTCCTCTGTCCAGTTACTGTCTCTTCTTCTTCTGTATGTGGGGTGTATTTATCAAAGTCCAGCAAGAGCATGGGTATACACATAAAGGACTGAGGCCTCATATTAGGTTAACTTATTCAGATATACCATGTAGAAAGCTTCTTAGCAACAGAAAGACAGTTATAGCACCCTTCGTGTGTCAGCAGGAGCTCTAGAAAACCTACTTAATTGTGGAGACAGCGAAGGGCAGCACATGGGGTGCTTTCACTGATTCGTGGCTAACTCAAAACAGCTCCGTTCATGGCAAATTTTAAAAACAAAATCTGAGAATGTTATAAAGCCTCTTAATATCAAGCAGAAGGAATGTTGAGGCACTAGAAAATTTCAGTTGAGAAGAAACCCTTCTATACGTAGACTTCTTGTTGCAGAATTTTGGAGTTTGTCTAAACATCTTGCCAAAGACAAGATAAACAAAACAGACTTGCTTTTTTTGATTCAGATTCCTGTGTTTCTGATGTAAGCCCTATCATTACTCAGAGATGTATTCATTTATAAATCATTTTGAAATCATGATTGAAATGATGCACCTTATCTGGCCCTACTCATTTACAAAACAATAAAAATAATAATAATAATAATAAAAGTGCTCCTTAGTTTCAACGATCCAGTTGCTTCATTAGATTTGTGACTGTGCAACTGGAAAATGTTAAAAAGCTTTGCTTGTTAGCTGGATATCCATCAAAAAAACAGTGAAGTCCTGGAGGTTTCTCTCCCACTCTGTGAATTCTTTCCATCATAGTACAGCTGTGTAGAGATGGAGATGAGAACTGATTTGAAATTAATCATTTTTGTGGATAAATGTAGCTGCCAGGTTATTATAGTGGTCCATGCTCTCTTCATTAGAGTTGTTTCATAGTGAATAAATCAGAATACTAGGATGTCTAATACAGTAGAGCATTCTTATGCATTAATAAATGATTCCTCCTTCCCTCAAAAGTTCACGATAGAGTTACATAATTATGTATGTAATATAAGCACTATAGAATTATATATATTATGCATACAATACATAATTATATATACAACACAGAGATATTGAATATCAAGGAAATGGGCATATGATTTTTGATTTGTGAGTTTTAGTTTTGAAAGTTTTACATTAATTTGAAGTGAAAAAAAGGATTAATACCTCAAAATTATACTTTGACTGCAGATAATTTTCCTCCTGCTCTGACTTACTAAAAATGTCCTAAGAATGTTCAGTTATAGAGTTTATACAGTTGCCATGTGATCACCAAGTTAGTCAGAGCTCTTTTATAAAGTTTTGCCGTGTGATTCTCGTGCTAGAACTTCCACTAAGTTTATTATTACTAAATGTCCTATACACAGTGATTAAAAAATACTTTTTCTATCAATGAAATTGTGGGATGAAAGACAAAATGAAATAGAGAAGAATAGCCTTCTGTAGTTTGGTACCCAAAAATGTTTGACTGATTGATATCCAGCTGAGCTGGTGGAAGGACAGAACAATTTTGCATTTCAAATTACAAATGAAAGGCAATTCTATATGCTATTTTTTCTTCTAATGTTTTGCACTTGTTGTGACGTATGGTAAGGAGAAATAATCTGTTAAAACTTACAGTAAATAAAGTCATGGATCTTAGTTTATATTATTAAATATTAATTTTAGAGAATAAATAAATGCTTCCTAAGATAAATTGCAAGTAATCACTTGAAGGAGTAAATTTGAAGTATTTCTAAATAATAGCTCAATTATTAGGACACTTCGTAATGCTTCCAAATGCATGAATTTATTTTAAAAGCTGTCGTAATATCTTAGAATTTCAGTAAGATATTATCTGATTACTACATCCTTATTTCTTACCATACCTTACGAAGAAAAGTAAAGAAGTTGAAAAAAATAACTTATTACTTGGCAACAAAAGGGAGAGAGAAAAAGAGAGACAGTGGATGATCACCCTATTCTTCCCAGTAATAGACCTTTTCAGTAGTTCATAGCAATAGGAATCTGTCTTGGAAAAATATATTGATTCTTGAAGTAAACTTACAAAAAAAAAAAAAAAAATCTTGCTCACTAACAACAGAAATTATACAAGGTGCATTATTTTCCTTTTTCCTTTTTTTTTTTTTTTATGTTTCACAATATTTTGATGTCATAATACACAGGTAATGGTTACGGGTGAAATTCCTTTTCTTTAACAAAAAAAAAAAAAAAGTTTCTATAAAACCACAAGATCATATATTTCATAAACTTACATGAAACAGATAGTTTTTACTAGTGCAGGTATAGATAGCATTTTAATATTTAAAACATAATTTCAACTGACATTCTACAATATATCGAAATAGAGAAATAGAGCTAATCATTTCAAAATGTTCTTTGTTGTTCCTGCATTTACTTTCTTGTTCAAATCATTGTATAGCCAAGCCCTGCATAGAAAAATGTTTACATAAACATATAGCTGAATGACTGCTAAACTCAAATAATACTCTTATATCCTTTTCTTCAAAATATTATAATTTATTCCCTTGATTGAAGAAATTAGAATGTGATCTTTTTCTATATCACTACATATGCACTGTTGCTTTGTATGTGATAATGAGGTAGTTCATCAGAAACACAAGGATCCAGAGAATTAAATACTTAATCTTAATTTGCTCATGGGAAATAATATGCAAAATAAGAGTACAATCATATTAAGTTTTCTCAGGAAAATCATGTGCATGGTGACCATAACATTCCAAATTAAAGTCCCACAAACAGTTTAAATTCAGCATGATTACTTCAGATGATGATAACATTCTCATGACATTTAGTCCACTCAAACAAACTGCGGTGTTCTGATCGTACAAGTAAACAACTTGCAGAAATGTGTATTATACTGAAGAAAAGATGGTTTCTACAATTTAATACATTTATACATTTTCAGCAAACATTAAAGAAAACGTAGAAGTATCACTAGAACATTAGTAATTTGGGGAGCTAGATGAATAGTGTGCTAAACAGATTCATACAATCTTAAGATTTTGGACAGAGGGATAGTTAACGTGTTTTGTATTAGCATGATTCAGTCTCAATAAACATTTTCTACTGCACAACAGCCTCTAAATCTGTTATTAGTTATTTTAAGGAACCTCTCTTTGATTTTTCTTTGCAACTAAGTAATGTTTTTGTTTTTACCTATTGACATTGTTAGGCTAAAATTCGGCTACTTTCCTCCTTGGGTTTCCCTCACTGGAACACAAGTAATCATAGAATCATAGAACCATTAGAGTTGGAAGGGACCTCTGAAGGCCATCTGGTTCAACTCCCTTGCAGTGAACAGGGACACACAGAGCTAGATCAGTTTGCCCAGGGCCTTATTCAACCTCATCTTGAAAGTCTCCAGGGACAGGGCATCAACAACGTCACTGGGCAACCTGTTGCAGGGCCCCAGCACCTCCACTGAGAAAGGTATTTTCCTTACATCTAACCTAAATCACCTTCTTTGAGCTTGAAAACATTTCCCGTCGTTCTGTTACCACAGACCCTGGTAAAGAGACTGTCCCCATGTTTCCTGTAGCACCTCCTTCAGATACTAAAAGGCTGCAATCAGGTCACTTTGCAGCCTTCTCCAGGCTAGAGAACTGGCTGGCTGCACAGCAGGTAGGCATTCAGGCAGGTCTTGAATATTTCCAGAAAGGGAGATTCCACAGCCTCTCTGGGCAGCCTGTTCCAGTCCTCCATAGCTCTGACTGAAGAAGTTCTTCACTACTTTAGTACAAAACATCCTGTGTTCCAATTTCTGCCTGTTGTCTCTTTTTCTGCTGTTGTACACCACTGAAAATAAGCATCCCCCACTTGACTTGACTCCCACACTTTAGGTATTAATAGTGATGAGATACCTGCTCAGCCTTCTCTTCTCCACACTGAAGAGTCTCAGGTCTGTCAGCCTTTCCTTGTGCAGGAGATGCTACAGGCCCTTAATCATCTTTGTTGTCCTCCATTAGACTCCAGAATATTCCTGTCTTTCTTGAACTGAGGAGCCCAGAAATGGACACAGTATTCCATACATGGCTTCACTACGGCAGAGGGGAAGGAACACCTCCCTCAGCCTGCTGTCCATGTTCTTTTTAATGACTACAATTATTCATCAGCAACTCAGAAGACTGATTAGTATTAATGTCTGTTTTAGATAAAAATGTAGATGTTGTAGAAATATTTTCTTGAATTCCCTCAACATTGAAAATTGAATGGAAGAGTCTCACTGAAAGAACTGCAAAACATAGTAGCAGACTATTCTTACAATACAGGAAACGGTATAATAATTTCTGGGAATTGAGAGGCCTTTGTTGTTGACATCTCAAAAATTGTTTCATGACTGGTGATCATGAAGAATCTAAGTGGACAGTAGAAGTTTTTTGCTGAGAGATTGGTGAGGCTCTGGAACAACTTGCCCGGCGTGGTTTTGGATATCCCATCCTGAGGCATTTAAGTCCAGGTTGGATGGGATCCTGGGCAGTCTGATTTAGTACCTGAACTAGCAGCTGGCAAGTCGGTCTATGACAAGGGGTTGGAACTTGATGATCCTTGAGATCCCTTCCAGTTCAAGCCATTCTATGATTCTATGGTTTGCCATGCTGTGAAAATTAATACGGTAAGAAAGAAGAACATGGATATTGTAAAAAGCCTTTTGGATTCCCACATGTCTACTGCTCTCTATTCATGTATAAAAATTGTACTTAGGTAAAAGAACACAAGCTAGGTTTGTTAACAGATTACTAAATTATTCAGTTTGGGTTTTCTTCTTAATTATGGAAGTATGAAGGAAATACAGCAAAGTGTCTGAAAGCAAATAGTCTTTTTCTAAAATGAGCAGAAATTGACATCATTAAAGAAAAACAAACCATCAAGCAAACCCCTTAATTCTGTTTATTTCCATACTCTCTTCTCTTTTTTTATTTCTTTCCAATTCAAACACATTTTATTAGTGGGAAACAAACATGAAAACAGCACCTTTCCTATCCCTTCCCTAATCACAACTCCACTCTTCTCTCTAGTCAGCATAGAGATGGATGGGATCAATCTGTTTCTATCTGCTATACTTCACTCTCCCATTTCCTGCGCTCTAGAATGAGCTTATTCCCCACAGACTGCACAGTGGTCTTCCCTGCTGCCAGTAGCAGGATGTCTAAAGATGTGCATTAGTGAGTGATACCAATGTTGCAGGTATCCTTGCAGAAAGAGCAGAAATTTGAGGGCTGAAAGCAGCAGACCCATCCTAGCTTGACAAGATCCAGAGCAGCAAGCCTTGGATGGGGGACCCTACTTCTAGGACAAGTATCTTTAGGGAGAGTTGCCAGATAGGCTGCCACATGCTTTCACTTGTATTTGTAGAATTCAAGAGCGAATTGCTCTCATTAAGTGAGAAAATGCCAATGTAAACCTAGCAGTTGTTCTTTTAAATATCTGATTTGAACAGCTAAAGCACCAAGTATCACTACATTGCTAGTGGAGTATACTCCTCTTCTCTTTTAGTGGAATTTATTTCTGATAACTTCTAGTCCTATATGATCAAAATAGCAGTTTACTTGTTTAATCTGATTTTAATTGACTTTTATCTGTTGTTTTTATTTGCTGAATATTTTACAAATATTTAAATATTCCATGAAAGGCTAAGCTTAGCACTTAAATAGGGTTAAAAAATAATAATAATACTGTCATACCTAATCTAATAATTGTCAAAAAGAGTAAAAATTGTCATTGATGTTTGTAAGTATTAGATTTTAAGACAGTATCTATAAAGCCTTATCAAAATGCGCTTTTTGCAACTTCTACTCTGGTAGCACACATAATTCTTTGATTGTTTGCAGACATGTATTTTTATGGAAACTGCAAAGTTACCATGCTTGCCAACGGACATAGTTGCATGTATATTACTACATACATACTTTTAGACATCAAAAAAATTATTCTGTAAAAAAAATGCATATTAATTTAAGCTCTTTTGTGAAGTACAAAAGCTATTCTACAAGTCTTCATAAATGCATCAAGAAGTGTTTAAATTACAGACTAATGTCACCATGAACGTAGGCTTTTATTTTTATTTGTTTTTTGCAGCTTTGTGATCTATTTAAATCAGTTGGGAAAAAAAATACAAATCCCAAGGATTAATGGCAAATAACTCACTGCAAATCTGGGACTGAAACTAGGCTTTAAGCCTAACAATTTTACTTAAAATAGCAAAGCTAATTATTATCAGCAGTGTATTGTAAAGGAATGAAAATAATGCATTTAGTTTAGAACATTTATTTGTTCCCTCCTCCCATTTACATTAGTGTAATTCTCTAGGTTGTAAAGGTTCCAAATACAAACCAATAGCACTGTGTTGAAATGCTCTGCTCTTTGTGACATGTGTCTTTATAGGAAATATTTTTTAGAATGAAAATTATCTCTAGAAGGACTTCATATGAATATGTCATATGTATCAAAATTTCACATTTGGTATTGATCCAAATTTTTCTTTACTTATCTGTGCGCTCAGAATTAAGAATGAACTGTTCTTTATATGCAAAGATAAGATCAAGCCTACTGAAAACCAGTGAGAGGAACAGGTAGAGAGCTGTCCTCCATCTGAATTTTGGGGGATATCTCATATCTTTCGAGTTTGTTTTTTTTTTTCTCTTTTTTCTTTTTCCTTTTTTCTTTTTTCTTTTCTGGGAGGTGGAAGTTTTTGAGGTGATGTACACTTCAAGCCAGTGAAGAATTGACTGAACATTTACATGTCTTCTTTGTCTAATCTTTATAACAAAGATGGATACTAAAAAGATAAAGAAGGAGGGGAGCAAATGGAGGGGGGTTGTAATTTTGCAACTTCAACTTGTTAGAAAGTCTTTTATTTTGAGAATTGTTCTCTTGCCTGCATGTACATGTGTGTACATTTGCATGTACATGCCTTCATGTACGTGTGGCTACATTTGCTAGCATACAATCATTTTCCTAACATTTTAAAGGAATTCTATTTCTTGAAGAAAAGAATAAGCTTCTTTTAAGGAGGGTGTATAAACCATGCCACATATTCAAAATAGAGCTCCTAATCCTGCTTCTGATTAATATTTTGTAGATTGAATATTTAACATATTTTTACATATTTTCTCTATGGCTTGCATGAATCTTTCTTTGCTTGAAGTCAGATAATAGCAAAAGTGATTACAATCCTGGGCTTTCTGCCTTTTTAGTCAGTGATCTGAGTTTTGAGATATATATTCAAAAGAAAAAACAAACAAACAAACAAAAATAGTATCAAAAACAAAAACATCACCACCACCAAAAACACACAGAACCCTAAACACTGCAACTGTTGCAGTGCTTCTGTTCTTGTGCCTTGGAAATCAGCCTAGGAGCCATAGGTGTTCTTTGTTTTGTTCTCCCCCCCCGCCCCCTCCCCTTACTATTTAAAAGTACTTGCCACACTGCCACCTTATGGCCAATCTAGTTTTTAAAAGTAGGAAATAACACCTTTAAGCTTGCGTCTTGCTTCTTAAGCATTTCATGTAGTTTCCACTGCATACTGTGCAATCGAAATTTAAGGTCCTCCATTCCAAGAAAAACGTTTACCTTCAGTTTAAACTGATATGTAATTTCTTGACTGGCTTTGCATCTCAAATTGTAAGAACACAGAAAAAGCGTACATGGGAGACACAACAATGGCAATAGCAGACACTGAACAAGGTGAATATTAAAAACAAGCATGTTGCAGTAAATAATATCCGACAGTTTTGATTAAAAAAAATGAAGAAATTACTCTTCATCTGATATTATTATTATTTGAACAAAAGTGTTCATTAAAGCCTATGAAAATATAATCAAAAAAGACATGACTCAAAATATGATTTTCATGTGCTACAGTAGCACAATTTGAAAAATAATAATATTTATAATACATGTTATCTAATAGAAGCAAATACTATTCCATAATTATATTACTATAACTGAACTTCATGATTTCATTTGTTTATGTGACTGCAAACCTTTGTATCAGGCATGATGGGAAAACTTTTCACAACCATCTGAAATTCACTACCAGTCAATGTACTCTAACTATTTGTTATGTCTAGCTCATACTCTCTTGGGAGGACTCATGAAAACAAGTAGCTTTGCTGTAATATTACAGATGTGAATTCAAAAGATTTTTTTAATAGAGTTATGATAATGTGTTAGGTTGTTGTTTTTTTTCCACTTAAGTATTCATCCAGATGTTGACAAAAGTGTGAGCCTGCATAAAAATACTAGTAGCAAAAAAACAGTCATTTTTTCCTGGTTATTAAAAAAAAAAACCCTAAAAATTAAAAATTAAAAAACTGCTGAGTATAGTGTGGAAATAAGAGATGGCATATGAAGAAAGTTAGTTCAATGACACTATTGAGGAAGAAAACAAAGAGTAAAACATCGTGCAAGAAAATATGTACCAGACAACGCAGAATAACAACTCTTTGAAAGAGAATTTCTCTTTAAGTCAATAAAATTACTTTAATGTGTGCTCAATCTGATTGATTGCAATAGATAGTACCTTACTGAAAAGACATAATGTAGATTGGTAGTAAAGAGACAGAACATTTACTCAGATGGATTGTCTGTAGTATTTAAATATTATGTTTTTCTAAAAGTGAGTATATTTCCTACCACAGAATTGTCTAATGTATGTAAAGAATGATCTTTCAGTAGCACTGAATAATTTACTGTATTAACAGTCTGGGGATAACTGCTATCACTGCTTTGTTAACAAATTAGAAAGAATATGTAGCTTAACTATTCACTTCTAAAGAAAAAATAATTAAATGAAATTAATCAGTCTTTTTCTTGTTACGTTGAGTTTCACTGAAGTGATAATTTGTTTTTTTATATCAATTTTCACATTTTTATGAGACACCAGATTACATCCATATAACTAGAAGAAAATTCAGCTAATGAAATAAATACTTAAAGATGAAAAGGTAGAAAGCATTCTGTGAAAAAAAAAAAAAAAAAAAAAAAAAAAGTGTGTTATACCTATGTTCCAAGTAAACTGAGCTCCTTTTTCACGGACTATGCAAACTTACCTCAAAGTACTGTAACTACCATTTTCAATTGTTCTCCAGGACCCAAAATACATATTGCTGTGTAACTGTACAGAATATTTTACTGTTTTATATAAGTCCTGCTTATATCAGTAGCCAAAACTTTTGCATACATTGAGAAGTGAATTAATTTTTTTTTTTTGGACTTAGTGTTCAGTATTGCAAACCCCTGTAATCTTCTCTGTGTCAAATTCATTTCTAGGAATAAGGTGAAAATGACTGATTTTCTGCAGTACTTTTCAGTAATGCATTCATGTATTAACACTTTAGCAATATATTTTTTTTTTCCTGAAAAAAGAAATATTGTTAACTATACTGCTGTGAGAGGTAGATTGTGTTTTTGCAGTGGAAATTTCCAGTATTTCTGTATGTAACATAGGATAAGTTTCCTTTCACAAAGAAAGCTCCTGAACAGAGTAAAGTTGAGACTGGGGCGTTCTGACCTAGGTAGAATTGGCACAGGCACTAGGAAAGGTAATTATATAGGATAGGGGAGAGTCTGGTACAGGACAGAACAAGTGTGCTAATTTTTGAGAAAATTGTCCTCCAGCCACCGTAAAAAGTACAGAACATACCTAAAACCAATGGGTTGGTAACAGACATTGTATGGAAATGTAAGGTAGTAACAGTATAAGAAGACTGAGCCTGAGACGCTCAACCAATGAGTGCCAGGAGAAGCTTTACCTGTGTCAGACCCAGGGTATGTAAAAGAAGAGGGATGGACAGTGGGCACAGCAGTTTTGTGTGATTCACCTGATAATTCCTGGCAACTCTGTACACAGGCTGAAGTAAGAACAATCATGTGTGATTAAGTACTGCCTTGGAGGTCGAGGTCTGGGACTCTTATGCTGTAGCAAATGTCTTGTAAAAAGGGTTGCTTGATGGTACACCTCATTTTTTAGGACCGAAAATTGGTGTGTGTGACACTGCAGAAGAGCAGTTCCTGCAGTAGCAAGGCTATAGGTTGCTGAGAGAAATGGGGAATAAGAGTTCCAAGGTGGGGAAGAGAGAGAAGGCCCCCGGGGCAGTGCCTGCTATAAGTCCTTTAGGATGTATCATGAAAAATAGGAAGAGAAATTCCATAACCAGGGATAAGAATAAACGAAAAATGATTAGATATTGTGTTGTTGTATGGTCTGAACAACCAATTGTAGGGAAATAAGTATTTTGGCCAAAATACATGTCTGACGAGGATTGCATTTGTCAGGCTTCTAACATGCACATAAACAGTAAAACTCCATATTAATTATTGTTTTGTTTTGTTTTGGAGGAGGAGTCTGCATATGCTGCTTGTTGGATTCGGGGAAGTACAGCAGTTAATCATGACTAGACAAAATTCTGTAGGTAAGAAAGAACAGAGAAACCCCAGATGGGATCCTTTAAGCTGTTTACTCTCTGTACCTTCCCCTAGGATTAAACTCACTTTCCTCTGTGGAATGGCATTCTTTCCCCCCACTCCCTTACTATCCTGGCCTGGAGTCAAGTCCTGTAACTACAGGAGGGAGGCTGGAGACAGTTGATAGAATGGAGGGTATTGGCTCAGATCAGCCCCTTAACAGCCCACCTGAACTGAGCTCTGCAATTAGTGCTGATGCTGAAAAGAAAAGGTTCTGCCAGCTTCAGAAAGAATTGGAATAATGCAAAAGGGACATTATAAATTCTCCCTTTCCTAAATCTAATACCATTAACCCCACTAACACTTCCACGTTTCCTGTTAGGGAAGTTCCAATGTTACTAGGAGATACAAGATATGTAAACTCCCCATTTACTAGTGGAAAGGTGAGAAATTTTAAAAGGGAAATGAAATCTTTAATGAAAGATCCTATTGGATTAGCAGAACAGTTTGATCAATTCTTGCTCATCTTTAGTTCATAAAATGCTGGCACTTAATTTAACTGGGAACACCTTAAGAATAATGGGGGTAGAGAGATTGGGAATGATTGCAGTTGAAAACTTGTGAAATAGATACAAAGGTGTCAGTGAATTTGTTAACAGCTGCTGATGAAAAATAAATAAATCCAAAGGTGTGGGAAGAGGAAGGAAACTGGGGTGGACTCACAATTACTTCCTTAAAAAAAAATAGCTGTCCAAAGAGGGAGTGAAGCTGTGAAACAGCAACAATATCCCATACCTTTAGAAAGCATAATGGATCTGAAGCCTGTAATACAAACATTGGTTAAGGATGGTCTCCTGGAATTCTGTATGTCACCCTCTAACACTCCAATTTTGCCAGTACAGAAGGCAGATGATACCTATCAGGTGGTACAAGATTTAAGAAAAATTAGTGAAATAGTTCTTAAGCAACACCTCATGGTTCCTAGCCCCTATACTTTAATGAGTCTGATCCCACAAGAACATACATGGTTCAGTGTAATAGGCGTAGAAGATGCCTTCTGGATCTGCACTTTAGACTCAGAAAGTTGAGATCCTTTTGCCTTTGAATGAGTGGACCCAGAAAGAGGATGATAGCAGTAATATAGGAGGACTGTTTTACCCCAAGGTTTCATGGAATCACCTAATTTATTTGGACGAGTGCTGGAGAAAGCTTTGGAAAAGTTTCAGGTTGAAGAGAAGGTAAAGCAGTTACAGTATGTGAATGATTTGCTGATATGTGGAACAGAGGAGTCTAAAGTAAAAGAGGCTACAAATAAACTCCTAAATTTCTTGGGGAACATGGGCTAAGGGTGTTTAAAAACAAACTGCAGTATGTGGAAAAAGAAGTCAGATACCTTGGGCATGTGATTTCTGAGGGGAAATGGAGAATAAATTCTGAAAGAATTCAGAGAATTGTGCAGCTTTCTTTGCCTGGGACAAAGAGGGAGTTGCCAAAGTTTTAACTGGTTACTGTAGATTATGAATAGAAGTGTATGCAAAAAAAAAAAGAAAAGAAAAGAAAAAGATAGAGAGAGAGAGAGAGAGAGATTGTAACTATCAGAGGGAGAACCCAACATATTAAAATGGGCAAAAAAGGAAAAAGAATTAGGAGAAGTATTGAAACAGGACTTAATCACAGCACCTGTGTTAGAACTGCCTGCCTTATAGGAACCATTTCACCTTTTTGTAACTGTCAGTGAAGAAGCTGCTTTAGGAGTTTCAACACAAGAAAGGCAGACAAAAGAAAACCTATTGCTTACTTGCCTAAGCTGTATCTGGAGGTTAGCTTGAACGTATCCAGGTGGTAGTAGCAGCTGCCTTACTGGTACAAGAGAGTAAGTATGTACCCTTCAGGAGTGTAAGGAGCAAAATGTTGAGTTGTTGATAATATGTGTTATATAATATGGGTATATAATATGAGATTAGTCCACATTTTGAGGCATGATCATTAACGTAGAAAAAAAAAAAAAAAAAAAAAGGAATGAGAGCAGGAATCTGCTCCTCGATCTCCTAGAAAAGCACAGTGCCAAACTCTCCCCCGTGGAGATGGAGTAGGCACAGAATAACTGGTCCAACTTAGAGGGAGTCGTGGATCATATAAATTCTCTCCACAAGCAAACTCGTGTGGGGGAGAGAAAGGGAAAATCAATCATATATGCAGCTCTAGGAGCTGCTCTTACTGGTGCCGTAGAGATCTGCAATGAATAGCACAAGGCAGAAACCCAAACTATTCAGTCATTGCAGGAATTGGTTATATACCTGCAGGAACAAGAAGATCTTAGGGGACACTAAGAAAAAGAACATTCAAAAGTTCTCCTTCAGCAAGCCCTTAGAGAACAGTTGGTAAATGAGAGGGAGATAAATGCTCGCTCCTCAGGTAGTGACTTTTATCTAGGAGAAAGTCTGGAGGATGTGAGAGCCCAAAAAGACAAATCAGAAAACCTGGTGACCCTTCTCTGCCCTCTGATAGAAACTGGGCATGCATATGAAAAGAGTGAAGGTAGGTACCTTGATGTTAGTATCGAGGAGGTCCCCTATTCTGTTACCTAGCTGGCCAAATAAAAGAAAGATTTTGGTCACACCTCTAAGAAATCAGAGACAGAGTATGTGTGGAAAGTGTCTCTAACAGGGGGAGAACAGATCCTGTTGATTGAAAAGGAATCAGAGGGTTACTGGGGACCTGGAATATATTTCTCCACTGGCAACCACTGTGCCCCATGGTCCCTTACTCAAAAAGATGCTTACTGGGATTACTACTCCCCAGGACAACTGATGTTGACTGATTTGGTGCACATTGGTCCTGTCCCTTTAACCCTCAAGGAGCCTCTTGACAAATACATCTGGAAGGCTCAAGACAATCAGGAGGAAATGTACAAAATTAACCATCTGGATTTCACCTACCTTCTAACTTTGGTTCATTTGGACCAGGAAGTCTTTTTTGTTTTGTTTTGATTTCTTTTCCAGTTATGCTTTCTCTAACCTTGATTCTTTTAGAATTGGGAAGTTCTCTCTTTTTATTTCCAGATGCTAACAAATGCCGACCCTGTTGCTGCGCCTCACTTGTTCCCTTCTCACCCTGCTCCTTTCCCCTGGGATCCCAGAGATATCATTACCAACAATGGGTTGGTAACACACACTGTATGGAAATATAAGGTAGTAACAGAGTCAGAAGATTGTGAGCCTGAAACATTCAACCAGTGAGTGCGAGGAGAGGCTTTACCTGCATTCGACCCAGGGTATATAATAGAATGGATTTCACTGACTATTTGCGTGATTTCTCCCTTGTCAGTAGGGGGTGTGTGCCCATTACTGCAATAATGAATAAACTGTCCTTCACAGAGATCTTTGCCTGATCAGAAATTTTTGATCTTAAGCATGTTTCTCACACTGACCTTCATGTTTTACTAAAGGAGAATAAATGCACAGAAATTTAAAGGCAAAAACTATGTAAAATTACTTTTGAAAAAAAAATACAAAAGAGAAGTCAGTATTTAAAATTTATTTCATCCACTGGACAGCCACCCATTAGATACTTATAAGAGTTTATAATCCCCTCTTAATCTTATCTTCTCTAGGCTGAACAGTCCAAAGTCTTTCAGTCTTCTTCATAAGGTCCATTCAGCCTTGAGAAAAGAAGATTTAGAGGGAATCTTATTAATGTGTATAAATATCTTCAGTGTAGGAGACAAAGGGATATGACCAATCTCTTTTCAGTTGTCTGTGTGGACAGGACAAGGAGAAATGGCCGTGAATTGGAGCACAGGAAGTTCTGCACCAATATACTAAGGAACTTCTTCACAGTGAGAATGACAGAGCAGTGGAATGGGCTGCCTGGAGAGGTTGTGGAGTCTCCTCTGGAGATATTCAAGACCCATGTGGATGCCTACCTATGAAATCTGATGTAGGGAGCCTGCTTTGGCAGGGGCGTTGGACTCAATGATCTCTAGAGGTCCCTTCCAACCCCTACAATTCTGTGGTTCTACAATCCTGTGATAAGACAAATGCTCCAGGCTGCTAACAGTTTTTGTAAGCTTCTGCTTGACTCTTTAGTAGTAATTTCCCATCTTTCCTGAACTGGTGAGTCCAGACCTAGCCACAGTATTCCAGATGTGGCATCATAGAGAGGAAGGATCACCTCCCTCAACCTGCTGGCCACATTCTTCTTAATGGTCCCTGAGATACCTGACCTTCCTCACCACAAAGACACATTGATGGCTCATTGTTCATCAAGAGAACCAGGTCCTTCTCTGCAGTGTCTTTCCAGCATGTCAGCTTCTAACCTGTACTGTTTCGTATGGCTATTGCTTCCCAAGTGTAGGACTCTGCACTAGCCCTTGTTGAACGTCACCATGTTCCTCTCCATCCATCTTTCCATCTCAACCATATCTCACTGGCAACACAGTCATCTGGTGGCCTCTCAACTTTTATCATCAGCAAATTTGCTGAAGGTACACTCTATCCTTCATCTAGGTCATTGATGAAGATGTTGAACAAGACCAGACATAGTACAAATTCCTGGGGAACACCTTCAGCTACAGGCATCCTCTGTGCCACTGATCACAACCCTCTGAGCTCTGCAAGACAGCCAGATTTCAATAGAGCTCACTGTCCCCTCATCCAGACCACACCTACAAAGCATGCCTACAAGGATTTTAAGGTACACACTGGTAAAAGCTTTGCTGAAGTCGAGGTGCACAACATCCACTGCTCTCTCCTCATCTATTCAGTGATGACATAATAGAAGGCTATCAGGTTAGCAGACATGATTTCCCCTTGGTGACTCCATGCTGACTCTTCCTGATAAATTTATTCTCTTTCAGTGCATGGCAGTGACATCCAGAATAAGTTTTTCCATCATTTTCTTAGGGAGTGAGGTGAGGCTGGCAGACCTGTAAATTCCCAGCTCCTTCTCCTTGTTGTTTTTGAAGAATAGTGTGATATTGGCTTTCCTGCAGTCCTCAGGCACCTATCCCATTCTCCATGGCCTTTCATAAGTGACAGAAAATAGTTATACAATCACTTCTGCTCTTTAGCTCAGCAGTTGTGCATCCTATTGGGACCCATGAATTTGTGTGTGTTGATTTTACCTAGGTAATCCCCTTCCTTGATCAAGGGGAAGCCTTCCTTTCTCCAGACTCCCTCTTTTATCTCCATGGTCTGGGATTCACGAGGACCAGCCTAAGCACTAAATACTGAAGTGAAGAAGGTGTTCAGTAACTGCTTTATCAGTGTCCGTAAGAGGTGGTTCTTTTGCACCTCCGTATCAAACAAAGCTTGCTGAAGACAAGTCCAGACAAGTCCTCATCAAGGGTTGAGAAATCCTTTGTCTAAAGGACACTGATGGACAAGTCCAAGCAAGTCCAGGTGAGTCCTGGTCAAAGTTGGTGAAATCTTTTGTCTGAAGATTTGCAGGCCAGGGGCAACAAGAGAGAGATAAGCCAAACTTAATGGCTGGCAAGCAGGCTTTTGTGGGGGCTTATTTTAAGATAATTTTAGAAGGCAGTGACCCAAGAGCACAGGAATGCCACATTGGCATTAGGAGGAGGATAAAAAAGGGGCTAACAACCATGAGGGTAGGTTTCTGACATCAGATGCCTCAGGACATGATGCCTGCCTGCTGACAGACCCTCCTAGGCCTGCTACCTGAGACCTCCCTCTTCCTCCTGGAGTTGCTATGTCGCTGTACCTGCTTGCTGTCTAAGGCCAGCCACTCTGCTGCTGCTCTCCCCTGTGCTTCTGCCTCACACCATCAGAACGACATGCAGCAGGACACTGCTGGATCTTGGTGGTGACTATCCCCGCCATGGATGACATTGTTGTGGGTGTCTACTACAGACCACCGGATCAGGGGACAAAGTTGATCAGGCCTTCTACAGACAGTTGAAATTAGCCTCATGATCACCAGGCACAGCTTCTCCCAGGGGACTTAAATGACTTTAATACTTGCTGAAGAAGAAACACTGCCAGCCACACAGAGAGAGGAGTTAATTTCAAGATCACAGCTTGGAGAGGAAAGCAGGTTGGAAGGAGCTCAGTAGAACAGACAATTTTTGACAAATTATATTACTTTTCTTCTTTAAAGGGGTCATCATCATTTATTTGTCTAAAAAGACTGCTGACTGGATTAGCTGCTTTGAACAGTCTCTACTTCCACACTTCTTAACCAAGTGTTGACAGTTGTATCTTTAGTAGAATTACATTTTCTAGGAAGATTTGCTGATACTGATTATTTGGCTTACACTGTACATTCTTGCTGCTTTAAAGGGGCAAAAGTTGATTTTTACTCTGAATTTTTATATCAGTCTTTCTTTGAAGACGGCCAACAGCAAATAAATAGTTTACAGTGGTGTATAAAGAACTGTAATTACAATGTCCCCCAAACAAATTTGCACTATATGTAAAGATTTCTGTGTGAAATGAAATTATGCATTTCTCTGCTACAGGGTTTTTGTAGTACTTGGTCAGATTTTGACAAATATATTTATTCCATTACTCAGTTTAGCTGAATACAGTCACCAGTGTTAATCCGTCCTCTTTTGTAATTTTCACACTAAGTATTCTTTGAAGAATATTTTGAAATATTATTTGCCTCTGGAGAGTCTCTTAAAAGTAAATAAATTGCTTAAGTTTATAAGAAGGGCATATACACATACTTTCTATTAGATAGAGTATAATAAAGAAACAGAAACAGAATTATGAAAAAGAGTTTTAGTGTTCCCATTTTTAACAACATATCTCCCATAAAACAAGCATTAGCAACTTTTTGTTTCTGGTGATTTTACTTGATTATATGTTTATTTACAGATGACAAATAGTAAATTTTACTGATTTCTGCATATAAAATTTCAGTAAATGAAAGAGTGCAGCCAAATAAGTTGGGGCTTATCTAGACACTATTAAGTATTTATAATGAACTGTGTACAAGATTTACAAGTCCACAGGCTTACCTGGAACTGCTGTTAAATTAAACTCTCTCCACTGAATTTAATACAGAATCATGTGATGTTCTCGGAGAGGTAAACTCAAAGCTTGTTTATAAACTATATCTTAAAAAATACATAGTTTTACATTTTGGGGAGAAAGAGAAGAGAATAATTGTACATTATTTGTAGTGTTCTCTCATAGTTAATTCTCTACTAAATAACAAACTTTTTTAAGGCTTGCTATATTATTTATATGAAATTCATAAGAACTAAAGAACTCTCAGAGTGACAGTCACTTATGGATACTTGGATAGCAAGCATCTGTATAAAATAAATCCATTGTTTATGCTAATCTGTAGATTTATACTTTGGTTGTGTTAATTGGTAAGTCTGTGGGTAAATATCAGAATATTATGTGTATTTCATTACTTCACAAGTTTCACAGTGTAACATAGCACTAATTATTTTATGGAGACAATTTTATTTTCTTCCTTGGATAATCATTATTGGTTAACTCTTTGTGGTGCTCATGTAAATTAAGTATTTCATACTGGATGTCTCAGAAACAGAATAGCAACATCTACCTGTAGGAAACTGCCCTTGCTTCTGGCAGAGGAGATAGATTACTCTATTAATGAGATAAATAAGATTCTAACATTTTTAGCAAATGCATAAAAAGTTCAGAAATTTTGGTCTGTAACACTATGCTAGAAAAATACACTGTGTAATACTATAGTAAAGTACAGGTATAGTAGATATATACACATTGTAAAGATAGAAGAGTACCTGCTGCTGACCAAGTTTAATGTTCACTATAATAGAGAATAGAGTTGAACTGAATTCTCTTCAAATGGAATTCTCTGAAGAAAAACTACAGAACTGGAAGATGTAATTTTGTGGCTAACTTAATAAATATTAAATTTCAGCCATAATGCAAGTAATGGGAGACAGTGATTTTCACCTTTGCAACATCTTGAATAGATACAAAATTCTGAGAATCAGTTGCTAATGATGTCTAGGAATCTATCTCAAATTGCAAGGAAATATTCCTAAGCATTAAAATTCTCTCCATCATGAAAACAAAACTGTAGCAGTAAGTTAGCAGACAATTTATAAAGAAAACACTGTTTTTGACAGCTTAGTATATGAGATGCATTAGTTAGAATTTTTTTTGGCATCTACATATTAATAATCAAGTAAGTAGAATGTAAAGGGTACTTTTACTACTTAATATGAACAGAAACTGATACAATAAAAATAGCATAGCATGCATATAGTTGGGAAAATATATATATATAAGTAAAGAAAGCAGGAGATAAAGCAAGTTGTATCAACCACAATGATCTATATCTCTTAAGAAGCCCTTAAATCTAAATGCCATAGCAGGGGCTCACACTGATGAAAGAGCAGAAGCAGCATGTTAACATGGCAACACTTCAACATCAGCTCAGGAAAGGTCAGGTACCCTGGAGGTGACTTATGGTTAGAGCTTTGTAGACTGAATTCTGTGTGTATTCCCAAGGGAGTTCCCCAGTAGCTGCTTAACAAGCGTGTCCTTGAAGTGGGTGATAGATTTTACCTAATTAGGGAAAGAAAAAAGTCCTAAACAAACATACAGTCAGAAAAAAGTAATGTTATGGTAGTGCTGTGGTAGAGCACAAAATAGTAAAACTAATAAAAATTAAGTGTTTGGTAAAGTATATGATGAAATTTGGGAAGAGCACGAACCCACTCTTCAAGACTCATTCTTAGAGATTTAGCTTTTCAAATACTTTGTGATTTGCTTTTTGCAAGCAATGCACTCCTGTCTTCTTTATGCTTTTGAATTGTGATATTACAAATAAATTAATATATAAATTTATTGTGAACATATATTAAAATTTATACAACAGTTTTGTTTTAAATATATATTTTCTTCTTCTCTAAAGGTGTGTAATCTTCTTTTCCATTCTCATAAAATAGATCACATTTTTAAAAAATTTACAGAAAGCAGGGCATTTAATACAGCTTTGTTGCTGATGTTCCAAACATGCAAGAAAAAAGATCAGTCAGCCAAACAAACATCAGCAACATGCATTCTTCTTAATTTGCAAATTTGCAGATTTAGAAAATTATACAGTATATATGATTCCCCCCCTAGACCCCCCCCCCCCCCCTTTTTTTTTTTTTTTTTTTTTTTTTTTTTTTTTTTTTTGAGCACCATCTGCAGTATTTCAAGCATGGAAAATGACTTTTAGTGCCACAGGAGGACTTACATAATTTGTGTTGAATTTTCCTGAGAGTACTACAAATGGCTTATAATGACACATTTGATGAAGTTAATTCTTACAGTCTCTTAAATCTAGCGTCACAGTGAAAAATCCCTAGTGTTATTGTGGTTTCATAGTAGTTCATAGAAACATAGATACAAAGAATTATAAAATGTCTTAAGTCAGAATGGATCTTAAAGATCATCTAGTTCCAACCCTCCTGCCACAGGCAGGGTTGCCTCCAGACTGCCCAGGGTTCCAACAAACCTGATCTTGAAGACCTCCAGGAATGAGATATTCACAACTTCTCTGAGCAGCCTGTGTCAGTGCCTCAACAGCCTCTTAGTAAAGAATTTATTCCTAACATCAAGCCTTAATAACTTAAATCTCCTGTCTTTTGTTTTAAAGACATTGCCTCTTGCCCTATCACTACCTGCCCATGTAAAAAGACAGTTCCCCTTCTGCTTATAGGAGATCCCTTCAGGTACTGGAATGCTACAATGAGGTCTCCCTGGAGCTTTTCCTTCTCCAAGTCCAGTTGCCTCAAACTCAAAGATAGCTTAAGTTAAAGGGGAAAAGGGAAGAAAGAGAGAAAGAGAGAAAGAGAAAGAGAGAGAGAAAGAGAGAAAGAGAGAAGGAAGGAAGGAAGGAAAGAAAAAAAGAGAGAAAGAAAGAAAAAGGAAGGAAGGAAGGAAGGAAGGAAGGAAGGAAGGAAGGAAGGAAGGAAGGAAGGAAGGAGGGAAGGAAGGAAGGAAGGAGGGAAGGAAGGAAGGAGGGAGGGACGGAAGGAAGGAGAGAAGGAAGGAAGGAGGGAGGGACGGAAGGAAGGAGGGAAGGAAGGAAGGAAGGAGGGAAAGAAGGAAGGAAGGAAGGAAGGAGGGAAGGAAGGAAGGAAGGAAGGAAGGAGGGAAGGAAGGAAGGGGGGAAGGAAGGAGGGAAGGAAGGAAGGAGGGAAGGAAGGAAGGAGGGAAGGAAGGAAGGAAGGAAGGAAGGAAGGAAGGAAGGAAGGAAGGAAGGAAGGAGGGAAGGAAGTAAGGAAGGAAGGAAGGAAGGAAGGAAGGAAGGAAGGAAGGAGGGAAGGAAGGAGGGAAGGAAGGAGGGAGGGAAGGAAGGAGGGAAGGAGGGAAGGAAGGAAGGAAGGAAGGAAGGAAGGAAGGAAGGAAGGAAGGAAGGAAGGAAGGAAGGAAGGAAGGAAGGAAGGAAGGAAGGAAGGAAGGAAGGAAGGAAGGAAGGAGGGAGGGAAGGAAGGAAGGAAGGAAGGAAGGAAGGAAGGAAGAAAGGAAGGAAGGAAGGAAGGAAGGAAGGAAGGAAGGAAGGAAGGAAGGAAGGAAGGAAGGAAGGAAGGAAGGAAGGAAGGAAGGAAGGAAGGAAGGAAGGAAGGAAGGAAGGAAGGAAGGAAGGAAGGAAGGAAGGAAGGAAGGAAGGAAGGAAGGAAGGAAGGAAGGAAGAGAAAAAGAGAGAGAGAGAGAGAGAAAGAGAGAGAGAGAGAGAGGAGAAACTTTGAAAAATATTTGGTCTAATATTTCTGTCAAAAAACTAAATCTATTCTTTGTCATGGCTTGTCTACTACATAGTCACTTCTTGAAAGGCAAAGTCATGAACCTAACAGATATGTACTACTCATTAACTTCCCATGTGGATGTATTCTTGCAACAGTGAGCCAGATTTGCTGTAGTAAAATGAGTACCTAGCAATACTCTGTAGTAAGTATGCTCACCTGTCTTTCAATTTGAGTTTTTGTGAATTATCTTGCACTTTTTAAAGGACAATGGCAATCATTTGGATAATCCCTGAGATTTAGCTGACAGACAGTGATATAGACATTGTTTTCCATTAATTTCTTCCCATCTCTAGGGAGACTCCTGCTGTCTAGAAAATATTCATATCTTCTTAAACAAGATTATTACCTGAGGCTGTGAAAACACTTCTCTATTATCATAGCAGGACACAAGGTTAGGTATTAAACAGACTGTATCCTGTATATATGGAATATATTTATGTGCTGTGGAATTTAGATTAAAAAAAATATATAGTCTTCTTGAACTGGAAAGCATTACACTCTTCTGTGCTAAATAGAGAATGAGTATGTTAGTTGATTATCAAAAAGTCTCGTGGTAAAATGAGTGAATAGTATGATGAGACACTTGAAGACAAGGATCACCCTGTAACTAAGAAAAAAATAAAAAATGTTAATGATTATGCTAAATATTTGCATTGTGCTTATAATAATTCAGTTTAATTAGCAATTGTTTATTCTGCTTTCAAGCAGAGCTATATGTTGGCAATAGTAATAGTTCTCTTAATGTAATTGATATTGATATTTTGGTATTGAAACATGAATATAACACAACTCAGATAATTCATTCAGTAACTGAAAACTCTTTTTTCCAGTATTTACACTGAAGTCTATCCTTCATCTGGGCTTACAAAGTACTATTCTCTTGCCTTAACTGAATACCTCTCTACACTTTAGAGAACAGAATCATAAATACTAAGCCCTCGGTGATAATGGGGATTAGAATTCACATAAGCTGCTTATTTTATTCACATTGTTTGACAACATCCACAGTGTACTACATGACATGGAATATTTTATGAAGCTCTCTGAATGTGATAATAAACAATTTAAAGTGTTTAGTAACTGCTGTTTCTTAGGTTATGAAAAAGTTATATACAACATAGTTTTAGGAATTTGTCATGGAAAATACTTCATTAAAACATCAAATAATTATGTTATATAAAATTAAGCTGGACAGCAAAAGTTTTTCCTGGTGATACACTCACACTGACAAAAAATAATGCTATTCAAAGTGTTATTACATATTCATAGAAAAAGACCAGGAGAGAAAAGATCTTGATCTTCAAAATGGGTTCTCCCATTTCAAGTCAAGCTGCAACTGTTACCCTCACTTTCTTCAAGTCGGTAAACATTCTATATTGAGACACATGCAAATATCTACAAGGATTTAATCCAAAGTGATTACTTCTGATACCACACAAACATTACAAGAGTATGTGTGGCTGAAAGCACTACATTCATACTATACAAAATTATTGAAACAAATTTTAATCTGTGAAAAATGTTTTTGATAAAAAACATTTTTTTTAAATAATAGATTTCAGCAGAATCTGTTACTTAAAACTATCCCAAAGCCTGTGTGAACTGGGTCAGTACTACATAGCCAAACATTTAAATTAATGTATTGCTTGGCTGTAAAATGAGAATATCATAGCCATTTAAAGAGATTGAATTAAGGTCTAGTGAGACATGAGTGCCATTTTCAGCACATAAGTAAGAATTGTGTAAACCAAAATGCTTTGTATGAGTACTTTAGTACTTAACCTGTATGTGCTTTATTATAATGAAACTGAAAATATTAATGAAATTGACTTAATCAATATGAACCTTTTTTTTTTTTTTTAACTCTATGTCAAAGTGGCACAAAACAGTTACATTTGAAGTGCTAAAACAGAAGTATTAGAAAACACTACACAATTTTGTAATTTATTTCTAATAATGTATTCCTCATGAAAGCATATCCCTAGCACTGGTTTTAATTGTAATGCACCCAATCTTCCATTTTACCAGAGCAGTAGAGGATGGGCCGTTCTATCAGAGTAGCAGAGGATAGGTTCTCTTTGATGCATATTATTCTTCAGTCAGCAAGTTCTTCAGTACAAGGCACAACATATTTTGTTGATTTTTACTTAATTACAACTGTTCTGGAAAGGAATGAACCTTGCATTTCCTACTTTGTTGAAAGAAAGTTTGCTCCTACTCATGTCAATTGCAGTAAATCCCAGCATCACATAAGGCAGCTGGGAAGATGCAGTGCAACAAGGACTGTGTAAGGACTATGTATGCCTTTGTATGATATAAACCCTGTTCAGTTTGCAAAAAACAAATAACATCAGACATAAATGCCTCATGAAAGCCTTTTAAAATGTTCAAGTAATTGCAGATTATATTAGAATAAGTGATTCAGGAAAAAAGAAAGATCAGTAGAGAAGCTGATAACATTTTGCTTTATTTTTCTAATATCTGCTTGCAAACGTGAAAAATTCTCTCTGATCTCTAAAATAAACAAACATAAAAGTAATGTACTCTCAGAAATGACTTCATTTCATCTAAAAATAACTTTTGCAGTTACAAAAAAAAAAAAAAAAAAAAAAAAAAAAGCTAATCAGAAGATATTTTAAAGCAGAAATTTATAGTCTCTAATAGCTTCCAAATATGTCTCCAGTGGGAGAAGCTATACCAACTACAAGGGATAAACTTATCCATAAAAAAGTAGTCAAGCAACCATAACCAGGCAAGTGGAGGATGCTATCGTCAGAATGTAAAACTCAATTGTTTTGAGAGTTTTGGGAAAACTCTGATCACTACTTGCATATGGCGAGTACCCACAAGCACAGAATATCAGTGATTCTCTTCAATGCTTTTTTAAGTACGAAAACTATATAAAACATTCATGTATTTTCATGCATATTTATAAACAGGTTATCTACTTTTCACAGTAATAATTTAGGCTACAAGGGTAAAAAATAAACTTCACAGTACTTTCCTCTCTTCTGCAGTCTTTTCCAAATGAAAAGACACTCCTTTACAAATGAAAATGACTGAAAACTGTACTGTCAAGCTTGCTGGTATGCATGAATACATAAAAAGCATGCACTTGCTTAAATATACTAAGCTTTTTCAGTCAATCATAGACTTCAGTAATCGTCTGATTTTACACATGTCTAGGATGCTGAAGACATTCAAGAAAAACAGGTACATTGCAGAGAGACAGTGCCTCAGAGGCTGGGGTCAGCCTCCTCCCCTTGGGCTTCCTGTGCTTCAGTGATATTTTCTAAAATAGTATAATAATAAAAAAGTACATAGAATAGCATTACTACTGTTTGTAGGTATGTGTTCATTTCAGATCCCTAGAAGAAAGGCATTATTTACATGACTTTTATAGTTACTTTTTTGTGACAGACAGTATTTCATAGACACAAACATCAGTTATTATTGCAAACCATTTCCATGGCCAGGTATCACCTCAAGCAGATGCTATTTAGTGCTTAAGCAGCTATTGAAAGCGGGCAGGAATAGCAGTGTTTCTGTACATTGACTAGTCAAGACTGTTCATTTTACTGGTGATTTTATGACTTTAGTTGTGAACTATTTTTTCCCTTTGACATGTCAGATTACTTTTTGATCTACTTTCTCGACTAAGTTGAGAGACCCTAGAATTCACCATTTAGCTGAACTTGGTCAGCAGCACCTTGCATTTGTTGCTGTTGTTTTACTGCTTTGAGGATATAGCAGTTCTTCTACAGAAATCTGTAGATACTATGTTTCCATCTCAACCTACTGACATTTATACACAGAATTTCTACTGTTGTAGATATAAACTATCTATAAATATAATGCTTAGCTGAACAGATTATTGATTCAATAACCATAACGTGTATTTTCTTGTGGGTCTTGGAAATGTACCCATAAAGACTAAAGTATTTTATTTAAAGTGCTGTAACTTCAGAGGAGGGTTGTTAAAGTTTTTCTGTGGCACAGTGGCATTTTATCAGAAGAATAATATTACCGATCCTTAAAAAAAAAAAAAAAAAAAAAAAAAAGAGTTCCAAGAAACTCACAGGTCATATTGGCTTTTGCTTTTATTCCCCTCTTTAATGAAAGAAAATAATTTTAACTACATAAAATATCCTTCAGGTTTAGCTGTTACTTTCCAAATACAAGGAAGATTAGGAAAACTGTCCTTTACATATCAAAAAGATTTATAATTAAAGCTCTTGTTCTGCACTCTGACTTTGTCTGCTCTCTTTCCAGCACTGCTGAAGAATCCTATTACTGACAGATTTGTACAATGGGAATTTAAAGAAGGACTTTCTCCTTTGTGTATACATAATTCTCAGTTAAATCGGAGATGACATATAAGAAATACAGGATTAAGTCCTTTTGTTTTCTGAAATCTAGTTATAAGAATCTGGAATTACATATTGTTATCTTATGTGTTTCCTGTGGTTTAGTTCTCAAAGAACACAAGTATCATGACATAACATGACATAAGAGCTTCTTTTTTAATATATTTTTTAATATTTCATATCTGTAAAGCACTGTGAATAGAAAATGATAAAAGTCATCTGGAATTGAAGAAAATCTAGGAGCAAATGTAGCATGTGTCAGATTAGTAGAGATTAGTGTTAATGTAGGAGATATCTGTTCATATTTAAAATAATTCTTTCTCCAAATAATTTGTTCTCTACTGTGTGTTAATTCACTATAGTTCTGTCACAAAGTGTACCTTTGTGAAAACTAGTAGGAAGTTCAAAAGCATGCTATCACATACTATATTACCACTGAGCTGGAACCACTGTCTTCACTTTCTATTTAATTATGTTAAGTAAAATGTAACCTGTTATTTTACTTTTCCACACATTTGTTATTGTTGTTGTTTGTTTGTTTCTTATGAATAAAAGTATAGTTTATTGTCTTGATTCTACACTTAGAATTTTGTATTGGGTTTATGTGGCAAGGTTGTGATAGTGATGTGCCTGCAGTGGTGGCTTCTCTGAGGAATTCAGAAGTTGCTTCAGGTGAGAACAGAGCAAATTCCAAACAACTCAAAAGGGAGTTGGCATAACATAAGCCAGAGAATAATGCAGGTTGTACGTCTGAGAAAGCATATTTAAGAAAGTTGAAAAACTGATGCACAGGATGGCTATTGGAGAACAGTGAAGAACGTAATAACTAACTTTAGCAAGGTCACTGAAAAGAAGGAGGAGAAGGCGCTCCAAGTGCTGGAGCAGAAATACCTCTGCAGTGCATGGGACACCACACAGAGTGCATCTCTGCATACAGCCATGGACGAGCCCACAGTGCAGCAGTGGATGTGGCCTGAAGGAAGCACAAACCAGGGAAAGGCCCCAAAGGAACAGCCTGGGGCCACAGCTGCAGCCTGTGGAGACAAACCTGCAATGGGGCAGGTGGACTGGGGGAATTGCTCATGGGAATCCATGCTGGAACAGTGAGTTCCTGAAAGATGGGCCCAGTGGTGTGGATCTGTCACCTCTGAGAAGAGATCAACCTCCCTCTTGCTGTAATCACCTTTCAGGTATTGGAAGAGAGCAATAAGGTCTCCCTTCAGCCTCCTTTTCCCCAGACTAAACAGCCCCAGTTCCTTCAGTCTCTCCCTGTAGGACATATTCTCCAAACACCCTTCACAAGCCTTGTTGCCCTTCTTTGGACCTACTCCAGCACCTCAATGTCCTTTCTGTACTGAGGTGCCCAAAAATGAGCACAGTACTCAAAGTGGGGCCTCACCAGTGCTGAGTACATGGGCAGGATTACTTCCCTAGTCCTGCTCACCTCACCATACAAGCCAGGATGCCATTGGCCTTCTTGGCCACATGGGCACACTGCTGGCTCATATTCAAGCAGCTTTCCAGCCACTCTTCCTCAAGCCTGTAGGGTTGCCTGGGGTTGTTGTGACCAAAATGCAGGACCCAACACTTAGTCCTATTGAAACTCATACAATTAACCTTGGCCCATCGATCCAGTCTATCCAGGTCCCTCTGTGGTGCCTTTCTCCCCTCTGACAGGTCAACACTCCCTCCCAGCTTGGTGTCATCTGTAAACTTACTGAGGGTATACTCAAGCCCCTCATCAAGATCATTAATAAAGATGTTAAATAGAAGTAGCCCCAGTGCCGACCCCTGAGGGATGCTACTTGTGACTGGCCACCAACTGGATTTAACTCCATTGAGCACAAATCTTTGGGCCTGGCCATCCAGCCAGTGTTTCACCCAGCGGAGCGTGTGCCCATCCAAACCGTGGGCAGCCAGCTTCTCCACAAGAATGTTGTGGGGGACAGTGTCAAAGGCTTTTTTTTTTTCCATCTGTCTTGCCCAGATTGAGGAGATAAAAAAGGGTAGATAGGGTAAAGATGTTTTCAGTTTTATTTCAGTTTTCACCATTCTAATATATTTTCAGCTGGCAAAAAATTATTTAATCTCCCTATGCTGAGTCTATTTTCCATTTATGATATTTGATGAGTGATCTCCCTGTCCTTATCTCTACCCATGAGTTTTTTCATCATGTTTTCTCCTCCTTCTGAAGAGTGAAAGAGTGGCAAGGTGGTACATAGGTACCTAGTGTTGTTTAGCAACCACATTCTGTTGACAAAATCACTGACCTAGCAAGAAAATGCTTTTTCTCCTTGAACACCAGTAACATAAATACCTGCAATAATTCCCTTAACCATTTAAAGATCCAGGAGAGTCCACAATTTCCTTTTTTTCAGCTTGCTATAGACTGAGATAGCCAATTTGTTCAGCACTGTCTGTTTTAGAATAATTTCACTGGCTCTACTGTGGAAGTCATCTTTGAATTTCTGTCACTGGGAGATGTCTGCCTGCAATATACAATATCACCTCTTTGAAAACTCATAAGAAAATATGTTTTCTGCCTCAGATAGATCTTTGAATTCCTTTATCATTCACTTTGCATTCAGCACTCGTAATTTTTAAGAATACAGCTTCTAAATAAAGTTTGCCTGTAATAAAATACTTTATTTTTTTACCTTGTAATTTTTTTCTCATTTCTAAACCATGTCATTGGAAAAAAATGATTAAATATAACTGCAGTAACTCAAGTAAATAAGGAGGAAAAATGAAAATCAGAATGACAGTAGGATAAATGTATTACAAGATTTCACTTTTAATTCCATCTTCAAAATGCTACAGAACAAGGCACGGTCACAGTAAGGTGAAACGTGTACAAACACAGTGAGAAGTAGCAGTTTCCCTGAACTGCAGATATGAACTGAGCAACTGCTTATTACATAGTAGTGTTTGTCTTTCTTCTAATGTGGCTGTAGAGGAAAGAAACTAAAACTATCAATATCTGAAAAAGTCTATTATATAAAATAATATAATTCATGAAGCTTTTTGTCAGAGGTAGACTTGAGGGAATGTCCAGAAATATTGTGTTGAATAGACCAATGTAATTTTTTTCCTGAGCAACTACAATTTGACAACTCCATCTTACATGATGTATGAGATTTGATAATTTAATTCACAGCATTTTTGTTTTCATAAAATTGATCCAGTTATCACCATTAGCAAAGCTGCTTTCAAATCCTACTTCTTGTAATTCAAATTCAGAAAGATATTTAAAAACAACCAAAAAATACATATTATTTGTTAACATTTTACATTCATTTCACTCTTGAACTCATAAAACCTAGTGCTTATTTGAAATTTCTTTTGCTGTACTCAAGTATAAACCACAGATTCATAGAATGATAGAATCATATCAGGTTGGAAAAGGCTACTAAGATCATCTAGTCCAACCATCAGTCTATACCTGTGACCACTATATACCATGCCATTCAGTGTGACATCTGCATATTTCTTGAAAACCTCCAGAGATGGTGACTCCACCAGTGCCATGGGCAGCCTATTCCAATACCTCAACAACCTTCTTGAGAATAATTTTATCCTAATATCCAACCTGAACCTTCCTTGAAATGACTTAATGCTGTGACGTCTTGTCCTTTCACCAGTTACCTGGGAGAAAATGCCAATTCCCATGTTACTACAACCTCCTTTTCCATGAAGTTGTAAGGAGTGATAAGGTCTCCCCTGGGCCTCTTCTCCAGACTAAAGAATCCTAGTTCCCCTAGGCACTGCTCATAAGACCTGTGCTCCAGACCCATCACCAGATTCACTGTCCTTTTCTGGACATAGTCCAGGGCCTCGATGTTGATGTAGAAGGGGCCCAAAACTAAACACATTACTCAAAGCATGGTCTCAGTAGTTCCAAGTATAGAGGGATGATCACCTACTTTGTCTTGCTGACTTCATTATTTCTAATACAATCCAGGATGCCACTGGCCCTCTTGGCTACCTGGGCAAACTGCTGGCTTATGTTCAGCTGGTTGCCAACTATCACCCCCAGATCTCTGTGCAGACTTCCAACCACTCTGTTCCAAGCCTGTATCAGTGCATGGGGTTTTTGTATCTGAAATGCAGAACTTGGCACTTGGTCTTCTTAAAGCACATACAATTCGACCAATCCAGACCTCTCTGCATAGCCTTCTTATCCTCACGCAGATTGACACTACCTAACTTGTTGTCCTCTGCAAACTTACTGAAGGTTTATACTGAAATTCATACTGGAATAATGGAATCATACCCAATGTGTATACACATAATACTCAAATAATAACAATTAATATAAGATTTAATAAACCAGACTTTCTTCCTAGACAAAAGCCAGTTGATAATATTTGGAAGCCACTTTATACTGCATATTCAGAGATATATGTCATTTTCAGAAATTCTTTCGGCAGATATAGGAACAATTTTATAGATCGATTTCATGCAATATAGTCTCAGAAATTTCTACAGTGCTAAGACATAAAAATTATTATGAGTAACTGTTACTATGAATCTCAAAGCACTGACATTTTGTCAAAATGTCAATATAGTTGGAAAACATTCCTGCAAGTAATACTGGATCCTCAGGAAAATGAATTTATAGAAAGTTTACTAGTATTCTATCTTTTAGTAACTAATTTTTGCCAATTTTTGATACTTAAGAAAATCTAGTAGAAAATTCTAGTGAGAATTTTTCTCAAGTGTTATCTTTTCTCCTGGTGCCATGCTGTGGCTTTGTTGCTACATTGCCACCATTGTGGAGACATGTGACACCAATGAATAATAAATACAATAATAAAGAGAAAATAGATTAGTTTGTCTTCAGGCCGAGCATAAGTGTACTAAGATAACACAACTGAAAAGATGTGTGTTTTACAATACAGTTATGACATAGATTTCACCAAAGAAGAAAAAGGAAAAAAAAAAAAAAAAGTGTTCAAAAGATTTTAATAGTTAAAAAATTTCTTTGCTATATAATTCTGTCCCTGAAATGAACTCTTACTGGATACTGAAGAATGTGAAATATTCTCTCATACTTTCATAAGATTTAATGCCTTGGATATCAAGAAACCGAGTAGTTCTTGGGTTAGAGGGGAGAAAGTCAAGTGTGAAAAGAATGGAAGTTTTCTACTCCATAAGCTTGTAGCTTCTTTTATTTATTTTGCAGCTTTTTAGTTGAATTGCTTGGAGGTTCTCAGCTTTCACCTTTCTTACCCTAATAGTGTTACTGAGTGAAAACAAAACAAAAAAAAGCAGTGTATTTCAACTTTCATTCCCTTGTTACTCTACTGAAACTGCACTTTTATGTAAAGGCAAGTTCAATGTATTAACTTAAAAAAAAAAAATCAAAAGAAAAAAATCGAATTATTACATTACACCAAACTGGATGTGGTAGTTTTCTCTGACTGTGTGGTAAATGAGTGTAAGTATTAACTTCCTCCTAAAGTTATGGATGGAAATCTAAAACCCACTTGTCTTCTACAAACTTGTTGCCCAGTTATGTTTTTCTACAATGTTCATATGTAAAAACATTCCACAGTGCCAACTACATTTCTGCTTTGAAGTAACCAAGGCTTAAAAATTATAAAAAGAATGATTTTGAAATATTTAATTAAATGAGGTAAACACTTACAGAAAACAAACAAACGAACGAACAAACAAAAAAGCATTTCTGGAAAAGAAACAGTGAAGTTAGAAAAAAAAAGTAAGAAAACTATTACGTCTCAGCTACTTACATTCTAATTATCCTTTTAATCAGAAAAAATAAAAGCTTTCACAGTAGAAGTTATTTTTTTAGGATTTTTTTTTTTTCAAAATACCTACAACAATGTAAACGTTTATCCCAGAGATTTAAACAGACACATATTTGCACTATTCTTAATTTTTTATATATATATATTCAAGGCATTTTTTAATGTACGAATTTGCAGTATTTTTTTGCGGATGAGGAGCAGCTCACATCTTCTTTATTGCACATTTAACACAATCAGATCAGCTGCATCAGTGTCCAATGCTTGTAAACAGCAGTCTCAAATATTTTAGAATCAAATCCAACTTTATGAAAAAATACTGCAAAAAAAAAATATGTTGTTTAGAGAAATATATGTGCCATATTGTTATATCACTAACAACAACCTTTGTTCATTTTAACACGAAAACGTGCCCTTCCACAGCTGTTTCATCAGCTTAAAATATATCACAATTATATCTATACTTTGTTTTATCAGAATGACAATTTTGCTTTTCTAATCTCCCCATCCGACACACAATTAGCCCAAGAGTACACAGTTATCACTACTTCTATTTTAAATTCTCTCATTCCTCACCTGCTGGAGAATAAGAAAAATTGTCGAAGTGATTCGTATACTTGTTTGAAAACATGGCACTAATTTTTTAGGAGCTCCCTCTAAAATAATGTTATGTGTTATATTTTTAGTATATGAATTTAATCCCCAATAATTTTTGTTTGATACCTTGCTAGTAAATATTTTTCAAACCTCTTGGTGAGCAGTTGCAGCTTTGAATAGCTAAAAACAGAGCTAGTCTTAACACTTGCTTCTCACCAAGAGCACAATACAAATGCAGATCCAAATGGTGTATATCTAACTTCATAATACTGTCTGATACTTTATGGTATTTTATGTAATTAGTGAGGAAAAATACTCTCCAAATCCAACAATAGGCCTTGGACGTGTTTGTTCCTTTGCTTTCTACTATAGAATGGCAACTGAACTGTAGTCATTGTGAGGCCTCATTATACATTGATATTTCTTATCTCTTAAAATTGCTACAGATCATGTAGCAAATACTGCAGTTATCTCTCTGAAATTAAATAATGAATTATTTTGTAACTGCACCTATGATTTTATTTCAAAATGATTTAATGACAAACTAGAACATAGGAAAAAAAAAAGAAATTGTAAGACAAAAGTCAAATTTCTCCACATTGTAGAATACAAAAGGAGTATTGTGATATACGACGGTGATACTGTTGATTAATTCTTGCTTCTTTACCAGTTTTTGTGGAGAAATTAACACTACCTCTTTGCCCCCACCACTAAATCTGATATTTTCCAGTATTTCTATATCTATCATGATTAAAATATTTAAGGGTAATTAATATAAAGTGTCAATGTGATGAAAATTCAACAGTTAGAGTTGAAACTAGGCAATTTTTAAGGTCCCTTCCAACCCAGACTGTTCTATGAGTTTACGATTCTGTGATTTGGAGGGGACTAACAAAGACCATGAAACACAGCTGCCTGATTATGTAAGGGCTAATCGAAAGTATGTTGCTGAAGCCATTATCCAAACGCTTCTTGAACACTGACAGGCACTGGACGTTAACCATCTCTTAGGTGATCAAAGGGAATAGGAAGCCTATTCCTGTGTTTGTCTATCTCACAGTAAATATTTTCTTAAAATCTTTTAGAAGAGTTGCTTCCTAATGTTCAACTTTGGCCAATCTTTTTTTGTTGTTGTTTTTGTTTTTTTTTTCCTTGTGGATTTTTTATGCCTTCACAAAATTAAACCACAAACTTAAACAGATTTGCACATTTTAATTCTTTATGGCATTGTCTCAGGCATGAATCCACCCACTGAAGGGCTGCAGTATGCTTTTCTAACCCAAAGAAGTGTCCTCATAAACAAACAGATTTCTTTCTAAATTGCAAAAATGTTTTAGCTTTTCTATTCTAGACGATATTTTCATTTAGAGAAGACTGTCTTACAGATAAAGATCTAAACGTTCTCACTTTCTCCCTCCATATACCACAAGAAAATGTTTAGAGACCAGTTTAGAACCATTGCTTGTAATGTTTTGAGAATTACATCATCTTCTTAAAGGGTGCCAGCTGGTATTTTTTCTCAGTGGACCATCTGCAATAGTGGACAGCCAGAATGCAGCAAGTTCTAAGAAAAGAGACTAAAGAATACATTTTTTTTGGAAGGTTTACACATCACACCTTAGTATCTCTGTGTGGTTCCACATGTCCTAGCCATGAGCTAACAGCTATGAACACGTTGAGTCCTTCATAGCTCAATTAGCCTAGTATTTCAAGTTCAGCACATGATTTGTGATCATGGAAGGACAGATGATCAGTGCAAAAATATTTTTAGGACATCTGATAAAATACATTCTATGCTAAAATTGCATTTATTTGTTGTCATTTCTGCAGTTTATTCTTTATTAATTTAGCATGGGAAGTGATTTAACTGGGATCTGGCTCAGCTGAGGCAACACTAGAATATAGTCTTGTTATTACAAAAAAAAAAAAGGAACTTTCTTCATGCAAATGTCAGAAATATTTCCAAGTGGGGAAAAAATAAAATAAAATAAAATAAAATAAAATAAAATAAAATAAAATAAAATAAAATAAAATAAAATAAAAAAAGGAAAAGAAGCAGAAGAAGAAAAAGAAGAAGAAGAAGGCTCTAGGACAGAATATATTCTGGACTTGGACTTGTCCAGGTATTAGATGGACCGAACTGAGGTGAAGCCTTACTGGGCCTGGTGCTCACTAATGAAGAGGAGATAATTAGAGAGGTTAAGATTGGAGGCAGCCTGGGCTGTAGTGACCATGCCTTGGTGGAGTTTGTGATCTTGACGAATGCGGGCCTGGCGAAAAGCAGAGCTAGGACCCTGTGCTTTATGAGAGCAAAATTCTGGCTGCTCAAGGAACTGCTGAGTGGGATCCCCTGGAAAACTCTCCTTAAGGGCATGGGTACAGAACAGAACTGGCAGGTCTTTAATGACACCCTTCTGAGAGCGCAACGGCTCTCCAACCCCCAGCAGAAGAAGTCGAGCAGGGAAGGCAGGCAACCGTCATGACTGTGCAAGGATCTGCAGCTTAAACTGAGGGAAAAGAGGGCAATGCACAGAAAGTGGAAGCAGCGTGGTGTATCCTGGGAGTAATACAGGGCTGTCGTCTGTGTGTGTGGAGATAGGATTAGGAAAGCCAAGGCGCAGATGGAGCTGAACTTGGTGAGGGATGTGAAAGATAACAAGAAAGGGTTCTACAGGTACATAGGCAGGAGGAGACAGGCCAAGGAGAGTGTTCCCCCTCTGGTGAAAGGTAACAGGGACCTGGCTTCCTCAGACATAGAGCAAGCTGAGGTACTGAGTGAGTGCTTTGCCTCAGTCTTCACGGGTGGTCAGGCTTCCCATGTCTGCCAGGAGGATTACCCTCTAGGTGCGGGTGTGGGGAGTGGTTTCTGTCCCACTGTAACAGCGGAACAAGTCTGAGTCCTCCTCATGAAACTGAATGTGTATAAGCACATGGGGCCGGATGAGATCCATCCTAGGGCTCTGAAAGGGATGGCTGATGTGGTTGCCAAGCCACTCTCCATCATATTTGAAAAATCACGGCTGTCTGGTGAAGTCCCCAGCAACTGGAAAAAGGGAAACATTACTCCCATTTTTAAGAAAGGAAGAAAGGAAGACCCGGGGAACTACAGGCCGGTGAACCTCACCTCTGTGCCTGGGAAGATCATGGAGCAGATCCTCCTAGAAGCTATGTTAAGGCACATATGAGATAAAGAGGTGATTTGAGACAGCCAGCATGGCTTCACCAAAGGCAGATCTTTCCTGAACAATCTGGTGGCATTCTATGGTGGAGTGACGGCTCAGGTGGAGAGGGGAAGGGCGGTGGATGTCATCTACCTGGACTTCTGCAAGGCCTTAGACATGGTCCCTCACCACATCCTTCCTAAATTGGAGAAGTGTGGATATGAAGGATGGACTGTTTGGTGGATTAGGAATTGGCTGGTTGGTTGCAGTCAAAGGGTTGTGATTAATGGTTCTGCGTCAGGGTGGAGGCCGGTCACAAGCAGTGTCCCTCAGGGGTCGGTCTTGGGACCAGTGCTCTTCAACATCTTCATCAATGACATAGATGATGGCATCGAGTGCACCCTCAGCGAGTTTGTGGATGACACCAAGCTGAGCGGTGCAGTCGATACATTGGAAGGAAGGGAAGCCATCCAGAGGGAGCTGGACAGGCTGGAGAAGTGGGCCCATGAAAACATAATGAGGTTCAACCATGCTGCACTTGGGCTGGGGCAATCCCAGGTATTTATACAAACTAGGGAAAGATCTCCCTTGACAGCAGTCCTGCGGAGAAGGACGTGGGGGTCCTCGTAGATGAGAAGCTGGACATGAGCCAGCAGCTTGTGCTTGCAGCCTGGAAGACCAACCGTGTTCTGGGCTGCATTAAAAAAGGGGTGGCCAGCAGGGAGAGGGAGGTGATTGTCCCCCTCTACTTGGCTCTTGTGAGGACCCATCTGGAGTACTGTGTCCAGGCCTGGGGCCCCCAGTACAGGAAGGACGTGGAGCTCTTGGAGTGAGTCCAGAGGAGGGCCACTAAGATGATCAGACAGCTGGAGCACCTCTCCTATGAAGAAAGGTTGAGGGAGCTGGGCTTGTTTAGCATGGAGAAGAGAAGGCTCGGGGGAGACCTCCCTGTGGCCTCCCAGTACTTGAAGGGAGCATATAAACAGGGAGGGGGAATGGTTGTTACGACAGTGGATAGTGATAGGTCAAGGGGGAATGGTCTTAAACTGAGACAGCGGAGGTTTAGGTTAGATATTAGGAGGAATTCTTTTCACACAGAGGGTTGTGACACACTGGAACAGGTTGCCCAAGGAGGTTGTGGATGCCCCATCCCTGGAGGCATTCAAGGCCAGGCTGGATGTGGCTTTGGGCAGCCTGGTCTAGTGGTTAGAGACCCTGCACATAGCAGGGGGGTTGAAACTCGATGATTATTGTGTTTCTTTTCAACCCAGGCCATTCTATAATTCTATCATTCTTTGAATATTGAGAATGCGAGATAGACCCAGGGTTATTCAAAAGGAATGTAAGGAATCACGGAGGAAACTCAGTGCAATTTGTGCATACTGAGAAACCACTCTCCTGGTCTGGAACAGGCAAGCAAATGGAAAAATCTGATGTATAGTTGCTGTTCCCATATTTAACTTTCCTGAATGTTTCTTTTATGTGCAGCAGGATGTGCCACAAAACATGGGGGAAAAAAAAAGAGAAGAAACCAACTTCCTGATGGATGAAAAACTGAACATGAGCCAACTATGTCCCCTTGCAGCTCAGAAGGCCAATGGTATCCTGGGCTCCATCAGAAGAGGAGTGACAGGATAATGGGGGTGATTGACCCTTACTACTCTGCCCTTGTGAGGCCATGTATGGACTACTGCATCCAGGTCTCAGGCCCCCAATAAAGGGAGGATGTAGACCTATTAGAGAGGGTCCAGAGGAGGGCCACAAAGATTATCAGAGGGCTGAAGCACCTCCCCTACGAAGATAGGCTGAGGGAGTTAGGCTTGTTCAGCCAGGAGAAGAGATTGCTATGAGGAGACCTTATTGTAGTATTTAAAGGAGATTATAAACAGGAGGGGAATCGATTTTTTACTTGGGTAGATAGCAATAGGAAAGGGGGAATGGTTTTAAGCTCAAGGAGGGAAGGTTTAAATTGGATGTCAGGGGAAAGTTCCTTATAGAGAGAGTGGTGAGGTGCTGGAACAAGCTGCCTGAAGAGGCTGTGGATGCCCCATCCCTGGAAGTGTTAAAGAACAGGTTGGATGGAGCTTTGGACAACATGGTCCAGTACCAGATCATAGAATCATAGAATCACAAGGTTGGAAAGGACCTACAAGATCATCTAGTCCAACCATCTTCCCATCACCATTACTACCACAAGCCACTAAACTGTATCTTGTAGCACCTCATCCAGACACCTCTTGAACAATGCCAGGGACAGCGACTCCACCACCTCCTTAGGCAGGCCATTCCAGTGGCTGACCACTCTCTGAGGGAAAAAGTTTTTCCTTATGTCTAATCTAAACTTCCCCTGGCGCAACTTGTGGCCTTTTCCTCAGGCTCTGTTTGTTGCCTGGGAGAAGAGGCCAAACCCCTCCTCATCACAACCTCCCTTCAGGAAGTTGTAGAGTGCAATGAGGTCTCCTCTGAGCCTCTTCTTCTCCAGACTAAACAATCCTAGCTTCCTCAGCCACTCCTCATAAGACTTGTGCTCTAGACCCCTCACCAGTTTTGTTGCCCTTCTCTGGACACATTCCAGGGCCTCAATGTCTTTCTTGCAGAGAGGGGCCCCAAACTGAACACAGTGCTCAAGGTGCGGCCTCACCAGTGCTGAGTATAGGGGGATGATTACCTCCCTGCCCCTGCTGGCCACACTATTTCTAATGCAGGCCAGGATGGCATTGGCCCTCTTGGCCACCTGGGCACACTGCCGGCTCATGTTCAGCCGAATATCAACCAATACCCCCAGGTCCCTCTCCTCTTCACAGTCATCTAGCCACTCTGTCCCAAGTCTATAGCGCTGAATGGGGTTATTGTGACCAAAGCGCAGGACCTGGCACTTGGCCTTCTTGAACTTCATCCCATTCACCTCAGCCCAGCAATCCAGCTTATCTACATCCCTCTGAAGGGCCTCCCTACCCTCAGGCAGATCAATACTACCTCCCAACTTGGTGTCATCTGCAAACTTACTGAGGGTACACTGAATCCCCTCATCTAGGTCATTAGTAAAGCTATTAAACAAGATGGGCCCCAGTTCCGACCCCTGGGGGGACACCACTTGTAACAGGTCAGCAGCTGGACCTAACTTCATTAACTACTACCCATTGGGCATGGCCCTCCAGCCAGTTCCTTACCCAACAAAGTGTATACGTGTTCAGGACACAGGCAGCCATTTTCCCCAGGAGTATACTGTGAGAGACTATGTCAATGGCTTTGCTGAAATCTAAGTAGACTACACCAACAGCCTTTCCTTTGTCTACCAGTCTGGTTACCCAGTCATAGAAGGAGATGAGGTTGGTCAAGCACAACCTGTCTTTCATGAACCCATGCTGGCTGGGCCTGATCCCCTGGACGCCACGTACGTGCCGTGTGATCTCACCCAAGATGATTTGCTCCATAACTTTCCCTGGTACCTAGGTCAGGCTGAAAGGCCTGTAGTTCCCCCAGTCCTCCTTACAGCCCTTCTTGTAGATGGGAGTCACATTGGCAAGCTTTCAATCCTCTGGGATCTCTCCAGATAACCAGGAGTGCTGATAGATGGCGGAAAGTGTCTCAGCAACAAATAATGCCAGCTCCCTCAGCACCCTAGGGTGGAGTCTGTCCAGACCCATGGACTTGTGACAGTCCAGATAGAGGAGGAGTTCTCTAACTGTCTCCACCTGAATCACTGGGGGTAAATTCTGCATACCATCCCAGACTTCCAGATCAGGGTGTAAAGTGACCTGAGGATAGCTGATCTGACTATTAAAGGCAGATGTAAAGAAGGCATTGAGGACCTCAGCCTTCTTATCCTCAGTGGTCACATTCCCTGTTGCATCAAGTAAAGGATGGAAATACTCCTTGGTTCCTCTCTTATTGTTTTTATATTTGTAAAAGGATTTCTTGTTGTCTTTTGCTTCACTTGCCAATCTGAGTTCAAGTTGGGCTTTAGCCCTCCTAACTTCTTCCCTGCATACCCTAGCAACTTCCTTGTAGTGTCCCCAAGTAGCCTTTCCCTTCTTCCAGAGGGCATTGACTCTTTTTCTTCTGGAGTCTTAACAGTGGTTCCCGGTTCATCCACACCAGTCTTCTTCCCTTACGGCTCACCTTACAGCACTCAGGAACAGCCTGATTTTGTGCCTTTAAAATTTCCATCTTGAGGAACATCCAGGCTTCCTAGACCCTTTTACCATTCACAAGCAGCTCTCAAAGGACCCCTGCAACAAGCATCCTGAACAGATCAAAGTCCACCCTCTGGCAGTTCAAGATAGCTGTTTTGCTAGTCACCCTTCTTACATCTCCAAGAATAGAGAATTCTACAATTTCATGGTTGCTCTGCTCAAGACAGTCCCCAACCTTCACATCTCCCACCAGTCCTTCACTGTTAGTGAAGAGCAGGTGTAGCAGGGCACCACCCCTGGTAGGCTCTCAAACCAGCTGTGTAAGGAAGCTATCTTCCACACACTCTAGAAACCTCCTGGACCACTTCCTCAGCACTGTATTATATTTCCAATATATATCAGGGAAATTGAAGTCGCCCATGAGAACGAGTGCTGGCTATCATGCAACTTCCGCAACCTGCTCACAAAATGCCTCATCCTTCTCTTCATCCTGATTAGGCGGTCTGTAACAGACCCCCATCAGGATGTCACCACTACAAGCCTTTTCTCAACCCTTATCCATTGACACTCAACTTCATCATTCCCAACCCCAAGCTCTTCAGTGTCAAAACATTCTTTAATGTAAAGAGCCACACCACCACCCTTCCTTCCTTGTCTATCAATCCTGAAGAGCTTGTAGCCACCTGTCACAGCACTCCAGTCATAGGAGTGGCCCCACCACATTTCAGTAATAGCAACTAGGTCATAGATAGCCTGCTGCACAATTCCTTCCAGCTCCTCCTGCTTGTTGGCAACAAAATGAAAAAATATATACAAATTAATCATAATCAGTTGTGATATGCTTGTTTGTTTGTGTTTGTTTGTTTGTTTGTTTGTTTGTTTCCTAACAGAAAAGACAAGTCGCTAAGGATGAGCTCAGCATCTTATAAACTGCAATCTAGTATATGGTCAAACAAAATCAATGAATAAGCTGATAAAGATTAAAATTTCAGAGATGTTTCTGCAGTCAAAAAGCAAAAATTCCATTTTTAAAACTGAATAAGATACAGTGGATGTGTAAAATGTACTTGGGTGTCCAATAATGAAGTCTTTACAAAGACTGTTAAAATGTTTTATTATCTAGAACTCTTTCGTTTTCTGGTAATAAAGACATAAGTCATTGTGCTCTATTTTGTGTCATGATGTGGAGGAAATCAAAACACTGTACACACTTGAAAAATACACGCATGTTAGTGAATAGAAACAAATTATAAAATAAATATTTCATTGTCACTTTCATTACTGTTCCTTCTAAAATCAATTTTTAATTTCATTTGCTGGTGTACCTAATATAATGTGTCATTCATCATAGTAAACCACATCTGATTTAACAGAATAGATCACAAATTAACAGAGAATATTGAAGCAAAACTGCTTATGAATTTGGACACAAAATTCCTTTATTTTTAAAATGAAAATGAAATCTGAGCATAAGTGCAATAATTAAGTCAATAGAATCAGTTAAAACTTCTTCTAATTTATGTGAAAATGCAAACAGAATAAGATTTCTCACGGGGTGATTTCTCTACGATATGGAAGTAGAGGTTGAAGATTCACACCAATATTCCATTACATTTTGTTGCAATGTCACAGATGGCAGCAGAGGGGCAGACTAACAAAATGGTGTCTGATGTGAAAGTGCATAAGAAACAAAGCTGTGTAATTGAATTCCTCCATGAGGAAACAATTGCCTACACTGACATTTCTGTACACCTACTGAATGTTTCTGGAGA
This sequence comes from Gallus gallus, assembly GCF_016699485.2. Taxonomy (NCBI): domain Eukaryota; kingdom Metazoa; phylum Chordata; class Aves; order Galliformes; family Phasianidae; genus Gallus; species Gallus gallus. The sequence goes on from NC_052572.1 coordinate 30,079,529, forward strand.
CCAAACTGTGGATGTGAGCACAGTGAGAACAAACAGTGGGTGTGAGCAGAGTGAGGAAGTAGGTGATCTTTTTCAGCAGTGACAACAGCAACAGTGTGTCACTTTTACTGGCACAGATTTTTACAAACATGGAATTCAGTCATTCATTGCTGGTGAAAATGCATAGCTAATAGTGGTGTTTGTGTTGAAGAACAGTGTTTAGTAGCTGAAAACTCACTGTATCAAATAATGGTATTGTGCTTTTTATATCTGTTTTAGTTTCCATTGAAATAAATGAGATGCATTATTTTTGGAGAGATCAATGTAATTATTGAAGTGTAGATTGATTTCAATGATGTGGTTTGAAATGGAAAAATAGAGAAAGTAATAATTTGACTCTGAGAGTGATGTTTTCCATCAGTATATGAAAATATTGCCAAAGTGCAGAAAAGTAAAGTGAACTTGAATTCTGTACAAGGCTATATCTAAGTGGACTAAACGCTACGTATATGATATAGTTACAAACATCTTAATTTTAAATTTCATTTATTTGTCTATTTTTATTTATTTATTTATTTATTTTTGACGGAGCAGTTATACAAACTATATTAAAGAAGTTCAGTTATAAATTGCTGTTAAGCACAAACAGGAGAAAATGTCTGCTAGCCTAGAAACTAGCCCTGGAGGAAGGGCATCCTTGAACTGTAGATGAGTATCGTAGGCATCCTGAAAATAACACTGATAAAAATGAAACAACAAATTGAGGAATCTCCTAGGAAAGTGGGAATTGATATGGAAAGTAAAATTTTGACAAAATAAAGAGAAAGAAAAAGCATGATCCTTAATTGGCTATCTCAGGAAGAAGACTGAAATGTACAGCTCCTGCAGTTACTGTAGTGGTTTTTCCTATGGATTCTTAAGTCACATCTAAAAATGTCTTGATTTTTAACTGAAAATAGACATTATTTCTCTGAGAAACTTCCTGTGATAACTGTACCCCTTTCCAGAGCACTTCCCAAATGCCTGCAGCCCATGGGGATTGTCCACTTTTCCAGAGTGGAAGGTGTAGGAGGAAGGAGTGGCAGATAGAAAGTGCGATGCACTCATCATCATACATTCCCATCTACCATCCCCTGTACTCTATTCGGGATTGCAGATAGAGAGGTTGGGAATGAAGGACTAAATGTGAACCAGAGAAAATAAAATGTGTGTGTTTGTAGAGAGAAGAAGTTGTTGATTTAATATGTGTTTTTATTTCTTGGTATTCAAATATATTTTAACTTGCAATAAATTACATGAATTTTCTCTGAATTTAGTATGCTTTGCCTGTGATAGTTTTTGCTCAAAGAACTCCCTGTCTTTATCATAAACGTTGTTACTTTTCATCTTGTTTTCTCCTTGTTTTAATGTTTTATTAAGGGATAGAGATAAAAGAGTATCTGGATGGATAGCTAGCTACTGGACATGGTTAACCCATCACATTAGTGAAGTAGAATGCCTTCCATCATAATACGCTGGCTAGTCCTCAGCATATACTTCCACATGAATGCTTTTGTCAATAAGATGCAGTAGCTATTTATGAACAAGAAATTAGAGGAGAAGATATTAATGTGTTTCCATAGACTTCACAGCCAAAGTGTAACTTAGTCAAAAAGTTCATTATTCCTTAATATTACATGCTTCATAAATTCAGAAAATACTTGGATAAGCAGCTGTGCCAAGCAAGGAACCTAGTATATGCATTTGTACATAGTTGCTGATATTGGTATTGGTTTGTTTCACTAAAAACAGTACAACTAAACTTTTGCCTTTAGATATATGGTTTATTTTTAAGTTCTCTCTTTTGGATAGGGAGTTGGATATGGGAACTGTGGCAGAAGGACATTCACAGATCCACTGACTTCAATGATCAGAACTTCAAAAAATCAGGCCATACAATTTAGATAGACTAAATATATATTTAATTGTAAACATGCAAATTAGAATATTGAATGAATAACTTTGCAATGTGATAATTTGTGTTCAATAGATTAATCTTTCTGCAGTTATTTCAAGAAGGGCTGGATAGGACAGATTTACTAAATGTAGAATTTAAAAACAATGAAACCAACATAGATATGCACAGGAAAACTGCACCACTTTAAAACCTGCTGCTTTAAAACACAATCCATTCACATGTCAGTTTTTAAAGTCCAGCTATCTTCCATTCCAGACAAACTAGGAACAGCTTTGCATTGGATAACAGTGGAAATTGTAGATAATGAATTTTTGAGGGTGTTGAAATATATAAATCGTATCATAAAAAATGGGTTATTTGTAAAACAAATTAATGCAGTAAATACAACAAACTGATTGTGATAATATTTTTTAAGCATTGTGTCTTTTCAGAAGATATAGGATAATTTGTCTGATGATAGCTCAACAAATGAACTAGATATTTCTGCTTTGGTATTGATCATACAATATAATTGATAATACTGATCCAGTGGTCAGTATTATATTTGCATCAGGACTAGTAAATGCTAAAATGAAAGCATGGATTCTTTGTTATCTGTAAGTAAACACAGAAGAAAATTACTATCTATACTCAACAGATGGAGAAACTTGCCTGTTTCAGTAGGCAGCTCAGTCTCTGTTACAAGAGTTAAAAACAGCTCCAGGTAAATTATTATTCCGTAAATTATGAAGTCAACACAATACTAAAGAAAAGACTATTCTGACATTATTTTCTACAACTTACTCAGTGTGAGCAGTACTTTTCCTGTTTACTATTTCTTCAGAAATAAACAGCAGATCCAAATGAAAACTTTCAGCTTCTGTTTTACCGACTTTAATAGCTTTTGATTGCTGATGCACACACTTTGTTCATCATAAGTTAAACAAAGGAGACAGATTTCTACCTGAAGAAGCATGTCTGTCAAATGTGTGGTTAGCATGGTGTTTTTCATAAAGTTGTGTTATGGATGGCTAACACACTGACTAATGGATTTTAAGGGCAAATATGCTGTTTTGAAGGATAAGTACTCTTTCTAATTTAGCAACCAAAAAAAACTGAAAAGATTTTTTTCCTCCTGCAAATATATGCACATTTAGGGCCGATATATCAATACACGACAACAGATGCAGAAGGTAGTCTAGCATTAAATTAAATACATTTCATAACCTGCTCACTTTAAATGTGTTATCTTATAACCTATTATGTATGAAATATCATACTGTGATACTACCTAAATGACAATCATAAACCCCTGTGCAAAAATCAAAAACCCTGTTTGTTAGATAAGTTAAAATGACCTTAGATTATTTATAAAGATTATTTTTTTGAAAATACTATAGACCTGTGTAATTGTTTTAACACTCCAATTTTATTTTATTTTTTTAAATTTATTTTAAAGGGTAAGAAAAAAATTATTCTTGGCTGTTTATCAGAAAAATAACAAAGAATAGCAGTGGTATTTTTGGTATATGTTATATGACAAAAAAATAGAAAATCTATTTCTTGCAACTCTTAAGGATCTACAAAACACACAATCTATCATTCTATGCTCACTGTTGAAAAACATTACCTAATCTAAATTTCATATGCAATGTCGTTACTGCTTCTGCAAGTCATCATGTAAAATTTATTATTTTTGGAACAGGACATCAAAGGCAGATGGTGGTGGTATAGAGGTAAAGGTTGGAGATTCACACCAATATTCCATTACATTTTGTTGCAATGTCACAGATGGCAGCAGAGGGGCAGTCTGACAAAATGTATCTGATGTGGAAGTAAATGTATACCTGAAAACTGAATACCTCCATACAGAAAAAAAAAAAAAAAGAAAAAAAAAAAAGAAAAAAAATTGCATCTATTGACATTTCTCAACACTTAGTGAACGTTTCTGGAGACCAAACTGCGGATGTGAGCACAGTGAGGAGGTAGGTGATCCTTTTCAGCAGTGGCAACAGTAACAGCTGGTCACTTTTGCTGGTACAGATTTTTACAGACATGGAATGCAGTCTCTTGTTCGTTTTTGGTGAAAATACATAGTTAATAGTGGTGTCTGTGTTGAAGAACAGTGTTTTGTAGCTGAGAACTCATTTTCATCAACCATGTTCTGGTGCTCTTACCATCTATTTTAGTTTCCATTGAAATGAATAAGGTGCATTACTTTCTGAGCAACCTACATAGATAATACACAGGTTACAGAACTTCCCAGTTCTATTTCATTCAGGGTTTTTCTGTTTCATTCCAGATACAGCAGTTTAAACATCAGTGAACAGTTGTGATGTTGCAGTAAATCTCTCGTCCCTTGAGAAGCCATGGCTCACAAATAAAACATCTAGCTGCAAGCTATGATGGGTAAAGATTTCTTAGTAATAAAAATATCAAATAATGCTCAATGATGAAGAAAATACAACTTTTGTTAATCTTCAGAGTTTTTTCCTTTCTTTTTGGAATGGAAAAGGTTACTCATTTAATCATTAAGGTTTGTAATTAGGTTACTGTATTCAAGACACCAGTTTTTAGCTGAAAGTCCGACCTGTCTAAGAAAACAGAAGGATAATCTTGTTATGAAAAATAATTTAAACTGAGTTTCCTACAAAATTTTGTATATTTTTCAAAATATGTTTGAATCAATGATTTCAAACACAGTTATTTAAAACATAATATGCAGAATTTACCTAGTAATTTGTGGGATATGTATTTCATTCTCATAATAGGATTGGTTATATGGACTTAGTAACATTTTCTAGAGCATATTTTTTATGTAAGATAAAATATAGTTTGTTTTCAATCCTTGAAAAGAATATAAAGAATATTCATATGCAATTTTGTATTTTTCACATTTCAAATTGTATTTTGATTTAACAAGGAGCTATCATCACCTGTTACTTTTATGAAAGACTTCCATTACTTTTTTTTTTTTTTTTTAATTTAAAAGTTTAATATTTACAACAGGTACAATACGCTAAGAATGTCTGCTCTACTACAATACAGATTTCCAGGAGTTTATATGCAGAAATAATCACAGCCCAAATCAAAGAAATAACATTTGACTAATGTCACAAAGGAATGGACTTAAGCAGTACAAAAATTACAATGCTTATGTTAAGAACAGTTATTAAAAAAAAAAAAGAGAGAGAGAGAGAGAGAGAGATGAGTTATATAAGTTATTTTTAAAAGTTATTTTTAAAGGATCATTTCTTCCCCCTACATTTTAAAACTTATTTGGAAATTCAGGAATGTATTTTTTTTTTTTTTTTTTTTTTTGTGTGTGTGTGTGTGTGTGTTACTTTAATATATTAATGTAACAAAAAATATCTGAATGGGAAAAAGTCAAAAATCCCATTAAAGTGATAAGTCTTAGATATGGTCATATCTTTTAATTAAATCACATTGAAAAATCAGATCGGAATTTAGTTAACTTTGAGGTAACACAGTGGAAGTTCCATTGATTAAGCAGAAGATCAAAGAAAGAATGGAACTGCAATGGGTAGTAAGTTATTTAAAAGCTGTTTTGATTAAAGAATGTTAGCTAATATTTAATTTAATTGTGTTAAAGGAAGCATCCCACTGATAATAAAGCTGGGAGATACAGTTAGCATGTCCTTTATAAATTGTATCTTCATTGATTGAATTGATACAGTTCTGGACACAGATTTGCACTACAGAGACTTGTGGGGGAAAAAAAAAAACACCCTTAATTTTAAATTTATGCAGAGAAAGAAAAAGATTATATATAAAGAAGAAAATTAAGAAAGAATAGTGGGAAGGTAAGGTAGGGAAGGGGAAGGGAAGGGAAGGGAAGGGGAAGGGAAGGGAAGGGAAGGGAAGGGAAGGGAAGGGAAGGGAAGGGAAGGGAAGGGAAGGGAAGGGAAGGGAAGGGAAGGGAAGGGAAGGGAAGGGAAGGGAAGGGAAGGGAAGGGAAGGGAAGGGAAGGGAAGGGAAGGGAAGGGAAGGGAAGGGAAGGGAAGGGAAGGGAAGGGAAGGGAAGGGAAGGGAAGGGAAGGGAAGGGGAGGGGAGGGGAGGGGAGGGGAGGGGAGGGGAGGGGGAGGGGAGGGGAGGGGAGGGGAGGGGAGGGGAGGGGAGGGGAGGGGAGGGGAGGGGAGGGAAGGGAAGGGAAGGGAAGGGAAGGGAAGGGAAGGGAAGGGAAGGGAAGGGAAGGGAAGGGAAGGGAAGGGAAGGGAAGGGAAGGGAAGGGAAGGGAAGGGAAGGGAAGGGAAGGGAAGGGAAGGGAAGGGAAGGGAAGGGAAGGGAAGGGAAGGGAAGGGAAGGGAAGGGAAGGGAAGGGAAGGGAAGGGAAGGGAAGGGAAGGGAAGGGAAGGGAAGGGAAGGGAAGGGAAGGGAAGGGAAGGGAAGGGAAGGGAAGGGAAGGGAAGGGAAGGGAAGGGAAGGGAAGGGAAGGGAAGGGAAGGGAAGGGAAGGGAAAGGAAGGGAAGGGGAGGGGAGGGGAGGGGAGGGGAGGGGAGGGGAGGGGAGGGGAGGGGAGGGGAGGGGAGGGGAGGGGAGGGGAGGGGAGAAAGTGAAAATGTTCTTCAGTCCTTCAGTATCCCACTTTATTTTTTACATCACTTTGTTTTACAAAATAATGTCAATCTGCCTAAAACTTTTGGAAGAAATTGAGAGTGGAAATTTCTACCTTTGGAAGTATTGCATCTCTAATATCTCTTATAAGAACTGTACTGTGATTGATACAAAAATTGTTTACTTTCATTTTTATCCCAAGTGGTTTATTTCCCAGAACCTATGTAAATGCTTCTTTAGCTCTTGTCTTTTCTATTTCAGTGTTGACCACTAAAATGTAACTGATCTTCTGTCTCAAAATTCCTGCTGTTTCATGTGCTTTGTTATGATTCAACATAATCTATTTCCTACTGATGTTGGAAAACATAATAAGGTCACAGCAGGGAAGTTTTAGCTTCATTAAAGCACATTATTATATAAAATAAAATGATGTAGGGTAAATTGGTTTTGTCCTTGTGGTACAGTTTGCATATATTCACATTAATCTGAGCATATAAAACAGCAATAAACTTGCTAGCCTTATTGTATTACAAATGAGCCTCCTTATCTTTCATTTCACCATAGGAACCTCTAGTGGCAGATGGAGACGTCAATACTTCACATTCCAGGTGATATTTACCTTTGTTGTATCAAAAGATATTAAACCTCAGTGCAAGAGCTGGGAAAACAACAACAAGAAAAGCAAAAAAAAAAAAAATAATAATAATAATAATAACATTTATTTATTTCTCTAAATTGTCTTGAAATCTTTGTTTTTGTCTAGCAAATTCAGATTTCAGAATTATTTAAAAGAAAAAAGAAAAAAAAAGGAAATGAATTGAAACTTTGACTTCAGATTTTAATTTATCACACAAACCTGTAGTAGAGAGACTGTGCATAAAGATTTAAGATAGGAAATAAGTAACTATTCTATTAATCTAGTTTAACTGATATTAAAATTTGACAGAACAAATTACAAGTTGCAAGCAGTAAGGCTTATCAATTTATTACTACTTTCAAGGTTCTCCCTTCCCTTTCTCTGTGCCTTCAGCTGCTGGGAAAGGATAGGCTTTTGCAGATCAATTTTTTTCAGTTTATTTTTGACTGCTTTTAATTAAATTTGATGGTCTGCTTCTGCACCACTGAAGTTATTGGAGTTGCAAGACACTTTGCTGTTCTAATGATGACTCCCTTGATGTCTGTTTGTTATTAACTGCTTTTCAAAACTGCTTCTCTCAACTATCATTTTATAAATATTTAAATAACTGTGAATTTCTATAACATAAATATCTGTGCACTAGTGATAGGAATTCTATTGCTTATTTAATAGATTTTACATAGTAATACGGTTTTTAAATAAAGTTACGCATTATAATGTTAATTGGGAAAGTGTTGTCCCTAAATCATGTTACTTGTAAGTGTCAGCACAAATTGCAGTAATATTTCAAAGCAGCAGTAATCAATGAATTAGCCACTAGCTACAAACTATTGCTTATGGGAGTATATTTTTTACACAAGTTAATTATTCAGGGCAACAGACATATAAGTAAATAATATAAACAAAAAAGATAACTTCTGATCTTTTCATTGCAGTGCTGAAGTAATTTTATACATCTTCAATGTCTTCTGAAACAAATATCCATTTTAAAAGTATTTACCTGGACAAAGAATGGCAGGGAAGGGAGGGGAAGAGAAGGAAAGGGAAGGGAAGGTTTAATTACCAGCAATTTCACTAATGTGAGAAGAGAGACTACTGGTGAAGGATGTAAGAAGCCTAAAATTGTTCAACAGATTGGACTTGAATTCTTAAAAAAGTAAAACAGCAGCTGACCCTGTGGTTCTGGAAGTCTACTTTCATTATTGAACATTTTGCTTTAGAATACTTTAATTTGAAATTACAAATTGTCCGCTTCCTTGGTAAAACACTTATCTTCCGGAGGTTTTTTGTTTTTGTTTCTGTTTCTATTTATTTATTTATTTATTTATTTTCCCCCATTGCATAGAACTGCAATATTTAAAGTCACAACAACAATGGAAGGAAGGGTTTGATGACACGTTTTATCCCAAGATGCAATCTATCCCACTTGAAATGAATTTGCCTATAGTCAAATGGCTAACCATACTACCTTAACTCCACAAGCCACCTCTAAATCATGTCCCCGAGCACCACTTCCATTTGATTTTTAGACACATTCAGGGACAATGACTCAAGCACTTCCTTAGGGAGCCTATTCCAGTGCTTAACCACACTTGTTGTAAAGAAGTTTTTCCTGATATCCAACTTAAAACTCCCCTGGTGCAACATGAAGCCATTTCCCCTCATCCTGTCACCCGTCACCACTGAGTAGAGACCAACCCCACTCTCGCTACAGTCATCTTTCAAGTATTTGAAGAGAGCAATAATGTCTCCCTTCAGCTTCCTCTTCCCCTGACAAAACAGCCCCATGTGCCTAATCACGGATTATGCAGGGCTAATTCTGTTCCCCATCCCTATCTACAAGCACAAGGGGCTGTGTGCCCAGGACGAAACCAGACTTACTATTAAAGACTGAGATAAAGAAGGCATTAAATACCTCAGCCTTATCCTGATCCTTGGTCAGTGTGTTGACCTATGTACTCAAAATGGATGGAGATTCTCCCTTGCCCTTCTCTTACTGCTGATGTATTTATAGAAATATTTATTGTTGTCAGTTCTAGCTGAGCTTTGGCCTTTCTAATTTTGTCCCTGCACAGCTTCACTACGTACTGGTAATCCTCATAAGTTACTTGCCCCCTCTTCCAAAGCCCATAAACTTTCCTTTTGTTCCTGAGTTCTAGCCAAAAGTCTCTATTCAGTCAGACCAGTTTCCTTCCCCATCAGCTCGTCTTCCGTTACATGGAGATAGTCAGCTCCTGCACATTTAAAATAACTTCCTTAAAGTATTCCCAGCCTTCCTGGGCTTCCATGCTCTCCAGAACTACCTCCCAAGAGACTCTCTCAATCATGGTCTGAAAGAGACCAAAGTCTGCCCTCCAGAAGTCCAAGGTGGTAGTCCATGTTGCACCCTATCATAATTCTACTGGCTATAGTTGTAATTGTTCTATTATACAGAATCACAGAATCACAGGTATTGGAAGGGATTTCTGGAAATCACCTAGTCCAACTCACCTGGTAAAGCAGATTCTCTAGAGCAGTTTATGCAGGAAAGTGACCACACAGGTTTTTAGCATCTCCAGAGAAGGAGACACCAAAACCTCTCTCGGCAACTTGTTTCAATTCTCGGTCACAGAATCCTAGAATCACCAAGATTGAAATAGACTTTCAAGATCATGCACACCAACCATCCACCTATCACCAATATTTACCACTAAACCATGTCCCTCAGTACAACATCAAAAAATTTTTTGTCACTTCCAGAGATGGTGATTCCACCACCCCACTGAGCAGTCAATTCCATTCCATTCCAGTTTCTGACCACTCTTTTGGAGAAGAGGTATTTCCTAATGTCCAACATTAATCTTCCCTGGTGCAAAATGAGGCCATTCCCTTTAGCTAGCTACATGATTGAAGAGGCTGACCCCCACCTTGCCATAATCTCGCTTCAGATAGTTGTAGAGAGCAATAAGATCTCCCAGAAGCCTCCTCTTCTCCAGACTGAACAATCCCAGTTCCCTCAGTCATTCCCCATAAGACTTGCACTCCAGACCTCTCACCAGCTTCACTGTCCTTCTCTGAACATGCTCCAGGACTTCAATGTCTTTCCTGTGCTGCGGGGTACAAAACTGAACACAGTACTCACAGATGGATAACCAGTTTCTTGCTCCTGCTGGCAACACTATTTTTGACACAAGCCAGCATGGCATTGGTGTTCTTGGCCACCTGGGCACATTGCTGGCTCATGTTCAGCCAAATGTAGACCAACATCCCCAGGTCCATTTCTTCTACACAGTCTTCCACTCTGCCTCAAGCTTGTAGTATTGTCTGGAGTGGCTGCGGCCTAAGTGCAGGTCCCAGCACTGGATACTGTTGAACCTCCATTTGCCTCAGGCCAGCTTTCCAGATTGTTCAGATCATTCTGCAGGACATTCCAACTTCCAGGCAGGTTGACACTTCCTGCCAGCTTGTCATCACAAAGTAAAGTTTTTCCTCATGTTCTGATGGAACTTCCTGTTTTCCAGTTTGTTCCCATTGGTCCTTGTCATTTTACTGGGCACCACCAAAACGAACCTGGCTCCATCCATCTGGCTTCTGCACTTTAGATAGTTATAAGTATTAATAAATTCCCCTCTCAGTCTTTTCCAAACTGAACAGTCTCAGGACTCTTATTTTTTCCTCATAAGGGAGATACTAATCTCCCTAATAATCTTTGTTGCCCTCCACTGGACTCTCTCCAGAAGATTCCTGTCTTTCTTGAACTTAGGAGCCCAGAAGTGGACACAGTATTTCATATGTGCTTTGTTAGGTCAGAGTAGAGTAGGAGGATCACCTCCCTCAACCTGCTCCTGTGTTTTTAGTGCATCCCATGATAAAAATAGCATTAATGGACACAGGAACACACTGCTGGCTCATGGCCAACCTGTTGTCTACCTGACCACTTAGATTTTTCTTTGCAGAGATCCCTTTCAACAAGTTGCCCCTGAACCTGTAGTGATGCAAGTGGTTATTACTCCTCCCATGCAGATTTCTAATCTTGCCCTTGTTGAATCTCTTTAAGTTACTCTCCATCCATCTCTCCTGCCTGTCCAAGACTCACTGAATGGCAGCACAACCTTTGATGTACACAACACTAAGGCACCCCTGTATCGTATTTGACTCCTGATTCTCCTTCCATCGTCTGAGAAGGATGGTCTTCTGACAGCCAATACATCTGTATCCAGGTCAAGGTACAAGGAGGGTAGTATAGAATTTGCAAATCAAGAAAGTTGTGCTGTTTGCACAATTGGTGGAAAGTTCAAGAATATTTCACTAGCCAAGAGAGACAGTATGGAAAAATAGGTGACAAAAGACAGTTATCTCAGATCCTACAAATAGCGATTCCTTTGAGCTCTCCTGGATCACCATGAGATGTGACTAGCATCTTCCCTGGATTCTGATACCTCATAGGTAGTACCCTTCACCCTTGAGGCTGAAGAAATCCAATTGGAGTAAGCTTCAACTGTCACCCATTTAGGAATGTCAATGTATTGTATTTTCTCTAAACTAAAGCACAGGAAAATTCTAACTATAGGTTAGCTTATTCTTCTTCCACTCACCTCCCTATTTCTATACATATTTTAACGGTACACATTTGTTACACTAGTGTGACTGTTGAGATATTTCACTGAATCCACATATTTCTGTTTATGTCTGTGTGTATGTGTGGATATGTATCTGTACAATGATTTAAGATGTTCTGTTAGTAAGTTAATGTGGATCTTGTCATCCACAAGTCTGTAAACAAGTTTAATTATCATGTTTCACTAGATTACCTTATAAATCTCCAAACTGGTTAATGACTAAGTGCTGTTAAAATTCAGCCATTTGAACTACCTCTTATTCTCTGTAAATCTAAAATTCCTACTAAATATAACCAAGTGAAATGTGTTATTTCATGTAATGACATAATCCCAACAAAAGAGTTAAGATGCTGATTGTTAGCTCTGCCGTCCCCCTCACCTTAGACCAAAATCACCAGTCTTATAACCTCCAAGCCAACAAAAAATTTCAGAGGTAAATACCATGAGTGTGTGTGAAACAGTTTTAACTCTTATTATTATGGAGCCCTCTCTTCTAATGCTTTCTTCTCATTTGCTCTTTCTTTATTTCTCTTTCCTTCTATTTTTTTCTGGACTAATAATAGTATTTTTTACAGTATGAAGAAATATTAATTTAAAATATTAATTAAATCAATCAAGAAAAAAATTAAAATATCATTTATACTAACAGTAAATTATTGACTTTACAAGACAATGTGTTACCTTTTCAACTCTGACAAAATTTGGAAAATACAGTCAGTCAACTTAGCATGGTGGCATAAAGACTGCATATCCATAAACTGGAAAAGTTGAGTGCTGAGATATGTTTGTACCTCCATGCAGATGACAACTCTAAGAAACAGAGATGTTCAGAGGAAAACCACTTAGCAAGATCTGGCAGTCTTTGATAGAAATTGAAGTAACATCTACCCACAGCCTTGCCAAATATCACTACACATTCTAGTGGCAGAAGTAATAGCTTATCTCAAGGAAAAGCTGTACATTTCTTAAAAACCTTGGGCAAAACAATATATTTTGGCAAAGCATCACCTCAGAAATGACTGAACAGTGTTAAATGAAATATTAATATACGATTCAAGGCAAATATTTTGCACAGTTATCAGTTTGAATGCTTACATTTAGTAAGTGAAAGGTGTCTGAAATCAGTATTCAAAAAAAAAAAAAAAATCAAACTTGAAGTAACCCATATGTAGGAAATACCTTATTACATGTAAAAAATGAAATATAGACTGCAATTATAAAAACTAAGTAACATTACATTAATACTCACTTCAGATCACATGCTGTGCATATTCTCTATCAGAGGTTATTATACTTACAATCATACTTAAATAATGTACCTGTTGTCTATATACTGCTTATTATTTCAAATTAGGATTGATAATCTAGAATCAATGCGATATTACTCATCCTAATAAACTGAGCAGACAGTTTCAGGATGGGGTGCTTCATTATAGATTGAGATTTTCATGCAAGAAGACTGTCTGTGCAAAGTTCTTCTGAGATGAACATAGCTGTGGACAAATAAAAAGATCTGTCCAATTTCATTTATAAATAAATTTTAAATTTCATTTAAAAGTAAAAAATCAGCCAGGGATGTTATTGTCAGTCTATAATATATAGCAAAATCCTCAAATAATCCTATTGTGATATGTATCAAAAAGAAGGACAGCTTAGTCTTGGTTTTAAATACCCTAACCTGGAATTTTGGAAAGCATCTCTCTACTTTTCCCTGGAATTCCTACATTTATCTCCTCTACATATAGGAAATTGATGGCTTTTTCTACACCTCAGTTTTGCATTTGCACAATAAGAAAGTAGTTCCAAATACACAGTACACATGAAAATGGAGGTTGTCAGGCTTATGTTGATATGTAATAATACTGATATGTTAGAAAATTATATTATATTCAAATAAACATTGTGATTTAGTCAGCTCTTAGGTTGCCTAATTTATTAAGTAGATGGTATGTCTGGCACAGTTACGTATAATTACATCACCATTACTACCACAAGCCACTAAACCGTATCTCATTCAGACACCTCTTGAACAATGCCAGGGACAGCGACTCCACCACCTCCTTAGGCAGGCCATTCCAGTGGCTGACCACTCTCTGAGGGAAAAAGTTTTTCCTTATGTCTAATCTAAACTTCCCCTGGCGCAACTTGTGGCCTTTTCCTCAGGCTCTGTTTGTTGCCTGGGAGAAGAGGCCAAACCCCTCCTCATCACAACCTCCCTTCAGGAAGTTGTAGAGTGCAATGAGGTCTCCTCTGAGCCTCTTCTTCTCCAGACTAAACAATCCTAGCTTCGTCAGCCACTCCTCATAAGACTTGTGCTCTAGACCCCTCACCAGTTTTGTTGCTCTTCTCTGGACACATTCCAGGGCCTCAATGTCTTTCTTGCAGAGAGGGGCCCCAAACTGAACACAGTGCTCAAGGTGCAGCCTCACCAGTGCTGAGTATAGGGGGATGATTACCTCCCTGCTCCTGCTGGCCACACTATTTCTAATGCAGGCCAGGATGGCATTGGCCCTCTTGGCCACCTGGGCACACTGCCGGCTCATGTTCAGCCGAATATCAACCAATACCCCCAGGTCCCTCTCCTCTTCACAGTCTTCTAGCCACTCTGTCCCAAGTCTATAGCGCTGAATGGGGTTATTGTGACCAAAGCGCAGGACCTGGCACTTGGCCTTCTTGAACTTCATCCCATTCACCTCAGCCCAGCAATCCAGCTTATCTACATCCCTCTGAAGGGCCTCCCTACCCTCAGGCAGATCAATACTACCTCCCAACTTGGTGTCATCTGCAAACTTACTGAGGGTACACTGAATCCCCTCATCTAGGTCATTAGTAAAGCTATTAAACAAGGTGGGCCCCAATACTGACCCCTCTGGGACACCACTTGTGACCGGTCGTCAGTTGTACTTAACTCCAGAACTGAAGCTCTTCAGACTGGAGAAGAAAAGGCACCAGATACCCTTCCAGTACCTGAAGAGGGAACAGAAAAGCTGAGGAGGGACTTTTTATAAGGGCATGTAGCAACAGAAGTAGGGGAAATGGTTTTAAACAGTAAGTGGGTAGACTTAGATTAGATATTAGGAAGAAATTCTTTGCTATGAGAGTGGTGAGACACTGGAACATGTTGCCCAGTGAGGTTGTGAGTACCCCCTCCCTAGAATTATTCAAGGCCAGTCTGGATGGGGCTTTAAGCAGCTTGATCTAGAGGAATATGTCCTTGCTCATAGTAGGGAAGTTGGAACTATGTGATCTTTAATGTCCCTTTCAACCCAAACCATTGTATGAATCTGTGATTCCTTGTTGCCCTTAATTCATCAAAAAAAAGTCATCACTTTCTCTACTTCTATGTTAGCACAGACACAGTCTTCAGAGTGTGACATTACTCTTCACATACACAAAAGGAAAAATTATAGGAGATTATAAGATTAAGAGATAAAAAATAACTAATTCTACATTGGCAAATGTTGTGGTCATAGAAGGCTGCAGGAAAGCTTCAAAAACTTTGAAGAGAAACTTTGTAGACTTTGAATTCCAGGATGCATTAAAATCAAGGATAATCAGCTGATAACCAGTGAACTACTTAGGGGAAAAAAAAACATAGGAGATCTCAGCGTAGTGAAAATCTGATCCTGACAATATCCAGACCCAGAGCCTTAACTTCACATAGGAAAGAAAGCGTAAGCCCTGGAGAAGGTGTTAAGATGAATAGGCTCCATTTCTGGCTTAACAATAGAGTCCTTGTATCAAATGATCATTTTCCTGTATCTTGTTTCCCAAATGGAAAATTTATACATAGCATTTCCTTATCCTCGTTTTAAAAAAAAAAAAAAAAAAAAAAAAAGGCCTAGAAGGAGACCAGTACAGGAACACTCTCCTATCAGGGTAGTTTGAAATTCTGTAAATCAAATAGTAAGAGCACTTGTTTTCATACACCTCATTTTACTAGGATTTATTTGTAGTCAAGATTGCAAGTGTTAAGCTGTATTGGCCAATATCAAGGAAATGCAATTTTAATCTAAAATAATATTCCACTTTCACTTTTACACATTTTGAAATTGAAATATTTTTGAAAAAATGTAATTTAGTTTCAGTATTCTGTCAGACAACCTTCTCTATTTTTTTTTTTCCTGTAAAAGTCCTTCCTGACATTCCAGTGGAGTTTGTTGTTTTTTTTTTTTTTCAAATTATTTGAAAAGTATGTGCTAAATATATACTAGTGTGAAGTTGAATACTAGGGTACACTTAGCAGCAGCCTGAAACAATGTGTAACACGATCACATTCCAGCCTGAATTTCAGGTAATTTCGCTTAATTTCAAATACCTCTGTGAAGAGAATCATATTTTAATTCATCAAACATATACTGGCATCTAGAATAAAAATGGCTCAATAACTTATGGTAAGGAGATTTTTCCATATAAATGAAATCTATACTTCTTTAAACAGAAATATTCTGTAACTCCAATGCAGACTGAATCTCTGGATATTCCAGGAACAGAAACTAGCTGATAAACTCTCAAAGATATACACCGCTTGAATAAAAATCAAACCTGATTGCATGGACTTTAATTCTGTTATTTTGTGTTTTCAGTCAAAAAGGTAGTTATTGTTGTTTGCTTGTTTGTTTGTTTTGAATCTATAGAGAAGACCTCTGGAAGTCATCTCATCCAACTCCCTGTGCAAAACACAGTTAAAGCCGATTTCTTAGGACCCTGTCCAGTCGGATTTGGAGTATTTTCATGAAGTGCATGTTCCAAGATTCTCTGAACAATCTTTCTTAATATTCAACTATCCTTACAATAATCTATTTTCTTATTTCTATTTAAAATTTCCCATGTTACAGTTTGTATTTGTTGCTGCTTGTCCTTCCTCTTGTTACCTCTGATAAGTTTGACTCCGCCTATGATTTGGTATCTGTACATGCCAGTAAGTCCTCCTCTTCCAAACAAAGTTATAATTTTCACAAATTGAACAAGCCTTGTCCCTGCAGTTTCTCCTTCAGTGTCTTGTGCTCAAGTCCCAGCAGCATAGGTGAGGACTATCTCCATTACAGTAGTCTGTCTTATGTGATTGTATACCAGTATACCATATACTGTATACAGTGTAGTATCACTTCCCCAGTCCTTCTGCCTGCTTGCTGATGTAGTCTGGGATGTGGAAGGGCTGCTGCCTCAGGGCCAACCTGATATTCCTCAGTGATCCCAGAACATTTACTACAGAGCTGCTTCAGAGCTGGTGATTCCCAGTCTTCAACATTACCTCTCAAATGCAAAACTTTGTATCCACTTTCATATGATTCCTGAGTCCTTTCTCCTGACTGTTCACATCTCTCTGAGAAGCATGTCTGTACTTCTTCAGAAGATTGCTCCTTCCATTAAGTTTTTGTGTGACCTGTAAGTTTTATGAGAGTGAACTCTGTACCATTCCAGTTGTTAATGAAAGATGTTAAACATTAATGCCCATGGTATTGGTCCTTGAAGGCAGCTACTACTCACTGGTGACCATCTGATCATAGATCACAACACAGCAAGTTTAGCAGTTCAGGCTATTTTCCACCCACATTATAACTGCCTATCTAGTCCATATATCACCAATCTGGCAACAAAACTACTATGGGAGACTTTATCAAAGCACTTTCTGAAGTGAGGTTGCTCAAATATAAACATTTTTTATGTGTTCATATTTTCCTCTGCAAGGTAATACACTGGATTCTTGTTACATTCTTAATGATTGTATACATGATCTAAAGCAAACTGTGCTACAGCTCAGTACTGCAGTAAGGTGCTACTTACATTCCTTATATTTTTGTAACATTACTGTATAGTTACTGAATTTATCATTCTATTTACTAAATTTATCATTCCATTGAAAAAAGAAATAAAATGAAACTGCTGTGACTACTTCCTCAAAGATATGTTCTGACTGTTCAAATTCCACATCACAAAGTTGAGCTGCTTTATGTATTTATTTATTTTCACATCACTATAATCATCAACTCTAGTAATTTGGGATCATCTTTTCACACATCAGAAATATTGGTCATTTGTTATGCCAGATAAATACACCACTTTGATGAAAAGCAATTTTTCAACAAGAAAATTTTCAAACATCTAGGTCAACTGCACATTTTTAACATGGCTACTAACTATGCTTCTCTCCTTTTAATACTAAATTTATTAACAAAATATTCTTTCTTCTTCAGACATTACTGGAATATTTCTTTAGTTTATCACTTTGAAAAAACACAGCAAAGTGTACAGCAGCACTGTGAAGTGTAAGCTTGAAATTCCTTGTTTAGTGCTAGATTAGCCAGGTTCTTTGATCCCAAGATGAGCTTCTAAAGCAGAATTTAAATGTGATGCTGTATTCAAAATGGGAGAAACATCTGGTGAGATTTAGTGTGTTGATACAGAGGTATTGGTGCTAATTTTACCATGCACATTACCAAATGAATTGTTTCTGTTTAAGATTTAGAACTCTTGACTTTTTTTAGCTGACCTTATATATATTATATATTGAAATATATAATTAAGTAATTAAAAATGTCTTAACTATTTTTAATAGGCAATAAAAAATATAATTAAAAAAAAGTCCTCCATGAAACATTGTTAGTAGCAGACTTTTCCAGATTAACTTTCAGTTGCTTTCTGAAAATCTAAAGGGTGATGATTTGTGCCAGTAAACAGAAAACAAATTGTTTCTTCCATTTCACTTTTAGTGTGGTAAACTAGTCACAGTGAACTATAAAAACAAAGCAAATGAAGATGCAATTGAAAAATCTAAATATATTAAGCAAGTCTATCGTTGCCCAAGATTCCTAAGCAATAGTCTCTGTCATCCTCTTTAGAGTGAGCTGGGCTCACACGGTTATTATTTTCTGGCCTGGGATCTCCTGGGACCTATTTCTCTTTCTAGTTTATCTCAGAATACAATAGACAGTCACATTAGAATGACAATTTGGAAAAGCTCAAGATATATTCTCTTCATTAGATCCAAAATTTACAGTTACACATGCTGTATTTAAAAATAAATAAATAATAAAAAAAACAGCGTCTAGAGTAAGTGAAATCTTGTTTATTAGTATTTTCATCTCATCAACAATTGGATAATAGCAGAAAACCTAATTATCAGACTCAAATGGTGTTTTTGTTTGTTTGTTTGTTTTTAATTTGAATTTAAAACATCTTTGGGCTTCATCATTATCAGTTAACACTAATAAACATCCTCTAGGCCACAGGTTATTTTGTGCTTTCAAAGAGTAATAGGGATGTGAAGCAAATAAGCTGCCTATAATTCATAGAGAAGTGTCCTAAGTGCAGCAGTCAATCACTAAATTACTGAAGGAATGCCCTAGCTCTACTAGAAAATTTTGTAAATCACACATTAAACACTTACAGGAAGTGAAGTTGTTATTGTAAGGTTTCAAATAAAAAATAACTGCTCACATAAATTATATTCCAAATTTGAACCAGAAATATACCACATTATTTTCCCTCTATGCCTGGTCAAATAATAATAATAATAATAATAATAATAATAATAATAATAATAATAATAGTAATAAAATGAAATAAAATAAAATAAAATAAAATAAATTAAATAAAAAAAATCTATGAGAACTCATGGTTCTTTTATTTAAAATAGCGTCTACTATATATGAGTCACAGTCTTTCTTAGTTTGGCTAGCAACGTTTGTTTATCAGTATTTCTAAAAATCAAAAAAACAGACTAACCCAGCCACCAAGAGGAATTTGAGTCCTCTTTTGGGCTGTCTTTATGCAAATAGAAATTATTTTTTTTTTATAACATGAAGAGATTACTTTCAGTGCATCATTGTGATGGTCCAGAAAGGATAACATGTCAGACCATGATGTCACTGTTTGCAAGATGATATTCTGTATGCAAGCAATTACATTTTGATTTTAAGATACAGTTAATTGAGAAACTGAATTTCACAGTATGGGAAACTACACTGCTCCACAGTGCCTTATAAACAGTATTTTTAATTTATGTTTGTTATTAAAATCAACAAGCTTTGTAAATCTAGTCTGAAATTATTCTCCAAATGCATAAGTCTTCACTTACTTGGAGTTGAGGCTGAACAGCTCTTCCATAGCTGGTACCAACATTCTGTCCATCAAATTCTATGTTAGACTATAAGAGATCAGGAAAGCAGATGTTTTTCACTCCCACCTGGAACAAAATATTATGTCAGACACTTTTTCTTGTAGTCTTACAAGTGCAGTAAGACATTCATTGTTATCTTAGCCTGTCATATTAGGGGTTCCTCAGAATACTGATCATCAGAACAAAGGAACACTAATAATTGCATTCCAATTTTCTCCTTGAATGTGTGTCAAAATGTATATAAATAAATGCTGTAAGTAATTATTGCTATAATAATTTCCTATTATTATAAACTGTAGTTTCCATTTGTAATTATTGAATTTAAGTAACATACATATTCATATGTTATACATCTATAAATGCTAATATTGAAGACAGTAAATTCTGAAAATCTAAGAGTAGACAATATGTGTTTCATAGTACATGTCTTTAATATAGGCTCATCCAAACAGCAAAGATTCACATTTATTTAGATTATAAAATACTATTTTTTTTCCATTTTTCTCATTCCATTATAATATAATCTGTGAAAGATTATTTTAAAACAGAAAGCTATCATCTATCAATTAAAAATTAAAAATATTTCAGCTATCATCTCTGAAACATCATGAAGAAAAAAGATAAAACAACCGAAAATGTAAAAAATATTATACTCATCTACAAACAAAACAAAACAAACAAAACAAACAAACAAAGAAAAACAGTGAAAATAACTAACCTGAAAACAATAGACTCATTAGTTTTTGTCTCTTGGAAGACTATAGAGCAGGTCCTCATGGAAGTTGTTTGCAAGAATAATATCAAGTAGATAAATAAAAAAATATGTCTACCAGATGTAAAGTGTGCTTGACTAGCTGATAAGTATTTAATATTCAGTACAAAAGTATTTTGTGATTTTGTTATATCTTCATGACTACTTGATATAAGTATATATCAAATTAAAGCCAAATGTCATGGCCTTATGATTTTTGTCAGTGATATTACACAGCATCACATCATGTAGTGAACTTGGGGGGGGGGGGGGGGAAGGGGGCACAGAGGGGAGTGTCAGTGTTTTATGGACTGGTTCAGCCTGGTTCTGTGACTAATGGAGCAGGGGACCTATGAACCCATGCCCCAGGAAAGCGGAAAGGGGAAAAGGAGAAAGGGTAGGAGATGGGAGATGGGCCGCAAAATAAAGCAGTGGCAACAATCTGAGGAGGAAAGTTTATTTACTAAATAAGATATCAGAATGCAATACAATATAATACACTATAATTGGAATTGAGGTTAATAAATCAAATAAAATGAGAGAGAGAGTGACCAAAACAAAAGGCCTTACTCTGAAGCTGAAGGCAAGATGCACTGCCAAGACAAGCAGCAAAAAAAGAGAGAGTCTTGTGACTTTTGAGCAGTTTTATCTTTCCCTCTGAATTCAAAGTCTTCTGGAGTATTTAGTTCTTCACTTCTGAGAATCCGCTACCTGAAAAATCATCAGTCCATGAAACTGGAGCGTTAACTCTTTAACTCCCAGTGCTTTTCATGATGTTATGATGTGAAATACTAATAACAAAAATCATAAAACCATGAAAGTTTTGTTTTTTGTATTTTTTTTCCTTCTTATTCCCTTTCCCCTTTCCCTCCTCCATCTTTTTTTTGGACCGGTGGGCCTGTGGGCCTGCTGTCCCTCTGTCACAGACACAGATAGATTTAGAGATAACTGTGACGGCAAACAGACTTGAAATTGTCATCATACTGTGAACATCTCTCAGCTCTCTTGCAACAAAATGCATGGTGTTCTACATAAATTAAAAATCACAAACTTGACACCATTAAACAACTTTATAGGAGGACTGTATGCTATCCTACATCTAAGGATACTATAGCAATTTTCAGGAAATCATAATTTATAAAAGTTTAAGAACATTAACCATCAACTTTTTCCTGTACCAGGTAAATTATTTGTGAATAAATAATAGATTATAATACAGCCAGACAAGAAGAATGACTATAGCTGGTTCATTGATTCATATAAAACAGTGGTTTGACAGACACTGAAAGTTTGACATACTTGTATCTTTCCATGTACATCATAGTCACATGGGAGAACTTAACTATGTTATACGTAATTGCTATTTTATGTATCAGTGCTATTTTCTTGAAAGTAAATAGCACATTTTGGGTTCTTCAGAGATAAAAAATACATCTTTAAAAAAAGTTAATATGAGTATTGCATATTAATAACGTATTCAAATATATTGTAGCTGAACTCAACAAGCAGGTAAACACTACACAGCTTTATGCTCATTCCTCCTCTCTCAATGGGCTGGGGGACTGAATCAGGGGAAAAAAAAAAAAAGAAAAAAAAAAAACAGAAAAAAAAAAAGTGAAACTCATGAGTTGAATTAAAAACTATTTATTAAGTTAGAAAAGGAAGAGAGAAATAGCAGTAATAGTTAATTTTTATATTAATCTGTATATATATGCAAAACAAGTGATGCACACAGCAATTGCTCAGTACCCACCAACTGATGCCCAGCTAGTCCTTGAGTTGCAGCAGCCCCCCCAGCCAAATTCTTTTATTTTTATATTTTTTTAACATGATGTCATATGGTATGGAATATCCCTTTGGATAGTCCCCTCACAGTTCCTTGTGCTCTCTCCACCCTCTCATTGGCAAGACAGTATGAAAAGCTGAGAAACCGAAACATCCTTGGCTCTGTGCAACACTGCTCAGCAACAACTAGAACATGGGTGTGCTATCAACACTATTTTTCTCCTGAAGTCAAAATATAGCATCATAGAAGACACTATGAAGAAAATCATCTCTGTCTCAGCTGACCTCAGGACAATGTATTTATGAAATTATGCTCATAAGACACACCAAAAGCAAAGAAAAGAAAACAGTAAAACCCAGAAAAAACTCCGAAAATTCAGGGTTCAGAGTATTTAAGAAAATAAAGTATGAAATTAATGGTAGGAATCCAAGGAACTGTGGAACATTTTTTGTTGTGGCATTGTGAAACTATTTTTGTTTTATTTTTGTGTTACTGTTTATAAGTTGTATATATATATATATTCTCTATATATTATTTTTAACTAGAACTGAAAGTTCCAGCACTGTATGCTTTATTAAAAATAACAATTCTTAAGTTCAAAATTCCCCTTGATTTTACCATAGATTATTTATTGAGTTTTCCTAAATCATAATGTTAATAATAGAAATAGGGGGATAATTATTTACCCCAAAAGGAATTTTCACTTTGGAATAAACAACTAGGCACTTGCTCTATTAACTGACAGAATCTGAAACAGAAATTATCGAGTTAACATCTGAGCTCAATTCTTGTACTCCAAACTTGAATCATAATGTGAATATACAGAAAAACTAAACATTCCAGAAAGAATTAAAACTGATCTCAATCCCATAAAATCTCAGTAACACTTGTCCTGTCCTTTAGCTGGAAAATAAATTTGTTGCTGTATTATAAACAAGCAAAATAAACCTATAAAACTAATACAGAGTAATTTCATAGAGGTTGAAAATTCATTCTGCTGTGTTCTAATTCTGCCATAAAAGTGAAGCTCCTCATCATAGACAGAATAATTTAATATAGTTCCAAGGAAAGCAAAGTTTACATTATTACTTGGACACTTTGCAATTACAGATTTGCAATTGCAGACCGACATGATCAGTAAATTCACTCTCTCAGAAACATTTCTTTCTATTTTTTTCATCAGTGTGCTTTTCAGTGGAAGTTATACATATGCAGGAACGTCTTTGAGGGGAAGGTAAATTTAATGCAATAGGGTTGCTATACTGAACATAGGTAGCCTTGAATGTGGAACAGAACTGAACCAGGACCTCTTTCCAGAACATGCAAAATTTATTGACCTTCACAGGGTGCGTTAAAAATATCTGAAGATATTTTCCATAACCCAAATTCTTTCCAAAATAAGAGTAGTCATATCTAAGAATGTCTCTCTCATACTTTCAAACTGGAAAGGCTTAGCTATAGACTCTACTATTTGATATTTATTCTCCCAGCAGTTTCATTTTACAGCAGATCTGGCTTGGAATTCCCCAAGACAGAGGAATACAGGTAGCATCTCATAGAATCATAGAATTGTGGGATGGCTTGGGTTGGAAGAGACTCCAAGGACCAAGTTCCATCCTCTGTGCCACAGACAGGGTTGCCAGCTGCTGGATCAAGTACTAAAACATGTTTTCCAGGGCCCCATCCAATCTAACCCTCTCCAGGGGTGGGAAATCTACAACCTCTCTAGGCAACCTGTTCCCTTTGGCATCTAATCTACAACTCCCTTCCTTTAGTTTAAAACCATTCCCCCTTGTCCTAGCACTATCTACTCATGTAAAAGGTTGATTTCTGTCACGTTCATAAACTCCCTTTATGTACTGAAAGGCCACAATGAGATCTCCCCACAGACTTTTCTTTTCCAGACTGAACAAACCCAGTTCCTTCAGCCTGTCTTCACAGGACAAGTGCTCCAGCCCTTGGATCATCTTCATGGCCCTTCTCAGGACCCTCTCCAAAAGCTCCACATCTTTCCTATGTTGAGGGCCCCAGACTAGGATGCAGTGCTTTATCAGGGGTCTCACAAGGGCAGAATAAATGGGGAGAATCATCTCCCTGTTCCTGCTGGCCAGCCCTCTTCTGATGGAGCCCAGGATACCATTGGCATTCTGAGCTTGCAAGAACACACTGCTAGCTTATGTTAATTTTTTCCTCAGTCAGGACCCCTAAGTCCTTCTCAGCAGGGCTGCTCTCAAGGGATCCTTCTAGTATGTATACATGTCTGGGATTATCTTGACCGAAGAACAAAATCCTGTAATTTGCTATGTTGAATCTTATTAGATTCACAAGGGCTCACCTTTCAAGTTTATCAAGGTCCCTCTGGATGGCACCCATTCTTTCTGCTGTATCAACTGCACCACTCAGTTTGGTGTCATCTGCAAACTTGCTGAAGGTACGCTTGATCCCATCATCTATGTCACTGATAAGAATGTTTAAATATACTCAAGACCTCAAGACAGTTGCCTGGGGGACGCTAGTTGTTATTGACCTCCACCTGAACATAGAGCCATTGACCACAATTCTCTGCCTGCAACTTTCCAGCCAATGCCTTATCTACCAACTACTCCACCCTTCTAATCTCCAATTTAGAAATAAGGATGTGGTGGGGTATCGTATCAAAAGCCTTGTAGAATTCCAGGTAGATGACATCAGTTGCCTTCCCTTTATCCACTGATACTATCACTCCATCATAGAAGACCACCTTGGTGAACCCATACCAGCTGTCTCGGATCACCTGCTCATCATCATATAGCTTAAGATGTCTTCCAGGAGGATTTGTTCCAAGATCTTCCTAGGCACAGAGCTGAGGGTCACTGGCCTGTAGTTCCCCAAGTGCTCCTTACTCTCTTTCTTGTAAATGGGAAGTGATGTGTCCCTTTTTTCTGGTCCCTGAGGACTTTGCCTGACAGCCATAACTTTTCAAATATGATGGAGAGTAGTTTGGCAAATACATCAGCCAGCTCCCTGAGGATCCTGGGGTGCATGTTGTACAGACCCTTGGACTTATATGCATTCAGTCTCTTGAGTTGGTCTCAGATTTGTTCGGCCATACAGCAGGGGGGAGTTTGCTCCCCCAGTTCTCACCTAGAGCTCAGGTTCAGGGATGTGAGAATCCTGGCTGCCAGTGAAGGCTGAGGCAAAGAACTCTGGTCTGGTCTGGTCAGCATCCCTGTAATCTTCCCAGTAGCATACCCCAATATAGAAGTACACAGGTAGCATTTCCATAATTATGACAATGAACTGAAACATCATCACATGCTAAGGAATTCTGTTTTATTGCTCCTAAATTGAAATTATATTGTCTCTTCATCTTTAATTTTTGTTTGTTTATTTGTTTGTTTTCAACATAATTTATCATTTTTATTGACTGATTTATTTTTATTTTGTTTCTCTCCTCCTCTTGTTTCTCAGAATTCAGCTTCTTTTTCCTTCAGTCTAAACATGTCAGTCTCAGTGAAACTGTGAGCACTCTTAGCACCATCTTGCCAGTCAACCCAGCAATTAGTTTTCCTGTTTTCTGTCAGGGTTGCCTTTGTTATTTTTGTCCATACTTCGTATTTGCTATCAGTAGGAAACAGAAGGAAACATCATCTCTGCTGCTGAATGAAAGCAGCAGATAAGTAGGAACCTCTGGGCTGTCTGATATTTCTGTTAGCTATTACATGAGCACCCTGCGTTCTTATCCCTCTCTGCTGTTATGTGTGCTGAGACCCCTTGCCAGGAGAGCTAAACATTTTACATTTTCTCTGTAAAGCTTTCAGAAAGTCAGAAGTAAAAATATATTGTATGCAGTATCAGAAAAGAATTAGGCTTAGGTACTGATGTTTACATACATACTTCTGACCACTGTCATTTCCAATGTATTAAATTCAGACTTTTAAAGTTGCTGATTGCTGCACAAAGTCATAAGTTATGTACTAAAGGAAAAGCTTTTAAGGAGAACTAACATCTGTCATTATATCTATTCATAAAACCAGAAGGAAAAAAAAAAAAAAAAAAAAAAAAAAAGGTGCTGGCACAAAAATCCTTGTTCAGATAGATAGAATACAGGAAATAATAATTCAGTTACGCTAGGTATTACAAGTGACAATGATACTACAATTTATTTGAAAAATACTTGCTAAATTCAAAAGAAAATCTAAATCTTAATATCTTACCTAAATATAAGGGCTTTTTAAAATTTAAATCTATTACCCTTTGTTCATTTCCTACAGTTCCTGATAAAGACTCCCTCTCCATATTCCCTGTAGGTACTTTTTAAGTACTGGAAGCTGCCACATCTCGGAAAAAGCCTTCCCTTTTCTAGGCTAAACAACACCAACTTTCTCAAGTTATCTTCATAGGAGAAGTATTCTAGCCCTCTGATCATCCTCATGACAGTTTTAGAGACTCACTATAACAGGTGAGTCGGAAGGGATCTCTAATGTTCCAAACATCCCTACTCAAGCAGATAGTTGTAATCACTTAACCAGGCCTATGTCCAGATAACTACTGAAGATCTTTACGTAGAGAGATTCTGCAGTTCAGTCAACCACACAGTAAAAATGTGTTCCTTGTTGCTCAGAAGGAACATCCTGTATTCCAGTTTGTATCCATTGCTATATTCCTCACTCCTGCCACTAAGCATCACTTGAAAGAACAAAGCTCCATCCTCTTTGTATCTTCCTTTCAGGCATTTGTATACATAGATAAGATTCCTCCTTAGCGTTCTGTTTTCCACACTGATCAATCCCAGCTCTCTCAGTCTTCCATCACAGAAGAGATGATTTAGTCCTGCAATCATTTTAGTGTCCCTTCATTGTACTCTCTCCAGTGTCTACCTCTCTCTGGAGGCCCAGAATAGGACGCAGCACTACAGATGTGTCTGCATCAGTGCTGAGTAAAGGTGAAGAAAAATCTCCAGCAAATTTTTGTCAATGCCTTGTCTAATACAGACCAGGATAACATTAACCTTCTTTGTTGCAAGGGGTACTGACTCATGTTCATCTTGGTATGCACTGGGACTCCTAAGTCCTTTTCTATAGATTTTGTTTCCAGCTGGGTATTTCCCCGTATATATTGGTGCATTGGGTTGCTCCTCCCAGCTAGGAGAAGGACTTGGCACTTTCCTCAGTTGAACTTCAAGAGCTTCCTGACAGGGCATTTCTCAAGCCTATCAAGGTCCTTTAGATGGCAACACAATCTTCTGATTTAACCATTACTTCATAGAATCATATCATGAGAGAATGGCTTTGGATGGAAGGGACATAAAGATCATCCATTTCCAGTGTCCCTGCTGTAGACCAGGTTGCCATCCAATAGATCAGGCTGCCCAGGGTTCCATCCAACTTAGCCATGAATGCCTCCACTGATGGGGCATCTGCAGCTTCTCTATACAACTTGTTCCAAAGCCTCACCACCCTCTGAACAAATAATTTCCTCTGAGCATAAAATGTAAATTTCCCTTCTTTTAGTTTAAAAACTTTCCTCCTTGTCTAGTCTGTATCAGACCATGTAAAAAGTCAGTCTTCCTCCTCCGTGTGACTTCCTCTGAAGTACTGGAAGGCCACAATGAGGATTCCCCAAAACCTTCTCTTTTCCAGAGTGAACAAGCCCAACTCCCTCAACTTTTCATCATAAAAGAGGTGTTCTAGAATTTTACAATCTTTGTGGCCCTCCTAGAGTACTTCATATCAGGAATTAGCAAGTCTACAGTCTGTTCTTATGACCTTGGATATGCTAAGTGTGTTACCTGCACACAGTGAGTGCTGGGGCTGTGGGTCTGCACTAATACGTCTTCAATGCATTTAATTTACAAAATGCATCTCTTCATATCAAATAATTAGAAAATGTACTTGCTTTGCATGTGTCCCTCTGTGATTATGCTAAAACTTCAGTTTCTATCTGAAGCATCAAAATTGTGTTGTATGCTATTTGATGAAGAACATTTTTACTGAAGTGACACTTCTATCCTTGTCAATAACAAAATTCTGATTTTGCTTTGTTGGGATGTGGTGGTGCTGGACTTGGGCTGATGGGCCTTGTTCCCTTCCTGGTGGTAGCAGGATGGGCTTTAGCTATGAGACATTGTCCTGTTAGCCCCTGGGGAGACCCCATGACACACTGCACCATGACATATAAACTGCAAAGTTAAGTCACAGGACTGTGTTTTATATAACATTAAACATCTTTTAAAAAATATTTAGAGGACAATATATATAGTGTAGCTTTCCTTCAAATAAGGTCAACATCTTTTTGAGCTGCCAGCAGATTGAGGGAAGTGATCCTCTCTACTCAGTTCTGTTGAGGCCACACCTGGAGCACTGTGTCCACTTCTGGAGACCCAGTACAAGATAGAGAACACTGGAGACAGTACAATGAACTAAAATGATTAAGGGATTGAAGCTTCTCTCCTATAATGAAAGACTGAGAGTGCTCGGGCCGTTCAACCTGGGAAAGAGAAGGTACAGGAGTGTGCGAAGTAGAGATATATGTATTTAATCAATATATATAAATACCTGAAGGAAGAGTATGGAAAGAACACAGCCAGGCTCTTTTCTGTGGTGCCCAGTTCCAGGACAAAAGGCAAAGGGCATAAACTGGTGTACAGAAGGATCCTTATGAACATAAAAAAAAATACTTTTTTACCGCATGAGTGACTGAAAGCTAGAAAACATTATTCCTTCCTATGTGCAGTAATGCGATCAGGATCTCCTGTGGGAGGGAAACTACTACCCTTACTGACCATAACCTTTTATTTATTTATTTATTTATTTATTTATTTTATTTTTATATTTTTTTATTTATTTATTTTTATAACAGCACGTATAGAGGAATAGAAGAGAGCATAATTTTTTAAGCTGTTTCTGTTTTGGGATATATTATGAAAAAGCACAACTGTACTGTGGGATAATTGCAATATTAGGTCAGTCAACAGCTTAACTTCCCCTTAGCATGTATTTTAACATATCTGTTAGTTTGAATGAGATTTCCTGTTCAGAATAAAAATAAAAATAATAAAAATAATAAAAATCTTGAGGTAAGCATTTTCTTAGTTTCATTTTAAAGATGGAAGATTTTCTTCTTGCAATATCTGGAGTCCACATAATCCAGTTTGTTCTCTGAGAGCAATATTCTTAAAAAAAAAAAAAAAAAAAATTACTAAGGCATGAAATGACCTCAAAAAAATTAAAGATTGACTGATTTATTTTGATAACAAAGAAAAGAGCAAAAAGGAGATAAAGCCCATTTTCAGCTGTCATATATTTTAGTCAACAGAATATTTAGTGACAGATTCTATATATCAGCAGTCTCTTGCCATTCAGATTACATACTAAATTGATTTTGTATCAAAGGTATTTCTCAGGAGTATTTTCAATGCATTATCTAATTATTACTGTTATCACGGCTAAGGTATCACAGATAGCTAGCACTGAACTTTAATCAAAATGAGGTATGTAAGCAGTCAAGTAATTCCATTAAAGAAAATGATTATGCTCCTTCTTGTTCATTTTACCTAGGGTAAATTAATTAATGATAATAAAAAAGAATGTTGATTCCATGAACTCAGTGACTTCCCTCAAAATAATATGTCCTCAGCAATTTAGTTAGCAGACATATTAATAGATTATACTTTTTTCCTCTTCATTAATACAGACATTGAGTACAAATTCCCTATGAAGTGGTAATGACTTTGAAGGTGATGCTTACAGTAATAGCTCATTCTTCATAAAACAAAAAGTAAGTAAAATGTTTTGACTATACTTAGATTTTCAACAAATAAGTCTGTACTAGGTTGCAGCAAATCAGATCTTAGACAATATGCTTGCCCTAGGATTTCATACAATGTATAAAACCTATCATAGAATTATAGAATGGCCTGGGTTGAAAAGAAACACAATAATCATCGAGTTTCAACCCCCCTGCTATGTGCAGGGTCTCTAACCACTAGACCAGGCTGCCCAAAGCCACATCCAGCCTGGCCTTGAATGCCTCCAGGGATGGGGCATCCACAACCTCCTTGGGCAACCTGTTCCAGTGTGTCACAACCCTCTGTGTGAAAAGAATTCCTCCTAATATCTAACCTAAACCTCCGCTGTCTCAGTTTAAGACCATTCCCCCTTGACCTATCACTATCCACTGTCGTAACAACCATTCCCCCTCCCTGTTTATATGCTCCCTTCAAGTACTGGGAGGCCACAGGGAGGTCTCCCCGAGCCTTCTCTTCTCCATGCTAAACAAGCCCAGCTCCCTCAACCTTTCTTCATAGGAGAGGTGCTCCAGCTGTCTGATCATCTTAGTGGCCCTCCTCTGGACTCACTCCAAGAGCTCCACGTCCTTCCTGTACTGGGGGCCCCAGGCCTGGACACAGTACTCCAGATGGGTCCTCACAAGAGCCAAGTAGAGGGGGACAATCACCTCCCTCTCCCTGCTGGCCACCCCTTTTTTAATGCAGCCCAGAACACGGTTGGTCTTCCAGGCTGCAAGCACAAGCTGCTGGCTCATGTCCAGCTTCTCATCTACGAGGACCCCCACGTCCTTCTCCGCAGGACTGCTGTCAAGGGAGATCTTTCCCTAGTTTGTATAAATACCTGGGATTGCCCCAGCCCAAGTGCAGCATGGTTGAACCTCATTATGTTTTCATGGGCCCACTTCTCCAGCCTGTCCAGCTCCCTCTGGATGGCTTCCCTTCCTTCCAATGTATCGACTGCACCGCTCAGCTTGGTGTCATCCACAAACTCGCTGAGGGTGCACTCGATGCCATCATCTATGTCATTGATGAAGATGTTGAAGAGCACTGGTCCCAAGACCGACCCCTGAGGGACACTGCTTGTGACCGGCCTCCACCCTGACGCAGAACCATTAATCACAACCCTTTGACTGCAACCAACCAGCCAATTCCTAATCCACCAAACAGTCCATCCTTCATATCCACACTTCTCCAATTTAGGAAGGATGTGGTGAGGGACCATGTCTAAGGCCTTGCAGAAGTCCAGGTAGATGACATCCACCGCCCTTCCCCTCTCCACCTGAGCCGTCACTCCACCATAGAATGCCACCAGATTGTTCAGGAAAGATCTGCCTTTGGTGAAGCCATGCTGGCTGTCTCAAATCACCTCTTTATCTCATATGTGCCTTAACATAGCTTCTAGGAGGATCTGCTCCATGATCTTCCCAGGCACAGAGGTGAGGTTCACCGGCCTGTAGTTCCCCGGGTCTTCCTTTCTTCCTTTCTTAAAAATGGGAGTAATGTTTCCCTTTTTCCAGTTGCTGGGGACTTCACCAGACAGCCGTGATTTTTCAAATATGATGGAGAGTGGCTTGGCAACCACATCAGCCATCCCTTTCAGAGCCCTAGGATGGATCTCATCCGGCCCCATGTGCTTATACACATTCAGTTTCATGAGGAGGACTCAGACTTGTTCCGCTGTTACAGTGGGACAGAAACCACTCCCCACACCCGCACCTAGAGGGTAATCCTCCTGGCAGACATGGGAAGCCTGACCACCCGTGAAGACTGAGGCAAAGCACTCACTCAGTACCTCAGCTTGCTCTATGTCTGAGGAAGCCAGGTCCCTGTTACCTTTCACCAGAGGGGGAACACTCTCCTTGGCCTGTCTCCTCCTGCCTATGTACCTGTAGAACCCTTTCTTGTTATCTTTCACATCCCTCACCAAGTTCAGCTCCATCTGCGCCTTGGCTTTCCTAATCCTATCTCCACACACACAGACGACAGCCCTGTATTACTCCCAGGATACACCACGCTGCTTCCACTTTCTGTGCATTGCCCTCTTTTCCCTCAGTTTAAGCTGCAGATCCTTGCACAGTCATGACGGTTGCCTGCCTTCCCTGCTCGACTTCTTCCGCTGGGGGTTGGAGAGCCGTTGCGCTCTCAGAAGGGTGTCATTAAAGACCTGCCAGTTCTGTTCTGTACCCATGCCCTTAAGGAGAGTTTTCCAGGGGATCCCACTCAGCAGTTCCTTGAGCAGCCAGAATTTTGCTCTCATAAAGCACAGGGTCCTAGCTCTGCTTTTCGCCAGGCCCGCATTCGTCAAGATCACAAACTCCACCAAGGCATGGTCACTACAGCCCAGGCTGCCTCCAATCTTAACCTCTCTAATTATCTCCTCTTCATTAGTGAGCACCAGGCCCAGTAAGGCTTCACCTCAGTTCGGTCCATCTAATACCTGGACAAGTCCAAGTCCAGAATATATTCTGTCCTAGAGCCTTCTTCTTCTTCTTTTTCTTCTTCTGCTTCTTTTCCTTTATTTTATTTTATTTTATTTTATTTTATTTTATTTTATTTTATTTTATTTTATTTTTTCCCCACTTGGAAATATTTCTGACATTTGCATGAAGAAAGTTCCTTTTTTTTTTGTAATAACAAGACTATATTCTAGTGTTGCCTCAGCTGAGCCAGATCCCAGTTAAATCACTTCCCATGCTAAATTAATAAAGAATAAACTGCAGAAATGACAACAAATAAATGCAATTTTAGCATAGAATGTATTTTATCAGATGTCCTAAAAATATTTTTGCACTGATCATCTGTCCTTCCATGATCACAAATCATGTGCTGAACTTGAAATACTAGGCTAATTGAGCTATGAAGGACTCAACGTGTTCATAGCTGTTAGCTCATGGCTAGGACATGTGGAACCACACAGAGATACTAAGGTGTGATGTGTAAACCTTCCAAAAAAAATGTATTCTTTAGTCTCTTTTCTTAGAACTTGCTGCATTCTGGCTGTCCACTATTGCAGATGGTCCACTGAGAAAAATACCAGCTGGCACCCTTTAAGAAGATGATGTAATTCTCAAAACATTACAAGCAATGGTTCTAAACTGGTCTCTAAACATTTTCTTGTGGTATATGGAGGGAGAAAGTGAGAACGTTTAGATCTTTATCTGTAAGACAGTCTTCTCTAAATGAAAATATCGTCTAGAATAGAAAAGCTAAAACATTTTTGCAATTTAGAAAGAAATCTGTTTGTTTATGAGGACACTTCTTTGGGTTAGAAAAGCATACTGCAGCCCTTCAGTGGGTGGATTCATGCCTGAGACAATGCCATAAAGAATTAAAATGTGCAAATCTGTTTAAGTTTGTGGTTTAATTTTGTGAAGGCATAAAAAATCCACAAGGAAAAAAAAAACAAAAACAACAACAAAAAAAGATTGGCCAAAGTTGAACATTAGGAAGCAACTCTTCTAAAAGATTTTAAGAAAATATTTACTGTGAGATAGACAAACACAGGAATAGGCTTCCTATTCCCTTTGATCACCTAAGAGATGGTTAACGTCCAGTGCCTGTCAGTGTTCAAGAAGCGTTTGGATAATGGCTTCAGCAACATACTTTCGATTAGCCCTTACATAATCAGGCAGCTGTGTTTCATGGTCTTTGTTAGTCCCCTCCAAATCACAGAATCGTAAACTCATAGAACAGTCTGGGTTGGAAGGGACCTTAAAAATTGCCTAGTTTCAACTCTAACTGTTGAATTTTCATCACATTGACACTTTATATTAATTACCCTTAAATATTTTAATCATGATAGATATAGAAATACTGGAAAATATCAGATTTAGTGGTGGGGGCAAAGAGGTAGTGTTAATTTCTCCACAAAAACTGGTAAAGAAGCAAGAATTAATCAACAGTATCACCGTCGTATATCACAATACTCCTTTTGTATTCTACAATGTGGAGAAATTTGACTTTTGTCTTACAATTTCTTTTTTTTTCCTATGTTCTAGTTTGTCATTAAATCATTTTGAAATAAAATCATAGGTGCAGTTACAAAATAATTCATTATTTAATTTCAGAGAGATAACTGCAGTATTTGCTACATGATCTGTAGCAATTTTAAGAGATAAGAAATATCAATGTATAATGAGGCCTCACAATGACTACAGTTCAGTTGCCATTCTATAGTAGAAAGCAAAGGAACAAACACGTCCAAGGCCTATTGTTGGATTTGGAGAGTATTTTTCCTCACTAATTACATAAAATACCATAAAGTATCAGACAGTATTATGAAGTTAGATATACACCATTTGGATCTGCATTTGTATTGTGCTCTTGGTGAGAAGCAAGTGTTAAGACTAGCTCTGTTTTTAGCTATTCAAAGCTGCAACTGCTCACCAAGAGGTTTGAAAAATATTTACTAGCAAGGTATCAAACAAAAATTATTGGGGATTAAATTCATATACTAAAAATATAACACATAACATTATTTTAGAGGGAGCTCCTAAAAAATTAGTGCCATGTTTTCAAACAAGTATACGAATCACTTCGACAATTTTTCTTATTCTCCAGCAGGTGAGGAATGAGAGAATTTAAAATAGAAGTAGTGATAACTGTGTACTCTTGGGCTAATTGTGTGTCGGATGGGGAGATTAGAAAAGCAAAATTGTCATTCTGATAAAACAAAGTATAGATATAATTGTGATATATTTTAAGCTGATGAAACAGCTGTGGAAGGGCACGTTTTCGTGTTAAAATGAACAAAGGTTGTTGTTAGTGATATAACAATATGGCACATATATTTCTCTAAACAACATATTTTTTTTTTGCAGTATTTTTTCATAAAGTTGGATTTGATTCTAAAATATTTGAGACTGCTGTTTACAAGCATTGGACACTGATGCAGCTGATCTGATTGTGTTAAATGTGCAATAAAGAAGATGTGAGCTGCTCCTCATCCGCAAAAAAATACTGCAAATTCGTACATTAAAAAATGCCTTGAATATATATATATAAAAAATTAAGAATAGTGCAAATATGTGTCTGTTTAAATCTCTGGGATAAACGTTTACATTGTTGTAGGTATTTTGAAAAAAAAAAAATCCTAAAAAAATAACTTCTACTGTGAAAGCTTTTATTTTTTCTGATTAAAAGGATAATTAGAATGTAAGTAGCTGAGACGTAATAGTTTTCTTACTTTTTTTTTCTAACTTCACTGTTTCTTTTCCAGAAATGCTTTTTTGTTTGTTCGTTCGTTTGTTTGTTTTCTGTAAGTGTTTACCTCATTTAATTAAATATTTCAAAATCATTCTTTTTATAATTTTTAAGCCTTGGTTACTTCAAAGCAGAAATGTAGTTGGCACTGTGGAATGTTTTTACATATGAACATTGTAGAAAAACATAACTGGGCAACAAGTTTGTAGAAGACAAGTGGGTTTTAGATTTCCATCCATAACTTTAGGAGGGCTACTCTCAAGGAGTTATTCTCCCATTCTGTATAAGTATCTGGGATTACTCCAAACTAAATAATCAAATATTTCTCAGGGACTTAGCCTCAAAGCACTTCATACTCAAAAAATGTAGGATTTGCTCAAATTTTCATCATAAATCATTAACATGCAATTTCATTTTTCTCACATTAGAAAATCATTGTCTGAATCATACAATGTACCTACAGAGTTGTAGCACTGAAATGTAAGTTGAGGTTAACAAAGATCTTCTAAACATAATTGCATTGTTTATATTGTCAGAAACTCCCTTAGACCTTCCAGAATCCTGGCACTCAAAATGATTAATTTAGAGGAACAAGGAAGTAAGTAAGTAAATAATAAATAAATAACCTTACAGCTTTCAGTTTTTCCTTCTCCCCTAGAATTACCAGGGATGTAGTGACATTCTATTCATGATACTGAAAAGGTATTGGGCAAGTTGTATCAGTAAACATGTACGTTAATGGGGCCTAATGGGACTCACCCTATGTACTGAGGGAGTGGATGACGGGTATCATAACTGAACACTTCTCAAAACCTCAGCAAAAGTCTTGAGATTATAGAGAGTCTCCTGTCAGTTTGAAGATAGACAGTGTTACACATATCTACAAAAAAGGGCATGAGAGAGGACCCAGAAAACTAGAAACCTATTAGATTAGTCTCAGGCTCTGGAAAAGTTTCAGAGAAAAACATCACAGAATCACAGAATGGCCTCAAAGGGACCTCAAGGATCATGAATCTCCAACCCCCCTGCCAGGCAGGGCCACCAGCCTCCCCATTTACTAGACCAGGTTGCCCAGGGCCCCATCCAGTCTGGCCTTGAACACCTCCAGGGATGGGGCATCCACAACCTCTCTGGGCAGCCCGTTCCAGCACCTCACCACTCTCCTGGTAAAGAACTTCCCCCTAACATCCAACCTAAATTTCTACCTTCCCTCTTTCAACTTAAAACCGTTCCCCCTTGTCCTGCTGTTATCTATCCTTTCAAAGAGTTTACTCCCTTCCTGTTTATAGGCTCCCTTCAGGTACTGAAAGGCTGTAATTACATCACCCCACAGCCTTCTCTCCTCCAGGCTGAATAAGCCCAGCTCCCTCAGCCTGTCGTCATAGGGGAGGTGCTCCAGCCCCCTGATCATCTTTGTGGCCCTCCTCTGGACCCTCTCCAACAGCTCTCTGTCTTTCTTGTACTGGGGGCTCCATACCTGGACACAGTACTCCAGATGGGGCCTCACAAGAGCAGAGTAGAGAGGGACAATCACCTCCCTGTCCCTGCTGGCCAGCCCTCTCACGATGGAGCCCAGGATACCATTTACTTTCTGAGCTGCAAGAGCACACTGCTGGCTCATGTAAAGTCTGTCATCCATCAGGACCCCCAGGTCCTTCTCTGCAGAGCTGTTCTCAAGGACTGCTCCTTCCAGTCTGTATAGATGCCTGTGGTTCCTCCGGCCCAAGTGCAAAACCCTACACTTTGCCGTGTTGAACTTCATTAGGTTCACCCGGGCCCACCTTTCAAGTCTGTCAAGGTCCCTCTGAATGGCATCCCTTCCTTCCTCCGTGTCAACCGCACCACTCAGCTTGGTGTCATCAGCAAACTTGCTGAGGGTGCACTCAATTCCATCGTCAATGTCATTGATAAAGATGTTAAAAAGCACTAAAGATGTTAAAGAGCACTATCCCAGGGGTTATCCTAGGGGATACTGAAAGGCAAGGATCAAGGCAATCGCAGATACCAATACAGACTGGGAGAATAATCCACTGAGAGCAGCCTTACTGAGAAGGACTTGGGAGTCCTAATGGATGAGAAGCTTGACATGAGCCAGCAGTATGTGTTTGCAGCTTGGATGTCCAAAGGTATTCTGGGCTGCAACAAAAGAGGGCTGGTCAGCAGGGAGAGAGAGATGATTGTCCCTCCTACTCTGCTTTTGTGAGGCCCCACCTGGAGTATTACATCCAGGCCTGGGGTCTGTAGCACAAGAAAGATGTGGAGCTGTTGGAGCAGGTCCAGAAGAGTGCAATAAAGAAGGTCAAAGGGCTGGAACACCTCTCCTATGAAGAAAGATTGAGGGAGTTTGGCTTGTTTAGCTTGGAGAAGAGAAGGCTCCAGGGAGACCTCATTTTGGCGTTCCAGTACAAGAAGGGAGATACTGATTAGGAGAAGGATTTACTTTTTACACAGTTTGATGCTGATGGGACATTCTCCTGGATGTACCATTTTGTTTATAATTAATTGGATCTCAACATGTTTTTATCTAAGAAAAAAGAGAAAACAGAAGCAAAAAACAAAACAAAATAAAACTTCCAGTTCCTATATAATGCGACCAGGATTATTTATTATTTTTTTGGGAATATTCCACTTTCATGGAAGGCTACTATAATATATCAAAGGTTATTGCTACTTATTGTCTGAGACTGGTAATCAAATCAACATGAGACTACCAACATTACTTTGTGGACAATTTTGCATATGAAAGGATTTCTTTGGAGCTATTTGCCTTCAAAGGGGAGTGTTCAGGAGTGTTAACTGACCTGGGAGCAAATAACTCCAGCTTGATAGCTGGACATTGGGAGATGATACCATTGTATCCTGTGAAGATGGGATACAAGTTGGCTTCTGCCTGCTTCCTTTTATTGGCTGACTTAAATTTGCAAGGCCTGGAAAATGGGAACAAAGGAAATCCTGCTGAGACCCCAAAGCCAGAAGCTGTCACTCCAGAAAAAAACTGACTCTACTACTTTGGACTTATAAATAAGTTTGTACTGCCATTGTTAGTAGTCCTCAACTGAGAAACACCACCTGCGACGACCCATCACTACTAAGATCAGGATCTGACACCAAGACATATCTGGATCTAGGAGTGGTGAACCACTTTGATTTGCTATCTCTCTGTCTCTCTTTTCTCATTTTCTATCTTTTCTCTTTATCTTCTTTTACTCTTTTACTTTTTTGTAGTAGCCATTGCCTAAAATTTTCTTACCTGTAACACTCAGTAACTGTAATTAGCCAATTAGCTAATTTTACTTCCAAGTAGTTTTTATGAGTTGTTAAGAAAGCTCTCAATAAATTAATGTGTATTATTCCTTCTTTCTTGGTCTCATAAATTGAGAAAAAATAAAAATAAAGGTTATGGTATTTATTATTATTATTTTGCTTGTAAAATTTCAGCTTTGGCAATATTTTCCATTACAAAGCAATTTATTGAAGGAGTCTAAACCCATGGAAGTGTCAAAGTCATTCTTTCTGGTGAATGGAGATATTCTTCAGCATGAAGGAATTCATTGCCTTAGAGTCCACAGAATTCTTCAAAGACATGGAGATACGTGATGCAAAATATCTTTATGTGTTTTATTTCCTTTCAAGAACAAAGTTACTGTTTAAATAAATCATATTGTTAAACTGGAGTAGGACTTGAATAATTTTTTAACAAGATGGAAAATTGGAATATGAAACTTTCAAGGAAAAGTTTTCTCTGAAATAATTTGCCATCATGTCCAAATATTAGTTAAGAAAGGAAAAATCCAGAGTACAGATTAAAAAAAAAAAAAAATACTCATCTGCATGCTTTACTTTTCAGAGTCCTTGGAGATAGTTATGCTGTATTTTCATGTTTCCTATGAATACATTCAGTTGCTCAGTCTTCCATCATTTGTATGGGCTGCTTTCCAGATTACAATATGTGTGAAAGCACACTGCCTAAGCTTCATGCTAGTCAGAGACTTTAGCCAAAAGCCTGCAACTGATAAATGGGAACAAGGCCAACAAATTCTTGGCTTTTGATATTTTATTATGTCTGGGGGAAACTAAGCCAAGGAAATCTTCATAGAGGTCCCAGGGCAAATGCACTAACTGCTTCTAAATAATGCTCTCAATGTACTGCCAGGACATGCTAAGGACTGGTGAACTGAACTGTCCATATATTGAGGAAACATCCGTGGACTTCTACAGAAACTGTATCTAATGGAGGATGTGGATCAATCTCTCACTGCTGGTTTGAATGCAACAGAAAAGGTGATGTGGTTAAGGTTCATTGGTAATGTTTTACTGCTTAATGAATAACTTTCATATTTATCACAATGAATTCAACATAGGCAGAATTTCCTTTTTAAAATGGCAAGAACCATCATCTACAACAGACTTTTCTGCCTTCTGTACATCTGATCTTCTGTACTTAGGTTTTACTGCTTTGATCGACTCAGTCTTATAACGGATTTGAAAAAGAAGAAATACAGGGAAAAATCTGTGTATGCACAAAATGATTTCATTTTTATCCCTTTCCACTCCCTTTCCTTCCCTTCACTTTCCTTTCTTTCCCTTCTTTTCCTTTGGACAGTCCTATTAGCATTAAAAAAATAAAAATAAAAAATACTAGTGGTGCCATGCTTAGTAAATTCACAGTAAAGAAAAGCATACAAAGGGCTTGGGTCACATACTGTTACACAAACAAAAGAATGTACTTGAAGAAAGCCCAAAATAATAAGCAGAAGTTGCTAAAGTTAATAAAATAAATTTAAAGTATGTGCTAGAGTCTGAAAGTAGTTCTTATATAAAACAATAAACTATTTTTTCTCATCTGTAACAGCAGACATGATGTGATATTCCTAAGTCAAAACAAGGGCTATCATTCAGCTGGCTGAAATAAAAATGAATCTTTAAGATTTCTACCCATCAGTCTTTAACTTTCTCTTCTGTGTCGTCTTTAAATATGTGCACTCAGAAGACAAGAAATCAGATGAACAATAAGTCCATCTTCACTAGTCATCTTATCCTCTGGTGCAGAGGAAACTGAATGTGATGCAGTTGCTCTATCTAGTTGCTCTGTACCTCAGAGAAGTTCAGAAGTGATATAGCTAGAATAACTAGGGAAACTGAGTCCAGTAGGCAGGGTGTGCAGATGGGATAAATGGCAGCCTACTATCTTCTCTTCTAGGAACAGCTGCTAATAGATTTCCGGCGTGGTAAATGTGGCCACAACCCCCCTCAATGCCCAGGCTGAGGCAGAAACCCAGACTGGGGGACTGCAACTCCCTGAGGCCAATGCGTGCAATGAGATAGATGTTCTGAGGAGTGAAAGGGCTGCCTGGACCTTCCGTTGTGAAGAACTCCAGAAAAGGTCCCCAAGGGCCTGAAGGCAGAGGGCGTGTTAAGGGTGCAAATGCGCTCTTCTCAATAACTTACTAAGCAGGTGGTCAGATTGTGAAATGAAATTGCCAAGCTGAGGAGTATTCAGGAATCATACAGGGAGACTGATAGGAAGCATTTTGAACTGATATGCTGACTGACAATCCTGTCCTAAGACTCTGCAAGGGGAAGAAACTAAGCCAGCTTCCTACCTTGAAGAGATGTACCACAGTAACATTCCTTCTATAAAGAGGGAAATGCAAGGAGAACTTCATCATATATGGCTTGACACTAAGATTTTGTTCTATTTGTCTGGTTCTAAACCAATATTATTTGAACTTGATTTGGCATATCAAAACCTTTACACCTTGCAGTTCAAGTGTCAGTTAGTCATAGCTTCTGGCAAGAAAACTGAAATAGAAGCTCAGCAAAGCTCTTGCCACATGGATATTAAGTGACATAAATCTAAGAGCAAAATCTAAGATCAGTTTGTTTCCTGTGCAAAGTATCTACCCACCATTACATTTCCTTGGAATAACAATTTCAAACAAGAGTCATCATTAAATTGAACATGTTCACTGGCTAGTCTTGGAAGCAATATAGCATGATATGTGATAGTACATTCAAGGTCAGGTATTTGCTGCTAGTGTTACTCACTGAAAATGTCAGATTGAGGTGATTAACACTGTGTGGTAATTTATGCACCTATTTCAAATATGACTGTTGTGGGTAGTAGTCTATTATTATATATATGTATATTTCAAATGGATGAGGCAAAAAATATTGCCTAAGCTTTCTTGTATAAAAGTAGTTCATAAGCCATAGAACTACAAAGTTCAAAATACATTCATTACATGCAGAAAAGAATTATAAGTTTTCCAGTATTCTGTCTTGAATTAGCCCTGACATTTTACTTTAATCAGGTCTAACTGCCCATACCAAAGATTATATTTCTTTAATCATACCATTGCTATAACCAATTTAGTAAACCTTTTAACTTTTAGTTCCATTTTCTTTTTCATGCATGGATTACATAACTCTATAGTAATGCATGAAATAAATCTTATCTTCCCTGTAGGATCTTTCTTTAATATACTGATTGCTAAGCAGAGGGTAACTGCTCTACTGAAATTCATTTTTCACTTTTTCACAGTAGAAATATTATTTACTGTAAAAGGTAATGAAATCCACCAATGCAGCTCTAGGGTAACATTAAACTGACAGATATGCAGTAACAGCATTTTCATTATATGAGTGTCAACACTTTATTTCTTGCAAGAGACATCAACAGAAAATAAATAAATAAATAAAAAGCCATCTTATGCTTTTACAACCCCTTCTTGGAATTTTGAAAATATTTCTCTTTATATGTACTTACTATCAACTGCCCTACTTTTACAATTAGTTATTGACCCTTTGAGGGAGAAAAAGAAATCAAATTTTATTCTACATTTTTAAACACCATGAAAATAAATGCTAAGGAATGTATAATAGATAAGAAAATAGTTTATGTCTTCATTTGATGTTGATTTGCCTATAAAATCTTTTTCATACAAATATGCTTAATCTTTTTTTCTCCACTAATAGTATAGGAAAGTAAACTTTAGGTGAGTGTTACTTCTACGCGCTAGTCACATACAATCTTAATTGAATCACAAAGTTCAAAAATCACTGACTCTGCAAAGGTGTAGGTCAATCTGCTTTTCTGAAAGCAAGGAGGAAGTGACCAAAAATAAATAAATAAATAAATAAAAAATAACAACAACAAAAATCTTCAGCCATGTTGCAGATGAAGGTCTACATTTTCCAAATCACATTAGTAGGGCCTCTAAAACCTCATTTCTGAAGGTTTGTAAATGTAATTTCTGAGTCATGAATATAGAACTGTTAATACTCATATCCATAAAGTTTTCATCTGTTTTTGAGGAATATTGATCCTTATTTGAACAATGAGCAATTAAATATTTTGCCTACTGAATGAAAAGAAAAAAAAAAAAAAAAAAAAGAGAGAGAGAAAGAGAGAAAATAAAAAAGTGTACCCTTTTAAGTTGGCCAAGAAGGCCAGGCATCCTGGTTTGCATCAGAAACAGTGTTGCCAGTAGGAACAGGGAAGTAATTGTCCCTGTGTACTCAGCACTGGTGAGGCCACACCTCAAGTACTGTGCCCAGTTTTGAGCCCCTCACTGGAAGAAAGACGTCGAGGCCCTGTAGTGTGCTCAGAGAAGGGCAACAAAGCTAGTGAGGGGTCTGGAGCACAGGCCTTATGAGGAGCGGCTGAAGGATCTGGGATTGTACAGTCTGGAAAACAGAAGGCTCAGCGGAGACCTTATTGCTCTCTATAACTACCTGAAAGGAGGTTGTAGTAAGCTGGGGGTCAGCCTCTTCGCTCATGTAATTAGTGATAGAACTAGAGGGAATGGCTTCAAGCTGTGCCAGGGAAGGTTCAGGCTGGACATTAGGAAATGCTACTCCTTTGAAAGAGTGGTCAGGCACTGGAATGGACTGCCCAGAGAGGTGGTGGAGTCACCGACCCTGGAGGTGTTCAAGGAATGTTTGGACGTTGTGTTGAGGGACATGGTTTATTGAGTACTATTGGTGATGGGTGGATGGTTGGACTGGATGATCCTGTGGATCTTTTCCAACCTTGGTGATTCTATGATTCTATGATTCTAAGAACGAGAAGTAAAAGCAGATGAGTTTTACCTCTGTGTGAATTATAGCGCTAATTTTCCTATGATGAAAATTGATATATTTCTTTTAATTAAATCACTTAAAGTTATGAAAATACATGGTTTACAAAATCACAGAATCACCAAATGGTTGAGGTGGGAAGGATCCTCTGGAGATCTTCTAGTATAAGCCTCCTGCTAAAGAAGATTC
Source organism: Gallus gallus (assembly GCF_016699485.2). Lineage (NCBI taxonomy): Eukaryota > Metazoa > Chordata > Aves > Galliformes > Phasianidae > Gallus > Gallus gallus. The sequence continues at coordinate 30,123,155 of NC_052572.1, forward strand.
CCTACAGTAGGTTACACAGGAAAGTATCCAGGCAGGTTTTGAAAATCTCCAGAGAAGGAGACCCACAACCCCTCTGGGCAGCCTGTTCCAGTGCTGTGTCACCCTTCCAGTAAAAAAAATTCTTCCTCCTGTTCAGATGGAACTTTCTGTGTTCAAGCTTGTTCCCACTGCCCCTTTCCCTGCCAGTGCACAGCACTGGAAAGTGCCTGGCTCCATCCACTTGACTCCTGAACTTTATGTTTATATACATGGTGATAAGATCCCCTCTCAGTCTTCTCTTTTTCAGGCTAAACAGATCCAGGTATCTCAACTTTTTCCTGTGAGGGTGTTGCTCCAGGTCCCTAATAATCTTTGTTGCCCTCTGCTGGCCTTTCTCTGTGCTTTCCCATCTTTCTTGAACATAAGAGCCAAGAACTGGATACAGTATTCCGATTGTGGCCTCACCAGGGTGGACTCTATCCCTTCATTCAGGTCAGTGATAAAGATACATTGATAAAGATACACGATGGGGCCCAGTATCAACTCCTGGGGAACACCACCTAATTGCAGGTTTCCAGCTAGACACTGTGTCACTGATCACAACACTCTGAACTCTGCCAGGAAATCAGCTCTCAGTTCACCTCACTGCCTGCTCATTTACTCAATATTTCGTAAGCTTCTTACATGGATGCTGTGGGACACAGTGTCAAATGCTTTGCTGAAGTCAAGGTACACAAGTTCCACTGCTCTCCCCATAGATGCTCAGTCAGTAATTATTGTATAAAATGCTACCAGGTTGCTTAAGCACAATTTCCCCTTGATAAATCTATGTTGACTGCTCATGATAACCTTCTATCTTTCCGGCTACTCAGAGATCAACTTGCTCCATCACCTTCTCAGGGTGGAGGTGAGGCTGGTTGGCCCATAGTTGCCCAGATCTTCTTTCTTGCCACTCATCAGGCACCTCTCCTATTCTCCAAGTCCTTTCAAAGATGATAGAGAGAAGTTTTGTGGGAGATGGGGAGGTCAGCTCGACCTCGTAAAATGTCAACTTGCTGATAATACGGCACTGGGAAAGAGAAATGGATAGAATAAACAGGGATGTTTTGTAGCTAGGCATAAGAGAAGCTCTCTGCTGTTTATGAAGACTTGTTATGGAACTTGCTTGCTTTCTAGTCAATGGATTGTTAGTGGAAATGTACAGACTACGCATGCCAGAATATAAAAGGCTTGCTTGGGAAAGTAAGACATAGACACAGCAATAAAGAAATCTTCCTTGCACAAGAACCTTGTGTCATGTTGTTAAATTGCAACAATTGCCACCCGAACAGGGACACAAACAGGGACCCGAGCAGGGACTTGGACTAGCTTGAAGACTGACTGGTCCAGAGTGCATGGAGAGAAACATGGTGTGCTTTGAGAAAAACATGGGATGCATTGAGATAAATGCAGAGCACACTGAATACGTTGAGAAAAACATGGCGGGTATTGAGAAAAATGTGGAGGGCCTGTACAGGGGAGCACTGAGATAAACACAGCAGCCCGAGGATTCATCATCCCTAACCACTCCAATTGCCTCTCACTGTACAAGGGTAAGTGTGCTCACTATGGGGAACAAAATTACCTCAGAACAGAAAAATGTCCTAGTTACCTTTCAATCCATCTTTAAACGATGGGAGGCATCATTATCTTCCCCCGATCTACAGCAGATGCTTGCATGGGTCACCAGGAAGGATCCCTCCATCACCATTCAGACAGTTTATGACCCAGAGACTTGGGAAGGGATCGGGGTGAAATTGTGGGATGCATCCACTAAAGGAGTTAAGGTGGTGTCTGGGTTGCATGAAACCTGGAGAAAATTTTTGAAGCTTTAAAAAGTCAGGTGGGCCCACTGTTCATCACCCCTGGTCCACCCAAGGATGAAGGAGCTTCAGACTCCTCCTTAGATTCACCTGCTGTGCCAGCAACACCCTCATTAGCACCACCATGGGAAGGGGCTTGCTGCCTCCCCTCCTGAGGGCCCTGATGATCCTGGCCTTCTTTGGCCCTCCCTTGATCCCTTTGATCCTGGCCCGATAGACTCTGATGAAGATCCAGATCTGTCTCCCCACTCTGCACGATGCATGGGCGATCATTTGGAGGGAGGCTAGGAAAGCTGGAGACATGGATATGTTAAGGACATTCCCTGTAATCATGGCCCCAGAACAAGAGCCACTGTGGGAGGCTATATGGTATAGTATCCTGTGAGATTTATGGTATACAGTCACAGACCACAGCATTGGCACCCCGTATACTGTCAATTTGATTCAATCCATATGTGATAGCTCTGTTTTTACATCACATGATTTTAAAATGATGTTTTGTCTTATCATGACTAGCACGGCAGTGCTCTTAATTGGACTGTCTTCTGCTACTCAGATGGAACTTCTTGTTTTGCTTATTATTACTGATGCAGATTACACTGGGGTAATTAAGATAATGTTGTGGACACCAACCCCACCTTGCACTCTCCCCACAGGAAGTCTCAGCTGATTTACTTTCAGCCTAATCCACCTGAACAAATCAACATCCCACAGGGTGCCAATGGTTTTGGATCGACCAGCAAACCCCACGTTTGCTGATCTCAGAAGGTCTTGCAGGGGAGACCAAATCTGACTTGCATGCTGTGACAAGAGAAACAAGAGCTCAAAGTGACAGGTATCCTTGACAGTGGTGCGGACATTACAGTCATCCCTGTGACGCTCTGGCCACCATAGTGGCCCCTGATGAATCCCCATGCAGCACTAACAGTCATAGGGGGGCACACACGGCTGCCTTCCTGCACTATGCTCCCACAGTCGTGGCCACTTATAGTAATAGACTTACAAGACTGTTTTTTCAACATCCCACTGTGCTCTGATGATGCACCAGGTTTTGCATTTTTGGCTCCATCTATTAGTAATAGGGAACCCTGTCGTCGATACTGCTGAACTGTGTTACCTCAGGGCATGAAGAACAGCCCAACCATTTGTCAACAATTTGTTGCAAGTGTTTTATCCACTGTATGCCAAAGGTTTCCTGATGTCTGCATATACCACTACATGGACGATATCCTGGTTGCCGCGCCAAGAGAGGCAACGGTGACTGAAGTTGTGTCAGTGATCATAACAGCAGCAACTCAGGAAGGATTGCAGATTGCATAGGACCAAATCAAAAAGACACCACCTTGGCTATATCTGGGCTGGATGATATCGCAGACCTGAAGCCAGTCTCAGACTTTAACTTTTGGTACCAAAGTTAGCACCTTAAATGATCTGCAAAAGTTATTAGGTGCCATAAATTGGGTGTGACACCTAGTGGGAATTTCTGCAGATCTTCACTCCCTCTTCAGATTACTGGAAGGGGATCTGGACTTATCGTCCCCATGACATTTGACACCAGCAGCAATGACAGCACTGAATACTGCCATTTTGAAGATGACCCAGCAAACAGCACTTTGAAGAAAACGTGATAATTCTATAAGTCTTTGTTATTAACTCTCCTTGTCAACCCTACAGACTGTTAGCACAGTGGGTCAAGGGGGACCATGACCCCTTGGTAATTTCGGAATGGGTATTTTTGCCACATAACTTTGCTAAGACTGCCACCCACCAGAGTTGATATGGTAGCTATGGTCATTTGCAGGGGAAGGGAGCATTTATTAGCATTAGATGGCATGGATCCAGAGACAATCTATGCGCCATTTGATATCAAGCAATGGGAGTTTGTGTTCCACATGACGCAACAGATGCAGTGTGTACTGATGGGGTTTTCAGGGCAGCTTAGTATTCATCTACCTGCGCACAAGCTTTTACAATCTCTTCACTCTCATTATTTGTTGCCAGTTTCTAAATTATCATTAACACTTCTTGTAGGCGCTCTTTCTGTTTTTACAGATAGATCTGGCAGGACTGGCCACGCAGTCATGGTATGGAGAGGTACTGCAGGGACCTGGGATAGTGATGTCCATGTCACCACCGGCTCTCTACAAATTGTGGAACTTACAGCAGTGGTCCATGTGTTTGAGAGATGGTCTGAACCCACCAATATAGTAACAGATTCTGTTTATGATGCAGACATTCTGATGCGACTGGAGCATTCTTATCTAAAGGAGATGACTAATGCACAGTTGTTCGTGCTTCTTTTGCACTTAAAAGGGTTTCTAGATCATTGCTCAGAATCTTACTTCATTTAGCATGTTCATTCTCACTCCTCTCTGCCAGGCTCTATTTCTGAGAGTAATGCACAGGCAGACAAACTAGTAGGAACAATTCTTGTCATGATCAGTTTGCCCAAGAATGGTTACCTCATGATTTTTACCATCAGAATGCAATGGCATTACAGTATGCCTTCCAACTGACCACGGATCAGGCCAGACAGATCATACAGTCCTCTTCAGACTGTCAAACTGTTGCACCAATGCCCTCTATAGGAGGTAATCCTCAATGATTGAGCTCCTAAGAAATTTGGCAAACAGATATTACACACATACCAGAATTTGGGAAGTTCTGTTATGTTCATGTTTCTATTGATACATTCTCTACCAGTGTTTTTGCATCTGTGCATACAGGAGAAAAGGCAAAAGATATCTGTAAACACCTCTTACTAGCCTTTGCAGCCCTGGGGGTCCCGAAAACAATTAAAACAGACAATGGGTCAGGATATGTATCCCATGCTACCCACTCCTTTTTTCAGCAGTGGGGTATTCAACACCAGACAGGTATACTGCACTCTCCCACGGGCCAAACTATTATCAAATGAGCCCATGATACCTTAAAGGCCATGCTTCAAAAACAAAAAAGGGGGAGCATGGGTATGACCCCTCAGGAAAGAATAGCTAAAGTGTGCTATGTTCTCAATTTTCTAAATTGCTGGACAACAGAAGGGCCTCCAATTTGCAGGCATTTTGGCTGTAATACCTTAACTCCTGTCAAAGTAAAAGCACAGGTTATGGTAAAAAATCTGAGCTCTAAACAATGGGAAGGACCCTATTCATTGATAACTTGGGTTGAGGTTATGCTTGTGTTTCAACACTAACAGGTCCGAGATGTGTATCAGCACAGTGGGCACAGCCATCCCTTTTGTCATCTGCTGTAACATGATCTTCACGTTCTCATCAGCATTTTGGATTCCAGCTCAATCAAAATAGAATATGTGGGTCACCCTCACCAATAAGACGGGGCAAGACAGACTTTGTTTGTCAACTACATCACCAGAAAACCCGTTCTGGACATGCTTGGTGGAACAACCCTTAGACGAATGGCCCATTCTGAGCTTTGTTCTTGGGATAGTATTTAACACGAGCGTGGTAGTCAACAGATGAGGTGGATGGGTACCCCATCTGCAACAGAGGAATCTTGAACCACAAGAACTGGAACTGTTGGGTTTCATTAAAATGGATTATTGTTTGCATTTTAACTATAGTGGAAAGAATCAATCTTTAGCTCAGTGTGTTAATTCTAGTTTAGCTGCTTATAGAAATCACTCTGCTTGATGTAATTATACTTCACCTAACTTCTCAAGATCTAGTAACTATCCGCCTATCCTGCCAGCAGGAGTTTTTCTCATTTGAGGGGACAGGGCATGGCCTGCTATCCCCTCTCACATCAAAGGATGGCCATGCAGTTTGGGAAGATTAACTTTACTAACACCTAATATCTCCATTATTACTCACCACTGAAAGCCCTTTAAGCAAACCATACATGCTTTTCAATCAGAGTGTAAGAATAATGTAGAATTTTCAAACCCTGGAGGAATAATAGCAGCATCCTTTTTAGCCCCAGGTGTTACATCAGCTAAGGCATTGAGCACACTTAATAAACTTGGATGTTGGCTGACCAAGCAAACAAATGCTACTTCCTTGGCTCTAAGCAGATTGCTACTAGAAAGAGACTCAGTACAACAAGCTATACCACAGAATCATGCTGCTATAGACTTGCTGTTAGCTCAAGGTCATGGATGTCAGGATTTTGATGGCATGTGTTGTATGAAATTGTCAGATCATTCAAAATCAATACATAAAAGCACTCAAGATTTGCAGAATGGAGTTAAGAAACTACAAGTTGGTGAAGGGTTGGATATATTTGGAGGCCTCTTCAGAAGCCTGGGAGTGTGGATACAGAATGTGTTAAAAATAGGGTTAGTCTATCACATCGCTGTGTTTTCTCTGTGTTTTAGTTTGTGTTCCTTGCTTATTGCAGTGTGTTCAGAAAATGATACAAGATGCTTTAAATCACACTTTTTTCATTAGTAAAGAAGGGGGAGATGTGGGAGATGGAAAGGTCAGCTTGACCTCGTAAAATGTCAACTTGCTGATAATACGGCACTGGGAAAGAGAAATGGATAGAATAAACAGGGATGTTTTGTAGCTAGATGTCATGGTTTTATGATTTTTGGTTATCAGTATTCCACATCACAACATCATGCAGTGTACTGGGAGTTAAGGAGCAAATGCTTTAGTTTCGGGTACCTGTCTGGAAGAGAAGAAGAACTACATTCCCCAAGAGCCTTTTCGAGTACTGTTATCATTCCTGCTCAAGGGAACAGATATAAGGGCGCAGGTCATCTGACTTGTCCCTCTTCTCGTCTCGCCGTGTTCCCTGTCGGATCGGCTCACTACTGCTGTGCCCGACTGCATGCAAGGCTTCAGTATTAGTGTAAGGCCTTTGGCTCTCAGACAATCTTTCTCTCAATTATTGTTGATTTATATTGTATTATAGTGTGTTATCTTACATTCCAATACTATATTTAGTAAATTAGTTTGTTTCTTCTCAGATAGTTGCCGCTGTTTTTAATTATTTTGGGGTCCCCTGTTTCCCTTCCTGGAGGCGCGGATTTTGCGAAATCCCTCCGCCCCACTAGTCGCGGAACCAGGCCGGAGCAGCCCTTAAACCGTTGACACTAGACGTAAGAGAAGCTCTCTGCTGTTTATGAAGACTTGTTATGGAACTTGCTTGCTTTCTAGCCAATGGATTGTTAGTGGAAATGTACAGACTATGCAGGTCAGAATATAAAAGGCTTGCTTGGGAAAGTAAGACCTAGACACAGATGCCTCTGTGTCTTTTTCGTTCTACTTCCCTTCCTCATTCTGGTTAAGAATTGACAATATTTCACCTCTCTCTTTTTTGTTTTATACTCAGTACTACAGAGAAATTCTCTATCATTCAGTACATGTGAAGTATTTCAAAATAAACTCATTTCCTTCCAACCCTTTAAATGTGAATTTGGTTACTGATAGTCTAGTAGTCAACAGACATAAAAAAAAAAAAAAAAAAAAAAAAAAAAAAGTGAGAAAGAGAATAAGAGGATATTCTGAAAATATTTATATGATGTTTGTAATTTGATGTTTATTCGGACATATTTTTATGTTTCCATATGTAAAATCACAGATGAAATTTTTAGTAAAAAATCTTCAAATACCAAATGGAAAATAACATTATTGGAATGTATAGATATCTTAAAATAGATTTTTTGTAATGTTATACTTCCCTACCCATAGTATCATACCCTTTGCAACTGTTAGTCATTAGGCAGTTGCTAGCTAAAATTCAGATCGTGTTGAAAAGTAGGTCAGCTTTTTTTGTTGCAATATTCCCCAAAGTCTAGGTCCAGCAACTGCATGAAACTGCTTTATATTTTACTTATTTTTATTTATCATCTTGCCTTTAATATTTAAATAATTTATTCTTAAATTGGGTCTAAATGTTATGTAAGTTTATTAGTTCCAGAGCAATCATAACATCTAGTGACTTTACTTTAGACAACCTACTTTTTTAAAAGATATCAGGCAATTACATGCAAGAGTAGATAATGTATTTTAAAATAACCTAAGAAACCTTACCTATGATTTTATTGCATAATATTCATACATTAAAATAAATGGAATGGAATCAGGTAGAAAAGTGAAGTGAGCTTTTACAATTTTCAAAAGCACCCCTCCAAGTATTATACAAGAAAAATATGTATATATACAAAAAAGATAGATCATTAGCCATGTTACTGTATTGCAATTTTTGAAAGCTTTGAAGATGCCTATGTTTACAGATTCTTTATAGATCCATACAGCAACTAAGAGTTACAACATACATTTATACAGCTACATTTCCATATTCACAAAATCAGACCAGAAATCTAGTGGGAAGTGGCTATTGAGTGACTTTGGTTTCTCTTTGTATTTTTGGTGTCTTTTTGAACACTCTACTTTTTCTGTTCGGATCAATGATAAATAGCAAAGTTGAATCTAAAAGTTGAATATTACGAAAGTTTTTTTCTAGCAATGATACATTTAAAAAAAAAGAAAAAAGCATAAAGGCAAATTCTTAATTAATAAAGGCATTCACGGGGAAGTCAGTATAGGCAGAACCTGATTTCAGACCTAACCTTTCATTATTAACATAATTCAGACTAGAGGTTGGATTCACAATTGCAGCTGTTCATTTAAGGAATTTACCACACACCTAAAAAATGAGTCAGGATTTATTATTATTATTATTATTATTATTATTATTATTATTATTATTATTATTATTATTATTATTTTCCTCTCCTGTCTTTCTTTCAGGACTGTAAAAGAAAAGGCAGTCATCTGCTTGGTACTTGATTATTAAATTCAAGTTTGTTCTTTATAAACTTCAACATACTTCATGATAATTTTCAGTCTAAAAGTAAAATCACTGAATAACTTCCTAGTGAGATACATTTTTTTCATAACTTCATACATCACACTGGAATTATGAAAATATATTCTTCAGCATGATGAGTAGAACTCCTTATTACTAGCATAAACTATTTATGAATATGTACTTTGAAAATGTACTTTGCAGTTGTTTTTAAGACATGATAGATCACTTTGCATTTGTATTAGTAACTTATTCACTCTCTTTTCTTCTGTTAAGAGCAGCTAAGTTACCAGGCTTCTTTAAGAAGCATGTAACTTAATTATAAGCATATAAGAAGGAACAGATTTCCTTGTGGTGTTTTGGTAGGTATTTTCGTAACATTTTTAAGGGGTTTTAACTAGAACTTCAGAAAGCTGTTAAGACTAAAACTCAGATCACCAAAACTCAGATCATTAGAAGCTTAATGCTTTTAACTACATCAGTACTTTGTTTGCTTGGATGGATTTTTGCTTGTTTGTTCTGTAAGGTTGTTTTCTGTTCTGTTTAGGTTTTGTTTTGAGCAGGGATGTTGTTTGATTCTTTTTTTCCTTTTTATGAATGATGGCTTAAGTCAACAATAACTGCAATAGATAATAGAACAACAGTAAATGCAATCACTTCTTAGGAGACAGCTAGTCCAAAATGTACCTATGACAAATTCATTTGATCTTTGTGTACTTATTTTCTGAAAGAGTATATTTCAGATGTTATTGAAAGCTTTCAAACTGTTGCTTTACTTCCTAATTATGTATGTTCAAGAGAAGAAAACAATACCATTGCTTTGGATGGTGCTTTCCTATCTGTCTAAACTAGGCAGTAAATATTTCAAATAACTTAATTTCAAGGAAACTGAAAGTTCTTTATTAAATCATTTGAGGATACATTAAAATAAGTTATTATTTATATTCTTTTAATCTTTAAACTCAGTTATCCCATAGGATATACAGTCCTTTCAGAAATACTTGTTCTACAAATTATTAATTCAGTTTTCATGCCTACATTAGCACTTTTTAAAGAATACAAATAACTAAAAAAATAGTTCTATAAATATTTACTTTTGAAGCTAAAAAAAAAAAAAAACTTGGTTAATTATTTGTTAATTTAGTTTTCATTCATGATATTTTAGGAATTAAAGCACATATTTTTCCTCATTAATTTTCAGAAGCATAGAACTTAATCTTCAGTACTGTTTGATTTGCACTGATTTGGTAGAACTGCACAGAAGTTCAGACTTATATACTTTTCTGAAACCCTAGCATGTAATCACCCAGTCCAAAACCGGTGTCTTTTCCACAAGGGAGGAAACTCATCTAGCATTATACCTCAATTTGTTATATAATTCAAAATCAGTTATGTGAAGATTAATCTCAGCAAAACCAAATGATCTCAAAATAGAGATGTCTATAAGTCTACTAAGTTTGCTGAAACATAAATATTTATTAAACTTACAAATGCAATTACAGATTTGAATAATATATAAATACTGCTCGACAGTTCATAAATTTTGTGATTCCTATTGTCCATAGTTTGAAACCACTTTTGCTAAGATCTTAGTTTGATATTTGCTAGAATATCAGTCTGTACAGGAACACATTTCTAAAACTTATCATATTGGTGTAGCTATAGAGTATACTTTTTCTACAAGACCATAAAAGAGAAAAAAATAAAAGTAATTTTTTCATTCACTGGGGGAAAAAGAAAAAAAAAAAAAAAAGAAGAAGAATAAGAGGAAGAACAGGAATACAAAGAAGGGGGACAAAAAAGTATTTTACAAGAAAAAGAGGGAATAAAACATCTAGGTCTTTCTACTTTCAGAATTACTATTTGCCTACATGTTAGAATAGCCACACAGGATGTTTGAAACATCTTTTGCTTACATAAATTTCTCCTAGCACGTGCCTTAGCCACAGATTGATGAGAATCAAAAAAGAGCAGTCACTTATATACTCTTAGAGCAGCTCTGCTTTGCTTCATAATATTAGGTCAGAGAGAAATTGGCTCTAGGCCTTGGATCAGATACAGTTGAGTTTTAAATATGAATTCCTTGAGAGAAAGGACTGCAAAAATCCCAGTCAAAGGCATCTTGGCCTGTCATGTTTTATGAGAAATTCTCTTTTCACTCATCATATTTTACAAGGACAGATTTTGTCCAAACCAGTTCTTTATGTTACCTGTTTTGTTTTGTTTTCTTCTATTTTATCCTATTTTATTCTATTTTCAACAAATCATTGAACCTTATGCATTGGAAGGGACATTTAAAGATCTAGTCCAACTACCCTGCAATGGTAGTTGCAGGGACATCTACAGCTGGTCTACCACATGCCTGGGCAACCTGTTCAAATGCGTTTTGTAATAAATCTCAAAATCTGCCCCCTTTTAATTTGAAATTATTTCCCCTTATCCTATCACAACAGACCCTGCTACAGAGTCTGTACTTTTCTTTCTTATTGCCTCTCTTCAGACACCAAAAGTCTATCATCAAGTCAACCAGAGCTTCCTCTTCTGCAGGCAGAACAGTCTCAGCTCTTTCAGCCTGTGTTCACAGGAGAGGTGTTTCATCCCTTGGATTACTTTTGTGGCCCTCTTCTGGATGCTTTCCAACAGGTCCATGACTCTCCTGTGTTAAGGACCCCATATCTGGACACAGAATTCCAGGTGAGATCTCACCTGTGTAGAATATAGGTACGGGATCACCTTCCTCCACCCTCTGATCACACTTCTTTTGATGCAGCCCAGGATATGGTTGACTATCTGGGTTGCAAGGGCACACCATTGGTTCATGCCCATCTTCCCATCCACCAGCACCCTTTAGACCTTTTCAGCAGGGCTGTGTTCTGACATTTCATCCTTCAGCTTGTGTTGAAAATGGCAGCTGCCAACACCCAGGTGCGTGACCTTGAATGTGGCTTTTTTGAACTTCATGTTCACCTGGACCCACTGCTGAAGTATGTCTAGGTCTCTCTGGATGGCATTCCATTCCTCAGGCATGTCAACTGCACTATATAGTTTAATTTCATCACAAACTTGCTGAGAATGCTCTTAATCTCATTCGCAGTGTCACTGATGGTGATACTAGAGAGCATCGGTCCCAGTACAGTCACCATTTGCCACTGATCTCTATCCAGACCTTGAGTCATTGACCATGCCCTCTGGGAATGATCTTACAACTGGTTCTTCATCCATTCTACAGTCCACCCAACAAATCCGTATATTTCCATTTGGAGAGCAAGATGTTGCGGGGGACAATGTCAGAGGCCTTACTGAAGTCCAGACAGATGACATCAGTGGATCTTCCTTTGTGAAAACTTTTACTGTATCATAGAAGGCCACTAGGTAGGTCAACATGGACTTGCCCTTGGTGAAGCCATGCTGGTTATTTTATTTTTATTTATTTTATTGCATTTTTATTACTTTATTTGATTTGCTTGATTTATTTTATTCATTAAATTAAAAACAATGGCAACAACAACAAAAACACTGCAGGAGGCTCAACCAATCAGTCTTAATTTTAGATGTAACAGAGCATATAGGAAGTTAAATAGAAAAAAAAAATGTCTTCCTATCTTTTATTACAGTATTTTAATAGAAGCCTGCTTGCCACTTCAACTGCAGCTGCTATGCATATTACATCCTCAAATATTTTTAACCAATCAAAGGTTTGGAATATTAATATGAAGAACTCCAGCTTTTACTATGTAAAAATGCATTTGTATACCTGAGCTATACTAACTTTTCATACATATTTTGAGGTGAGAGCTCCTGGATTAATGGGACTGAGGATACATTACACCATCCCTAGTTTTTGCTTTCTCTTTCAAGTCTTCTTTCTTACTTATCTGCAAAAATGAAATGTGCTGTTATCATGATTGTATGAAAAGAAATCACAGTCACTGTTGGGGAGGAATGAAAAAAAATCAGTAAGTAAGCAGGAAGTATTGACACTTGTAGAAGAATAAAACATTTTTTTTTTAAATGCAGATTAGCTGACAGAAAATTAATCAATGCCTTCTGCTTATTCACGATAGTCAAATACACAGTCTGCATCAATGTTTAATTCAAAGGAGCTGGATAATTTCACAGTACAGAGAGGAAAACTGACTTGGCATATCTAACTTCCTGATAACAGCTATCCTCCTGCTGTCACTTTAATTTCTCAATAAACAATTGTGTCTAGTGTCCTCTACTGCCAGAAACAATTCACACTCTATGAATGATGGGATTCACTCAGGAACTTTTCTTGCTCAGTATTAGATAACTTAAATTATAAAAAAAACAGTTGAACAAAGTTATAATTTTGAATTTGGTTTTATAAAATAAATGCCTTAAATAAATATACATATGCACTTCATTTTTTTTTCACCTCAAACATATTCAAATTTTATTTACGTGTCTTCCCTGCATGCTCTATTTACAGATAATAATCAGATAATGCAGAGAATCAGATATTTCTCATCACAAGAATTTTGTGGCATTTTCTTTACAAATTTTCTTTAAAAACAAAATCAATTTACATTCTTACTGGGAACTTCAAGATTTATACAACTTCAAGAATTGTAAATTATGAAATTCACTTTATATATCATTTAAGGCACACAAAAAAAGATAAATTATCCACATAGTGAAAAATTATCTTTTTTTTTTTTTTTTTAACAATGTTTATTCATAGTTGTTGTAACATCAGGTTAACAGCAATCTCAACTATTACTTGATGTTTAAAACCTCATTTTCCATTCTTGTTCATCATTTTTACATCATCATTCACATGCATGAGAGAGGGAGGTGATTGTCCCCCTCTGCTTCGCTCTTGTGAGGCCCCATCTGGAGTACTGCATCCAGGCCTAGGGCCCCCAGTAAAGGAAGGACATGGAGCTCTTGGAGAGGGTCCAGAGAAGGGCCACTAAAATGATCAGACAGCTGGAGCACCTCTCCTATGAGGAAAGGTTGAAGGAACTGGGCTTGTTTAGCATGGAGAAGAGAAGGCTCCAGGAAGACCTCCTTGTGGCCTTCCAGTACTTGAAGGGAGCATAAAAACAGGAGAGGGAATGGCTGTTTACAAAGGTGGATAGTGATAGGACAAGGGGGAATGGTCTTAAACTAAGACAGGGGTGAATTAAGTTAGATATTAGGAGTAAGTTTTTCACACAGAGGGTTGTGATGCACTGGAACAGGTTGCCCAAGGAGGTTGTGGATGCTCCATCCCTGGAGGCATTCAAGGCCAGGCTGGATGTGGCTCTGGGCAGCCTGGTCTAGTGGTTGGTGACCCTGCATATAGCAGGGGGTTTGAAGGTCAGTGATCACTGTGATTCTTTTCAACTCAGACCATTCTATAATTCTATGATTTTATGATTCCAAAGAGAGCTGACTCAACCGCTTTGGATTTGAGCTGTCACTCCAAAGAGAGCTGACTTGACCACTTTGAACTTATAAATGTTTGTACTACCACTGAAAAGTCATCATCAATGGAACAACAACGTCCAACAACCCATCACTACTGAAGATCAGTGACTGAACTACGAACCATGCTGGACTCATGGTGGTAACTATCTCCCTCTTGCTTCCTACAAAGACTCCTTTCCTCTATTTCCTATCTTTTCTATTGCCCTTTTTCCTTTCACCATCTCCCTGAATGACTAGAATTTGTCAGCCCAATATTTGAACTGTTGTTTCTTAATCTCACATCGGGTATACATATATCAAGGAACCTCCTCTCCCTCCTAGAAATTCGAGCAAGACAATGGTGTGCTTGTTTCTGATATCACAATGGGGATAGTTTCTAGGCAAAGATTAAAAGTAGTAAAAATAAAGAGGACTCTCTAAGGAGGAAGATTTAATACAAGATGAAGAGAGATTCTCCAAGCATAAATTAGGGCTCTCTTGGCGTATACTCTACAAATTCACAACTTACTTGGCTGATATTTCCTTGAAGGGATAATAACTTCTGCTATCAGAAAGAACGGTGTGTTCTGCTTCCTCATAAATTTTAGCATATTATTATGAATTAATTTATGTGAGAAACAGTACTATAATCCGTATGTTGATTGTGACTGTGTTTGCCCAAAGAAAAGCTTAAAAGGACCCAATGTCAGAAAACATGGTTGGGCTTCTTCTTTCGGCATTTCCAGAATCTAACTGTAGATCTAAGGAGAAGAATCCCTCGAAACGAGTTTTCAGGACTTTTCAGAAACTCGAGTTTCAGGACTGTGCCAAATATAAGGGTTGCACCAAAAAATAATGCTTCCTATTTCAGTATGTTGGCCCACAGTGTCAGAGGCAGATGTTGGTAGTATGGTTGAACCTTTTGGCCAATATTCCATTACACTTTTCTGCTGCACAACAGATGGCATCAAAGGAGCAGTCTGACCAAATGGTGTCTGACATGTGCATATGAAGTAAAGGTGTAATTGAATACCTCCATGAGGAAAAGATTGCAGCCACTGATATTCATTGACACTTCCTGAAGATTTATGGAAACCAAACAGTGGTTGTGAGCAGAGAGAGGCAGTGGGAGGTGTCTTTCAGCAGTGGTGGCAGCAACAGGGGGTCATCTTCACTGTCAGTTTCTTGCGAGTGTGGCATGCGTACAAGAGTTCACTGCTGGTGAAAATGCATAGCTAGTGGTGGTGACTATGTTGAAAAATAGTGTTCTGTAGCTGAGAATGTGCTCTACCAAATAGTGTTACTGTGTTCTTTGTATCTGTTATAGTTTCCATGAAAACAAACATGAGGCATTACTTTCAGACAAACCTACATATACTAGCCAACAAACACAGCCGTTTCTTATCCTATCAACAGAGTGATGTATACTGTATTTTAACTGTCTTATAAATATAGAATATTTGTCATGTGGTTCTTCGTACTGATTTTTAAACTGTACTTTACTTTGTTTTCCCTAATAAGAAGCAGATGAAAATATGTTATTGGGAACTTAGATGAAATTTCCTTCAAGTGACTGAGAAACTAAGATAGTCTCATTCAATTTCCTTTCACAGGTAATACAAAGATTATGTGTATCTCATGCTCCTCATCTGTACATTAGTGCCCCTTTTCATGCTATCTTAGCATTTGTGATTTTCACATTAAAGAGATTTTAATTGTGGATTCCTGGAGTTCTGTGTTATTTTGTAAGGTACCCCAAGCTCTGTAACTAAACTCTTATGAAAATTCAATTGTGACCTTGATCGATCTTTCAGAAAACCTGATAATGAACATGAAAGACCTAGAAGTCTTCTCAAGATATTTCACATGATAAAATTACTCAAAAATTGCATAGTAATTTTCACTGTTGTGAAAGCAGAGTAGGAACTGGATATGCTTTCAAGTGAAACATCTCAGATGACTGACCCATTAAGGAGAACCAGGAGGAAGCAGCAAGTACTAGCAGCTGGTTACCCCCTTCTGTGGAGGAGGGAGACACTCAACTGCTGAACTGACAACCTGTTTTTGAGGGACGTTAGCTGCTTGATGGGGGATTGGATCTGGAGTGTTGAGTAGAAACTGCCAAATCTTGTCTTATTCTCTGATTAAAACTTTTTTTTTTTTTTTTTTTTTTGGTATTCCATGTGGACACAGATAATACTGTAAGGGACAATACTAAAAGTGAATACAGAGCTCTAAGTATAATAATCAGGGATAGGGGCTCAGCTGGTATTCTCAGTCCTTCTGGTGAAGAAAAAGAGTAGTGATATTTTGACAATTAGTTGTGCAGCTGGTGTCAGCAGCTGAGTTTTGGATTCTATGACCATGGGACACTGAGGATCAACATCTACTTGGGAAAGACGACAGGTACTTTATTGTTTGGGCAGAGGTATTTCTGCCAGGAGGACGGCTGATCTGGCAAGTTTTCAACTTGGAACTACATGTGAAGGAGTTACTAGCAGCTGTGCAAAGGAGTGGTTTGTAGAACAGTATGGCACCATTACAGAAAACAAAGCAAACAAGCCATAATAATAACAGCAAAAACAAACAAACAAACAAAAGGAGAAGGAAAAAAAAAAAAAAAAAAGCAACAGAACCAGACCATTTTGGGGAAGTTAGCATGCAAGTGCATATCTCTGAAGTAAATAAACATTAGAAAATAGACATCTGAGTTACGTCTTGATCTTGGTGGGATGAACAAGGCATATTGGGATGGTGTGCTTGTCTGGGGTGCTGAAAAGGAGGCAGATGGTCACATAAGATGGGACAGGACAGGACAGGAAGACAGGAAGGTAGAGTTGCCCTTTATTTGAGACAGCAAATGGGATGTATGGAGTTCTGCCTGGAGATGGATGATGAGCTATCTGAGAGCTTATGGGTAAGGATTAAAGAGCAGGTCACTATAGATAAGGTAACAATGGGTGTCTACTCTAGACTATCTGATCAGGAAGGACAAACAGATGAGATGTTCTACAGACAGCCAGAAAGAACCTCATGTTTGGATTCTCTAGTCCTCATGGAGATTTCATCTACCCCAACATTTGCTGGAATGACAGCACAGCAGGGCATAAAAAAAGGCTCCATTTTAAAAAATTCCATGGGAAGAGGTCAAGGAGGAAAGAAGAGCCCTAGAAAGATTGTGTGAATAATCACAGCCTCCATGATCAACAAACTACAAAATACTCCAAAACAATTCATTTTTTTCTCAAGTATTTTTCTAACAAAGTAATACACTAATAGTGTAACCATTCTAACTTCAATTAATGAAGATGATTAATTTCAATAGTTCAGGCAAGATATTCTAAACTAAAATTGTTCAAGCGCTTTCAAAGCAGTGTTGAAGTGTTTTCCTAGTAGGAAAAAAAATGGAGTCACAACAATGATCATTTCATATATCAACTGATTAAAGAGCAATCCACAGAAATGTTGTGAAAGAAGGAACCAAGCAAAATAAATGATAACCTTTAAGATATCAAAAGGGTATGTACTTTAGAGGAAGATGTATAATTAATGTAATTCTTTTAATCTTCCAGTATTCTCCTAGATGGAAAAATATATCACTGATTTTGAAAGATGCAGTTAATAAACATTCTGACAGTCTCAATTCAGCTAGAAAGTCTATTTTCAAATTCCATATCTTCATGAAATGTCTTGAGTAACTGATTTCTTTGTGGTTGTTCCAGTGCTTTTCTGTCTTGAAGTCACAGCTCAGTAACCAAAGCATTTGAAGGATGCCTTCATTCATGAACATACTCATTGAGAAGCTGAAAGATATTTTAAGAACTTCTCATATCTTTGTATTCTTTTACAATCCCATGTTTTGATCACTTTAGCAGTTCTTTTTTTTTTTTTTTTTTTTTTTTGCTTTTGGGCACAGATTTTTCTATTAGTGGTGAAATCTCTAGATTTAGAATTTTAAAGCACTCAGCTACATTTATGAGGTAGAGTATCTGTCTGAATTAGCCATATGCAGCTCTCTAATATAATTGTTTCTGTTCTGAGCAATTCAAAGCACCATTTTCTTTCCTTTTTCCTTCCACCAGAAGTTGGCAGTAGCCCTGAAAATATACCAATCAAATATGCCATTTGTTCACTAATATGCTATATGTTCCTAATATATGCTATTTGTTCCTAATATATACAGCTGGAATAGTAGCTATACTTTTTCTGGAGTGCTGGACTAGTGCTGGATGTTGAGAAATCATGTATAAATTGACTAAGTGCTGAGACCTTAAACCAGCAAAGATTTCATATCCAGGAACTCAGCAGAGCAGCTGCTGTGATCAACACCACTCTAAATATTTCTATTTTCTTTTATTACAGACTTAATGAAAATCAAAAGTTTTATTTCCATGTCCAGTAGTAAGGTGTGAAGCATAAAGATTTGTAACTGTTATTTGGATCTCTTGCTTTCACATTTCTTTATATATATGTCTGCTTGTGTGTTCTTTTATTTAAATCTGATAGGAAATTTCAAACTAGAATTATCAACACTCATAAGATTATACTGCTAATTCATTCTGAATCATTTCAGTTTACTTCTTTGCTAATAAGTACTTTTAGGAAATTTTCGAAGTATGATAGGTACAGTTAATTATTTATTTTTCCTCTTGTAGTAAATAACACCTTTACTTTTTTCACACTGGAAATTGGAGAAAATAATTTGTTAAGTATGTGTTAGCAGATGTCATCATTCATTTCTACTGAAATCTAAATGAGCGTTTTTCTCTATTTATCTCTCTATCTGAGAGATATATTTAACCTCTATCTGAGTCAGTTTCAGGAAAAAGAAATGTTGGTTAACTTCTTTATGCTGTTATTGTTATTAATAAAATCAATCTTCAAAAGGTGTCTATTTCTGATAAAAAGATTGGGTGTACCAAATAAACTCAAATGTATTAATACTGTCTGTATTTTACTTAAACTTTGAATATTGAATTTCATTTGAACCACATGCTTATTCTAATACACTTTATGTCAAAGAAAAATCAAAAGCGTGCCAGTGACAGAAAAATAATTGGAATGTGCAAGTACAGATTTTCAACTTTGTAAAACATTCAAACTTAATTTTGAGTATTTTTATCTCACATAAATTAATGTGAGGTAGAAACACACAGTTGGTTACTTACATTTTTGGAGGAGCTTTTGAACACTTAATCACTAGTAACGATTAACAAGGAGGAAAAATACCACATTCCAAATCAAGCTCTCTCATTGCTATATTATTTAAGTACGTGGTTGCTTGAATGTGTTAGGAACTTGTACTCTCTTTCAGATATCTATTCAGCAAACATATTTCATTAAAAAAAAAAAAAAAGCATGAATAATGAAATATGTAGTTGGCAACATTTTGTTGTACTAAAAAAAAGTTTTTATAAAGGAAACTGTGTTTGTGCCATAGGATAAACACAGTATAGTAGACCACAGGTCTCTTTCAAATCTGCATGAATGCTTGCCTTCATTGAAAAAGGCAGAATTACACCATTCTTCAACTTAATGTAGTGGCCTGTGAGGCTGTTTGCCTAATGAGAACTTAACTACTGTTCTGGACTAATTATATGTCATATATTTTCATATTAGTATGGAAGCAGGGGAGGTGAAAATTGTTTTGGCAGTACCTTGTGTTTATATAGCATACTGTTATATTTTCCTCACTGACATTCATCAGAACTGCAGAAGATCTGTAAAAAATAAACTGAAATAATCTTTTTAAGCTTCAAGGAATAAGAACTCTCCTCAGGTATTTTAGCAGACACAACTTTGGTGTCTCCATATGAAAGACAACGTAGTAAAGGAAAATATTTTAACTGCAGAGAAATGATCATTGCAACTGTTCAGGGTAGCTAACAGCCTAATTTCTGGTATTCAGCAGTTTTCTCCCTTATAATTTCTGAATGGAAATTGGTTTTCCCTTTTTCATTAGTTTTCATTGTTTGTTGTTCCTGTTGTTCTCATGAAAAGCTTTATTCTCTCTTAAATTGATAGATATACTAAAAAGATATACTAAAATAAAATAATTTGTTTAAAAAAAAAAAAAAAAAAAACTTTACTTCTGCAGGTGTGGAATTCTGCAGCTGGTCATTGTAGACTCCTACCTGTGATGTGCTTTCTGTTAGATATTACAATTGCTAAAAAAGAGACAAATCAATGTCTATGAATGTTTCAGTTACGTGAACAGCTACAGTCACACTAGTGGCACTGTTGGCAAATGTTACCTTTAATGGTCTTCGATCATAAAGAAACTCAAAGCTTAATTTAGCTATAAAAACTGCAGCTTCCTCTTATTCTTATTATACGATTTTTTTTTTCCCAGCAATAATATTTTTATTCATGACAAAGTTTGAACTCTACAAATTCCGCTACCTTATTAAAATGTTTTTATTTGTTTTTGTGTATTTAGAAATCTCATGTCATACATAAACAACTTAAAACATAGTTCAAACTTTAAATAATAAAAAAAAACTGAAAATATTGGATGGTGAAAGAGAAGCAGGAATGGTGAGGGAGGCTGAAGGAAGTTTCTTATTATAGCTTGCCTTGGAAATATTCATTTATTATGAAAATATCTAGACATTATTTATAGTTCTGCTACAGTCTGAACAATTTTAGCAGAAACATTATGCATGGGAGACACACAGCTTTACACTCCTGAATACCCACAAACCACCAAGGCATTTTCTATAATTTACTTTTATGAGCTTCAGTTTCAAATGAATTTTATGGACTTAATGACTTGGGAAATTATCACGGGAAAAAATAATTCAGAGCTGACCTTTCCTGAGCTGCATCTTATTTGATAGGTTTAGCTAGCAATGTCTTTAATTGAATTTGTCAGCAACAAAAATATGTGCGCTAGCAGCTGCTGACTTACATTTTATAATTAATATTATTATCTCAGATATATTTTTAAGCAGATGAAGAAAGAGTGGGAATAGAATGAAGTCAGCTACAATAGCACAAAGGGAACACGTCAGTGGAAAAGTAGTAGTACTCATTGTTTCTTTGAAATAAGTCTTCTGTATTCACAAAATCATAGAATCATAGAATCATAGAATTACTCAGGTTGGAAAGGACCTCAGAGATCATCAAGTCCAACCGCAGCCTAACCATAGAACCCTAACTCTAACAACCCTCTGCTAAATCATATCTCTGAGCACCACATCCAAACAGCTCTTAAACACATCCAGGGATGGTGACTCAACCACCTCCCTGGGGAGCCTACTCCAGTGCTTAACCCTTTACCCTTTACTCCTTCTGTAAAGAAGTGTTTCCTAACGTTCAACCTAAACTTGCCTTGGTGCAACTTGAGGCCATTTCCCCTTGTCTTGTCACCTGTCACCAGTGAGAAGAGACCTACTCTGCTCTCACTGTAAACACCTTTCAGGTACTGGAAGAGAGTAATAAGGTCTCTCCTCAGCCTCCTTTTCCCCAGACTACCTTTTTGTCACTTGTTGAAAAAATCAGAAATTATAATGCATCACATAATGTGAATAAATAATCAATAAATGCAGTGTTATTTCATTAGTCTTTAAGGTATCGTCAAACAAATCTGCAAATCTTGACTACTGATTACCAATCCAACGAAGCTCCAGGAAAAGAAAGACTTATTTTTTAGACACACATATTACTATCGTTATTATTATTGTTGTTTTTGTTGGTATTAGTTTTTTATTCCTTGTGTAATGCATAGTAGGAATAATATCTAAATTAAAAAAAAAAAAATCAAGATACTCTGAAACTTAAAATAAGATTAAGCAAGTAGGGTTCCAAATTTACATAGAAAAAATTATGTTGAAAAATGAAATAGATTTCCAAATAATTGTAATTCTCTCCAACTAAATAGCAATGTATTTGTACTGATTTTGCGAGACGGGAATTTTAATTTATTATTTATTTTATTTATTATTTATTTATTTAGGTTATTTATTTTGATCATTTATTTTAAATTCCTTTTTCTAGAGTATTTTAGCGTCACTGAACCATGTGTCCAAGAAAGGAATTATGAAAAAGCTCACTGTCTTTCAGCCCTAACCAAATAATTTTTGGAGGAGATACTAATAGTAGTTTATTTCAAAATATATATATTTAACTCTTTAAGACAAATCTATATGTAGCTCTTTTTCTGATGCTATTTTGCCTAAATTCTTGCTGTATAACTAAAGGAGGCTGTTCATATGTTTCAGTCATTGTTTAAAGGGAAAAAAAAAAAATCTCCTTCAAGAAAGTATATCACTTCTCATTAACCCAAGGGGACTGAGGGCATATGAAATTATCTATAGCTTGCATACCAAAATGAAGTAAATATCAGACTTTCTGTTTTTCAGATATTATTATTTTTCCTATAGTCACTAAAAAAGCTTTCTTCTTCTGAATTTAATAAATAGTTAAGTATAACTCTGGTGGTTATGACATTAAAGCACTACAGGGAACATCTAATGCTATGTTTGGATAATGCAGAAATCATCAGAGGCATTAAAATAAAAGTAAGTAAGCCATCAGACTTCTTACTAGAAGACAATGGTTGAACTAGTCTATGTGAAAGGATTCTATCAAGCAAGAAACTGTGAAAAACAAAAGCTTCAGAGCAGAAATGTAAGGCCTCTCTATCCCTGAGAGAATCTGCAGCTCCTCCCAATTTAGTATCATCTGGAAATTTACAAAATACTTATTTGACTCTTGCATCTTTTATAAAAACATCAGAGAAAATTGGCTCCAGAATACAATTCTTTGAAACCCCGCAAGTGACTGGTCTGCAATTACCAGTTTTTTCTTTCTTGCCCATCTTGAAAACTTCAAAGTTTACCATGTCCCAGTTGACTGAGACCTCTCCAGATTCCCAAGACAATTGGGGGGGGAAAAAAAAAAGAGAGAGAGAGAGAGAGAGAGAAAGAGAGAGAGAAGAGAGAGAAATCTCATGATGACATGTGAAAACTCTTATAGCATTCTGGGATTAGCCCTATCAGGCTTACATGCATCCAGCTGAAGTTGCAATTCCAACACAAGTTTGAATTTGGCTGTGTGTTTATTGTTCCCACAGCCACAGTCTTCAAGCTCAGAACTTTGGGAGTCTCAGAGCCATCATTTATTTTGAAGACAGAATCTAAAAAGGCATTAAACGTCTCTGCTTTTTCAAAGTCCCTAATTATGGGGTGACTAAATTCATCGTGTAACATACCAGTGTTATCTCTGGTCCTTCCTTAGCTATTAATATACTTTAAAAATCTTAATTCACTGTCCCCACAGCATTGGAAATCTTCAACTTCTTTCATGTTAAGAGATTTTTAAACCATGAGACATCACAAAGAACAAATAGGGAAAAGCAGTAGAAATCTGATCCTGTTATTAGAAATGTAGTTAATAATCTAAGTAGAAATTTGAGACTATTATCTTCTTTGCTTCCTAGCTGGCAAATCTCATGCAAGCATTTTTGATGAATGAAAAATCATACAAAGTATTTGAATTCTTAATTAATAAGAATAATCAGTGTATTTTCGTAATGCAAGTTATGCAACAGTCTCTTTAATAATAAGTTATCTACTGCGTAGACATTTCCATAGAATAACTTGCTGGCTTGGGTTGGAAAGAACCTTAAGTATAATTTAGTTCCAACTGCACTGCAACGGTCAGGGTTGCCAATGGGTTGCCCAGGGCTCCATCCAACCATGCCTTGAATGCCTCAACGGATGGGGCATTCATAACTTCTCTGTTCCAAGGCCTCATCACCTCTGAGTGAAAAACTTCTGTCAAATATCTAATCTAAATCACTCTTTTTTCATTTTAAAAGTATTCGCCTTCTTTCATGTAATCATGAGACCATGTAAAAATTCACCCTCACTCTTTTTTCTTTAAGCTCCCTTCAAATACTAGAAGGCTGCAATGAGGTCGTCTTGAATCCTCTTCTCCAGGCTGAACAAGTCCAGCTTCTTCTTCATAGGAGAGGTGTTCTAGCGCTCTGATCATCTTCATGGCCATCCTCTGGTTCAGCCCCAACAGTTCAATAATTTCCTTTGGTAGGTATCCCAGGTCTACACGCAGTACTGCAGATGAGGTCTCATGATAGCAGAGTAGAGGGGGGCAATCCCCTCCCTAGCCCCTTTGTCCACCCTATGAAACCTAGGATAAAGTTGTTCTTAGCTGCAAGCACACACTATCTGATCATGTCCAGCTTTTCACCCACCAGAGCCCCCAAGTCCTTCTTGATAAGGTTGTTCTCGAAGTTCCTCTCCCAGTCTATACACATATCTGGGATTGCACCAACCAAAGTGCAACACCTTGCACTTGACTATGTTGAATATCAGTCTGTTCACAGGGACCTACTTTGCACACTTGTCCAGTTCCTTTTTGATGACATCTCTTCTTTCTATCATATCAATTGAATAACAGCACTTGTGGGAAATTATTCTCCTTTTAGACCAACGTATGGTAGATCATAATCTACCTCAGTGATCACAAAAAAAAGGTGATTCAGAAAACTGACATGATAACAGACTCTGGTCTGGGTAATATTTGTATTTTAAAGTCAAACATAACTTACTCTATTTACTTTGTAAATTATCCATTTAACAGTAAAAATATAACAAAGTAGAGAATAAGAATCTATGCTGTATGGTCTTAGCTTTGTAACTGATGTACATGATATAATGCCCACTGCTAATTCCCTAGAAAATGAAATAGCATACAAATTTAGTCTTCTCACTAACTAGTGCCATGAAAGGTGTTTTATTATTATTATTATTTAAATTCTGGAACATAGTTCTTTTTCATGTAACATGGATGTATAGTTGAAGTTTGCAATCTATAATTCTAGCTTTATTAATGGATGGATAAGTGTATGAAAACAAACAAAGAAAAAGAACAAAAAAAATAGCATAGAATAGTATCTAGCTTAACAAAAGCCATATGATTTCTCACTGAAAGATCAAAATCTGTATTTCTTAGTACTCAAGTTCCAGCAGTAACATTATCTCTCAGTCTGTAGCAAAATAAAATAAGTATGATATAGTAAGGCTGACCTGTTAAACTGTTGGAGAGAAGAAAAACAAAAAACAAACAAACAAACAAAGAACAACAATAGAAATCAACATTCTTGATTATCCGAATTGTAGTTTGCCAACAGTCTTAATTATCTGAGTTGTGGTTTGCAGTCACTTGACCAATCATTCAGAATTGTTCAAACATCTAGAAATACATTACCTGTACTCTCCACTGAGAATCTAAAAATAAAAGAATTAAAAGAAATCTCTTACAGAAAACACACTTGTTTAAATTTCTAGTGTCATTCTATAGTGGTAGAGGTAAGGTGCAGTAGGGAATGGGAGGTAGAGAAGCAGAGTCTTGGAGACAAATGGTAAGTAGTTGAAAAATATATCATTGAAGTTTGAAAAACTTTCAATATCAAACATTGCTGAATTATGGAAACTCTTCAAAACTAACTACATTTATCACCCTGATTTTGAGATATATTGAAGCCTTGGATGTCTGGAAAATAGGCACCGGACACTGATGAATCAACTGAACTGTTCATATGAAATAAAGTTAACTTGTAAATGTAGAATAAATCTGATGTTTCTATAGTTTCAACTGTTTACATATCAGATCAATTGTACACCTTCAATGCTGAGTTTTCGAAGAGGGTCAAGAAGACACTTCTAAAGTTTTGACAAACAGACACCATAACAATGAAGGGCAGTAGTCTAGCAATTAAATCTGAAAATACGCTTTAACTGATAAAAGCAATAAGTTTTAAACAACTTACCACCTCACCACAGTATCCTTATAGCACAGTCAGTGACTGGAGGATGAAAAGTGAAAGACTCTTCAAGTTTTCCCTGAAAGAAAAAGACATGTTTAGCTTACATACCCACTTTAATACCAATAGATTTTGAAGAGTTAAAGAAACAGGAATCGTTTCTAGAGCAATACTGATGTGAAAGAGAATAGATCATAAAGTAATTTATAATATATTGTATAATATATATATGATATTTTCTGATTAAAGTATTCATGCAACAATTGTGCATTTAATCACAGTGCCTCAAATATAAACACTTTCTTGCTATACCACTGTACTTTTTTAAAGTACTGTTTAATATAAAAATTTAGCTTCATATCCCTACATTTGCTATTAGCACAATAAATACAAAAATACTACCAAAACCTGCAGTACTTGAGCAGACAGAATGACTGTAAATTATTTTTTGTGAAACTGAAGCTTTTGAAAACAAAATGGTAGTCTTGCCAATTCTACAAATATCTATTTGTTTTTGTCAAGCAAATGTAAATTTCTACTACATGGAGGTACATTCTAACACATTTATTTGACATTTTCTCACTAAAAGTCAGGCTAATAAAAGATCTATAAACTATCTAAGCCAAAACTGATGAAATTGTCCAATACACATTGAATGCAAGAATTGTCTTTACAGAAGGTATTTGAATGTCACCGTAGGAAGATGTGATTAGAAAGTACCCTTCCTTTCAGTTATGCATATCTTCATACTTTGCTTTTGAATGCTAGGGGTTTACTTGTCCCCTAGCTCCATTCCAAATTCATATTATTTGTAGCATGGAAGTAAAAGATAATTGTTTATTGACAATGGTGATGCTACCAAGCAAAAGTGTTTCTTCACTTTCGTTCTTATTAGTAATTAACTAACTTCCTCCCTTTCTACTTTCATGGAATACATTGGCTTTTTGATCCTTCAGGAAAAAAAAAAAAGAAAACAAACAAACAAACAAACAAACAAAAACGTTTAATTACTAGATACTCTTAAGTTAGAATCAGAGAATCAGACAATATTGTATGAAAGAAGAAAAACTTTTGCTTTTAGGCAATCCTGTGTGGAGCCAAGAATTGGACTCCAAGATATTCTGGGAGTCTCCAAGATATTCTGGGATATCAACTCTTGGCTCCACACAGGATTGCCTAAAAATAAAACCATGTATCTGAGAGCATTGCCCAAATACTTCTTGAACTCCAAGAGGCTTAGTCGCAGCTTCTTGCCATTCCCTCATGCTCCTGTCACTGTCACCAGGATGAAAAGACCAATACCTGCCCCTCTGCTCCCGCTAGTGAGAAAGTTGTAGACCACCATGAAGTCTATATTTAGTCTCCTCCAGGATGAGTAAATCAAACAACTTCAGCCATTCCTTGTAAATATGCCTTTAAGACCTTTTACCAGTTTTTTTTTGTCCTCCTTCGGATGCTCTCAAATAGCCCCTCTTATTCCGTGGCACACAACTTTTTCCTGCAAGTGTACTTAGTGTGTACCTGACTCTTCTGTTCAGATCATTCAGAACATCATTAGAGAAAACTTACTTCAGAATAGAACCTTTGGGAACACCACTACTGACTGGCTGCCAGCCTGATGTAACTCTATTTATTAACAACTTATCAGATCAACCTGTTTGACATCAGTGTTTACCCTTTAAATTATATTTTTGTCTAGCTGCATGCTGGAATTTTTGTCCATAAGGATACTGGGAGAAACAGCATCAAAAGCTTGGCTGAAATCCAAAAAGATAAAATCAACTATATTCCTTTGGTCAATTGCATGGGTAATAATGTCATAAAAGGAAATTAACAGGACTTTCCCTTGTGATTCCAATGACTATTACCAAAAACAGCCTTTTCTTTCAAGTGTTTTTCAGTAACTCCCAGAATAATCATCTCTAAAATAGTTTAGAAGCTGAAATGATACTGATAAGTCTGTAATTACCACTGTCTTCCTTTTTGCCATCCTTGAAAACTGGGACAACATTTATTATTTTCCAGTCATTTATTAGTTTCAGTTTCCAGTTGAGAGCTCTCAACTGAGATCCCTCCAAATTCCCCAGACCACTGAATAAAAATGACAGAGGTCCCACGGTGACATCATCCATCATTTTGAGCACTCTAGAATGAATACTCCATGATCATACATGCACCCAGCTGAAGAGTAACACTGCACAAGTTCAGAGTTATTTTATCACACGAAAATAATCTAGACAAACTTCAGTCATAATTAAGAGCAGTGGAAATTGTTTAAATGAAATTCAGTGAGGATCTGACACTGTCTTTCATGAAATCCTCATTGATAAACTGTTGCAGTACAGCCTGGTTGGAGTAGACAGTGAAGTAGATTGAAAACTGGATGAAAATCCATCTACAAAGTGGCATTAAGTGGCATGAAGTCCAGCTGCAGGCCACTAACTGTTGTTCTTTACCATCTTCATTTATGCTCTAGATGTTGGAGTAGAGTGTACCCGCAGTAAATTTGATGATGACACAAAACTAGGGAGAGAGGCTGATGAACAATCCTTCTGCTCATTAAGTTCAACACAGGGAAGTGCAAAGTCCTGCACCTTGGAAGGAATATACCTGTGCAGAAGTTCATTCTGGTCCTCTGGAACCTCTGGAAAGCAGCTTTGCAGGAAAGATCCAAGCTGTACATGAGATAACTGACTATGAGATGGCAACGAGTCCTTGCTGCAAAGAAGACCAGTAGACTTCTGGGCTGCATTAGGAGAAGTGTCATGAACATGACAAGGCAGGTGACTCTTTTCCCATTGCTGGTAAGGCCTCATTTGGGGTACCATATCCTTTTTTCCTCCTCCTCTCCAGTACAAGAGAGACATGGCCATACTCAAGAGAGTCCAACATAGGGCCATGAAGATGATAACGAGGCCAGCTCTCAGAAAGAAACTTTGGGAGAACTAGGACTGTTCAGCCTAGGGAATAGAAGGCTAGGGATGGATTTTTTCAAAGCAGATAAATAAGTACATAAAATAAGGGTGGAAAAAAAGAGCACAGCAAGACTCTATCAGTTGTGTCAATTAACAGGACGAGGTAATGGGCAAAAACTGTGACAAAGGAAGTCATGCAGGTCTGAACATAAAGAATTACTTTTTTACTTTGGGGGTAACTGAGCACTGGCACAGAGAATGTGTGGATACTCTAAAGATACTGAAATAGCATCAGGACACAGTGGTGGGTTATCTGCTATGTGTCACCTTGTTTGAGCAAGGGAATTGTACAATATTCAACTTAAGTTATTATGTAATTCTGTTTAGCACAGATTATATTTATGACACTGAATGTGATCATTCATGACATTAAGAATTTGTTGGTTTTTTTTTTCGTCACCCACCTAGCCACACTGTGATTTAAAATTGCCTTTCTATCTATTTATCTCACTAGTGACGTGAAGCCACAATACTCTTAATCATTCAGGAAAAAAGTGCTGGCAAAGAAATGGCAATAAAAAGCAAATACTAATAAAGACATAGGCAGGGCCACCAACCTCCAGATCTGGCACTTGATCAGATTGCCCAGGGTCCTATACAGACTTATCTTGAACACCTACAGGGTCAGAGCATCCACAGCCTCTCTGGGTAGCCTGTTCCAGCACCTCACCACTCTCTCTATAGAGAACTTCCTCCTGACATCCAATTTAAACCTTCCCTCCTTGAGCTTAAAATTATTCATCCTTGTCCTATCACTGTCTACCCTTAATGTTTATAATCCCCTTTTAAATAATGGAAGGCTGCAATGAGGTCTCCTCACAGCCTTCACTTCTCCGGGCTGAACAAGCCCAGCTTCCTCAGCCTGTCTCCATAGGAGAGGTGCTCCAGCCCTCTGATCGTCTTCATGGCCCTCCTTTGGAAACCCTCCAACAGCTCCATAACTTTCCTGTACTGGGGACTCCAGACTGAGACGCAGTACTCCAGATGGGGCCTCAGGAAGGCAAAATAGAGAGAGACAGTCACCTCCCTGTCCCTGCTGGCCACCCCTTTTCCGGTTGAGCCCAGGATACCATTGGCCTTCTGAGCTGCAAGAGCACACTGCTGGTTCACATTAAGTTTTTCACCCACCAGGACCTCCAGATATTTTTCATCAGGGCTACTCTCAAGGAGTTATTCTCCCATTCTGTATAAGTATCTGGGATTACTCCAAACTAAATAATCAAATATTTCTCAGGGACTTAGCCTCAAAGCACTTCATACTCAAAAAATGTAGGATTTGCTCAAATTTTCATCATAAATCATTAACATGCAATTTCATTTTTCTCACATTAGAAAATCATTGTCTGAATCATACAATGTACCTACAGAGTTGTAGCACTGAAATGTAAGTTGAGGTTAACAAAGATCTTCTAAACATAATTGCATTGTTTATATTGTCAGAAACTCCCTTAGACCTTCCAGAATCCTGGCACTCAAAATGATTAATTTAGAGGAACAAGGAAGTAAGTAAGTAAATAATAAATAAATAACCTTACAGCTTTCAGTTTTTCCTTCTCCCCTAGAATTACCAGGGATGTAGTGACATTCTATTCATGATACTGAAAAGGTATTGGGCAAGTTGTATCAGTAAACATGTACGTTAATGGGGCCTAATGGGACTCACCCTATGTACTGAGGGAGTGGATGACGGGTATCATAACTGAACACTTCTCAAAACCTCAGCAAAAGTCTTGAGATTATAGAGAGTCTCCTGTCAGTTTGAAGATAGACAGTGTTACACATATCTACAAAAAAGGGCATGAGAGAGGACCCAGAAAACTAGAAACCTATTAGATTAGTCTCAGGCTCTGGAAAAGTTTCAGAGAAAAACATCACAGAATCACAGAATGGCCTCAAAGGGACCTCAAGGATCATGAATCTCCAACCCCCCTGCCAGGCAGGGCCACCAGCCTCCCCATTTACTAGAC
Source organism: Gallus gallus (assembly GCF_016699485.2). Taxonomy (NCBI): domain Eukaryota; kingdom Metazoa; phylum Chordata; class Aves; order Galliformes; family Phasianidae; genus Gallus; species Gallus gallus. The sequence goes on from NC_052572.1 coordinate 30,153,915, forward strand.
CAGGTTGCCCAGGGCCCCATCCAGTCTGGCCTTGAACACCTCCAGGGATGGGGCATCCACAACCTCTCTGGGCAGCCCGTTCCAGCACCTCACCACTCTCCTGGTAAAGAACTTCCCCCTAACATCCAACCTAAATTTCTACCTTCCCTCTTTCAACTTAAAACCGTTCCCCCTTGTCCTGCTGTTATCTATCCTTTCAAAGAGTTTACTCCCTTCCTGTTTATAGGCTCCCTTCAGGTACTGAAAGGCTGTAATTACATCACCCCACAGCCTTCTCTCCTCCAGGCTGAATAAGCCCAGCTCCCTCAGCCTGTCGTCATAGGGGAGGTGCTCCAGCCCCCTGATCATCTTTGTGGCCCTCCTCTGGACCCTCTCCAACAGCTCTCTGTCTTTCTTGTACTGGGGGCTCCATACCTGGACACAGTACTCCAGATGGGGCCTCACAAGAGCAGAGTAGAGAGAGACAATCACCTCCCTGTCCCTGCTGGCCAGCCCTCTCACGATGGAGCCCAGGATACCATTTACTTTCTGAGCTGCAAGAGCACACTGCTGGCTCATGTAAAGTCTGTCATCCATCAGGACCCCCAGGTCCTTCTCTGCAGAGCTGTTCTCAAGGACTGCTCCTTCCAGTCTGTATAGATGCCTGTGGTTCCTCCGGCCCAAGTGCAAAACCCTACACTTTGCCGTGTTGAACTTCATTAGGTTCACCCGGGCCCACCTTTCAAGTCTGTCAAGGTCCCTCTGCATGGCATCCCTTCCTTCCTCCGTGTCAACCGCACCACTCAGCTTGGTGTCATCAGCAAACTTGCTGAGGGTGCACTCAATTCCATCGTCAATGTCATTGATAAAGATGTTAAAAAGCACCAGTCCCAAGACAGACTCCTGGGGGACTCCGCTCATTACCAGCCTCACCTGGACATGAAACCATTGATCACCACCCTCTGTCTGCGGCCTTTCAACCAATTTCTTATCCTATGACTGGTCCACCCATCAAATCCACATCCCTCCAATTTGGAGATAAGGATGTGGAGGGGGACCGTGTCAAAGGCCTTGGTCAAGTCCAGGTAAATGACATTGGTTGCCTTCCCCTCATCCACCAATGCCGTCACTCCATCAAAGAAGGCCACAAGATTGGCTAAGCATGACCTCCCCGTGGTGAAGCCATGCTGGCTGTCTTGGATCACACGCACATTCCTCATGTGATTGAGCATGTCATGACAGGAGGATTTGTTCCATGCTCTTCCCAGGCACAGAGGTGAGACTCACCAGCCTGTAGTTCCCCGGGTCCTCATTGCTCCCTTTCTTGTAAATGGGAGTGATGTAACCCTTCCATTAGTCATCTGGGACCTTGTCTGACAGCCATGACTTCTCAAATATGATGGAGAGCAGCTTGGCAACCACCTCAGCCAGCTCCTTCAGAACCCTGGGATACATGCCATCCGGCCCCAAAGACTTGTGCTCATCCAGTCTCATGAGGCGGTCTCAGACTTGCTCTGCTCTTACAGTGGGAGGGCATTTACCCCCCTGATCCCCACCTAGAGGCTGGGGGGTGCAGGGCTCAGGGACACGAGAAAGACTAGAATCCTGGCCACCAGTGAAGACCGAGGCAAAGAACTCATTCAGTACCTCAGCTTTCTCTTCGTCCGTTGAAGCCATGAAACAGGAATGTGAAGTCTTCTTTAAGAAAACTGCTTATATTTCTATGCAATGCAAATTATTTTTTCCTTAATATTACTGTTGTAATTATTATTATACTGTTTACAGTGTGAATTTTGATCCTAACAGTCTTGTCATTTAGAGTTCCTTCCTTTTTCCATATCTGGGAGCAAATAGAAGAGAAAATCAACCAGAACTGACAATGTTTATCCCAGTTCACTTCTTACTCACTTTATATGAACGTGCTGACAGAAATGCAAGACTGTCTGAAAACATACAACAAAATATTAATTCTTTGTAACAAGAACCAGCATTTATTAATGCACAAGTTATACAGAGCTGTGGTGGATCTCTGGAGACTTTCAAGGTGAGGCTGAATCAGGCCCTGGGCAACCTGATCTAGCTGTGGATGTCCCTTTTTCTTGCAGGGCAATTGGACTAGATGACCTTTAAATGTCTCTTCCAACTCTAAGGATTCTATGATTCTACGATTCTTTATACAAGTTCCTGGTCATAAATTTATGTTTATACCACTTTCATCTTACATAAAAATATCAGATACTTCCTTGTCTTCTAAGTGCCATATCATGAATATCTCAGTGGTTCTTTATCAAAATGCAATTTTTAAAAATGTCAGTGAAATGAAAAATTTTACTGAACAACTAATTTTTTGTTTTATTTTTAGAAGCCTTTTTTTTTATTTTTGAATATAATATTTGAATTTAAAATTGAAAATTTCCATTTTGCTTTCAGTATTGTAAGGTAAGAAAATTAGCATTTTCAGTATGATTTTTTTTTTTGTCATACTCTACTTTCTTGAATCACTGTCTAACAGTACAACTAAGATTTATGTTTTAAAAATTTGAAGTCATCAGAAATTACCGTGTTAGTTGCCAGTTACCAATAAGAAATTAAATACTTCCAATAGGAATGAATTGTATTTTTAGTGGTGTGGTTATATTTTGGAATTTAAATTATCACATGAATTCAAATACTGTATATCCCAAAGTTGACTTCAATCTTAGTCAGTGTTTCTAATTATGTTCTACAATGATACAGCAGCGCCAAGTGCCTTATGGACCCAGAAAGGATACCTTTTGGAACTTAGCTGACCAGAGTACATTGCACTGCAATCCAAAGCAAAAACTGAACAGTAACTAAGACAGAACACAACCCCACAAGCCCATCTTGAATGTTATAGATATTGCATTATTTAAAGTTTTCATCTCCTTCTTTCTAGATACATTTTAAAGAATAACCAAAACCCCCTAGAGCTTTTATTATTATTAGAGTCACAACGAGTAAACTGGAAAGATCTGAAATTGAGCTCTGAAAGAGCTCTGAGGCCGTTGGTTCTGTGTGTTGCTCTCTCTCACTTATTGAGGAAGAGCCCATTGCTCTGAATAGATGTCTCTGCAGATGTTTTTCCTTGTTAAAAGTAAAGAACTGTAAAGAGTAAGCTAATTATATTACTGTATGTAAAGTATTTAGTTAAGTTGAACTTCCAGTGTCTTCAAATATGTTACAGACGGAGTCAAACATTCTGAAGTCAGCAGTGTTTCAATATCAGATATGTTGTCCACAGTCATATCTGAAATATAAATAATAGAAACATGCAAATAATGGAGGATATATGTTGCTATGGACAGAGGTGGAATAAAATCATTTGATTTACAGCCCTACATACAAATTTCTTCATGTTTTAGTGTTGCTGTGTACATTTCAGATCATGAATCTATACAGCGTTTAGTATTTTCTTTGTGTATACAAAAAACAAAGACATTTGTTTGTTTAGGTTGGTTAACGAATCAAGAATTACTATGAAACTAATACATCCCATTTTATTACACTGGTCATAACACTTCCTGCATCAAAATTTAAATTGTACTAAATGGAATATAACAGCATAATAATGTTTATCCTTATCATACAGTATTACAAACTCTGAAGAGAAACAAAAAAAAAAAGACATAGACCATGGCTACTGGCTGCATGTGGATTTTGGAGACAGACTATGTGGTACTCTGTTCTGCTAGACTGTGTGTGACCACAGACATAATTTATCTTGGGTTCTTTGCTAGAAAAAGAGAATGACACTCTTCTGCTAAGCCACGGGAATGCCGCATAAATAAATGAATTGAGGAAAACTATGAAAGTATGTGAATCTTTATGAATGTTACTCATTTCAATTTGATTTCATTGAGGTTAATTTTCTTGAAGTTGTCCCTTTGTTTCATTTAGCAACAAATAAATTGACATCTCTGGTATAACTTCATGCCTAAGGTATGCAAAGCTAATGGTTACCAGAGGAAAGACTGTGTTCTTCACTGTGCTCTCCTCCAATTCCATTGTCACTCCTCTGTCATGCAGTGAATAAGTCTAGACAGCTTAGCACTGACATTTAAAAAGGCTTTAATTTTCTGCAGGTTTACCTCTCTGATAAATGCTTGATGTCCTTTTCACTAGCACAGGGAAAGGGACAGAACACTGTCATCTGAGACTTTTTTTTTTTTTTTTTTTTTTTTTTTTTTTTTTTTTTTTTTGGTAACCCAATACACTGGTTTTGGCTGAGCTAGAATTAACTTTCCTCACAGTAGTAGTATGGTGCTGTGTTTCAGATTTAGGGTAAAAACAATGTTGATAACATTACTTTAGTGGTTATTGAGCAGTGATCAATGCTGAGTCAAGTACATTTGGCTTTTTATATTGCTCTGCCAGCAAGTAAGCTGGCGGTGCACAAGAAGATGAAAAGGAAAAGAGCCAGAACAACTGAGACAAACAGGCTGAAGGGATATTCCACACCATATGGCATCATGCTGAACAATAAAGCTGGGAGGAAGTTGGCTGCTCTTTGTTGCTGGGAGACTATCTTGGCATCAGTTGGTGGATGGTGAGAAGTTGCATTTTGCATTATGCCGTCAAGACAAATTAGATTCCTTTAGCATTTTTTTTTCCCAATGAATATTACTGAACAGATTGTGCATATGACATAGGGTAGAAGGTCCTAAAACAACTTACACTTCATGAACAAAAACCACTTAGGTGCTCTAGGAAAAAAAAAAAAAAAAAAAACATTTGCATCTAAATAAATAAATAAATAAATAAATAAATAAATAAATAAATGTAGAGAGAAGAAAAAAGGATGAAGTAATTCTGAAATCCTTACAGGTCTCTAAGTACATGCCAAGATGGTAAAAATCAGTGTCATGCTGAGATATCCAGGCTACATTTGAAAAACATAATTTACATAGTGAATGCTGTATAATTGTATCAGCTTAACATAGTAACATGACCTATATCCAAAACAAAGAAAAAATAAAAAAGTAGGAAACCTCAAAAACCATAAGAATTGAAAAATGAGAATTTATTTTTCATTATAAGCAAGGTAAGGAGATTAGAATTCTCCAGAATAGAAATACTTAACCTATGTTAAGGTTAGAATGAGAATAATATGCAGAGAGAAGAGTCAATCACCAAAAAATAAAATGCTGAAAGAGAAGAAAGACAGTGTCATACTTCAGTGTATATCTAGAATTATACATCCATGATGATTTTGCTTTCTGGAGAATTGACAAATGTTATCTTTATTTAGATTTTTTTTTCTTTAATGAAGATATTCTACTGTCAAAAAAATCACTTGTTTGATAAGAATGTTTTCCTCATTGACACATTGTTCACCAACAACAATATCTGATAATTATTCTCAAGATGTATGAGTACACAGTGAGGATTTGGTAGCATCTTTAGAAAGATGGTGAACAATAAAGTCTATTGTTAAAAAAAATATACATATATATATCACAATGTTCTTTATCTAACCATTTGCCTTTATTCAAGAAAGAATATGAGACTTTATCTCTGAAGAGTGATCTCCAAGTGGAGGAAAAATTAACCATCCCGCCACCCCCCCCTTACCCCCCCCCCCCCCCAAAAAAAAAAAAAAAAAAAAAAGAATTACAAATAATTGTATAAAAACCAGGATTTTTAACATGGAGTAAATGTGTGGACAAATTCAGCTCATTCTGTCTGCATATAGAATAAGAATACAAAGTTCTGCAAAAATTACAGATAATCCAGGAGAAAAAAGAAATTTGGTCCAAACTGAAAAATCCATGACAGTATTTCTCATTTCTAGAGATTGTGAGAAAGGAAATTGTAATTTAGATGTGCAAGAAGTACACTAGAACAGGTTGAATTTTTTTCTATAAAATGTTTTGTAGGATATATTGCCTTTTAATTATGTTTTTCCAACTGTTTTCCTGATTCAATCCATCTGTTTAGTCTAGGTTATTCAAAATCACTTCCATCTCGATCTAGAAAACAGCCAGAAGATCGTTAAAATAAGAGCTGTAGTTGTATTTTAAGATGTAGGGATGACCTATTCAGAACTCTAACTTGCTTGATCTCATTTTCACTAACAGACCTCAATACAGTTATCTCTCTGAGGGTATGCCACAGAAAGGTAGCTTTCCAGGAATTACTTTAAAGTCAACTAAATCAGTACTTCACCCCCTGTAAATCCATTCTCAGTAGGGCTGCTATTTACAGGCACTGCAACAAAGAATAATATCAAGGAACATAGCATTGCCCCAGCGGGAATGTAGTAGCACAGGAAGCAAAACAGAAGGGTTTCAGGCTCCTTCTAGGTAGAAATTTAAGTTCTAGTAAACAAGCCCCTGTGGACAGATAAAGTGAAAACAAGTTTAACCCTTTTTCACCTATTACAATGACATCAGAGCTGTTTTACCTTGCATTTGAGGTTTGCTGATTTCTGTTCCTATGCTGTGCCAAACTCAAGCTGTAAAAATAACCGCAGAACTAAATTAATATGAAATTGTTCTTCTCTATGAAATAGAAATTCCTGACAAACATATCTGGTTAAGAATCTATCTTCCTGAATAGTCCTTTGATAGAGAATGAACAAAATTACATCTTCAATATGATAGGGCCAGTTTGGATAGATAAAAAATGCAAATGCTTTTATCAGAGTAAATTCAAATTATTTCACACCCTGATCTTGAAGCAAGGATCCACAGTGGAGTGGAGTGGAACTGTAAGTACAAACATGACTGTCATCTCTCCATGGCCAAGGGATCAGTATTTGCTCCTGCACACCCCTGAGCACATTAAGCTAGCTGTGTCTGATTAACTGAGGCAGCTGGGAATGGAAGAGTCCATCTCTGTTAGACTGTAAGGGGCCAGGTCTAAGTGGAAATTAGCAACCGGGATCTTTACATAATGTTAAAGTCTGAGACAGCCCTTAAAACCTGGCTAGGCACAGACCTCTGTCCGACCACTCCCCTATGCACATGTGGGCCTGGCTAGGGCTTTTCCCACATCTTGTTGCTGCTGCAGGACAGGCCCTACCCTCAGCTGTCCCTGCCAGAGGCTGTGCCCCAAAGGGAGAACCCTATTCTGCCTGGAACATCTATGAAATCCACCTCTTTCCCAGAAGTGTTCCTCTCCCAAAGCACCTTCTTGAGCCCAAAGCTATGGGCAGGGGACGGGTCCCTCAGCCTGACCATGGAGATTGGATCTCTGGATGTGTCAGAGGATGCCCTTAGAGCTACCCTGGCCCCACTGATCTGCAGATCCCCAGCAAGCTATTATGGGATGAAGGTCCCCCACATGACACCCACAAAGCCAGATTCTAATGGTCTGGCACAAGGCTGTGCCAGTGTCTTCCTTGGTGACTCCCCTAAAAGCAAGGTGCAGGCATGGGAAGAGAAACATTTGTTTTCCATAACAATAAAATGTTATGACGGTAAAGGTCCAAAGAGGCACCATGGAGCTCTGACAGAAGATAAATTTCTGCTTGCAGAAATGAAGTCCTGACTTTTTGAGTAACATAAGGAGATGTACTGGTAAAAGGACCCAGGGTTTTAATGTTAGTCAGAGGGGAGAGTTAACTGTGAGAAGTTATTGCAGAATACCATAATGGGTAAGAACTAAATGAACATGAGAGGAGAATAGAGAGGGGTTAACCAAGAGTAGGACATTTGCTGAAGGAATTAGAAGTGTCAGATAGGCTGTGAACCCTGGAGTCCTTGACCAATGAGGAACAGGGTAGGCATTTTGCACTGGGTAGTAGGAAATACAAACCATCGTGTTTCTCCACTCCCGGCCCCCTTTTTTTTCTTAAGGTGGCCCACTACTGCAAAAGCAAAAAATAAGTTGTGATTCATAACAAATACTGCCTGAGCCTAGACTACTGAATATGAACATTCTTTACACAGGGGAGGACATGAGCCATGCCCACTGCTGCACCAGAGCTGGATGTCATCAATCTCATCTTTCCCCTGATTCCTGCCACCCAGTGATCCCTGGGCTGAACATTGCGCCTCCAACTCTCCTTCCCCTGGGGACTCATGAAGCCACATGCTTGCCTTAGCTCCATATCTCAGCCCTAATACTTTAACTCTGTCATAAGTCTTGCCCTCAATTGGGAAATACAGTATGGCTCAGAGTCCTACTTCCATGCCTCTGTCTTCCCCCATACAGCTCCCTGACCAGACTCCACCTGGATTAGCTCCACCATATCTCTCAGCATTTACACTCCCTCTAGTGAGAGCACTACCCTTCCCTGTGTTGGGATTGTCCCCAGCTCCTGGTTTGTAGAGAAAGGAGCCCAGTTCTTGTTGCCCTGTTCCACTCGTCATTCCGAAAGCTTTCCGTTTCAGCCAAAATCCTAGGTGAGGAGCTAGAAGAGCAGGATTTACACCTCACAGTCCTTCTTGGACTGTAACTGTAGAGTTGTGTTCTATCTGTGGATCAGACTGGACCTCAGCAAACATGACTAGGATTGTGTTTGAGCGTTCAGAAGAGAAAAGTTTTCTTCCTCTGACAGCACACATTTTGTATCAGAGATATTAAAAACAAATTTTAAAACGTTGTTAATTCTTTGTTAAGGTCAAACTGGAACATCCTCCATGCCAAAAAGTGTATTTAGATCTTTTTGATGAAAGTGGAACATATTGAGATTTCCTTTGATCATGTCTCTGCCAATATCCTAACTTGAATACCAAAGCATAACCTTTTTTATTATTATTTTATTATTATTTTTTTTTCAGGTTCTGTATTTGAAAATATCATGTAATGCTAGAAAAACATAATGTTAGGAAAATGTCATATAATGCTGGGGGGAAAATAAAGTCTTGTTTTATTTTAATCAACTTGTCTCTTTATTGTTCTATTAGCACAGAACAGTACCACAATAGAAGTAATTTCTATGTTAATTTTACATTTTAAAAGGTCTCTAGATTAACAGAATTCTAGTCTCTAAACTTTCTAAGATTGAAAAATAATTAAAAGTATTATTTTAAAAGACCATCAAACTTCTTAGTGTAATTGAGATTTTTGTAGATTAAATAAATGTGTATGAAAACTGGTTTCTGTTACTACTCTTCTTTTTTTTTTTTCCTTTTTTCAATTTAAAAATAATTTGTTCCTGCAGTAGTAGTAGTTGTTGTTTTTTAATTTTTACTCCCCTCTTTTTGTCTCTTTTGTCTATCTGATGAATGCAAATAATACTCAACAGTGAAATACTTGGTATTGGTGTTGATTGTGTTGAAAAATAGACTTTTGTAGCTAAAAACTTGCTTTATCAACTTACGTATATATACAGAAATCATTATATTTAACTGTTGTAGTAGGCGCTTGACGGGGATACATGCTATACGGGATAGGCCTCTCCCTAAGCACAGTGAAAGGGTGCTGTGCTCAGACAGACTGTCCTTGCTAACGAAGTAAACAAGATAAGAAGGCGAAGGAATGAGGAGACAATAGGAGCCAAATAAGGAATTGTAGTAAGGGGCTAAGATCCAGTATGGACGAATCAGGACAGGGCACGATAGCTCAAGTAAAAATATATAAGCTGTGCTTATTAGTGAATAGACGCCATTTTGCTGCTCATCATATTGGTATGCGTCTGCAGTCATTTGGCCCTGGTCAGTGAGCACAGAGGCCTAACACAGGTGGCTAACATCATTGTTGCAGAAAGCAACAATTTAACATATATATATATATGTATAAATTTTAATGGACTACTGTTATAAAATAGAATGAATTTTTCACAAATTAGGATATATGAAAGAAAAGATCAAGGTCATTTAAAACCTGTCTGAGATGGATATTTTAGAGAATAAAATAAAATAAAATAAAATAAAATAAAATAAAATAAAATAAAATAAAATAAAATAAAATAAGAAGTTAGAAGAGACTATTCTGACATAATCAGTTTAGTGATTGCTTTCCCCAGTACTCACATTTTGTAGGTGAAATTTCATTAACAGTACTTTTATACAAATTTGGATTTTGTAACGCATGTTCTTTATTCATATTTGACAAAAACATGCACCATTATTTTAGCCTGAAAACAAAACAAAACAAAATCTTTTCAGCTGCTAAAATGCTTTGTAGTATTACTTGTGGTGTGGAAATCTGGATAAGATTTGCACTGATTTAAAGTAAACAGTTTCGTTTGTTTCTTTGTTTTTCTTTTTTTCTTTTTTTTTTTTCCCTGTATTTTTCTCCAAAGCAACTCAGAATAAGTTAAAATTCTCATAGCTCTCTATTTCATTAACAGGCTTAACTACAATATTCCTTAAATATAAAATGACAAGGAAATTAGTGACACTGGCAGCATTTATTGCTTGTTTATATATGTATTTTCAATGAAACTTCTTCTGTAAAATGATAACTTAATTGTAGTCAACTACATCTAGATTCTAAAAGTTTCATTAATGTATTAAAGTACAGTTAAACAAGTTCTACTGCAGAGGGATCATTTCCATTATGAAATTAAGCCTGCACATTGCTAAATAATCTGTAGGATAGAGCCATGGGCAATTGCTATCCCAGAATTTTAAGTGATTTTTCAGTGGGATGAGAAAAGAAATTACTATCATATGCTGACACCAAAAGAACAAAAGAAAACACACACACTCACACAAATATCCACAACTTTTTGCTTAGAGCGGCTACGCACTTTTCCGCCGTAGCATGGAAAGTGGAGAGTTACTGCCATCTGCTGGATGGATCCCTTTCCTGATTAAACTGTAAATGTGTTTTACAAGTAAACAAAATAAAAGATTAAGACTGTTCCTGAAATTTAGGTGCATAATGTCTCTGCAAGCATCTGAATGCTTGTTGCTCTAGTGGACCGAAAAGTAAAATATCTAAAAAAATATAAGACTAAATCTTCCAGTCAAATGTCTGAGTGGGGAGTGCGTAATTGAACCAAAGATGCAATAGACGGGGAAATTAAAAACAAAGGAACATGTTAATATGATAGCATTAATTTCAAGAGTAGCTTCACTCATAAATACATGTAAGAACATTATTTTAGAAATAATAATAATAATAATAATAATAAAAAGACCATATAGGGAAGGAAAAAATAAATGACCACAACTGCTTACACATTTTCAACTGCAAATCAGAATACATACAGGCATATATTTTCAATCAATAAAACAAATTTGTGATTAGTCCTTCATTTGCCATTTTGAGGCCAGCAGAACTATAGTGTTGTTTTCATTATGTTAACATATTTCATTTGCTTAGGAATTAATGAAGTGAGGAAGAACCTGAACTGAAATTTGTAGTGGAAGCGAGATCATCTAACATGTGAAAAAAACACTCAGTTGAACCTCCTGGAAATACGGAGACAGCACATGTGAGTGTTTACTGTTCAATGAAGGAAAAATATGCAGTTAAAGAGAGGGGACTATGACCACATGGGCAAATGATAGACAGATTTAGGGCTACTGTGCTTGAAATGTTTGCTGTATCAAGAAAACTTCTAAAGTACACAATGAAGTATTTTCTGCTGGGCTGTGCATTTAAATTTTATGTCTTTTGCGCTGACTCATCATCTCATTCTGCTGACTGTTTCTAAACTGCAAATAGCAGTTGTTGAATTCATCATACTGGAAATTCAGTCTCAGTACTTATCAATAGAGCCTTATTCTTCAGTTTGTCTTCAGATTAGCATTCCTACCAACATTTTTTAAATGAATTACACAGACTAGATGTGTTGGAAGATCTCTTTATATATACTCACACACAGAGACATCTCACTGACATCTCACTCAATTTATTCGGATGAGAAAGAGCAAAATGTTTTTCCTTTGCATGACCTAGTTACCAGAAATTCGAAATCTGTAGTTATTGTTCCATGTTTAAGAGATTCCTGTTTAATGTATACACCATAGGTCCATGCCTTTACAGAGACATGCTAAGTTTTTTTCCTGACTGTTGTTCAGATAACTGTGGAGAAAAGTATGCCTCAAAAAGAGCAAATTAGAAGAAATGTAGGATAAAAATGCCCAAGGAGCATACAGAATACCTGAAGCAACTAGAATGATGGCTGTATGCTATTGTACTTGGGTTAACGAGAGGAAAAAATGTATATAGAATGTATAAATCTTATACAAACCTTTTGTCTATAAATGTCATGTCATTAACAGCTTATCTATAATTTTACATAAAAATGTAATGAATCTGTGACATGGTTTTTGAAGAATCACAGCATCACTCTGAGCAAAGTTTTTCCTTTTTAATTATTATTATTATTTTTAAGTAGACATTGCAAGTTCTATTATAGCATTGTCACCTGATCACGAACATATATAATATATATATAATATATAATATATATATTATATAATATAATACATGATATAATATGCCTTCATTTAGTTCCTAAACTAATCTATTCTGCAAAGTGCTCATATTTGCCAGAAGTTATGCATTAATTATAAAAATAAGATTAAATAACATTATTGCCTGCTAATAAAGTGGATATGTTTGTCTTCAAATGCATAATTAGATAAAACCCCTGAAATACATATTTTTACTCTAATAATCTTTAAGGGGATGTACATATAAAGAACACAGCTTACTTAATGTTGTAGAATCACTATTTTTTTTGTAATATTTGCCTCTGAAATGTAGCTTTGTTCTGTTTACACATTGATTTTCTATACACTCTGAATATAGCCATCTTCTTTCATTATTTAAGAGAGCAAAACTAACATACTAAACCACTAGTCTGTGCCATCGTACAAGAAATCTGTATTATGGCAATTTCTTAAAAATACAGCTGTATTCACTTTGATAAGCACGTTCTGCACCTTGGAATACTACCTTCTAAATATTCTGGGTCTGACTAAATTTTAGTCTTTATCAGCATATGTGATATTATGACAATCTTGAATTAGAAACTCTATCATAATCAATGTGATTATGTTTTAGTTCTGCTTTGATCATTTATCAAAAATAAAATTTTTATTCGGCTAAATGAGGTATGAAATCTTTAAATTTTCAAGGCAACAAACTGTTAACCCTACAAAAAATTAAAATATGCAATGAGAAGAATAAGTGTATCTACCATAGAAGTTAATGTAGGAAAAGAAGATTAAAGAGGAGACTGCGAAAACACTAATGGAATAGCTAATACGTTTGTGAAGATTGTAAGCAATCTACAGTTAAATTGCCTTTCTAGACTATTTAGTGATTATTGATAAGGATTAATCTAAACATTAAAAGAGCTGGAAATGCTACCTGAAATTTAAATCCTACTACAAAATATGTGTCTGTAGGGGCAGCAGGGAAACAAAAAACAAACAAACAAAAAAGCAAAAACAAAAACAAAAAAATCCTAAATGATATGCCTAGTACATTTTAATAGAATCAACCCTGTCACAGATGCAAAAACACCACTGATACTCATAAAGTGCTAAGAGGAACTTTTCAAAAATTTCTGAATGTTTCTCTGTTCCTTGTTTTACATAAACAGTAGATTATAATGATTTTTTTTTAATATATATATATATATATTTTTTTTTTTTGCCACATGGACTCACTAAAACTATATTAGAAGACAAGAGAACATTAAAAAAAACCATAAATCCAGAGTAAATCTTTTTCTTCCCATCTAATTATAAATTTTGATGCTGTCAAAGGGTAAAATCTTTGTTAATTACATTTGTTAGTTACATCACAGAAGGGATGGCCTTCACCAGTTTTCTCTTACTATTTCTCCTACTCAGTCAGCAGATAAAGATAACTATTTCCACATAATTTTAATCATAATTTACAGTATTTACAGTCTATAACCATTACCACTTTCTCTATGGAGAATGTCTATTACAGTATAATAGAAACATTTTATGTATGTTATGCTTTTGTAAGAATAAAAAGGAAATAAATACAGGCCTTAAAGACTGTAACTTCAGGAAGTGTGCCAACTCAGCAAGACAATTAGATTTTTCTGTCACCTTAACATTTTGATTCATGCATCACAAAAATTCTATGATCCTGGACTACCAAGTTATATTTTATACACTGTACAATTTTCATATTTTCTTACAGAACTACAGTCCTTCCTGTCATACAGAGCATTGCCTCTAGCACTTTAATAAACTCAAATTACAGGAAACCAATCTGAAACATTTTGCAGGTAATAAGCAGATTAAATATTCATGAACATGGGTAATTCAGTTTTAAATATCCACAAACAGTTGGTTTCCACTGAAGTTTTACTACCTATACATTGCTGAATCTGATATGAGCCAGAGAACTGTTTAATCATTGTATAGTAGTGACGTGATTTTAGTGCATTAGTGCAAACTAATCTTGTGTATTATTTAGACATTCTTGGCTGTTTAGCAGCCTTACTCACGTGCTGCACTTACAGAAAGCACATTTCAATTCAAAGAAAAATCTAAAATTATTTGACCCATGAATTTTGCAACATTAGAATTATGTACTTAATTCTACATGATATCATAATAATGGTTAGTGTTCCCTGCAGCAATGTGCTCCTCAGTAAATCTCATTATAATTATTACAAAAAAAAAAAAAAAAAAAAAAAAAAACAAGGAGAACAAGCTTTTAGATTTTGATTTATAATGAGACTTTAATGCAGCAATCAAAAGCTCAGCTCCCAACATGTCCACTACCCTCTGCTGATTTAACGGCAGGTCCTCCTATATTCTATGTGCATTCCATTTCCAATCCAGAACATCAAGAGGAAATGATGATGCATGGGTAGATTTAACTATATGACTTTCATTAACTTTAAATTTTTTATGCTGGAAATCTTCTCTACCCACTCTGAATTCATACATATTCACACTCATGTGAACAGCTCAACTCCCAGCTCTGCAAAACAACATTTAGCTCTTTACTATCTATAGTATCTATCTATAGTATCTATCTAATCTATAAAATTCTACTGAAGTAGATTGGATTTCTGGTCCTAGATCCCACCATATAGATCTGAACACAAATGCTATATTACAAATGTAGTGAATGTTTCTTTGGTAAATGAAAATATTCAAAATTTAAAAAAATTGGCAATGTACATAACTTTAATTAGAATGCATTTTGATATCATTCAGGTAGTTAAATTGTTAATTTTTTTCAAGACTTATTGTAAGAGACTATTCTTTTATATCATTGACTCAAAGTTTGCTGGGGAGAAATCTTTTGTCTTGAGGACACAGATGGACAGGTCCTGGCTAAGGATTGTGAAATCCTCTAAGGAGCACAGATGGACAAGGCCAGGGGCAACGAGAGAGAGATAAGCTGCTGCTAATGGCCAGGAAACGGTCTTTTTGTGTTGACTTATCTCAAGGAAAATGGCCATCTCAGGAGGTATGCACAGGACTCTTGCTCAAGCACCCAGGAATGTCACCTAGGCAGCAGAAAATGGAGGATAAAAGAGGGTCCAACAACCACGGCGGTGTGGAGGTTGATCCTTCACCACAACTGAGAGGTTTATCTCTCACCACGACAGACTTGAGGGGTTCTCTGCCATCTGATCCTTCACCGCAACGTGGAGGCTGATCTCTCAACCGCAACACAGAGTCTGATCTCTCATGATCTCTCACCACGACACGAGCTTTCTGCCTTCAGATCCTTCTCTACGGACCGTTTGCCGACGGACTTCCCTGGGCCTGCTACCTGAGACCTGCTGCTTCCTCCCTGACCTGCACCCTCTCGTTGCCCAAGACCGGCCTCGCTGCTCCTGCCCTTCGGCCTCGGACCGTCGGAACATCGTGCAACGGGACTGCTGCCGGATCCTGGTGGTGACTATCCCCGCTTTACGCAATTCTTGCCTCTTTCTATCTTTTCTATCACTCGCCTTCCCTTCCCCATCACCCCAATCCTTAATAGTGTCCGTCCTCCCCTTTCCCCATCTCCCTTATTAACATTTGTAATAAACTGGTCGGACCAACATTTGAACCGTTGTTTCTTAATCTCACACTGGGCATACATATTTCAAAGAACCTCCTCTCCCTCCTATAAATTGGAGCGAGACACTTATATATACATGTGAGAAGTTCAGTCCATCATGACCACTAGATGTGAAATGGGGTAAAAAGGTAAAAAAAAAAAAAAAAAAAAAGTTTCTAGTTATGCAGCAGAAGGTCAGATAACTGCATTTTATGAAGGCCAAAGCATAGGATTATTTTTATATCCGTGAAGTTACTCCTGAAAAGTTTTTGTTGTTTTTTTTACTTTCAATTTTATGTGCATGTTGCAGTTGGTTTATAGAAATATACACTTTCAGATTTAGGGGGAAACAAACAAACAAACAAACAAAACTGAGCAATAAGATGTCCATGAACATTTTATTTATTTATTTATTTATTTATTTAATAATCATCAGGGAATATATGTCATTTTCTTTCGTCAAATATACAAGCTATATAGCCAGCCACCCTTTTTAGAGGTCTTCACCACTAGTTTAAGAAAACCTCTAATTGACTGTGAACTTATAAGATATGAAGTTACTAGATTTCTGAAGGCTCAGTTCATTTACGTCTCAGACCTCTCAGTTTCCTCTGAAGTAATAGAGAGCATAAGGCTTTCAATTCCGTATGAGGTCAAGACCTACAGCACTGCAGTGGAGTAAAGTAAGAACTAGTTATAACACCAAATTTGTTTGCCTTTACCATCTGTAATCCTAACCAAATAAAATAAAAAAAAAATAAAAAAAAAAAAACAGAGCTCTATGTCTAGGCAATTCACTCCAAAATAATAAATTTCTGTATGCACAATATGACACACACACACACACACACACACACACACACACAAAGCTGCCAGATTTTTACCCAATAAGATTTTACCACTTGCAGGTTTGCTATGCACTTATCACATTTTAAGTCATCTGACACTTACATCCATCAGTCATCTGAAGTAGTAAAATTCATTCATTTTAGACAATACTTTTAATTATATGATATATGTCTCTGAGGAAAGTTAAAGTTCATGTAAAGGCAACCCAGAACATTGTCTGTGATAATAACTGTATGAGTTATAATGTAAGATAGAGAATATTAATATATTTAGTGCATTAATTTTCATGAATAAATTTTCTCCCCAGTTTAACAAATTACTTTCTTACCTTCTTTACCTGTAAAAGAGAGTGTCAGACATTCACTAATTCTCCTTGAAGATTAGCTATGTTACATTTAATTGGCACATTTTAGCAGTCAAAACATCTAAAAACTGAAGAGTGTATTCAGAGGGACAGTAATCTATGCTGTGTCATTTCAGTCTCTGCTGCATGATTCTATCAGTTCCGTATGTATCCAGAGCTACTCTCTCAGTGCACAGACAGAGGCATGGACTTAAGGAATTTACATTGTATTTTGTTGAAAAAGACAGTAATATCACTTTTAACAAATTCATTACTACTGACTTTTGATGTCTAATGCTCATGACTAGCAACAAAAGGTAATGAAATCCATAATGCAGTAGCATAATAACGTGACCTGACACTGTCTAGGTTTTTCTACTGAAAGAGACCATGCTGTGTAAAACTGCTGCTTTTGTTCATTGCTTTTTTCACTCCAACTCTCACCTGTTCATTTCCCTAGATATGAAATTTGCCATTACTTGCTCTTTTTATATGAAATCTATCACAGGTATGCCTACCCAGACACTTTTCGGTGAATGTTCTGCTGCTGAATTCAAGTTCTTTATAGGTAATTGTTAAATTTAACTGTTTATAGTTTGTTTTCCAGTGTGCTCAAAATTAGTTATACGTCCTTTGCAATACGTCAAGAGCAAGGAACAAGAGAAAATAAATAAATAAATAAATAAATAAATAAATAAATTCCTGGGCATGAAAATGTGTCATTACATATGGTACTCCTTCCTCAATTCTCATTAGTGAGAAGCAGCCTTCTGCCCCACTAAGAGTTTCTCAAGAAAACAGAAGTAGAGACAACAGGAAATTGATGAAAAAATCCAACTGCTGATCTCCAGAACTCGAGATATTGCCTCAGTAAAGAGAGGCAAATCTCCTCTGCATTTTGTTAAAACCAAGATTCCAACCTTTCCTTCTGGAACTGGATGTTAAGAAACCTTCCCCAAAAGACAGAGATTTAGGGAGACTGGTATAATTCTGATGCCAGAAGTGAGATAAAAACATCTGTCACAAACTGAGAATGTTTTCTCATGTTCTATCAGATCACCTGAGGGAGAAAAATAAAAATAAATAAAAATAAAAAAAGACTGACAATCTCACTGCAACCTCATTTCAGTTAGCTGTAGAGGGTGATGAATCTCAGCTCATTTTCATCAGACTGAACAACCTCAGTTCCCTTAGACACTTCTCATAAATCCACTGCTTTTCTCTGTATGTGTTCAAACAACTCAACAGCCTTCTTGTAGAGAGGTGCACAAAACTGAGCACAGTATTCAGGGTGCAGCCTCAGTACCATCATGTACAAGAGGACAATCAGTGTAGTTGTTCAGTTTATATTAAAAGATAGAGAGAGAGAGAGAGAGAGAGAGAGAGAGAGAAAGAGAAAGAGAAAGAGAAAGAGAAAGAGAAAGAGAAAGAGAAAGAGAAAGAGAAAGAGGAAGAGGAAGAGGAAGAGGAAGAGAAAAACTGGTCCTGGTGGACAGCAGGATTACCAAGAGCCAGTATTGTCTCTCTGTGGCCAGTGGCATCCTGGGATATATTAGAAGAGGTGTGGTTAGTTGGTCAAGAGGTTCTCCTCCCACTCTACTATGCCCTGGCAAGACAGCATCTGGAATACTGTGTCCAGTTCTGGGCCCCTCAGTTCAAGAAAGATGAGGAACTGCATGAGAGTCCAGCACAGAGCCACAAAGATGGAGTGGAGCATCTCCCTTACAGGGAAATGCTGAGGGAGCTAGGTCTCTTTAGCTTGGAGAAGAAGAGACTGAGAGATGACCTCATCAATGCTTATAAATATATAAAGAGTGAATGTCAGGAGGATGGAGCCAGGCTCTTCTCAGTGACATCCAATGATAGGACAAGGGGCAATGGGTGCAAGCTGAAACATAGGAGGTTCTACATAAACATGAGAAAAATCTCCTTTACTGTAAGGATAACACAACACTGGAATGGGCTGCCCAGAGAAGTTATGGGGTCTCCATTCTCTGGAGACATTCAAAATCCATCTAGATGAATTCCTGGGTGACCCAATCTAGGTGTTCCTGCTCCAGCAGGGGGATTGAACTAGATGGTCATTTGAGGTCCTTTCCAATCCCTGACATTCTTTGATTCTGTGATTCTGTGATTGTGCAGGTCTGTGATTCTGTGAGAGAAAGAGGGAGGCAGGGAGGGAGGGAGAGAGGCAGGGAGGGAGGGAGGGAGGGAAGGAAGGGAGGAAGGGAAGAAGGAAGGAAGGAAGGAAGGAAGGAAGGAAGGAAGGAAGGAAGGAAGGAAGGAAGGAAGGAAGGAAGGAAGGAAGGAAGGAAGGAAGGAAGGAAGGAAGGAAGGAAGGAAGGAAGGAAGGAAGGAAGGAAGGAAGGAAGGAAGGAAGGGAGGGAGGGAGGGAGGGAGGGAGGGAGGGAGGGAGGAAGGGAGGAAGGGAGGAAGGGAAGGAGGGAGGGAGGGAGGGAGGGAGGAAGGGAGGGAGGGAGGAAAGAAGGAAGGGAGGAAGGGAGGAAGGGAGAAAGGGAGGAAGGAAAAGATCAGGAAAATGTGTCCTTCCAATTATGGTTGTCTGTACAATGAAACAGCTCCCTGACCACTCCCTAGAACAGGTGCAAAGCAGCAGTTGCATAGTTGGCAGTAATACAGTGCCTACATCTTGTTTGTTATTTCAGCTCAATGCAGCATAATTTTGTCAATGTTACAATTTTCTATGCTGATTTTCTGTTTTTCAGAGAAACATTGTGTTCAGTTTTTCTGCAGAGTTAAAAAAAAAATGGACTAAGAAAGATTCTCAGCAAATAGAAACTGACCTTGCACTTCTGGCAGTTTGGCTCTACTGAGGATTGTGTCCCTGCAGAGTAGATCAAGATTAAATTCTTCCTTTATCATTAGTGTGCTTTTCTATTTTAGCTGTGTGTACAGTGCAGATGCAGCATTGAATGGTGAAGGCTTGGTAGCACTAACAGAATTGGAGTCCAGTGGATTACGACTTCTGAATCTCTTGCAATATAAATTATTTTTCCCCTCCTTGACTCCTTTTTATCCATTTGTTCTGTTTTCTTAAATTATTGCTTCTACTGTTCTCTTTCTTTTTAATCAGGATGTACTAAGAAATGCTTTCCCTTTCTTACTAATATGTGTGATGTGCCAAGAATACACAAGGCCTGGTAACTAATCTACAAAGACTATTTTGTGAATAGAGAGATGTCTAGCATGTATATCACAGCCAAAGAATGCTTAATACAAAATGATTTTCTTCATGGAGGGGATAATGGGAGAATGCCACAGCTATAATCATTTATTTTACTAATCAACAGGCTAGAAGGGACTTAGGGAGGTCTCTAGATCAACCTCCTGTTCATAGTAGGGTTGACCAGTTTGCTCAAGGCTTTGTCCAGCTAGGTCATGAAAACCTCTGAGGGTAGAAATGGTACAGTGTTCATACTCTTCCTCAGTTTTGCTGTTCTGGTGGAGAAATGTCTTCTTACCTCCAGTTAGAGTCTCTTGTATATCATGCCACTCCCTCTCATTCTCCCAGCATGCAGCATGCACAGGACTTGCCAGTATCTCCCTCACTTGTGTTGGAACAGTGGCTGGGCGCCCTTATTCCAGCTGTACTGGCACCAGTCCTGGAACCTTTACTTGTTGTTCAGGGGCTCCCATTCCACCATCTTGGTGGCCACCCATTAGTGTCTTTCCCGTATTAGGGGGACAAGTGTGAGTACAATATCCAGATTCAGTCTAATGAATAGAGTATAAGAGTACAGTGCCTCCCATTGATTACTTTGCTCTACCCTTATTCATGAAACTCTGAACACTGTTGTACTTTGCTGCCAAGGTGCAGAGTGCTGTCTTCACATTATCATATTGTGGATGGTTATATTAGCAGATCCTACTAGATGATCCAGGTCTTTTCCAACCTGCATGATTCTATGATTCCATGATTCTATACTGTAGACATGATATCAGCGTCTTAACATGGATGTCTTAATCAGACTTTCCCACAATATTTTTCTCTTTCCAGAAATAATGTAAATCAATCTGTGTGTTGCACTGAGAAATTTTATTTGCTTCTCTGAGGTGTTGGTGATGATACAATTTTCTTTCCATATATCAAGAGACACTGCATTACTTTTACACCACAAACTCCTTAATCCTTCTCTAGGTATTAATTTCTAGTGATTTTTACACTGCTATATCAGTTGCACTATTCTACTTTATTTCACTGTTAATAATAATAATAATAATAATAATAATAATAATAATAATAATCCTTTTTTCCATATAATAATACAATAGGTACCTTGAAATGATTTTTTTTGTTTGTTTGTTTGTTTTTGAGTTACCTACTAGTTGTAAATTCATATCCTAACTACTTCACTTGCAATGCTTCTTCTCTCCTGAAGATAGATGAAAACTCAACTTTACATCAGATGTCTTTTCTCTTTAGCTGCCTTTTAAAAAGTTAGATTATGTTCCTTTAAAGTGACAAGCCTTTAAAACTACAGAGAAATTCAGTTCTGTTTTTCTTTCCTTTTTATTTGTTTGACTCAAATGGCTTACTGTAACATTTTTATTTGTACAGATTTATCATTGCAGAACAGAATCTAATACTTCAAGGAACTTCTATTAATTATCCGTAAGGATTCTTCTGAAACTGGCAGTGAAATATAAGCAAGATGATATCACAAACATTGTAAAGGACTGATGTGAGTGAAAGAATTCTCACTTAATAATTGACAAGCTCAGTACCATACAAGATTAAAAAAATATATAATAATAATAATAATAATAATAGTTTGGATATTGATGTTGTAAAAATATTCCAAATGTGAGAATACAAGACATCAACTTTGGAAATGAGCATGTGTTATTGCTTTACTATATTATTTATTTTTCTAAATATTTTTAATATCCATAACATTTCATTTTATACTTCCAAGTCAACTGAATCAATGGAAAAAAAAATTACTCTGAACCAAATGTGTGAAAAAATTCTCAGTGTTTTTCTCCAGCATTTGGGTTGTATGTGCGTAGAAAATTCTATGGGGAAGGTTTATTTTCTTATAGCTGTTCAAAAGATGCATCTGTGGTGGGTCTTGGAGCATAAAGACAAGTAGAAAAAAATGTGATTCTATCAAATAGTTACTGAAAAAAAAAAAAAAAGTAATTCTAGTTATTACATCCTTGTTCACCTAATAATCCCTTAGATTGTTTCTATGCGGGCTTAAAGATCCTGAAAGTTGTCAACAAGATTCAGGAAATTCATTTCTGTTGTCTTTCTTCAAGAAAAAGCATCACTGGTGGATGCAAATTAAGTATATAGTGTTTTTACCATTATTTATCTGAGATTATTATTTTTTTTATACAATTTGAATTACTAAATATATGATAAAGTTAGGACCCCCTAAGAGAAAAACAATTAAAACTTATATGATATTGTGAAATATCATGCATATCAGAGGAAGGAGAAAAAAATTCCTTCTTCTTTCAAGATTTATAATTCTTGGCAATACAAAATAAATACAGTTCACCATCAGCAGTGTAACATTTTAAACCAAGAAAATGTTAACAGAAAATATAATCTTGCAATACTACAGGCAAAATGGAAAGATTTCTACCAGCAGAATAGCTGCAAGTTTTTCAGCATGTTGAATGAGTCGGATTAAACTACACAGAGAATTTCAAAGGGAAGGAAAGCAACATGTTTGTGCAACATGCTGCATTTACTTTCTTAAGTGCAAAATTTTGGCATGTACACAGTACACAGGGAAGTTCACATGATTTAAGATGCTCTTGACTTCCAGAAGATAACTATATATAAGGAGAGGTGATGGATTTACTTATTGATCATTAATACTTTTGACCATTTTCTTTGATTTAATATTTTATTTTAAAAGGGTGCAGGGGATTCTGGTAATTTATTTATAGTAGCTAAGATCACTAAAAAGGTTGGAAGAAGGAAAGCTAATCCAAATTACTAATTTTCTTTAAAAAAGAGTGAAGACCTTTTATCAGTTTTGAGTTATTTAACTGGGCATCAAAAGATGGTGATGGTATACTCATCAGTCAATCAACTCACTAATATGCCGGATGTTTCAATTGAAAAGTAAAGCACTGTGCAGTACCACACCTTTAAAATGAACAGACGTCATCTTCATTAGAAAGGTCACAGATTGCAGCATAAAAATAAATAAAGTAATACACAAAGAAAAAATTAAAAGCAAAATACCATTTTAAGGCCTGGGAGAAGTAGAACGAGGGAGAAAATCCAACTTCATATTTCCTTAGTGTCTTTTCAAGATTTATGCTAGAGTTTACAAATATATTCAAGAAATGAAAATTGGAAGCTGTATCATCTATATGAACTTTTTAAACTCCAAAGTTGCCAAATAACTTTTCTCTGATACAAACATTCTTGTTTGTTAAATTCTAATGTTTATCAAACTGGATGATGTTATCAGGACTCTAACAGATAATTATAAAAAAATTCCAGGCATACAGCTTTAAAATTGACTCTTTTCCTTCATTTTGATATAACATATATAGAGATAAATATATCTAAGGTTGGCATAAAGACCAAACCAAACAAAATGCTACCAAGTTTACTGCTATACATATATATATATATATATCTTTTTTTTTTTCCTAACAGCAGCTAAAATGCCCAAATGCTCCTGTGTCTGCTTCTGTGAAATATCCTGATAATCCAAAACTTTAGAACTCTTTCTTAGGTCATCTAAGGTCTGTCTGGATTTTTGCTTTATTTTTCCTAATTATTCTTGTCAAACCATGGATATAATTAGATAGCTATTTTTAATTTCTGTAGTTCATGGAGAGATACTAGTACCTTTACTAGATAAATTATTATAAAAAAGATATATACAATTTTCAGCATTTTAATCAGTTTATTCAGGTTATTTGACAGATGATTTTGAGACCGCAACAGGTAATTCTTATCTGTACTTAAAGATTCTCTCTATATATATTTTTTAGTTTATTTTTTTACAAGTAGACAGGATTGTTCTTTCTTTCAGCTTACCTATATTCATCTGAGCAGACTTTTTGCCTTTATTTACTTGTGCAAATAGTCATGAGTAACCAGTATTGTTCATAGACCACTGCTGTCTTTGTAGCAGAAGTGGAAACAGGTGGGTCAAAAAGATTCAGAAAAACCATTGTGTTTCAGTGATTGGATATTCCCATAGAAGTATTTTCAAGCAAGATAATGACTCTTTTGTGAGCATCAATGGAAAACTGTTGCTTCTAAAAATATTATTACTGTTTATTTCATATTTGTCTGTTATATGAACACAAAATGAGTCATGAGCTTGAAACAACCCAAGCTGCTCATTCTTCCTCACAAGAAAATAAAGAAATTCAAAGCCATATCTGTTGAAAGGCATGCTTTCTCTCTCTCCTGTCCTGAGAAAAAAAGAGTCTACTGATGAATAAATACATTGCTGAAACAGCCTGAAAGCATTTTCACCAGTTATAAATATATTTGCTTTATCTCCTGGGTTTTGAGTATCCATATCTCTCCTCTCCTCTCCTCTCCTCTCCTCTCCTCTCCTCTCCTCTCCTCTCCTCTCCTCTCCTCTCCTCTCCTCTCCTCTCCTCTCCTCTCCTCTCCTCTCCTCTCCTCTCCTCTCCTCTCCTCTCCTCTCCTCTCCTCTCCTCTCCTCTCCTCTCCTCTCCTCTCCTCTCCTCTCCTCTCCTCTCCTCTCCTCTCCTCTTCCCTTCTCCATTCCACTCCATCTTCTCCTCTCCTCCCCTCCCTCCCCATCCCTCCTTTCATCATACTTTCTCTCATTTTCTCAGTAATGTGAATACAGAAGCAGTAAAAACTTTAAGCTACACATAAATATTCCAGGCTTACTTCCAGGCAGTTTAACTTTCATTTGAAATTCTGACATCATTGAATTGTCATTTGTAGTTTCCCTCGATTTACTTCTGAAGATTTATGGGGAAAAAAAAAAGAAAGAAAGAAACAAACAAACAAACAAAAAAAAACAGCTCTATAATGTTTACAAATAGATATACATTTTGAAAATATGCATCACTTGATCTCACACAAATGTATAGAGCAGGATGGGATCAGCTCAGAGCTGCTGAAGATACTGCCATGTGAGTTAACTACGTGGCCAAGAAGTACGGTGGAATTTGGGAAGAACCCAAATATCTCTGTGTCTGTGGATCCTGACAAGATGCATCCCAGAGTCCTGAAGGACTTGGATGATGCAGTCACCAAGTCATTCTCAATAAATTTGAAAAGTTATGGCAATCAGATGGGGTCCCCAGTGAGTGGAAAGAGATGATATCATATCCATTATTGAGGAAAGTAAGGCCTTTAAGATGGTACCCCACAACAGCCTTCTTTCCAAACTGGAAAGATATCAATTTGATAGATGAACATGAATCAGCAGTATGCACTTGCAATCTAAAAAGCAAACCTGGGCTGTATCAAAAGAAGTGTGGCCAGCAGATCAAGGAGGGTGCTACTGCCCCTCTACTCAGTGCTGGGTAAAACTCACCGGGAATACTACATCCAGATGTGGAACCTTCAGTACAGTATAGAAGAGACATGAACCTGTTGGAATGAATCCAGAGAAGGACCACAAAAGCAATACAAGGAATGAAATGAAATGCCTCCTTGATGAGGACAGGCTGAGAGTTCTGGGGTTGTCTGGCCTGGAGAAGAGTCTCTGGGGGGACCTGATGTCTGTATCTAAAGGTATTTATAAGAGAAAAGGGAACAGACTCGGGGTCTGTTGTGACGAAACAAGGGAAAATTGTTTTAAACTAAAGGAGGGGATATTTTGATTGGGTATAATAATAATAATAATAATAAAAAAAAAAGAGTAGAAGAGTAGCAGGATGCTCAGCAGAGGAATCTGGAATAAATAGAGTGATGGACTGCATCTGATTGTATGCTATTCAACAAGGCTAAATGTTATGACTTACTCAGCAACCCCATGCAATGATATAGGCTTTAGGAAGTGCCTGGGAAGTTGGCTGGTAGAGAGGTTCTAGAAGTGCTAGCCAACAGACAACTAAGCGTGAGCCAGCAATATTCCCAGGATCCCACAAAGACTGATAACATCCTGGCCTGCATTAGAAGCGGTGTGGCCAGGGGAACGATTGTCCCTCTGTACTTGGCACCTCAAATACTGTATTCTTTTTTAGGCCCCTTATTTCAGAAGAATATTGAGTTGCTTAAGCGTGCGCAGAGAAAAGCAACAAAGCTGGTGAAGGGACTAGAAAACCGAACTTATTAAAAGTGGCTAAGGGAACTGGTGTTGTTTAGTCTGGAGAAAATCAGAATCATAACATCGTAGAATCATAGAATGGCCTGGGTTGAAAAGACCATCATGATCATGTAGTTTCAATCCCCGTTCCATGTGCAGGGTTACCAACCACTAGACCATGCTGTCTAGAGCCACATCCAGCCTGGGCTCCAGGGATGAGGCATCCACAACCTCCTTGGGCAAGCTCTTACAGTGTGTCATCACCCTCTGTGTGAAAAACTTCCTCCTGATATCTAATCAAACTCTCTCCTGTCTGAGATTAAAACCATTCTCCTTTGTCCTATCACTATCCACCCGTGTAAACAGTCATTCCCCCTCCTGTTTAAACTCTCCATTCAAATATTGGAATACCACAATGAGGTCTCCCCAAAGCCTTCTCTTCTCCATGCTAAACAAGCCCAGTTCCCTCAACCTTTCTTCAGAGGAGAGGTGCTCCAGCCCTCTGATCATCTTAGTGTTCCTCCTCTGGAACCTTTCCAAGAGCTCTGTCTTTCTTGTGCTGAGGCCCCAGACTGGGAGAAAGCGCATAGCTCTCTACAACTACCTGAAAGGTGGTTGTTGTCTCTTCTCATGTTATGAGTAATTAAATGTTGGGAAATCTACTCAGGTTGGGCAAGAAGAGTTGTAGATTGGATATTCAGATGAATTTCTTCATGGGAATTGTTGTTCTTTATTCATACAGGCTCCCAGAGGAAGTAGTGGAGTTTCTGTCACTAAAGATATTTAAGAGACCTGTAGCTGTGATGCTTAGAGACATGGTTTAATGATAGTGTTAGGCTGATGGTTGGTCTCGATGATCATATAGGTCTTTTCCTATTGTCATATCTTTATGATTTTTGTTATTGGTATTTCACATTGTTACCTCATGTAGTGCACTGTGAGTCAGAGAGTTAATGCTCTAGTTCTGTGGATTGTCAGTAGTTTTGGGGATATCTTTCTCAGAAAAGAAGAACTATAAATCCCAGAAGACTTTACTGTTCTGTTACTGTTTTCCATTTAGATAAAATGACAAAACTGCTTCTCAGTCACAAGACTGTCCTTTGTTTTACTGCTTGTCTCTGTTGTGTGTGCTCCCTAGCTGTCTCTCCTTCATCATTAGAGTAAGGCCTTAGGTTTTGGACACTCTCTCACATTTTATTTGATTTATTAGCTTCAATTCCAATTATATTATATTGCATTATTTTATCTTATATTCTGCTATCATATTTAGTAAATATTTTTTCTCCCTTAGCTCATTGCCACTGTTCTGTTTTTAGGCCCATCTCCCTGCCTTTTCCCTACTCACTTCCCACTATCTTGGGGCATTGGTCCATGAGTGTCCCCTCCCCATTTAGTCATGGAACCAAGCCAAACCAGCCCCAAACCACTGACACCTATCTAAATGATTCTCTGATTCTATGTACAAACAATTCCGCAAAGATCTTTAATGTCAAGAGGAACAAAGGGACGTTTCTCCATCTTTATTGCTAGTCATTTTGAGAGCAATTCTATGCACTTTAATTTATGCAGGGTGACTAGCTGAAGTCAAAAGGATTCGTAGGGCGCGAAAGATTTACAGTAACAAACCCCATTTAGTGAGAAACATTTCATGGAGTTTAAAACCAAAACCTCAAAGAAAAACAATTCACAAAAAATGCAAATGTATTTCTACTATCTTTATACAAAACATTTGGGAAAAGAGCCAGCAGAAATTCTGCATACCAGCTTCTTTGCATACTTATGTTAAATCATACTATCCATATACTTTTTTTTTTTCCTACTCAAATTATCTATTAATTCAATGCAGTAAGATAGCTAGATTCAATTCTATTGTTGTTCCTAAGATTCTCTCATTTTCAGGACTACTCCGCTTCATTATAGATTCTTTTATTCTCTTTGGAGAGTCGTGAACATCTAATATACAGCTATATATCAGATTTATATGTAAATAGAACCTACTCATGTGCTACTCCTTAATATCTAAAGTGTCGATACATCTTATAAACATCGACAAACTTAGTTCTTCATAATAATAGAGTAAAATGATTTCATGGATGGTGTTCACTCTTAAAATTAACAAAAGGACATGGATAGAGTTGGGGATTAGGGGACAATTTCCTCCAAATTAATGTTTAAATATGATCTGGTTATCTAAATATTTATCTATCTGTGAGACATTATAATGTGATTTCTAATAAAATTAGATGTAACATTGTACCACATATTGAATTAGTGGCATAAAAAATGAACAAATAAACAGAAACAACAACAATAACAACAACAAAATGTTTTCATTCTCTTTGTTACTGTGTTGATATTTGAAACATCTATATGACTAGCCAAATTTAAAAAAAAAAATGTTTTCATAGTTGTTTTTTTTTTGTTAGTATAACATCTCCTGTTTATATTAGTTATTTATAATATTATTTGTTTCACAAGATGATTTCTCTTAGGTGAATGATTAGTGCATCAAACCTCCTGTTTTTATGGCTTAATACAGAATACGCTTTATTATTTATTTATTATAACAGAGATAGAAAAATCTATGGTTGATATCTAGACCAATCTGAAAAATGCTGATATAATTAAACACTAATAAAATAATTATACCTTACAGTTTTTAACTCAGCAAAATTGTTTATTATTATTGAAAATTAGATGAAAGTCAGATACATCTTTCTGGGTTATATAAAATAGAGTTCCATTTTTGAGTGAAAAGAAGTTTTACTCTTCAAGAGTTGTAATTTTTTTAAGAATCATTTAAAATTTTTAATTTTCTGGAACTCCGAGGATTTGAAGATAGTATAAAAATGTCCTAACTCAGCTGATAGGTAATTGGATTATATATCAACATTATTATGCAAAACAAGTTTTTTTTTCATCATTATAACAGAAAAAACACTTGCAAACTTTTTTTTTTTTTTTTAATTTAGAAAGACTTAAGAGAATTTCAGTGAAGTAAGGGAACAAATTTCATACTGATATTTAGAAATTAAATTCATGTACTTAAATTCAATTTTGTTTTCTACTTATGTTTTGTATGAAATTGTTTAGAATAGTTCCATTTGAATTTTCACTCATTACTCCATTAAAGAAGATGTTTTATATATGTTACCCAGTTTTATATATGTTACCCAGATATGTTACCCAGTACTGAATTAACAGTTTCTTAATTAACTTTTTGTTTAGCTGCCAACTGTCATCTCTAGTTATGCTTTCAGAATTGATGTTGAGGTTATAGACTGCATACAAATGTTATAAAACTAAAAATGTGAAAGATATCATAACTGTAAATCACATAATCACATAATGATGATAGAGGCTATCTTCTGCAGTGCAGTGCTTAGAAAGCTTCAGCTTGAAGAGGTTGTTCCAGAATTACATCCAGAAAACTTCTGAATATCTCCAAGAAGAGAAATTACACAACATCTTTGGGCATTTCATAGTCAGTGTCACGTCAGAAAATGCCTCCCTAAATTCAGACAGGACATCCCATGTTTAAGATTGTGACTGCTGCTACTTGTGTCACTGTACATTGCTGAAAGGAAACTAGTTATGTCTTCCTTACAGTCCTCCTCCAGATACTTGTACACAATGGTGAGATGTCTCCTGAGTCTGTTCTCCATATTGAAAAGCTGTAGCTCTCCCAGTCTTTCAATATCAGAGTCTCTCTGCTCAGGTCCCTTCACCATCTTAGCGGACCTTCACTGGACTGCCTCCAGTTGTTCCATCTTAGAATCATAGAATTACTCAGGTTGGAAAGGACCTCAAAGATCATCAAGTCCAACCGTAGCCTAACCATAGAACCCTAACTCTAACAACCCTCCGCTAAATCGTATCTCTGAGCACCACATCCAAACGGCTCTTAAATACATCCAGGGATGGTGACTCAACCACCTCCCTGGGGAGCCTACTCCAGTGCTTAACCACCCCTTCTGTAAAGAAGTGTTTCCTAACGTCCAACCTAAACTTGCCTTGGCGCAACTTGAGGCCATTTCCCCTTGTCTTGTCACTTGTCACCAGTGAGAAGAGACCTACCCTGCTCTCACTGTAAGCACTTTTCAGGTACTGGAAGAAAGTAATAAGGTCTCCCCTCAGCCTCCTCTTCACCAGACTAAACAGCCCCAGCTCCCTCAGCCTCTCCTCATAGGGCTGATTTTCCAAGCCTTTCACTAGCCTCATTGCCCTTCTCTGGACCTGCTCCAGTACCTCCATGTCTTTCTTGTACTGAGGTTCCCAAAACTGAACACAGTACTCAAGGTGAGGCCTCACCAATGCCGAGTACAGGGGCAGGATGACTTCCCTCGTCCTGCTCACCACACCATTCCTGATACAAGCCAGGATGCCATTGGCCTTCTTGGCCACCTGGGCACACTGCTGGCTCATATTCAGCCGACAATATAGCTCTTGTGCTAAGGAGTCCAGAACTGGACACAGCACTCCATGTATGCTTCACCTGCTTCTGAGCAGAGGAGACGTTTTTTGTGTAAACTTATTAAAGGTATATTCTGCCCCATCATCCAGACCACTGATGAAGATATTGAATAGGATAAATTCAGTATTGGTCTCTGGGTAGTTACTGCTCTCTGTGAAGATTTTGTCCATGCACTAACATTCTCTAAACCTGTCTGTTCAGTCAGTTTTCAGTTCATCTCACTTTCTGCTCATCCAACACAGCCTGCAATGGATTGTCTATGAAGATGTCATGGAAGAGTGCCAAGAGCCTTATTAAAGTATAGGCAGACAACATCCACTACTCTTCCCTCAGCTACCAACTACCTACTATTTAATCATGGACATTTTTCAAATTGATTAGGCATGATTTCCCCTGGGTGAATCCATGCTGATAACTATTATTTTTTTTGTCTTTCATATGTCTGGAATTGGTTTGAAGGATTTGCTGCCTTATCATCTCCCCAGGAATTGATGTGAGGCCTGACTACCCTCTTGTGCCCTGAATCCTCTCATCTGCTGTTTTTGAACATTTTCTTTCCTCCAGTCTTCTGGCATCTCTCCCAGTCACCATAATTTTCTAAGATTATTGGGAGTAGCACTGAAATAGCATTAGACATAATGCAGTTCCCTCAGAACTCATCGGTACATCTCATCAGGCTCGTGGAGTTATGATTGTTCCATTTTATTAAGTTTTATCCAGTCTGATCATATTCCAACAGTATTTTGTTTTCCCTGTTGTAGTTGTTTCCCGTTCTCAGCACAACCTGGTATTTCTAAAGCTCAATATTGTTAAACAGACTGAAATAAAAGAAGGAATATGATATATCAGCTTTTTCCATGTGCTACCAGGTTCTTGTCTTACTCATGTAATATTATCATGTAATATGTGAAACCACATATTACATGATAATCCTTCTACTAGTGTTGTACTTAAGGTCCTTCTTATTGCATTTAACATATCTTCCTAGATTATATTCTAGCTGGGTTTTACCTCTCCTAGATGATGCACTGTATGCCAGAAAATGTCAGTACATTTCTCACAGGTTAACTGACATTGTTTCTACCTTCTGTAAATACACTCCTTACACTGGA
This sequence comes from Gallus gallus, assembly GCF_016699485.2. Classification (NCBI taxonomy): domain Eukaryota; kingdom Metazoa; phylum Chordata; class Aves; order Galliformes; family Phasianidae; genus Gallus; species Gallus gallus. Next base: position 30,185,835 of record NC_052572.1, read on the forward strand.
GATTCATCAAGGCTTTTGCCCTGTTCATTTATGTAAGCCCTCTGTCATTTTCCCTAACTTCGTTTCTATTGGGATAGACTATTCTTGATCTCTGAGTTTGTGATCCTAGAATATCAACCATCTTTCACAAATTCTTTTTTTCCTCTATGGCTTTACCACATGGAATATTTTCAAACAGAGCCTTGAAGAAGTCAGAGCTTGCTCTGCTGAAGTTCAGAGTTAAGACTTTTCTTTTTGCTCTGCTCCGTCCTCTTGGGATTCTGCATACCACCATCTTGTGGTCACTGCAGCCAGATTTTTACCACAGTTTTTGACCAACACATCTCCAATGAGCTTTTCCTTCTTTGTGAGCACAAGGTACAGCAGAGTACCTCTCCTCATTGGTTTCTCTGTTACTTGGGTCAGGAAGTAGTCACTGATGGCTTGCAGGAAGATTCTAATTTTTTTATGCCCTGCCAGCAGATATTGGGATAGATGAAGTTCTCACGAGGACTAGACCATCTAAAAATGAAGCTCCTTCTACCTAAAGAAAGCCTCATCTGTTTTTGTTGTTGTTGTTGTTGTTGTTTTCCTGATCAGGTAGTCTAGACACCCACTGTTACCCTACTTATAGTGACCAGCTCTTTATTCCTCACACATAAGCTCTCAAATGGCTTGCCACCAATTCCCATGCAGGGCCCCATGAACTCTAGTTGCTCTTTCACATAAAGGGCAACTCCACCTCCTTGTCTTCCTGCCCTGTCTCTTCTTAAAAGACTATCTGCCTCCATTGTGGCATACCCATCAAACAAGCCATCTCACAAAAATCATTGCTCTTAACTCATAGGTGTAATCTTTCTTCTCTGTGATTCATGCATTAGTGTACAGGAACTTGAGAGGCACACTGGCATGAGACTTTCCCAGAAAGTTCCTAGGGTCTAAAAATATAAATATATCGTGTGGGATTTAACACAACATTTTAAATGTGAGTCATGACATATACAATGTGTGCTAGGCAAGTTTCACAGAAACACAGTAATTGAGGCAGGAAGGGACTTCTGGTGGTTGTTTGGTGTATTACCCCTCTTCAAGCACGGCCACGTGGTGTCGTTTGCCCAGGGCAATGTGCCAGGACTTTGAAGATCTTTAAGGAGGAAGACTCCTCAGCTCCTCTTGGCAGCTTGTGCCAGTGCTCATTCACCTTCACAGTCAAAAGTATTTCCAGATATTCAGAAAGAATCTCCAAGTATTTCAGTTTGTTTCCATTGCCTCCTGTACTGTCACTGAGTGCTAATGAAAAGAGCCTGACTCCATCTTCTTTGTGCCCTCTTTTCTTGTTTTTCTCTCTATACATTGATTAGGCTCCATCTGGAGCCTTCTATTCTCTAGGATGAACATTCCCAGCTTTCTCAGCTGTACATCATAAGTCCCTGCACCATCTCCACAGAACTTCACTGTACTCTGTTAATTATATTTATGTCTCTTGTACTAAGAAACCCAGAACGTGAAGCAAACAGTAGTCTGACCTGTTGACAACACTCACCCTAGTGCAGCCCAAGAAGACGTCCTTTCTTTGTAGCAGGGGGACTTTTCTGATTCATGTTCAACTTGGATCATGTGCTTGTCTTCAAAGATGTTTCCATCTTGGTCATTCCTAGCAATGCATTTACCAGATGTTGGACTTTGCACAAGCTAAACTAGATTAAGTTGCTGTCAAACCATTTATCTGGCCTACTGAGATCCCTCTGGATGATAGCATTACTCTCTGGAATGTCAGTTAATCCCCTCAAGTCTTGTTTCACCTGCACAAGTACTGAAGGTTCACTCTGCTTCATCATCCTGATCATTAAGATGATAAACACAACTAGACTCAACATTGGCTTATGGCATACAACTCTAACTATTGGTCTCCATCTCATAGTTGTGCTGTTCATAATTACCCTGTACATTCTGTTCAACAAGTTTTCGGTTTTCTCACTGTCTGCCCATTCAGTCCATCAATCAACAACATGTCTATGAGGATCAAATTTGAGCTAGTGTCAAGGGACTTCCTTCAGAGCATGTAGACAATATCTACTGCTTTCTCTGTATCTGTTAAACCTGTTATTTTATTGCAGATGTTCATCAAGTTGATCGAGATCTTTTGTTATCTTTTAAATTTTGACATTATTTTTTCTCTTTGATTTTCATGAGTCCAACAGCAATGCTATTTGCATAATAAACATTATATTCATAATTTATTTTGTCACATGAAGGATTTCAGTGGAAAATGTACGTTAGTTACTTTTTCTTACACACCAGCACTGAAGACTAGGCTCTGGATACAGGCTAGAAATAGCTCTTACATATGCAAAATTTCCAATCAGGCACATAAAGCTTTGCTTATGAGATGCACAACAGAACCTTATAAAATGCAGAAAGAAATTTCCTTTGTGTGTGCACCTCAAGGTAATATTTTTACCTACAAACACTTTTCAGGTTCTTTGCCAAGTAAGTTGTAATTGTGTACTGAAAGTAGGAAGACACTCCTGTCCAATATTGTGCAAGCTGAACTGGATGCACAGCTGAAACTATATAAAATTTAATATTTTTTCCTCCAAAATAAATATTTCATAAGAAACAAGAACTGTTCCAGAAAAGTCAGTTTTTTTCATAGTAATCAGTTTTATAAGAAACAGGCTGGGGCAATATTTTTAACCAATATATTATGCTTAAGAAAAAGAGTTCTTGGACCCCAAGGAAGAGACCTATTCTACATTTCAGTATTTGGGTTTTCCTGCTACACTGCCAGACTCATTCTAGAATTTAGACAGGGAAGCAGCAGAGACTGGGAATCAAATTTCTTAAAAATCAGAATTATATAAAATCTAACATGTGCTCAGTGATGATGAAATATTTCACTTGTTAGGGAACGAGTCTTTCTTGAGCTAATAGATATTTGTTTTCCAGTTTAAATTACCATTTGCAGATTAAAATTTGCTGTATAACATAAGGTTTATGCTGGCATAAATGGTATATAAAATGAAACTGGACTGTTTCTGGAGCATAACTGCTCCAGTTATACGTAGCCAAGTCATGTGCACTGCAGACTGTCCTATATAACTTATTCAGTGCATGAAAACTTCTGGACTGATAAGGCTTATTGGTTCAGCTACAACTGTTCTGCTATGCAAATATGTAAAGCCTGAACATCCCAATGTGGAGACTGAGAAAATTTTAGTCAAGAAGATATGGATCTTGAAAAGCCACAGAAATCCAACAGACCTATCACTGAACTGATGCTTGTACTATACATCACTACATTTGACATACTAGAGATCCCTCTTTAATGTATTTTTTTTTCCTTCTAATTATTGTTATTACTGTTTTAGGACATTAGATCCTGCTGCCATTCAACCAAGAAAGGTAACTACATAAAATAGCACAGGGGGGAATGGTTTTAAGCTAAGATGGGGAAGAGTGAGATTAGGTATTAGGAAGAAGTTTTTCACACAGAGGGTGGTGACACACTGGAACAGGTTGCCCAAGGAGGTTGTGGATGCCCCATCCCTGAAGGCATTCAAGGCCAAGCTGGATGTGGCTCTGGGCAGTGTGGTCTAGTGATTGCCAACCCTGCACATAGCAGGGGGGTTGAAACTACATGATCTTTGATGCCCTTTTCAACCCAGACCTTTCTATGATAAAATCAGAAACAAATCCATTCAAATAAAATTCTCTTTTTGTCTCCTGTGATAGGTGGAACATTCAAGTTACAAAGATACCTTAATCTATTTTTTGATTTCTGGCATTTGTTATTCTTGTCAAGTTATAAAGAGATACCTACAATCATGTTCAGTGTATGTAAAATAAGACTTTGCATAGCCTAATTGCTGTGATGGCAGTAAGCTAATTTCCAAGGCTTTAGAATTTTGAAAATGTTTTGACAAGCAGAAATGAAAGCTTCCAAGCCAGTTCCACTTCCATGAAAAGTGTCACAACTTTTTCTGATATGCATTCACAATCACAGATTTCTTCACATGAAGGGAAATTAGCATTTCTGATTATTTTTCATTACAAAGAACTGTCAGGTTTTTAAAATGCTATGCTTTCGTTCTCTATTCACTTCAATACTAAATACAGTGAAGAGTTTATATCCAAATATTGCTGCACTTTATAACAGGAAGTGCTAATAACATTTCTGAACACATTGTTACTTGCTTTATTCAGCATGCAAATGGGTGACTACATACCATACAAAATCTGAGATAGTGTGATTTTCACAAGGTATTAACCTCAATTAAATGATTGTGGTTTACTGTGAATAAATCATTTCTCTTGCCATATTACTGATTTATGTCTGTATGGATAATGCCATGTTCTTTGGGTTCTGTGATCTCTGATGCACCTTTGAGAGACTGAGCATGTTTGCACTGGATGGCACATGAGTGAGCAGGTAGGGCAATAGCGTTCAGGGCAGAAAGCTTGCTAGACTGATTAGGAGAGCTTTAAACTAGATTTGATGGAGGAAAGGGATGTAATTCCAAGTGACAGAGAAGAGTCAGGGAGCACTGTTGTTTTAAGAAATAGGAGAAAAATACATTAGAGTTGTCCCACAGGATTAGGGAAGGCTCCTCCAAGAAGGTTATGCAGCTGGTTGCCCAGGCAAAGTGCCTCTATACCAATGTATACAACACAGCAAAAAAGCAGGAGATGGAAGCCATGGTGCAGTCAGAAAACTATGACCTAATTGCTATCATGGAAACGTGGTGGGATGAATCACACTAGTAGAATACTGCAATTAAGAGCGATATGTTTTTTAGAAGAGATAGGCAGTGGATGAGGTCATGTATAGTGTTGTTGCGTATGTTAAACTTACAGATTGCAATGAGCTACCTCTAAAAAACAGCCATCATCAGGTTGAGAGCTTGGGGGTAAAAATTAGAGACCACACCAATAAATAACATCTGGTAACTGGGATTTGCTACTGGCGATCTGACCAAGGGGAACCTCTTGACGAGACCTTCTTCCTTTGTCTACAAGAAGCACTGCACTCACTGATGCGCTCACTGTGCTCCCCATCCTGATGGGGAGTTTCAGCCACCTAGGTGCCTTGTAGGAAATCAGCATGTTGAGCTGTGAGCAAACCCATGGACTCCTAGAGTCCACTGAGGACAACTTCCTGGTCTAAGTATTAGACAAACTGACTAGAGGAGAAGTATTACTGGACCTGGTTCTCACAAGTGCAGTGAGGATCATTACTGATGTTAAGAGTGGAGATAGTCTGGGTTGTAACAACCATACCCTGGTCAAATCTGTCATCCTGAAGAATATGTGCCTGGCAAAAAAAAAGCAAAGTTGGAACTCTCAACTTCAGAAGAGAAAATGTTCATCTGTTTAAGGAATTAGTGGGAGAAGACTCCTGGTAAACTGTGCTAAGAGACAAAGGAACAGAACAGATATGGCAACCTTTTAAGAATACCCTTCTGAGAGCACATTCCCCTGTGTAATAAATCAAGTAGAGGAAATGTACAGGAAGCAGGAGCAGGGACATATGGCCTGAATACAGGGATGCTATGCAGACATGTAGAAATGGGATCAGAAAAGTCAATGCACTGAACTTGGAAAGAGCTGCAAAAAGTAACAAGAAAGAATCCTACACATACATTGGTCAGAAGAGACAGGGCCGTGAGTGTGTATCCCTTCTGATAAATGAGAAGGGAGAAATGGCAACAACAAATATGGAGAAGTCTGTGATTCTAAACAAGCTCTTTGTTTCATGTCTGTGCCTAGGAAGATTATGGATCAGATTTTCCTGGAAGCTATGTTAAGGCACACACAAAGCAAATAGGTGATCGAACACAGACAGCACAGCTTCACTAAAGGCAAATTGTGCCTACCCATTCAGGTGGCCTTCTGTGATGGAGTGACAGCATCAGTGAGCAAACAAAGAACAAACAATGTTGCCTACCTGGTCTTCCACATGGAATTATGCCACGGCCTTATCCCTAAATTAAAGACAGATGTACAGGTAAGACGTAGATGGGAGAGTATTCTGTAACGGAGTCATCATATGACCCAGGGACCATGAAAATTTGGAAAGTTGAATCTGGGCAATCTTTGAGGTCCTTTTCAACGCAGGCCATTCTATGATTCTGTGATTACGTGATTCTATGATTCTATGATTCTATGATTCTGTGATTCTGTGATTCCATGATTATGTTCTAGCAAGCAATGGAAATTTTCTAAATTGGGGAAAAACAGATAAAGGTCAGCACAAGCCTCTGTGGTAAAGCTGATGATGGAAAAACTGGGAGAAAGTAAGTAGTCAAAGACCACCAGAGGCTGCTACTGCACATGCCCAGAGGAACATTAGCACATATTAATGATTCCTGGAAAAGAATGTATATGTATGCAAAGGTACTGCAAATGTATGTATTGACTGTTTAAAGGTAGAACCTGAACTCTGAGAGACCAAGCTTGTTTTGTCAAGTCGCCGGGTACATATCATGAAGAATGAAGGAATGTCACTTTCCAGTACCACATGAGTTAAGAGTTTTGTTCCCGAGTTTCAGATGACAGAAGAATAAGATATTGCTTCCCGAGTCCAGTGTCAGTATATATGATAACAAATACTTTAGAGGTGAGAGGTATAATCTTGTCAATAAGAAATTCTAGAATAGATTAACTGTGGGAAAATAGATCTTTATATAATCTCCTGATTTCTTAAAGTATGTAATAAACTCAGTTTACATAGAAATATTAGCAAAATATTGTAAATTATTATAAAATTGGCAGAGTTTTCTTCTGGAGAAATCTACTGTACAGCTATATTTTCAGGACTATACAGAATTCTGCTCCTCTATCAGGACTATTTCTACCTCTATCAGGGCTATTTCTGTCGGAATGTATTCTCTAAAAACTGCACAAAAAGTTCTTATTGGTTATAGAGAAGCTTCAGTACTTCATAGAATTAAGAATCGGGAAAAAGAATTCCATGAGAGAGAAAGATAGCATAAATATCAGAGAAACTGAATAATAACACTGAATCAAATAGAACTTGGTTGCTCGTATACTGTTTTGGAGAGTATATATATTAAAAACAAACAAACCCTAATTTTGCCTAACTATAGCAGGAAGAATTCAATCATGTAGGAATTAAAAGCCAAAATTTCAAAGCTTCTGTTGCTCAGCGATTTCAGTGCTTAGATATTCACTTATTTTCTGGCTACACTGAAGGAAAAAATACTTGCATGGAGAAAGTTGACACTGCTTCAGAGTGTTGTTAACATCTGCAAATAAGGGTGTGTGTATGTATCAGATGCCGGTAAGGAATGTGTTGTCTACAATCAAAATATTTTGTAGACATTTTTACATTAGAAAGCATTTCTTTGGAGCTGTTTGCTTCTGAATGGCAAGGCCCAGGGGTGTTTTCTGGCTGTGAACTTGGTCTGGGACAAAATGTTTCCAGCTTGTTATAGGAGGCTGAGAGATTATATCCTAGTATTCTGTGAAGGCAGGATGCAAACTGGTTTCTCCGTACTTCCTCTTATCTCTGTTGATTTAAATTTGCAAGGCCGGAAGACAGGAACAAAAAAGTTCCTACTGAGATCCCCCACACCAGAAGTTGTCATTTCAAAGAGCAGGCTTGACAACTCTGGACTATGAGTATGTACATCTGTTGTTATTCATCAGCTTACCACCACAATCTCGGACAACCCGCTGCTACTGAAGATCATCACAACCAAGGCATCACTGGATCAAAGTGTGGTGAACTGTGCAGTGTTTCTATATCTGTATATCTGCATGTCTGTCTCTCTTTCTTGATTTAAAGAAGTAATTACACAAAATATTCTGTTACTACTTTCTTGCAACATTAAAACAGTCTTTAGATATTGCGGATGATAATTGTGATGTAGTACTGTAGACGAGGAGACAAGTTTTAAGGTTGGTCTGCTTTAACAAGGCAAAAGAAACAACAAACGAATGCCTTGAAAGTGACAGACAGCATCAAGACGTTCCCCTTTGTCTTCCTCATCTGTGTGTGCAAAGACTTAGAATTGTCCTTGCATTCCACAGCAATATTTGGGACAAAAGTGTTGGAAGGAAGTAAGCGACCCCCCCAAGGACTAAAAGTGGACCAACAGTGGACCATCAAGGTGCTAGAAGGCTAGATGACCTTGAAGATCACCAAATAAGGCTGTGTCTGCCAGTCAATCATTGAGGGTGGATAGGATAATGGATTTGGGAATGTAATGAATATGTAATACGTGCAAAAATGTAACCTATTCATGAACGATCAACTGGTGGAGCATACTTGGAGAGTTGTCTTGATGCTACCCCAGCACTGACAATAAAGAATACCTGGCTTGACAGTAAAAAACTTTGCTGTTAAATTTCTACTCATTGATTCTTTTAAATCATTTTTTAATTCATTTTCATTTTAAATCGACATTTTTTTATCCCTTTTCTTTTCTTTTTTACACTCTCGGTCTTTGTTGTATTTGTTGCCTAATACTGTCTTGGCTGTAACAATTATTGATCTCTATTAGCAAATTGGCAGGTTTTACCTTCAAGAAGAGTACTAGTTGTTGTTAAGAAAGCTCTCAATAATTTGATTTGTATTATTTCTCTGAGTCTTGCATGACTCCATTGCAGTAGTGACAGCTGCTGACTAGGGGAGGCATGACTCAGGAAACAGAAAAATATTCACTTTCCTCAAAACCCACTGAGTAGGATGAGACAGTGTGTATTAGAATCACCAAGGTTGGAAAAGACCTATAAGATCATCCAGTCCAAATTATAATCAAGCAAGAAGTACTATTAATTTCAAGGTCTACTTTAAAAAGTTTGAGTTGGTCTTGAGGTTATAGTAAAACCCAGACCTACTGATCACTACTGACATTGAATTCTTCAGATCCTCGCACCAATTCCAAACACCACTGAGCATGTAGGTCACGCTTCAGGCACTACAATCCTCAACCCTGCAGTATATCTTCCTACACTTACCCATATATATTTGGAACATATGTCAACATAAAATTCAGCTCTGAAGTCCTATTTTCTAACTTTCAGTGTGTGTGTTCCCACCTGGCTGTAGGTGAAGAAGATTTCTTCAAATTGGACATAGAGTTTTGCCTAGGTATATTTAAGGTTGACCTACTTTTTGGTATTGATTTCAGCTATGACTGTAGTGCAGTTAATTTTTTTAAGGGCTTGGTTTTAGCAACTGAGTGTAATGCCTAGAAACAACTTTGGTGCTAGAATGTGTCAAACGAGATGTTCCATACATTGTGAGTATGTGACCCCGTATTATAAGTATTTGGATGTAGAGAAACATCAGGCTCTGTTATGCTTCTCCTGCTTGATGTCTGAAATATTGATTCATCCCACAATTAATGCCACAAAAACTATACTTCTATTATGAAATGTGTTTTATTAAAAATCCGCTGAGAAAAATATTGCTGAATCAACTCATGTAACTTAAACTGAGAATAAAAAATGTTGATCCATCCTCAGACACGAACAATCCTTGCTTTTTTTTTTTTTTTTTTTTTTTTTTTTTTTGGTTCTCAAATTATTAAACTCTCTTAAGGGATTTCTCATTATATTTTTTATACAAAAAATGAAAACACCCCACTCATAACAGTAATTTACATATAGATAAGGCAGGTAAATGACATTTACATAGGTCTTTACTTGGATATCAGACAACAGATGTTATGTAACTTGACTACTAAAAATATATATTTCACTTTTATTTTTAAAAACAATATTAATTAGATTATTTTTGAAATACATAATGAAGGTGCTCAAAATAGAAATTCTATCATAATTACTTCTATCTTTTTAAGGCAGCAGTAATGGAATTAGAATCAATAGAATATGCTATTATAAGAAAAAGCCCAATAATATTTCTCTACTAATAGAAGATGTCTAAGTAATTGTTTACAAACAAAAATTAGAGAACTCTATACCTGAAATTACTGTCACATTTTCCTGTAATTTATGACAAATGTTGTGCGTCTAAATTATACCTTCATGTGAAATGACACCAAGTTGTAAAGCAATATAAATCATTTTGATATAACCACTTCTTTATGTACCTCACAGCTATTATTTATAAGAATATTTCAAGAGGATTTAAATAACTGTGGTGTCCATCCCAATTTATATGGCTAGTTTGCTCTAAGAGAAATTACCTTCATATATTCATCCGGAAATCTGCTATGATCTTTTAATATGTGCTACAGCCTGCGATGTTACATTTTACGATTTTTTTTTTTCATGAGAGGAAAATAAAAACATAATGTAAAAAAAAAATAAAAATCAGAAAACATGCAATGTTTGCCTAAAATTATAATTTTTATTAGTATTTTCAGAAGTACAATATTTTTATTAAGTATAGATGATACTAATGTTTTTTGTTTGCTTGTTTGTAGGGTTTTTTGGTTTTTTTATTTGAAGCATTTTCACAAAACTGGTTTGTGAAAAAACATTGATTTGACAGGCTTGTTTGTCTGTTTTTATAAGAGCCTAGCATTAAGGAATAGAAAATATAAAAATCAATTACACACCTACAAAATTAACTGACCTATTAGTGGCTTGTCTCAATGACGGCAAATTTCTCAGGCCATTCCAAAAGTCTATTTTTCAAACAGAGCTCCCTTTCATAGAATCACAGAATCATAGAATGGCCAGGACTGAAAAGGACCATAATGATCATCTTGTTTGAATTCTGTTGCTGCAGAAAGGGTCAAAAACCAGTAGACCAGGCTACCCAGAGCCACAACCAGGCTGGACTTGAACTCCTCCAGGGATGGGGGCATCCACAGCCTCTTTGGGCAACCTGTTCCTGTGCATCACCACCCTCTGTGTGAAAAACTTACTCCTAATATCTATTCTAAATCTCCCGTCTTAGTTTAAAACCATTCCCCTTTGTCCTATTACTATCCACCCTCATAAAAAGTCATTCCCTCTCCTGTTCTTACGCTCCTTTCAAGTACTGGAAGGCCACAATGAGGTCTCACCAGAGCCTTCTCTTCTCCATGCTAAAGAATTCCAGTTCCCTCAACCTTTCTTCATAGGAGACATGCTCCATCCCTCTGGTCATCTTAGTGGCCCTCCTCTGGACCCATTCCAAGAGCTCTGAGTCTTTCTTGTACTGGGGGCCCCAGGCCTGGACAAAGTACTCCAGATGGGTCCTCACAAAAGCTGAGTAGAAGAGAACAATCGCCTCCCTCTCCCTGCTGGTCACCCCTTTTTTAATGCAGCCCAGAACACAGTTGGCCTTCCGGGCTACAAGCACAAGCTGCTGGCTCATGTCCAGCTTCTCGTCTACCACGACCCCAAGTCCTTCTCCGCAGAGCTGCTCTCAAGGAGTTCTTCCCCCAGTTTGTATAAACACCTGGGATTTCCCCCACCAAGTGCAACACCTTGCTGAACCTCATTAAGTTCACATGGGCCTGCTTCTCCAGCCTGCCCTGGACCATCTGGATGCCTTCGCTTCCCTCCAGTGTATCGACTGCACTGCTGATCTTGGTGTCATCTGAAAACATGCTGAGGGTGCACTCGTTGCCATAATCTATGTCCCGGTCCCGAGACTGACCCTCTGGGGACACCACTTGTGACCAGCCTCCACTCAGACATAGAACCATTGATCACAACACTTTGGCTGTGACCAGCCAACCAATTCTTAATCCATTGAACAGTCCATAGGAAACATGCTGAAACATTATTGACAATGACTATATTTCCTTTACTTTGAAAAGGAGATTCAGAAAATGAAAAATGTGTGATAGTTGTTACAAATAAGTTTGTTGCATTCCATACTTCTCCACAAATTGTGTATTCCTAACTTGTCAAAAATGTGAGTAATTTCAGCCACAAGATATTAGCTACTGACTTGAAGAAAAAAAAAAATGTTTTAAGTAATGTTTTACTCTGAAATGCTTCTTTCCAGTCCACCAGGAGAAAACTGAAAGAATGGAAAGAATCAGTTCAACTAATTTTTATGAAACTTCTCTATCTCTGTTCACATGGATCGGAACATTTTGATAATTATTTATAAACAAATAATTAAACAGACCTCATATTGACAACATGGGATGGGTTTTTTTCTTTGTATGAAATCCCATCAGTCAACATCTCACTTAAGTCATACTGCATCAGGCAAAATAACAATCTGTGTTTAGATCTCTAAGAGATTATTCTTTTGCATCATTGTCTCAAAGCTTGCCGAGGGACACAGATGAACAAGTCCAAGCAAGTCCTGACCAAGGATTGGGAAATCCTTTGCCTGGAGGGACAACAGATGGACAAGGAGAGGGACAATGAGAGACAAGCTGCAGCTCAGTGGCCAGGAAACAGTCTTTTGTGTGAACTTATCTCAAGGAAGAAAGCCATCTAAGGGGGTGCTCACATGACTCTTACCCAAGCGCCCAGGGACGTCACGTAGGCAGGGAAGGAGGATAAAAGAGGGACGAACAACCATGAGGTTAGGTTTCTGACTAGAGATTCCTCATGAAGGAAGGTTTCTGACAACAGATTCCTCACAACCTGAGACCTGCATGCTGAAGAACAAGAAGGCTTCTGACATGAGAAGCCTCACAACCTGCCTCTCCCTCCTTGACTTGCTCTGCGCTCTACCTGCTTGCTGCCTAAGGTCAGCCTCTCTGCTGCTGCTCTCTCCCCAAGAAGATGTCAGATCCCTCACTACGAAAGGCCTGCATGCTGATGGACTCTCCAGGGCCTGCTACCGGAGACCTGCTGCTTCCTCCCAGGCTTCTTCCTGGACCTACTCAATACCTGCACCTTCTTGCTGCCTAAGACCAGCCATGCTGCTGCTGCTCTTCCCCTGTGCTTTTGCCCCAGACCGTTGGAACGTCATGCAATGGGACTACTGCCAGATCCTAGTGGTGACTATCCCCACTTCACGCAATTCTTGCTTCTTTCTATCTTTTCTATTGCCCTCCTTCCCTACCCTCTTACCCTAAATTGTCCGTCCTCCCCTTCCCCATTTCCCTTATTAAGATGTGTAATAAACTGGTTGGACCAACATCTGAACCGTTGTTTCCTAATCTCACGCCGGGTATACATATTTCAAAGAACCTTCTCTCTCTCCTATAAATTGGAGCTAGACAAGATCCCATTTTGCTAACCAGTGTACTTGTCAAGTAGAGGCTTGTCTTTGTTGTCCTTTCTTTTTACTGTGTAATTTAAATGAGTTTCAACAAAAAGTTAATTTAAAAATATTTCAGCTGGCTTCATTGGTAATATTAATTACTCTGTTAAGCAACATAAAAGTTAGCTATATACTCTTCAGAATGTAATTTCCCAAAAATACTTGTTGGGGTCTGCTCATGTGGATGAAGTCCTGAAAACTCAAAAGTTTCCATGGTACCCCACTGCTATTTGCCAGAGAGCTATTATTATTATTATTATTATTATTATTATTATTATTATTATTTTATTTTATCCCATTAACTATTAATTATGATAAAAATGGCATGCATTTTTAAGACCCATATAACTAATCTAACTCTTAAAAGCAGTGCTGTCTTTCCAGCATCACATTTTAATAAAGACAGTCTCTGATAAATGTGCAGCTGATGCAAAAGACACATGAAGGGGCACAATGTGCTTGCCTTTTATGGCAACTGCTACTGATTTAATGGCATTACTTACAAAAATAAAATGAACAGGACTGCATTTTCTGTATGTAAGTGCTGAGTATTTATTTTTTTTAAACTAGAATTGGCTTAAGATGGCCTATAATGATGGCAGATATATATATTTATGTATGTATATTCAAAGAAACAAGCACTCTTCTACTATATGAACTATTGTCAATCTATTTTAGGCACGTTTTGAGCACTGACATTTTTTAAAGCGGGAAATAAACATTTTTTCTTTTTTTTTTTTTAATAGGGTCTGGCTTTGGTTTCTGTTTGTCTAGCAGCATGTTTCACTGGGTAAAACTTCAAAGTCTAATCATTCACAGCTTGCCTTTTGGCTTGTGGGAAGGACATGACTTAAGTCAAACTCTTTTATTATCAGTGGTTTTTTTCCTTTATTTATTTATTTGTTTGCATATTTGTTTATTTGCATATTATTATACCAGTCACAAGAACACATGCTGTAAAAAATAAGATTAGAAGTTCATTCTCTTGCAAGTTCAGAAATGCTTGAATGAGGTTTATATATCAATTATGTGCAAATATATGCTAAACAAAACCAGGATGGTGATGTTTTGTTAGATCATAATGTTAAAATGTTTCTTCTAAAAATTTGTACACGTCAAAATGACTTACTGTTAAAAAAATAATGTTCTGAAGAATACATCTTTATCAAGCATGCTAAACTTTCAGTAATTCCTTCCATCAAAACCTAAATAATCCAATATTATGGTATTTTGCTTCATGTTATAAGAGCTGCTCTGAAAATAATGCCTGTGGTTTTATTATGTTGGCTAACAATATCAGAGGATGTTGGTGAGACAGCAATAGAAATTGAACTTTTCCACAAATATACTGCTGAATTTTATTACTGTGTAACAGATAGCATCAGAAGGGCAGTCTAAAAAATGACGTCTGACACAGAAGTGCATATGAAACAAAGATCTGTAATTGAATTTTTCTCTGCAGAAAAAAATGGCACACATTGATATTCACTGGCACTTGCTGAAAATTTACGGAGATCAAACAGTAAGACAGTGAATAGTACATTTCAGAAATGGTGACAATGACTTGAAAGATAAGCCACATTCTGGACAGCAATGCAGATTTTTATAAGTACATCATGCAGGCTTTTGCTCATGTGCATACCTAATGTTGGTGCACTGTGCTGAAGAACACTATTTTGTAGTTTAGAATTTGTTCTATCAAATATTGTTACTGTGCTCTTTGTATCTGTTCCAGTTTCCATATAGGAGGCATCACATTCAAAGCAACCTGCATAAACATGTCATTGAATGAAATAAAACTTTTTAGATAGTAATCTGTACATGCAAAAATCCAACCTATTAACTGTAATAGTGATAGAAATGCAATGGAAGTCAAAGGTAGTCCACACGTAATATGACTACAGAATGAAGAGGAGATCAAAAGTATAACAGATATAGCAGCAGGTAATCACATTAAGTTTAGATGCTGATGAATTTCTTAGCAACTAACACAGAGCCTAGAGGTAACTAGCATCATACAGATCTATGGGCTCAATCTGAATCCATCCTAGGGTGCTAAGAGAAGTTGCTGACAGTGTTGGAAAGTCAATGTCTACAATATTTGAAAAGCCTTGCGAGAAAAGGGCAAACGTCACATGGGCACAGAGGAGGACTCTAAACTAGAGGTTCATTAGTTTTACTTCAGTGTCTAGGAAAGTAATGGAATGCCTCCTGGGAAGTGTTATGGACTAAATGATTCAGGAGATTAGGAAAAGTCCGCATAAATTTACAAATGCAAATAATGTCTTATTTACTAGATCACCTCCTTATTTATTTATTTATTTATTTATTTATTTATTTTCCTTCAGAAGGAAAGTAGTGTATATTGTTTACCTGTACTTCAGCAAAATTTTCTCCTGGCAAGGTATAGACTGGATGCAAGGTCTACAAGATGTGTAGAAAAGTGGCTAAAAGACTGCACTGAAAGATTGATGGCTTTTACTCAGGCTGGCAGTTTGTCACGATTGGAGTTCTCCAGAGACTGGTACTGGGCCCTGTGCTATTTGTTATTTTCACAAGAGATCAAGACAATCAGAGCAAAAGTACCCTTATCAAGTTTGCTTATGACATTTGTCTGGCTGGTAAGGCAGACACGCCAGAAAGAAACCTGGACACACTGGAAGTGGTCAAGCAAGAATTTATGAATTTCAACAGACAGAAGGATGATTTTTCATTTGGAATTACATAAAAAATGAGCCCAATATAGACTAAGGTCTGTGTGACTGGGGAGCTGCCTTGATGAAAAGTAGTTGGGGGTCCTGGTGGACAACAAGCTGAACATGAGTCAGCAGTGCACTGCTACAGGTAAATCAGATCTTCTGCTGCAATTTGCAAGGGCATTAGTAGCAACGACAGTGGTGTGGTCACCATTTCCATTCAGCACTGTTCAGGTTATACATGGAGTACTGTGTCCAGCTCTGGCCCCAGCAATTCAAAAAGATCATGAGACAGATTGGAAGGGGTCCAACAGCAGGTCATGAAGATTACCAGAAGGCTAGAGAAACTGCCCAGTGAGGACAGAATGACGGATTTACATCTTTTCACTACAGGGAAGAGAAGTCTTAGGGCAAACCTCATCACAGTATTCCAGTACTTAGAGGATGGTTATAGAAGCTAGACAGTTAAGTTTTAACTACCTAAGAAAGTAAGTAAGCACTGGCCTTTTTTGTTCAAGTTGCATCCAGCCTGCAGGTAAAAAGGAGTATTACTTCACAGTTATTGTTTTTAAATAGCACTTCATTCCATCTATTTGTGTTCACATGAGTATGCACGTCGTCAGTCACTAACTAGAAATGAAAATCCTGAATCCATTAAAGTTAATGAGAACTCCTAACAGACATAGAATTTGCATAAAAGACTGGATGTGGATGCTGAAAAAGCAAAGGAAACTGTAATTTTAAGTTAGAGACTTTTGACCCCAAAACATGAACTTCCTAGTGATATTTTAATATTCTGAGGTATGCTGCAAAATTTACATAGAATATATTTTTCAATTTAGTTTATATGTTATACATGTGTAAGAAAACTACTAGTAATCTTATGAGCATGTTACCAATGATTCAGGATGAATGTTTATTTAGAAATATGGTCAATTGTCCTGTGCATGCTAAATAAATATAGATGAGCTGTCAAAATGTCAAAAAAAGTTGGCACAGATAGAAAAAATTACAGAATTTGTTAGTGTCATTAAGAAAGCAGACCTGTTAATGCCTTCTGTTGTTCAACATGGCCAAAGAATGTAACTACTTAACTAATTAGCCACAATAGTAGGACCATAGTATGAGCCTTGTGACACCTTAAATTGTGCTTGTGAAGGTGTTATTCTCCTTTAAAAGCCTTCTGCATCAATAAGATTAATTACTGATTTAGATATACTAAAAATCTGTCTATATATAGAAAAATATTTGCTTTTTGTGTATCTCAGTGGAAATTTCATAAGGTGATTAAAAGCACTTGAATTTCAGAATGACCTCTCCATTGATGATATGAGAAGCCTAGATTCATAACCTATCTGTCTGTATAACAATCAGAAAAAGAAGTTAATGTCTTATTTTGTATTATACATATCTGTTCTTTTGACTGTGTGGTGAATCCATCTAGGGAACCAATCCAGATAGAAAATTAAGATAATTGAAAAAAGAGGAAAAATTCCTTTGGTGACAGTGCTGTCAAAATTAGCCTGTTCATTGTCATTAAAATACCACATTAGATGCTAAAACTGAGCTCTAAGACCACATCTAAATTACCATGTAGTAAATGCCCCAAACCTCTAAACTGCAGAGGAAAAGATTGGCTCCTGAAAGTCTGGAATTCACTGTGGACACACTTCAGGTATTTTGTGTGTCCATTTTTATCTTGCAATAAGGACATATCTGGAGCCTATTTTTCAGTATAACATCACGTGGAGGGTACCCAGACTACACTCTTTAGTGCACCTCAACTCATTCTTACCTAAACTATTTGAGAGATTTCTTTCAGAAAGAGTACTTTTGATTGAAAGAAAAATACTAGTTTAGACTTATTCTTCATTACTTTTTTTTTTTTTTTTTTTTTTTTTTTTAGAGTTGAGATGATATCCTGCATATTGCAGGAAAAAGAAAAAAAAAAAACTAAAAATGAAAACTAAAAACTTCTACAGTTACTTTGAGTTACTATCAGTTACTTATTGGTATTATTAAATGGTATTATTTCAGGACGATAAAAGGTTTAAGTATTTTTAAAAAGATTGTATATTTCCATGTCTAAAGAACAAGATTATATTTTAAAATATAAAAATATTGATTGAGGAATACAACTAATTCATGCTTGTATCAGAAAAAATATTACTCTTGACTTCTAGAATTGTGTTTTCACAAAATTGAGAAATGAATTTCTGGAATGTTTTATTCAGGAATGTCTTGTTTTTTATTGAAGGAAAAGAAAAAGAAGAAAGGAAAAGGAAGAAAAAGAAAAAGAAAACCCAACCATATCCTAGACTTCATCAAAAGAAGCATGGCCAGAAGGATGAGCGCGGTGATCCTGCCCTTCTACTCTGTGCTGGTGAGGCCTCATTTGGCATACTGTGTCCAGATGTGAAGTCCTCAGCACATGAGAGACAGAGGCCTGTTGGAACACATCTAAAGGAGGGCCACAAAAATAATCCAAGAGATGGAAAACCTCTCCTATGAGGACAGATTGAATGAGTTGGGACTGTTCAACCTGGAGAAGAGAAGGCTCCAAGGTGATCTGAAAGCAGCCTTTCAGTATCTGAAATGCAGCTGCAGGAAAGAAGGGGACAGACTTTTTAGCAGAGTCTGAGGCAACAGGCAAGGGGATATGATTTCAAACTTAAAGAGGGCAGATTTAGGTTAGATATAAGGAAAAAGTCTTTTGTAGTGAGGGTGGTGAGGCACTGGAACAGGTTGCCCAGAGATGTAGTGGATGCCCCATCCCTGGAGATTTTCAAGGCCAGGCTGGACCTTGCTCTGAGCATCGTAGTGTGGATGTTCCTATTTGATACAGGGAAGTTGGACTAGATGAGATTTAAATATCCCTTCCAACTCTAAGGATTCTGTGATTCAAAAAAAAAAAAAAAAAAAAAAGGGAAAGGAAAAGGAAAAGGAAAAGGAAAAGGAAAAGGAAAAAGAAAAGGAAAAGGAAAAAGAACCACAGGCACACACAGAAATAAGTAGGTTGAAATCCATCTGGAGAAGGAAGTAACATTGAATCAGTCACCATGTCATGTATGTATTCTTCTGATTTTTAGATTCCTGTCAGTTCAGTTTATCAGTTCAATTTTCTAGGTAAATTCTTAAAGGCCTAACTTGGGCAGTCAGCAAAAAAATAAAATGAAAAAGAAAGCAAAACTGGCTTGTACTAAAATTGTTTCGTCAGCTGCTTCTGCTAAAGATCCTCTTTGTTTCACTTTTCAACATTAGTAATATTCCACGCCATAGCATAAAAACAATATATTTCACCTGAAAAAGACAGAATGAACTCTGAGAATAATTTTCTTTCCTGTCTTAAGGCATCAGTTGCCCACTCATTATAGTATAAATAGGAAGAAGAGGGAGTGGCTTATATCATAAATAAATAAATGGCTATGTAATAATTTTAACACATGCCAAATGAACACCAACACAACTGAAAAACTGTTATTTGGTTTGTAAGCCACTGAAAACAGATCATTAAGTAATGAATTAAGCTGATAGCTCTCATATAAATAGCTAAAACCATCTGTAAGATGAAAAAAAAAATAGATAATTAGGCTTAAAATTCCATAGTTGTCTGTCAGATTTTAGCTGGAGCTATGTATTCAGTCTTAGTAAACAACTTTGAAAATTTTGCCTTTCATACTTTTCAGAGAAAAATATTTCACCTCCTTTATAACTTTGATATAAAATGCAGCTAAATTGGCTTTCTTGTGCAAATGTGTTAACTCCCATACAATTAATTTCATCAGGAAAGGATGGCTGTTGATTTCTGCTTTATGAAACAGAATATGCACGATGTTAAGCGTCGACAAGAAAATATAGAAAGTGATAAATATATTCATCTTAAAAGAATTAAGGTTGTGTACTAATGCTTACTTGATCCCAATACCAGTAGAAGTATTTGTATTTCTTATGCACTATGGAGGTGTTTTCATGTCATGCATCATTTTAAAATTCAACAAGTAAACCATAAAGCAAAGCACAGGAAGTTGATGCAGAGCATAATTTGGAGAAAGTACAGTTTTGAACAGTAGGGTTTTTTTGTTTGTTTGTTTGTTTTAATGTGAGCTAACCACAGCCATATTCCTAGATGACAGCAAATGAAATGATCTTAAATTTTATCGTATTTGTCATCAAAGAAAATGTCCTTTATTAATATCAGTCAAGCCAGGTGTAACGCTATTTATGATGGATGTCAGTAGATCAAAGCCACTTTTTGAACAACTGCGTTCTCATCCATCAAAGGTAAATCAAGGAAATATTTTACCCTCTCAAATCCAATCTTATCTAATTATTATTTTAACTTGATAATCAAGATAGCAGAGTTGGATTCCGTAGAGAGCAGGGAAGAATATCAACTGCCAAATAGATCTGGAGTAAGGCCATTGGTGGAAAAGTTCTCTATCAGGAAGACAATCAGTGGCACATTCCAAGCTTTTTACCTTTAGAATGGATTAGGGAAGAAGGAATCTAAGTGCAAGGGAAGGGACAGGTTTCTCTTAATTTAGGGAAAAATCTCAGAAGCCTTGTTAGACTATGAATAAAGCTAAAATACCTTAATTTTAATGAAGACCAAACCATTCTATGATTTCCAAATAAATGTCCCACTCTGTTTACAGAAGAATAAAGAAGGTGATGCAATTGCCTTTTGAAATACTGCTATGTTACTCCTCTACAAATTTGGAACCAGTTTTAATGTATGAAATCTTTGATTCTTTCAGTTTGATGTGGAGGTATCTTTAAATTCAGCCTTTTGTACTAAATGTATAGATAAGTTGATTTGAAAGTAAACCTTGTAAATGAGGATATGCCACTTAGCTGTGCACTCAGATGTTGAAGGATTAGTGTCCTAAACGAACATATAAACCCAAGTACTTTTATACCATTATACTGCTAACTATCACATAATAAGAAACCACTAGAATTTATACATACACTAAATAAACAGAAAACAGATGGCATTATTTGTTTGTGGGATGTAGTTATCTCTAGTATTTAAAAAGCTTCTGTGATTTTTTTGTAGATGTTTTTCATCTTGTTTAAAGATCTGTCTAACTTCTAGAAAATATTTTTACATGTAAAATGAAGACATGACCAAAAATTACATATTTTAAAAAAAGCAGTATGGATCTAGAAAATAGGAATTATAAGTATTAAGTTATTCAAGAATTTACTATAAAGCAATTATTGTAGAAACTTTGCTTAGGAAAGATATCTTCCACTGAGAAGTTGATATTATCTAAAATTTCTCTCGCTTTAAACTAGACTGTACCGGATACAATTTTTCACTGCTATAGAGCAAAGTTCTTACATTGATCTAGGACAAACAAAAAGCCTCTGGCCCTCACTCCAAGCTCTTCATCATTAGCTGAAACAATATGGCATCAAAATTTTCTGTTTCAAAAGAGTCTTTCTAACGATCTGACACTAATTCTCCAAAAGCAAATTAGCAGTACTAATGGAGCCTAATCATTTGCCACTAAATATAAGAGGAGGCTTTCCAGCATTTCCTCCTCGGTTGGTTCTTTCCCTCTTCGTCTAGACAGTGGAGTCACACAATTTGTCATTCTTATGAGAAGGAGCTATCACTGCTACCTAGGTACCTCAGCAAAATAACATAATAATAGTATGTAGTATGTTAAAAAAAAAAAAAAAAATAGACCAAATAAGCTCAAGCGTATCTATTACAAAAACAAACAACAACAACAAAAACCACCAACCATGACTGAAATTGTGCACTCTAATTATGCTTTTGTCTTACTAGCAAAAAGACTTCCAGATTCTGATATTCTTATCCTCATATAATGCTACTTGACTCCAGATGGAGTTACTGGGGTTACTTTTTCTCATGTTTCAGATACTGAATTTGAACTGAATGTGTGGGATAAGGAAGGTCGTTGTATTGCTAATGACTGGTAAAGCTCAACAATAACTTGAGCCAGACGTAAACACCTACAAGGCGCCTAGCCCTTATATGTAACCAGTCTCGGTCCATGGGAAAACTGTTGTGTTGTGCGTGTATATAACGCTCTAAGCACCTACAATAAAACCCTTTGTTCTGCATCAGCGAAGGAGTCCACACCTCTTTTGCCACACCCGCAAAGGAGCATGATGCCCTCTTGCAAGAATTGGCACCCGAACAGGGACCCGAACGAACAGGGACACAAACAAAAAGAGACACAAATGAACAGGACTCTAGAAAGAGAATGAACAGGGACTTGAACGAACAGGGACTCTAACAAACAGAATTCGAGAAAGAGAACAAACAGGGACACAAGGGAACAGGTGCAAGAAGGAACAGGGACCTGAAGTTTAACCTTTTCTCATAAAGCTGAATTAGCTGGTAGAGTTTTGTTAAAGGATATTCAGCCTAAGTAGAAAAGCTGTCTTATTTTCACTAGTAAGAAAGTCCCACTCTTTCTGTCTTGGTGAGCAAATTGATTGGATTATACATTTAGTTGCATTTATCTTTGACGGCTATTATCCTCCCTTTGTTTTTCACAAATTCTTTTTCATATGAATGCCAAAACTGAAAAGACCTGGAACAGCATTAAGTTCATGAATGATTTTATTAATTCAGCTAGTCATCAGGTACAATTCATCAACTGGGCCTACCTCTGTGTTATATTTTTTGCTAAATACATCTTCTCTGGAATTTAAATTATGAAGAAAAAGTGGCTGACTAATCGGAATTTCTCAATTTATTCATGTTCAATAAAAAGCTATTCATCAGCTTAAACTCAGCTGTGAGTTCAAATCAAATTTAAACCACCTGGGAGTAAACAAAATTGTTCTTCTTCCCTTGCACGTCAGCTGTGGATAAAAATAACAAGCACATCTCCAAGGAGCTCAAGACTTTAAAACCTCTGTTTCTGCAAACAGATTTTACTGAAATTACTTAATGTATAGAAAGAGGCACCCTGGGTGTATTTTAGATTTAATATTTTATCTGTGATTAAAGAGAACCACAACAATAAGAACAAAGCAATAACATTTGAAGATTATAAATAGACTTGTAATTAGTATCAATATCAATCAAACATTCATTGCAAGCAATTTTTATACTATACTGTCATGCATGCTTGTCTGTTTTTCAGCATCTTCTTCACTTAGATGTTTTTAATCTTCTTTATTAAATCTCCTAACAAACTTTCCATTTAAAGAGTATATTGTTAAGTATTGAAAATGATGGAGTATGAGGTTTTGGTTGTGAAATTTACATATTTAAATAACATTTGTCTACCTATGTGTCTAATTAAATCAAAGAATAACCCTAAATCAAATTACTTTCCTCTCCCCTTGCATCTCGTTCCCCCTTCCCTTAACCTTTTATTTTCCTTTTTTCCCCTTTCTTTTTTCCCTTTCCCTTTCCCTTTCCCTTTCCCTTTCCCTTTCCCTTTTCCTTTTCCTTTCCTTTTTCCATTCCCTTTTCCTTTTTCTTTGTCTCTTTCCATTTTTCCACATTTTTTCTGTTTATTTCCTGCAAAATATTTCAATTTAAACCCCTGGCAAAAGGGTTCACTCTGGTTAATCTTAAGGACTCTTAAGCATGACAGCCAATTGTCATGTTCCTTTTTTGGAGTTTAGCTGTCTATGATCAAAGCAACCTTTGATACAGTGCTACACTGTAAACTGGATTCTGTCTGCTGGGAAATTTCTGTACATGAAAGACTGGGAGGTGCCCCCTCATCACTTGAGATTTACCTTCAAGTTCAACCCCTCCCCCTTGAGCCTTGTCTGAAGTAAGTTACAGCTATGCCTGATCATACGCTTGTGAAGCTGGACGCTGACTTGCAGACTTGCCTTTGAGGGTTGACTTTGAACTTGCTCCATCATTACAGACATGCTTGGCAACCACTGGTTTCTTTGTGTCTGCCACCAGGACTGCTCAGCAATACTTGTATGGATGGATGTTATGCGATTCTGCCTTCAGCCCTGAAGGCATTGTCCTTTTGTTGCCAGTGGTTCCTGGTTTGCCTTCTCTTCTACAGCAGACATTCTTTCTACTTTCTCATATCAACTCATATATTTACTAAGACTGTAGATTGTTAACTTATTTTTAGAGGAAGTGTATTAATTATGAGATTTCTTTCTGTCATACAGGGAAAACAGTGAAAATCATTTCTCTTTAATCTGCTGTAAATAATTGACTGCATATGTTGCACTGTAGGCAGCGGACGGCAACCATGGGCCTCCATTCAAATTAGCATATGAACTTCTGCTGAAGATGAATGAATTGCAGGACGTTCTCCTATGTGCACATACTCATTCTTACGGGACAGAGATACTCATTATTACATGACAGGTGTCACGTGAAATCCTGCTTTTTCCAGAAGGTTCAGAAGGTTGTTTGTGAATCAGTTACAATTAAAATAAAGTGGTTTTTTTGTTTGTTTGTTTGTTTGTTTGCTATACAGTTGTACTCTTCTATCAGAAATACCACACACTATACTGTACAGCAAAATAGGAACTATCAAATATGTCAGTTAAAACATCTATCTCAAATGGGGTAATGACTCAGGGGAGGAATAAGCTGTGACTCTGTGTAACACAAAGAGCATGCACAAAAAATGGTGTGAAAAAGACATCCTTTACATACTACCTTTTATAAAATCTCACTTCTTGCGAACACTTCAAACTAAAGATGGCACCTGTGGGAGTTTTGATATATGTCTGATGTTATTCATACTACTATAGCACTTAAAGATCCTAGTGAAAATCTCAAATCAATAATGACTAAATAAAGGCTCAGATAAACTAACTTTTATACCTGGGGTCAGGGTGAGAACAGGAAGAAGAACATTGGCAGAGAAAATTCTGACAGCCTAGCTGTCAGGTAAATTACTTAGGGTCACCTGGTAAAGTATTCAGATAAAGCATTGTTTATCATCCAGAAATTATATCTTCACTGCAAATGAGATCATTCTTAGACACAGAGTTTTCAAAGATAGTAAACTGGAAAAAAGTTTCTCAATTTCATGGAATTGTAGTAGTCAAACCGTGACAACTATTAATCTATTAAGTATTTTATGCAGTTTAGATATCTGTGTCCATTCGAAGTAGAAGCAGATTGAATTTAATATTCTCTGTCACAGCAGTTGTTCAAAGTTTGCCATAAGCAAAGATTTTTTTTGTGAAGTATCACAGTGAATTATGTTTATTATTAAGTTGAACAGGGAGAAGCAGTAAACTAGAGAGATATATTTTGCTAATTAAAAATGTGGCACCAAATGACACAATAATACTTCTATTCATGTAAGTAGCGAGTGTTTCCAGTTGAGTAAACATCAGGAGATTTGGAAAAGAATCTTACCAGTTTCCCAGAATCAAGTAACAAAAAGATGAGCAATATCAATTATGTCTGAATATGTACATACATAGATATGCCAGTGTCATCATAATGACAGTTTGAAAGAATTTTTAGCATCTAATTCACACTACACATTTTAATTTGCTTATTTATTTCAGTGTTTTTATGACAAAGTTGGATACAAGATTAAATACTTATTAAACTCTGTAAATCATATCCCTCATGATCTTAAAAGAAGAAAATTATTTGTGATGTTTAACATCCCAGACTCTGAACTTTGGAAAACAAGCAAGTAAAAAACCTATGCAAAAGGTTTTTTTCAATTTAATACTCTTATTTTTCAAGATATTATTGATCAATAATTAATCAATTCACATTAATAATTAAATAATTGTATCAAATAATTACATCTAAATTAATAATTGATGCATTTTAGCTATTAATAATTTTTACAGGTTTTTATTGGAGTAATAAAAAAAAAAAAGAAAAAATGAAAAAAAAAAAATGAAGTCAAAACTGATGCCATATCTGACTCTGATATAAATTAAGTCAACACTAAAATAATACTTATATTTCTCCTGAATTACTCATGTTATGATCATATGTGCATTTAGTATTTATAAGTGGTTTTACTATGCACTGTGATCATGTAAACAACTTTCTTCCTATTGATTGCCAAATTGCAGAATCAGTGTATCACTCATCAAGTATTTCCAGCTCTCCTCTTTTGCTGAGAAGGTAAAACAAGGACCAAGAAGGTAAGAAATTTAGGAATATTTATAGTGAGGCTGGGTGCTTCACTGGCAAGAATGAATTAATTCCTTGTGAAAATGAAGTTTTACTGTAAGAAGACATTTCAAGGACATAATCATACTTGAGTTACTCCCATGAGATCATTTCAGCCTGAAAATGCTCTTGATTGGGTCAAATGGCAATAGCTATTCTAAATTTTATGGGTAATTACTATATCTCTGTTGTCTCAAGTTATGTTTCATCTATATATCTGATTTGATAAGTATTGGAGTTGCAGGATGAATGAGTTATCTCCAGACTACACTTTTAATGTATAATAAGAGTCCTTTCACTTTTCTTTTTAGGTGATTTTCAGGAACTAAGAAAAAATTCCAAGTATTTTCAATGAGACCTCTTCCCTCTCCATTTCCCCACTCTTTACTACTTTATAGCCAATTCTTAGTTGATCATGATTTGTTTTTACTTTAGATGTGCTTATATGTGAAGACATTGTTTCAGAGAACCTCTGGCCTACAGAGAGTACATCATTCGATAGGCAATTCTGTCCTCTCTCCAACTTCAATGACTGAAAATCAGATTTTATAAATAAACCATACATCAATAGGTGTGCAGTTAACTTTTCCCTCAAATCTAATATTCTTAAAATGTATAGACCAATTAGGTCACTACTTAATACTTCAGCTTGTGTTAAATCATGTCCCCAAATTTTTTATGTAATAAAGCAGTACTTTCCTGAAACAGAAGTGTGAAGTTCAGCCATCTTCAGTAGTAAACACATTAATTACATAGAACTGATTAAAAATGTGTATCAGGTAGACCTTATTTATTTGGAATTGTAAATCTATGTTGCTCCTACTTTTGTTTATCTGTGCATATGTTTCTCCTGTAGATGAGAACTCACAAAGAACACTAAATGTAATAACACTGCTTTTCACTCTCCTAATATGAGGGCGCTCCGAAAGTAATGCCTCCTATTTTACTATGATGGCCCATGATGTTGTATGGTAGAATAAGTTGAAATTTTCCATCAATATTCCATTACATTTTGCTGCTATGTGATAAATGGCAGCAGTCTGACAAAATGGAATCTGACATGGAAGTGTGTATGGAGCAAAGGGGTGTCACTGAATTCCTCTATGCAGGAAAAAAAATGCAGCAATTAATATTGATAGGCACTTGCTGAACATTTATGGAGATTATGTTTTTTAGCTTATGGTGGGTGGCGTGTTTCAAAAGTAGCAATAGTGACATGAAAGGCAAGCCACTTCTAAACAGCTATGCAGTTTTTTATGAACAAGACATGCAGGCTCTTGCTCATTGCTGGTGAAGATGCATAATAAGTGGTTGTGACTGTGCTGAAGAATGGTAGCTGAGAACTTGCTCTATCAAATCTTGCTGTTGTGCTCTTTGTATGTGTTGTAATCTCTATGGAAAGCAGCATTACCTTCAGTGAGACCTGCATAATAGTTATGTATTGATCTCTTTGTAAAAGGGTTTCTTTAAATCACAAAATTATATAATTTTTTTCATTTATGAATATCTTGTATAAACTTATGGTGGGGAAGAAGAAAACACAACACTTCCCTACAGATTTTTGTTAGACAACAGAAATATGCTACCACCGGCATTGACATTCCCTAAAGGCAGACAACGATATGGACTTTTCTGATCTCCAGCGGGCTGATCTAAGTATATACAGTGAGGTCATTATGACTCTTTCTCAGTGCAGAAGGGTGTTCTATGTATGTTCCTCTTACAGTAGAAGGTGGGTGCAGATTAAGTTTCTCTTCTTTTATATACTGAACTACATGGATAGGTGCCCCTTTATCCCTTTTCTGTAAAATCTCTTTTTCTGAGTTACACCCTTGAAAGAACCAAGAGGATTCTGTCACCTTAGCATATGTGAAAGGAATTTGGAGACTGGTGAAAGAATCAAGTGAACTGCAAATGTACTCCACAAATACTGCCAGTCCAAAAACCATTCAACTATGAGCTTTAAAGGAATGCATATTTTAAAGAAAGTGCATTGCTTTTTACTCATGGATGTAAAATGTGCACTAAAAACAAACAAAAAACAAAAACAAAACAAAAAAAACAACAAACAAACAAAAACAAAAAAGAAACCATCCAAACAGTAACAATTAAAACAAACAAACAAAAAAACCCACCACAATTATCTATAACAAGAAAAAATGAGTTTCTAAAAAAAAAAAAAAAATTGTATCAAGATGTTTATTATATCCAAACAGGTACATTTCATCCCACTCCACCCAGAGGGAATTTATGGTATCAAGTGACGGTTCCAAAAACCTAAATATTGTTAGTTTTAGTTTAGTGCAATATGGAGTGTTCTGCTTACATGATGTCTGTTTTTGGTACCATCACTTACTGTTCCATTTACATCCAATTGTCTTGGTAGTAAAAGTGTATTGTGGCCTACCTATAAACAAACACATTTGCCTTTTACATGTAGTGTATTTGATTATTAAGTTTTCTAATTGTATTTTTTGCAGATGAAAACAAGAATTTTTATTTAGAGTTTTCTTCTGTGCAAGTACAAGCAGAAGAATGTAAGATCTTAATGCAGGAAGAGATAGAGCTACATAATAGTAATTGGTACTGACTGTCACTTCAATGGGTACTTTTGTGCCAAGAATAAAAATATCTGCTTTCAATAGCACACTCATGTTTCAACTTAAACTTCAAAGGGTCAATTTCTTTCAGGTACAGCAGTCTGCATCCGTAACAGATTCAACAGAATATAGCCTGCCAACTGATCTGATACTTATCATATAGGCATATCATATACTTAATGAAATGACTAGGTTATTTTATAAAGCTGATCACACAAGATTAGTTAATACTGTCACTGAACACTGTTGATGTGACATATTTTAAAGATAATATTGCAGCTATCACTCAATGCTACCTCCTTGGATGCTTCTCTTTTAATCATAATGCTTTCTAGGAAGGAGAGAGAATTTGTGAAAACAAAAGACCTGGTATTTCACATTCATTCTACTTTCACTGAATATCCTATCTCTAAGTTATACAAACACAGAGCAGTATAAAAGTATATTTGTTGCAGGTTTTCATCAAAAAATTGACTGTAAATTTCAAGACGTAAAGTTTATGCAAAAAAGAGACTGGCATAATGACCGTATAATGTACTTTCATACAACACAGGCTTATTATTTACTGCATATTTACCAATAAATAGAATTATAGAATCATAGAATTGCTCAGGTTGGAAAAGACCTTCAAGGTCGTCAAGTCCAACCGCAACCTAGCCACACTACCCTAACTCTAACAACCCACCGCTAAATCATGTCCCTGAGCACCACATCCAAATGGTATTGAAACACATTCAGGAATGGTGAGTCAACCACCTCCTTGGGGAACATATTACAGATTCTTTTGCCCTTCCTACTTTTCTCAGCCTGTTGGAAGCACTGTAACTGTAGTACTACTCTGTAGTACTACTCTGTAGTACTACTCTGTAGTATGCTGTTTACTGGGCTGGGTGGTGAACCAAAAAAGGCATTGCTTACGATTAAGAACAATCTGACAGAAACAACAGGGGAAAGGCTAAAGTGTTTAATTTTGAGCCAATATTGAAAGAAGTTCACTACCTGGCTTAATTAATTAACCTAGTTAGTATAAATGTGTTGCACATTTTCTGTTCTCAGTTGATCACAGCTGAATAAATTACCTCTTGATATTTCAGCAATACCAGAAGGAAATGAAGCCTAGCAGAATTACAGAATCATATCCAAATAAGTCACTTCAAGGAATTTCATGCAGAAGTGAGAGGTAAATAAATGTACAAATGAAAAACAAAGAAAGTATCTTCCACACAGCAATAGAAAACATAAAAAACACATCACTTTAAATTGAACTTTATGATGCTGTTTTATGTCAGCTACAAACCCTGACAAAATTACCCATAAAAATAAACTAGAAAGTGCTTGTTGTTTTTCAGCTATTGCTAGCAAATTAAAATTTTTGCTAACTGCAGTTATATTGGATATTTTCTCCTATTCATGAAAAATAACATTGAACTATGATTTTTCTTTGAAGAAAATAAAGAACAAAAATAATAGTTTAATGACATAGTAAGAATCTGGTTTTGTTTTTCTTTTCCCATGTGCTGTGGTTCCACAGTTTGTTTAAATCCTTTGTATAAACACCATGATCCCACGGAAAGAACTGGTTGTGGCCTATGTTATCTTTTTCCCTAGCTATCTGTTCCTGTTGCTGCCTTAGTTTCTGTGCAGTGAGTTTTTCATACTAAAACCTACTTTTATTATTGCTGTTGCTATTACCAGAAGAAGACAAGTAGTGGTAATGTGGAGAAAACACAGCCAGAGGAAAACTATAGTTGCTG
This sequence comes from Gallus gallus, assembly GCF_016699485.2. NCBI lineage: Eukaryota > Metazoa > Chordata > Aves > Galliformes > Phasianidae > Gallus > Gallus gallus. The sequence continues at coordinate 30,216,155 of NC_052572.1, forward strand.
TAATTGCTCTTCCTTCCAGGCTAGTACAGCTAAGGCTTAAACCTAAAAATTTACAGGAAGTCACGTTAATATCAGTAGAAGTATAGATACACACATATACATGTCATATACATATCAGCATATACATGCTTAGAAGGTGGTTGCATATATGTTTGTTTATATAAATATAAATTATACATGTGTATATATTATAAATATATATAGTACATATATATATTATACATACATAAATAATATGCATATATATATATATATGGATAAGAACAGATTATGATGATAGTATGTTTGTGTATAACTCAGAGAGGTAAGTAATTCCATCAATCTAACAGAAGTTAAAAGAGATTAAAAGCTTTAAGAGTTCAAAGCTAAGAAGGGTGCAATGAAGCTTAGAACAATGTTATCAGATATTCATATGAATATTGTAAATGTCAATAGTAATAAGAGTGAATGTACTATCAAGGTTGTAGCCAACTAATTGGAAAGCAGCATTTAGTATATTTAATGTGAAGTTAGGGGTACATACTCTGAGATATCCAATTTTCTTTCTTTCCCAAAAGGATCTTTTTTTTTTTTTTTTTTTTTTTTTTTTTTTTTTTTTTTTTTTTCCTTCTGTATCCTCATCTCTACAGATCTGGTACAATTGCAAAATAAATAAATAAATAAATAAATAAATTGAAGGATCTTGAAGACTCTTGAAGGATCTGGAATTTCAAGTTTTAGTTTTGAGTATTTCAGAAATGGATTGGTGTATGTGTTTCCACTCTGTATGCCATTCAGAGGACTTTTAACTTTCTGTTCAGGTTAATTCATTACTACTGTCTTTCATGTTTGAGTCAAACCAACTCAGAAAAACAGGTCACTAAAGAATAAGATTTCTTCTTGCATATGAAAAAAAGGAAAAAAAAAAGAAAGAAATAATGAAATACATTGTAAAAAACAAACAAGTAGAGAGTTAAGATTGATGAAAATAAACAGATTTTATTTCTGAAGATATCTAAATTAGACTGCATATAAGCAACTTATGCAAGTAGGAAATCTGTTATCTGAATGCTCTCAGCAGATAAGAAATTTAGTTATTTCTAGAAAGAGAAAATCTTTTCATGAAGATTTTTTCTCAAAATTTTGTTTTTTATTGTTTTTTTCTGAACTTCAGAAAAAACCTATGTGGTTGGTTACTGTATTACTTTGTGCTTCGTTGTACACTGCAAAATTATAGCATCTAATGAACGTTTTTGTTCACTAAAATTACAAAATACTTCTCTTTTAATTTTTACATTTTATATTCAGATTTTGACAATTCTACCTAAAGTTAGTAGTGATCATCAGCTGTTATTATATAATTAGTTGTATAATATACCTTATAATATAACATAATAAAAAAAAAACAAGATTATAAAGGAGCTCAAATTCCTTTATTTTATTTTAATTTTTCATAATATTTTAATAAACTATCATAAGAACATCTAAGAAAGCATAGAAAATATCTGATCAGATTACCATAATGTAATTTGATTTAACAGGTAGTAAAATTTGTGGTATTTGAAAATCAAAGTCATAGTTATGTATAACATTTATCATCTAGTAGATTACATAAGTAAAAAAAGATAATCCTAACACATACCAGATTTATTTATTATTTTTTGATATTGTTACTTGAGAAAAGTAGATTTTCAGTCCATAAATTATATCTTAGTTTGAAATCACCAAGTGATAAAAGGTTTAACGGGAACTACTGAACAGATAGATCATTAATTATAGAACAAAAATGTGATTTCTTTAAAATAAGTTCATTTGTCTTTCAGACAATAATCATTGTCACGAGATAGACAGAACTGATTTATCAGATAAATTTGTATTCTGGGAAAGGTGGCAGGTTTAATATGGGATGAGATTTTAAGAAGACTTTAATTAATGCAGTTAGCTGATTACCACTTAATCATTAGAGATGTAAACTAAAACTCACACATATAAACATTTTTCAAAAAGCAAGAAAATGAGATAGAATAAAGGAAATAAGAAATGCAGATCCACAGGTAACAGTATGAAGTTTATTTTTCCATTTTAAAAAGGGTAATATTGTAGAGTACATATTCCGATGACATACATAGGGTGCTGCTTTTTTCTCACAGAACAGATTTCCAGCACTACTGGACAGAACTTGCAAAAGCAACAGGCACCCTATAGACTTTTTCGGGCTATATCACAAGTGGTAAGTCTTTATATGAAGCTTTCTTAGCTATTGCAAAATTTTTGGAGCACCAACGGAGACAAGATACCATGGCTTTCAGTAGTGTACGTAATACAATAATCATAGAATCATAGAATTTCTTGGGTTGGAAGAGGCCTTAAAGATGATCTAGTTCCAAACATGGGCAGAGTTGCCATTCACTAGACCAGGTTGCCCAGTACCCCATCCAACCATCCATCCCAACACTGATCACCTCGAGGGAAGGAGCATCTGCAATTTTTCTGGGCAACATGTTCCATCATCTCACCAACCTCTGAGCAAAAGTGTCATCTAATGTCTAATCAAAACCTGCCTTCTTTTAGTTTAAAACCATTCTCCCCTGTCTAAGCACTATCAGATAATGTAAAAAGTCAGCCTCCCCCTGTTCATAAGCTTCCCTGGAAGGTCACAATAAGATCCCACTGAAGATTTCTCTTTTCCTGGCTGAACAAATTCAGTGTCTTCAGCCTTTCTAGACTGTTCCAACCCTTCTCTAGATCTGCTCTAACAACTCCATAACTTTCTTGTTCTAGGGTCCTCAGACCTAGATACAGTACGCTAGGTGGGGCCTTACAAGGACAGAGTAGATGGGGACAATCACCTCCCTCACACAGTTTCCTATCCCTCTTTTGATGCTTCCCAGGATCTAGTTGCCCTTATGGGTACAAGCACACACTGTTGGCTCATGACCAGCTTTTTGTCCATTAGGACTCCCTACTCTTCAGAGCTGTTCTCAAGTTCTTCTCCCAGTTTGTATGCATATTTGGGACTGACGAACCCAAATGCACCACCTGGCACTTGGCCACATTGAATCTCATTAGATTCATGTGGGCCCACGTCCTAAGCCTGTACTGGTTCCTTTGGATGTCATCTCTTCCTTATTTCATATCAATTGCACTACTAAGTGTCATCTGCAGCCTTGGTGGGTATATACTTGATCCCACTATCTCAACCTATTGCAACTGGAATACTTTTCTAATAGAATGTAGGACAAGAAGTGTGGATTTCAGTTCCCTGGGACATTAAAAATCAATCAATCAATCAATAAATGATCACAATTTAATTCTACTTTTTCCAGATTAAAACATCAATCATGATACTGGGTTTTTTTAACAGCACTGTACTCACACAAATTCTATACAAGAACAGCTCAAATTACACTCCTTGAAGGCAGGGAGAAGTACAGACAAGGGACCAGCTACTTTGACAGTTTTGATGCAATTTTGCATAAATAATTAATGTCCATATTCTCTGCATAGTTGTGGATGTAGTGTTCTGCAGAAATATTTACACTCATGCTTAGCATGAACCGTTTAGGAATTGAAGGGACTCCATAGAACAAATGAGTTCTGTGGCTTTTAAAAACTAGTGGATCACAATTTCAGCTCAGTAAGAGCTCTGAGTTCTGTATTTAGGCTTCTATCATGGTCTTTGGAGCTGAATTTCTCTGTATCTAACACAGAAAGTCATACTCCTAAATATCAAAGACAAAGGCTAGCAAGGGGTATCCTATCAAGTAAATCAGCAGGAATATGAATATGAAAATAATTTATCTGGTTGACAATAATACCTCCTCTATATTTATCCCAGACTTCTTCTGACCAGAATTTACTAGAAAATTTTAGATTTCTTTAGAGACCTAATGTCATATGTCCAAATAATTTCTAAGGAACATGACATGAACTTTCAGACCCTGGACACACATTATTACAGATGATCAAGGAAAATAGCAATATGTTGTAAAGTGTCCATTAAAAACAAACGAACAAACAAGAAAAAACAAACAAACAAACAAGGAAAAACCAATCTCTTAGAGTCAGCCTAATTGTATTTGTGTCAAGGGTTATTAAACAAAAAGAACAAAAATGATGTTTTATCTTCATAAAATTTCTTCTTAATTGAGATTGAAATGGTACATTCTGTACCACTCATATATAATCCTTACTTGGACAAAGTCTCTACTACATAGGGCCGGCTAAATTTGTCATGAACTTTACATTATTTTATGTGTTATACCACATCCCATTACTGATTTAGTTCAACTCAGTTGAAACACTATTTCCTTTTTCTGATTACTCGATAAATTTCACAAAGAATGTACCAATCTTTATTTTAATTACATTTAATACAAATTTTATTGAAAGAATCTGGGTTTCTTTTATAGAAGAACAATAATTTGTTTAATTCATTTTTTAATTGATAATTATAATCATCTATTTGAGTTAAATGCCAGTTATTGGGTGTTATAAATGCTTCTTTAGTAGTTTACTAGTCAGTAGCAAAAAACATTACAAGCTTTCCTTCAGAACTTAATGTCGCTTTGGTTTTGAGAAAGAAATTTGCAGTGTAGAACGAGGAGGAAACTTCTCAGGTATCTCTGAAATTTGGAGCATGTTATGTTTAAATAAATACTGAAAACACCTTGTAATCAGTTTACTTCTACATCTCTCGAATAACTGTAGTTGAAAACTACGTAAGGATATTTTACATACACTATATTTTCTATAAACAGTCTAAAAGACTTAACTCTTTTTTTTTTTTCTCCTGTAGGTGACAAATGTACACATTATCATAGAATCATATAACCATATGATCTTTTTGATTTGGAGTGGACACTTAGTTCATCTTGTCCAACTTCCCTGCAATCAACAGGGACATCTACAGTTAGATCAGTAGATCAGCTTGCTTGGAGACTGGTCCAGCCTGACTTCCAGTGTTCCCAAGGATAGGGCATCCACCATATCTCTGGGTAGCCTATTCCAGTGCCTGACCAGTTATTGTTAAAAAAATTGTTCCTTATAACCAATCTAATTCTTCCCTCTTTTAGTTTGAAACTATTCACCTGTCTCTTATCACAACAGACCCTGCTAAAGAGTCTGTTTTCTTCTTTTTTATAACTCCCCTTTAGATACTGAAAAAGCTTTACAAGGACTTCCCAGAGTCTTCTCCAGGCTGAACAGCCCCAGATCTCTAAGGCTGTCCTTGCAGGGGAAGTGTTCTATCTCTTGGATAATTTTTCTGGCTCTTCTCTGTATGCACTCTAACAGGTCCACATCTCTCCTGTACTGAGGACTCCACATCTGGACACAGAACTCCAGGTGAGGTCTCACAAGTACAGAATAGAGGGGCAGGATCATCTCCCTCTGCCTGTTGATTGCTATTTTTTTTTTTGATGTAGTCCAGGGTGCAGTTGGCTTTCTGGTCTGTGAGGGCACACGGCTGGCTCATGTCCAGCTTACCACCCACTCACCAGTGCCCTCAAGTCCTTTTCAGCAGGACTGTGCTCAGTCCTTTCATCCCTCAGCTTGCACTTATAGTAGTGGTTGCCACAGCTCAGGTACAAGATCTTTCACTTGGTTTTGTTGAGTCTAATGAGGTTCTCCTTGGCCCACTGCTTAAGCCTGTTTAGGTCTCTCTTAATGGCATCCAGTCCTTCAGGTATGTTAGCCTCACCACACAGTTTGGTGTCATCCACAGACTACCTGAGGGTGCACTCTATCACACTGTTCCAGTACTGACTCCTGAGGGACATCGCTTGTCACCAGCCTTAATATGGACATGGAACCACTGCACATCACTCTCTGAGTACAGTCTCACTATCAGTTCCTTGTCCATTAAACAGGCCACTCATCAAATCCAAATCTTGCCAATTTGGAGAGAAGGATGTCCTGGGGTACCATTTTAAAGGCCTTACTGAAGTCCAGATAGATGATATAAGTAGAACTTCTCTTATCCACTGGCACAGTTATGCCATCAAAAAAGGTGACCAGATTGATCAGGCAGGACCTGCCCTTGGTGAAGCCATGCTGGTTATCTGTGTTTTTCTCTGTGTTGAGCTGTGAGACCAGCTATGTCTTATCATAAGTATAGGCAGTGTGTGGAGTTCCTCTTCGTCTACTGCCTATGTGATCAGTCTTGAGAATACCAGGGTTTGGGAATGGGGGAGCAGCCTTACCTCCTCAATAGGTTGTCAGTTTTCACAGCTCATAGTAATTTTCTTATATAGGTTTGTAGAGAAATAATCACTATTGTATTCCTTAGATCTAAAGAATGGAATTTAGTAGTTACATTTTATCTTCTTTTCTGCATGTATTTAGATATTTTTAAGTATAATTTGACTAGAAAATTAGAAATGCTAACCAGAAAAGACCATGTTGGAGGTGCGCACACAGAAATCCCTAGCTACAATAACAACAGCTATTAATAAAACCTAGTGATTAAGAGAAAAGGAATAGCTACCAAACATTTCCCTCCGACTATGTACTATTATTGATAGAAAATACTGACTCTTCTAAAAAATGTAAGTTGTTTCATAGTAAGCTTCTCCAATTCTTGTCTTCAGTGGTAACTTACAGATGGAAATACCACCAGTCAACTGTTTTGATAAGGGTAATATAAGAGTTTTCTTTGAACAACTTGTGAAAGACCTAGCAAGCACACTGAGGAATTGCCCTCTTCATACACAAGGCCATATGAGAACTACCAAGATTCTTCATACCAGAGTGAACCACTGGCCTGATCATAGAGAGTTCTTTACCAAATAAATGAAAAAAATCTCACAGAAAAAATTAGTAATTTGTAATTTCAAAGAAGGTCTAGCTTTGTGAATCTACTGAATCTCTGAGACTAATAACCTAGGTTGAGTTAATATCAAGAATAACAGTACATTACTTGTCTGTGGTCATTATATGGAGTTGTTGGATCAGGTCCAGAGGGGGGCAGATGAACAGAGGACTGGAGCACCTACTCTACGAGGACAGACTGAGAAAGTTGGGTCCTCTTCAGCCTGGACAAGAGAAGGCTCCGAGGAGACCTTATAGAGCCTTCCAGCACTTGAAGGGGGCCTTCAGGGAAGCTGAGGAGGGACTTTACATAAGGGCTGGTAGTGACAGGACAAGGGGAAGTGGTTTTAAACTTAAAGAGGGTAGATTTAGACCAGACATGAGAAAGAAACTCTTTACTGTGAGGGTGATGAGACACTGAAACAGATTGTCTAGTGAGGTTGTGAATGTTCCCTTCCTGGAAAAATTCAAGGCCAGTCTGGAAGGGGCTTTGAGCAACCTGGTCTAGTGGGAGATGCCCCTGCCTGTAGCAGAGGGTTAGAACTAGATGATCTCGAAGATCCCTTCCTACCCAAACCATTCTATCATTTTATGATTCTATGATACTATGATTCTATGATTCCATGATTCTATGATTCTATGATATTAGATCTGAAGTATACACATTTATATATACTCATGTATTTTTATTTATACAGTTATCTTCAGCTAGTCACAACTGTGCTTTTCTGTAGGTCAACCAAGTTCATTCAATTTCTTCATAGCAAGTTGTTAAATGATGATCACTTGTATTTAAAAAAAAAAAAAAAAAAAAAAAAAAAGATAATTTGAAAGCAGAGAGATGACTCTTGGACCTTAGAAAATCAATCAAGAAATAACTTTGCTGCTGGATGGGATTCTAACATAAAAATTCCTTAACTTTCTTAAAGAAAGGCAAAATGAATACTAGTCTATTACTGATAATTTTAAAATCACTTACAAATAGTTAAGGAAGGTGAGTTTAAGTTATGCATTATATGTATTTTTACAAATCATTTAAAAAGAATAGTTGTTCAATAGTTCAATAGACTTGAAGTGCAGTATGGAGAAATGAGAGACCATGTAGTATGTTTTTGTTGTGGTTTCAGATAGAAAAAATATTTTTGAGTTTTACTTCCAGCAAAGACATTTAAAAGATTTTTCATATTTCTATTAATTTTATGTCTTAAAAGAATATTATAATCTCATCTAGGTAATGGATCCTGAGTTAACTGATCAAAGTTTGTATAGTCCATAATTATTTCTCTATTTTTCAATGAAACATTGCCAGACTTCAGCAATCCTTAATTTCTGGATTTAAAACAAGTCTATTATTGTTGTAATCTCCTGCTGAAACACAGTGAAAAGGTAATACAGATCATTTTATTCTATATATTCATATATTTGTTTTACATTTCATGTCTATGGTTTCTATAAAAAACAAATTTTAAAACAAATGGCCACTCAACATATTTAAAGAGTAGTAAAAGTCTACTGTATTGCTTCATTGAGAATGCTTCATTTTTCATGCTAGCAGTTTGCTGTAATAAAATATAAATCTGGTTAAACTGACTAGTTGGTCATCTTTCTAACTACAGGGAATATGAATGTGGGAAAAAGAAAATAATTCAAAAATTCTGAAGCTACCTTTGTAGTTAGTAGCGGATCGTAATATAATATAGAATGTCCTTGTATTTTCTAAGGTATTTATATGAAGTGGGAATGAAAAACAGAGGCAGAAGAATGAAAACAAACAAGCAATAATGAAAATGCGATTGATACACTACAGTTGAGTTGTAACTGTGGAACAAGTCTGAGACCTCCTCATGAAACTGAATGTAGATAAGTCCATGGGGCCGGATGATATCCACCCTAGGGTTCTGAAAGAGAATGTTGATGTGGGAGCTGAGCCGCTCTCCATCATATTTGAAAAATCATAGCTGTCTGGTGAAGTCCCCGGTGACTAGAAAAAGGGAAACATTACTCCCATTTTTAAGAAAGGGCGAAAGAATGATCCAGAGAACTACAGGCCAGTGAGTCTCACCTCTGTGTCTGGGAAGATCATGGAGCAGATCCTCCTAGAAGCCACGTTAAGGCACATACGAGACAAAGAGGTGATCCAAGACAGCCTGCATGGCTTCGCCTAGAGCAGATCATGCCTGACCAATCTTCTATGATGGAGTGACAGCGATGGATGACATCTACCTGGACTTCTGCAAAACGTTTGACATGGTCCCTCACCACATCCTTCTCTCTAAATTGGAGAGGTATGGATTTGAAGGATGAACTGTTCGATGGATTAGGTTGGCTGGTCACAGCCAAAGGGTTGTGATTAATGGTTCTGTGTCAGGGTGGAGGCCAGTCACAAGCGGTGTCCCTCAGGGGTCATTCTTGGGACCAGTGCTCTTCAACATCTTTATCAGTGACATAGACAATGGCATCAAGTGCATTCTCAGCAAATTTGCAGACACCAAACTCAGCAATGCGGCCGATACACTAGTGGGAAGGGAAGCCATCCAGAGGGACCTGGACAGGCTGGAGAAGTGGGCCCATGAAAACCTAATGAGGTTCAGAAAAGCCAAGTGCAGGGCCTTGCACTTGTGCTGGGGCAATCCCAGGTATTTATACAAACTGGGGAAAGAAACCCTTGAGAGTATCCCTGCGGAGAAGAACTTGGGGGTCCTGGTAGATGAGAAGTTGGACATGAGCCAGCAGTGTGTGCTTGCACCCCAGAAGACCAACTGTGCTCTGGGCTGCATTAAAAGAGGAGTGACCAGCAGGGAGAGGGAGGTGATTGTCCCCCTCTACTCAGCTCTTGCGGGGCTCCACCTGGAGTACTGCATCCAGTCCTGGAGCCCCCAGTACAAGAAAGACTCAGAGCTCTTGGAATGGGTCCAGAGGAGGGCCACTAAGATGATCAGAGGGATGGAGCACCTCTCCTCTGAAGAAAGGTTGAGGGAACTGGGCTGTTTAGCATGGAGAAGAGAAGGCTCTGGTGAGACCTCATTGCAGCCTTCCAGTATTTGAAGGGAGCATATAAACAGAGGGGGAATGACTGTTTATGAGGGTGGATAGTGATAAGACAAGGGGGGAATGGTTTTAAACTAAGACAGGGGAGGTTTAGGTTAGATATTAGGAGGAAGTTTTTCACACAGAGGGTGGTGATACATGGGAACAGGTTGCCCAAAGAGGCTGTGGATGCCCCCATCCCTGGAGGAGTTCAAGTCCAGACTGGATGTGGCTCAGCAGCAGGGTTGAAACTAGATGATCTTTGAGGTCCTTTTCAACCCAGGCCATTCTATGATTCTATGAATTCAATCAGTTAAATTACATTAAAAATTATAGATCGTGTGGTCCATAAAAACAGACAGAGCATCCGTATGTTGCCATTATTTTTAACTCAGTTGTTCATGTAGATTTGACCAAAAGATTTTTATATCCCTTTAGTGAACCAGCTGAAATCTCAGTAAGCGGATGTTCTTTTAAACACTAAAAGCAAAAGAAATGGCATGATCCTATATACCACGAACTATTCTGTAAAAGTACTGGAAAAATAAGACTTAGGCATAAAGCAAATATAATTTTAAAACCTGAGTATAATTTGCTTCTTAAGTATTCTATCTTAGCTTCCATATTAAGAATAAAATATAAATCCATGCCAAATGCTCACATCGTAATATCAACATAATTTGTGGCCAAGTTGATTTTCTATTTTATTTATGTATGAGATCATGGTAATATTGCTCCATTTTAAGAAACAGGTTTCCACTAATGGAACGTTTTAATCATAGAGTTCTTAATTTGACTAAAAGTTCATCCAAGCGCGTTAGCATTTTTCTTATTGTATATATTTAATTCATGATGTAGTGTTTCATTGTTTTGTAAAGGCCCTAAGAGGGGAATTTTATTCTCTTCATATCTAAGGAAATTGTGATCAGCATAATAATAATTTCCAGCATTTCTTAAAAATATGATAGCAAAATCTTGACCTTTTTCCCAAGTACGACATACAACTCTGTAACCAAAGATAATAGGAAACAAACTCCATTGTGATGCTCTCAGGGGAATCTGCTTACTACTTGGCAGCTGTTTGATTTGCAGTTTTTTGATTTGAGGGCTCTTATCTTGTTCATAATTTACACATTCTTTCCCTTATTTAGCAACAAATATTTCATCTCAAGAGTAGACCTTGATGAAAACAAAAATAAATGAATAAAGTGTACCTTTGTTCCTCTTTTCCTATTCCTCTCCAGCCCCCACCCTCAGCCGCCCTTGCCCCCCCTACACACACACCTTGTATTTTGAATTTCAGTTTTTGGTTATTACTATTGAGTTGATGCCAGTCAGTTTATATTTGATCAGAGTAACACAAATCAGATAACTTTTTTGAAATAGATGTTATATTCATAGTATACACTTTGGTACCTAAAGGTGTCCCACTGAAGATCATTTATAATTGCCTTTGTTTTGTGCTGTTCCAGAAATGCACAGTCTTATGGATAGCAGGTCTGACTGTTGCATCTTGAAAGTACAGTGTGGTTGTTGAAGTCTGCTGGATGCATTCTAATTCATGCTTAGAAGATACATCCCATATTGGAATGGATACAGATTAAGATATGATTTTTCTTCTCTCTATTTATGGAACTGACTTTTGGGAACTGCTAATATCCATACAAAATCTTTTCTGTCTTTTCATGTGAGTCAGAACAAAAGTGCATTTGCAACTTAATGTGTTGGCTTTCTTTTCCAACACATACCTTTACAGTTGTAGCAAGAACTATTCAAATAATTGAATAATTCAGTCCTTGCAATTGTAGAATGGGGTTGTTGAAGAAGTGCTTGATTACTTTTTTTTTTTTTTAATATATATATATATATGCCACTTTTTCCCCTCTGTTTTTTTCTTTTTTTTTTCCTTTCCCTTTCCCTTTTCCTTTTCCTTTCCATTTCCCTTCCCCTTCCCCTTCCCCTTTCCCTTTCTCTTCCCCTTTCCCTTTCGCTTTCCCTTTCCCTTTCGCTTTCCCTTTCCCTTTCCCTTTCCCTTTCCCTTTCCCTTTCCCTTTCCCTTTCCCTTTCCCTTTCCCTTTCCCTTTCCCTTTCCCTTTCCCTTTCCCTTTCCTTTTCCCTTTCCCTTTCCCTTTCTCTCTCTCTTTTTCCTTTTCTTCCCCCCTTTTTCTTGCTAGCATACAGATGCTATTTAAAAGCTAGTAATAGACTTGGAAAACATTTATGCAGGAAATATAAAAAGTAAGTTTGTTACATTCCACTGTACATCCTGGGAATCATCTGATCTTCAAAAACTTATTTACCTGATAGAAGTTCTTTAACATATACATAGTGTTTTATCAAAAAAGAAATTAAAACACATTCATTTTATTCCCCTGTATTTTACTCTTTACAACACAGTATCCAAATATAAAACTTAAATGGAAACTTACATTATTTTTAAGGTAAAGAAAGAATGAACTTTTTCCTTTCCTACTCAACATTCCCCAACTACTTATCTTGTAATGCACATCATGCAGATGCTTATTCTCAGATTCCCCTATTATATGGTTAAAGAAGAAGTGCATTTGATACTTAGTGAATCAATGACAATTGCTGAAATATAACTATGGCAATAACGCAAGAAGAACAAACTATAAATAGAGTGGTAATGTTATAAAAGTCATTTATGAAGCAAGAAAAATCAGGAAATAGAGGAGTTCAGTGGAATGTAAAGAACAAGGAGTCTACCCATTGTTGCTTCAAATATAATTCACTAAAACCATAAATCTCATAAATAAAAACAAAACAAAACAATATCAAAACTTGAATCTTGATCTGATTTTATGGCTTTAAGACCAAACAAACAAACAAATAACAACAACAACAACAACAAAGATCAAAACTAATTCAAACAAAATTACATACATAAATAGAGCTTCAGGCTTCAGTATTTACTAGCTGTTAGCTTAAGTATGTCTATTCTGTCAAGTTTCTGAATAGCAAAAAATTCAGTTCTGTATGCATTATTTTACTTGTTTCAGAAGATAAATAAATTAGTTTTAAAATGTTAGGAATTACGTCAGTATAATTTTTCAGGTAACAAATGCAGGCACACACACATTATATATATTTGATCTAGTAGAATATCATAAAATATTGTCATAACTGTCGAGCCATCCCTTAACAAGGCAGTTCTATCTACATATTCAAGCAATTAAACCAGTCCTTTCATTTCTTCAACAAAGAGAGCTCTAGATTTTAATGTTTGCATTTTTTTTCATATCCACACCAGTAATTTTTGAAGTGAAGAAGGAAGCATCATGTCACAGATGGGAAAAATCAAACTTAGCCACTCCATTTTGTATCTTGTGTAAATACAAGGATGAAACAGATGCTTATTAATTAAGTGTAGGCAGGCGATGACAAGGCACAATGGCACATTGCACCAGCTGTGAAGACTGCAGACAACTTTTTTTACCCCACCAGTCCATTTTCATATTACTGAGAAAACATTCTGAGTGTCAGAAAAGGTGTCAAAATAAAATGATAGTGAGAAATAAGAATTCATCACTGCTAAAGCTTCAAAAAATTTCAATCTTTTACATCACAGTCATGCCTCCAGGTGAGAGAGGAAGAAAGAAAAAAATAAAGAATTTTTCTATATATTACTGGTACCTAATATCAATCCTTATTTTGTGGAGACTGAAGAACTAAGAAATTTAAGAATGTACATTGCATGCAATATGCCAGCATGATAGATAACACTTTTTAAGTTTGAAGAACACACATCCTCCCTGTTTGTGCAAAATGGCCAGAGTTAAATTGATCATTTTAAATTTTGGAAAAGGTAAAAATCAAAATTATCAAAAGAGAAGTAATCTCCATCGTCTTTGGTTAAACATACTATCATTTAAGGGAGTGAAGAAGGTAGTAACAGTCAAATACAGTCAATAAAGAAAAAGGAAAAGGAAAGGGAATTGTTTAACGCTGAGTGTAGCTGTAAAGTGAACAATTACAGCCACTGTTATACTTCAGGATTTTGTGGAACAGCAGATGCAAGATGTTTCAGTAAGCCTAGTCTCATCACTCTACCCACCATACTTATTTGAGAAATAAAAAAGTAGAACAATACTCTTGACCATCACAAGAAAAAACAGTAAGTATTGTCAGAAACAAGTGCATAGACAATATTTTTAATTACAAATCCTGTAATCATCTGATTACTTTAGTAATAACAATATGCTATGTAGAATTCATTGATAGTTTTCTTTATCTCAGGTAAAAAAATTACTAAACATTACTGAACCACAGAAAATCATGGAAAAAAAACATATATTCAGTTAGCATATATATGCCCTTAATGGATTTATGAAGAGATACCACAGTCAAAAATTTTAAGTTGATGTCACACTGAAGTGACATCTGATTTTTCATCTCATTGTCACTAAGCTTTGACATACTTTGAAATGGAGCATTTTTAATGCTTACAGTTCAGCAAGATCCATGTTACATTATTTACTTATGTAAAATAGACAAAAATATCAAGTTGTAAGTTTAAGAGTATAGCCTCTCAGAGTATCCAGTAGGATGTTCTCCTTATTTGTTGGTACAAACCACTTGAAGTAAAGAAATAATTTTTGTTAGTAAAGGGGTCGGGTAGAATAAGATATTCATGAACATATATGAAAGATAGGGGTAAAACAAACAAACAAGCAAACAAAAACATTCTGTTCCTTATTTCTTTTTTTTTGTGAATGGCTCTCAGATCTCCTCTCAATTACCTAAGGCTAAGAACCTTAAAAGACCTGTAGATATGTATAAACAGATATTAGATCCCCTCTCAGCCTTGTCTTCTCCAGACTGAAGAGTTACAGGTCTTTCAGCCCTTTCTCATACTTGAGAAGTTCCAAGCATCATCTTTGTCACCCTCCTCTGGACTTTCTCTAGGAGATACCTGCCTTTTTTGAACAAAGGAACACAGAACTGGACACAGTACTCCAGATATGGCCTCATTAGAGCAGAGCAGAAGGGAAGATCACCTCCTTCAACCTGTTGGCCACACTCTTCTTAATGCACCCCAGGATACCACTGGCCTTGGCTACAAGAGCACACTGCTATCTCATGGCCAACCTGTTGTCCTCCAGGACACCTATGCCCTTCTCTGCAGAGCTCCTCTCCAGCAGGTCATCTCCTAACCTCTAATGATACCAATGAACCCTACACTTGCTCTTGCTGAATCTCATCAGGTTCTTCTCTGCCCAGCTCTCCAACCTTGCAGAATACCAGCACAGCCTTCCGGTGTGTCAGTTCCTCTCAGCTTTGTACCATCAACAAAGTTACTGAGGGTGGATTCTATTTCTCCATCCAGGTCACTGGTGAAGATGTTGAACAAGACAGGACCTGGTATCAACTCCAGGGAACACCACTAGTTAAAGGTGGCCTACAAGACTCTATGCTGCTGATAATGGCACTTGGACCTTTGCCAGTCAGTCAGTTCTCAATCTACCTCACTGTCCTCTCATCTATTCCACACTTTCTAAGTTTCATTACAAGCACATTGCACATACATGCACATATACAAACACATGTATGCATACAATTGTATTTACATACATTCAGTTGCAATCAGAGGTAAGTCAATAAATGATTTTTTTTTTAGTTAGTTCATCCAGTATTATGAACTTTCAGACTTAGGCTCAGTAATAAGGAAAACAGTAATATTCTTTGTGTCTTCATTTTTTTTTTCTAATTATTTTTTTAAATTTATTTTTATTTTTTTATTGCAAAGCTCTGGGATTCTTTCAATGCATCATACCCCCTCCCCACACACACTTTTTTTTTTTTTTTTTTTTTTTTTTCCTGGTAGCATTCTTTGTCTTCCTTACAAAATGTAAATGATTGGATAACTCAAATTAATAAAGTATACCAGTAGATTTTTCTCCACTGCACTCTTAGGAATGTAATAAAGTTAATACAGAAATTTCAGATGGAATCTGATCCTCCCAAACCCTTTTCTAATAACTACTCTCAATAGTATTTTGAAGCCTTTTGGTTTATATTTATATATATCTAATATTTATACATACATTTATATTATATGTACATATATATATTAATATTTGTTGGGGATATATTTATATCAAGGATAAGCATTTCAAACATTACTTGTTGGAAGATCCTGTACATATAGTAGAAAGGCAGGATGGAATAAATTATAATATCTCATTTTTGTTGTTTGCACTAGATAGCACTGAGAAAGTATTGTTCAATTAACTTACCATCTTGAAGTGTTCTTCTGTTATTATGGAACTCTTTGTTTCAGGATTCAAAAAAAACAACTGAATAGGATTCAAAACACAAGAGATACTGGTGGTTGGGAAATCACAAAAGTACCTGTGAATGGTCGTGTAGGAATTAGGGATTCTACTCCCCAAAATGTGACAAGATCACTAATTGAAATGCATGAATGCACACAGCGTAGGCAACAAACATATGGAGCTGGAAGCCATTGCATAGCAGAAAACTGTGTTATAGTTGCCATCACAGAAACATGGTTAAATGACTTGCATGACTAGAGTGCTGCAATGGATGGCAATAAACTCTTCAGAAGGGACAGGTCATGAAGTAGAGTCAGTGGAGTAGCACTGTAATTTAAGGAGTGTTTTTACTGTCTTGAGCTTAAGGATGGAGATTGGTTGAGTACTTATGGGTAAGACTCAAGGGGAAGGCCACCAAGACAGATGATATAGTGGGAGCCTCTTGTAGATCATCCACCCATAGTGAAGAGATTGATGAAATATCCTTTAAGCAGATGTCTCAGTTTCTAGCTCTTGTTCTCTTGGGGGCCTTCAGCTGAACAGACGTATGCTGGAAAAACAATACAGCAGAGAGAAAACAGTCCATAAGCTTTCTGGAGTGTGTGGAAAATGAATTCCTGACACAGCTGATGAGTGTGCTATCCAGGGAAGAAGCCCACCTGACCTTTTGCTTGTGGATGATGTAAAAGCTAGAGGATCTCTTAGGCATAGTAATCATGAATTTAAAGCATTTTCAATTCTTGGAAAATTATGGAGAGGGCTGAGCAGAACTACTACCTTAGAATTCCAGAAGGAGGGAAGATGTAGGACTCATCAGGAGACTGGTTAAAGAGTCCCTTGAAAGGCAGTCCTGAAGGGTAAAGCAGTCCAGAAAGGCTGGACACTCTTCAAGAAGGAAATCTTAGAGGATTAGGAGCAGGCATTCCCCATATGCTGAAAGTCAGGTTAGTGAGGAAGAAGACCAGTCTGACTGAACAAAGAGTTTTGGCTAGAAGTCAGGAAGAGCTCATGATCTTTGGAAGTACAGGCAGGCCACTCAGGAGGACTACAAAGACGTAATGAGGCTTTGCAGAGAGAACATTAGAAGAGCTAAAACCTAGCTAGAGCTTAATCTGGCTATGTCCATTAAAGACAATTAAAAATGCTACTTCAAATACATCAGCAGTAGAAGGAGGACTAAGGAGAATCTCCATCCTTTATTGCATGCTGAGGAAGAAGTAGTGACAAAAGATGAGGTTGAAGTACTTAATGCTTTTCTTGCCTCAGTCATAGTAGTAAGACCAGTAGTTCTCGAGTACATAGCTGCCTGGAATGGGAAATAGGACTGGAAAGAGGAATGAAGTCCTAATAACCCAAGACCAACTTCAACACCACTTAGAAGCACACAAATCTCTGTGGCCAGACAGAATCACTTAAGGCAACTCATCACCTGATCTCGTTGAGCTTTATCCCATTGGCTTCAGCCCAGTGATCCAGCCTGTCCAGATACCTCTGATGGGCCTTCCAACCCCCAGGTTGATCAACGCTTACTCAGAGCTTGGTGTCATCTGTTTGTACAGATACTGTCTGTAAAGTGGTTCCAGGCAGCTTTTCTGGAGATTGACACCACAGGAAGCTCTCTGAGTGCACTGTGATGACCTGCAGTTGAACTCTGCAGCCCCTGTACTCTGCAGGAGTCTAAAAAGATTAATCTTGTGCGCATAAAACTGGTCTCTGTGACTCAATGAGGAAGCAGTCTCAAGTTTCCACCAGGGAGGTTTAGATTGAATATTAACAATATTTTCTCTATGGGGAGAGTGGTCAAGTATTGGGAAGGGTTACCTCAGGAAATGGTGAAGTCCCATCCCTGTAGGAATTCAAGAGATTTGTGGATTTTGTGGCACTATGTAAAATGGTTTAGTTGTAGGACTCAGTAGGTGAGGTTGATGGTTGAACTTCAGAATCTTGAATTTCATTTTCTAATCTAGATGACTTTGTGGTTCTACAACTGTCATATTTAAGGAAAATTATCACCAAGAATCTGTGTGAGTATTGGTAACTACATAAGCACTTGAAAGTCATTACTTATTGCATATATTCACTTTGTTTGCTAATGACAACAAAATAACTTGCAGTATTTTTTGTAGCACAGTATGGTAATTATAGATTTATTTATAAAATTTTATTTTATAAAGTAAATGTACTTTGTTACAGATAGAAACATGACATCGTGCTTAATCTTTGTAGGAAGAAAAGCTAGTGGCCTAATATTGAAGGTATGCTATTTTCAAATGCTTGTTTCTACTCATTACAAGTTAAATAATGGGCCTTATTTCAAAAACTGTATGTGGCAAGCAGTTATGCTATGGTATATCTAACAGCTTTTGTTTAATTAAAATAAGAAAAAAATCAGCTGAGTTTTAACTTTCAGCAATGAATATTTAAAACATCTATTTTTAAGAACCACCTGATCAAATATTCTGTCTAGCAGCACAGAACTTCATACATACATCACCTATCTCTAGGTCACAGATAAATGTGATAAAAATTAATTTTAATTGAGGTGGTGAAATTAATGGACTAAATGACTTTGAAAATACATTTTTTACAAAACATAACATACATTAAATTAATATCTGCACTAAAATAAAGTGGGTCTTGGAATTCTCACTTGTAAAATCTAATTCAAGATCTACATGTTCTAATATACACTTTCAAGCTGTCACTCTGTTTTCTTTTTCTTTATTTAACTCTAATCCTTGCCTAACTATAACTGTTATGATAGAAGAATTCCAGAAGAAGTAAGAAAATTGCATAGATATCATATGTGGTTAAACAAAACAAAGAGATTGTTATGGTGCCTCTTCTTCTTTACTCATACACCAGTATACAATCTCTCTCCCCATACAGGCTTTGAGAATACAAAACACATTCCATCAGAAACTTTGGTGCTACCTAAGAATAGCATATCAAAACCCATTTTTTAATCCCTTACTGCCTGTAATTTAAACAGACACTTTAATATCATTTAATCAAACAGACAAAACAAAAAGTTCTTGTACTCAGTATACCACTTGAAAAGGTTTGTTGGACAGTTAGTTAGGCTTATTTCTGTTGTAGCCTTGGGGATTTATATTCATTCAAGACCTGGCTTGAGACATTAGTTAAAATAAAATTTATGTTCACATCTTGCTTTTTGTCCTTCTACTGGCAAATGGTGGACAGCATTTGCTCTGGAATGTGCAGAAAGGTAATTATGGAAATATGTAAATACAACTTTATTCTTTCAAACTTGAAAAAAAAAAAACAAAAAAACAACAATATATTTATTAATGGTACAGAGTGTGAAAAAAGCCTAGGGATATAAATAGGAATTCCATTCTGAAAGAAACACAGAAAAAATATGTCTGAATGGAGACAATTATTGTTTGGAATTCCTTTACATGGGACAATTATGTAAAACTCAAAAACTAGTAGCCCTGACATATATGTTGTCTTCTACTTTAATAAGACAGAAGCAGCAAGATAGATTAATAAGAGAAATATAGAGAGTAGTTAAGTCTTACATGCCTTCAGATGCTGGAAAACCCATGTTAGTACAGCATAAGACAGACTCCAGATGGATTTGTCTCCATGGTTGTAATCTGAGCAGAACACCATGGGAAAATCCATCCAGGGTCCATTCAGTATTGCACCTTGCAATATGGAGTACTAAGCATCTAAAAGCCTGTAAGACTTACCTGCTGTCTATGTTCATTCTAGCAGTATGTCTTTTTAGAGCAGCTGTTTTATTAGCCATTTGTTGCCAGACCTTCCTGATTGAGATTCAGAATAAGGCTGTACTCTTCAAATAACAGAGAACATCCCATGTTATTTACCTTCTTTTTTATAACTTGGAAATTAATTTCTTAATCAGCTTTTCATGTTATATATTGTGATAGCTGTTGCATTCCAGTGTATCATGTCTTCAGTCTGAAATTCCAAGAAGAAAATTATTAAGGCACTAAGTAAATAAGTGAATATTTGAAGATATCAATCCTCAGAAATTAAAACAACAACAACAACAACAAACTTTTAAGAACTCAATGGATCTTGAATCATATGTATATGTATTCCTTTTAGATAAAACTGATGAGTTCATAATTCAGTTTTATGAGGAGAAAATATCCTATTGATTTGTTCTTAAGATTTAACTTTTACTCAACATGAGAAAGGTTATAATCAACTTTTGCAGGAGAAAAGGAAATTAAAAATATAATAATTTGGCTAAACATGGATCTTTCCAGATCCTTATTATTTGCTTGGGTCTTTAGCATTTCTCACATTCTTACAAACAGGGACTATAGGCGAAGTATATGAAGTTCAGCTATATAAGTGATTTAAATATAGCATTGTTTATTTCACTTATACTCTATCTTATACAAGCATGCGCTTTGAGATAAGAAGAATTTAAGAATTCTTTGACTGGAGTATTAAGTTCAGTACACTTCCACTTGTATTTAAGCACAAAACCTTAAAAAAACTACTGCATGCCTAGAACACTAATTTTGAGATTCTCAGAAGACAAGATCCAATAGCTTGCATTAATAAATTATGAACTAGAAACTGAATTGATTTTTCAAAGTCTTAAGTGCTTAAGGAACTTAAGACATTTTTCAATACAGCACATAGGCACAAAATGATATATTTTCAGAAGTATCTAGAAGGGCAGATATATTTCAAAATGCTGTGTTCGTTATTCCCTACTGCTAACTGAATGAGAAGTTGCTCTGTATAATTAGTGCACATATAGAATCAGGGGGAAAAAAAAAAAAAAAAAAAAAAAAAAAAAAAAGCATAACCTACAGATTCGTCTTTTGGAAAATGATCTATTAGTCTGACATTGTAATAGCACTTTTAAAAGTTTTATGCATTGTGATGTTTAACTAATGAATTATAATGGGAAAAAAAATGATAAAGATTTTCATTAAGAAAACAAGGTTTTATATAGAAGACCATCATTTTTTTTCTTAAAATAGTATAGTTTAACAAAAAGTTGTTTCACTGTGATTTAGTATACCATTCTTCATGTACTTTATATTATTCAATTAAAATCTTTCTATTAAATTTCTTATATAACTTGAATTGTATTTTGCTTAATGAAGTCTGTGAATTACTAGTTTCTGACTTATTTTAACAAATGTAATATTGCTGAATTTTTGAGAAGCCTGATTGAACTAAACACATTTTATAGCACATCAACTATGTTCTTTTCTTTTTTTCAGAACAGCTTTTGTGAATATATATATATATTTAATTTTAATATATTTTTAAACTTTAATTTATTTAAAAATGCAAAGGTCATACACTTTTTGGTTTGGTTTGGTTTGGGTTGGGTTGGGTTGTTTTTTTTGTTTTTTTGTTTGTTTTTTGTTGTTGTTTGTTTATTTTTTTTTAACAGGAGGTCATTTAGCCATTTAGTCATTTATCCATAAAATAGAAAAATCTAAGCAAAATGTCAGATTAGAAATCCCTGAACCTTTAACTTTCCAGTGCTAAATGCAGTAGCAATTATTCTGTTTTTTTTTATTCTGAGACAGAAAAATCCTGTCTACTCAGCTTCTGAGTTAAGGCATTCTTATATACTCTGAAAGAAAATGGGATTGCGTAGGGGAATTCTTTTCAAAAATGTTTATAGAGTTGACTTACTGGAAGAAGACTGACACTGTTATATATAAGAAAAAATATATATAAATGTTGGCGTCTGCTGGAAGGGCAGTCTAGGAGATTTCTGGGACATTCTGGAAATGATTTGCTGAAACCACAAACTGACAAGGAGGTTCCAGTTGGATCTGGTCTTCACAGGCAAGAAGGAATGAATGGAAAATGAAAAGGTTGGTGGGGCCTGGACTACAGTAACCATCACAACACAGAATGCAGGATTCTGAGAGGAGGGAGGAAAACTGTAAAATTACATCCCTTGTACTCTTGAAGAAAAGATTTTGTTCTGGCCAGGATTTCATCAGGAGGGTGCCAAAAAAGGTGGGAAGAGCTGGTTCACCTTCTTGTACTCCTTAGATTGTAAGAGTGGTCCTTTCCAAAATGAAAAAAAAAAAAAAGAAAGAAAGAAAAAAAAATGTGGCAAAAAGCGTAGAGAAAAGCTATGAGTGCCAAAGCTCAGATGTAGCCAAAAGAAGCACACAAGGTGAAGGGCAACAAAGGTGGTTTCTTTCATTACATCTGTGGTGAAAAAAGTCTAAGGAAATCTCTGATATACTGCTCAGCGGGGAAAGCAATTTAGTGACAGAAGTATTTTTTTTGACTCAGATTTTGTTAGGAAAGTTTGCAGTTCTCAGTTCTGCCAGCTCCCTGAGCCAATAAGCAGGAGATGGGGTTGTGAAGCAGTACCTGAAGGAAAGGGCTGAGAATGACCACACAGGATACATTAAAATATGCTGAGGGAGATTCATCATCCTGTATCATGTTTGAAAGGTCACAATAATCAGGCAGATTACTGATGACTGAGAAAAGAGAAACTTCATTCCAAAAAAGGGCAAGAAGGAGGATATTCAAGAAACTATATCATGTCTGTCTTAGTTCCTGGAATAAGATGGATAAAATCATTCTCTAAGTCCTTACCGAGCACATGAAAGACAAGAGGCTGGCTGGTTTTCTCAAAGGCAGCGTTAGCATCAGAAAAAAGAGGAAACAAAAAACACTTTGTTGATGAGGGTGGCAGAATTTTTACAAATCTTCTGCTTATTTTACTCACTTTTATTTTCTTTCTGACTTTATACTAACAAGGATAACGTGATACTCTCTGAAACCTGATGTATGTTATTGAAATAAAACATGTATTTCTGAAAAAAAAACCCTTCATATTGATTTAAGCAACTAAAATTAAAAATAGAATAAAACAGGGTGTTTATTATTGTTGTTGTTGTTGTTGTTTTTATTTTATTTTATTTTATTTTTTCCAAAGCAGTATCTATAATTTTACATTATCCAGATTTTATACAGATTTTGAAATAGTGTTGAAATTTAAGTTTAATCGGGACATTCATTAAACCAGAGGAGAAAAATGGCTTCAGAAGGAACATCATAAAGACAGATTACTATCTCAGAATTTACAAACATTTCTTCTTTGTATCTTTAGAGAGAATCTATATTTTTTGCAAATGAGCCTTCTGTAAGAAATGGTACACCAGTACAGCAAAAGATAACCAAAAGCAAGTTTTTTTTGAAAAAGACCACTAATTTCAGCCATAATGGATTACTAAGAAGTGACCTTTGCAAAAAGAAGTCTTCCAGTTCACTGTTCCATGTCCACTGCTAAAACAGCTTCAAGAAACTGTCTCTAGAAATATATGAATGGGTTTGGTCCCTGTTAGGTTACTTGGGTGCAGTTTATTTACAGATAATATATTGCCAATTAACTTTTCTAAGGCACTTACTATAAGGCAAGATAACATCCCTGGACTTTACAGAATCATAGAGTGATTTGTGTAGGAAGGTACCTTTAAGACCATCTATTTCCAACCCCTCTTCTATAGGCAGAGAAGCCTCTCACTACACCAGACTGCTCAAAGATCCATCCAGTCTGGCCTTGAATGTTTCCACGGAGGGGACATTCACAACCTTGCTGGGCAACCTGTTTCAGTGTCTCACCACCCTCACAGTGAAGAATTTCTTTCTAATATCTTGTCTAAATCTACCCTCTTCCAATTCAAAACCATTTCCCCTTGTCCTGTAGCTACCTACCCTTATATAAAGTCCCTCCTCAGCTTTACTGTAGGTCCCCTTAAAATACTGAAAGGCTGCTATAAAGTCTCCTTGGAGCCTTCTCTTCTCCAGGCTGAGGAACCCCAACTCTTCCAGATTGACCCCATAGAGGAGGTGTTCCAGCCCTCTGATCATCTTCATGGCCCTCCTCCGGACCTGCTCCAACAGCTCAGTGCCCTTCTTTTGTTGGGGGCTTCTAAACTGGCTGCAGTACTCCATGTGGGGTCTTACGAGAGAAAAGTAGATGGGCAGAATCACCGCCCTTGACCTGCTGGTCACACTTCTCTTGCAGCAACCCAGGATATGGTTGACCTTCTGGGCTTCAAGTGCACATTGCTGGCTCATGTTGAGTCTTTCATCAACTGATGAAACTGATGAAACCCCCATATCGTTCTCAGTGCTGCTTTCAAGCCATTCTAGGCTCAACCTGTTTCTGTGTTTGAGATTGCTCCAACCCAGGTACAGGACCTTGCACCTGGCCTTACAGAACTTCACAAGGTTGACATGGGCCCACCTCTCAAGCCTGTTCAGGCTCCTCTATATGGCATAGCTTCCCTCTAGCATGTTGGTTGCACCACTTAGCTTGGTGTTGTCTGCAACTTGCTGACGGTGTACTCAATCTCCCTGTCTATGCTGCCTACAAAGATATTAAATAACACTGGTCCCAACACTGATCCCTGAGGAATGCCACTCATCACTGGTTTCCATTTAGACATTGAGCCATTGACCACAACTCTCCAAGTGTGACCATCCAGCCAATTTCTTATTCAGGAAGTGGTTCGTCCATCAAATCAAATTTTCTATTTTTTTTTTCTTCAAGGTAGTAGTTTTGCCTTTCTTCGGGGAGTTCCGTGGGATAACGGCCCACAGATAAAAGATATGATCTTGAAAACCATTTCCAGACACATAAAAGATGAAAAGGTGATGGGAGTAGCCATCATGGATTTAACAAGGGAAATGTTTGAAGTGACATGATAAATTTCAGTGATGAATTAATGGGTTTGGTAGGTGAGGGCAGAGCAGTGGTTATTATCAATGGTGACTTTAGTAAGGCTTTTGATGGTCTCACATAACATCCTCATAGAGAAGATGTTGTAGTAAGGACTGGGTAAGCAGACAGTGAAATGGACTGAAAACTGGCTGAACAGCTAAGATTAGAGGGTGGTGATCAGTAGCGCACAGTCTAGACCAGTAGCTAGTATTGTAATTCAGAGGTCATTATGGGGTTAGATCCTGTTTGGCATATTCATTAATTAATTGTGTGATGGGACACAGTGTACCCTTAACAAGTCTGCTGATGGTACAAGGCTAAGGGAATTTGCTGCTTTCCAGAAGTTTGAGCAACTGTCAAGAAGGAATATGACAGGCTGGAGAAATTGTCTGACAGGAACATCATGAAGTTTGACCAAAAAAAGGCCAAAGTCCTGTAGCCGGCATGGAATAACTTCAGGCATATGGGACATGTAGTGGAAGTTTACCATCTGTTAAACAGTATTGTCAAAAAAGCCATAGTGAGTACCAAACTGAACATGAGGCAGACATGTACCTTAGAGGCAAAAAATAAAACAAACAACAACAACAACAACAAAAATTGAAACAAACAAACAAAAAATAACAGCAAACTGAAACAGGTGACCTTTCTCAACACTGTGAGAAGCAACTGAGAGAGCTTAAATGCCTGGAGAAATCATGGAGTGGGAGGTGGAGGATGGGCAGCATAATTAATATAGGTAAATAACTGAAGGGAGGATGCAGAGAAGATGGAGCTATGCTCTTTTCAGTGGTGTTCCGTGACAGGAAAAGAGGCAGTGGGTACAGATGGGAACACAAGTGATAAAATATGAACATCAGGAAAGATTTTCTTATTCTCTGGCAGAATGAACACTACCATATATTCTTCAGAGATGTTGTGGTGTCCCTACTTGACATAGATGACCTCCAGACCTTTCTTCCAATTTCAGCAATTCTCTTATTGCAATAGTTACAATAGATTGATTGATTATTAACATTTTATTTATGCCATGTGAACCCTGATCAACATTCCTAAATTTAAGCTCCTCGAGTGTCTAGCACCAAGCAGACAAATAATATATTTCAGTGTGAAAATAGAGCTTGGTTCTCCTGGTCACTCTGAATTGTAGAACCTAAAAACTCATAAGATAGATCAAATAAAAGGCCTATTAAAACATCCCACTTTAACAAGAAAGGCTGTATATAAAAGAAACGCATTTTTCTCTGATATATCATTTTACTTTCTTTCAATTGACAAGAATAGCAAGAATCTCAGGACTACTGTGTAAGTATTTTAGACCAGCACAAATTATACTTTTTGCCTGTCATATTTAGTTTAGGACCCATAATATTCTGAGCATTGTTTCGTTCACAGAAACAACCAAACAAATGTAAACAAACAATTTTACATTTAAAACCTGCAACTAGGAAGGAATTAAACTATTTGTTACGAGAGTCTGTCACATCAGACTTCTACTGTTTCAGTATGTAAAAAATTCAATATTTTTAAGAGGTGACAGAGCAGAAAAATGTTCCACTTGCACAAGATTAAAGCAAGAGAAGAAGGAAGAAGGGGAAAAGGAAGTAGGAAGAGGTGGGAGAAGGGGAAACGGAAGAGCAATGGAATATGAGAGTCAAAATTTTAGCCTGGCTTCTCAAGGAGTCTTGGTTATTCTGAAAATCCCTTGAAGTAGAATCTTTGTGTATCTGGCCCACAAACTGCTCAAAAGTAAAACCTAGTGCAATGCTCTGTAAAATGTTTTCCCACATAAAATAAAGATTTTTGTCAAGTGGGGACAAATTCAATGTTTTCTAGGCATTGTAGCTGAGGATATGTTTTGGAAGAGAAACACCTAATGCACTTCTGAACAACAGTTGATTTATATACCAACATAAATGTTCTAATATTTGTTTAACTGTTATCTAGGTAAACAGACAATCAAATTGCTTACGGTTTAGTATTTGAATCAAGATCGGATTTAGAAGAGAATGGAATTAATAGTAATTGCTTATTTTTCAGCAAATACAACAGTAGAATTGAAATACATTTTATCAGCATCTGTTTCTAAAACATTTTATGGGATCAAATAATTCCTACTAACAGTTTTAAAGTCTCATTATACAAAAGCCTCCATACTTTTTATAACATTATATATAATATTTTTGTTTGTTTTGCTTTGTTTTGCTTTTGAATTTGGTTGTTTGATTAATTGGTTAAATTGAGAATTTCTACTTCAGTGCAAGAAATGGTGAGTATTGTACCAACATTCCAATTGTTATCTTTCAGTCAGAAGTAGTTCATTACTGTTTGATTATGTTCTTTGGAATGAATAACATAAGAAAACTCATAAAGAAGCACAGTAATGAAGTAAAATGGGCTTACAATTGGATGATTTAAACATTTTAGTGTTTAGGGAAAGAATAAGAGCTTGTTGTTGTTGTTGTTATAAATAGGCTGTAAAACTAATATACGGGGCTTTTCTTTGTTTGTTTTAGGAGTGGAGAAGATTGTGGAGTTTTTGTTGCTTTTTTTTTTTTTTTCTTTTTTTCATTTTGGCTTTTTGTTTCTTTGTTTAAATAACTTTTTTTTTTTTTTTTTTTTTTTTTTCAATTAAAAGCCTTGAAGTATCCTAGAGATATATATGTTAAATATAGTGCTCATTTTTAGTGACCAGAGAGCAGGATTTTGTGCACAACATCATTTTATCCAATTTAGCTCACTCCACTAACTGAGTTTGAATGCTTACTTTTTATGCTTTGAATGTACAAATATTGTGACTTGTAAGTAAAAACACAATTAGGTTGAAGCTCAAATACTCAGCCTTCTGCTGGTTGTACTTTTTACTGAAAATATTGATGAAAGATTTAACTTTTTAATGAAAATTTGCAAGAATTGCTAATGTTTGTCAAATTTAGAAAGAAAGATTGAAAATTCTAGGTAAATTATTTATTATAGTAGTCAAATACACAGATCTTGTTTTTTGGAGAAGGAAAAACGTAAACAAACATGAAGGAAGGAATCAAAACATGAAAAACACATAGATGCCTTTAATTTTCCTGAGCAATATGCTTATTAATCCTGCCAATTAACCATATTATTCTGTTAGCCTTTAATAAACCTGATCAGTCAGGTACTAGAGAAATGCAAGTAAGATTAAACTATTTTCTGTTTTGACTACAACTGTTTCTACGAGATGGCTGCAGTTTTCTTCTTCCTGGTGTCTCTGTTATTCATGCAGGAGAACATATAGACATGAAAAAGTTCATTAGTGTATAATTAGTCTAAAATTCTCAGTTTATATTTTTTGATCTTGCTGTTCACCAGCATTGGAAGGACTCATACAGACAACTAATTTTTGAGTTGATAGGATTAGAAACATAACAACTGAGTAAACAATTCCCAGTGAATCTTTTACCCTCTTTCTTCCAATATTTTGATTTTTAAAAAATTATTATTATTTGTAATGCATTAGCCTGAGGATCTGCATTAGTTTTGTCTATTTGCTTACTCACCGATTCTATTAGAAAGATAAGCAAAATTCATGATAGGTGTTTGTAAAGTTTACTAGATTTTTGGATTTCTGGGATAGGAATTAAAGAGGTACAAGTAAGAACTTAAGGAAAATGTTTCATATTTTCATCTTGTTAGATACATTATTTCTAGGTGACTAAATAAGCTGGTTTTCAACCAGAATTTATTTTCTATGAAGTATAAACCTGTTTGTATGTTCAAAAGTGTCTACCTCTTAATTTCTTCTATCCAAAGCTGCAAGAAAAGAAAAAATCCTATTATGCATAAAGCTGTTACATGTTAATATTTCATTATTCCCTGCCTTCCAGCTTCTGAGTCTGGGCTGCCCAGCCCATAGCAAAAACAAAACAAAACAAAACAAAACAAAGATAGGGCATGATGATAATTTACTGTCATCTAGATTGCAAAATAAGTTTGAGAAAAGATTTTGAGAAGCATTAAGGTACTGAAAAGATTGTTGATAATAATAATAATAGTAATAATAATAATAATAATAATAATAATAATAATAATAATAATAAATCTATCCATCTGTCTATAGATATGAGTGGAAATGATAGTACCTGCACTGAAAAAATAACCCTCAAATAAAAGTCATCAACATATTCCAGTATTTGAAATCTATGAATCTTAAATACTGTGGGAACAGCTAGTAGATGGATCAACTTAGTAGATGCATCTGAGACTGCAGAAATTAAACTGTGGTCTATTTTCTTCTACTACACTCTGGGAATTGCTGTTAACTTTAATTGAAGCTGCACAGACAGATCAGAGTGAGAGGAGACCCCATGCTGCAGATAACAAAATGTTTAGACATGGGAAAAAAAGGAGTGGAAGAAAATCACTTCTAATGGCATTAGGAGCCCATTACAAATTAGAAATTATAGATCAGCTGTTTAAAAGTGATTTTGTGGACTGGGTGTGAACTCAGAACAGCAGCAGTATTCATACGAGACAGAATACAGCTTATAAATTGTTATCATTTTTTCAAGTGAAAATCTGAGTGCCATTACTGACAAGCATGAGTAGTCTAATGTTTTCATTATGTGAAGCAATGTTCACATATGTGAACATTAGAACCTTAGCTGAAGATAATTTCTTTACATGTGAATTTTGTTATTGCTTTGGCTTTATTATTATTATTATTTTTAATTTAATCCCTTCTTTTTCTTATTTTGTTAATGTAGGGGGAAGAAAAGGACTCTAGAAGTCTCTTTAGAGCCTGTTGGTTTTACTTTTCTGCATTGTTTCTGTATAATTTTGTCCTTCCCTGTTTTGTTGAACATGTTTTGTTGAACAGTCATGAAAACACCTATGGTTTTGTAGTATTCACTAAGCCTTACTTCTACACTGCTGTATTATATGCACAGATACACATCAAAAGAATCAAGGTTTGTAAAGTATTCAAAATTCTTTATTAAATGTTGTACCTGTGGGCCTACCAGAGTAATTAAAAGACCACTTGTGGTAAAACATATTACTTAATGTTTCACCAGAAATGCAACAAGCACACTCTGAAGAGGCCTATAATAGCCTTTGTCATCCAAAGTTAGACAAAAAACAGCTGGAGATTCAATCTACATTTTTATAAAATTGCCATATATTTACTGACAGTGATATATATCAATAAATTGTAACATTATGGAAGTCAAAAGCAAATGAACGAGATACAAAGTATTTTAATAATGTAAGCTTCATAGTTTGTTTAACAGAAAATGTGCTGGTTGAAAACATAACAGTGTGACAGTGTGCTCCTTCCTTGTCCTACTATATCCAGCCTAACCAATTCACCATCAGCCATTCTTGACTTGAGGGCAACCTATCTGCTTTCTAGCCCAGGCTAGCTGATTGAAAAACCAACACCGTGCTCAGCAGCTTAGGACTAGGTGAGTCAACACTAATTTAATCAGAATGCTGAACATTGTTTGTATTAAGCTAGATTTTGGAGAAACTAACAGCTAGCTGAAAACCATGCTTGGTACCCAATATGAATCAGTCATCTTATCCCATGCATAGTAAACAGATCAAAAGACTTTTGAGCTGCCCTGTACAACAGTGGGCTGTATGGCAGGATCTCCCCTTAAATAAAGATGGCCCTCAAGGTTATGCCTGCTGCAGAGATTCTTTACAGCTGCTACAGTGGGTTTTTTTATGCCTTAATGACAAGAAACTTCTTGCTGATACTCTATAAGGGAATCATAGCTTGCTAAGATTTGTAAGCTTTGCTAAGATTTATAAGCTTTGCTAAGACTAGGTCTTAGGCTGATTGTGCATTTATTATCCCTCATATATAAATCACTGACCAAATCTGGGACTAGGAATGGATTGAAGTGCACCTCGGCTCCTTATCTACGCAGTTCATGGAGTCTAGAAAGTAAGAGGATCACTCAGGGTTAAACTGGAGTGTCTCCTCGTTTTCTGTGCTTAACCCTATCCTGTGTGCAGTAAATAATCAAGTGTACCTTGTCACCCCAAACCTGGTTAAGTCACAGTCCTATTTACAATAACGCTTTGCAAAATCACTATATTATATCAATAAATATACAGATGTTTCTCTCTTATGAATGCATAGTTCCAGTAATGACACAACAGAATACAGAAATTTTATTTTCCTGTTAAATCCAAACTAGATTAAAATGTATGGATACTAAAGAAAATTAAAACTGAATACTAACTGAAAATATGCATTTTTAAAATATATATTAATTGAAAGTATGTACTGCTATTTAAAATGTGGAGAGATGCTTGTTAAAAAAAATGACTAAGGGACACTCTAAATTGGGCTTTAATCTCTAAATCTAAGGCTCTCATTTATGTTACTGAAAAAATGTGAAATAAATAACTTTTTTTTTTTTTTTTTTCCTTTGCTTTCTTTATTTTTGGAAGAGTTCTGCTGTCACAGGCCCAGACTGGTGATACAAAACAAACTAGCGTGATACAACATAGCACAGAAGAAGCAGTCTAGGAGGTTTCTGGATGGAGGATAACTTCCTGATGCAGCTGGTGAGAGAGCCTACAGGAGGAGCTGCCACGTTAGACCTGATGTTCACAAACAGAGAAGGTCTAGTGGGAGATGTGGAGGTTGGGGCTGTCTTGGACTGAGTGACCATGAAATGGTGGAGTTCTCAATTCTTGGTGGAGTCAGGAGGGGGAACAGCAAAACTGCTACCTTGGACTTCCGGAGGGCAGACTTTGAATTGTTCAAGAGTCTAGTAGGGGGAGTCCCCTGGGGTTCAGTCTTAGAGAGTAAAGGGGTCCAAGATGGCTGGTTGCTCTTCAAGAAGGAAGTCTTAAAGGCACAGGAGCAGGCTGTCCCCCTGAGCCACAAAATGAGCTGGTGTGGAAGAAGACCGGCGTGGATGAATAGGAACTATTTGTGGGGCTCCAGGAAAAAAAGAGAATCTACCTGCTGTGGAAGAAGGGATGGGCAACTCAGAAAGAATACAAAGAAGTTGTTAAGATGTGCAGGGAGAAAGTCAGAAAGGCAAAAGCCCAGCTTGAACTCAACCTGGCTGCTGGGGTAAAAAGGAACAAGAAACTCTTTTACAAGTATACCAACAGGAAGAGTAGGACCAGGGATAATCTCCATTCTCTACTGGATGAGGCTGGGAATGTGACCACTGAGGATAAGGAAAAGGCAGAGGTTCTGAATGCCTTCTTTACATCTGTCTTTAAAAGTCAGACCAGTTATCCTCAGGGTACTCCACTCTCTGACCTGGTAGCCTCAATGTTGCCAGTAGGAATAGGGAAGTAAATTGTCCCCCTGTACTCAGCACTTGTGAGGCCACACCTCAAGTACTGTGTCCAGTTTTGGCCCCTCACTGTAAGAAAGACATCGAGGCCCTGGAGCGTGTCCAGAGAAGTGCAACAAAGCTGGTGAGGGGTCTGGAGCACAGCCCTTATGAGGAGCAGCTGAAGGAGATGGGATTGTTCAGTCTAGAGAAGAGGAGGCTCAGGGGAGACCTTATTGCTCTCTATAACTACCTGAAGGGAGGTTGTGATGAGGAGGGGTTTGGCCACTTCTCTTATGTAACTAGTGATAGGACTAGAGGGAATGGCTTCAAGCTGTGTCAGGGAAGGTTCAGGCTGGATGTTAGGAAATACTACTTCTCTGAAAGGGTGGTCAGGCACTGCAATGGGCTGCCCAGGGAGGTGGTGGAGTCACCGAGCCTGGAGGTGTTCAAGGAACGTATGGATGTTGTGTTGAGGGATATGGTTTATTGAGAAGTATTGGTGATGGGTGGATGGTAGGACTGGGTGATCCTGTGGGTCTTTTCCAACCTTGGTGATTCTATGATTCTATGATTCTATGAAACTATGTTACTTTTGTCACCAAACAGCTCACAAAGGTGCTCTTACATAGAGGTGATTATTATTATTATTATTATTTTAATGTTTTTACCCTAGGCAGGTTCATTGGTATTTATCTGTCACTCTCCAGTTATGCTTGTCTTAAAAAGCCTAAATGTTATGTATCATTCTATTCCAGTACAACCAAAAATGAAGGAATAAACAAAGCTGCGTTGTGAATTTTAAATATTTTCTCTCTCCATCTTTTATTATGCTAGTCTTGTCTCCCTGACTGTTTTTTACAATGACAGTTAAATTGCAACATAATTTTCTAATGGACTTTGTATCTTTAAGTGTATCTTTAAGTCTTTTTTTTTTTTTTTTTTTTTTTTTTTTTTTTTTTTTTTGGCAGAGCACCATCAAACATGTGTTCAACACAATGTATCAAAAGACTATTCAAGACATGAGTAAAACTTGGAAGTTAATTTACATTGGAAGGGACATAGGTAAATTATTTTTAGAAGCAAAGATACTGCAAGTTTCATTTCCTGTCTAGCACTGAGTATAACTAGTAATTCTAAAGAAATTACAAACTACAACTCTTCAAAATAATAACTGATGTAGAGGGATGGTTGATCTAAGATGAAGGTGAATCTTTAATAAATTTTACTATTTTTAAACAATCCTAAATCCTTATTACTTAATTCTTATGTTATTTTTACACACAATTGACATCTGAAAGAACAGAAATTTTCTGCATTCATGTATGCTGGGAAATACTTTACAGAGAGGTTGTTTTCAAACTAATAAAGATATTTGAGAAAATATTTAGCTTATTAGTGTTCTATGAAAGTAACTGATATTTAAAGAATATTTAATATTAATCTAGCACTTTAAAATAGTATTATTCAGCTTTAAATTAACTGTCATCATATATACGTTTTAAAATAAAAAGAAAAAAAAATACAACTGCAAACCTGAAAAACTTCCACTGTTCTTCAAAAGATAAATATACAGAGATATAGGAAACATACAGGATAAAACAGAACTTTTGCCCTGGTATTCCACAGAAACTTCGCAAGCCCAAAACAAAATCCAAAATCTACCTTAAAAGGATTAGTTGAGAAAATTACACAGTCTGTGCATACAAAGTGCATTCTCTTTTATATGTAAATTCTTTCTGGACTTTTTGAATATCTGAGAAAGTCATGTGTGCCAAGAAATCTTTATACTGCAGTGCATTTAGATAGCGCATATATTATGGTAGAAGTTTGAAAAAACATCTAATAGAGTGAAGAAATATCTCGGTATCAAAGCTTATCTTAAATATGTAACAAGCATGTACTGAATGACATTTTCTTTGAGTCAGTTTTTCAGAGACAAATATTTTTACCATTTTGTCTACTTATTTTAATTATTAATTTAAAGAATTGCTAGAATAATACAACACAATCAAATAACATTTTCAGTATATTCCATATGTTCAGACATATCAGCTGATATTCATACATGTGATTCCATATGTTCAGTCATATCAGCTGATCTAGGTCTGGGGAAAAAAAATAATTAAGGTAACATCAGAGGAATGCACCTAATGATGTGGAAAAAATACAGCCTTCCTCTTCATAAAGATTTATTTCATTAACTATCATGCTCTCTTCCATATATAAGGATTTTATTTAAAAAAAAAAATCCATTTTGGATATAGGTGATTTATTTATTTATTTATTTTACAGAATGCTTTCCCATATAAATGCAGTGCATTTTTTGAAACTATCTCAGCACTGGAATAAAATTTCCAAGAAATACAATTCTGCCAAGGATTAATACAGAGCGACAATATGATTATAGCACATCTCCATTTTCTACTTTTCTAAGTGCTGAATAATGTTAAAATTGGATAAACACAACAACTCTAAGTTTTCCTAAATAAATATAGCACAGATATGTAATGCTTAAACAACTAGTGTTTATAGAAAGTGTTAACATAAGTGAATGTATTTAAGAACATATTGAAATACATATGTTCTTACAGAGAAAGTGCTGAAGACTACATTAAGAAACCTAAAAGATATGTTAATTGCACTTGGAAATTGAAGAATATAGTCAGGATGAGAAAATTCATTATCTCAGTCCAGCAGTTATTTAAAAATAATAATAATAAAAAATATTGGAATGTGATGAATCTACATTATTTTGAGGGTCTGATTTGTAACTGAATAAAAGGAAGAAAAGGTTTTTGTGAAATTTGTTTTTTGGCATATTCAGTTTTATGATTTATCCTTCTCATGGGCAACCTGGTTTTCAAGATAACTTAACATTAATTTGAGGAAAAGAAATATATATATATATATATTTACTTTAAGGGAGTTAGAAATATATAAGATTTTCTTTTTCTTTTTCTTTTTTTTTCCTTTCTCTCTCTCTCTCTCTCTTTTTTTTTTTTTTTTTTTTTTTTTTTTTGGATTTGGATAAGATTTGAAAAATAAAACACATTTATGAGGCACTCAAACCATTAAAAAAGGAGAGGAACAGAGATGAAATTTCATATCTATAACACATAACCAGTGATGCAAACACTATCATCTTTGATTCTAGTACTGATTTTCTTTTGATTATTATATACTGTAATATATATAGGGGATAACTTACTTGTGATAATAACCTTAGAGAAGATGTAATAATGTAATGTCACTATAGAACAAATTACATTACAAATGCTTATATCACCTGCAAAATTATAATAATTAGAATAAAACTGCCAACCATTGTTGCAGATGTGCTCCAAGCAAAGGAATTGCTCTTGTAGATCAGCAATGTAAAAGCATCAAGATAACAGTTTTACTGTTTTGGTTTTTTTTTTCTGCTTTCCCTGACTGTATAAAGGCAATTTACCCATATCTTACAGTTTAGTATGTACTACATAATACAGGCACCAAAGGAATAGATCATGATATGATAAAACATACAAAATGACTTAAAGAGATTCTATTTTTGAAAGGTTGAAGCTTCTTTTTCTGCACTGTAGTTCATTTAAGTAACAGCTGTATTACGTAACGGTCATTATAATACTAGAGCTCCAAATGCTGAGTAATATGATTTCTAATTTGTCAGACATAAAACCATACAACAATAACATTTTCATTTTTCCTTCAAATGCAATTTCCAGAGTTAGTGAAACTCCATATAATATATATATATATAAATAATAACTTATAAATAATAACTATTTTGCTGATAATTCTGTTCACTTTTTCTGTTCACTGAACAATTTGTTAAAAACCAGATTAAAAAAAATATTATGTTTATTATGTTTATTATATTACCAATGTTTAGAGTGGGTGCTACTCAAACAGCACTATTGATTTCAGTTTATTACATTGCAAATATGACTCACACTAAAGTTTGCAAGAATATTTTCTTCAATAACTTTAGGTTCCAGAGAGGTGTTGAGACTTTGTCTTCCACAGAGTACCCTGGTCTGTATTTTTGAATAAATGTTTTTCCTTTAGTTGTACATGAATGTCTAATGTTGTTTTACTACAGGGTTTTATTAGCCAAACATGAAATATGAAGCTTAAAATAGTTCTGTGTGTTGATGTGGGGGTGGAGATGATCTGATTATTTGCACAAAAGTAAGAATTATGTTTTTTACACATCATAAACTGCTGGCATTTGGATGAAGCCCAACAGTTCAAAGGACATAATCATGTAGTCTTCACTGATTCTAATGATGGCAAATATATTTAGGCAGAATAGATAAAATGAAGGTAGAAAAAATAGGAAATGAAAATGTGGACATATATCTACAGGCTTTACTTGTGGGAATAATGTAATAACTGATGTTCTCTGAGAAGTGATTATCCCAGTTTGCCACAGTCATCCCTGTTAAACAGTTTACCAGTATGTTAGCTATTAATAAATGTGTATCAATTTTATTCTGATATTTCTGTCACACAATGATTAGAGATAACAGCAATGCCATAATATTAGCAAATGGAACATCATCCATACAAAAATCAAAATGGAAAATGTTACAGGGATTCATCTTTGTCTCATATTAAGAAAAATCAACCTTGTACGCTTTATCTTAATACTGCATTGTATTTATGTTTAAAGTACTAGCAAACATGAACATCTTTTGATTCCTTTTGACTACTGAAAAATTTGAAATCAACAAATATAATTTACTGAATTTAGTTTTGAATTTGAATTTCTTTTGGTTTGAATATTAGCTAATGGAAATTACATTGTGTTTACAGCACAGACAGTGTAGCACCAGATTAATAATAAATACACGTAAAATATTTGTTCATAACTATATCCCAGCATAACTGTTAAGAAAAATAAAAATAAAAATAAAAAGACACCAACTGCTCTGAAGGGGGTTGGAGAATAAGTTAAGAAACAATGTGAATGAATTAAAAGAAAAGTAAACATACATACATTCTGTAGTTAAGACATTATACAGTGCATATGTATCTGGGATCCAAAAGACATATAGATTTTGAGGGTAAGTGGAAATTCTAGAGACAAAATTAAGAAGACAGAACTGGAATTTGTGTTTTCCTCCAAATCCTTGTCAGCTAAGGATGAATGTTAAATATCAGCTATACATAAATGCAAAGAAAATCAGAATCATATCATGGAATGACTTGGATTCAAAAGGGCCTTTAAAAACCACTGAGCTCCAACCCTCTGCCATGAGTAGTGTTACCAACCACTGGATCAGGCTGCCCAGCACCCCAACCTGCCTTTGAATGTCTCCCATGATGGGGCATCCACAACTTCTCTGGGTAATCTTCTGCAAGCTGAAGATGCCCAACTCCCTCAACCTTTCTTAAAAGGAGAGGTGCTCCAGCCCTCTGATCTTCTGACCATTTTTGTGATCCTCCTCTGAACCACAACAGCTTCACATCCTTCTTGCACTGGGGGTCTGAGGCTTGGATGCAGTAATCTACACGTGGCATTAAAAGCACAGAGAGGGGACAGGGGAGGGAATTCTTTTTTTTTTTTTTTTTTTTTTTTTTTTGTTGTTGTTGTTGTTGTTGTTGCTAATAATAGTTGCTAAATAGGAGTAAAGTTTTATATAAATGTATTTTTGTATGTTTATTTGTTTGTTTTCCAGAAGGATACAGTAAACCACTTTAACATCACTTTTGGAAATTTATTTTCTATGCTAATAACAGCATGTAACTGACATTTGGTTGTGAACTTTTTTTTTAAAAAAAGAGATGTAGTAGGGATAGTTTAAATTTCCCAGATAGTTTAAATTTCACAAAGCTGTAAGCAACTGGAAGTATCACACAATCTTCAAAATTAGCCAGAACTGCTCAGGGAAACAAAACTGATAGATAAAAAATGATGTAATTGAAATGATGATGATAATGATAAATCTAAATCATGTGAAATGAATAAAGAGGTAGAAAAGATTTAAATGAGACAGTGACATTAATAATTAATAATGACATAATTAATTAAATTCTAGAGACATAAAAATTGTACTTTTAAGAGTTAAAAAAACAGTTCTGACTAGGAAAGAAAATTCACAGTGTATTGAAAAATTCTCTGGAGATTTATTCCTCTTAAACCTTCAGCATATTATCAAAGAACTAAAAATAAAATTTTGACATTAAGTAAAACCAGACTATTTATTTCTTTGCATCTTCTCACACTGCAGCTTTTCTAACTGCAACTCCCAGGAGACAAAAAGCAAGTCATTCATGGTAAAAATTATACAGTATCTGTAATTTTAGAAGATGCTGATATGAGAAATATGCTCTTGAGAAACTTTTTAATATAATTCTTAAGTTCAACATAAGTGGTAAAAGGTGGTAGAGTGATAAAATATGTTCAAATAATTCTCACAGAAAGATTCCTTAAGGATAATCACTTTTTATATATCTAAGACATTTGCAAGCCATCTGTTAAGTGCAAGAGTAATAGGTTGTTCTTCCAGTTTGTATCAGCAGTAATTCTAGAGCCTAAGTAGAAAAAAAGACAGGCAAGCCTCACAAAATGCTAAAACTACATAAACTAAATAAAATATGGGTGTTTATAACATAGCACTGTCCCTCAAGTGCTATACCACCCAGCTTTACTGAAAAATCTTTAATTCCATCATCTACTGAAGAAAATGGACATATGAGATATCTAATCTATATTTCTCTGACTTTGACTTCTAAGACATATGCAGTTAATAGCCTGAGCCCAGTACGAATGCCATACTCCAAAATATTTCTGCAGAAATTAAGGGAAAAAGAATAAAGAATTTGAACTGTATTTAGCAGTTTCTTTCAGCACTTTCTTGCTGAAAGAAACTGGAAGAAATTTTGACTGACCCCTTCGCAATGCAATGTTGTAGAGAAGTAAGCAAAAATTCTACAGTTCAATGTTACATTTCCTCTATAATGGAAAATAAAATAATAAATAAACAAACAAAAAGTCTTGGCATATATCCTTAAATCTCTCTGGTTCCTCTTGCTTTAGGAGCAGAAAACATAGACACTACTACTGATTCCCAGGGAAATGATTTGAGTGTCTCTTCTAGTATCGCATACGCATTTGTCTTTAACACAAGGGCAAAAGTGAACTGTTGAAGGTATAGAGTATACATATAATCACAGTCATTATTGCATGACTGCCTGAAGTGACTATTTTATGGTTTTGCTATTTATTATCCATAATTAGTTAAATGTTGCTCTCTAGGATACCTAAAGACAGTGAGTGCCCTCATTTTATAGGATAGAAAAACATGATTTAACAAAGTGGGACATCTGTGACAGCACAAGAACAGTCAAAAGAAAAAGCACCATAAAGTAGAACAAAACATTTTTTGACTTCTTATGATAGCTGAAATATCATAGTTCTTTGTGTTACTGCTTGCATAGTAATATCATCCTCCTTTCTACAGATCTCAAAGTCAGGCATGCACTTACCTGACTGCAGGAGAACAGTTCCAAAGTGTTTTCCTCCTGTATGTCCCAATTATCTACTTGCATTTCAAGATTTCTGCTGTGAAATGTCTGATCTATTTTTTTTTTTTTCAGCTTCTTCTTCCCAGAAGAATAACAGGGAAGAAAGCTTAGAGATCTGAATCCTACTAAGTGCCCTAGCCTTTATTCCAGTTCTTTTAGGACTAGACTGTTCAGCATCATCTTCAGGAGCAAAAATATGCACTGTTATCCAGATGAATTAGCTCACTTGTGCTAGTTCTCACTTGGTTGCAGTGAAACCAGATGACAAGGTTTCAAATGTAACTTGTGTAATAAAAAGTGTTAGAGAGATTTTCAGTTCCAAATGAGCTAACAAAACATTTTTTTTTTCTGCTAATATTTTGACCCAAATATGTACTTTAGCATTAGAAATATTTCCTGCATATTAATATCTCTCAGAGCTTCAGTGTTCAGTGTTCATATTGACTAGACAAGGAACATCTTCTGTCAGCACTCAATATTATGTCAGTGGAATTAAAAGAATCTCAGTGAGAAAAGAATGCTGAAAATTCTATCACTTATACATATATGCTCACATCAGGTTGTAAAAGCCTATGTGTACAAGTAAAAGTTCTCATTTTTCATCTGCTATAAAACAAGTAAGCGTATCACAGGGTTATTTCATAAAGTGAAGAGTGAAATACAACAGCTAATGTAAGCGATATTTTAAGGATTTGAAAATAATAAAAATATTACTGTAAATAGTAGCCTTAAATCCTTGTAATACATGTATATGCAGAATCTCGGCATCAGTGAACAAACACAAAAATAGTATTAAAATATATTCAGAGATGGCAACAGATTAATCTAAACTAGCTGTACTGGTAAGTGAAAAAAATAAACAAAACAAAACAAACCGCTAATAAAATACTAACCCACTTTCCTTTGTGTCAGATAAACAACTTTTCTCTCTTCAGGATAAATAATCTAATACTTACTGTTTACAATTATATATTTAGCAGGCTGGTAATTTTATCTTCCACATTACAGCTAAAAGCACAGAGTTGTTTGCAAGAGAAAAAAAGTAGTCAAAGCTGCAAATACATGTAAGGATTTACTAGAAAATCTCTATCTGAATCAGTAAATTAGGGATTTATTTTCATATTATTACTCAAGCTGTTAGACTGCTTGCACGCATGATTGTAAAAGAGATATGCCACAACATGCTGTTCATGTCATTCCCTTTCATGAGATAATTTAAGGTACTGACTTTTTTCTAGAAAACCTTGAATAATCAATTCAGGTAATGAGCAAAAAAAAAAACAAACCTACAAATATATTTTTAATGAATGTTTAGGCTTGAATTATTTGTCTGAATACAGGAATTAATGAAACCTAATTTTTCTGCTGTTTCCCAATTAGCACATACCTGTAGCTACCTCCACTTCAGAACTAAGTTGTAATATTTCCTAGTAATCATTCTGACAACATCTGACACAACTGAAACATCTTATCACATTTCTGAGGCCATATAAGGCTGGAGGGAACTGCAGGAAGCAACTTGGGAAGAAGTAACCAGAACTGAACTACATTGCTCTTGGCCATGTGTGCCTGTATTGATGATCCCATGAGGATCTGGGGCAATAAGTCTCTTTGCTTCTCCTTCCATCATACCTTATGATTCTGCAACACATTAATACTTCAGGAACCTAAGTTTCTGTTGTTGCATGTGGTTAAAATTTGCGTAGTTTGAAAATTTCTGGGAATAAGGGGAACTGTACGAACAGAGTAAATGCATTAGTTTTTCTTCATCAGAAAATTGAGTAAGAAAAAAAAAAAGAGTAAAAAGCCTCAAATAATGATAAGAAACTTTTAAAGGTTAATAAAGTAATAGCTCTCCCAAGTGAAATATATTCCATTCTATAAGATCACATACAGACATAACACTTCTTAAAAAGTATTTATATGCTAATTAAAGGGCTGAACACATGAGAAAACTGACCCTTGAACATGGACAATTTCACATCTTACAGAGAAGGCCTGTTATTATAAAGAATAATGAATTAAGCTAGTTCATTGCTGAAATAAATAACATTTGCAAATCTTTTCATTCTGTAATCACTGAAGCTATTTGATATAAGTAATAACAAGATATATTAATATTTTGCACCTTACAAATAATACTAAGTTTGATGGGTTTGCATTTAATTACTTGAATAAATGAGTCTTCCTTCTTTAAGGTACTGGTTCTACTGCTCTTGGAAGTATGAATACATTTGTCTAAAACAAACTAACTGTCTGAGATAACGTATTTTAAAAATTGAAATAGATTGTACTGTACCACATTTCCATTAAAGACAGAATGGGAACAATGTGATGTACTTTAAGGTCTGAATGTATATAGCTGAGTTAAAGTTTGCAACTGAGGCAAATAAATACCTGAGGTTGTATTTTAAAACAGAATTTAAAGGAGAATGCTATGAATCTAGGTACCTGTACTTAGTTTACTATTATTCTGTCAGTTAGCATAAAAGACAGTACAGCACAGCTGGGACAGCTTTTTTTTTATTATTATTTCCCTGACATAACATACGAAAATTAAATAAAGAAATTCCCATAGGTGAGACACAATCTTTTACTTTATTTTAAATTAACTGGGAAAATACTTTGAATTAACTGGCTTCTGTTAATGTATTTTCAACCAAAGACTGAATAACTCTTTTTCTATAAATACACATTCAAGCAAATTAAAACAGGGTTTACTTGTTCATTTGTTATCCTTTTTTATTTGCTTTGCGTGGGTTTCCTTTTTTTATGAAAATTCTAAAGTTCATTGGAAAAGGTTGGATTTTGTACATTCAAGCAGGATCAATCTTCTAAAGTTTTAGCAGAATATTCCTTATGTAAAACATAGGAAGTGAATCGTTTAGTGGTTTTTATGCAGCAAAATGAACCAACTATAGAATAAGTAAGAATTAGGCCAAACTCTATTTATAGCCGGTTTTCTTTGGGAATCTGCTTTTTACCCTTTCAGCTTCTTCTTCACACCACTCCAAATTCAGCCAAACAGGAAAAAAAAACAACAACAACAACAACAAAAAAAAAAAACCTGTGATTTTTTTTTTTTCAAGTTTATATATTTTATTCCTGTGACATTTGCAACAATTAATTGTTGATGACAGCTTTCTCATCTCTTGGCGCACTAAAACCAACAACAGAGGATTTTTCATTTCACAGGTATTATTTAGCGAGTATGTTTGCAAGAATAGGAGAAGACAGTATTGTTCTCACCACTTGTTACATAAATGCTAGTTGAAAATAGAAGGTAGTTTTTCATTTGACAACTGGATAACAGTAATGGCTAACAATTACACTCCAAACATAAATTCTACTGTCTCTGCATACTCATATCTATAAGATTGAACTTCCTTATGTTGTTTAAACAACAAATTACATTTTGCAAAGATATTCACAAATCAGATTTATATTTCTGTTCTGTGAAAATAAGTATTGTTTGTTTGTTTGTTTGTTTTTCACTGTTTTGGTGGAGGGAGGCAGGAGGAAGCATAAGTCATAAGATATGACAGAAATGTGATGATTTAATGTAGTAAGAAAAAAATCAAAAATAAAAAAATGAAGAGGAAAAAACTGTTTCACTAAAGCTGCAATAACTGTTCAGGATTAATGGTCAGTCAGATTTTTCTAGAGTTTACATTGTCTGTAGAAGCAATATCAGTCATAAGTGATCTCAGAAACACAGATCAATACAGAATGCAATGTGCATATTTTAATGATAGTCCTGCAAAGGAACTCCAGACCTAAAATTCTTAAAGGGAACATAGATATCTTATGCCAATGCTTCCTCCTCAAGTTGTTCATTCTCTGAAATAAAGTTCTATAGATCGTTTTTTTAAAAAACAAAAATATACTGAAATGCTCGGAAATACAGCAGTGCGTTCTTGTGGCCAGGAAGGTCAATGGTATCCTGGAGCGCATTAAAAAGAGCATGACCAGCAGGCTGAGAGAGATGATCCCCCCCTCTGCTGTGCCGCAGTGAGGCCACATGTAAAATACCGTGTCCAATTCTGGACTCCTCACTTCAAGAAAGACAGGGATCTCCTAAAAGATGTCCAGCAGAGGGCCACAGAGATGATAAAGGGCTTGGGTCACGTCCCATATGAGGAAAGGCTGAATAACTTTGGTCTGTTCAGCCTGGGGAAAAGAAGATCAAGGAGGATCTGATTAATGTCTAAGTAGAGCTGGGAGGTAAATGGAGGAGGCCTGGCTCTTCTTGATGATGTGTAGTAATAAGACAAGGAATAATGACCTAAAGCTTGAACATAGGAAGTTCCACACAAACGTGGGTGAAGAACTGTGGGTGATGGAGCACAGGAAGAGGCTACCCAGAGTGTTTGAGGGGTCTCCTTCTATGGAAATATTCAAGATCCCTCCAGAGGCCTACCTTTGCAACCTATTGCCCGAAACCTTCTTTAGCAGGGGGATTGAAGTCGATGATCTCCTGAGGTACCTTCCAACACGTGCGATTCTGTGACTCCCTGAAATATTCACATGATATACATATGTTGTTCTGTAATTTGTCAGTGTTGAATCATTGATTTGACTGATGGAAGGCTGAAACTGTAAATATTTCACAAAAAGTATGGCTAAAATCTGCATTGAAAATGCCCAATCTGATATATGCAATTTTAAAACCTGATTTGAGACTGATACATTCTTGGAAGAATCAGACATCCCACAGCAAAGTTCATATGGTTTCAGCTATGTGCAGTTTCACAGTTACTTCAAATAGTAAATACATTAAAAAATAACGATGAACTAGATTTAATCTTATCCTTTTGAGATTAAAAGAAAGGCTTTTACATTTCACTAAAAAAGTGGTATGTACTGTAAAAAGTGCTTAAATCAACATGACATAATATTAGTACCTACTTTGTAAAAATATATAGCTCATCATTTACATGATTTTATTCAGATTCACACAGTTAATACTTTAAAAAATTCAAAAATCATACTAAAATAGTACAACATGACAAAACATTGCAAGCCAACAAATAAGCCTCTAGTAATTAAAAAACAATTCCATGCCAAGGTTTACCTGAAGTACTGTCAATCTTGTCAATCTCCCTGTTCCTTAAGAAAATGAAATATTAACTTCTGAAGACAAAATTCTATCATGTTTTGGG
Organism: Gallus gallus; assembly: GCF_016699485.2. Taxonomy (NCBI): domain Eukaryota; kingdom Metazoa; phylum Chordata; class Aves; order Galliformes; family Phasianidae; genus Gallus; species Gallus gallus. The sequence continues at coordinate 30,260,979 of NC_052572.1, forward strand.
ATGTTCTCCTAATTAAGTTTTGTGCCTTTATATTCAAGGTTGTTGTTTTGAAAACATCCTTAGACTATATGTTGGTCTCATGCTATTTCTTCTAAACAAGCAAGATGGATTTTCCCATACCCAGTCAGGGAAGACAGGTTTGGCTTGGCATAGAGAGCTTATTGCAGCAGATCAGATTGCAGCTTCTAAAGGACTGAACACAGATAGTATAGATGAACATTACATAGAAAGCAGTTGTTCAGGAAACACTGATACTTGCAGAATTATTTGAAATTTAAAAGATGTAAACTGTTTTGACTAACATGCTGTAGTGGTGCAGAGAGCAAGATAACCACAAAATCAGAAAACATCTGAATCTTATTCAGATTTTTACTGCTTAGATTCACCTGGAATATCAATGGATAATTTCATAATTGCTATATCCTTTTACATTTTACAGCAGCCCTGCCATTGCAGACAGTGAACTTCTATGACATGCTGCCGTAAGAAGTTGTGTAGGCAGACAGGATCAGTAGGTCTAAAAAAACAAAAGAGAAATTTGTGAACAAGAAATTTGCAAATGCATATTAAATAGAATGGACAGAATTGTCCCTCTAACAGCTCTAATCAAATCCTGTGGTTACTGAGACAGTAAAATTTGTGTGGTCTGCAACTGTAGATCAAACTTTGTCTGAGGAGCATCTCCTTTTGCCATGGTCAGAAACAGAGCTTGGTCATAAGCAGAGCTTGGTTAGAAGCAGTGTTCAGTCAGATACAGAGCTTGGTCAGACACAGCAGTGGACTAAATTGGATTTATATTAAGCCAGGATATGTCCTAAAATATCAAACCAAGCATGTCTCTTCCAGTGCTAGAAAACTCAGAGTAGATGGAAACCAAAATCAGAGCTCCTCTTTCTAGAAGGCAAGAATAACACTGGGAGGGAAGGGCTGAAAAAGTGTTTAGAAGTCTAATTGAAAAAGTAGAGGCACATCTGTCCTTTTTTTTTTTTTTTTTCTTCTAGATTGTTAATTAGTTCTGGCACTCATGCCCCCACTTGCACATATTTGTGTTTGTGATGTTTCATTTTCAGTTCTCAACGTTTCCCTAACTTCCTTTTGTAATTAAGACATCCAATAATCTGGATTTGACCAGATACTTACAAAGTATGGGAAAGTTTCTGTTTGGATTAAACAAATTTTATGGATGTGTAATTTTCATTGTAGCTTAAACTAAGCAAAGTTATTTCTATGAAGTTAAAACTTAGCACTGCCTTATGAGATTACAAATGGCACTGTTGTAGAGATATGGACTCTACTGAACCCATGGCTTATGTAGAAAGGGAAATCCAATGGTCTACAAAGATAGACTTTCTGATCTTTATTGTTTCCCTTGCCAATTCGAAGAGGAAAAGAAATATAACACTAAGGTAAAAACTGTGGTTGTAAACTGAAAACCTTTTTAACTGTCACTGGAGCAAGCTCAAAAGCCTGCTGTAAGTGAATGCTGATTTCCATAACAGAAATTGCTGCCTCTCTTTGAAAATCAATATGAAGATTCTGGGTTAGATTGCTACATATATAACACCTACATATGTCCAAATCTTACAGTGGGCTGTAAGTTCTAGGCACTGATATTTAACAGAGAGATATTCTCAATATTGCAATTTCCACACGCTATTTTTGTCTGGTGACTATCTATCTTTTTTTTTTTCTTCTTCTTTTTTTTTTTTAATTGTCTCCTAACTGAATTGGCACAAACAGCAAATAGAGGAATTTGGCTTAATTAGTTAATTAATAATTTTTTGGTGTTTTTTATGAGTATGAAACTATAGCAAATAATTTGCAGCACTTTTCACATTTAAAGACAATGCAAATAATTTCATATAAAGCTCAGATAATAATTTCATGTATGCAATAACAAAGAGCTTGAGTGAGTAAGAAAAATACAGTTGCATTCTAAGCAATACTGGTTAGTTATGGCCGAATTCAAATTTGAAAATATAAAAGGGAGTAGAGATTGATTGATTTTTATTTGCTGAACTTTTACAGTGTAGGAAGGAGTTTTATTCTTTGTACACATTTTTCACGCTCAGCTATATCTAGATGAAAATTCACATTAAAAAAAAAAAAAAAAGCAAAATACTTCATTTTCTGAGTATCTAGTAAAAGCTGATGAACACAACTGTTAATGAATGATATCACATTTCATAGGACTTAAATACCATGGCTCAGTTACTGTAACTGTAAGTTACTGTGATAGTTACTGTAAACTACACAAAAAGTAGGACACTAAGAAGAAATAGCTTTAAAGGAGGACTAGAAAGATGAAGTCTCTTGAAGAGTGTTTTATTCAACATATATTTCTTTTTCCTTACACTAGCTGAAGGGTAAATTTAATGTAATCTCAGCTGTATTTTGGACTTCACAAATTGAGAAAATTTAGTTTCAGCTACACACAAGCCATCAAGCCATACATATGCAGCAAGCTTGGCTTTTTATATTTTCATTCTGCTGTCCTTTCATGACATTGGGGATTACAATGACTGCAGCTGTCACAGGAAAACCAAACTACCTGAAATCTTAAAATCATGTTCAGCAACAGATGAAAATGATAGTGACAATTCAATAAATAAATAAATAAATAGATAGATAGATAAACAAAATCAGAAAAACTATTTTTTTTCCCTCTTAAAATGATTAATGGAGTAATTTTTACATGGTGCTTGAGTATCTTGTCCTGGATTTTATAAGGTGATCAATCTGTTGCATGTCACAGAATAAATTTCAGAAGACTAGATTCTTATTATAGATTAGATACTTTTATCCCCATTTTTTCTAAAGACATTTTGTTGACATTTTATTTCCAAGCATTTTGCCAAATCTAGTATCTAATGAATAAGATTATAGAATTTCCATATCCTCAATCAGGAAACTCACCTACATCTAACAGATTTTGCCAACATAAAAACACTGAAAAAATTTAGCTTAAATATTTTATTTGTGGTACTCAATTATATTACTCATAAAAACAAAATAAAATAAAAACTTACTATAAAGCTGCCCTCACTACTCTCCCCACTCTTTTATCTGCACAACATTAAGAGCTTGAAAAATAACATCATGCTTCACAGAAAAGCCTTCTCAATTACAAAATTTCAGTATTATCTGAAGATTTATTTTTCCTTTTCCCTCAAATCATTCAGTATTACTTCAGATTAAAAACTAACAAAAAATAAAATAATAATTAAAAACAAAACAAAACAAAACAAACAAACAAAAAAAAAAAAACAGGTCCAAAAAACCTTTTAGGACAATCCTGATGCGCCTTCTCTGTCTGCAAGACTCTCACATTTTGAGAAAGAGCTCTTCATACATTTTTTAGCACAGATTTTCTCATCTTTTTATGTTCTTTCCTACTTAGCCTGATAACATTATTGTAGAAGTGTAGCAACCTGTCTTAAGCCTGTCTTAAGTGTAGATATATCTATCTACACTTCGGTTTGCCCAAGACAAAATTTGATTTTCTAGCTTCTGAGGTACTTGGGAATGTACTTTGCTAGTCATCAGATCAACACATGAAAAAACAAAACAAAACAAAACAAAAAAACCTCATCCAGAAATACACAGGTGCTTTTCCTCAGTCTTTCTTCATTATTTTTGCAATTATTTTTATTTCACTATTATATGATATGACATTTTTTAAGAATTTCAAATATTACAAAGATAAAAATAAATAAACAGAAAAAAAATAAAGACATTACATTTTCAGACATAAATGTATAGCTTTTTGAGACTGAGGAAAAGTATAATCATAAAAATGCTTGAGTTGGGAGGGACCCACTTTGCTCACAGCCCCACGCAGCGCGGTCCTGAACAATTCCAGAAAGGGGGCATCCTCCCACTCCTCTGGACAACCTGTTACAGTACATCATAGCCCTCACATTGAATTATTTCTTCTTACCATCTAAATTACCCTCTTTTAGATTAAAAATCTTTACACTACACTCTGTGATAAACAGTGTCTTCTCACACGTCCTTTAGGCCTCCTTTAAGTACTGGAAGGAGACTTGTAAGGTATTCCTGGAGCTTTCTCTAAGCTGAACAACCAGTTCAGCCCTCTCATCATCTTTGTTGACCTTTACTGCTCTAGCAGGTCAACGTCTTTTTATACTGAAGACACCAGAGCTGAACACAGTACTTTAGGTTGGATCTGACAAGAGTGGAGTAAAGTGAGAGAATCACCTCCCTCATCCTACTGGCCACATTTTTTGGATGCAGCATTGCAAGATACAGTTGGAATACTGAGTTGCAAACACACATTACCAGTTCATGTTCAGTTTTTTAGCCATCAAAACCTCAAGTCTTTCTCTGCAGGACTACTCTCAATACACTCATTGTCCAGCCTGCATTCATGCTTGGAAAAACAATTTTCTGTACTGCTACTTCTAATATTCAAAACCAGAATGTAACAGAAAAAAAAATATTATCAAAATTGGTGACTTTTTTTTTTTTTTTTAATATACATAGCAAGCAAACAATGGTAAATTTCAGTAAATTGAGAATAAGAAAATGATAGTAAATAGAAAAATACAAAAGATTTTTAGCTGTGTATATGTGCAAAGACACTTGTAAATCACAAGGGTGAGTTGACAAGAGAATTAATAGATTAATATCCCATCTGCAGCAAACTGCTGATAAAAGATTGATTTAAAAGTAAAAATAAATAAAGAAATAAAACATTCCCTTTCCCCAAAATCATAGTGAATATAAATTAATAGCACCTTATATCCAGGAGTTTTTTTCATGCAAAAGAAAACATGCAAAACAACTTGCATACAGAATAACTGATATGTAGTCAAGTATGCAATATTTTGTGATTTAAGAAACTGACTTTTTTTATGATTACATTTTTCTTCCTTTAGGATAGCTAGTTTTGTTATACTAAGTGGTAAGCTGGAGAGTGGTATTATTACTGTGTTTTTAAAGTAGTCTTCCTTTTTCAACTCCAATCCAAATCTAACAATAAACAGACTCTGAACCCTGATGGAAAATACAAGAATGTCAAGTCCAACCTCCCAGTTAAAGATTTCCTACAGTGGGTTTCCCAGGAAAGCATCCAGGCAGGCCTTAGTATCTACAGATAAGGAATCTCTGGGAATCTCTGCAGTCTCCCAGGTAACCTGTTCCAGTGCTCTGTTGCCCTCACAGTAAATAAGTTATTCCTAGCATTTGTATGGAACTTCCTATGTTCCAGTTTCTGCTCATTGCCCCTTGTCCTGTCTCTGCAAACAACTGAAAAGAGACTGGACTCACCCACTTGAGACCTGCACTTCAGATATTTGTAAACAGTGATGAGATCCCCTCTCAGTTTTTTCCTCTCCAAACTAAACAGTCTCAGGTCTCTCAGCCTTTCCTCATACAGGAGATGCTCCAAGCAGGACCCTAATCATCTAATCATCACTGCTGGACTGTCTCTACTAGTTTCCTGTCATTCTTGTACTGGGGAGCCCAGAACTGAACACAGTATTTCAGCCACAGTACTTCATAATTGCAGTCTCATCAGAACAGAGTAGAATGGGAGGATCACATCTATTTGCTTGCCACACTCTCTTTAATGTACATCAACACACCATTGGCCGTCTTGGCAGTAAGGGCACACTGTTGGCTTATAGTCAAACTGTTGTCTGCCAGGACTGGTAAGTCCTTCTCTGCAGAGCTCCTTTCCAGCAGCTTATCCCCTGACCAGTACAGATTCAAACAGCTATTCCTCCCCAGGTTCAGTATTCTGCACTTGCACTGGTTTAACCTCATCAGATTCCTCTCCTCTCCACTCAACTCACCAGTCTGCTCAGACCTTGATGATTGGCAGCACAGACTTCTGGTGTCTCAGTAACTCCTCCCAGCTTTGTATAATCAGTAAACCTAATGAGAGTGGACTCTATCCTTTCACCCAGGTCATTGATGGAAATGCTAAACAAGACCGGAACCAGCACCAACCACTAGGAAACACTGCTAGCTGCAAGCCTCCAGCTAGACTCTCTACCATTGATCATGGCCCTCTGAGCTCCACCAGTCAGATAATTCTCATTCCATCTCACCATCTGCTCATCTATCCAAAACTATACCTCATTAGAACGATGTTACAGGAGAGTGTCAAAAGCCACAATGTACACGGTTCTTCCTGCAATGCTCGCGGTTCTTCCCACAACTACCTAGCCTCTGATGACATCATAGAAGGCTACCAGGTTGGTCAAGCATGATTTCCTGAACCTAATAGCCTTCTATAATGTAAAGGTTTATTATTATTATTTATTATTATTATTATTATTATTCATTTTAAATATTTTGTCATTTAGAACAATATTATAATATCACAGTTGGGAGAACTGAGAAAAGTGCACAGTAAAATTTAAATCAGATTTTGCATCAAGAAATATATAATTAAACATTTGGAAGCTCAGCGGAGTTGATGGCTGATACAGAAATTTATTTGCCATACACATTTCAGTGAGCTTAATGACAACAACAGACAGTACTAGTTGAATGTTTGTTTCATTGATGTTAAGAAATCATGAAAAAAAAAAAAAAAAACACGCTTATGTTTTAAAATTAATTTCAGTTGAATTATAATTTGAAATATCTCAAATCTGCACAGGTCTCTAAGCCTATACTAACTATTGTTCACTAGAAAATCATTAGGAATTAGGAATACGCTAGGAATGGTTGCTACTCATGAATAAAGCAAAAAATTGAAATTAAAATTTGCTACATAAATTAAACAAGTAAATGAGTAGATATATGCACACAGAGAACATGATATGTCAGTTTTGGAAGTCTCTTATGAAAGTAACATGGATCACATTTAAGCAGACAAAATGAGAACTCACAAGAAGAGAAAAACTAAATGGAAAAATTGCAGAAAGAGCAAATAAGCCTGCAAAGCAATTACTTTTCTTGATATTTCATTTCTCTACAATGCATATTTTTGTGGGTGACTGCATGGTCCATCAGTGCAGAGTCCAGAATGGCATTATGAAATTTCTCCTTGTCCTTTAGTCATATCCATGTGTTAAGCACAGTGATTCCGTGTTACCTATTTTTGTTCCGTAGAAAGATGGATCCAATTGGAAAACTTTGCTATATAAATAATTATCCCTCTTGCCAGTAAGTATTATGAAGAATAGTATCCTTTCCATGATGTCTGGTGGACAGAGAGTGAAAAAGAAACAGTAAGATGCAAATAAACTGCTTTGATATTTCTAAGTCTGAGACAAGCTTTTTTTCTCTTTTGAGGATGAAGAAACATTTTTAGATATTCTGTGGAATTTCTGTGAATCTTATTAGCAACACCTCCTAACAATGCAGTGTAAATAGTGACATAGCATGAGAGCTAAGACAGTCTTTCTAAATAACTCCACTACACCTATTTTAATACATTTTTTTTATTTTTTGTTTCCAACATCCACTGCTCTATGATGGATGTATTATTTTTGGATGCATTTTGGATTTTTTTTTTTTTTGACTGTATAACTACTCATTTGTACAAGACAATTAAATGATACATTGAAAGTTACACCATTTCATGAAACTAGTACAGATATACAGAACTGAAATAGTTAATGTTCAGTACAAGATATTCATTTAACACTGTAGAAGTAATCCAGAAACTGTCCTTAAGCAAATTCTGAATATTACTGAAGAAGGTACTTAACTAATAATAATGGCCTTGGATATACTGCAAGGTAAAGTTGACCATGGCAGAGAATGAATAATGTTTTCTGGCACCAATAATTCTGCCTCCTGAGAATTTACTCATACTCACTGTGAAAGTTACTACCTGATTTACAGTCAGACTGCCACAACATTTGCAAATTTCATTTTTATCTCCATTCTTTTTGAACATGTCACAGATATCCTTGGACATAATAGAGCACTTAATCATTATGTTTGATAAACTTTTTGTGATAGTTTTATACAGCTGCATGTGCATTAGATTTTTTATATAATACAACAATAAATGTATAGAAATAAAATGTTTCTGTAACACAAATGTTAGGTCAAATGATAAGTACCTCAAACAAGCAAGTAAATCATATTCTGCTAATCAGCTGTAGCATTTCATAGAATACTAAAGCTATGATGATTTTATTTAATAATAATTGCTGAATTCATATTTCACATTTGATAAATCTTTAATACACTTACAATCCACAACATTGGTAAATATGTATATTTTTAATTGAAGTAGCATATTAAATGTCAGTTTAAGACAACAATTTATATTTTTGAAGATCAACTTGTCTTTTACCCCTATCTAATAATTTGCTGATTAATTACTGAATTAATTCATCACTGCAGCAAACCAAATTTTCTTCAGTATGCAAAAATCATCTTAAGGATACAGACTGAATATACCCTCCAGCGAACACATTTTTTTTTTAGCAAAAACAATTTTGTATTTTGAATTAAGAGATTCCCTGTGTTTTTCCCTTCACACTGTTTGGAATACCCAATTGATACCTTCTTTTAATATCTCTTTGAACTTATTATTTGTGAACAATAGAGGAAGGTGCACTCAGTTCTTGGTGCTCAAGTCTAAACGTGCTTTTCTATGGGAATCCATTTAATTTTACTCATTTTTTAGAGGGGGTGAAAATTGGATTTGTTTTTCACATCAAGCTATAAAAGAGATTTACATTTTGATGTATAGGAAGGACTGTACAAAATGGCTGGTGATAAAAAGCATCCCAATTTCTTATGAAACTTATGCAACTTATAATCAACAATATCATTTATGACACTGCATTCTACTGGTCAATTATATATCTAATTAAAAGGAGAAAAAGATTGCATTTAGAAAGACCTTTCCTATACTCAGTGTCTAATGCTGGTGTCACAGTCTGATTACAGGAAAGAACTTGACTTGCAAATTTAGTTGAGCATAATGAAATCAAGTTTGTAATATAAGAAACAATGTTTGCCATACCAAGGATGCAGTTTTGGGAGGAAATGCAGAAAAGGGACATTAATTTCTTGGAAGATTAATAACTGAGATAAAATTCAGGAAAAACAAGTTATAGTGAAGTATTTCATTGCAAAATAACCACATACAAACAAATAAGTATTAAACAGAATGATTGAATTCAAACATAAACTATTAATAATCTAGGACATCACTCTTGACAATCAGAAAATATACTGAATCCATAGCTATAATGATCCCTTATATTCTTCAGCCATTTTCATGTCCTGGTTTTCTTAAATCCACTCACCCTTTGTCTGCTATTCCTGTACAAATTTTTCTTCATTAAATCCTCAGTCCTCTCCATAATAAAACTGTTCCTGCATTTATTTATTTATTTATTTATTTATTTTAATGGTTGGGTGAAAGGCCAATTTAAAATATAATAATTTTGGAAGTCACAGGAGAGGTAACATTGAACTTCCACTTTCACTGATGTTACACAACATAATCCTAAGTATAAACACAGATGGGAAACTTTACCAGAGTTCCAAGTTAGCCCTTGAAAGGATTACAGAATTTGGCAAAACTGCCAGTAGAGTAAGAAAATGGAAACTTATATGTGATAATTTGGTACAATGGACTTGTATTTGTACAATTATAAAGACAGACTTTCCGAAGAGATATTTTGTTTTGAAGCAGAAACAACAATGAATTGGCATTTTCCTACCTTTTCCACCTGTCTGGAAATGTGAAAGCTGCTGCCTACCAGTGTCAATAAAAGGGAAAGTGTTTCTAATGAAGGTGAATCACGCACATGCCTTTCTAGTCGATTCACCTTTCCAACTCTTATGATGTCACTAGATGGCAGGTAGCTTCCATCAGACCTTCCATCTCTTTTATGTGTTGTAACATCATTTTTGAAACTTTGAAAAAGTAACTTTTCTTCACTGGGGCACTGGGGGACTTAAGTCATTAGTAGCTGCAAAGTATGGTGATACTTGCTAATGGAACATACCATAGCTATGTATAAATATAAATAATATATATATAAATATAAATATATATATAAATATAAATAAACATAAAAATATATTTTTTATATAAAAATATAAATAAATAAATATAAAACAACAATATAAAGTGTTGTTATAATGGGAAACCCATTACCATCTTCACACTTAAGAGTCCTTTTGTATGCTTAGTTTAGACAGACAATTTTGAAAACTGGTCCAATGCATCTACTAGTAAACTACTGCTTATGATTCAACAATACTATCAGAACAAAATCTACTTACGTTTTTAAATCATCAAATGCAGTATGAAAATAAAGTCAAATATTTGATAGAATTTTGTCAAATCTTTTAGATAGTTTCCTTAATTTTGTATTCTTTTCCAATTTTTGAATAGAGTTTAGGTGTCATAGATACAGTCATCTATATGTACAATCATATAGAATAAATGATCTTGTGGCAGCAAATATTTTCAATGAATTTTTGAGTCAAAATTCCAGAGAAGACACTCAATTCCACAGCCAAGTTTGAAACATATTATTTTGAAAGCAACAACAAAGAAAGTAAAAGCAAACAAACAATCAAACAAGAACTCAGATAAATAAATATATATATAACTTTCACGTAGAATCAATAACATAGATACATCAAGAAAAGGATAAATAGAAAAGTAAAAAGTAAAAATAAAAAAGAAATTCAAAGGAACTCAGTCAAAAAACTAATGATCACTTTTCTGCAGTGAGCCACAGTGTATTATTTGCATAAACTTAAAGCTTAAACTGTAATTAAAACTTTAGGTGTTTTTCTCATATTGGGAAACAGTGCATGATGTTCAAAATGTGGCAGGAAATAGTTAATGAATTTTTCAAGTTATTAAAAAATATCCTTCCACAGGTAAGCTCTGTAAAAATAAACAATTTTCAGCTCAGTTCATTAGTAGGTTGAAGTCAACATTGTCATTGCAATGATTTATATTTACACAGCACCTTAGTAAATATATACAGTTAATAGCAATGGACAGTTACTGTTTTTTATACTTATCACTGGTATAGTCTTTATAGCAGAAGATGTAAAAATAGTTTTGCAGAGCAGATGATTTTTCCAAGCTTATCCCAGTGAATCAACTGCTCTTCTCAGTGTGTAATACAATTAAATTTTTGAGAGGTAGTGCAGTCAATATTGTTGTTTCCATTTAATGCATGTTTCTTAGGGTTCAAATTCTTTCTGAGGCAGTGTTAAATTTACCATCCTAATTGTCACCAAGTTCACTTATGTGAGCTGCATGAATTGTGAATAAACACTACTGGCTTTTCTTTATGTTGCAAGTAATTACTTCTCTGGACAAAGGGACACTTACATAAGTTTTTAGAAAGTCTACTCATCAATTTCCTAACTATTTCACATGACACATTAAAAAGGTCATGTATGACACGACTGCATTTTTGCTCGACTTGGAAACAGAGGATGACTCCAAAACAAAAATTTGATTAAAAATGTGCATCTTCAAATTTCAAATTCATATTTCACCTCAAAAAATAAGAACCACATAAACAACAACAAGAACAACAACAACAACAGCCACCACCCACAGCAAAATAATAACTGGTAATAAGAAGAGTAATAAAGTAGCTCGTTAGCAAGGACTTAACAGTATAACAGGACAAGAAGAAAATATTACACAACTTCTCTCTGGCAACTTTCATGGTAAAATCTTACTATATTTTTCCGTCAAAATCTATTTTTCTTGGGACTGTATATTTCTGTACCATTTTATTCTAAAGTTTTATTTCAAGCTCTTTCATTATTTCACTGATAATTTAGAAATTATTTAATCATTATCTTTTTAACTTCTCTGTCATGTGGTTACACTAATCTCTGTATTGTAGTTTTTGTCTAAAATTTATTAATATCCAACCCTTCTTAAACACATTTTCATGAAAATCATGGAAAATATTCAAAATTTCCTTTCCAAGTAATGGAAACCTATATTTCACATATTTGAATATTTTAATTGACATTTTCCCTCTGGATGTTGGTAAACAACCTCTATACCATAAACAAACAAAGAATGCACAAAGTTCTAAACTGAAGAAATTACATTTTTGAAAGTTTAAGGTATTGAACTGGCATCATCACAAGTAGCTGCTTCATTGTCAGAAACACTGTAATCCTGTTGCAGCTTCAGAGACTATAGGGTTATTTGAGAAAATTTGAGATCCCAGTTTGCCTGCTTCACAGCTGTGAGTAGGGGCTGTCTGTACCTATGCCAGTTCCTAGGAGCCTGCACAAAATTTCTGTTTTCTGTAGGGTACAGTTCAGTCCCTTTGGAGCTCCAGGATTTCAAATTTGGCAAATAGCTTTGTAGTCAAAGTAGAAATCAATTTAACACTCTAAATATGTCTACTGTCATTTAATTAATGTTTAATTACAACTATAATCAAAGAGTAATTACTTTTCTTTTTTCTGGCTCCATCACCTCTCTTCTCTCCTTAGAGCTTTTACAGTGCAGGTGTTGCAAGATATCTTCCATCTATTTCACTGCTGTTTCTAACTATTACCACAGAAAACAGTCTACTACAATCATACAGCATTCTTATCAATTGTATTTCAAATTGTTCCTCATCGTCATTTAGTGTGTGAAATTAACCTGTGATAATATGACAACAATAAAAGTATACAAATATATTTCAATATGGAGTAAAAGTGCATTTGAAAATATTTATTCCATTTTGTTTTCTCCAGCAATAGATTTTTGGCTCCAGTGCTTTGCCTGTTTAATAACAGCTTTTTTGGTATATTAATCAAGTGCCACTTATATTCTCTGAACCAGTTTCTGGCACACACTGCAGGATCAGGTCAACAAAAAAACACAAATGATTCTGATTGGTTCAATTCCATTCTGCTGCATTTCTAGTATATGGATAAGTTCTAAATATTGGAGATAAACAAGATTTTTATTTAAAAGAGAGAGAGAGAGATTTTTGTTAACGTATAGTTATTTTCTGAAGAAACCATATTCACTTATTTTCCATCTTGAAGACTAATTAAAAAGAAGACAAAATATTCTTCAATCTATTGCACGTATTTTGCAGAATGACTCCAAGATTCCAAGGCTATACAAATAATAGCTATTATATTTTTGCAGTAGCAGAGGGTATCATATGAATAGGAGTATTTTTAAGACAGACAAATAGGTCACACTTACTGTTGCTTAATATACCAGCACCTACTGTTTAAAAAGGCCACTCCAACCAGATCAGGGGACTCTAAAAAAATCCTATCTTATGTGCCCATATTAACCTTGCTAATTTATTAAGCAGCCTTCTAGTTGTTTCCTCCTCCGAAACATGCCTCCTTTACTTAAAGATTTAAGTTCCAAAATGCAAGCTTTGTGTACTATACTAACAGAACCTGGAAAAACAGAAATAATTATTCACACCATGTGCAGTTTGGAGGGAAAAAAAAGAAATACAGTACTTCAAAAATCTGGGTAAATAAACTATGCTTGAGCTGGAATGAAACTAATTTCCACAGGATAGTCAGCGACTTCCAATAAAGCTGCATATGATGGCAAAGTAAGGCTACGAGTACCTAAAAAAATCATGTTTGAATTAAGTTTATTTTCCATCTGTGTTGTTGTCTACAGCAATTGCCTTAAAAACCCTTCAAAGCAGCACTAGAATGCATCTTAAAGTTTCAAACACAATAGCTAGAAATAAGGAATTTATCTTCCACATTCTGAGGTAAAATTCTAAAGCAAAACCTGTTCCTAAAAAGCCATAAAATTACCACAGATAATATACCCATAGACAAAGCTTTAGTTTAGAAAGTAGAAGATAAAGTAATGCAATGTTGAGTGAAGCCTGCTCATAAAATTAGTATACTACATACATTTCCATCTTTAAAACAATATCTTCTTTAAAATAAACGATATAACAAGTGCTTTGAACACATTTTGGCTTTGGCCAAGCTTGAAGGCACTGACTAACACCAAGTGACTGTCCACTTGAAACACACCAATAAAAGTAATTTCTTAGGACTGAAATCAAGAATAAAAATCAGGTTTTTTTTTTTGAAAGACTAGATGAGAATACGTATTCCTTAGGCTAAAATAGGTAAACCTGAGAACAGAAATCATAGAGGAATGCTGTAGAGAAATGGTAGAGTTCTGAACTGCCCTGCTAATTATAACCTTTTCAGTTCAAACATAATACATCATACAAAACTGGACATTGGAAATGAAACATGATTATTTGGAGAGCAGACATTAAGTTAAAAAATAATTCAATTTCTACTCCCTAAACATAATGTTTTGCTGACTACCACACAAAAGCTGACAGATCTCTGTGGAAACACAAGCAGGCTTGAAATTCATTTATCTAGACATTCAGATGCAATAGATTGGTAAGTAGATTGGTAAGTATACTCCAAGTATTTATAGGAGTATGGAAGCAGAGCGGACAGGGGGTGGTAAATCTCTCCTCATTATCCTTCAGATAATTGTGCTATTATAAATAATATTAACATTGTCTATCCACTAATTACATATTTCTGTTATTTTTTCAGAAAACAATTTTGTCCAGCCATACTTGTTCCTGACACACTTCTGTTATAGTTTTGCTCCTATAGAGAAGGGCAACTACAGTCAAGAATCTGCTTTAGCTGGGAGCTGGACTAAATGTTCTACGCAGGTCCCTTCCAGCCCTTATGATTCTGTGAGTCTGTGAGATGTTATGACAGTTTTTGAAACAACTGGATATACTTACAACCTTTTACAGCCCTTCCACTAAGTTCAATAACTACTTACAAGATTAAATAGCATGAGGGAAGATGTTTTAGATGAGGGCAAAATAAGTTCCGATTCCGAAACACACAAGCAAAACTAAACATCAGTCAGATCCAACTCCACTTAGAAATGCAGCACTGATAAAGATGTTATGCCTTCACACATTTTTTTCCACACTTTGCACAATGCAGCTTACAAAGTCCTGGAATTATTCAGTAGGAGTAGACCTGTAACTTGCGGACATGAACTATATTTTAGAAATTTAAATTCTAAATCTTTATTTTTGTGGAGTTACAAAATTATGTGCTATCTTAATCACACTTGAGCTACTATATTTCAAACAACACTAAGGAACAAGAATTATTGCAGCATTTGAACCATATGCTGAAGTTTTGCTTCTTGGGTACCTAATTAAATGTGGATCTATTCAATGGTATTTTAAAAATTAGTGTCAGAATCTGTGAATTTTACAGACACAACAGAACTGCTGGTCTTTGGAAACAAAGAAACATTAAAAAAAAAAAAAAAGCTTCTTAAATCAGACATAAACACAATTCACGTTCATGGAAAGCTGCCAATGATGGACATTACTGAATAGAATTCTCTTGAAAAAAATAAAAATTCTATGATAATCGAGTACAGACAAAATTAGAAGTTTTCCTAAGATTTTAACTCCAAAGAGAACCTGCCCCACAAGATAATATGTCCTGCAGAGAGGACTCAATCCAATGCACAGGGCTACCAGTTATTTGCTTGTAAGCAAATGAACTCACTGTGAAAGGCTTTGAAACTATCCCAAGAAAGTAGGTGAAAGTAGGAAATCAAACAAACAAACAAACAAAAAATCACCTTGGTTAGAATTTGATTCTTGGATAATTCCAATTACATCTCAAATTACTGATGAAAGTATTATTCTTTTCCCTATGAACAAAGTAGTGATTAACATGCATATTGATAAAGAAGTTAATCTCCATAAATATTATCAAATTTTTTTTACAGGAATCAATGTCTTTCTCTGTTGCAACAAATTATGGTACAATTAAGATGCTATCAGTCTAACTTAATTGCTAAAGTTTTTTTGCTCTCATCAAGTAGTGCTCTGGAATCAACATATCTTAATGAGTCTCTTATCCTTCATTATTATTATTATTATTATTATTATCATCGTTATTATTATTATTATTATTTTCTTGTTCTACTCTTTAGATAGTCCTTAAAGCACATGACTTGCAAAGCTAGATTATTCCACAAATAAAGCATTTCATTAGTTAGCAACTTACATTTCTGAAATTATTTTTATTCTAACTTTAAGTTGGAGGACAATGTTATACATTTCTACCCCGAAAAAAACCACAAACTAACATATAATTAACATATAAACCATTGATGGAGAAATGATAATACAAGACATGCACAGTTTTAATATGACTCCTAACTTTAACCCACCTTACTTCTGTAAACTTTCCTACACATAAAATCAACTGTACATGATTCCACTACCTCACTCAGATTTGAACAGGATTATTTATGTATTTATTTTCCCTGAATTCAAGGATTAAATTTGCATTTTGTCCCTCAAAAACATTTCAGTCTTCTGGAATATTCTACACACAGTTCTCAGAAATCTAAATAGAATGTTTTAATAGAAAAGACTGTTATTGTGATAGACTCAGTGGAGTTATTTCATTGTAATTTAATTCAGAATCCATGAGAGATTAATTAAATTAAAAAGTGCAGAGATAGCATGCTCTTTGTTGCATTACAGATGAAATTTCCATTTCTAGCTGCTGCTTTAAGCACTCTTTGCTATGTCCAGTTACAAAAAATCAATCTTCAGAATGTTTATGAAGATATATTTCACTTGAACCACCTCAGTGTTTTACACCAGTTTCTTGACGTAATACTGGCTCAGCTTTTTTTTACCTAGAATGGATATTTATAGTCCCTTATGACAGTAGTAGAAAGTTGCTCCATCCCTTCTCCAATTAGAATTGTATCTAACAGGGGTAAATAAATAAATAAACAAACAAATAATCAAAGAAATTGCAATAAGTGCAGGTGTACTTGTTAGGTCAAAGATAGCATTTCCTGTGGGCTACTTTACGGAGTCCTCGCATTTCTGGAACAGTGTGCCATTCTATACCTTACTTGTTTC
The DNA here is from genome assembly GCF_016699485.2 of Gallus gallus. Lineage (NCBI taxonomy): Eukaryota > Metazoa > Chordata > Aves > Galliformes > Phasianidae > Gallus > Gallus gallus. Next base: position 30,277,874 of record NC_052572.1, read on the forward strand.
TTTTATCATTTTAACTAAGAACCTTTTATTTGAAACAGAGAAAGACAGGCTCTTACTCTAACTACACTTGAGGCATATTGAGGAATGGTTATTTCTACATTTACTATTATCCAGCAACATAGAAAAAAAAGAGTACATTCAATTGATTTGAAATAGGAAGATGGAAGGATCTGATGTAAGTATTAGATTCATATGACTTAGACAAATTTTCTAAGAGTGTTTAATCTAAGCAAAATGGGGATTCAGATTCTAAGATTAAAAAAAAAAAAAAAAGAGAGAGAGAGAGAGAAATTAACACTGTTGTGTGTTTCAGAGATCCTAACACAGACAAATCCTGCTTGCTCCAAACATCTAAAAATGGAACAGAATAATGGTTATTTTGCTTCATATTTATGTGATTTTATACTTTTTAGAAGTTTCCTGGAGATAATCTAAATAGATTAAGTTTTATTTCTAAAAAAAAAATAAATGAAAAGAATTGAGTAGAAGTGAGAACGTAGCATTGGCAATCATGTCTACTTACAGATGCTCTCATAAATCTTGTGTGACTTAAATTATCTTTCATTCATCCCTTGCATAAAAGTAAGTAAGTAAATAAATAAATGAATGAATAAATAACAGGAATGCTACACTCAGAACAAAAAGCATGTAATGGCTGTATGCTTTGTGATTTTTTTTTCCTTGCAGCTATTGTTCTATTTCCTGCTGACACAACACTTTAAATGCTCTAATGATACACTTGTTCTTGAACACTGCAGAGAAACAGACATCACAAATACTTAATTGGTTCCTCTGATGAAGTTAGATACACATCTTGAAATTTTGTTATTGTTAAAAATGATTGAGAGGGAGTTGCTATTATTAGGTTGTATGGAATGTTCAGTAGCTGGCAAGATTTCACCTCTGTTAACTTAATTAATGTCTGCAATATACCTGTCATTGAGTATCCTGGGTATTGTACACTAGTAACTGTTACATATCTCCCAATTTTTTATGCCCTGAGAGGTACTTAGTTTAAGAATCCTGAAAAATTTTCAGTTAAGTTTACTTTCAGGTTCACTGTCATCCAAAATACAGCTCTGTTAGCAAAGTCCTTACCTCTCTCAAACAGTTTCATATTTTCCTAGATGCTGGAGTAAAGGACTAGAAGTTTATATATTTTGGTGAAAGAACTATTAAAATAAATAAATAAATAAATAAATAAAATCCATTAAATAGAGAGAACAGAGAAATAAAAACTGTGAAAATGTCATACTTCTACTTTTTCTTATATATAGTATATAGCACCTTATATAAAGCATTTACCTGGACCTCTGCAAAGCCTTTGACACAGCCCCTCATCACATCCTTCTTTCTAAATTGGAGAGGTGTGCATTTGAAGGATGGACTGTCCAACAGATTAGGAACTAATTGGCTAGATGCAGCCAAAGGGTTGTGATAAATGGTGGAGTATCCCTGAAGGGTTGGTCTGGACCGGTGCTTTTCAACATCTTTATCAATGACATAGATGATTGAATCAAGTGCAACCTCAGCAAGTTTGCAGAGACACCAAGCTGAGCGGTGCAGCCAAAACATTAGAGGAAATGGAAGCCATCCAGAGGAACCTGGGTAGGCTGGAAAAATGGGCCCATGTGAACTTAATGAGGTTCAACAAGACTAAACGCAAGCTGTTGCACTTGGGCCAGGCCAATTCCAAGTATCTATACAGACTGGGGGAAAATAACTCTTAGAGACAAGCCATGTGGAGAAGGACGTGAGGGTCCTGGTAGATGAGAAGCTGGACATGAGCCAGCAGTGTGCGCTTGCAGACTAGAAGTCCAACTGTGTTCTGGGCTGCATTAAAAAATGGGTGACCAGCAGGGAGAGGGAGGCGTTTGTCCCCCTCTACTCAGCTCTTGTGAGGCCCCATCCGGAGTACTGTGTCCAGGCCTGAGGCCTTCAGCACAAGAAGGATGCAGAGCTCTTGGAGTGGGTCCAGAGAAGGGCCACTAAGACGATCAGAGTGCTGGAGCACCTCTCCTATGAGGAAAGGTTGAGGGAAATGGGCTTGTTTAGCATGGAGAAGAGAAGGCTCCGGAGAGATCTCACTGTGGCCTTCCAGTACTTGAAGGGAGCATATAAACAGGAGGGACAATCGCTGTTTACGAGGGTGGATAGTGATAGGACAAGGGGGAATGGTTTTAAACTAAGACAGGGAAGATTTAGATATTAGGAGGAAGTTTTTCACACAGAGGGTGGTGATGCACTGGATCAGGTTGCCCAAGGAGGTTGTGGATGCCCCATCCTGGAGGCATTCAAGTCCAGGCTAGATGTGGCTCTGGGCAGCCTGGTCTAGTGGTTGGTAACCCTGCACATAGGAGGGGGGTTGAAACTATAAGATCTTTGAGGTCCTCTTCAACCCAGGCTATTCTATGATATAGCATGCAGATGAATTTTGTGACATTCTGGGCAGCTTTAAATTTAACATATTTTAAGAAATTATTTAAAAATCCTATTATATCATCTCATTAAAAATACACAATTTTCACTTTCAATTGATTTAGTTAACTGTGCATTTGTTCAAGAATGCATGATAACATAGCTTTGAATCAAAATATGAAGAGATATAATAAAAAAGAAAATTTAAAATCAAGGACTTAGTTTTTAAAGTACATTAAAAAATTCTCTCAGAATTTGCCATTATGTATCTTAATATCAAAGCACCCACTTAACAATGAAATTCTATGTAGAGCTTTTATCAAATATATCACTTGAAGTCAAAATTATTTCTGCCCTAGTCCTATGACTTTAGTAAATTGAAGAGGCATTAATGGTAGGGAAGAAAAATGTTAGATACAATGTCTGCTTCGCTGATGGTCACCCTGAACTTTTAGGAAAAGGGTAGTATTCCACATCTCTATTTTATTAATGTTTACTTGTGGATTTAATAAAGAACAAATATTCTGTCCCAAGGAGATATTTAATGTCCTATCTCACTTCCAAAAAATGCACTTGATACCTTCTTGGGAAGAAGATGTAAATGAATAAAAGACAAACAAATAAATAAAACATAAAATGGAACCTAGAGTTATTCTTGAGAATAAGAGAAAAAAAAAATCATTAAAACTTTCTGAAGGTAAGTTGTAGAAAGAGAAGTTTGTATGAAAGTCATACCCACGGAGGGAAACTAGGGCAACATTCTCCCATTATGAAACTGTCTGAAGAGGTCAGAAAGACAGTTTTATTACTCAAGAATAGCTTCTTAACATAGTTTGAAAATATGTACTTTAAAATACTTTCTAATTTCTATCATGAGCAAAGTATGACATGAGAATCGATGTTTTACTCAGTGTCTTTACATAATTCCGTCACATTTTTCACAAGAGAAAAATATACACAGTTGCTGGAGGAAGAAGAAAAGAATCAGTTTCAAGAAGACTTAAATTGTTCACAGGGTGAAATCTCACCCAACATAGAATCAAAATCCAGGAAGTTCTAACTGGCTACACAGTCTATTGCTGAGTTTGCTAACATTAACATTTTAAGACCTTCACTCTGAATACTATCTTGCAATATATGGAAAGTATATATAGTTCTTAATTCTCATTTGCAGTACTGGAAAACATCTAGTTCAGTGGTGCAACATCACTCCTGCTACTGCAATTGTCTCTTGCATTAAAAGCTCATGTAATGCACTAGAACAACACAACACTGTTATGCAGAGGCAAAAGAAGACATCTTTTTATATCATACTAAGTATTATATATGTTTTCAACCTTCTGTGAGGAATTACATTTAATTTAACTGCTAGACAGTGTATATAGTATCCTTCACAGGAAGTTGAAACATTACATCACCTACAGTTACACAACTAAATACATATACAATTTATTTTTCAATGAAGAGTGAAACACTGAAACATGCAGCCACTACCACTGTAAAAATATGTCAGTATTTGACTTCTATTTTAATGATGTTTAAATGTTAAGTTTCAAAAATATCTTATTGACATCAATATTTAGGTGTTCACATTGAATGAGACTCTCAGCAGCCTGATTGAGAGAGTGACAACCCTGCTCATGATAGAGAGTTGGAACTAGATGATCTTTAAGGTCCACTTCAGTCCAAGCAATTTTATGATTCTATAATTCACTATTTCAGAAAGGAGACCATTATGAAAAGTCATCATTGAAAATGTATTGCATATGTTATTATTTTGCTGCATTTTACTACTTATCTTATATGATTTTATAATGCTATATTCTGTCCTTAAATGCATTATTGCATTTATTACCATGTTGCACAGGTAAATGCTGTGTAAATTACCTATCCAGTCATTATAAAAACAGTCTATATACTATTTTCTGAAAATCTCTATGGGATAAAATCAGTATCATGGGACTAACTAGTTCCAGTTTTCATCCTGTACAGAGAATAGATCTGAGAAGGCTATCATATATGACTGTAACTAGTGACCATGTATTACTCATTTTTGTGATGGATTTAGCAGAAATTCTTACAAAAAGTGGAAATCATAAAAGTCACAAACAAAAGACCCTAAGGGCTTTTTTTCCGTTATAAATACAACTACCTCTCTGCATGAGGTTTGCACAAAAAATCAACCAACAGTAATATAAAAGTAATAGGGATTTTTACATTTGATTAGTTTACTATCTTGCAAATAGTTACATGTCCCAAATATAAAAGATTGCAGTGCTAGCACTTTTTAAGGAATTATATTCTTAATTAAAATAATTAAAAGAATTAAAAATCTCTAGTGTAAAAAAAAACAAAACAAAACAACAACAACAAAAAAAAAAAAACAAAAAACAAAAAAACCAAAACAAAACAACAAAAAAAAACCTCCTAGCCAGTCTTTGGTAATTTTACAGATCACAACATAACCATTACTAATGTAAAACAAAACAAACAAACAAACAAACAAAGTGACTTAAAATTTGGTTGACATCACATTTATTTTTCAAGAATTATGCTTTTCGTAAAAGGCTTTCTCAGTCAAAATTTTATAAGCAAATAATAGTTAAAAAATACACTGTGTTATTTGTATGAAGGAGTTAATGATTCTGTATGAATGAAAGAATGGGAGTCATACCCTGTTACTAATCTCAGAACCAAAGTTTATTCAGTAGATTAGGAAGTTGACTGATATAAACGGTTGTCTTGTGTGGCAGTAGATGACCTTAAGTTGCTCCCAAAAAATGAAGGAATAAATATACATTTAAAAAGTTGGGAAACACTGAGAGGAAGCAATTTCTTCTAAAACAAGTATCTTCTCTACACAAGGATTTCCATGTATCATAGAGTTTAGAAAGTAAGTTTTATTTATAAAAATACTTGACATTCCTTATCAGTATATGGAAGTACCTACTGGCTCTCATGCCAAGCAAATAGGTCTTCTAATTGAGGAAAACTGATCTAGTACTATTTTCTTTCAACTTGCCCTTGTAAATGGCCTTACAAAGAATGTATGAAAGAGGCCACATTAGTAGACAATAATGAAAAGCAGTCAGAACATCAGCAAAAGCTTTACAATACTCTGAAAATAAAACTTGTGTTGTCAAATTTAATGAAACAGAGGTCTGAATATGAGGACAGGTAATTTCTAATAGCATTCTATGCCTTTCTTGCTTCAGATAAACTGTAGTTTCTAAATCTATTTATCTTTTTAAACAGAATTCTGATGGGCAAAAATGGTACATGGCTCAAATGTCAAGAAAAAAAACAACAAGAAGTAAAAATAACACAAAATAAAAACAAGAATTAAACATAATCTTGAGCCTAATTTGGAAAAACAAACAAACAAAAACAAACAAACAAACAAACAAACATGAAAACATGGGAGTACATGAGAAATAGGGAGCCCTATGAAATTACTGGACACATTAGACTCACATAAGGTCTACAGACATCAGCACTTATGTGGACAAATACCTTTGTTGGCATGCAGGAAAATGGTCAGAAGCTCAGAGGAGAGTAAATGAATCTCATCTACCACTGGAGAAATGGCAGCACAATATTGAAGTCCTCGGTGTCAGTCAGTTACCAGCAGTGTTAATAAAGGACAAAATAGTCAACAGTGTTAAATGCATGAGAGAACAGATTCTAGAAATGATTTTCAAATTAAACTTTACACAATCTGTAGAAAAATGTATGTAGATGGCAAAATTTAGATGCTGAAATAAAGTGAATTTGGGTAAGCAGTGGAAAACGTTTTCAACTAAGCAAAATTTTGCTGGTACACATGAGTTTCAGACTATGTGTACATTGTACTTACATCTAGTTTGTATTTGTATTTTAGAACTGCAAAAGATGCTAGAGAATTGAACACATGGATCAGAATATCTTTTTTTTTTTTTTCAAATATTCATTTTTTGCAAATCGGCTGATGCCTATTCTTTCTTATGATGAAATTATTATAAATGTAAAACTAGCGGGATATTCGACCTTGTCTTTGTGAAACTAATACATCAGTCTTGTTCAGTGGAAATGGCTGCAATCCTTATTGAGTTCTCAGGGTGTTCATTAGAGATTTTGATAAAATGTTACTCTTCCCTACTTCATCCTTGACAACTGTCCACAAATGTGCATACTACCAAAAAGTGATGACACAGATAACATGTGATTATGAAGCGAAGCACATTTTTCTCTGTTAAGAAGAATCTTATGAAAGTTTAGTAAGGAGACATGAATCTGTATATCCAATTGAAACTCTAAAATTCCACTTGAAATACATTCAATTTGAAAATTTGCAGATAATATGTTTATATTAACTGCAACTGTGTTGCAAACATACAAACATAAATTGATTTTTTTTTTCTTTTTTGGTGTGTGTGTGATCTTGAAATCTACTATCAAACTCCTTTTCTAAAATGGAAAGCACAGTTGCATGTTCTTTACTGTTCATAGCTTTCAGTTTAGCCAAAATGCATATAATTATTTGCCACCACTTCAGAAAGCACTGTACAGCGCTGCCCTGCCAGTGCCCTAGTTTCAGTTGTCACAATGTTAATAGGAGCACACTGACAGTTCAGCTGTTGCTGAGCAATTGCTGTGTGCCCAGGGCCACACCACTGTAAAAATCTGCTTTTATAGTGCTAGGCAAGGGGCAGGTTGCACTGCGCGTCATCCCTGACTGCATGTATCCTGCAGACCACATGTTGCATATGTCTGCTCTAGCCCATGGGATACTTACAAGTTGTTTCTTGAAGAGAACAAAATTGGCTATCCTGAAGAACAGGGCTGTAATTCTACTTTTTGCTTTGCTTCTTCCACACAAGATTCTGAACTCTACTAACTTCTGTTCACAGCATCACAGGCTGTCCCCAGCCTTTACATCCGTAACCAGACATTCCTTGTTATTAAGAACAAGGTCCAGAAGCACACTTCTTGTCGGCTCCTCCACTCCCTTCATCAGAAAGTTATCTACAAAGCATTTCAAGGAGGATCACCTCTCACCCTGCTGGCCACCGCGTGCACCGCATGAAACCACTGGCTTTCTTGGACACAAGAGCACATTGCTGGCTCATGGCCAGCCTGTTGTCTTGCAGATTACACTGATAAGCAAGTACTCATTCCACTTCACTGAGGATTTCTGTACCATTCTCATTATTTGAACATTCTTGGTCCTATATGTAGAAGAAAAGCCCTAAATTATTACACAAAGTATCAGGAACAATTCCAAAATTTTAGGATAGAATTTGATAGAATATAAGGTGACACAAAACATAGAGATGAACAGAGAAAAATAGGATAGAATAATGAATAAACTGGAGAACTGATTATTAAAACAACAACAACAACAACAAAACAAAAACAGTATGGAGAGAAGACATTAAGATCATCTTTTGAAAAATCTCTGATATATGGTTAGTATTCAAAATATTAAATGAAAGTTTAAATGACAAATCACTTAAAATTGAAATTCCATTGCAATATTAGGATTATAATTATACTTAAACATAGAGAAAACTTGGGATTAAAATGTGGATAAGATCAAGTTTAAGTAAATTTCATATACACACATATCATTTGAATGATATACTTCAAAAAATATTTTGAATATACTATATAAAATAGTATATAAGAAAAAATATACTTCAAAAAAAAAAAAGAAAACCAAAAACAAATCAATCAAACAAACAAAACAAACAAAAAGCCAAACAACCAACCAAACAAAAAAACAAATGCATATCGTCTAACATTTTCCAGCAGAGGACAACTCAAGTAGCTCATTGATGAGCTAAACATGACAATTTATAACTTCTGAACTGTTTCATTTGATACCTAGACTTTCTGAGCAGAACACAGAAAAAAGACTTACAGCTTGGAATTCATCAGTGTGTTTTCTAATCTATATCAGCAAATCTTAGCAGCACTATAGTATTTCAGTTATTTGAAGAGATGAAATTTAGGAAACTGATACTACAGCTCCTATTAAAAAACTAGCAATCCCAGAGACTGAATTGCTATTGCTTTGATTTGTTTTGCTTTGTGTTGCTTTTAACCTAAATAATAATAATAATAATAATGCTGAAATACTTGGTATTTTGATTGCATTTTCAGATTCTATACACCTTATAGTAAAATAAAAGACAGTGACAGATACACATTAACACCATCAATCAAAAGAAATGAAAAGTTTGGAACACCTGGGGTTCATCCCTTCTTATTAATGCATTTGCACATTCCATATGCACATTTTGACTTCAGATGTTTCAGAAAGAAACTTGTCTTCACAGATTCTTCAGTCAACTCAATGCATTTCGTTGTGATCACTCTAAAGGACAAATGCTGTCTTTAATATGCACTGTGCTGGAATCTTTGAAGTAGATTTTTACCATTTACTTTTATTCCAAAGGGATAACACTTCATTGCAAAGTATTAAATTGCTTCTGCTAATACACAAAAGTTTCTTGCTGAGTCTAGAGAGATAAAGACAGAGTCTATCCTGACTTGCCTGCTAAAGCTCAATTATCCTTCATTATAAATAATATCTGACTGATAATTTCACAGTTTTTATGTGGACATTGCATAGACACTGAATTTTAAAATTTTATACTTGCATATGAATGCCTTGCACCATTTAATCAGGGAATATATTATAATGTGGTTTGCATGACTAATCCAAACAATATGAATATTCATGGAAATTTCACGTGATTTTTAAAATTTACAGGTTTTTTTTGTTTGTTTCTTTTCTTGTTTGTTTTTATGTTTGATCTTCTTATATATAAGCCAACAGGCAAAGAAACTCACCACATATGAAATCCAACAGTACGTGAATTAAACATGCTGAATTAGTCATTATACATAAGTCCATAAAGACTATTTGAGCATTAATAATATGTTGAGAAACTCAAAGACCTTCCACTCTATTAAATCCATTCTGAAGTAAATTTATATAAAGTGATTTTTATGTTCTTTCATATTAATTCCAGGCTATTTCACTTTTGCTAAAATCGTCAATGGGTACAATGGATACAATGAAGTTGACAGATAAACATAATGAATTTTCACATTATGTCTTCCATTTACATATGACTCTGACATTATGAAGCAAAACAAAACAAACAAAGAAAAAAGTTAACAATAACAACAAAAACAAACAAAACAACCACAAATATATCAACAGAAATATAACAGAAACACAGTTGGCCCAGCTCATTCATGAGACTAAATCTGGGAAAAGCTTTAATCACTTGCTTGAGAGAATTCAGCCTGTTTTGAACTGGTCACATGTCTCTGTGGATCTAAATAGTAAAAACAGAAAACATTTGTTTTTCAGAATCTTTCTCCTCCTGATGGTTTAGAAACTTGCACTCCACTATCTTTGTTGACACTAAATTCACCTCTCCTGTCTTGGTATGTTGCTAAGTATTCAATACAGACTAAATAATGATGTGCACAGCAATAGACTATCAGAATTTGAATATCCATATATTGGTTCCAATATTTTGTCATAAATTCACACAACACCAACAGTATAAAATTCTAATTTAACTATAATTTCAAGATAAAAAATGTGTATAATTATACATGAGATACTTACACATTATATACATAATTATCTGATACTATTAACTAACCAGCAAAAGAGAGAGAAGGTAATTGCAGAGAGAATATCATGGAATATTACAGAATCACCAAGGTTGGAAAAGACCTTTAAGATCATCCAGTCCAACCATCCATCTATCACCAATATCTCCCACTAAATCACAACCCTCAGCATAATGTCTATACATTTCTCAAACACTTCCAGAGACAGTGACTCCACTCTCTCGCTGGGCAACACATTCCAGCACCTAACCATTCTCTTGGAAAAGAATTATTTCCTAATGTCCAGTCTGAATCTCCCATGGCACAACTTGAGGCCATTCCCTCTAGTCCTATTGATAGTTACATAGGAGAAGAGGCTGACCTCACTGCAACCTCCATTCAGGTAGCTATAGAGAGCAATAACGCCTCCCCTGAGCCTCCTCCAGACAAAATAATCTTAGCTCCCTCACTTGTCCCTCATAAGGTTTGTGCTCCAGACCCCTCAACAGCTTCATTGTCCTTCTCTGGACATGCTCCAGGGCCTTAGTGTCATTGTTCTAGTGAGGGGCCCAAAACTGAACACAGTACTGTAGGTGTGTCCTCATCAGAACTGACTACAGAAGGATGATCACTCCCTTGCTCCTGCTGACAGCACTATCTCTGATACAAACCAGGATGCCATTGGCCTTCTTGGACACGTAGGTACATTGATAGCTCATGTGCAGCCTCCTCTACACAGTCTTCCAACCACTTTGCCCCAAACCTGTAGCATTGGCTGGGGTTGTTGTGGCCAAATTGCAGGACCAGGCTCTTGGTATTTTTGAACTTTATTTATCCTATTGGCCTTAGTCCAGCTATCCAGTCAGTCCAGTTGACCACTACAACATGATTTGCATGTCAGTATATCTGAATTTTAATAGATTTTAAAATTCATTAGTAGATTGTAGTAAAGATAGTAAGGATTCATTAGTAGATAAACAGTAGATTAATATTTACTGAAAATACTAAGGCTTGTACCTGAACGCTTCAAAGACTTGAAGCTTCCATTAAGAATTGGTCCTTATAACACCTTAAATTTATACAAGCACACAAAACTTATTCAACTATATAAACAAAAATTACACGTAATCATGCAAAACAGCTATTAATTTTTATCTTTCATAACCTTGGAAAGTCTTGGCACTGCTTTTTTTTTTTTTTTTTAATACATTATTATTTAAAATCTTCATGTAAAAAACAGAAACTACCACATTATATTTCATCCTAGCTGGTATCAAAGAAATCTCCAAAATCCCTCCTTTATAATTTAAAATAATTAAGTATATTATTCTGATGTCAGTTTTGTGAAGTAATTAGACCTTTTAAACATAAATTAACTGTATAAATCATTTTGCATAAATGGTGCTGTTAAGTAATTTTGGAGTACACAAGAGAGACACTGTGATTGCCTCAAAGATTACTGTATTCAGTACACTTTCAGAGCTTGTAATTCCAATACTATTATCATTCTCCAGACTGTAGTGTATCTGAGTCCAATTCAGATCTTCAAATTTTACTAAGTCACAAGTGTAATGTAAGTGTAATATACTGAAAGAATTTCACTGAATGGGCATCAAAATGAAAGCCTTGATTTCTTTCTGCAAATTTTCACTTTGGCTTTAAAATGTAAGAACGCTTTCACATCCTTTCCCAGAATCTAGTCCCTGGTTTTCTCTATAAGCATGCTTTCCATTCATTTCACCTGATTTATCTGCTCAGAAATATCAGTACTAAATCTCTGGCTTTGCTCTGCAAGGCTAAAAGGCAGAGTAGGTGCTGTTTAATTAATAAACTGTACACTCAGTTCTTTGACTCAGAAAGTGCATAACTTTTGGCTAAAAATGAAAAAAAATATATATATGTTTGAATATACTTGGAGTAACAGAGCATATTTTCAAAAGGTGAAGATTTCAACTTATCAATGACATGAGCAGAATTATAGACATTTTACATTATAAAATCATAGAATATGCTGAGTTTAAAAGGGTCCACAAGGATTATCAAGTTCAAATCCTGGCTCCAAATAGAACTATCTACAAATTAAAACATACATTCAAGCAAATGTAGAAGAATTAAAAAAAAAAAAAAATGAAGAGGAAATTCCATTTTCAGCTGCTTATTCCATTTATTCTTTCTAGGTGTCATTTAAGACTGTAACTTTTGCAGTTGTATAATTACATAGTTAATCCACTCCTTGATCCATCACTTGCTACAGAGAAAACCAATAACTTGATCAAGTGTATAAGAATATTTTGCAAATTATTAGTTCAGCCTTGAATACACAGAAAAGGGATAGTGCTAATATAGTAATGCCAGATAAATCTCAATAATTTATTCAGGATGTGTCCAGGCACAGAAAAATATATATATTTAAACTTTTGGACATTTTACTTAAGTTTATCCAATAAATTTCAAATATAAATTTCAAATAGTTTTTTTTGTTTGTTTGTTTTTAAATACCAGGACAGATGCTTGCTTTATTTGATGAGATCAAAATTCTGACTGTGCTTTATCTTTAGGCTGTTTCATTCATCGTACTATGTCTTTGCTTTTCTATGAAATACAGCCTTTTTCCTGAATTTCCTTAGTTTGCCAGAAAGACTCATTTCTTCAGTTCAGAGAAAATGAGATTTTTTTATTTTATTTTTTTTACAAGCAATAATTAAATACTGCACTGTAACTAATTAATGATTAATAAAAATAATTCTAACCACAGATTGAAGCTAAAGCTGAATTAAAAAGACTGAAAATGTCAGCTGACTGAAATGCATAATGGAAATGTGATCAAAAGTTTGTTTTAATCTTGCTTCGGAAATTCAAATAAAGATTGAACAATTTTACTTTCATTCTTCTTTTTTTCTGCTTGCACACTTCTTCCTTTTCATACTGGGGTAAAGCTTCTAAAGATTTACTTTAACATTGTTTAATCATGGAGAGTCTACCTCAAACCATACAAATGGAAACTTGACCCATTTAAGTAATAGCTCTATTGGTTTGAAGTTGTGGCTTGTTATTTCTATTTAGAGACAAATGTGGGTGACATCAGTTCCCCATTGCTCTACATTAATTTTTTAGAAACTGATTTTTTTATTTATTTTTAATTTTTTTTTAGGTATAAATATAAACAACACAATATAATATTTTTCTTTACTAACTGGAAATCAGCAATACTAGTAAACTGTTACTTATAAAATCATATCTAATTACCATGTTTCTTTCAGCAGCAAAATCCAGATATCTGATACAATAATAAGAAAAATCATCACATAGAACATAAATTGAAAGTAATTTGTAAATAATTTCTATTTTTAAGATGGGAAATTCCTATTATGTCTGATTTATTGTTTGTTCAGTTGTCCTGTGCAGGCAGGTTAGACAAAACTGTCCAGTGCAACAGAGTGAGAACATAAAGTCATTTCACAGACAGAATTTTGTATGAAGGAAAAAATACACTCTAAAAGTTAGAAATTTTTGAAAAAATTTTGCTTCTAATCAAAGCATTAACTGTGGCCCCTTTTCTCTTACCGTTAGAAAAATAAGCAGATATAGATTCAGAATATTTAAGAGTTTCAGCCACAACAACAACAAAGCCTAAAATAAAATTGATGGGAAGCAGTTCCTACACTGTAGTATTTTTCAGTTCCTAAGAAAACAAAGATAGTCATCATAAGAATAACATAAATTATAGAATTACCCAAGAAATGAAGACTTAAAATACAGAGATGACTTTTTTTTTCTTCCATTGCAATACCTTATTAATGAACCCTTGCTAAAATGAAGAACTTCTTTCTATTAAATATGAATTATCTTTAAGGTAGAATTTTCTAAGGACATTTACCTTGTATAAAGGACAGATAATGTGCTATTAAAAGAATAATTACAGAATCACAGAATCATATAGGTTGGAAGATCCCTATCATCATTATCCCTCGACAATCTTCCCTTGGAGATCTTCTCCTTGGAATCATTGAATCCAAACCTCCCTGCAAGGTTCCTTACAGGAGGTTCCATAAGAAAGTGCCCAAGGAAGTCTTGAATATCTCCAGAGAAGGAGACTCCATAACACTTCTGGGCAGTCTGTTCCACTGCTGTTACTCATGTACTGAAATGAAGTTCTTCCTTGTGTTTGTATGTAACTTGCTACGTTTCAGTTTCTGCCCGTTGTCCCTTCTCCTTTTACACTAGACTCTTAGTGTAGACTCTGTACTATTGATCACTACCCTCTGAGTTCTGCCAGTCACTGAATTCTCAATCCACCTCACTGTTTATTCCCTTATCCCACACTTCCTAAGTTTACCTATGCGGATGCTAAGGGAGATGGTATCAAAAGCTTTGCAGAAGTCAAGGTAAACAACTTTCACTGCTCTCTTCCCATCTCCCCCACCAGTGATAACATCCTAGAAACCTACAATGTCGATCAAACGTGATTTCACTTTGGTCAGTCCATGTTGACTATTCCTGATAAATCCAGTAGTAGTTGCTCCATCACGCTCCCAGGAAAGGAGGTGAGGCTGACTGGCCTGTGGTTACTGAGATCCTCCTTACCTTGTTTTAAAGAATGGGAAGACATTGACTATCCTCCAGTCCTCAGGAATCTTTCCCACTCTCTAGGATGATAACAGAGTGGTTTGGCAATCATTTCTGTCCACTCTCAGCACTTGTGAATGAAACCCTTTGGTACCCATGCATTTGTGGGTATTGATATTACTTAAGCAATACTTCACCAGCTCTTTATCAACTAAGTTGAAATCTTCCTTTCTCCAGACTCTCTCTCTTACCACTGGGATTTCTGACAGGTAGACTTTGTAGTATAGACCGAAGCAAAAAAAAAAAAAGTATTCAGTAACTCTGCATTCTCACTATGTCCTCTTACCTGGGAATCGACTTCATTCAGCAGTGGACACACATTTTCATTGGACTTCCTTTTAATACTGACATACTTAAAGAAGCCCCCTTCTTGTCTTAACCCCCTTTGCAAGTTTTAATTCCAAGAGAGCCTTAGCCTTCTTCACTTCATTCTTGCAAACAGCATTCCTACATTTCTTCAGAGTGTTATGATCCCTTTTATCATGCTTCATAGATTTTCTTCTTCCGTTTGAGCTTTTCTATTTTTTCTATTTCTTACTTTTTGGAATCCTGAAGAACAGGACTGTAATTCTACTTTTTGCCTTGCTTCTTCTGCACAAGATCCTGAACTCTACTAACTTGTGTCCACTTCATCCCAGGCTGCCCTCAACCTTCACATCCCCAGCCAGTCATTCCTCGTTAATAAGAACAAGGTCCTGCAGCACACCTCTTCTTGTTGGCTCCTCCATCACCTGCATCAGAATGTTATCTTCAACACACTGTGGGGACCTTTTGGATTGAGTGCGTACTTGCAGTTATGGTGCTTAAGTGTTGACCAACTCTCTCGAGCCCCCTTAGATTCCAGAATTCTAGGCTATGGGTTACATGCAAGTAGGTTCTTGAAGAGGACAAAATTGGCTATCCTGAAGAACAGGGCTGTAATTCTACTTTTTGCTTTGCTTCTTCCACACAAAATTCTGAACTCTACTAACTTCTGTTCACTGCATCCCAGGCTGTCCCCAGCCTTCACATCCCCAACCAGACATTCCTTGTTAGTAAGAACAAGGTCCAGAAGCACACTACCTCTTGTTGGCTCCTCCACTCCCTGCATCAGAAAGTTATCTTCAAACCATTGCAAGAACCTCCTTGTTTGAATGTTCCTTGGCAGCATTGCTTACCCAACTCCTATCAGGCTGAATGAAATCTCCCATTAGAACCAGTGCTTGGAATCATGAGGCTACCTCCAGCTGTGTGTAGAAGGCCTCACCAACCTCCTCATCATGTGGCCTGTAATAAACACCCCCTGTGATGTCACCCTCTTAATTCTTACCCACATGCTCTCTACTACTTCATTGTGCATCCCTTCCTGGAGCTCAATGTATTCCACTTGTTTTCTCACATAAAGAACAACTCTACCACTTTGCCTTGCTGGCCTATCTTTCCTAAAAAAGATATAGCTATCTGTGGTAACATTCCAGTTGTGAACTGTTTTACCATCTCTGTTGTCACAGCTAGATCAGGGCCTTTTGACAGCATACAAATCTTTTGGTCTTTCTTTTCATGCCCTGTCATGCGTGCATTTGTGTAAAGGCACTTTTGAGAAGTTAATGGATCAGTCTGTGCAGACATCCCTAGGGTGATAGGATTCCCCCTAGCTATACACACCCATGAGGTGGCTGGCCTTCTGGCTTATCTCATGGGATGCAGGGAAAAAAATATTTGTTACTGTTCTATTTTGCCTGGGTTATTCCCATGTCACAGTGGTGTGAACATTGTCATTTTGAACCCCATCCCCAATGTTCTTCAGTTTAAAGCCCATCTCAGTAAGTTAGCCAGTCTGCCATCAAAGAGTGTCCTGCCTATTCTAGACAGGTGTTTCCCATCTGCCCTAATATGTTATAATCTTAACAGAAAATTGTGATGTCATAAAAGTCAAAACCCTCATGCTGGCACAGCTATATAGCCACAAATAGATATGAATTATACATCTATTTTTGGTTTCCTCCTTTCCTCCAACTGGCAAAATTAGATTATAATTTGAGCACCAATGTTTTTCATTTGCAACCCCAGACATATGTTTATTAATAATAAGATAGTACTGTAACTGATTCCTTGTTAAAACCTGTCTTCCTGAGTATGATTTTGTGATCACTAGGTATGATTGTATCTCTACTAGAAGATTTAAAAGGCCATGATTATTTTACATATGTCTAACCATTATAAACATCTATGACAAATTTAATAAGAACATTGCAAACCTAGGCTAGATGTATTTTAGACCTACTTTGAAATACTAGTAATATGGCAAGGTGGTAAGTTCTGCTACAGAAATGTACAGACCTTTCATCAGCATTAGGATTTCTAATTAAATTAGTTATTTTCTTCATCATAAAGGATGAAATAGCCAGGGGGGATGATTAACAACAAAGCTCAATTTACCGAGTTATCTAATCCCTAAAGCAAGCTTAATGTTATGATGTAATGTATCTACTATACATAAACAAGTATTTTTATGCCTCAGAGAAACATTACACTGAGTATTGTGGAGTGCATAACATCTGTTTCCTGTAAGCTGCACAGCTGGTTAAGTATAAAGACACTATCTTTATCAAAACTCATTAGCACACTAGAATAATTACTTCACTGACAACTTGCTACCATTAGGATAGTATTTTAAATAGGAATGTCATGCAAATAAATGTGCTAATAATGTTTGACTGTTCATCAGCTACTGATAAAATCACCTTTGAAAACAAAACAATGAAAACAAATAAAACAAAACTACTTCTATAAAGCCCACTTCAAATTCACACTCTAAAGGACATCCAGTAAGCTACAAAATAATCTAAATGTTTCCACTCTGCAGATTTCATAGTTATTCTTGTTATGCTTTTGAAAGTTTGAAAGATTTTATGTCTTGTGCAGCACAGGGAACACAGGCTATCCATAAAATAGATTGAACTAAAAGAAATCTGGTTTTGTTTTCCACAGAAATTTGAAACTTCATTTCATTCATATGCATAAAATGTGAGAAATATATATATATATATATATTATTTTATATATATGTATATTTTAGTATTTTATTATCAGAGAATGATCTTGTCCTTCCTCAGTATGAAGGTTATATTGAATTCCCACTCTGGCTGAAAATCTGCTAATTCTTCACAAATTTTTCTGGTACCTCTGTTCCCTTGATGTGCTTTCCCTCAGGTGTAAATGTCAACATATTGAAAACTCAGCAATAGAGACTCAGAGAAACACAATGCAATAATTAAGATGAAGTACCATAGACAGATTTTCCTGTGACTTCATCACGAAGTCTACCAGGTATTTCGGTGATACTTTGGTACCATCTATTAAATAGAAGTCTTAATATCAGAGAAATCAGCTACAGCTGTCATTCTGAAGCTCTTCAGTGGCACCTCAACTCATATACATTTTTAAGGAACCTGTACTGAGCTAAGCTCTACTCCTCTGAGAACAGTAGGAATTTATACGCTTTCTAGAACTTGTAGGAAGAAATGGAAGAACAAGTCCACATAAATATTCCTCTCCTTTGTTTGTCAAATATACTGCTTGACTAATTAGCCTCTCCTGCTTCTCCGCAGGGTACAAACTGTGATGTAAAAGAAACTGTTGCTTGTGACCAAATACAAAACAACATCAATCAGTCCAAAGAGAACTGAAGAGGGACAAATCTAAGAGCACCTAAGAATTTTATACCTAAAAGGATGATCTGATAGTCAGAAAATGATAAATACAATTGTTAAAAATCAGAATAATTGTTAGTATTTCAAAAATTATGATGCAATACAAAAGAATAAATAGCATCAGAATTATCTTCTTCTTTGTAGGCTATCTGGCCTATTGCATAACCAAAAATAAATACATACATAAGTCTATGCTTAAGCGATACATCTAGATCAGCTTCAGGAAATCTCTAAAAATCTCTAAAAACAGTTCCATGTGGCAATTATTTTACAATTAGATGGAATCTCAATGATGAAAAGTGAAAAACTAGCAAAAATGCAACATTCTAGGTTCACTTCTATCAAAGTAATTTCTATTAAAAAATGCAGAAGGCACTGAGCTTAGAGACTTAAGTTTCTAAGCATAGGATCTGAATTTAGCATGACCTTAATATACGAGGTAAAACATCCAAATTCACCAGAAGGACCGTAAACTAAGATAAAAACAAAGAAGTTCCACATTTGGCAAGGAGAAATAAATGCAAGTGAGAGATCAACCATTAAATATAAAAAACACAGTTGGACTGTGGTGGATCACAGTCTGAATTCATCACCATTCCAAAGCAGCAAATGGCTTTCTGACAGTGTACTTGAGCAAGTGTCCCCAGTGTGGTGGGGAGGATGAAGCTGAGAATACCTATTGAAAGCCATTGTGCATTGAAAAATTATCATATGAAGATTTCTCTGTACTAGTTTTTAAGATTTAGTTTTTAAGTTAAAATGGAGCAGAGCTGAGTGACAGAAGGTATGGATATTTAGGAAGGAGCTCATTTTTTGTAGTACAGAAAAGACTGTTAGATACTCCATTGTCCTTCACATACACAAACCTGTTCTAGTCCTCCAAGACTAAATAAGAAAAAATGGGCTTTTATTTTCAACCAAATTGTAATTGTTACTTTTCATTAGAACTAGTAGTGTTACTTCCTAAAGACAATGCAATATTGCAGGAAAAAAAAGAAAAAAAAAAAAGAGCAAAACATATTTGAACAAGAAACCCAGTACAACGATACTGCTATCCTTGCTAGCCTGTATATTCAAGTAGATCTTTTTTCAAAAGCATTACTACTCTACATTCATAGAACCATAAAATGACTAAGTCATAGAATGACAAGTGTTGGAAGTGACCTTAAGGAACATCCAATTCTAACCACCCTGTCATGGGTAGAGAGATATGAGAGATATCACACACTAGATCAGGCTCTCCAGAGCCCCATCCAATCTGGCTTTGAATGCCTCCAGGGAAGAGGCATCCACAGCTTCTCTTGGCAACATGTTCCACTATCTAACCATCCCGAGTAAAAAAGTTCCATTTAACATCTAATCCAAATCTCCCTTCTTTTAGTTTAAAGCCATTCCTCCTTGTCTTGTCACTATCAGACTGTGTAAAAAGTCAGTCTACCTCCTGTTCATAAGCACCCCTTGAAAGGCCACAATAAGATCTCCTTGAAGTTTTTCAGGGCTAAACAAACTCAGCTTCTTCAACCTTTCTAGAGTGCTCCAGCCCTCTCATCATCCTCTGGCCCTCCTCTGGATCTCCTTGAACAGCTCTTTGGCCCCAACCCTAGTCTACAAGTTCAGGAACACAAGAGACGTGGGAAGCCTGACTCCAGGAAAGACTGAGATGAACAATGTACTCTAGGAGTATATCAGCCTTTTCCACGTCTACTATTGCTAATTCTATCTTCTCATATATCAGTGTGGGTACACTCTCCTTGCCTTCTCTCTTCTTACTAATGTACCCATGGAAACCCTTGTAATTTTTAATATCCCTTGCCAAATTCAGTTCCATCTGTAATTTTGCTTTCTTGATCCCATCTTTGCACATCTGGTCAGCATCCCTATATTATTCCCAAGCTACACATCCCTGCTTCTACTGCCTGTACATTTCTTTCTTATCCCCCAGTTTAACCAGCAGATTCTTTTTCAGACATGCTGTTTTCCTGCCTCCTCTGTTTGATTTCTTATGTTGTGAGATGATCAGCTGTTGTGCTCTCAGAAGGATGTCCTTTAAGAGCTGTGACCTCTGTTCTACTCCTTTATTCCTAAGAGCTATTTCTCAGGAGATCTTATCCAACAATTCTTTAAACATTTTCACTTTTCTGAAGTTCAGGATCTTGACTCTGCTTTTTGCCAGACCCATATTCCTGGTGATGACAATCTTGAACATGGCATGGTCGTTACAGCCCAGACTGTGTCCAGTTTTAACCTCTCTAATGATCTCTGCATTGGTGAGCACCAGGTTTGGTTACACTTCACCTCTGGTTGGTTTGTCTAATACCTGGACTGGGTAGTTGTTCTCAATGCATTCCAAGAGTGTTCTGTATTTCATAGAATCATAGAATGCCTGGGTTGAAAAAGACCACAGTGATAATCGAGTTTCAACCCTCTTGCTATGTGCAGGGTTACCAACCACTAGACTAGGCTGCCCAGAGCCACATCCATCTTTGAATGCCTCCAGGGATGGGGCATCCACAACCTCCTTGGGCAACCTGTTCCAGTGCATCACCACCCTCTGAGTGAAAAAATTCTTCCTAATCTAACCTAAATCACCCCAGTCTCAGTTTAAAAACATCCGCCCTTGTCCTATCACCGTCCACCCTTGTAAGCAACCATTCTCCCTCCTGCTAATACGCTCCCTTCAAGTACTGGAAGGCCGAAATGAGGTCTCCCTCAGAGTCTTCTCCTTTCCAAGCTAAATAAGCCAGTTCCCTCAACCTTTCTTCATGGGAGAAGTGCTCCAGCACTCTGATCATCTTAGTAGCCCTCCTCTGGACCCACTCCAAGAGCTCCGTGTCCTTCCTGTACTGGGGGCCCCAGGCCCTGGACACAGTACTCCAGATGGGGCCTCACAAGAGCTGAGTAGAGGGGGACAATCACCTCCCTTTCCTTGTTGGCCACCTGTAAGAGACTATTCTTTTATATCATTGACTCAAAGTTTGCTGAGGAACAAGTCCAGGCAAGTCCTGGGCAAAGGCAGAGAAATCTTTTGTCTTGAGGACACTGATGGACAGGTCCTGGCTAAGGATTGTGAAATCCTCTAAGGAGCACAGATGGACAAGGCCAGGGGCATCGAGAGAGAGATAAGCTGCCGCTAATGGCCAGGAAACGGTCTTTTTGTGTGGACTTATCTCAAGGAAAATGGCCATCTCAGGAGGTATGCACAGGACTCTTGCTCAAGCACCCAGGAATGTCACGTAGGCAGCAGAAAATGGAGGATAAAAGAGGGTCCAATAACCACAACGGGGGAAGCTGATCCTTCACCACAACCACGGCAACGGGAGAGGCTTATCTCTCACCACGACAGACTTGAGGGGTTCTCTGCCAACTGATCTCTCACCGCAACGTGGAGACGGATCTCTACGTGGAGACTGATCTCTCACCACGACATGAGCTTCCTGCCTTCCGATCCTTCTCTACGGACCGTTTGCTGACGGACTTCCCTGGGCCTGCTACCTGAGACCTGCTGCTTCCTCCCCGACCTGCACCCTCTCGTTGCCCAAGACCGGCCTCGCTGCTCCTGCCCTTCGGCCTCGGACCGTCGGAACATCGTGCAACGGGACTGCTGCCGGATCCTGGTGGTGACTATCCCCGCTTTACGCAATTCTTGCCTCTTTCTATCTTTTCTATCGCTCGCCTTCCCTTCCCCATCACCCCAATCCTTAATAGCATCCGTCCTCCCCTTTCCCCATCTCCCTTATTAACATTTGTAATAAACTGGTCGGACCAACATTTGAACCGTTGTTTCTTAATCTCACGCCGGGCATACATATTTCAAAGAACCTCCTCTCCCTCCTATAAATTGGAGCGAGACATTTTTTTATGGCGTAGTCGGCAGGATACCCGCCGTGAGAGTGTTGTCCTTCCAGATAATAGTCTGAAACTTTCTGTGTGTACCTCCTGGAGTTGCAAGAAGCGATACTTTTTGATAACTTAGACGTGAGCACCTCTCCAGGAAGATCGCTTCATACTCTGAAACTTTACTATTTATGTGTGTACCTCTCGAGGACGTATGAATTTTGTCTAATTGCATTTAATACGTGTGTGCCTCCTCGGGAAGACTTCTCTGCATTTTGTGACTCAAGGATCTTGCAACTTAAGTGTGAAATTTGAACCTCTTTCTTGTGCGCCTCTTGGGGAAGTAAGGAAGTGATACACGTTTTTTGACTTAAAAAACGTGTGCACCTCTCCAAGAAGTTTATTCACTTTGTTGAAACCTAGAAAGTGTTGTGTTAGCTTAAAATTAACTGCGGATTTTGAAACCGAAGTGTGCCTTGCTTTGGTGTGGTGTTTGCAGTTTTTTGTGTGGCTTCGCAGGGAAGTTAGGAGCGATTTTAAGTTGGTTTAGCTTTTTTGTCCTCGTGCTTTCCTCAACAAAGGGAGGCGCGATCAGAACATTTACATTTCTTTAGGTGTGGTGTGCCTCCGTGGGAGAGGCGATAAGGAGTTATTTGTACTTTTGAATAGGAGTACCTCCTCCTCTCAGTGTATATCTTTCTGCGTATTTAGAAATGAGCAACAGTATGGCCAGTATGAAAAGTGAAGATGTATTATTTGATCTTTTAGAAAAGCATGGTGCTCGGCCTTCTGTATCAGGGGTGGATTGGGCACGACAGAACTGGTATAATTTGCAAAGTGTTTCAGACCGTATTCGTGTTTTACAAAATGAGGCTCGTACTCGGGCTGGAAAAGGGAAATCTTTTATTTGTGCAGTACTCGGTGCTGCTTTAAAAGCAGCTGTGGAGTTCCGAGAGGAAAAGAACTCTACGGAAACCCAGACTATTCAACCATTACAGGAATCGGTTAAAGTGACGCAAGAATTGGTAAAATCTCTGCAAAGCCAAATAACGAGTCTTGAGGATCAATTAGAAAGAGAAAAACATAATTTGGTTCTGTTGCAAACAGCTTTTAAGGAGCTGATAACGTGTAAGGACACCGGTGACACTGTTGCCCACAGTGCACCTCAAGAAAAAGTTTATCCTCAAGGGAAATTACAAGAGGTGAAGGAAAGGCTAGATAAATTAGAGGCCTCTCCAGCCCACATTCGTCCTTTGATAAAAACTGAATATACTTTCGATAACAGTGAGGATCTAGATCCTCAAATGAATGTTAAGGAAACTCCCTTTTCGGCCACTGAACTGGCCAAACTGAAAAAGGATTTCAGCCGCTCCCCAAAGGAGTCTGAAACAGAATACGTCTGGAGAGTTAGTCTCACTGGCGGAGACCAGATTCTACTAACAGAGAAAGAAGCTGAAGGTTACTGGGGACCAGGAGTATTTTTAACCACTGGCAATAATCGTGCTCCCTGGTCCTTAACACAGAGGGCTGCCTATTGGGCAGGGGGTCTCAACCCTTTAGAAAGGGGGGACCCTCTTGCTATTACCGGAACAATCGACCAGTTAGTGGAGAACGTTCAGAAAGCTGCTTGTCTCCAAATGATGTATGATAGAAAGTTGCAGCCACATCATGAATCACCCATGATGTTACCTGTTAATCCGGAAAGATTGACACCTCTAATTAGGGGACTTCCAGAGTCGTTAAAACCTATAGGTATACAACTCCAAGGAAAGATACAAGCCATGTCTCAGGGAGAGAGAACCTGGGCAGCGTTGGAGGGATCTGTAGCCCCTAACCACCAGTCAGGATCCAAAGTGTGGACTTCGGGAGAGGTTGCCCAAGAATTAATTAACTATGGAAGAAAATATGGGCCGGTGGTTTCTACCTGCAGTAAATTTGAGCCAAGAGGAGTAAGGCTTGCAGTAGCCAGCCTTGCCTCCAGGCCTCCTAGCCCAAGACTTATTGGAACCAAAAAGGTTTCATCCCCAGTAAAAACGGGGACATGATGCATTGATCATAAACGCAATGGACTTTGGACTCTGGGCTGGACAAAGGGTATTCCACGAGATTTGATGAATGGATTACCCACAGTCAGATTAGAGAAATTAGTTAACTGCTGGCCAGAACAAAAGCTCAAGGGGAGCTGATGCCTTCGCCCCCCCCTCCCAGGTGAGCGGGAGGTGGGTGGGGGGGTGAAGGGTGGATGTTTATTAGGAAGCTCACGACTAAAGGAAACAATCTGTTAATTGTTTATTTATTATTAGTGGTTATTGTCAAATGTACGGTTGTCTCTTTTCTCTCTTCTATTCATTATGTAATATTCATGTTACCACTCCTGAAGAATCACGGGGTGGTGTCTATGGCAAGTTGCATTGTGTACTGTTGCAACTCTTATGTTTGTATGATTCCATGTTTTATACAAGATGTTGTATCCCCTATTTACTTTGTAACCAAACCTGAAAAATGTTCGTAATGATTGTATGAAACATTTGATTCCCCAACACCTCCCTCCTTTACCCTTATGCTTGCTATCTTTTTCTCACCATCATGGATGCCCAGTGTCCCATTTTTAAGCAATCTTTGAGTCACGGGGTGGTGTAAGAGACTATTCTTTTATATCATTGACTCAAAGTTTGCTGAGGAACAAGTCCAGGCAAGTCCTGGGCAAAGGCAGAGAAATCTTTTGTCTTGAGGACACTGATGGACAGGTCCTGGCTAAGGATTGTGAAATCCTCTAAGGAGCACAGATGGACAAGGCCAGGGGCATCGAGAGAGAGATAAGCTGCCGCTAATGGCCAGGAAACGGTCTTTTTGTGTGGACTTATCTCAAGGAAAATGGCCATCTCAGGAGGTATGCACAGGACTCTTGCTCAAGCACCCAGGAATGTCACGTAGGCAGCAGAAAATGGAGGATAAAAGAGGGTCCAATAACCACAACGGGGGAAGCTGATCCTTCACCACAACCACGGCAACGGGAGAGGCTTATCTCTCACCACGACAGACTTGAGGGGTTCTCTCTGCCAACTGATCTCTCACCGCAACGTGGAGACGGATCTCTACGTGGAGACTGATCTCTCACCACGGCACGAGCTTCCTGCCTTCCGATCCTCCTCTACGGACCGTTTGCCGACGGACTTCCCTGGGCCTGCTACCTGAGACCTGCTGCTTCCTCCCCGACCTGCACCCTCTTGTTGCCCAAGACCGGCCTCGCTGCTCCTGCCCTTCGGCCTCGGACCGTCGGAACGTCGTGCAACGGGACTGCTGCCGGATCCTGGTGGTGACTATCCCCGCTTTACGCAATTCTTGCCTCTTTCTATCTTTTCTATCGCTCGCCTTCCCTTCCCCATCACCCCAATCCTTAATAGCGTCCGTCCTCTCCTTTCCCCATCTCCCTTATTAACATTTGTAATAAACTGGTCGGACCAACATTTGAACCGTTGTTTCTTAATCTCACGCCGGGCATACATATTTCAAAGAACCTCCTCTCCCTCCTATAAATTGGAGCGAGACACCACCCCTTTTTTAATGCAGCCCAGAACATAGTTGGCCTTCTGGGCTGCAAGCATGAAAGCATGCACTGCTGGCTCATGTCCAGCTTCTCATCTACCAGGATCCCCAAGTCCTTCTCCACAGGGCTGCTCTTCCCCCAGTTTGTATAAATACCTGGGATTGCCAGGTATTTGTGCAGCACCCTGCACTTGACTTTATTGAACCTCATTAGGTTTTCATGGGCCCACTTCTCCAGCCTGTCCAGGTCCCTCTGGATGGCTTCTCTTCCTTCCAGTGTATTGACTGCACCTCTCAGCTTGGTGTCATCTGCAAACTTGCTGAGGGTGCACTTGATGCCATCATGTGTGTTATTGATGAAGATGTTGAAGAGCACCGGTCCCAAGATCGACCCCTGAGGGACACCACTTGTGACTGGCCTCCACCAGTCCAACTGGCTCCAGTGAATTCCTAATCCACTGAACAGTCCATCCTTCAAATCCACACTTCTCCAATTTAGAGAGAAGGATGTAGTAAGGCCTTGCAGAAGTCCAGGTAGATGACATCCATCACCCTTCCCCCATCCACCAAAGCTGTCACTCCATCACAGAAGGCTACCAGATTGATTAGGCAAGATCTCCCCTTGGTGAAGCTGTGCTGGCTGTCTTGAATCACCTCTTTGTCTCGTATGTGCCTTAATATAGCTTCTAGGAGGATTTGCTCCATGATCTTCCCAGGCACAGAGGTGAGACTCACCGGCCTGTAGTTCCCTGGGTCTTCCTTTCTCCCATTCTTAAAAATGGGAGTAATGTTTCCCTTTTTCCAGTCACCAGGGACTTCACTGGACAGCCATTTTTCAAATATGATGGAGACAAGCTCAGCAACTACATCAGCATTCTCTTTCAGAACCCTCGAATGGATATCATCCGGCCCCATGGATTTATATACATTCAATTTCATGAGGAGGTCTCGGACTTGTTCCAGTGTTACAGTGGGACAGAAACCACCCCCCATCCCCTCACCTAGAGGTTCAGGGTCTTGGCAGACCTGGGAAGCCTGACCACCCATGAAGACTGAGGGAAAGTACTAACTGAGTACTTCAGATTTTTCAATGTCTGAAATACTACAGTGTTTACTACAGCCTGTTGCCTTACTTTCCCATCACACACTTGAGTGATTGAAACCCCCCATAAGGATGAGAGCCTGCAAGCACAAGGCTTCTTGTAGCTGAAATGAGAAGACCTCATGGACAGTCTCCTTTTGGTCAGAGGGCCCGTAGCAGATCCTGATCACCAGATGTCCTTTACTGATCTGGTCCCTAATTTTATCCCACAAGCTCTCAGCCTGGTCATATCTGATCTTTGAAGTCAGCTTTTTGCAGTCTATCCAGTTCTTTAAATAGAGGACAACTCTTCCTGCCTCTCCTGCCCTGCTCATCTATCCTTAAAAGCTGGTACCTCTAACCTGTGGGATTCCAGTTAGGTCATAGTTTTCTAACTCTGCTATGGTTTCCATCTCCTCCTATTTATTTCCCATCTGTATTTGTGTAGAAGTATTCATATCTTAGAATCCGTGTTCCTTCCATTTATTCTCCAATAAATCAGAATGTTCATGAAAAAGGTTTGCTTTACACTTCCCCTACCACACTTCACAGCAGTTAGGAGGTATTGCAGAACTTTGTCATGAGATTATGCATATGTATGCATATTTTACATATAAAATTGTCAGTGTATAAACTAACTTAACTTCTATATGATATTTTCAGTGAATAAACTAATTTAATGAACTTCTGATTTATAAGAAGATATATGTTTAGTTCCAGCTAGTTATTTGAGAACAGTTTGTGTGCAAGACATGAAAAATCCACCATGGTAAATTTTTTCTGAACTGTTTTCTTGGCAAGTAATCACAGTTAGGGACACTAAATCTCCATTTAGCACTAAACCTAGTTCAGTCATTGAAATATCATAGGTTTTGCCTTTTCTGTGAAAAAGAAATCATTAAAGGCAAATGCCTTTTCTTAAGAGCTATGCTTCTGAAAACAGAAGAGGATTCTGAATAATGATTATAAACTTTAGCATTTTCAATTAAGCTTCAGAAGTCGTGAGAACCTCTAGAAATCTTTTCTATCATAAACAGTTCAGAAATATTGAAACCCTGCAAGATTTATTTGCTATCACATATCAGAGGCAGAAGGTAGTAAAAAAATAAAAAATAAAAATATTATATATTGATATAAATATATCAATAACTGTAAACATTTTCTCCTATTCATAAAGTAAAAAATGTGAGTTAGTAGACCATGTCTAAAACATATCCAAATTTCAAAGTGTATTATGCAGTATTGCAATATGATATTATACCACATAATATCCTTTAATCTGGTAAAATGTAAAAGGGACTTCTAGTTCACTTCTAGCCTCAGGAATACCAAATTCCATGTTATGAACTAACATCTTCTCCTTATAATTGTGGTCTTAACCAGTAGTAATGTTGCAAGAAAACTACACAGAATATTGTTAATGATGTTTCTAAATAAGTCAGTTCTTTCCTATTTTTCTGGCAGACACATTTCTACTTTATAGTTTACACTAGAATAAATATAAAATTTAAATAAAACCTGGAGATATCAGTTATCACTTTTTCACACAGATTATTCACAAGCTAGATTCACAGATCTGTTTTAGAAACAAGCTGTTAAGACTTGATTCCTCTCACCATGCCACAAAGAGCAAGTCTGAATTGCAATCAGACCACACTCAACTTCTTGAACACTAAAGAATTTTTCTTGGGAAGATATAGTCTCAGAAATATAAATTACAACTAAGAATTTCACAAATAGTATTATAAGTACAATACATTAAAGAAATCAGTGCAATTGTAATGGTGATATGATCAGTAGTATTCAGTCTAAAACACTGGCTTTTAAGATTAATTTGTATATTTCACATTGCAGGCCAAGTCTGAATTGAAGAGATCCATGGCAGTTTTTTGGCTGCATTAATGAAAAGTCATTAAGTGGAACTCCTAAATTCCTGTCAAATAACCGTTACATAAATAAATAAATGTCTCCATTACGACTACTGCAGATAATGCTAAAACAGTTGAGTAAGAAGGGGTTTCTTACTGTTTTATTTGAAAGCAGAAAAGAAAATATTTTCATTGAAAAAATACTGCAACGTACATTAATATGTTAGTTTTCTTTTGTCCTTGTATTTAACTACTTAGTAGCTAAAGAAGTAGTAGTAGAAAAGAAAATATCAGCTACCAGTTGGTTACTGGGACTTTGTATTTTCTCTTGTATGTGATGGAATTTGCTTTAAATTTATAGGTAAGTATCATATACCCAACAAATAAAAAGATGATGGAGAGATAGATAGATGGATAGATAGACAGATAGATAGATAGATAGATAGACAGACAGATAGATAGATAGATAGATAGATAGATAGATAGATAGATGAATCCATCAAAGTATCACAACAGCTTCTGAAGAAACATCAGTTTTCAAATAAAATTTATATAAAAAGTAACTGCTCAATTCATTTTGGAATTCGATGATAGAAAAGGTCAGAATAGCTCCGATAGTGTGCTGAGTTTAAATACAAGATGCAAAGATAGAAATAAAACTCAGATATCTTGATGATTTTTTTTCATAGATAATTGAAAGATTTTAGTTTCCAATCCTAAGCAGAAGGAAAGAAAGCCTTTGTAAATTAAGAACCTATTTATAAGGTTAACATCATTATGTATAATCTTTTCTCGCCTTTCTTTCTTTGACTCCCTTACTTATGTAGTTCAGCCTGTTAAAGAAAGACAAGCTTGTAGAAATGGAAAACTCTGTACTAGTGTTTACTCTCACTTTTCTGACATGAATAGAAGCTTATTCATAGAATCATAGAATCATAGAATCGTAGAATCATAGAATGACTTTGGTTGGAAGGGACCTCAAGGACCATCAATCTCCAACCCCTCCCTCCACCACAGGCAGGGCCACCAACCTCCATATCTAATACTAGACCAGGCTGCCCAGGGCACCATCCAATCTGGCCTTGAACACCTCTAGGGATGGGGCATCCACACTGTTCCAGCACCTCACCACTCTCTTGGTAAAGAACTTCCCCCTTCCAACCCAAATCTTCCCTCCTTCAACTTAAAACTATTTCCCTTTGTCCTGTCACTATCTACCCTTGCAAAGGGTTGACTCTTCTCCTGTTTATAGGCTCCCTTTAGATACTGAAAGGCTGCAATGAGGTCACACCGCAGCCCGCTCCTCTCCAGTCTGAGCAAGCCCAGCTCCCTCAGCCTGTCCTTGTACTGGAGGTGCTCCTGCCCTCTAATCATCTTTGTGGCCCTCTTTTGGACCCATTCCAATAGTTTTTCCATCTTTCTTGTGCTGGGGGCTCCAGACCTGGGGATGCAGTACTCCAGGTGGGGCCTCACGAGGGCAGACTAGAGAGGAACAATCACCTCCCTCTCTCTGCTGGCCACACCTCTTCTGATGGAGCCCAGAATACCACTTGCTTTCCAAGCTGTAAGAGCACACTGCTGGCTCATGTTAAGTTTTTCATCCACCAGGAATTCAGAAATTATTCAGGAAAAAAAAAAAAAAAAAAGTTTCACTTCAATCACTTAAGTTCCTTCAAGTAACTTAAGATCGTGACATAAGACAGAGTTCTTTGAAAGTCAGACAGTAAAGTTAATTGAATTTACAAGGTTCACTGTTCTTTATTAATTATCTCAGAATGCACTATATAGAGCAGAATTTTCTTAATCACTAATCCCTGATGTTATGCTTAGTTTCTCTTTCTCTTTTGAAAAATACAATCAAACAAATTCAATTCAGCGTTAAATTTAAGTTCACAGAATTTAAGCTGAAAATTTAGTTTAAATTAAGAGTGTACCATTGTATCTTTGAAAAAATAT
The DNA here is from genome assembly GCF_016699485.2 of Gallus gallus. Taxonomy (NCBI): domain Eukaryota; kingdom Metazoa; phylum Chordata; class Aves; order Galliformes; family Phasianidae; genus Gallus; species Gallus gallus. The sequence goes on from NC_052572.1 coordinate 30,308,512, forward strand.
TTAAGGATCTTATACAAAATGATCTATGATACACATGGAAATATGTGAGAATAATATTATTGCCTGTTTGCTACGTACTCTGCGGTTGACAAGGAAAATAATAGCTATTTCTGGAAATTTTCTATAATCACTTGACTAAAGCAAGAAAATTTACTCTTGAGGTTCCCTGATAGCTTATTTACTTTAGAATTATTACAGTTGCACCATGTTCTCTTTCTACTACACACATTTAGGTTATCAGCATTCCCTCAACTCAGTATGCCAATATGATAACACAATAAAGAAGCTGTACTATACTTAAAACTCATTTTTTTCTTCTTTACAACACACTGTCAAGGAGCAAATGCTAAAATTTCATGATGTTCAGTTTATGGAGCATTAAAACTGATTTTATTCATCTTGACACAGGGAAACCCAACACTATCCTTTGTGCTATTTCTTGCAAACTTAGAAAACATCATCAGCAGATGATGTATAGGTATATTTTCCATATATACATGTTGAAATCATTATTTTACAATGACTTAAAACAGAACCTCTTTCTGTACATTTACTCTTTTCTATATACATTACCAAAAATTTAAAAAATAAAAATAAAATAGAAACAAAAAAAAGACAAAAAAAAAAAACATTTATAGAAATTCAGTTATGCTTTTCTACAGATTACATTCTCAGTAATTGTCTGTAATTACATTCTCTTGGACATCCGCAAAGTAAAAAAATATAGTAATATACTACAAAAATGAAATTCTGGCATTTCAAAAGGTCAAATGGAGAACTTGTTGATGACGAGGATTTAAAAGTTACATCAAATTGGGACAAATTTACACTTATTTACAGTTAGCCATTCGTGAGCAATTCCATTTGAAATAAGAGAACTAAACAGCACAGTGTAGCTGTACATAATCAGTGCAATTTAGTCTTGATTCTTAATGTATTAAAAGACATTTTAGGAAAATATTCAGTCTATGGGTAATGACCGAGTGTGTTCCTCCTGTAACTAAAAAGGACACTGTGTTGGAATAATGAGTTACTTTTACATATTAGAATAACACAAGAAGTGGAATATAAGGAATACTAGTCTTTTTCTCTGCATTTAGTCAAATACTTCATTTCTAAAAGCCCACTCTTCAAAGTTAAATGGAAATAATGTAAGCATTCTGAGGAGGCTGAGGACTACTGGGTTTTGAGGAGAGGCTGAAGACTCTAAGGTTATTTAGTCTAGATAAAAGAAAGCTAAAAGTCAACCTCATTGCTTTCTACAGTTTTCTAAAGGGAAGTGGAGAATGAGTTGCTGATGTCTTGTGCCCTGTGCCGCTCAGTAGTCAAGAGGTATTTGGGTAATTTTCTTAATAACACGCTTTAACTTTTGCTTAACACTAAAGTGATGAAGCAGTTGGACTGGGTGGTTTTTGAAGGTCCAATCCAGCTGAATTATTCCATTCCATTCCCCTCCATAATTTATGGGCTGGATGAGGAGACAGGGAGGTGAATTGAAAACTAACTGAAAGGGCAAGCTCAAAGTAGTTACCAGTGACTCAAAGTCTAGTTGGAAGTAAGTAATTAGCAGAATACCCCACAAGTCAATACTGGGCATAGTTCTGTTCAATATTTATATTAACAATGTGGATAATAGGACAGAATGTATCCTCAGCAAGTTTGCAGATGGCACAAAACTCGGATAACTGGCTGATGCACCAGAGGGCTGAGTTGCTATCCAGAAAGACCCGAACTGGTAGGAGAAATAGACTGACAGGAACCTTGTGAGATTCAGCAAGGAGAATTGAAAAATCCAGCTCCTAGAGAGGAACTGGAACTAATATTTTCACCAAGTTTGAAAGTAGCCCTGGGTAGTAGACCCTGGAGCTGCTGACAGACTCCAAGCTGAACACAAGACTGCAAAGTGCCCTTGATACAAACAAGACTAATGGTATCCAATGTTGCATTTGGCAAAGTGCTGTCAGCAAGTTGAGGGAAGTGACCCTTCCTCTCTACTGAGCACTGGAGAAGCCACACCTGAAGTACTGGATCCTGTGCTAGCCTTCCCAGTTCAAGAGAGATATGGAGAGACTAGACACAGCTCAGCAATTTTTATAAATATCTGAAAGGAGACAGCAAAGAAGTCGGAGGAAGGGTCTTTTCAGTGGTACTCAGTGCTAATACAAGAGGTAATGGACAGAAATTGAAACATAGGAGGTTCCATATGAACATCAGGAAGCACTTCTTTAATATGTAAGTGGCAGACAAATAGCAGGCTGCATAGAGATGTGGAATCTCAGATGTTGGGAAATTGTCAAAAGCTGCCTGGAAATGATCCTGCTCAACCTATGGCTCTGCCTGAGCATGGGTTTGGACCAGAAGACCAGAAGACCTCCTGAGATCCCTGTCCACTGTCATTTGGTTATTCTTTGCAGCCATTTATTCACAAAACAAGAGGGAAAGGACACTGAAATGTAGAAAAGTTGTTGGTTTCATTTATGTATTTAAAACCCTAATTAATACAAAGTAATTTCCTACAGAATTTAAGCCTGTCAGCTCATTTTCCTTTTTAATAGATTTCCCATTAAATTTTTGTAGAAGAGGCTAACATAAGAACCCATCTGAGATCTGTAATAAAAATGGGAAGAATTTTTGACTTACTGTGATAATAACAAAATAACATTAATTCCTGCCATATGTTTTCCTTCTGTACAGTATGAGAACTTAACAAACTTCAGAAATATTTGCTGATGTTTACTTCAGCAGACCATATCTAATATGTGTTAAATAATCTTGATTTCAACTCACTTTTCTCAGGTGTCCCACACATTTAGCTCATTTTCTTATTGTACTACACTAAATGCTTCATAGAATTCTAGAATGGTTTCAGTTGAAAGGGACCTTTGATCATGTAGTTACAATGTCCCCTGCAGAGATACCTTCTACTAGTGCTGAAAGTCCCATCCAGATTGGCCTTAAACACTTTGAATACTTTCAGTAGTGTCCACAACTTCCCTGGTCAATCCGTTCCAACATCTCACTTCTTCTTAGTATCTAATCTAAATATACTCTCTTTTAGTTTTAAACCCCTTGTCCTATCATTACAATCCCTAACACACCATCCCTCCCTCTTTCCTGTAAGCCTAAGTACTGGAAAGCCACAACGAAGTCTCACTAGAGCCCCCTCTTCTTTAAGTTGTACAGTCCCACTGGCTGTCTCAGCCTGTCTTTGTAAGAGAGGTGCTTCAGAGTTCTGATCATTTTCATGGCCCTTCTATGGGCCTGCTCCAGCTCATCAGTGTCTTTTTACACTGCAGGCTCCAGAGCTGAATCCAGTACAGCAGACTGGATCTCATGAGACTGAAGCAGAGAGGTAAAAACACCTCCTTTGACCTGCTAGATACACTCCATTTCAGGGAGCCCAGGATAGGATCGGCTTTCTGAGCTCATAAGTGCACACTGCCATCTCATGTTTCATCCACCAACCCCACAAGTCCTTGTTCACAAGGCTGCTCTCTATCGACTTGTTGCCTCATTCAGTATTCATGTTTGGATTGCCTTGATGCAGGTGCAGGGCCTTGCACATGGCCTTGTTGAACTTCATGGTGTTTGCATGGTTCCACCTCTCAAGCCTGTCAAAGTCCCTTTGGATCTCTCTGATCAATTCACACTGAAAATAAAAGCAAAAATGTCTTTTCAGCAAAATAAATAAATAAATAAATAAATAAATACAGAAAATAAGGAATAATTTATGGGTCTCATCAAAAGAACTAGTAATTTATCATCAGTAAACAGACACTATAGTCCTTGTTTATAAACACAAATTATAATTCTGTTTATTGTAAAAGGAAACAATACTGGAAACTTTCTTTAGAAGAAAGACCTTGATTTGACTCTTTTAATCTACCACAGAAGAGTTCTCACAGCCATTCTAGTCTCTGACTCCAAACAGGATATGCGATGAAATGAATAGCTGTAGCGTTATTCGATCTGTCACTGTATACTACAGAGCCCTGGAGATGATATTGAACTCTACAAAGAACAAAAAGGAATTACAATGTATGATCATTCAAATCAAGTTTTGGGATAACAATCTGATTTTTCCTTATGGTCTGGCAAATGACTGTCCCATTAGTGACTAGAAAAATGAAAGAAACAAACAAGAAAAAAAAAATAAAAGAAAAAAATCAGTGTCAGTGGGAAACACTTTCTGGGTTTACTCTTAGCTTGAAGCATAAAGTACTTACCTTTGATCCTCAGTCTCTTTGTAATTTTTGTACTATTTTTAAAATATATTTTATTCAAAAAGTGATGTGCATGAAGTGTATGTTTGCAATATATTTTTAAATACTTACTTTTGCTCTATCTTAGACACATGACAAACTAGATAATTCATTTTTAGAACATATGGATATTTCATAGGGGAGATAGGAGTTAGAAAGTAAGGGAAGATACTTTTAGTTAGAATTTCAAGAAATTATAAAGAATAATAAAAAAAAGAAAAAAGTTCTAGATTTATGATGCAAGAGCTCTGAGTTTAACACAGAACTGTATTTCAGGGAGATTTATCAGAGATCCATAGAACACAGAACTTGTGGGTTCAGTACCAAGGGAAGCATACATGATTTGTCAAAACTGAACTGTCAGATAAAGCTGAGTTCCTACAAGTAAAATGCCACTTTATGAATAGATTAGGCTGATAAATTAAAATGGCTGATACAGATAACTGCAGTGGTTTCAGGTCTGATGCATTCATATCTTTTCCTTTTCTTTAAGAAACTGAAGTTTAAAAGAGGCACAAACATTGTTTTCCTTACTCTGACATGGTTTTTTTTGTTTGTTTGTTTTTGTTTTTTTTTTTCTTGAAATGAAAATATTTATATAGGCCTTCTTTGCACAACTGAAAATTTTGTTTTACTGCAGTATATGGAAGAATTGTAACTGTAACCTTTCTCCACACCCACATCCACATCCACAACAAACAAACACACAAATAAAGTGTTAGGATTTTCATCATTAACTGATCTTCAAAGAGCCATTTACATATCACCTGAGGGATCCCATGACCCCTTGGAGAAAATCTAACAGAATTCCTGTTACTACCTATCTTACATTTTCCAAAAACCACATAACAACAGAGATCGAACTGCAAAGTCACTAAGGAAAAGAGTGTTTAAGAAATTAGTTTTGTAGTTCAGGGCAGATAACACACAGTATCTTCTGTATAGTATCTGTCTTGGAAGTTGAAATAAATTGACAATATGTATTTTATACCACAGTAATTCATTCCATTAAATAAAGTAGATTTGGCTCAAAATACCTATCTCCTGAGTGCCTAAAGCTAGCAGTTACATCTGTTCTGTCCAAAGAATTTAAGCTCTGTTCAAATATTAGCAAATTTCAAATGATAGTCTATGCTTATAAACACCAAATTAGGACACTGTACATATTACTTCTAAAGAAATTTGTTGAGTAATTGATTTTGACTGAACTAGTATTTTTTTTTTTTTTCCTTTTTTGATCAGAGTCTTAAGTTTTATGCGGATGTGCTTTGTGCTGAAAGGGTGGATAACAATTGCAATAAAGCTTTCTATAAACATAATTCCATAACTTGGCAGATAAATGATTTTAATGTAGTAGCAGATTAACAGATTCACACAATTTCTAGTAGTTTTGAAGAGCTGATCTCCATTTAGATCTTTTTACATAGCATTGCTGACAAAAATATATATAATGTATTTTGAAATAAAATTTGAAATTAGGCATTATTGTTTATGAAATATCGTAAAAAATAATTTGAGTAATGGTAAATCACTTTGCCCCAAAAGTATGTAGGGATGCATGGGGTTGCTTTGACCAAAGTGCAGGTCCCAGCACTTGTTCTTGTTGCAATTCACACAATTGATCACAGCCCATCAATTCAGCCTATCCAGATCACCCTGTATGGCCTTCTTACCCTTGGACAGACCAGCACTTCCTCCCAACTTGATGCCCACTGCAAACTTACTGAGGGTGCACTGAATCCCCTCACCCAGATCATCAATAAGGATATTAAACAGGGTCAGACCCAGTACTGATCCCTGAGGAACACTGCTTGTGACCGGTCACCAGCTGGATTTAGTTCAATTCACCACTACTCTCTGGGCCTAGCCATTCAGCCATCTTTTTACCCAGCAAAGTGTACACCTGTACTGTACATTTATATATATACATATATATATATACTGTACATCCGTATATTTCCATAAGAAAATCATAAATTATCCATAGTTGATAGAGACCCACAGGGATTACTGATTCCAACTTCTCTCTCCTTATGAAAAATTAAACTATATCTATAAGAACATTGTACAAACACTTCTTGGACTCCAATAGAGTTGGTGCTGTTACTACATCTCTGGGGAGCCTGTTCCTGTGCTCTACTCCACTCACAGTTAAGAATATTTTCATAATTTCCAACCTAAATCTCTGCTCACACACCTTCATGCCTTTTCCTTGGGTCCTATCACTGGGCAAACAGAGAGAAGAGATTAGTACTGCCCACTCCAACCCCTCTAGTGAGGAAGCTGTCACCTGAGAAGAAGACAAACCTCAGAATTATCTGAGCTGAACAAACCAAGTACCTTCAGCAGCTCTTTATACATCTTGACCTCTAGAGCATTAAACATCTTTGATGCCCTCCTTCAGGTGCTCTTCAATCATTTTTTTATCCTTCTTATATTGTACCACTCACAACTGCACAAAGTACTTGAGGTGAGTTCAGACCAGTGCAGAAGAGAGTGGAACAATCATTTCCCTCATCTGGCTAGTGATATCATTAAGCAATGAACCCCAGGAGATGCAGTATGCCTTTTTGACTACCAGGAAGACTCCGCTGACTCACATTTGACATGACAGCCAGAACACTCAGATCCCCTTTCTCGAGAATGCTTTCCAGAGTTGCCTCATCTCAGGTGTACAAACCCAGCACTGCTGCTCTTAAACTGTTTGTGGCTGATGTTTGCTGAGACTTACAGTTTGTCAAAAACTCTGTAATATGTCTCTGACTTGGAAGGAGTAAATGGCTCCTCCTACATTGGTATTGCCTCCAAAGCTACTTAGTATTCAAGCATTTTATAAAAACAAATATTTATTAAAAAATCATTTAAATTAATTGTTTCTAACGTGAAGCCCTGTGGAACTCTACTCAAATGTCACTGTAAAAGAACTAGAGATTTGTATGCCATTGCAGGGCCGTGATCTCTCTGTGATCATAGAAACATAGAGACATAATGAGAGAGCTTGCATGACCAAAACACTGTTATGGATGATTATGTCCTTTTCAGGAAAGGCAAGCCAGTGAGGTAGGCAGTGGTGTTGCTCTTTGTGTGAGAAAACCACTGGAAAGTATTGAGCTTCATCTAGGGATAAATGATGAACTAGTGGAGAGCATGTGGGTAAGAATTAAAGGGTAGGCAAAAGGGTAGGACATCACAGGGAGTGTTTATTGAAGGTCACCTGATCAGCATTGTTTTTTATGGTGGACTTTAATCACCCCAATATGTGTTGGGTAAGCAATGCTGCCAAGGAACATTCAAACAAGGAGGTTCTTGCAATGGTTTGAAGATAACTTTCTGATGCAGGGAGTGGAGGAGCCAACAAGAGGTAGTGTGCTTCTGGACCTTGTTCTTACTAACAAGGAATGTCTGGTTGGGGATGTGAAGGCTGGGGACAGCCTGGGATGCAGTGAACAGAAGTTAGTAGAGTTCAGAATTTTGTGTGGAAGAAGCAAAGCAAAAAGTAGAATTACAGCCCTGTTCTTCAGGATAGCCAATTTTGTCCTCTTCAAGAACCTACTTGCATGTAACCCATAGCCTAGAATTCTGGAATCTAAGGGGGCTCGAGAGAGTTGGTCAACACTTAAGCACCATAACTGCAAGTACGCACTCAATCCAAAAGGTCCCCACAGTGTGTTGAAGATAACATTCTGATGCAGGTGATGGAGGAGCCAACAAGAAGAGGTGTGCTGCAGGACCTTGTTCTTATTAACGAGGAATGACTGGCTGGGGATGTGAAGGTTGAGGGCAGCCTGGGATGAAGTGGACACAAGTTAGTAGAGTTCAGGATCTTGTGCAGAAGAAGCAAGGCAATAAGTAGGACTGCAGCCCTGAATTTCAGGAAAGCCAACTTTGTTCTCTTCAGGAACCTACTTACAGCTATCCCATGGGATAGTGCATTGGAAGGAAAACAGGTCAGTTGAGAGATGGTTGATTTTTAAACATTGCTGCTTCTATACTCAGGATTAGTGCACTCCTAAGAGTAAGAAACTGAGCAAAAATGGCAAGAGGCCTGAATGGATGCCAATGAGTTTGCACAAAATATCAAAGGAAATACTGCCAGGAATTCCCTGCCTGGAATGCTGCTGGAGACTGCAGGGATGCATTGAATTAATTCTGTCAAGGGAGAAGGATGGAAAGAAAGACCTCCTGAAGTATGCCATCAGCAAAAAGAAGACTAGGGAAAATGTGGGTCCACTGCTGAATAAAATCTGTCCCCTGGTAAGAGTGGATGCTGAAAATGCAGTGTTACTGAACACCTTTTTTTTTTTCTTCAGTCTTTACTGCTAAGAATACCCTTCAGAAATCCCAGATCCTGGAGATAAGAGAGAGTCTGAAGGGAAGGAAGACTTCCTGTTAGTTGAAGAGGAGCTGGTCAAAGATCATTTAGATAAAATTAGTGCCTACAAATCCATGGGATCCAGTTGGTGTCACCTACAAGTGCTGCAGGAGCTGGCAGAAGTGATTCTCAAACCATTCTCTTATCAACTTGGAGAGTGGGTGAGATGCCTGAAGACTGGAGGATAGCCAACATTCCCTCAGTCTTCAAAACAAGGCAAGAAGGAAGACCTGATCAACCACAGGCCAATCAGCCTCACCTCTGTCACTGAGAAGGTGACAGGGGCAAGTTGTTCTGTACATCATCTCCAAGGGATTCAAAGAAAATAAAGTTACTGGGAGTAGTCAGCATAGATTCATGAAGGGGAAATCATGCTCAACCAACATGGCAAAATTCTATGATGTCATCTCTGTCTGGATAGATGAGAGAATAGTGAAAGTTGTATACCTTGACTTCAGCAACTCATTTTCCACTGTCTCACACAAATTCCTTGTAATGAAGGAGACTTCATTATATATATAATCCCTTGTAATGAAGGAGACTAATGTGAGACAGATTAGTGGACAGGGAGGTGGATGGAGAACTGGCTGACTGGCAGAGCTCAGAGGGTGGTCAATGGCAGACCAACAGTGCAAAATCTAGTTGGAGGCTTGTAACCAGCAGTGTTCCTCAGAGGCTGGTACTGGTTATGATCTTGTTCTATATCTTTATAACAGTGGGGTTGAAGGGATAAAGTTCTCTGATGATGCAAAGCTGGGAGGAGTGGCTGACACATGAGAAAGCTGTGCTGACATTCAGTGAGACCTAGATAGGCCTAAGAGTTGGACAGAGAGAAACCTGATGAGGTTTGGGAAGAGCAAGTGTGGGGGCTTGTATCTGAGGAGGAATAATTGTATGCATCAGTACAACCTAGAGAATGACCTGCTGGATCTCTGAGGAGGAGGACTTGGGGGCTCTGGTGGACATCTGGTTGCCCATGAGCCACCAGCGTGCCCATGTGGCCAAGGCCAGTGGTATCCTTGATGGTATCCATCAAGAAGAATGTGGCCAGCAGGTAGAGGGAGGTGATCCTTCCTCTCCTCTCTCATCTGCCACGGGAGGCCTCATCTGGAATACACTGTCTAGTACTGGGCTCCTCAAAAATGCAAGCAATAATGAGAGCAAATTAATTTTAAAATATTCTGCAAAAGAATTATACAGTTTTAAATAATAGAGGAAAAAAACAAAAAATAAACAGCGGAATATGTTCTTTTTTATCTTTTGTTTCTGCAAGTAAAGTTTTTTTTTGCTAAGTTGTGTCTAACTGATGCAGTTAAAAATGAAAATACTGGAACAACATAACCCAAATTTTAGCCTTTGGTCTCAAAATATGTAAATGGTCTCCTATAGCTGCTTAATTACTTCAAATAGTCAAGTGCTTTCATCTTACTGTCTCACATGATGGCATGATCCCAAATGGACTTTCTCAGTTAGAAGCGATAGCTATATCCTGGGGTGTATTTATTCTTTTAATACTTTCTTTTCACTCTTAATTTGCAATAACCCAGATCTGTTTACTTTCAGGGCATGATGCAAGGATGCTGATGAAAACTTCTGAGAAAATAGATAATGCTTAAGGGGTGGGGCTTTTTGGGAAGTGTGTTATTTTGTTGTTACTGCTGCACTTTTCCTATATTGTTTTTCTTTTTTTTTTTTTTTTTCATTGGGTCAATTAAGTCTGTTTTTGTAATTTTCAACCAATTTTTAAGCATAGGTGAAAAAAGCTAAGAAAAAATGTGTGACGCAATTATATTTTTTGCTATCATAATAAATATTTTGTTAATTCCATGATTTTTCTAATCATTGGGAAATGTACAATAAAAGCCAGTGATGTGGGAATCATTAACTTGTGTAAACTTAAAAAAAAAAAAAAAAAAAAAAAAAAAAGGTATTTCAACTGTGTTTTAGAGAGTAATCACAATTTTAGCATAAAGTAAGTCTCATTCAAAATTCCACATTTAGAAAGCAATATTGGTCCAAAACTACTTGCATTTTACATAAACAAAAAATAAACAAACCTTCTGAAGTTCAAGTAGGGTAAATACAAAGTTCTGTATCTGAGGAAGAACAACTGCATGCACCAATATAAGCTGAAAGACATTCAGCTGAAAAACAAGCTGTCAGAAAAGGCTTTGGGGGTCCTGCTGAACACTAATTTGACCATAAGACAGTAAGGTGCTCTTGTCCGAAACAATGCTGTTCTGTATTAAGCATAGAGTTGCCAGTACAGAATCGCAGAATCATAGAATACTTAGAGTTGGAAGGGACTTCTTACAGCCATCTAGTCCAGCTCCTTGCAATGAATAAGGACACACACAGCTAGATCAGGCTGCCCAGGGCCTTATCCATCCTCACCTTGAAAATCTCCAGGGCCAGGGCATCAACCACGTCATTAGGCAACCTGTTCCAGTGCCTCACCACTCCCACTGAAAAAGATTTTTTCTTTGTATCTAACCTAAATCTACCCTCTTTGAGCTTTAAACCATTTCCCCTTGTTCTATCACCATAGACCCTGCTAAACTGTCTGTCCCCTTCTTTCCTATCTATAACTCCCTTTTAGATACTGAAAGGCTGCTATCAGGTCACCTTGCAGACTTCTCCAGGCAGAAGAGCCCCAGCTTGCTCAGCCTGTCCTCGTAGGAAGGGTGCTCCATTCCATTGATTATTTTTGTGGCCCTCCTCTGGATGTGCTCCAACAGGTCTACATCTGTCCCACACTGAGGATTACACATCTGGACAGAGTAATCCAGGTGAGGTCTCATCAGCACAGAATAGAGGGGCAGGATCACCTCCCTCGACCTTCTGGTCATGCTTCTTTAGGTACAGCCCAGGATACAGCTAGCTTTCTGGGCTACAAGGGCATGTTGCTATCTCATGTCCAGCTTCCCATCCATCAGTACTCCCACAACTTTTTCAGTAGGGCTGTAATCAATCCTTTCATCCCCAGTTCGTACTGCTAATGATTGCCTCAACCCAGGTACAGAACCTTGCATTTGAATTTGTAGAACCTCATGAGACTCACCTGGGCACACTGTTGAATCAAACTTCCTGAGGGTACACTCAGTGTCACTGAGGAAGATATTAAAGAGTATCAGCCCCATCACCCTAGGGGACCCCTAGGGGACATTAATCATCACTGATCTCCATCCAGACATCAAGCCATTGGCCACCACTATCTAGACTTAATCCAGTAGCCTGCTTTTCATCCATTGATCAATCCACATATCAAATCTGTATCTTGCCAATTTGGAGAGAAAGATGTTGTTAAAGGTCTTGCTGAAGTTGAGACAGGTGACATCAGTGGCTCTTCCCTTGTCCATTGATGCAGCGACACCATCATAGAAGGCCACTATGTTGATCAAGCAGGATTTGCCTTTGGTGAAGCCATGCTTGTTCTCCTTTATCACCTTTCTGCCTTCTTTGTGCCTTAGGATAGCTTCCAGGAGGATCTGCTCCATGACCTTTCCTGGCACAGAGGTGAGACTGACGCGTCCATAGTTCCTGGTGGTCATCCTTTTTATCCTTTTTAAAAATGGTGTGATGTTACTTTTTTTTCCAGCCCTGAGGGACTTCACCTGATTGCCATGACTTTTCAAATATAATTGAGAGTAGCTTGGTAATGACATCAGCCAATTCCCTCAGGACTCTGGGATGCATCTCATCAGGACCCATGGACTTGTGTTTCTCAGGTGGTCACAAACTTGATCATCACTTACAGTGGGAGGGATGTTTCTTCCCTCATTCCCTTCTACCAAACCAAATATTTGAGGGCTGTGTGGTAAGCAGTTATCAAAGAAGACCGAGACAAAAAATTTGTTGAGTACCTCAGCCTTCTCCTTGTCTGTTATCAGTCTGCCTGTGTCAGGCACTAGGTGGGGTATGCCCCCCTGGACTTTCATTTTCCAGTTGAGGTACCTATAGAAGCCTTTCTTGTTCTTTCTGGCAACGCTTGCCAAGTTCACTTCAAACTGGGCCTTGGCTTTCCTGATGAAGAGTGAGAACAGGACCCTGCAGTTATAGAGAGAAGGGCCTCACAGCAAGAAAAGGGAAAGTAGCTTCACAAAGTAGAAATAAGGGGCAAATAGAGATAGTTTAGGTAGAAAGTGTTAGTAAACAAGAGATTCCAAACATTTTCACAGACACTAGGTCTGGAATTACAAGGAGGATGAAGGCCATAAAGATAAGGACTGGAGAGCAGCTCGAAAACATTTGGCAGGGAGGTGATTAGATGTCTACAGGGCAAGCTGAAACCAGTTCGGGGGATGCCCCCCCTTCAGGGTCAGAAGTCAGAAGTGAGGAAGACTACTAGCCTTCGTGAGGAAGACTATGAGCCTTCATCATCACGACCTACTACACACACGCAAGGGGGAAAGGGACTGCATGCTAATGGGCTCTCAGGAATGTAATGAATATGTATCCAAATTCCTGTCAACTATTGATTATGTATTAGTTCAACATATATCTATAGCACAATTTCTCCTGACGGTGTGCAAGTTAGGTGGAGCAATCTCCCTTGCACCAGGGTGTACACGCATCATCAATAAACACATGCCTACTCTATATTCGTACTGGCTATAGGGTCTGATTTCCACACATCACTGATCCCATCTGTACACAGCCAAACACCTTTGTTATACCCTCTCCACAGTGCCTGTCCCTGTCTCCACTGCCAGTGTATTTTCTTCTTGCTTTTCAGTTTGACCAGCAGGTCCCAGTTCAGCCACACTGGTCTCTTGCCTTCCTTTCCCAGCTTGCTACACTTGGGGATGGAAAGCTCTTGCACCCTGAGGAAAGCCTCATTAAAGATCTGCCAGCTCTGCTCCACACCCTTGCACATGAGAACAGTTTCCCAGGGTGTTTTGTTGACTAACTCCCTGAATACCTGGAAGTTAGCTTTCCTAAAGTTTAGCTTCCTAATTTTACTCTTTGCCTGTCTCACATCCCTCCAGAGCATGAGCTCAACCATAGCATGGTCACTGCGGCCCAGCCTGCATCAAATCCTGATGTCACCAGTCCATCCATTTACACTGGTGAGCAACAGCTTCAATACAGCATCCCCCGTGGTGGGGCTGTCTATTACTTGACTTAGGAAGCTTTCCTCAATGCATTCCAGGAACCTCTTAAATTGCCTACAGTTTGCTGTATTACTCTTCCAAAATATGTCTGGATGGTTGAAGTCCGTCAGCTGGACGAGTGTTTGTGATTATGACACCTCCTGTAGATAAAGGTAGAAGGCCTCATTAACAGGATCTCCCTGATCTGGTGGCCTGTAGTAGAATCCAATCACAAGGCTCCCTTTGCTGCCTTGGTCTCTAACTCTCAACCACAGGCTTTCAATTTACTCATGACTGTTCTTTAGGGACAGCTCTTCACATTCTATTATTTTCCTGGTGTGGATAGCAACGGTCCCTTCCCTCCATCTTCACCTGTTCCTTCTGAACAATCTGTAGCCATCAATAGCCACACTCATTGGGAACATTCCACCAGATTTCAGTGATGACAATTATATCATGGTTTTCTAGTAGCACAGTAGTTTCCAGCTCCTCCTGCTTGTTTCCCAAGCTGCACGCATTGGTGTAGAGGCACTTCAGCTGGGCAGCTGGTCTTATCACTTCCTTAAAAGATAACTCCTTAATTCCTTTTAGGTATTTCCCTTGATTTTCCCCATTGCCTTCTCTTGTTGCCCCAGAAGTCACTGCCTTGTCATCATAGAGTTTTGTATGTGCTGCAATGCTGCCAGGAAATCTCAAGGCAGCAGGTCGTTCGAGGCCCCTATGAACACCCTGTCCCTCCAGTACACTTATGCCTTCCCACACCTTATCATGGGAAGGCTCACAGTCCCCCCATCTCCCTTCACACCTAGTTTAAAGCCCTCCCAATGAGCCCAATGATGCTTAAAGATGTGATGCTTTTCCTCTTGTGAGCAGTAGTGAAGCCACAATTGGAGCACTGGGATATGTGCTGCTCACCCCAGTACAAGAAAGACAAATAACCGCTAAATAGAGAGCAATGAAGGATCATGAAGACATGAAGCATCTATACTACATGAAAAGGTTGAGGAAGCTGGGTCTCTTCAGCCTAGAGATATGAAGGCTTAGTAGAATTTTAACAATATATATTTAAATATCTGATGGGGATTGCAAAGGAAACAGTCATGGCCTTTTCATTGTGTCATGACAGGAGGTAATGGGCATAAACTAGAACAAATAAGGCTCCTTTAGGAAACTATTTTTAATTGTGAGGGTGAACAAACACTGGTACAGGTTACTACTATTCTCAAATTCATAGACGATCACAGAGGATATGGGAAGACAAGACGAAGAGAGGGAGTCAGAGGGAGAGGCACAGAAACAGGCATATGCAAGCACAATCACAGAGAGACACAGACAAAGAGACAGAGATGGAAAGAGAATACAGAGATAAAAGAGTTAGGTGCCAATACTAACACATATCATTTAAGAGAACATAAAGAAAAGCATCTTGAATATGTCTGGTGTATGATGACTTAAGAGAATGCTAGAGGATGTCTGAATGATAATGAATTTGCCAGAAATAATTTTTTATGTTTTTATCTTCTGCACCAATTAATAAGATTTAACAGTTATTATTTCAATATACTTTTCTTAGAAATTAGAATCATTTTTGATTAAAAATAAAACTAATTATTTAGAAGCCCTAACTTCAACTTTTATAAATTAAAACAATTTCCCAATTTCTCATTATTAAAAAAAAAAAAAGACAATAATGAGAAAAGGATAAAAGATCAATTACTGCTTGAAGTAGAGATCTGAATTTGTAGAAATTTTCAGAAGATCATTACATAAGGAATTGCCTCAAACGATCAACTCCATTTAGAAAACATGTTATGAATTAAACACTGAAAGTTTCAAGAACATACAATGCCTATCACAGTTACAGAAAGACAAAGGCATTGCAATTTGTCCCATTCTGCACTGTAAAAAAGCTTTAACAATATCAATCTGATTTGAGAACTATGATTGAGTGTTTCAGGATGTACAGTAGATATATCATTATTTTATTTTCAGAAATACCAGGCAGATGTGTTATTATTCACAAACATATTAACAAATGCCCCTTTAAGTAATACTCATTACTGAAGTATTAGCATCACTGAAATGAGGAAAAATAAATTCTATTAACACTTTATTTGTAATATTAATCTTGACTGCTAGTTTTATAATCATCTTAAATGGGAATTCTGGCCATTCAAAGAAGTACTTTTACTTTTGAGTATTAGAAATCATGTGAATTCTTTAATGTCCTAGCTAAACATAATCTCTAGAATTGTAATAACTAATTTTATAATGTTGACAAGGTACAATTTTCTGGTTTTATATTCTGTGTAGAGTTAATGCACCTGAGATAAAAATATATTGCTTTAAGAAACCTATGCTATTAGTTCATATGACTACGCATTCTTCTATGCTCAGTCTCACAACATAAGCAGAAGCTCAGAAAGGAAAAAGAAAAAACAACCAAACAAACAGAAACAGAAAAACAGAAGCATGTGATAGAAAATATGTAATTTTAACAAGATTTTAAGGGTATCATTTTTCCATAGCTGTTGTCCATCTTAAGGTAATTGTATGTACACTTTAAATTAACAGATACATCACCTCTCACTCATTAAAAAAATAAAAACACAGCATTACATTCCTAAAAGAAATATTACAAAGAGATAAGAGTAATAGCTATAAATGCTGCTTACATGAATTTATTCCTAATTATAACAGCACTGTCCACTCTTTGCTATTTGAATATTCAGAGCTACTAGTAATTTGCCAGGAGCAGCTTTCATTTTCCATATATCTTCAAAATTTGATTAGGTACAATTTTCAGAGTTTTAAAACATTTACACTTTGAATACATAATTTTACATATTTATGTAGTTTAAGGCATCCATTAGTGGCATGACTAGAGGAGAATGGGAGAGATGATTAAGTAATAGGTTTGTTCTTCATCCAGATTATGATACAAAGTTGAGTATAGTGCATTATCCACTTTCTACAGCTTTTACTGTATAATGTGTGAAAAGAGCATAATAATGTTATGCTTGTAGGCTTTCAAATCTTTAACCTGATGAAACATCAGAGGAAGTAATACAAACACTCATTCAGAAATTGGTAGTATATTTAGCAATTTTATTTTCAGAACCTGGATAATCATTTAGTAATGAACACCTACAACAAATGCCAGTAAATCTCTGCCCTACTGCGGGCTCAATGTATACCATTAAACAGTAAAACCACTCCTGTAAGATTTGGAAATTTATAAGATGTCTCCTATTTGCCTCCACACCAATGGGCATTTCCTCTCTCATGAAGGAGAAAAATGACCTAATCACAGCTTGTCCAAGGTTGGCCTACGTTACTGGATATCATACAGTTCCATTTGAATGCAGAGCAAGGTCAGATATAAGTTGACAAAGCAGGTTTGAGTAACTCCAATGACGGACACTTCTCAACCTCTCGAGAAGCTCTCCCAGTCTTTGACCACCCTTACTATAAAGTTGTTGTTTTTTTTTTTTTTTTTTTTTTCCCCTAATATTTAAATAGAACTTAGTCTCTTTTATTTTGGGCCTCTGTCTTGTTACTATGCACCACTAGACATGTCTGGTTCCATCTCTTTTACTGTACCCTACGAGGCATCCATACACTCTCATCTCTCTCATCCTCTACCAGTTTCACAGATCCTCCAGACCCTTAATCATCTTTGTGGCTCTTAGGTAGGCTTACTCCAAGATGTAAATGTCTCCTCTACTGGAGAGCCCAGCATTAAACCCAGCACTTGAGGGAGCCTCATACTCGTACTGAGAAGAGGGAAAAGATCACCTAGCGAACTGTGAGCAACACTCTACTTAACGTAGTTCTGGAGGATGTTGGCTTGCTTTGCTTCAAGGTATACTGTTGGCTCACGACTAACTCAATGCCTACCACTGGGTCTTTTCTGTAAAGCTACTTTCTAGCCCACTGACTTCTGGTTTGTCACGGAGTTACTCACCCCCAAACGAAGGATGAGGCACTTCCTGCTCTTGAACATCATCAAGTTACTGTCAGCATTTTTCTCCTGCTCACTGGGGTCATTCGATTATGCCCATTGGGTTTTTTTTAACGTCTCCCCTCAGGTATGTATGTTCCGCAAAACTTGCTGAGCGTGCATTTCCTAGTCAGTAATGAACATACTAAATAGTATTGGACCTGCTACTGCCCCCTAAGCTATACCAGCAGGGACTGTTCTTGAGATGCATTGCAACACTCTGAACTTGGTCATTCAGTTAGTTTCCACTCCAATTTACTGTCCTCTTGTTAAGACCATACTTTATCACACTGTCTATGAGAATGCTATGAGATGCTTCAACAAGCATTGCTAAAATCAAAGTAAACATTCACTGTTCTCCCTTCACTCATCCTATCATCTCATTGTAGAAGGATATTAGGCTACTAGATAAGGCACATGTGCTCTTTGTAGACCACTGTAGATCAGACTACTCCTAATCACTTTTTTTGTCCTCATTATGTTGAAAAATGCTTTAAAGGAGGACTTGATCCACAGACTTCTGAGGGTTTGAGGTTAGGCTTACTGGTCTGTAGTTCTCCAGATCTTCATTTTCTTCCTTCCTGAAAACAGCAGTGACTCTTCCGGTCTTCAGGAACATCATGGCCTTTGAAAGATAACAGACTGGTTTTGCAATTATGTCATCCAGCTATCTCAGCTCTCATGGGTGCATCCAGTTAGGTCACAGTGACTTGTGTATGTTCAGTTCATACAAATGTTCCCTAACCAGATTCTCCTCCAGGATATGTATGTCTTTCTTGTTACACATTTTCCTTCTGGTCTCAAGCATCTGGAATCACTAAAAAAACAGTTCCTATCAGAGAAGACAAAGGTGAAGAAGGCATTTGCAACCTCAATTTTTTCCATGACCTTTGTCTCCATGTCTCCTCTTCTACTCTTTCTCATCTTTCTAATGAAATTGTAGATGAATCCACACCTATGTATATAATATATATATATATATATATATATATGTAACTGATTGGAAATTGAAGACCAAATAAGAGACATACTCAAGGAGAGACAAAAAAAATACATAAATTGTGAGCACATGCAACTCTAAAAGCTTTGTTTTGAGATTGTTATTGAACACTTTCTCTGAATAAAATCTTAATTTAATGTGTATAGATAATGTGAAAAAATATTATAAGCAAATAAGTATTTTAAGTTCTTAATAACAAAAAGAAAACCTTTTAAAAAAGAACAGAATCTTTTTTTTTTTTTTTCCCTGCACCTCAAATAATACTTTTTTTGCCAACTTTTCAATTTGTAGGTAGTTAAGCAGATTCGCAGACTGAAAACAAATTCTTCAAAGTTATTTGCTTCCCTCCTGTTCTTTTGTCCTTCTAGTTTTAGGCTAGAAGTCAAAATGTTGAATGTTAGAAAGATTCTTACTAAGTACATTTTATATGCTACATCTGTCTGCCAAAATAGAAACACACTGCAGTTGATGGTGATCTTTTAAAATAGAAGGGGAAAAGGTCACTTAAGGATTTATTCTCTAAGGTGTTATGTGGCTAAGAATATGCTTTAAAACTTTGTTGTGTGCCATATACTCTACTGAAGATCTTGCACAGTCAATCCCTAGCAAGGCAATATTCGTAACTAACTGATGCCACCATTTGGAATTATCAAGTGCAATATTGTATTTCTGAGCATTAAAATTCTTTGTAGCTGGGATGCATGAAGCAAGGAATTAATTGCAGAGTCCTTTGAGTACTTAACCTCCATGTTCAAAATAAACTTGAGAATCCTACCAGCTTGCTGTCTGCAGAGCAGCTTTCAGAAGTCCTCATTATGACTATAAAATCTATACTTCTCCGCTTATTCATACATACGATAGCAATGGCAAGTTGTGCTGAGAAGCTATGCTTACCGTAGTTCTGAATTTTACTTTCTTCAAAATGTAATATGTTGACCATTTCAATCCTAGATGATAATATTGATTTTAAAAGTTTTCTCTGCATTTATATTTCTGTAATGTTGTCTATTTGCTTGTTTGTTTGAATAGATCTATAGAATTTCTGGCCAAGGAGTTATTATATTACAAACTTTAATAAACAAAATTTAATAGCAACATGTTCACAGCAAAACATAGCAAGTTAGATTTTAGATATGCTACAAAACACAGACAGCATGCAAAAATATTTCATAATTTCCCATTTGTATCTTTTTTTATTAATAGAAAATTAAAAATAGCTCTAATAAAATATTAAAGTAGTTATCTCTAGTTAATAATTACACAGAATGAATGTTATCTATAGAGTCTTTGTGTGACTGCTACAATTGATCTTGAATTATTCTATCTAAAAAGCAACCATTTGACTTATTTTCCTGAAGATGGTTTAAATCTTTCATATCATTACAGCTGTCCCTGAAAATATTTCCTTGTTTTTTAACAAAAAAACATCAGTCCTATACCTGCTTTTTTGCAGGTTTCACATTTGTTTATTTTGTTTTTAAGCACTGAAGAAAACATATAAGTAGTTCCCTCTAATCTGTGATGAAACTTTGTAGGATACAAAATCTGTTAATGCACTTTTACACAATGACTCTTTGCAACACCCACATTCTGTAAAAGAGGGCTAAACAGGATGCAGCCAGGCCAGTTACCATGAGGCTGTCTGAGCCATGTTACATCAGCTTGAAAGATGTTCTACTTTACATCAACTCATCTAGCTTCTGAGCGGTCACATGCTTTCCGCAATGTAAATGCTTACTACTTTTTATTACCCTTGCTTCACTAGGCCTCTGAGGAAGGAAATAAAGGGGACAATTCTTTCCACTTCCTGTTGCCTGTTCTTATCTTTAATAACCACTCATCCCTAGGTTTCATATTTCAGAATAAAAGTAGTCAGAGACAGCTGCTATTTGTGTAGAGGTAGTGCACTGCAGAGATAAAGCTGGATAGCAAAGATCCTCTTATTCTGTTTGCAGAAAGAGAGGGAGGGTGAGAAGGAAAGGGGGAGGGAGAGAGAAAGGGAAAGACAAAGGGAGAGGAAGAGGGGTAGTGAAAGGGAAAGGGAAAAGGAAAGGGAAAGGGAGGAAGAAAGGATCAAGGAGAATGTATGGAAGTAGGAAAACATTTCTATTTATACTTTTTAGCCAAATGTTCCCTGCAGCCCCTTAAAAAAAAAAAAAAAAAAAAAAAAAAAAAAAAAAAAAAGGTCATTTTATAACATTTCTGTCAATAAATAAGGCATTTGGGGGCATATTCTGATCTGATCTGATACAAGGAATAATGTAATGACATTGCTCGTTGGTCAGGTCAATAAATACTAATGGTAACAGGGAGAAAAAAAAAAAAAGAACAAGAGAATGAAAAAAGAGAATATAAGAGCACTTTAGAACTGCAAGCCTGAAATTTCATTCACATTGTACACTTTCTGTAGTGGATAAAATTAATGCCTGTTGTTTGACTTCTCAACTGCTGTAGTTATATCAGTGTGACAATGAACATATTAAGTATACCATCTGATACAATTTTGGGGACAATATAACAGATAACACTGCATACTAACACCAAGTACTGCAAGTATATAGAAAACAAAACAAACAAACAAACAAACAAACCAAAGAAAAAACTCTTTCTTTTATATGTTAAACATTTTTGAGTCATAGAAGACAAAATGTATTCCACTGACTGCCAGAACATTACTCACAATTAATTTCATATTAATATCATTGCATCATTTCATCTTCCAAACACGTAAAAATCCAGAGAAATTTCAAGATTTACAAATCAAAACAAAGCTTTCCTAATTTTTAAATGTGTATCCTTTGAATAATACAAATAATTAAATACATAATGCAGTTTTTATGTCTTATTAACTAAATTACCTTTTTAAGGATATTTACATTTGAATGAATTAATACAGCACCAGAATCATAAAATTAGGCTCCTTTACCTAAGACACTCTCTAAAATTTAACATATATATCCCGTAAGTTGGACTACTCAAGGAAACAGGACTTAGTGTTTACCAAGTATAAAATTGAATGAATAAGTAAATAAAAAAATGACTATGTAACTTTCAGTCTAGAGATGATTTCTTGTCTGATGTGGAGAATCAATTCAATGCTGAATTTTATGTTTTTACTGTTATCTCAGGTATTGCATAATTCACTCTAAAAAAATTTTTCCTTACACTCAAACTGCTAGCTTCAGACAACTAAAGTTGTAAGAAAACTATAGTATCTTCAGACTGCAGGAAATATTGCAAGAATCTATACAATTATATCCAACAAAGTTTCCCTTGTATACTATTCTTTTTTATATTCATATTAATTTCTTTCACACTTTTGAAATGAAAGTCACAGAGTGCTTCTCAATTTTCTAATTATATAAAATCAATTTTTAATTAAAAATGTTACAGATCATTTATTTATTCATTTGTTTATTAAGGACATACTACTTCACTACTACTAATTTTGCACTCTTTAGTATGTATCTATATCAAAATATGAATAGTTACAAAAGACAGTATTATTATAGGCAAAATATACCTGGCTGTACAATGCATATAACTTGATATTTTAAAAAGAAAATTAATAAAACATTAACTACAATAAGAAATCTGAATAATCAGATAGAAAAAAATGCTGTATTTCAGTTTTATAGCATTAAAAAATAGATGTTCATAACAATCATCCATTCTATGTCATTACATAAACCAAAGGAACTTCTGTTTGTCAGAATTTACACAAGTAAAACCATTAGAAAAGTGTTGACATGCACATGATTATTCTTACAGAAAATACTGAACCTATATAGAAGAGTTCCAAGAGAAAACACTCCCAAATCTATAGACTGCATGATATTTCAGCCTTTACAATGGTCCATCAGTAGTTTAGTAAAATCCCACAGAAATTACAGCCTAATTTGACACTAGAATCAAATAAACTTACTACTTCAGCAGCGATATTACAGGGATTTTATTTAACTATAATAGATCTTACAGATCAGCAACTATGAAACAGTACCAAAAGTCAAACAGGTGGACTGTGCATTAAAGTGTATTTTAGTTATTGATAAAGACTCTGACTACAAATGTATTACTTTTCAGAAATGATTCATAACAGATTAATCCAGCAACCTTCAAGAAATTTAATATATATTATATTCCCCTAACTGATAATAAAACCAAGAGTCAAATCTTGATGACAGGTTTAACATTTCTCTTCAAAATGACTTTTATACACAACAGTAAGTGTTTTTAAAAGATTTGTGATATTTTGAATATACCTAAAATAGATGCAATAGTTAAACTGGGTATTACTGTAACTTTTTTTTTTTGGTAAGATTACTATTTATGAATGAGTTCATTACCTAAGTCACAAAAAATTAGTGTTACTTCTGAATATGACATGGATTATGCTGATGTATTATATAAAAACAGCTATTTACTGAATCTAATCATTAAGGAGATAAATAGAGTTTGAGACATTTTATAACTGGAACATTCTGCTAACATAATCTCACTCCTACTCAAAATATATCTAAAAAGTTATTATTTGATTATGTAAATATGATATTGAATGCATAGCATTTTTTGAAAGTAATTACTAGCAAATGAAGTTGTTCTATGTCTACGAAGCTGTACAGCTCATAATTATATCTGTCAATATTGTCCTTAATGCCACATTACTGACTTTAAAAAAAAACCTATTTCTTCTAGTTTCCTACATAGCAACTACCATCAGCCACTCTAAATCAAACACTGTGAAAAAGTAAGATTTGAAGTAACTTCAATTATTTGTTTTTTTTTTTTTTCCAAAACTCATTTAATTTAAATGGTTGGTTATCACTGACATGGAATTTATTACAATTAATTTAAATCTTCTATTTTCTGCATGTGTAACAGGAAGTACATTTTTCTTCTTTTGAATGATCATGCCATATGGTTTTCCATATGTTTATATTTGTTTTTAATACCTTACCTTGTAAGCCCTATGTTTCTCTCTTGAAAAAGAAAAAACTAAAATCTAAATGTGTCTTCTCTTTCAATAATTCATATTGGATATCAATAAATCACTGAAGTTATTATATGATTTTTCCTTTTTCTGTCAATATTGTTTTGACATTTTCCATATTGTGGATACAAACAGCCTTTCTTTTGTCATTTAATTATCATTGACAGCATGATATAGCTGCCAACGAGTGATAATTTACATCTTGTGCACTTTTTTGTTAGGAAACAGAAATAACACCGTTCAGAGCAATGCGATTTTCAAGACGTCTAACACATTAAGTTATTTATTAGTCTGGAAGGGCTTAGTAAATTCTTGCAAGCAAAGCTTGCAAGAGCTACTTTTTTGCTTCTATGTTTGAAGGTTTTTTTCAGCCTTCTCTGTGATACTATATTAAATTGAATAAATATAGACCAGTAAAAACTGTATATGCATCCAATAAGGCCTGTATTTCTGAGATATTTATTTGTGTTAAACACAATTAGAAATACTTGCCTTACTATTGTATTAACAAAATTTCAAAACTGAAAGAAGCAGAAGAAAAAATGGGAAGACAGAACAAGAGCAGAAAGCACTCAGCATTTTCCAGGCTTTCACTTTTAGTGTAGCCGTTGCTTATTACAGCATATAAAAACAGATCTGCTGCTGACTTTCCCATAACAATTTGTTACTATCAACATTCTCAATAAATCGCTCACAGTAACACTAGTGAGAAAACACAGTGCCGAATTAGACGAAGAACTCACTTCACAAAATTCCCTTTCATAAGTAAATTAAATTAATCATGTGGAAATTACTGTTTAATTTCTTGTGTAAATTTAAGGTTTTACAGTGCTTCTGTGGGGCCCAGAGAGGCTCCTCCAACCAAGTTCACATCTCTGCCCTCCACTCCTAGATTTGCCTGTTCATCTGTCCCACTACATCTGCCTTGTTTAGTTCAATAACAGTGAAGGTCCACACTGATATTATTAAAACTAACTCAGTTCATGTTTGTTTTTATTGAGGTTGATCACCAGATCTTCTGCACTATTGGTCAAAGATAATAATTTGAGTTCATAGTGGTGTTTTTGATATTGTTCGGGAAGAAACGCTTGGAGAAGATGAATAGAAGAGTTTACAAGGATTGATGCTAGCGGTTAGCTCATGTCTTAAAGTTTCAGATTACTTTTTACTTATTTTCTTCCTCCCATCCCCCCAAAAAACAAACAAGCAAACACACACACACACACAAAACTCTCAGCAATTTAAAGCACTTCTGAACACTGTTATAGTCAAAACAAGCACTGAACACTGATCAGGCTGCGATAACTTGACAATCTTTCAGCTATCAGTTCTCTGGATTAATTACATTTTCTTTTAAAAATAAAAAACAAAACAAAAACCCAGAAAATATGAAAAAGCCTGAACATAATGTTCCAGATTACTTTCTACTATTTCCTGACTTCTATACTTACATCTATTATTTCTCTCTGAGATAGATGATTCTCTTAAATGTCTTCATATTTTTGTGACTTTCTTGTTAAGTTGAATACACCCTTACCACTGGCTTTCATCTGTGTTTACCAGGAAAGAAGACAACTATTCAAGTCTATTCAACAAGGCGTAGCTCAACAGGAAAAGTAACTGATTCTGATTTTTTGTCCTCCACCTTTTCTCTGTAGCAAGATTCTTTACTAAGATACTAAAATTTGAGTTATAATATAAAGGTTATACTTAGAAAATCTATTATTAAGCTTAGTTCTACTAATTACATTTGCTTACTCTGTTGCTTTAATCATAGAATCATAGAAGGGCCTAGGTTGGAGGGGACCTTAAATATTATCTATTTCCAATCCCCAGTCATAGTCAGGGCTGCCACCCACTAGATCAGGATGCTCAGGATCCCATCCAACCTGGCACTGAACATCTCCAGAGATGGGGCATTCACAGTATCTTTGAAAAACCAGTTACAGCATCTCACCACCCTGTGAGTAAAGAATTCTTCCTAACATCTAACCTAAATGTCTCTTCTATAACTTAAAGTTTTTTTTTTATCCAAATGCACAGTCAATATAAAACTGGAAAATATATTTCATGCTTCATCTAGAAAATGTTCCAGTCACATATCAGTCGCAATTTATAAAATGTCTTTTGAAGGATCACTTTATTCCTATATGTTTTCCTATTTGTTTAACAATTCTGTCACTGAAGCAGTTTTAAAAATAAAATAAAATAAAATAAATAAAAAAGTTAAGCACCTGTTGCAAGACAAAAGTTCTGCAATTTCCTGTGGTTTCATACTGATGGACAACTGAGCTCCACCACAATCAGTATCTCAGATTTCCCTTCATCAAAGGAAGAAGAAAAACATAATGTAAAAGGGCTCAAAGGTTAATGTAAATAAGAACAAGAGAATTGCTCATTAATAATCATCACAGTTAAAACAGACTTGTGATAGGAAGATTTAAAAATTGTACTGCCTATTACTAGCAGACTACTAGTACAGTGAGAAACTAGAAGGAAACTAAAAACACCATGCTTCCACATTCTACCCTCTCCTTCCTCTTCCCTTCAAGTAGCACAGGGGAACAGGGAATGGAGGCTGCAGTCAGTCCATAGTACTTCATATCTGCCTCTCCCCAACCTGCCGTTGACTCAGGTGGTGTTCCTCCCACGGGACGCCATCCTTCCCAAACTGATTCTCTGTGGGCTTCCCACAGGCTGCAGCTTTCCCAGCGCTGCTTCAACATGGCTCTGTACCACAGGGCTCACCCTTCAGGCACTGCCCCACGCAGGTCCCTCACAGGCAGCAGCTCCCCCAGCCCTCCAACTTCCCCCTGGGACTGCTCCCCACAGGCTGCAGCTCTGGCCCAGGGTGACCCTGCAGGGATTATCTATGAGCTGTGCCTTCTTCAGGCCTCATCAACACTGCACTGTAGGCTCTTCCACGGCTGCATGTGGAAATCTGTTCCACATGGTGCCTGTGGGCTGTAGGGGGACAGCCTGCCCCACCATGGGCCTGTCCATGAGTCTCAGTGAGCTTCTGCTCGGAGCCTGGGACACTGCTTTCTGCACTTACCTTGGTGTCTGCAGGGCTGCTTCTCTCAGTTTCTTGTTCCACTCTCCCAGACAGTAATGCAAGCTTTTTTTTTTTTTTTTTTTTTTTTTTCTTTCTTAAATATGCTCTTACAGAGGCATGTCCCTCATGGGGTCATTTCTGACCTACAGCAGGTCCCTTTTTGAACCAACTGGAACAGTCACTGATCTACTGTGGGCTATTCTCACAACAGGCCACCTCTTCAGCCCCCCACAACCAAAATCTTGATGTGTAAACCCAATACACCTCCATACAGGCAAAATTATTGCAACAACTTTACTCATTTACAGCTAAATTCTGAAGCTTTCCTTTCCTTGTTAGCAATCTTCCCTATTGATTCAGCAGGTTTCAGTTAGGAACAACTTACAGTACTCAATCCCTGAATCAGAATTTGAATGGGACAAGGATATGAGAAGTAAATTTGACAGGTATCTGCTTCATAAATCCTACAGTACAGTATACAAGAATCTTCGTAGTAAGAGCTTAAGTCCATAATTGCTAAACTTACAGTTGTCAACTGTTATTTTGATTTGATATCCTTATGAAACACTCATGAAACTGCAGAAGAGATTAATCATTCAAGACTAACAACAGTATAAAGAATTCTCTAAGAAGGCTAAATTTCTCCTTCAGAAAATAGTTAACATTTTACTTGATTTTGTAATATTAAGCTATAGATAAATTCACACAAGAGAAAATTAGGAAACTTTTAAGAAGCAACATGAGTTTTTGACATATAATTTGAGAGGAAATTTATTTTATTGTAGGAGGTTGTGTTTTTTTTTCATTTTGTTTGTTTGTTTGTTTATTTGTTTGTTTCCATGTGGCTCTTTTATTATGAACTGTTTGTGACCCCACTTAAGGAAGATTTCACAAGAGATACTATCCTTGTCAGAATGAATTTGATTCAAGTGACAGTTTCTGTACACTGCAGTGACTTTAGCTTCTCTGTCAAATGAAGCTAGCTTTGGAGATTTACAGCCAAAGATTGAATCTAGCAGTTCACTATAAACTCAATTTATCATCAGGTATTACCTTATCAGATAGTTCCACGCTGTAGAAAAAGTAAGTAGAAGGTTTCATTAATTCCTTGGTCTATGTGGCTCAATTCTAACAATATATCACTTCAACATGAACATTTCACTGTGGACTGACTTTATTACCTACAGTTCATATGAACATATGCCTATAACTCAAAAATCAAGACAAAAACAGAATTCTAAAGCAGCTTTACCTGGCAAGTTTCTTGCAATACAGCAACTTTATTTCTCAGTCCTATTAATTTAAAGACAAGTTTGCATTATAAATAAATAAATAAACAAACAAACAAACAAACAAATAAATAAATGTTATATCTAAGCCTACAAGTAAAACTCACTGAATGGTTGAGTTTGGAAGGTGATCCTATAAAGGTGATGTCTTTCAACCCCTCTGGTCAAATGTTGAAATCTAGAGCAAGTTGGAGAGGATCATGTCCAAGTGACTTTTGATGATAGCCAAGAATAGAGAATCTATAATCATTTTGGGTAACCTGTGCTAGTGTTCCACTAACCAAACATTAAAGTGCTTCCTGCTTTTCAGATTGTGCCTACTGCCATTGGCAGTGAGCACCACTGAAGAGACCCTGTCTCTATCTTCTTTGCACTCTCCCTTCAAGTATTTATACACATTGATGAGATCCTACTGAGCTTCATCTTACTGAAGCTGGGAGTGCCAGCTCTCTCAGCCTTTACTCATAGCAGAGCTGCTCCAATTACTCTGTCATCTTTGTGGCTCAACACTGAATCCAAGCAGGCTTTGAAGCTCTGTTTGTAATTTGTTTCAATCCCACATACTGTTCCTAACAAATTATCTAAGCTGTTTCCCTTCGTTATAACAGCAAACAAAGGATTGTCAGAAATGGTAAAGATCCATGAACCTAGGAACCACTCATACAGACATACAAGATAAAGAGGTGATTCAAGACAGCCAGCATGGCTTCACCAAGGGCAGATCGTGCATGACCAATCAGGTGGCATTCTAGGATGGAGTTACGGCTTTGGTGGATGGGAGAAGGGCGGTGGATGTCATCTACCTGGACTTCTTCAAGGCCTTAGACGTGGTCCCTCACTACATCCTCCTCTCTAAATTGGAAAAGTGTGGATTTGAAGTATGGACTGTTCCGTGGATTAGGAACTGGTTGGCTGGACACAGCCAAAGCGTTGTGATCAATGGTTCTGTGTCAGGGTGGAGGCTGGTCACAAGTGGTGTCCCTCAGGGGTCGATCTTGGGACCGGTGCTCTTCAACATCTTCATCAATGACATAGACGATGGTATCGAGTGAACCCTCAGCAAGTTTGCAGATGACACCAAGCTGAGAGGTGCAGTCAATACACTGGAAGGAAGGGAAGCCATACAGAGGGACCTGGACAGGCTGGAGAAGTGGGCCCATGAAAACCTGAAGAGGTTCTATAAGGCCAAGCGCAGGGCACTGCACTTGGGTCGGGGCAATCCCGGGTATTTATACAAACTGGGGAAAGATCTCCCTGAGAGCAGCCCTGCGGAGAAGGACTTGGGGATCCTGGTAGATGAGAAGCTGGACATGAGCCAGCAGTGCATGCTTGCAGGCAGAAGGCCAACTGTGTTCTGGGCTGCATTAAAAAAGGGGTGGCCAACAGGGAGAGGGAGGTGATTGTCCCCCTCTACTCAGCTCTTGTGAGGCCCCATCTGGAGTACTGTGTCCAGGGCCTGGGGCCCCCAGTACAGGAAGGACACGGAGCTCTTAGAGTGGGTCCAGAGGAGGGCTACTAAGATGATCAGAGTGCTGGAGCACTTCTCCTATGAAGAAAGGTTGAGGGAACTGGCTTATTTAGCTTGGAGAGAGAAGGCTCTGAGGGAGACCTCATTTCGGCCTTCCAGTACTTGAAGGGAGCATATAAACAGGAGGGGGAACAGTTGTTTACAAGGGTGGATAGTGATAGGACAAGGGCAGTTGTTTTTAAACAGAGACAGGGGAGGTTTAGGTTGGAACAGGTTGGCCCAAGGAGGTTGTGAATGCCCCATCCCTGGAGGCATTCAAAGACGGGGTGGATGTGGCTCTGGGCAGCCTGGTCTAGTGGTTGGTGACCCTGTACATAGCAGGAGGGTTGAAACTCGATGACCATTCTGGTCCTTTTCAACCTGGGCCATTCTATGATTCTATGATATACCTGCCAAGTTCACATTCAGATTTAGAAAACACAAGTCCTGAAACACAACTCACTTAGACAGTTATTAACTCTTTAAAAAATGTCAACAATGTGTTTTCTTTTTTTTTTTTCTCCTAGAATATTTGCAAGCTTTTGTTAAATAAATATGAAATCTGTTTTTTGTTGTTGTTGTTGTTTGTAATGTCATAAATCAACTGGGTAAACACAGAGGTTGTTTTAGAATCATAGAATTGCTAAGATTGGAAAAGACCCACAGGATCATCCAGTCCAACCACTCGCCCATCACCAATGGTTCTCGCTAAACCATGTCCCTCAACACAACACTCAAACGCTCTTTGAACTCCACCAGGCTCAGTGACTCCACCACCTCTCTGGGCAGCCCATTCCAGTGCCTGACCACCCTTTCAGAGAAACAGTATTTCCTAACGTCCAGCTTGAACTTTTCCTGGTGCAGTTTGAAGTCATTCCGTCTAGTCCTACCACTAGTCACAGAAGAGATGAGGCCGACCCCCAGCTCACTACAATCTCCCTTCAAGTAGTTACAGAGAGCAATAAGGTCTCCCCTGAGCATCCTCTTCTCTAAACTGAACAATCCCAGCTCCTTCAGCTGCTCCTCATAAGGCCTGTGCTCCAGACCCCTCACCAGCTTGGTTGCCCTTCTATGGACACGCTCCAGGGCCCCGATGTTTTTCTTACAGCGAGGGGCCCAAAACTGGACATAGTACTCCAGGTGCGGCCTCACCAGTGCTGAGTACAGGGGGATAATTACTTCCCTATTCCTGCTGGTCACACTATTTCTGATACAAGCCAGGATGCCATTGGCCTTCTTGGCCACCTGGGCACACTGCTGGCTCACGTTCAGTCTAGCGTCAATCAACACCCCCAGGTCCATTTCCTCTACACAGTCTTCCAGCCACTCTGCCCCAAGCCTGCAGTGTTGCCTGGGGTTATTGTGGCCAAAGTGCAGGACCCGGCATTTGGTCTTGTTGAATCCCATCCCACTGGTTTCAGCCCAGCTATCCAGCCTGTCCAGATCCCTCTGTAGGGCCTCGCTATCCTCAGGCAGATCAACACTTCCAGCCAGCTTGGTATCATCTGCAAACTTACTGAGGGTGCACTCAATGCCCTCAACCAGGTCATCAGTAAAAATATTAAACCGGACAGGCCCCAGCACTGACCCCTCGGGAACATCACCTTGTGACTGGTCGCCAGCTGGATTTAACTCCATTCACCACCACTCTCTGGGCCCGGCCCTCCAGCCAGTTCCTTACCCAGCCAAGATTGTACCTGTCCAAGCCATGGGCTGCCAGCTTCTGCAGGAGAATACTGTGGGAGACAGTGTCAAAGGCTTTGCTGAAGTCTAGGTAGACTACGTCAACAGCCTTTCCCTCATCCACCAGATGGGTCACTAGATCATAGAAGGAGATCAGGTTGGTCAAGCAGGACCTGCCCTTCATGAATCCATGCTGGCTAGGCCTGATCCCGCGGTTGTCCTGCACATGCCGCGTGATCTTCCTCAAGACAATCTGCTCCCTAATCTTCCCCAGCACTGAGGTCAGGCTAACAGGCCTGTAGTTCCCCGGATCCTCCCTGCAGCCCTTCTTGTAGATGGGAGTCACATTGGCAAGCCTCCAGTCTTCTGGGACCTCACCCGTCAACAAGGAGAGCTGATAGATGATAGAAAGCGGCTCGGCTATCACCTCCGCCAGTTCCCTCAGCACTCTCGGGTGAATCTCATCCAGTCCCATGGACCTGTGGCAGTCCAGTAGGAGTAGCAGGTCTCTGACTGTTTCCTCCTGAATTGTGGGGGGTTTAGTTTGCTCCCCAGCCAAGACTACCAGGTCAGAGAGTGGAGAAACCTGAGGATAACTGGTCTGACTTTTAAAGACAGATGTAAAGAAGGCATACAGAACCTTTGCCTACTATTTCATGGTCACTCTGTTCAAGACAGCCCCAACCTCTACATTTCCCACCAGACCTTCTCTGTTTGTGAACAGCAGGTCTTACGAGGCAGCTCCTGTCATAGGTTCTCTTACCAGCTGCATTAAGAAGTTGTCCTCCATACATTCCAGAAACCTCCTAGACTGCTTCTTCTGCGCTAAACTGTATTCCCAGCATGTGTCAGGGAAGTTGAAGTCCCCCATGAGGACAAGGGCCAGCGATCATGCAGTTTCCACCAGCTGCTCATAGAACACTTCATCGGTCTCTTCATCCTGGTTCAGCAATCTATAACAGACGCCCACCAGGATGTCTGCCTTGTCAGCTCTTCCTCTGATCTTAACCCATAAGGATTCAACCTTATTATCCCCAGTCATAAGCTCAGTAACCTCAAAGCACTCTTTAACACACAGGGCCACGCCACCACCCCTCCTTCCTTGCCTATCCTTCCTGAAGAGTTTGTAGCCATCCATTGCAGCACTCCAGTCATGGGAGTGGTCCCACCATGTTTCCATAATGGCAACTAGGTCATAGCTTGCCTGCCGCACAATGGCTTCTAACTCTTCTTGTTTGTTGCCCATGCTGTGTACATTGGTATAGACACACTTTAGCTGGGCCTCTCGCCTCACCCCTAATCCCATTATCACTCCCCCAGGATCATCTCTAGCAGGCCTGGTTTTATCCCTTTCCCCCTTCGTCAGGGGGGGAGTCACCTGCGTCTCCGAGCTGGGACCTGCTGCCATTCCTCCTCTCCTCTTGAGTCAGCTCTCCGTGCTCAAATACAGCAAGGGAGAGGGTCCACTATGGTTTGGGGGGGTGCAATCTCTGCATCTTTCTCTCAGAGAGTCACTCCACCAGTCAGTCTCCCGCGCTCACTCTCTGATAGTTCTTAATCTCTCCACCTCCTCCCTGAGCTCCACCACCAGGCTGAGCAGCTCATCTACGTGCTCACACCTCACACTGGTGGCATCCTTGCCATCCTCCCTCGGCAGCAGCAGGCTCTGGCATTCCCTGCAGCCAGAGACCTGCGCGGCCACATTTCTGGGCAGGCCCTCTTTCTGGGTCGCCACAGTCTTCTTGGGGCAAGCCCGCTGCCTGGTAGAGACCATGTTCAAACTGGAGGTCTCAGGGACTGTCTGTAGGAGAGTTGGTCTCCTGAACAAAGACAAAAGAAACAAAAGAAACACTCACATGTCCTGCCACAAGACCCACCACCCACATTTGCTGCTGCAGTATTGTATGGGCAGTGTGGGCTGTGCTCACATGCTGACCTCCCTTCCTGTTAACAGTGGAAGGTAACACCCTTTTCTCACCTAGTGCACCTCCCAAAGAATGCTTCTAGCCGCACAGCAAAAGTTCAAGGTATAGCTTGCGAGATAAGAGTGGGCAGTGCCAGCTCAGTCCACTCCTGCTAGCTCAGCAGGCCACCCATAAGCAGCCAGCCCCCCGGCACTGGTACAGTGCTTTTGCTAGCTTCAAAAAAGCCCTAAGAAGAGCTTTTTGGTCAGCCTTTTTGCTTTAGGTCCCTTGTCCAGCGCAGTCTTACCTGCCCTGAAGCTGGTCTCCACAGCAATGACGTGAGGAGGGTGTTTAAACTTTTGTGCATCCACAGTTTTCCACTGTTTTGTGCATCCACAGCTAGTAAATGTTAGATATTTTTGGGACGCTATTGCACTACTATGTGTACCTAGTTCTTTGCTGTTTCTAGCACACAGTGGTAGCACACATGGTAGCAGGAATTAATATTCAATAATTTTTCATGAACACCAGCAACACTTCCTGAGTCTTCCAAATCAAGAATTTATCCTAAGTGTTTTGTTTGCTCATATATAGCCTCCTCTCTAAGTGTTTGAGAGATGTAAGGCAGAAACAAGGTGTCCCCAAAATCTTAGTTTATGTCTATTCATAGATTAAAGAAAAGGCACACCCACAAACTTGTCAAATGTTTTTGATACAAGCTGATACAACTAAAATAAACATTCAATCAAATTAATGTTTTGTTTTAATGACCAATAAATATAAAGAAATTATTTTTCATTTTGATTTCAATATCTTAAACTGAGTTTTCAAACTTCAATACTTAATTAATAAAATAAAAATTCATGCACAACGTTCTCATTTTATTTAAACAACTTC
Organism: Gallus gallus; assembly: GCF_016699485.2. Taxonomy (NCBI): domain Eukaryota; kingdom Metazoa; phylum Chordata; class Aves; order Galliformes; family Phasianidae; genus Gallus; species Gallus gallus. The sequence continues at coordinate 30,342,567 of NC_052572.1, forward strand.
AAACATCAAAAGGTTCTGTAGAAGTGCATCAAAACCTGGTGCAGTAATTTTATTAATTAGTACATTTGTGAGAAAATAGGATCTATCAGAAAAATTCTGATCAATGTTATATACTTAAAATTAGATCAAGTAAGGGTAGGACACATGAGATTGCTTTTCAGAAAATATACAAAACCCAGGAATGATGTTATGCTATTTTCAGCTGAAAAAGTACTACTATTAAACCAGAAGGAAGTTTGATGTGTAAAACAGTTCTGATTTTTAAAGAAGACTCAATAAATTAGGCACTAAAACATCACTGAATTTCAACTGAATTTGGATGCTACTGTAAAAATCCTACCGCAGACTATGCAGCCACTAAGCAACCACTTCAATTCACGTTCCCCAATATAAAATACATTTGATTCCTCTCATATTTTCTTTAAGTCTATTCTGTTTTAGTGTTCAAAGGCATTGCAAATTAAATCTATCTTTCTGCTATAAAAGAGTACAACTAAAAAACATTGCTAAAAAACATTTGCCCAACAAGGTGACAGCACTTTTTTTTTTTCAATTTTTAACGGATCTCTACACTTACTGTGCCTACCTTGCAAATTTGTCTATTCAAGAAAAAAGGACATACACAGATAAATCTCTGTAAGTACTATGTAAAGTTTTCCCCAGTTATCAAAATGGCATCATTTTGGTGAAGACAGCAGCATTCTGTAAAATATTTCTATATCCTCTGATAAACTAAAGCAATAGAGCTTTTCATGGGTTGTAATTCTAAGTGGACAAGAGACCCCACACATAGTAGACCCACAACTTTACAGGAACTCATCAAATCCAATGGCAGTTGTGACCCATTCACAAGGAGCTCTGTTTATGGTATCCACCCAGCAGAAAACTATGTTCTATCTCTCCCCTACCACCTCTCTAGCCACAGTAACTGACACAGCTACCGAGCAGAACTCCTAAGGGAGTATGAGGCCATCCAGGTCTCAGGCTGCAAGATGTGCCTGAGCTGTCCGTTAGTGTCTGATGGCAGAAGTGAATACACCTTTGAGAAGTGTCCCCAGGTAGAAGTACTGCTCAGCCTAGTGACAGAGCTTTAGAAAGAAGTGGGCAAACTGAGGAACATTATAAAGTCAGAGGTGGAGAAGGGTATTGACTGCTGGGATGCTATTCTACTGTGTCTGAGACAGACGTGTCAGCCATCCACAGCACAAGAAACAAGTAATCCACTATCTTCTCATTACAAAACAGAAAGCGGGAAACTTATGAGACAGAGGGGAATGGAAACAGATTTGTATTTGGGATAGTAGGCAAATCCCCTCCCTGCCTACCTCACCCTCTCATATGCCCTCATGAAACAAGTATGAGGCGTTGGAACTTGATGAACAGAAAAACATTATGTAAGTGAAAGTCCATTCAGGTTGGAGGGGTCCTTTTTAAAAGGGCTTTTAAACGGTTTTAAAAAACAGGGCTTTTTAAAACTATGTTTAAAAGAAAAAAGAGCACAAAAGATAACACTGTCCCATTACTTGATGAAGATGATCACCTCCCAAGTAGGGATGCAGACAAAATACAGGCATTTAATGCATTTTTTATTTTATTTTATTTTTATTTTTTGCTTCTATCTTATCTTCAACACTGATTATCATGTCTGGGGCTCCTAGAGTCCTGAGGTGGAGGACTGTGACTGTAGTAGCAGTAAACTCATATCCATCCCTGGACTTGTGTGAGATTTGCTGCTCCAGCTGCATACATGAAAGCCTGTTAGAATTCATCTCAGAGTACTCAAAGAACCAGCTAATGTCACTGTAAGACCTGGCTCATTTGTTAGTTTTTTCGTTTTTTTTTTTTTTTCAGTGGTTTTGGGAATCTGAAGGGGTCCTCATTGACCAGATGCTGGCAAATGTTGCCACGGTTTTCAAGAAGATCAATAAAGAAGACCCCTGTAATTACATGCCTCTCAGTCTCACTTCTGGGCCTTGAAAAATTATGAAGAATATTCTAGCAGTTATTCAAAAGCTTTTGTAAGACAATGCAGTCCTTGCTTACAACGAACACAGGTTCATAAGGGGAAAGTTCTGCTTAATGAGTTTAATTTCATTTTATGACGAGGTTGTTCACCTGGTTGATCAAGGGAACCCAACTGATGAAATCTTTTTGAATTTCAGCAAAGTTTTTTCTCACAGTATGCTACTGGACAATATGTCCAACATATAACTAGATGAAAATATGATGAAATAAGTGAATAATTGGCTGATGAGTCCAGCTGAAAGGATTAGAGCAAGTGGGGCTACACCAGGCCCATAGTCAGTCACTAGTGGGGCTTACAGTGCTCCATTTTAGGAACAGTTTTCTGTAATATTTTCGTAAATTACTTGGATATAGGATTTGAGGGCACAGTGCATAAGTTTGCCGATTACACTAAACTGAGAGGAGCTGATGACTCCCTTTCTAGTAGAGAGGTACTGCAGAGACATCTTGACAGATTGGAGGGCTGGACAATCACTAACCACAGTGAGGTTAAAAAAGAGCAACGGCTGGATTCTGAACCTGGGATGGGGCAACCTTGAATGTGTGTACAGACTGGGGGATGAGAGGGAATCTGGAACTTTTAGCTGTTGGCAAGTTAAGCATGCACCAACAGTGTGCCCTGGCTGCCAAAAGAGCTAAACATACCCTGGGGTGTATCAGGCACAACATTTCCAAACAAGTAAAGGATGAGATTGCCCTGCCCTTTTCTGTCCTGGTGGGGTCATACCTTGAGCATAGTGTGTGGTTTTGGGCACCACAACGTAAGGACACAAAACAATTAGCATACAAAGGAGGGCGGTGGAGATGGTGAGAGGTCTAGAGGTAAGAGGACCATCCAAAGTTTTTGGTTTATCCAGCCTTCAGGGGACTGAGGTAATAGCTGATGGCAGCCTACAGTTTCCTCACAAGAGTGACAGAGAGGCAAGTGCTGGGGACCAGCATTAGGAACCAAGGGAATGGCACAGAACTGCACCAGGGAAGGTTTAGATTGGGTGTTCGGAAGTTTCTTCAGCTGGAGGGTAGTCAGGCACTGGGACATTCTCTGCACAGAAGTGGTAATGCCAAGCGTGCCAGAGTTCAAGGAGGATTTGAACAACACTTTTAGACATAAAGTCTGAATTTTGGGTAGTCCTGCGCAGAGCCAAAAGTTGGATTTTTTTATATTTATTGGTCCCTTCTAATTCAGGATATTCTTTGATTCCATGATCCTTTTTCTCTGTAGTAAAAATACTTTTGACATATACAGCTTTCAAATTACGTGTCATTATCTCTGTTTCAGTACACTTAAAACCAGAGTCTTGTTATCATGTAGAGCATTCAACAAAAGAGATAAATGAGGAGCCTACCTTGAAGGGTTTTTAAGAGCAAATTAAATACAGTAGTAATTAAATAAATAAATAAATAAATAAATAAATGAAAAGCTGGCATTTCTAAGTGCATATGCTGCTAACCAAACTATGGTGTGTCTGAACCACTCTGGAGATGGTTAGCAATTTTCTTCTAGGAATGAAAACATAAAAATGAAAGGTCATTTTTCAGAAGATTTCAATCTTAAGCAACATTTCAGCCAAAGTGATTTTCTACACTCCCTCATGCCTGCATGCATCTTACCAACAGAAAACAACTGTCTACTACTGCACTGTTTTTTTACTGTTCAGATAAGTACCATATACAGAACTCTTCTATGTATACTACAACATTATCTCATGAAAACATGCTATATCAGTTGCTGAAGCACTGATCCGTATAGAAGTCTATTATTTTGGTGTGAGACCAATATGTTAAAAGCAGAAGCACAGCTTCTGTCAAGAATGAAAACCTGATTTATGTATCTATAAATTATTTGCTATCTTATCTCCATAGTTCATATTTCCTGAACAGTAACATTTTTCAATTCCTTCATATAATCTTCCTGCTATAGAGCTACTCATACATATATAATTACACAGCACTGAGACTGTAATACTGCTCTTAATATTATAAGATACTGAAAGTACCTATAAGAACCAAAGCACAACATAGGAGCTCCCCATTTCATGTCCTTTAGGTTGCTTTGGGAACACAAGTCAAAGCAAAGCAGGGCCAACATTAGTTTTCCTGAATTGGAAATTAGATTATATTGATGGATGTTCTTGTGCCAAAGAGCTAAATTAGGATGCGTGGATCAGGAGCTCAATTCCTCTTTATATCAGCTTTTACCTTGATAGGAAAGTTTGACCTACCTGTAAATAAATTCTGCCTGTAGATGCTAACGCTTTGTCTAGCTGGAATATTTAGGCTGTTATTTCTTTTGGTACTGACAGCTACTGAATTGGATCCCCTCATCTTTCTTTGGTCATAAAATAATAACAAAGACAGTACTTTTGTAGTTTGGTAGACTCATAAGCTCAAAATAAGAATGGTTGATTAAAACATTCAGATGCTAGCTAGTACTTTCTTAATACGCTGAAGTTTACGCTGCTCAGAATAGCTATATTAAAACATAATGAAAATCTAAATATGTACGAAAACCTTCTCTCAACTCCACTAAATATTGGCCTGACATTAACAAATAAATTGAACATTCTCAGAGTCCTTATATACAGGTTATAAAAAATACAGGAACATTCCTCCCACAACACTGCCATTATAGAAAGGAAATACTAATCAGTCATGGTTGCAATGTTTACAGCAGTTTATTGTTCAGAATAGGCTTAGGCTTTTTGCACAACATACTTCTCTGTTGGCCCCGTGAGCCCCCTGAGCTCCAGTTACTGCTATCTTGAGAGAAAATTGCAAGACTTCAAGATCTTTGAAGCAGCTTTCCCTTCCCTTCTTATATGAATGAGCACTGTGTGATTTTTTTTGCTTTTAGACCTCTCTAGGCTACAAACTGTTCATTTCTAGATTACATTCAAATTCTTCCATCATCAAATGAAAAAGAGAAGGGTGGTTTGATTTTTTTCCCATGCCTCATCTCTAAGGGAAGAAAAAGATATATCACATTCTCTTCCTTACCTTGTTCTTCTCCAGAGGTAAGAGAAAACAGTAGCAAAGTTACAATTCAATCAAGTTTTTCTTAAACAGTGAGGGATCCCAGAAAGGGAAAACAGCTTATCTGTGTCTTATTCTCTTGGAGTACTAAAAGAGAATAATCCTCATGGTTCCTTTCACTCTTAGAAATGACGTAAAGTGAAAAGGATTTCTTAGGTTTCTTCTCATCTTTTGCCTTGTGAATGGAAAAAAATAGGATAAGTTTCTCTATTTACAGATGACTACCACCATGATTTACAAAGCACAATAATATTAGAACAATCAATTACACGTTGCTCACGTATGGCCTAATGGTTTTTCCAGGGTCCCATTTGGTTTTGTGGTCCCTAAATTTGACCTATTTTTTGACTTGGAGACATATTTAAAGCTTTAGTTAATCTAAATCTCACAAAATTTTAACTTTGTGTCAGTGATGTACAGTACTACAACACAGCAGTTCTTTCAGATTTCAAAATCTAGTTAATCCACCTAATAATGTCACTTCTTCTGGTGGGAACATTATCTTTTTATGGAAAATCATCTGTTTAAAAATCATATCATCAATGAATATGTGTTCTCAATAAAATTTGATCTGTTTAGTAGGATTTATTCACAGTGGATGAAGACTACTTTTGAAGACATGAAGGCTTACATAGATCATTGATGATGCTAGAGGGCAAGTATACAGAGATGCCATCAGTGATGGAGGAAACACTTTTCTTAGACACGTATAACTAATTTCAAACAATCACAAGACTACTTTCTTCACAAGTCAGATGAGTGCATAAGAAGTAAGGGGCAGAATATATATAAACCTGTAATATTATTTGTCTAAGGTCTGCAGCTACTATATTTTTCTTTCACAAGCCTATAAATTTCCAAAGCTGTCTACAGTAATAGCTGTCTGATACTTTAAAGATGCAGTGGATGTCTCAAACTTGGATGACAGACCATTTACAAAAATTGCTTTTAGTAATATTCTACAACTACCCTAGAAACTTAGAGATATTTTTCTGGAAAAGCCAATTTATTTCTGATGATTTTTGACACTTTAATATGTACAAGGTAAAAAAAAAAAAAAAAAAAATCACTTGAAGAGTAAAGGTTTCAAGGTTCTATTTAAGAAATGAAGCAAGGACTGTAATAGTCCTAAATATATATATATGTATTTCTGACTTCACAGGAGAGCTCAAGTTTTTAAATCCCTTGTTTAGCCAATAGAATCTCATTGAGTTTAAAAAGTTGTGTTTTCTTAGAACAATGCGCTAATGAAAAGACAAGCTTTTTGGGAACTCATACCACATGGCAAAGTCTTGACATTCTCAGTTTACTTCTCACTTAGAAGATCAAAAAGCACTAGGCAAGAAAGTGTACACTTCCAAAAATGTATTTCAATCATAGAATCATACAATGGCTCAGGTTGGAAAAGATCTTAAAGATCATCAAGTCCAACCGCAACCTAACCAATTCTACCCTAACTCAAACAACCCTCTGCTAAACCATGACCCTGAGCATGACATCCAAATGGTTTTTAAACACATTCAGGGATGATGAATCAACCACCTCCCTGGGGATCCTATTCTAGTGCTTAACAACCCTTTCAGTAAAGAAGTTTTTTCTGATATCCAGCGTAAACTAACCCTCGCACAACTTGAGGCCATTTCCCCTTGTCCTGTCACCTATCAAAATCAGTGTTAGAGCATTCTTCCTACTGTTGGACTAAACCAATATTTTTTCAAATAGCCTATGAATTAAATACATTCACATTTACAGAAGGTTCTAGTATGTTGAAATTCTGTAGATGATCTTAATTATTGTAATAGGTCCTTTGAAAGGGAATGAACTACAACCTTTAAACTTCAATGAACTAAACTTATTGTTGCCATGTATCAGGCCAAACAAATACTTTGACTTTTTTTAAAAAAATACACTTCTATTTCAACATCCAATGCCTTTTAAAAAGCTTAAGTTTCTCACTAAGAAACTTGTACAAAAATATCTTCTGGAAAGAAAAAGAAAAAACCATGAATTCATATTATCTCTCTTGAAACAAAATAGGTACATCAAACTGATCTTAGAAACTTTTCCAGTTCTACAGGAACATACTGATGACATGATAATTCAGCCACTTTTCTAATTGCAATGTCACTACAGTAAATATACAAAATATATAAAATTATTTATGTCACACCATATATAGTATATGTAAGACCTATATAGTGTGTGCATTCTCAAGGCAAAAATGAAAAAGAAGCATTTGGTTTAGCATCAAGAGATCCTTACCTTCTTTATGTTTTTTTGAAGAAACAACCTGTAACCAAGATAATATGGGGAGCTTCTTTTATATTTTGTGAAAAACAAACAAACAAACAAACAAACACAAAAGCACACACACACACACAAGAAACAAACAAAAACAAAACAAAACAAAACAAAAAAAAACCTTCCTTATATGCTCTATATTAAAATAGTGGGGTAAGTGGGAGTTGACAGACAAGGACCTAAATTGATCATGTCATACGAATGCTCAAGAGAATAGAAATTTTGGCAAATTATTGTGTGACATTTAATGCCAATTTACTTCTTAAATATTAAAAGTAAGTTTAGCTCCAACACAGCCTATTAACAGGAATGAGCTGCTTCTATTACTAAAAATGTTCACATGAAATATTTTCAATTTAGTAGCTGCTTAAAATAATTTCCATTAAGACTGTAACCAAAACCTACACTAAATGTTTAATTAACTACAGAAGCAGTCAATTAGAAGTAAGAAATTAAAGAAAGAGTTACTCTCTCCCATAACTGCAATCTTGTTTTTATAAGACACATGATGTAGTTAATGATTTTAATCTGTTCTTGCTCTAGCCATGAAACTTATGAATTATATTTGAGGTCACAGGCAAAACATATAAATTAGTACTATTTGTAGCTATTGTTAGATATCTCAGTTATTCAGTGCAATTTAAATGTACAGCTTTTGTACTGGTGTGGACTTATGTTCATTCTTTATCAATTATTGCATGGAAACAATTTTTGATTAAGAAAAACATTATTTGCAAACAGGTTCTGATTAACTGGAGCATACCTTATTTATAATATATGCATTTTATTCTCTGATATCTTTTAAGAGGATGCTGTTTACAAAACAAACATACACCCAAAAAGATTAACAGCAACACCAGCAGCAGAACATTGATTTTTTTTTTATTTTTTTATTTTGCCAGGAGAGAGTCAATTGTTGCAATAACAAACAAACAAACAAAACAAAACAAAACAAAGAAAAACATTTCTGAAAACTAATTTTTAACAAGTTTTTATGTTCAGAAGAGTAAGCTTTTGGAAGAAAAATAATAAAGCATGGCTCTATCTTTTAATGAACAGTCAAAGAAGGAAAAAAAAACATTTAATTATTATAATCAGTTACTACAGTTAATAGTTATTATTTTTCAGATAAAATGAAGGTGAAATACCACAGAAAAACTGAGAAGTTTTTTAAATTAAATCATAGCACTGGAACAGTATTTCTAATCTAAATTTGTGACAGTGACTGCTTGGAATCTTGTTTTTGTGAATATGCTGGGAAATAGTATGTAGGTTGTTCCAAAAGTAATGCCTCCTCTTTATTTCCATGGAAATGATAACTTACACAGTGGGTACAATAACATTATGAGATAGAATACATCCTGAGCTACAAAATACTGTTTTTCAGCATAGAACCATTTCAATAGTCACCCCCATTAGCTATGTGCTAATGCGCTTCATGTCTCACTTGTAAGAATCTACACTAGTGGAGAGGACCCACTGTGGCTGATGCCACTGCTTAAGTGTGCCACTCACTGTGCTCCATAAACATTCAGCAAGCATCAAGGTATGTCAAGGGGTGCAATTTTTTTCCTCATGGAGGAATTCATTTACATATTTGCTTCATACAAGTTTACATGTAAGACAGCAGTTTGTCAGACTGCCTCTCTGCTGCCATTCATTGCATAGGAACAAAATTTAATGGTATATTCGTGGGAAATTTAAATATCTACTGACATACCAGCAACAATCCCCTTCTAATTTTGTGGGTCAACATAACAAAATGGGATGCATTAATTTCTGAGTGACTCTTGTACATACCACTATTGTTCAGAAATGTGCACTACATTTTCTATTAAAAATACACTTTAAAAGTTTAAGTGAAATGTTATATATTTTAATTACTTCTCATTACTATTAATCTTTGAGAATAAAGTACTACTATTGATTTTTTAATTATTATTATTTCAGTAATCATTAATGGACTATCTCTGATATGACTCTCAGATTGTTTATTTCATATGCTCAATTTCACTAAGGGTGGAAAAATCATAGGATTCAATCTTATTCTAGACAGCAATTCTTAAAAAGGCAGTTTTCTAATAGTATAGAGACAAAGCAGGTCACTTTGGCACCCCATAAAGCATAACCAAGGACTATTCCGGAAAAGAAAATTGTATTAATAAGTATTCCGCCATGCTTCCCTGCATTGTTCTGTGGAAGAAGCAATGGATGTATTCAAGTATATAGAGCACTGAAGATAAGATAGGGCTTGCAGAAGAAACTCAAGTTGCTGTATGATAAAATCCAAGACATTACATTCAACATACATAAATATAAAATAACACACATGGATATTTGCACAAACAATGAACAACCTGCTACCACCTACTCTGAGGCATTGCTAGAGTTCTGTAACTACTCAGCTCACTGCTCAGAGGTGATCAAGAACATAAATCAAATGGTGAGAATTATCAGGGAAGGAATATTTGTGAACAAAATGTGCAATGTATATAGTTGTGATACAGACACATTCAATTTCCATCGTATCCTTCTCAAAGGCAGTGCAATTAGCCTCAAAAAGGTGTAGAGAATCACAACAAAGAAAAATCTATAATGAAATGCAATGGCTTCTGTTCAGGTGACAAGAAAGTAGACCACAATTTAGAAACTAAGACCAACAAGGAGGGATATTCTACAGATTAAAAGTGAAATTTGACATTGAAAATTAGGATGTTATAAACTTCTGATAATATTACCAGTTAGGTCCAGAAACAGAGCTACAAATAGTGAAAAGATATTATTTATAAGTACTGGTAAGAACATGGATTTTCCTTGTGGTCTTTTCCACATAGCAATATTGGACACCATCTTCACTGATTTCTCTGACATCAAATAATAATAATATAAATTAATAATATAAATCATAATATAAATATCAAAATACCTCAGTGCTCAGTGGGAATAGGATGCAAAGTGAAAATAATGCAGGATAAATGAGGAAAAAAAAAAATCTAGGAATGCGGGTAGGGTGAGAGACGGCATAACAAATGTAAATAATATAAATACTAAGATCTTAGCTGATGGATTGATCAAAATGCAAAAAGAAAAATCACAGTGGTATTTTCAGTAGAAAATTCTGAGTTATGATTCATTAATGCTGTTCATCTGCAGGTTCATGAAGTTCAGAGTAGGATAAAATCTGCTCTCTTTGCTATTTCATTCTCAAAGAGAACAACAGTAACTACATCCAAGTATATTATTTTTAATACAAATCTTCTAAATAATTTACACAAGTTATATCTTGCTGATGAAGACTTCAACAGAGTGGTTGAATGGCACAATTTTAAGAAAAAAAAAAAAAAAGAGCTATTCTGAATATAAAATGGATTTAGTTTCTCCATTAGTGAACAAAAATTCCTGTATCCCATTATGAGGTACCTGAACTATACTGTTTCACTTTAAGAACTTTAAAAAGTATTAGCGGGAGACACAGGAGCTCCTCACCTAATGTTAGGAAAAACAACAGTTACCCACATTGTAGTATTAGTATATATTTTATGTAGCTGCAGCTTCCATTTGAATATTCTATGTGTAACTTTTAATAACACTCAGTGTTGCTGTTATTTCTATGAGTATTTTCTTATTGCTGTGAATCAAATAACACAAAGGAGTGTAAAATATCTTATTTGAATAATAGATTGTAAGTACTTGTAATACATGTGCTTTAATGTAATTTTGAATAATTATCCAGTCTTCCATTATTTTAATTACATTTTTTATACCTTTCTGATTAGACAGCTTGTTTAATGACTTATTCCACACTTGAGCTGTGAAGTGTGGTGATAATAAGGCTCTGTAATGAGAAATAGAATGTAAAACTGAGGAGTGACTCTCATGCAGAATAAAGGAAGAGACTCTGGATTCAAGTTGACCAAAATAAATAAACAAATTAATATTTCAATAAAATAAAATAATAAAATATAATCAACTGTAGAATATAAACAACTTTACATAAATCATATCTGGCATTAGTTTAATGTAATCATTATCACATTGTGAAAGTCTGCGATGAAAAAAAAATATCACTCTACGAGCATAATCATGTTCAAATTAACGAATGAAGTATGTTTTCTCCTACATACAGGTTAACACTACGAATTTTGTAGACTGATGCTGTTCATTTCCCAATGAGTGCAAAGAATATTAATTTTTAATTGTTATCAGGAATCTTGTTTATCATTGATCATAAAATAAACACCCTTGCAAAGCTGCTACTATAATGAGATAGTACTCCAAATATTCCTCTAGAAAACAATGTTTTGATGAGATAAACGACAGCTACAAATGTATTGTCGATAGAAAAAAAAAAAAAAAAAAAGACAAAGACAAAGACAAAGACAAAGACAAAGAAAGTAAGGTCAGCTTTACAGAAAGTGTCAGTTTCAAACACTCAGTTGAAGTTGTAGATGATAAAATGAGGAAGAAACAAGGTAGCTTTTGTAAAGGAAATAGATGAGTCATAAATTTTACAGACTGCTCTTAAAGAGTCCATAAACTTACAGACAAGAGATGCACCTTGACAGTATAACCTATTGGGGTTTCTGAGAGTTATACAAAGAGGTTTGTACCTAGGAATCCTTGGAGGAAGTGAAATGTCCCAGAACAGGGTGGAAGGCTCTTATATAAATAACCATCCCATTAAGGAACAGGAGACATAATACAGGCATAAACTGTACATATATATATAATAAATTTATGTATATATGAATCATTGTAATTTTAATATATTGAGTTAACTTTATTAAATATTATTTCATTAATTATATTAGAATTACCATGATTTGTATAATCATAAATATAAAATATTGTATATAATCTAGTTCATATTTTTCAAATATGTAATCACCTACTTTAGGATTTGTTATTGAAGGTATAAGAATATTATCTACAGCAGTCTTCAGGTCATCTCAAATACGCAGAATTTTAATTCATGTGTGATTCATGTATTTGTTATAGCTGAGGGGCAAATGGCTACTGCAGGGAAAGAAGTACAAAATCAAGGAATATGCACAGTTCAAAGTGCAAGGGAAGTAACTTCTGTAAAAAGCAACAACTTACAACAGTGAAAGCATATTATCACAATTCTATCTTCAAAAATGAAGCACCACCCCCTCAGTGTAAACAATGTAGTGGCACAAAAAACAAACAAACAAACAAAAACCCTTAAATCTAAAAAATACAAGAAATCTGAAATTCCTGAAGAAGTTTTTAAAAGCTCAAGTAAGGGGACAAAAAAAAAGTGTTTTCATTTTCAAAGGAAAAAAAAAATAAAAATCTTGCTATGTAACTACTCTTATTCCAGAAACTATGTCCCTATAATGCACTACAACAAACATTCCCAAAAGAGGAGAAGTAATCAGTTAATTCAGGTCATTAGCGTGTCTTTATTTAGTTCATGACATAATTATATCTTTCATGTTCTCGTTTGTTTAGTGTTTCTAATATTTAGTGATTTACTCAAGAGCGCACAAATGTGCTATGTATTCGTATTATCTCAATGAATATATGCAGAACACTACGCAAATAACTAGTTTGTTCACTCCACCTCTTCTATACGGTAGTGCTGTACCTTTCTATCAGTGCTCATTCTTTCTTGGCAAAATCTCTCATCAGCTTTATCATGTTCTGGATACCTTTGGATTCAATACATTCATATTTTCTGATGGAAGTAAAACAACCTCCCTAAAATGATTCCCAGGTTCTACTTCTGAAGAATACAAGCAACAGCATTGCCTGTCTATAGAGAAAAGAAAAAAATAAATAAATCTGTCTTCAGAACAGAATGTTAGCAAACACGCAGAAAATATAGCAGGGGGTGCATTCTCCAAATAACAAAAGAGAAATATATCAAACAACTTCTCATTAAGTAAGCACTGCCAATTCCATAAATCAAATGGCACAGGATCTCTTGGGGAAGGAGAAAAAAAAAAAAATAAAATAAAATAAAAAGCACATAATTAGACAATTAAATGATGACATAGTATACCAAAATAAGGTCAAATTAAAATATTGCGAACTTATTTTTGTTTATTTTCTCGATGTCTGCTTAATTTTTCAGTCCTAACACTGTTGTCTAAAGATAGACATGATTGTTCTCATTTACACATTATGATCTTTGCACCATTACAAATTAGCCACCATTTACAAAATAACTCAATTACTCTTGAAACAAACAAACAAACAAACAAACAAAAACAACCAACCAAACATACTTGTCATGAGTAACCAAATACAATAAGCTTTAGTGGGGGCTCTAACCAACATCTAGCTGAACTTACAGGTGGACCTGAATTGTCTGAACACACTTATGTACTGCTATGATAGTCTCTGTACATCTAAGAACTATACTGGTCTCAGAACTATGACACAAATTTATGAGAAAACATGTCATTTTGGCAAAGCAGCATGCCACTGGGTTATCTACAAAGACCTATTTAGTAATGTCTAAACAACAGACAACAACTCTGTCTGTGCAAAGCCAAATCTAAGGATCAGTCTTCCCAGTTAAAATTAACCATGAGAAATCATTACGTCAGTCAGTAAGAACCTGCTCATAAACACCCGCTATGTAAGTCTGTTACTGTTTGTCTTTCTTACATGAACAATAAATTCAAATCCAAAAGTCTCTCCTTTAGACTTCTTTTGTACACTTCTTCATGTTGCAGTTCACTCTCTCAAAGCTGTCAGATACAACAAGATGGAAAGCTTGCTTTCTGGAAAGCGGACAACACAGACTGCGTATTGAATAGCACAGCATTTTCATAACAACTGATAAAATCACCACAGAGGAAAAAAAAATAAATAATAAGAATAATAATAAAAAGCAAACTATCTGTTCAGAGGAAATAATTTGCATCATCATAAAAAATGATTTTAAAAATTTAATTCTCAGCTAAAGATCTTGCCTACAATTTATTTTCAGAAAAGCATATGCACAGCCATTAGAAATTTCCTCTCTTGTTACTTGCTAACACATCAATATCTGTAAGTAAAGACAAATATTTAAGCAAAGAATTGGTGGTATGTTCATCTGCTTTTATATTTGGATGCGCCACAATCTAAAAACTCCACAGAGAAATTAATTAGTATATAAACTTCTGTCTCTAAGGACAAAAAAATGTCTATGAAAACTGTGATAATTTCAGATTGTTTTGAGACACATGTAATGATAACCTGTCATTAGCTTTGGTGCAAAATGTTGTTAATATTCAAGACAAACTATTCCTCTGTTTTTCTAAATAAGATCTTAGATATTTTTCCACTTTTGTATGCAGTAGACACATTATCATCATAGACATACAGCCTACACTAAACTTCACAGAATCACAGAATCACGGAATGGTTTAGGTTGGAAGGGAACTTCAAGGTCATCTAGTTTCATATCCCCTGCAATAGGCAGGGACACTTCCCACTAGATCAGGTTGCCCAAAGCCTCAACCAGCCTGGCCTTGAATGCTTCCAGGGAGGGGGCCTCCACAACCTCACTGGACTACCTGTTCCAGTGTCTCACCACCCTCACAATGAAGAATTTCTTCCTAATATCTAGTCTAAGTCTACCCTTTTCCAATTTAAAATCATTTCCCCTCATCCAGTCACTACATCCAGACACTACATGTCCTTACAAAATGTCTCTCCTCAGCTTTCCTGTAGGCCCCCTTTAGGTACTCCTAGAGCCTTTTGTTCAGGCTGAAGAGCCACAACTCTCTCAGCCTGTCCCCATAGGGGAGTTACTCCTGCCCTCTGATCATCTTTGTGGCCCTCCTTTGGACCTGCTTCAACACCTTGATGTTCTTCTTGTGTTAGGGGATCCAGAACTGGATGGGGTCTCACAAGGGCAGAGTAAATTGGTAGAATCACCTCCCTCAATTTGCTGGTCACATCTCTTGATGTAGCCTGGGATGTTGTTGGCCTTCTGGGCTACAAGCACTCATTACTTGCTCATGTTGAGTCTTTCATCAACCAACACCTCCAAATCCTTCTCCTTAAAGAGAGCTGCATCTGAAAAGTCACATTTTTTCATTCAAGTTTCCATCAGATTTTTGACATAGGTAGAATTCTGAATCTTTTGCATGGTTATTTTTCTGAAAGAAACTGTTCAGAAAACATGTACGTGGCATTTTCTACATCGACTTAAGAAATTTCTAAAATTGACATATAACTTTTTTAGTGTCTTGCATCATTCCCTTGGACAAGGTCTCTCACATTATTAGTTCAATGACTGTGCTCTTTGAATCAGCACACCAGCAGTTCTTTCTCCCCCGCAACACTATAATCCTCTTCCTCCAGTGTTTGAAGTATGGTATCTGCAATATTTAGGTTTAGTTTTATTGCTAGAGCATGTACTGCTCTCCACTCTCCCTCGCAGATCTATGCTCAGTCCCTCAGGAATGAGCAATACTTCTAGCTTGAGACAGAACTGACAGTTCTTCCATAATCCTCTGTAAACTAGCTGTGCTTCAAAACAGAGAAAGCAAAAGAACGCAGACAGCAGAGGTTTGATTCCAAGGCAGTGCTTATGTTTGAAATTGGACTCCTTCCCTGTAACTGAATTACTGCAGTTTTCCAAGCTGCATCAGACAGATTACCAAATACTACTTAGAAAGACTGATATCTCTTTGTCACTATATATTTATATATATATACATTTTATATAGTTTTGCAGTGCTTTCTACATATTGATGAACATGTGCTACAACGTCAGTGATCAGACAACTATAATTATTTAATGAACAAAATACAAGTTAATTTTGTCCTCAGATTTTGTTCTGCACTGTTGTTTCAACTGTTGTTTTATATGATTTGAAGGTTAAAGATTTGCATGTTTCCACTGAGAAATTTAATTTTCAATTCAAGGTCAACTCAAGGACAGTACCCAAAATGGGAAGTTGTAGGAGCCAACATTATATTTATCTGATATTTTACAGACTGTAAAGCCGAAATTGTGGGTTATTACTTTTCCTTGATTGTTAACTAGCAAGAAATTTTGATTTAATACAAGCACTCTTGCTGTTTGAAAAGGTACACTCTAAATGAACTGCCAGGCTTTCAAAGTGAGGCCCTTTATTTATGTTGATTTCTGTCCATATGGATGTTAAAAGTTAGTCTGAGGTAGTAAAATGATTATTTTAGCACAGCGAGAGAAATTCCTGTCATTTCTTTCTCCCTAGCTGCTATCATCTACCATCTTGCTTCTCTGATGAGTAAAAGATGGGAGTTCATTAACATAATGGGAATCCTCATTGTCAATCCAGACACAACTTCAAATGGACACAATTTCAACCGATGACATTTCAGTTTGAAAAGTATAAATGTCTAAGATTTAAACAAGCTATGGTAGTTTGTTTCTTTTTATGCATAGTATCTGTCCTTAAATTTTCACAGTGAATTTACTTAACTCTGTTTGAATTGCTCCATTTTCAAATACTACAACATTGTTCAAAAAATGTGTTACAGAATTTCTTTTTCACTCCCTGTAGTCTTCCATAACCACATGGCATCCAACAGAAACTATTGGACCCACTGTTGATCTTTTTCATACAAAAACAGTGAAAAATATATGTACTATGTTAGGATCAATGGAGATGACACACTATCGAGGCAACGAATTTCTGAATTTTTCTATCCTGCCTGCATTTCAGTACTGTATTTAAAGGGAAACTGATCTTGTTCCAGGCACACATTCTTAGCTCAATTAGCCTTCTTCAACTGTCTTTATTTGTCTTTCCTTTCAGCTTACGCCACTTTCCTAGCTGCAGACAGTTTAGATCACAGAAAACCAAACAGTCACATGATTTAAAGTTTCCCTGTGATAGCGGTAGGTTTTAGACACTAAGCCCAGTTAGGCATACTCTATTTTAGTCTGAACATTTCTTAGCTAGGCATAAATTTGTATACCAGATGCTGTCTTATAATTAACACATGGGGATTTGGGAGCTGTAGACTTTTCTGGTTACAAACTTTCCATCAAATCAACATCTGTGATTTTTGCTTTCAACTTGTTTTCAATACATTTACATAATCTGTTCGATATAAGAAGAGATCGTAAACTCTCCTTACATGTTTAAAAATAGATTCCACAGAGAGAGTTAAAACCAAATCAAGGTATGGTTTTAGCTTCTCTTTTACAATGACAGTTATTATAAAACACCTATAATCAAAGCTTTACACTACAAAAATAAATTTTGTTTCTTCCCAAGGGGAAAGTAGAAAGATAAAATACAGTTTACTCAGGAAAGACGGTACATAGAAAATAATTTAAGAAATTTAAAAAAATTATAACCTTTCTCTGTTGTCTAAACATTGTTATTTTGTATTTCAGCATTTTTGGTTACAAGCATTTCAAGAATAGGCTCTGCTTTAAGAAGATTGGTACAGCATACCAATCTTACCAAAGACAGGCACAGCATATTTGTGTATGGATCTGCAAGCGATGAACCTAGTTCTGACCTCAGTGCCAAGGTTCTCTCCTCCAGCCCTTACAACTGCTTTCTGCATAAGAGCAGTTTCAAACTCTTCTCTCTGGAGGACATGACCAGCTCTTCCTTAGAACATCTGCCAGGGCCATCCAGTAAATCAAACTGATCATAGCAAGGGGAAAGGTTGCCTAGTACTCTGAAGGGTCTCAGGAAGTACAAGCGTAAGACAGCCTGAGGCTTTTTTCTTTCTCTCCTTCCTCTTCTTTCTCCCCGTAAATCAAGCAACAGCAGCATACCTGCTGCTCCTGCATAATCCACATGGGATTCCTCCAACCCTCCCATCCTCTCCCCTACCAAAAAATAAAATTTCTTCCTACACTCCCTGAATCACTGCTAATGAATCAGCACTCTACTTTCTGCCCTGGATTCAAGAGACCAAATCCTTCTAAAGAGAACACTTTTCTTTATGTACTTCAAAGTACATATTATGGTCTTAGGGTTCATTTCATTCCATTCCATGAACTTTTCCATTAAGATCCGAACCCCCCCACTGACTAATACCATTACATTGTAACTCCGAACTGTGGACTGTACCTTAGAACTAGTCTCTGAAGATTTCAGAATCAAATATCAGGAGAACACGTCTACATCTAGAGGATTGTAGGTTATTAAAAGTTATTTTTTTCCAGGCAATATGAGGAAAGTTGTGCATAAATGGCTATTAAATATAATAAACTAATACTTTCATAACTATAAGGATGTTGTCTTTAATTAAAAAAATAATAACAAAATAGAATATTGAAGATACTTTTTATACTGCTCCAAGCCAAGTAATGAAATAAGACAAATGAATTGAATTACTTACACAAGATAAGAAATATGAAGGAACAAAACTGATTTTGATTCAGAGCAACATTATAAAATCATCTTCCAATAATTCCTATCAAAATCTATTTTGATTACAGTTTCCCAGCTGCCTGACAGAATACTTTACTCTGAGCATCTTCTACCACCAGATATAAAAATTAATTTGTATTTGTAATAGCAGATCACTATGCTAATATAATTACAGATGAACTTCAAACTAGATTTCTGTTTCTGACTAACTTTATTGACAGTGACAATTCTCACTGATATCATAAAGAAAAAGAATATTAATGTGAAGACATGCTATTTCTATTTGACAGAACAACTTGTTCTGGATGCCATTTACAAGCAATCTGAAGAGAAGAAGGTTATCAGTAGTCAACATTCATTCAGCAAGGGGAGATTATGCTTGATCAACCTGGCAGCCTTCTATGATCTCATCTCTGGCAGGTTAGATGCAGAGAGAGCAGTGGATATTGTGTACCTTGACTTCAGCAAGGCATTTGACACTGTCTCCCCCAACATCCTTATAATGAAGCTTAGAAAGCATGAGATAGATGAGTGGATGGTGAGATGGGTTAAGAATTGGCTAACCGGCAGAGTTCAGAGAGTTGTAATCAATGGCATAGAGTCTAGTTGGAGGCCTGTAACTAGCAGTCTTCCCCAGGGGTTAGTGCTGGATTCAGTCTTGTTCAATATCTTCATAGATGACCTGGATGAATGGATAGTGTTTACTTTCAACAAGTTTGTTGACGATACAAAGGTGGGAGGAGTGGCTAACACACCACAAGGCTGTGCTAACTTTCAACAAGACCTGGATGGACTAGAGAATTGGATGGAGAAGAACCTGAAGAGGTTCAACAAAAGCAAATGCATAGTCCTGCACCTGAGGAGAAATGATGGCACATATCAGTGCCATCTCCAGGGAAATGACCTCCTGGAGAGAAGTTCTGCAGAAAAATACCTAGGTGCTCTGGTGGATGAATATTGAACATGAGCATTCCTTGGTGACAAAGAAGGCCAATATTATCCTGGGGTGCGTTAAAAAGAGTATGTCCAGTAGGTTGAGAGAAATGATCCTCCCCCTCTACTGTGTCCTGGTGAGGTCACATGTGGAACACTGTGTCCTGTTCTAGGCTCCCCAGTTTAAAAAGACAGGGATCTCCTAGAAAGAATCCAGCAGAATATCACAAAGATTATAAAGAGCCTGGTGCATCTCCCATACGAGGAAAGGCTGAGTAACACAGGTCTGTTCAGCCAAGAGAAGAGAAGACAGAAAGGTGATCTGATCAATATTTATAAATATCTAAAGGGTGGGAGGCAAATGGATGAGGCCAGACTCTTTTCAGTGACATATAGTAATAGGGCAAGGAGCAATGTCCAAAAACTGGAACATAAGAAGTTCAACACAAATATGTGGAAGAACTTTACACTGCAAGTGACAAAACACTGAAACAGGCTGCCCAGAGAGTTTGTGGAGTCTCATTCTTGAAGATGTTCAATACCTATCTGTGTGACCTGTTGCAGGGAACGCCCTTTAGCAGAGGGGTTGGACTTGATGATCCCTAAACGTTCCTTCCAACCCCTGCAATTCTGGGATTCCATGATTCTGTGTAATTCTGCTAGGAAAATTAGGGACCACTTGCTGGCATTAAAAACAAATTTCTTTAAGAAAGACAGAATCACGTCATAGTGTCTAACTGGAGAAATGAAATATATGTGTGAGAGATGGACATTTCAGAAGGTGTGATATCAGAGGAGGAGCACTGACACACTGACATTCCTCAAACCTATGCTCCACAAAACCGATCAGTGTAACGTGGGGATTGCCATGGAATATCTTGAGGTAGAAAACCATGGAGCACAGAAAGAGGATGCTCACATGAAACTTTCAAGGGCATGTAATCTGAAACCTGATGCGCTTGTTTTTAAGATGCAGCACGTTCCATTTGTGACAGTTACAATTACCTAACACATGGGTTTCCTCCCTTTGACTGACTGAAATGGAAGTCACAATTCAGTAGAAGCTTCACCAAACACCTTCCTGAGTTTGTACTCAAATTCACACCATCAGTACTGGCTGGTTATCCATGCCTAGGTTTTATTTTTTGTTTGTTTGTTTGTTTGTTTTTTACTTAATCTTATCTAGTGAAGTGTCTTTGCAAAGACACAGTTAGTCTAAAAATACTGGAATTCAGAGTACCTTTGCATTATAATCAATATAGCATTAAAAATAGACTATGAATCAGTAAGTAGTTAAGGTCACATGCTTTCCTAGCTCCTTTAGTCAGTAACTAGTGTTTTTTTTTTTTTAATAAAGCTGCACAATGAAGGATATTTGAAAGCATGTAAATTACCTCAGTTGCTGGAAATGTGGCAAGTGTGCTTTGCTTTACATATGTTTCATAATTTAGGCTATCCAACTGAGCTTCACTAACCTACAACTGCTTCATGAGTTAATTTCCTTTTCTTAAGTGCCAATGAAAATAAAATTTCATCATTTTATTTTTCTCATAAGTCATTAAAATACAGCTAAAATAAAGTACATTAAAAATGGAAATGTGTGTTTTATTTATTTTTTGATGCACAAAAATCAGCAGTGTAGTATATAGTTTAATATATGAATTTCTCTATTAAAATATAAATAAAAGTAATTGCATCAGCATTAAAACTGTGTTGGTAGAATGACATAAATTAGAAAAAAAAAAAAAACAATGGGTAAAAGGAAAGGACAAATGAATACACCATTTCTAAAGTTCTTTGTATAAAGGTTTTCCATAATTTGCCTTTAATTTACAGTTAAAGTACATTATAGAGCATATAGTGAAATGAAATAATCCAGATTATCAAGTAAGTTTCAAAAAGAGTACCAGGGAAACTGGGAAAGCCAAATAGCCTGGATTTCATTAAATTAAATAGAATTTTCACTAATTCTCATTAGCCATTAGTAATACGAAACTGATTAAGAAGTATTTTTTAATTAAGACTAAACTTTGGATCAAGGAGGGAAAAAAAAAAAAAAAAAAAAAAAACACGCAAAAAGAAAAACTACAAAACAAAGTTACCTTAACATGATGGGTACATTTGAGCGAGCAACAAAGTATCCCTGTATCTCTAGGGTACTGCACAGACTGGTACAGGTAATGCTATTGCCTGGAATACTGCAAGGTACTACTGCAACCTCAGTATATTTGCAGATGACACCAAGCAGAGAGGAAGTGTTGATCTGCCTGGAGGTAGGAAGGCCTATCAGAAGGATCTGGACAGGCTAGATCCCTGGGCTATGGCCCAGTGCCGGGTCCTGCACTTTGACTACAACAATCTGAGGCACTCCTACAGGACTGCAGCAGATTGGCTGGAAGACTGGACTGGAGGATGCTGGTTGATGCTCCAGTAATCATGAACCAGCAGTGTGCCCAGGAAGACAAGAAGGCCAATGGCATCCTGGCTCGTATCAGAAATAGTGCTGCCAGAAGAAGAAAGGAAGTGTTTATACTTCTGCACTCAGCTGTATTGAGGCCACATGTCATGTACTGTGTTCAGGTTTTGGCCCGTCAGTACAAGAAAGTCACCAAGGCCGTGGAGCAGACCCAGAGATGGGCGATGAAACTGGTGAGGGATCTGGAGTACAGTTCTTATGAGGAGTGGCTGAGGGAACTGGGATTATTAAGTCTTGAGAAAGATCAGGGGAGACCTTATTGCTCTCTACAGTTCTGAAAGAAGGTTGTGGTGAGGTGGTGATCAGCATCTTCTCCTGAATCATCCCTGGAGGAGTTCAAGAAATGTTTAAATGTTGTACTAAGGAACATGTTTCATGAGGAAATAGTGGTCATATGTGGACAGCTACTTCTACAGAATTTCTTCTATCTTGGTGATTCTATGATTCTAAGATAGTAAATACTTCAGAGTCCTCCCTGTATGAAAACTGTGCACAAACCAAGACTAAGAAGAAGGGAAGACTCAAGTAAGGAGAAATCAGTGTTGCTTATTTAAAGGTATGCTGAACTATTAATATGTGCTGACATTACACTGTTCAAGTACTTAGTCTTCACCTAAATATTCTTTATTTGTATTTTGCCTATTATTAGCAATTCTGTAAAATGTTTGGCCATGTTCACCATGTACTTATTTCCTTCATTTCAGTTTTATGAGATTAAAGAGCATGTAGTAAAAAGACTCTTGAAAGCCCAGCTCAGTTAAAGAATGAACTAGTTCAGATTTTAAAAGTTCTAAATGTGCCTAGGGAAGCATCATTATAGATATGCTTCAAAGATGTTTCCCCACTTTCAGATATTCTCAGTTTCCATATTTGTCTGCCTGGAAACTTTGAAAATCCTCCCATGCTGGAATCCATGACTGCTGAGCTAAGCTACAGATGTAGAATTTTTGCCTAGCCCTGCTTTTCAGAAACTTGTGTTACTGTGAGATCACTGGAGATCATTAACAAATACAGCATGGCTTGATGATACAACTACTAATATAGTGAGTATACTTCAGATTATTTATCTTGAACTTAGAGTTTAAGTATGGAATTGTTTAAACAGTTGAGTTTGAGTTTGCTTTGGACAAAGTGAAGTTACAGGATTGGTGAAGGAAGAAGGCATACTATTTTTTCATGGGAAGACATTTCCATTGACCTCACCAAAACTTACAATTCTCAGCTTGAAGACAGGAGAACTGAGTAAATAATGGCACTGAATTACTCTTAGACCACAAGAAAAAAGACCACTCCAAAATAAAGCTGTTGACAGAACGGAAGAAAATGCCTTGCCTGATTTGATACAAACTCACATATTTTTGAATGGGCTATACAACTTAAATTAACTACTATCTGGTTTTCATTGGCCACTAAGAATATTTATATATCTTTATTTGATTTTTTGTAAGTATACAAAACAAAAAGCATTTCTTTAACAATGAGTTTACACATATGCAGCTGTAGAATATTTAGACTTACAAAAAACTGTTTTGAATTTTTGTAGGTTTTTAAGGCTGAAACTTAAGCATACATGCAGTCTACTCAATATATTTTTTAAAACAATGTTGGATAAACTAGGATTCAAACTGATGCATGCTATAGTGTTTTCAACCTTCAATTTACCATGCAAGCGAGTACCAGAGATAGTTATTTTACTCGGTAAAAATAAATGTCCACACAGACAGAATATTTCTTGGGAACTATATGAAAACAGAGTAGCCGATAATCATCTATGTCAGCGTAGTATTATTGACATTCTGTCAGTTGTGATACATCCTATAGGACTGCTCAGTTCCTGTAGTAATATAACCATTACAACTGGTAAAACTTAATAGCTAACTAAAGAATGTGTTCTACACACAGTTGTGATCACATCTGCAAGCATTCAGCAGGGAATGAAATGAGTGAAATGTAAGTAATGATTACATTTGAAGCAATTATTTAAAGAAGAAAGAAATTAACCACTAGTACATTCAGCAGGACAAGGGGGAATGGTTTTAAGTTGAAAGAGGGAAGATTTAGGTTGGATGTTAGGGGAAAGTTCTTTACAAGGAGAGTGGTGAGGTGCTGGAACAGGCTGTCCAAAGAGGTTGTGGTTGTGCCCCATCCCTAGAGGTGTTCAAGGCCAGACTGGATGAGGCCCTGGGCAACCTGGTCTAGTAAATGGGGAGGTTGGTGGCCCTGCCTGGCAGGAGGGTTGGAGATTCATGATCCTTGAGGGTCCTTGCAACCCAGGCCATTCTGTGATTCTGTGATACATATCTGTTTGTACTTCAAAGTTCTCTGAAAAAGCAAGGTGAAAAGCCCAGCAATCATGTGTTACATGACAAAACTGACTTGAATTACCACTTCCTTATATTTTCCTCTGTTCTGTGACAGTGAATAGCATCAAATCAAGGTGCCACTAGGAAAGCAATGTGTGCCATTCTGTTAATTGGTTGTGAACGAGCACATGTGTGTTATTAAACCATGCAGAATTAGCACAGAACTTTTTCTTTCAGATAGGGTAGAAAGCTTTCCTGTAAGTAAATGATTTTCCTGCTGTCAGTTAATTGAAGTCAACTAATTGTTTCTACCAAGAATGCTTGACAAGAGTTATACAGGTCCTCTCCACTCTTAAAATAACCTAGGACATGCCTATTTTTCTGACCCCCACAAAGTGTTTAAGACTTCCATGTTTGAAATGCATTATTTCAGAATGTTGAGTGTTCATCAAATACATTTGGAATTCCATGTAACTGCTGACAAAGGTTCTGAGCCAGTTCAGCCTGGTTCCATGGCTAAATGGTGCAGGGGAAATCACAGATCCAGGAGATTGGGAAAGGGGAGAATGGAAAAGGTAGGGAAAAAACAAAACAACAGCAATGAGCTAAGGGAGAAAACTAATTTATTAAATATCATAGAGGAATCCAAGATAACACAATATAATAAAATATGATTGGAATTGAAGATAGTAAATCAAATAAGTGAGTGTTCAAAACTGAAGGCCTTACTCTAATACTGAAGGTGAGACTGCTAGAGAGCACATATTGCAGGACAGTTTCATGACTCACAAGCAGTTTTATCTTTCCCTCTGAACAGAAAATGGAAAAGGAAACAGCGAAGTCTTCTGAGAGATATAGTTCCTCTCTTATGTGAAAGGTACCCTAGAACTACCGACTCTATGAAGTCAAGTATGAACTATGACTCCATGGAACTGTAGCATTAACTCTTTAACTCCCAGTGCACTACATGATGCTGTGATGAGGAATATTAATAACAAAAATCACAAAACCATGACAATGCCTACATTTTGATATCATGGCTGGCTAAGCTCCAAGCATAACCTGCAGAAAAAAACTGCACCTGCAGTCATGTGATACTCCTTTAATTAGTTCTTTTAAACCTAACTGAAATATGCTGCAGACTATACAAACTGTACCAGTAGGAATTGTTTTCCTTCTGGCTTTTGGAGTATTTATTGGAGAGCAGAGATGCTGTCTTTTTCTTTGTCTGTTTGTTTATGCAACTAGTTCATATGAAATTCTGAATTATAGCTTACTTCTGACTTGTCTGCACTATATCTGTTCCTTTCCCCTATGAAAGTATTGATGTCAGTATTTCATATGTATTCTAAAGTATTTTTATTCCTTAGTAGTTCAACATTCAATGTGTTGACAAATTTCATTGATAACCTATACAAAATCGGGGAGTGTTTGTTTTGTCTTCAATTTTCATAGAAGTGTGAAGAATCCAAATAATTAAAAAAAAAAAAAAATGTATTTCCTTGCACTCCAGCAAAACCTTTTGCTCAAACAATTCCATACTACATTTTTTTTTGTCTTGTTTTTGTTCTTAGTCTGGCTTTTGGTTTTTGGTTTTTAAAAGATCAAAAATACAATGTCCAGACCCATGCAGAAAATACAGGCTTCACTGTGACTGATTTGGAACAGCTCTGTAGAAAATGGACCCCAGGCACAGCAGCAGTGCCCCCCGAATATCATGCTCAGTCTAAGGTTTATCTTGAATGGATCTGACATACTGGTGTGAATCCCATGGAGGCCATTAAGTTGACTGGGAGCTGGAGTCCAGGCTGCTCCAGGACAGGCTACAGGAACGGGTTATGTTCAGCATGGGAAAGGATGGCTTTCAGACACCTCAATAGTATACAGAGATATCTGACAGAAAAGAAAGTATGTCAGTCTCTTTCAAAATGTTCGTAGTAAAAAGGTAACAGGAAAGAGCAACAAAACAACTGAGTGATGTGTTTTGTTTTGGTTTGGTTTGTTTTTTCACTCTGAAAGCAGTGAAGTGCTGGGACAGGTTGCTGAAAGATGTTTTGAGGTTCCAATAACTGAAGATACTTCAACGGTTAGTTGGACAAGACAATGAGCAACCCAGCCTAACCTGTAGGATCTGCTTAAGGCTGGATAATTTTCAGAGGTCCTTTCCAAACTAAATTATTGCACGATTCTGTTCTACATACTATCTATGTATACACAGAATGTTTATTTACTGCATAAAGTATTACAAGAAAAATATATTGCAAATTGAGAAATGAAAAACCAGGTGAACTCTGGTCCCAAATATTCCATCTCATGGGCCTTTGGAACCACCTCAGTACATGTAAAACATTCTGTGGACACCTTTCTTACATAATGCAAAATGTGAGTTAGTTATGCCACACACTTAAACACATAAATGTTATAATGGATTTATTATTTTTTTTTAATTGTGAAAATGAACAAGCTTTCAAAGCTTTTATTATAGTATTAAAAAGAAATTTCAGCATTATAAGAAATAATACATCTTGAGTCAAAGAGTGTAACAGTAGAAAGAGAGGTCTACTCTTCAATCAGTTTAAAAGCAGTTGCTATGGCATATATGTTAACTTAGCCTCTAAATCTTCAGTGGTTATCTAATATTTCAGCTATAAAACATGAAGAGCACAGTCAACCAAAAAATACAGGCTAAAACACTGTCTATCACATCTGCAATTTTTCATTATGGGTCACAATCAAGTATTTGTGCTATACCTCTGTAAACTAATACTATTACACTTCAAGAACTTGTAAACTTATTGATAAATAGAAATAAAATCATTTGCATATAGATATAATGCAGAATTTATACTACACTGAAGCTAATTAAGTCATTCAGTGACAGTCCTGATTATGCATGAATTAATGAAATAATCCAATTAAATTATTTATTGTCAAGTATCTGCAAAATAGATGACTTAATTTGGCTACAGGAACAAACATTTTTGCATTGTTAACAAGAATAATGGAAACACAATAATTTTTTAGTGGAACCGATGTAGAATTTTTCCACCTTTTGGCCCAGTATTAATGCTCTTCATTGTATTTTAAGAGGTGGCAAGCTACAGAAGAGAAGCTTGTAGTTCTGTTGGTATTCAGAAGGAACACACAGCAACATCAACTGAGTTCAAGTTAAAGAGGATCACAGGTGATAACATAATCTGATTTTCCATTGTACTGTGCACTTTTCCACCTGCTGAACAGACTAATTTCCTGCCAAATCAGAATGGTAGTGTTTTATATCTGCTTTGCATGAGGATGAAAAGATTGCAGATAATAGAATAGGTACAGAAAAGGCATTTGGGATAATTTAAAAAGCTGTATGATGCAAGCCAAGGTAGTCGAGTTAAATAAAATGTGTTACTGTTCATAAAGAAAAAATATGTAATAAAAAATCAAATTACTAAGAAGACATACATCTACAGGGCAACAGTTTCTGCAGACAGAAACTGTTTTGAAATCTTTTTGATGCAATAAGTCCATAAATTACATGAGATCATGAATAACAAGTCTAGCACTCTTGTTTGGTAAATACTCCCTCCTAGTGATAAACACCTGCTTTATGTATCATGAATAACTAATGAAATCTAATGAAGACAGTTCATCAAGATCTTGCTGTAAGGTAAAGAGAAAAAAAAATGGCGATACTGAATACAAATAGAATTTGTATTACTATTATTACACACGATATACATACTCATAGTTGACCCTGAATGAGGCATTCTAACCAAATATAAAACCAATTACAGTTTCTCAGGGAGCATGCTATAATTGTCATAATTTACCACTGCACACTGGCAACTGAACTTACTTCATTAACACCTGCCTCTTCTGCCTGAATTCTCCAGAAAGTGTGCATAATTCCTCTTTATATACTAGTTATCAATGACAAATCAGCTGTTCCAAGCAGCACTTAGCCTCCTAGCTCAGCAACTCTGTGACTGTTTCCACTCCAACCCTTCTTTTTCTCAGTCATGCACTGCAGTCATAATGAAGTCATCCATCCTCCTGACAACACAATCTTAACCCTTTGAGGTAAGAGTCAACTACAGAATCTTTAAATCCAAGAAAGGGAGAATTACTAAAAAAACAAACAAACAAACAAACAAAAAAAACCCACAAACCATTAATGTTACAAAAGATGTTATTTTTTTTCTCTCAGGTAAGCACATTTTCATTCATGCACACATACCCAGCCATCCACTTGTACGTCTTCTATAATCTGTATGTAGAAAGTATTGGATGACAGTATGTAATAAAGATATTTTTTTCAACATTAAGTCAGGGATGGCTGCACTGTTCAAAAGAGGTAAAGCTTTGACTTCTGAAGGTCAACATAAAAGGGCTCCTGTTAGACCTTGCTGTCATGCTTCTAAATACCTACAATGTACTGACAAAAAATAGGATGGCAAAACGATTGAATTTAAAATCGACAAAAAAACTCTCTTTTCTCCACCCTCAATCACAGATGCTTCTTACTTGATTCAGTACAATAATTCAGGGCTCACAGGATTGGGAAAATATGTATAAATACAAGTATACATTGCATTCTATGAAAAGACAGCTGAGACAACACAAATTCAGAACTCATTTTCCCTTTAGTGAATTTTATGACAGCCTTTTCTGGGACGGAGTTATTATATGTACAAGGACATAGCTAAAATATCATTCATAAATTCAGATCATTTGGGAAGGATTAAGTTAAAGAGCAGTTGCAAAATGTGTTCATGTGAGAAACTGACAGAGGTAGACAACTGAAAAAAATTCCACTTTATTTTTTAGTCTGAAGCAAAAATAAATTTGAAGGTAAATTTGTATTACACAAGCAATAAGAATGTTGTCTCATTGTGCTGGATGTGATACATGTATGCCTTGTTAGATTTTGTGGGTAGGATTCATTACCCAACATCCACAAAATCTAACAATACAAATATACAATCTAACACTACAGGTTCAAGTGGTGTTTAATTTTCATGGGAGATAATTGCACATCTGATCTTGAATAACCTGAATCTCATTTTAGGGAAATTCTTGACTGAAACACAGTTTCCATATTTCCTATCTAATGCCTCCCATGTTCACTGTTCTCCTTGTCTAGTTAATTGACAATATATGCTTAAACTCACTGAAAACAAACAAACAAACAAACAAACAAAAACTGTTTATGATAACAATTATACCACCTCTGTTTAATCTTAATAATCAGCATCAAATCTGAGTGTTCTGCCCACCTCCACTCCCCTCTTTTTTTTATGCATACCAGAATGTTCCAAAAGGATTTTATAACAGCATTGTATTTCATTTCATTTTACTTCAGGCTCCCTAGGATTAAAAAGATAGTACTGTCCATCTAAATCTACTGAAGCCAACTATTCCCTAATCCCTACAATTTTACATGTGGGAAGAGATTAATCTTTTGTTTAAAATTTATGTAAAGGTGAAAATAATTAAGTAACATTTATTTGTAGTAGTTTTCACCTATTGTTACTAGCAAATGTTTATCACATTTTGCATCTCCTTGAATTTCATTAAGCAAAAAAGGATAACCTATTTAATATCAGTGACCAAAAAAAAAAAAAAAAAACAACACATTAACGAAAAAAAAAAAAAAAAAGAGGAAAAAAAAATCTCAAACTTCTCTTTTTAGAAAGGAGGAACACATAGTCTGTACTATTTTCATGGCAGATTAAAACTCTTCTGTACGTTTCCTAAAGATTTTTATTAAGCAGGAACTTTCATGTACTTCACAAAGTTCAGGTTTTGTAATAGCTCTTCATTAAGGCTGAATTCAAAGCAGTCTGCCTTTTGCCTTTTTAGTAGAAAATGCTTATAAGGGAGCTTTGAGCTTAACACAATGTTATCAAAAACAGCTAGGATTAAGCCATGGGATATCCCCATAATTACTTTACCTACAATAAGCCTACATTTATTTAAGAAATGGCCTGTCTGTGGCCTTAAATTTTTAAAATGTAGGTATTAAAGTAACAAGCTCATTACTCTTTTTCTACCCATTTCCCTTTAACACTGATACTATCTTGTAGTTTGACAATTTGTACTGAAGCTAAATAAAGATTCTGAATCATTCAATTAAAAAAAAAAAAAGGTATATTTCTAGGTGTCTGTTACATTCCCATGTCATTCACTGCTTCTCCAGTGATGTGAAATCTTGGCATTATTTAGATTAAATTATGCATAGGATTTTTTAAGTGATCAGTGCTAAGTGATTTGAAACATCATCTGCAAAATAAGGAATATTCATTTGGGAAAACTCATTCAAGATTTTGACATAGTAAGCAGGCACATAATGCAAATCTCAGAATTTACGGATTAGAAATCACGTTTTTATGTTTGGGGTACATTTTTATCACTTTAAGTTTGTTTTAAATTTTAGAAGCATGCCTCAATTATTTTATTTTAACTTAACTAAAAGTGATTTTTCAAAGGTCAGTGTCAAGGAAAAGAAACAAAAAGTCAGTATTTGTTAAACAACCTAAAAGCATATGAAGAGAGGAGAAAACACTGTAACTGTTATCCTGAGACCTGTGAGAATTAATTCAAAATTGTAGAGTTCTGTTTTAAGCTGACACTTCTTAATGTTATGTAGACAAAACAAAAATCTCCCATTCTTCTTAGGTAATAAACCTTTATTTTTCTCCCTATAATCAAATAATATGTGAATAATAACAGCATGGATTAAAGGACTGAAGAATCATTAATATAATCAAAATCTCTCCAGAGACTACTGTCATTACCCATTAAAAGACAACTGACAAGTTCTTCTTAATTTTCTATTAATCTTCTACTTTTCCTCCACAATTTAATACAGCAACACTCTATTTAATTAGTATGCTCATTATGAAAATTTGTCATAGTGGTTTAGTTGACACAAGTTGTCTAACACTGACTGTACAGATGGCAGAGTACCAGTGTCTAGTCTCAGAGGGACTATTTGACCAATGCAGTAAAAGAGCAATAAACAAAATAACAACACTGCAGCCCACTCCAGTTTATGTAGGCAGTCAGCCTTTTATCGCTGTAAAACCTTGAAATGGATGTATGAGTGCTGCTGCTATAAACAAAGCGTTGTTTACTGCTTTAGGATGGCAGATACCAGTACTGGCCTAGAAGCTTCAGCAGCCTGAATGTCAGAAGCTGACTAATGTGGAGAAACATACTGTGGCTGGTTTTATGGAGAATATGTTTTATAAACCCCCAGGGGCAATTTATCACAAATTCATCCACTCTGCTGCACATTGCTGCTTTAATGTTGAATACAGGATTTCAGTCCATGCATCAGCTTCCGCAAAGAATGGAAGGGAATCAAAGGGTATACTAGTTTCTCTTTGCTTCATCATGAGAATTCTTGAATTTCTTCATAGAAAATCTAATTTAAATGTCAATTTTCCCATTTTTATAAAGAAATATTTTGTGATATATAGCTAACTTACTAGAAAAAAATCAAATTTAGCTACTGTTATATTCCATTTCATTGCTTCCCATTTATTTATATCCTATTATTCAAATTGTGTGCATTCTGTTTAATAATTAAAAAAAAAAAAAAAAAATCACCCACATGTAATGATACAAATAGGCAAGCAAAAACTGTATCAGCATTACCATACTGGGGGGGGGGGGGGGGGGGGGGGGGGAAGGAGGGGGAGAAGTATTTCAAAAGCTGATAAAGAGAACAGATAGAATTTAAATTGGCTAGTTGTGTAAAGTATTGGCAGCCAATTAAATAGTCACCATTTCCTTCCATCCCTTGGCAATGAGATAGGTGACAACTACTACATTTGTCATTATATTTCCTCTTTGCATAGTATGTAACAATCAATCCAGACTGAAAATGTAAAATCAGATACTGAGCACTGTATGGAAAATCTAACCTTAAATTTGGGACTAAGAGCTTCTTTCTTTTCACTAAGAGTTATTGTGTACTAATGTAATTTCACTGAATTGCAAAAAAATGTGGGTAGAAAATGAGATAGGAACAGATGAAGAGAAGTCGGGCTTCCAGATTAATATATTCAAAAGAATTTGAGGCAAGATCCAAATCCGCATAGGATTCTTTTCATGACTATTTTGATACTCTGAGCCTTGACTCATAGGTAGACAGTCACTCCATATCTTTTTTTCGGTAGGCTTCTGTTAAAACACTCTACATTATTTACACAATTTATATAGCATAACTTCCTTCACATTACAAGTTACACAGCTGTTTTCATCCCTTCAAATTTGTAGCTGGGAGATTATTTGAGCATTGCTTCCAAGGTGATTTGAATTTTCAGTAAGGGCTTGGGCTGAAAAAACATGTAGGCTTAATGTTTCCACATACTTGCTCAAAACTTCTCAGGCTGGTGTCTGTATATGAATCTTTGCCTCTCTCAATCTGAAACATGGGCTTTTCTGAATACAGACAATGTTTTCATCCTCAGGAACATTTTAGAAATTGTTCTAAACAAAGTTGGATTGGCTGGATCATTTACATGCATGTTTTTGTAAGAGAACGTAAGATTAACTGCTACGAGATGATGATATGGGCTTTCTTCAACATACAAAGCATAAAAAGACAGCCATGAAAAGATACACTTGTAGGTAAGTTTTGATACATTATTTTTTGCACAGAGAGTATAACTTAACATCTTAAGGATGTTTTGCAGAAGCTTTTGAGACTGATTAACACCCGAAAGAAAACTTCAGTGAGATAAAAATTATCTCATAGATTAACTATCTCATGCTGATTGCCAAGGAAGAATAGAAAACAGACAGAATAGTCAGTCTTCCTAAATGTAATGCTGAAGTTATAAATGATGAGTTTAGATTTAGTACAAAATACATCACAGTGTATGAATATTAAAACAATTAAAAGCTAGGGAAAATTAATCAATCTATCCATTTTCCAGGAGTGGATAACACATACCAAAACTAATGTATAAACAGTGTGAGATATTTGGAAAGATATTTAATAATAAAATACCAGCTAAGCATGTAGCTGTAATGAAATTGAATGAAAAAGAGCTTTGGGGGAAAAAAAAGATTATTTTTGGAGTAGGTGTGGTCTACACAAGTACAATATTAATCTGACTTTTAAATTATGAGTAAATTTTTATCTTTCTTAAATTCATGCTAGTTAACGGTAACCTTGATAAATACAGTATGTGCCAAATTTTGTTATCCTCAAAGAACCACACCAATTCAGGACCCTTTTCCACTTAAGATCAAGAAACACATTTACCTAATCAGATTATATCACCTGTATTCATATGAATACCATATATTTTAATTAATTATCATATAGTGGCATAGCCAGACCTATAGTGTTTGTTTGGTCTTCTTCCTTTTTTTTTTTTTTTTTTTTTTTTTTTTCTTTCATCATAGTAAATCTAACACTAATGGAAAGTGCAATGATATCCTAAAAAAAAAGTTATTTCTAGCAATAGCAGGCCATTCAACAATAATTTCAGATCTCCCATTTTCTGCTTGGACACTGTTTACCTCAGCATCGCTAAACAATATCCAACGTTGGCCCAGCAGTTCTCAAAGATATGTCTGGAACTTTTCAGCTGAAGGCTAAAATGAGAACAATAATTGGATCCAATGGCAAAACGAACACAAGAACACAGATGGACTTGTACAAATTACTGCTAACAAAACAGCACTTTGATTTTATGCCAAGTAATGCATCTATATGAGACAATGCCTGTAGCAACACACACTCCAGGTACAGTAAAATAAAGGTACTTATGGGTTCTTTAAAGCCATCCTATCTTTATTTTCTAAATCTATCGCTATTCTCTAAGCCATGGGTGTTCAACCTTTTGACTAGCCCAGGAACAATGAGTGAATTAATTGTCTTGGGTCACATGTACGTAGGTTGCTCCAAAACTAATACTTTCTATTTATTTCCGTGGATACTACAACAGATGCAATGAGCAACAGAGCAACAGATGACACTGCACGATAGAGCAAATTCTCAGCAACAAAACACTATTTTTCAACATAGTAACCATCATTAGCTATGCATTTTTTTTGTCAGCAATGAACAGGAGCCTGCATGCCACAGCCATAGAAGCCTGCACCAGTGGAGGTGACCCACTGTTGCCTTCACCACTGCTAAAATGCACCCACTGTGCTCACATCTACTGCTTGATCTCCACAAATGTTCAGCAATTATCAGTGAATGTCAATTTTTTTCCCCATGGAGGAATTCAACACTTTCATATCAGACACCATTTTGACAGAATGCCCTTCTGCTGACCTCTGCTGCACAGCAACAAAATGTAACAGAATACTGGCAGAAGTTTCAGCCTCTACTGCCATAACACCAACATCTGCCTCTGATGTCATGGGCTAACATAATAAAATAGGAGGCATTATCTTTGGAGCTGCCTTCATAAAATATATAATATATAATATATCTAAGTAATAAAATATTTTGGTTTTTTTGTCATGTTTTTATTATTCTTGTTATTGATATTCCACATCATAACATCATGTACTACAATGATAGTAAGTTAATGCTCCAGTTCCATAGATTGCTATGAGTTCTGGGTACCTGGTTCTCAGAAGAGAAAGAACAAACTACCCCAAACTTCAAGACTACCAAGACTTCATTATTTCGTTTTCCATTTTCTGTTCAGAGGCAAAGATAAAACTGTTTGGGAGCCACAAGACTGCCCCCTATTTTTTTCTGCTTGTCTCTGCCATCTCTTGGCATCTTGTCTCTAGCCATCTCACCTTCAGCATTATAGTGAGGTCTTCTTTTCAGTTTTGGACAGTCTCTCTCTCTCATTTATTTGATTTTTTAACTTCAACTCCAATTATATTGTATTATATTGTGTTATCTTGCAGTCCACTATCATGTTATCATGTTTAATAAATTAGTTTTCTCTCTTCGCTCTTTACCACTGTTTTGTTTTTATGGCCATCTCCCTATCTTTTTCCTTCCTCCTTCCCCCTCTCATGGTGTGTGAGTCCCTCTGTCCATTAGTCATGGAACTGGGCTGAACTGGGCCAGAACCACAACAATTTTTAATATTAAATATTAAAACATAAAAAAGAATCCCAACAAAACTACAAAAGTAGTGGCATATTTGACCTTGTTTTTGTGAAACTAGCAGATTGATCTGGTTTGATGATAGTGATTTCAATTCTTCATGACGTTTCAAAGTGTTTGTCAGCAATTTTTGATGAAATTTCATTTTTCCTGTGCTTCATGCCTGAAAACAATTGTTCACAACAATACATACTGCCAGAAAGCAATGATGTAAATAAGGTGTGACTGTGAAGCAAGGGATATTTCTCTCTGTTAAGACAGAGCTTATGAAAGTCTAGTAAAAAACATGATCAGATTTTTGAGTTGATTGTCTGACAATAACTATGTACGTTCCATTTAAAAATTTGCAGGTCATGTATTTATGTTGTCTGAAAATGGAATCACAAACATACAAAAAAATTGGTAATATTCTTGCTGTCTTTAAACCTGTTCTCAAATTCCATTATCACAACGGAAAGCAAAGCTGCAGATTTTTTGCTGTTCACAGTCATATATATATATATATATACACACACAGTATATATATATATATATATACATATACATATGTATACATAAACATACAGTAGTATTTAGCCAATCAATATATCAAAATACGTAAATTTACTTGTCATAACTTGACTTAGCATTGCACTGTTCCCTCTCTTTGTCCTGGTTTCGGATAGGCTTAATAGCATACCAGTGTTTGGTTGTTGCTGAGCAATAGGTGTGCAGAGGCTGCCACCATGATGGCACAGGGCAGGGAGCAGGACACACTGAAACCTGTGTTGGGCTGCATGCAGCTCATGGGGCTGTGGGTTTGACATGTCTGCTCTAAGCCTTTCCTGGAAGGAAATTTGTTCTGAACTCTTATGTTTTTGTTTCCAATTTTCAGCCTCAATAACATACCTAACAAAGAAAGAAACTTGGTAATATTTCAGCTTCAAAACCAAATACCACTTGGAAGCTGTTCCTAAGCTTAAGACATGCATAGGTCATGTACAGAAGTGATAAGTTCTACTGGATGCTGTTTTTGTTTGTTTGATTGATTGATTGATTGATAGTTTTATGTTGTGCAGCTTCTCATTGTTAAAGCCAAAATGTCTGCAAAAATTAGAAGCTGTGAAAAGTGATGCAACCTGGCCAGATGTATTTCTGCTGATCAGGCACTTCACACAACCTATAGTGACTTACAAGGTATATTTTGATCACTGCATTGAGGATGGCACTGTTTGAAGATGAGGATAACATAGCTATGACTGAGGGCAGTCTGGTCTGGCACCAGCTGCAGAGCATGGTGAGTATGGTGAACGTATGGGAGGTGAAGGAGGGTGGGGATTAAAAAAAAAGAATAATTTCCAAGGTTTTCTTGCTAGCATGTGCTTATAAATGTAGTACAGTGCTACATGATAGAGAAATACCCTTACTTGGAATCACTGTGAGTGTAGTCACTGAGAGGCAAAAGTAGCCATCTCTCTATCAATAATGGCAAGAAAAAATGTAAATGACAACTGTCTGCTGTTCCAGTACACTACTCTGATAACAGATACAAATACTGTCCTTTCTCAAGTGTTGTATATGTATCTGTAAGAACACATTTTCTGTCCCTCAGAACATGTCAAAATTTGATGTAATCTAGGATATCAACAGAAAATGCTGCATATCCAAACCAATCACTTTCATTTTCAACCCACCAAGCATTATATATACTTGTTATTGTAGTTCACTGTGAAAATTCACACATGCAGTACAGTCTGTAAAGAAATAACACAAAAGAATTTTATTCAGCTCATGTTTTGCTTTCCAAAAAAAAGGAATACTGGGAAAAGTAACATAAGATTCTTCACTCTTGTGAAGCCTCATTCTTCATTCTCCCACTTTCCACTGACACTACAATGTATGAAAACATGCACCTTGAACATGACAATGAGATATTTTTTTTTTTTTACCAGCAGAGCAACTGGTGAGCAATGCATGAACAATTTGACAAGAAACTGAAAGCCAGGTTAAAAAAAACTGTGGCTTGGAAAAATTGAAGTCTGGATGCACATCACCCTATGTAAGTTGGAATAAAACTCATGTCCTACTAAGGTTTTGAGGTCAGAGGCAAGAGGATTATCCCACCATATTTAGCTAGTGGAGTTAGAATACATTCACCTACTCATGGTCATGACAGACAGATACAGTCCTTCCCCCTCATTCCTTCCCCCCCCTTTTTTTCCTTTTTTTTTTTTTTTTTTTTGTAATTTTTCATCATCTATTTATTCTAAGGAAATCAGCTAGCTTTTTTATTATTATTATTTTTTAATCTCAGCTAATAATTTCTTTTCCATTGTCAGCTCCAATTAAGAAATTTGCAAGTCTCATGTTTCACTCCAAGTCTCCCATTTTCCCCCTATACTTCCATTCTCAGATCTTTTAATTTCTCCAGAATCCTCCCCTATTTTTTTTTTTCCTCCCCGAGTCTATCTGTCAGGACTTTCCCATTTAAACAGGCTAAAAAATAAGCAAAACAAAAACAAACAAAAAATCTGTTAATACATTAACTGTAAGCAAAATATGAGTAAATTAGATACTTGAAAACCTCGATTTATGCTTAATGACTTCATTTACTTTGTTTGTAACCAGAATGAAATCAGTTGGGTAATCTCCTACCAGAATTTAAAAGATCTTTTCTCACATTCCAAAGCATTTCACAATTTGGCACTGCTTTGAATTATAGGCAGCTTATACTCAGGAGAGGCCAGGGAAGGAATGAAATTCCAAAGAAATAAATACCAAAGGTTTTGCATGTCAATATTTTGGCAGAACTAAATGGAAAACCTTGTCTGGATCTGTGGAAGTACTGTAAGTTGCTTACATCCATCAAAAATGAAGTGCACCTAAATCTATAAAACAAATTAAAATAATATTAATAATAACAATATAGTCCTTGACCAAAGCTGATGGGAGAAGGGAAGTGTTCTGATTCTAATCTGTTTTCTTCCTCCAAAAGCATTACCAACTTTCAAAAGCTTTGTTATGGAGAAAATATTTCCAGTGCTGAAATGATAATGTGATGGCTGCATAATTTACTAATCCATTTGTCATGAAATAATTTGACAGAGCAGTGAATTAGCAGACACTCAAAGAAAGCCTCAGACTCACTTGTTGTATTACACCACCACTTTAGAAACAAGTGTGGAGATGCATTAATCATACAATGCCAAACTCCAAATCTGCAATTAGTGATACTGGATAGGAAAAAACAGTGATAAGAACAATTAATAACTTGTAAAATTGATATATATTTGGAAACAGAGCGAAGCAGTGATATCTTGGCTCTATTCTTCTGACACTGTTATAGGATGACAACCAACATGTTGGTTTTTATTATCTGGGTATCTATAATATTTCTGCCTGTGCACAGAAATCAGAACTATGACAATAACGTGAATGCTGAATAAGAATATCCAATTTTTATTCATTTATTTATTTATTTTAATTGAGTAGACAGTATCATAGATCATAGGATGTGTTTATCTTTGGTTCATGCCTTCATCAGGTATATGTATCCATATAGCCCAATAAATATTCCATTGACACTTTTGCCATGAGAAGTACATAGGATTGATATTAATAAAAAAATACAAGCCTCAGGATTTCTAATGATGGAACTTGATTTTGGACTGCTGAGATCTCTCTTTTCACTTTTTCAGTGATAACAGCAATTGTCTATTGACCAGGTGACTTAAGTAATTTGCTTTAGATTTTGCTGAGCTTTGTATACCTGGGCTGCATAACTCATTGCTGCTTTAATATCCTGAATAATGGACAATATTAACAAGCAGCATTATGAGCTGGACGAACTATGTATTATCTTGAAATAAAAATGCAGCATAGGAGAGTTCAGGCATGAATTGATAACAGAGGCTTTGAAAATACAGATACATGATGATATTGGAGGACCCTGGCTAAAAGCAACTCAGAGATGTCATTTAGTAGATGTTAAATGAATCCAATCTTGGTAGCTGGATAAAAAGTTTTGAAGGTAACAAAAAGCACAAAAGAAAATATCCAGCTTAACAAAAACAGGAAACATCATTCATACATTGCAAAGCCAAGATAAAATGCAGAGTTGCAAACCAGTGAAGGAAGGGAAAGTTAGTGGTCTGCACAACCAAACACACAAGGATGATCCCAAGTGGACTCAAGAGTACAAAGAAGTAATCTCAACATTTGCATCACACTTCTTCCAGTCAAAGACGTGTTACAATGCCAGCTCACTGTGTTCTCTGCACCCCAAAACTGAAATCATTGACCTTTATGTCTGTGAGCAGTGGAGAAATGATTGTGATGACCAAGTCATAAGAAGATATTACAAAATTATTTTATACTATTTGCAATTAATGTAAATGAGAAGTGATTGGGTAATCTGAACCAACTGCATCAATATCAGTATGCCTAGATTAGCAACAGTTCTTTCATTAGACTCTTAAATTTAATAATAAGGTCTTGGCCTTCCTTTGCTCACAGACATTCCACAAGTCCGCTAGGTGGTGAATAATGCAGACATCATATCAAACAATATGCAGCTGATGAGTTGTTTGTA
This sequence comes from Gallus gallus, assembly GCF_016699485.2. Lineage (NCBI taxonomy): Eukaryota > Metazoa > Chordata > Aves > Galliformes > Phasianidae > Gallus > Gallus gallus. Next base: position 30,382,654 of record NC_052572.1, read on the forward strand.
GCAGACTGAAACACTTCAATTTTCAGTAACAGGCACAAAATTTCAGGATGAAAAATGTTAAAAAACAAACAAGCAAACAAGCAAACAAAAACCCTTAAACACCATGAGTATTATTTCTAATCAATCTAGCCAACGTTATATTCAAAACTTGCTAAACCTATTTGAAATATGAGCAGAAGATAAAAATAGATAGATGAATAAAAGAACGTTATGCAGAAATGTAACACAGTGGCTAGTTCCAGGATAAATATATATATATATATTTATATTTTATAGGAATAGTGGAAGAACATCCATCAAAGAAAAAAAAATCATTAAAAAGAATTAAGTTTTAAAAACATTTTTGAAGCCATTGTCACTTTTCTGTGCTAAAGAGATCTGAAATACTATTAACTTTCATGAAGTGGAAAGTTGTATCATTTTCTCGAATATTCTAGTTCTATTTCAAAAACAGTTATTAATTTCTTAATGATCACATCTTGATATTGGATTAAAACTCAAATCTGTTGTAATGCTTTTTAATTTTGAATGCCTAGCATGTAATACTGATCTACATGAACCAGTGTACAACATACTTGCTGATATAATGACAGAATTTGCTTTATAATCACAGGTGCTCTGTACTAAGAATAACATCTTACAGTTACAGTCCCTTGTAACCTCACATCAGCTTATACTGTGTTATAAAATGGCATACATTTTTTATATGTTCACTGAAAGGATATGAAATTCAATTTTCTACTTACTCTCTAGTCACTGCTTTTGTTTAATCGGTATGTAACGATTGAAAGAAAAGCAAACCACATAAATCTAAGGTTTGGGGTTGTTGTTTTTGTTTGTTTGTTTGTTTGTTTGTTTGTTTGTTTGTTTCCTCATTGTTTTTAAATTGGAGGAAGTTTGCTACATAATAAAATGCTCTTTGCTACACAGTGACCCTCTTTAGAAAAGCATACAAGCACTGACCTTCCAAACGGTAAAATTTCTGACCATGAGCTCAATGAAGTCAGTGCAAGCTGCCCAAGTAACTGCAGTCAGAACAGTTCTGCTCCTTTTAACTACCTATAGTGGAACTGAATTATATATATATATATGTCAACATTATTATAAAGACATTTATATATCATTTATATATCATTTTTGTAGACCTATAGTAAACAAAGAAACAAAGAAACAAGAAAACCAAAACCAAAAACAAAAACACCACACTCAATTACATATTTGTGTGCAGAAAGAATGACAAAGAAATCAAAAATGGACATGAGTTTCTAAAGATTTGCAACAGCGCACAAAAATTTCTTCCACATTGTCCATAACGTATATCTGCCTACCATATGGTTTCAATGCTATTTACCAATCTCAAACACATTTTGAAAATGTCTTGTTGTAGGGTCTGGAAAAGAAACTGTATTTTTGTGTTTTGCCATACATTTCAAACAGCATAAGAATAAAAACAAAATTAAAGGGAAAAGAAGGAAAAAAAAAACAAAACAAGGCAAGTTACTATATTGTTTCTGACACCGATATGGCTGAGAAAAGAAAAAAGAGAAATTTGCTTTCCAAAACTAAAGTAGAAAAATACCTAGTTGCATAAATGTACTGCTAGACATGTCATAAATTTTCCACTTGTAATGCAAAATCACTAAGGTTTTCAGTAGCCCTCTACTTAAAAAAAGCTTTTCAGCTGATGATGCCCTAAATTAAACCTCTTCCAACCAAATGATAAATCATTTCACTGTAGTACTTTTGTTCAATAACAGAAAGGAGGTAGGAAGGAAAGAGAGATTATATATGGGTGCATCAACAGAATCCAACATTAAAAAACTACCACGACTTCATCTTACTCCCAGAAACTGAATGTATGAGACTATGATGTTGAACTCCCCAATTTCAGATAGAAGACTTGGTATCACACCTTATGGAAGACATTTATCTATTTGTATAATAAAAGAGGGGAGATAATTAGAAATCATAAACACACCACTTTACAAAAAGGATATTATTGGAAGACTGAATAGTCCACATCATATCCAAAATAAAGAGTAGACAAATATAAATGAAAACATCTGGAAATTATTACAAATACCCTTCATCATGGTACATATCTATTGATCCAGTTACAGTAAAGGGAGTTGAGAATTTGATTTTGTAATTCTAAAAAAAATAAGGGCCCTATCAGATTAGAAAATAAATAAGTGGATAAACAACTTGTTGATTACTGTGTGTGTGGTTAATAATGGACAAACAGTACTTTCATTTCTTCCTTCAATCCAGTTCTTCCCCTATCTGCCAGAGTCTCAAGTGCCTTTCTCATGTTCCATCACAATGTGCTTAATGTTTGAGTATATAACTACAAATATAACTATCATAACTGTTGTATTTACTTTAGAGCATCTACAAATGTTTATGATTTTTATGTACCATGATAATTCGGACAGTGTTTGAAACAATAGATTTCAATATGTTTAGAGAATCTTTAAAGGAGGGATGAAAACAAAGCATCTAACTGAAATGAGGCAGATGATATTTAGGTCACTGCCAGTGACCTAACATCAAAATGTCAGATGGCCACCAACTGTGAATGCATAGCTTTTACATCACTTGGAAAACAAGGAAAAGGAGGTTTTACCTGTTACTGGGTACTTCAGAAAACTATCTTTTAACTACTGAGAATTATGAATTTATAATAAAGGAAGACAGAACACTGTAAGTTTTCTCACTCCCTCTGGTCATCTAGACTAATTCCTACTGAGTAAGATCTCTCACTTTCCTACAATCTGAATCAAGAGATTTTATCATATTGAAGCTGTAAACAGGCATTTTCCCGTACAGGGGAAAACATATTTTCAAACTTACCATAAGCTCCTACTAAGCAACATATTTTCCCTTGGTAACAATCATAAAGATCACTTAGATATTGACAAAAAATAAAAATAAAAAAATCTTCTGCTGTAATGAAAGAATAAATGTACAAAATTTCTTTTGTTGCTTTTTCTGTCATCCCTTGAGGAGATAGAAGCCAGCTACTGGAATTTAGTTGCAGGGGAAAAGGAAAAAAAACAAAAACATAACCAAAAAAAAAAAAAAGAAAAAAAAAGGATTTTATCATTTCTATTTTACAGACACTGAATACTCCACAGTGAATGTAGGTATCCTTTAAACACACAAACATAGTCGGTACCCATGATTTATTATCCAAATCTGTAGCAAGTTTGTATAGCAGTGCTAGTGATATAAATTAACTTGTTTGGATACCCAAACCTTTTCTTGAACTCCCCCAAGCCACAGCAGAAAGAAAATTCTTAATTCAGGTATTAGTTACATTCATTGTACTCTTTGTAGTCTATCTATTTTGTCTTAGACTGTTTACAAAATATTTGCCTAAGCAGAGATGTAGCTGTCCTGTAAAAAGTCTTATCAGCATATCTGTAAACTAACGATGCTTTTTAAGAAGTAGATTTTGAGGAAAATGTAGGAATGTTTCTTTAACCTATCAGGTTTTTTCAAGAATTTTCATGATAATAACAAACGAAATGTAGTCCACTAGTTGTACCAACACATCTCATCCTTATTCATAAGAAATTCACACCCTAATGATTATCCTTAAATATAAATATATATGTATATATCTGCTTTTGCTCCTTAATTTTACTAATAACATCAGAGTTTCCTCCTAGAGAACATCATTCCTTTCATGTTTTTGTCCAACAGAATTCTAATTTTTTTTAGGCAGACAGCATGTCAGATCAGTATTCTGAGAACCTAATTCATTTACTACAGAAATACATAAATATATCATAAAAATATTACAGTCTTGAAGTACAATATCTGCCCATACTTTGAGACTCTTTATAATGCTAAGGATTAACACTTGCCCTTTTTTCCCCCACACTTCAAATAGTGAATTCTATATCCAAAATTCAGCAGTAAAAATCATCTTTTTATTAATGATGGCAAAATACTTCCTATGGATAATTATTCTGAAAACTATCATGAACAGCTTGTATTGTAATTGCAGTAAACACATTCTTAAAATTCTTAGTATGATTTGCTTGAACTTTATCTTTTAATTCCAGGCTAGAGATTCTGCATGATCAAAAGCAGACTTTTTTTTTTTTTTCCTGATTTTTTCTAAAAAAAAAATTCTAAAATTTCAGTCTTAGCTGTGCACTGCATTTCAAAGGATGTAACCAAAGAAAGAGCAAAGGCTACTACCCTACTGTTGCTGTAGGAAAAAGTTTTTCTTCATCATCACCGCTCAAGTTATCAAAACTTTCTTAGAATCACCAGCTAAAAATTAGGAAATACATCTGTGTTGGTCTTGTGATCCCTGTTTCATCCTAGGAAAATTATCTGTCCATTTAACCACAATCAAATGATAGTAAGAACTAAAAATTTATTTACAAACAGAACGTGCAGCTTTCAGTGTCAAAACACGCCAACGTAAGATTACTCCCTCAAACATGTGATATTAATAAACAATCACATTATAGAAACATCAAATCATAGAATCACGCAGGTTGGAAAAGACCTCAAAGATCATGAAGTCCAACCACGACCTAACCATACTACCCTAACTCTGACAACCCTCCACTAAACCATGTCCCTGAGCACCACATTGTAAGAGATTATTCTTTTATATGATTGACTCAAAGTTTGCTGAGGAACAAGTGCAGGCAAGTCCTGGGCAAAGGTAGAGAAATCTTCTGTCTGGAGGACACTGATGGACAGGTCCTGGCTAAAGGCTGTGAAATACTTTAAGGAGCACAGATGGACCAGGCCAGGGGCAATGAGAGAGGGATAAGCTGCTGATAATAGCCAGGAAACTTTGTGTTGACTTATCTCGAGGAAGATGGCCATCTCAGGACGTATGCACATGACTCTTGCTCAAGCACCCAGGGATGTCACGTAGGCAGGAAAAAAAGGAGGATAAAAGAGGGTCCAACAACCGACAGACTAGAGGGGTTTTCTACCATCTGATCTCTCACCATGACAGACTAGAGGTGTTTTCTGCCATCTGATCTCTCACCACGACAGTCTAGAGGGTTTCTGCCATCAGATCCCTCACCATGACGGACTCGAGGTTTCTGCCTTCAGATCCTTCTCTATGGACCGTATGCTGACGGACTTCCCTTGGCTTGCTACCTGAGACCTGCTGCTTCCTCCCAGACTTACTCTGTGGCTTCCTCCTGGACCCACCTGATACCTGCACCTTCTTGTTGCCCAAGACCAGCCTCGCTGCTCCTGCCCTTCGGCAGGAGCAGAACGTCGTGCAACGGGACTACTACCAGATCCTGGTGGTGACCGCTTTACACAATTCTTGCTTCTTTCTATCTTTTCTATTGCTCGCCTTCCCTTCCCCATCACCCCAATCCGTAATAGTGTCCGTCCTCCCCTTTCTTCATCTCCCTTATTAACATTTGTAATAAACTGGTCGGACCAACATTTGAACCATTGATTCTTAATCTCACACCGGGCATACATATTTCAAAGAACCTCCTCTCCCTCCTATAAATTGGAGCGAGACAGACATCCAAACGGTTTTTAAACACATCCATTCCTGATACAAGCCAGGATGCCACTGGCCTTCTTGGCCACCTGGGCACACTGCTGGCTCATATTCAGACAACTGTCCATCAGTACATTATTTTTGCCTGTAGTGACGTATTTGAGGACAGGTATGAGTGAAAGCATGAATTATGATTTTAAAGAAGACTAATTCTTGATAAACATTTCCAGAAAATTTTAAAGGGAGTGATTCTCAAGAAAGAATGTAATATAAAATTGAATAAAGTTAAAAACAGAAACAAACAAACAAACAAAGAAACAAAAAAAAAAAAAACCTTACAGATCAGACATTATTTAAGACCACTACAGTCACCATTTATTTCCATTAGAGATAAAACTAATTAGCTGAGTGTTACAGACTGAGGAATTCACCAGCATGGCCTACGTCTTGAATCAAACAGTTTGATTTCAACACAGATATTGCAAAAATATTGTCTCAGCAAAAGTAATTGTCAACATTTTTCAGGATTGACAAAAAGTCAATATTTTTTCATGATTCTCTGCATGCTTTGGAGAAATTTTCAGTGGAAGAAATATAACATTTATATCAACACAGGAAAAATGTTCTGTCTGCCAGTCAAAATCCCTGGAAATTAATTAGGCAACTATAGCATCCTGAGGCACTCAAGAGTAAATGATAACTGACATTGGTGAAACAATGTTTTTATGATAGATGATTATGGAATTATGAATAGTATACATTTAAAGAATGTCCTAAAATATCCATACTTGGCAAATGGAAGCTTCTGATTTATACACTTTTCTGAATTACAAGATTGTCTTTAGTTCTTTCTTACATTTACAATTTTCTGTTCTTTCCTATTTTAGTATTCATCTCGCATATGTTCTAAACAGAGATTGATATAAAACACACAATTAACTGTATTTGTGAAAACTGATAACATTTCAATTCTGATATTAAAGCATGTTTTATATCATTAAATATATGGATGTGATCCATTTTGAAAAGGTTTCAGTGGGACCTGGGACAGGAGATTGTCTTATCTGTCTTCAGTATCACCCTGTTTATCATATCATAGAATATTAAAGATCCTTTAGTTCCAACCCCTTGCCATAGGCAAAGTTGCCAGTGCTTAGACCAGGCTGCCCAGGATCCCATACAACCTGGCCTTGAATGCCTCCTGAGATAAGGCATCCACAACCTCTCCAGACAACTGATTCCAGTGCCTCATCACCATCTGAGTAAAAAATTTCCTTCTAACACCTAAACAATATATACTCTCTTTTACATTGAAATCATTCCCGCTTGTACAATCACTATCAGATCCTGTAAAAGGTTGGTCCTCCTCCTGCTTGTTAGCTCCCTTCAAGTACTGGAAGGCAGCGATAAGGTTTCCCCAAGGCCTTTTCCCAGCTCAACAAGCCCTGTTCTCTTAATCTTTCCTCACAGGAGATGTACTCCTGCCCTTGGATCATCTTCATGGCACTCTGGACCCCCTCAAACAGGTCTGCATCTTTCCTGTACTGGAGCCCATGCCTGGACATAGTACTCCAGATGGGGCCTCACAAGGCCAGAGTAGAGGGGGTGAATCCCCTTCCTCTCCCTGCTGGCTGCTTCTGCTTTGATGTAATTCAGGATACTGCTGGCCATCCTGTTTTTTTTCTATCAGGACCCCCAAATCTTTTTCTGTAGGGCTTCTCTCAGTGAGTTCTTCTCACAGTCTATAATTGTATGTGGGATTGCCTCAACTGAAGTGCAACACCTTGCATGTGACTTTATTAAACCTCATCAGATTCTTGTGTGCCCACTTTTTTATTTCCTTCACACATCTTCCTGTTATAGCTGTTTCTCCAGGCACAGTGCACCTCCTTCTGAAGGAAATCTTTTTTTTCCTTTTCTTCTTGCAATATTTAGAGCAGCCACTGGACCCACAGCAGGGGTTGCATCAACGACAGTACTTCTTACTGTAATCATAGCTGCTACAGGGACTTGGAGGGTACACTGCATTGTCACCAGATCCAGAGGCATTCTCTTCCCCTTGAGGATGTTGAATAGTGTTGAACAGAGCTCGGTAGGCATGGTCCAGACCTGAGAATAATGTAGTGATTTGGGCCTCTCTAGAATTTCCAAGGTGGCAGGACACCATTTCCAATAGTTTTCTACTAGATTTTTAGGATTCTGCAGTTGTTCAGAGCTGAAATTCCAAAACACTGGGAGTGCCCACTGCCCTCGGTACTGGCCCATACCATCTCACACTCCTTGCCACCTGGGACTAGCACATCTCTGGACAGATCTCTGGGTGATATTCTTAAAAATTGTTTATTCTTAAACATAACTTGAAACCCATTCAAAACACATACCAGCAGGAGCACATTGGTTTGAACATCCCACAGATATTCAAAATTCTCAAGAGCTATTGTAGCTAGTCTACAGAACGAAGGGGAATGAAAGAGAAAGAGAGGTTGAAGGACTTCTGGAAGATCTCCCTCAAGTTTTTCTCTTCTCTCTCCTCTATAGCCTGGCTCACTGAGGACACAAAGCAAAGAATGTAATTACTAATAGCATCAACAGTATGGTTTTCAAAGCCCAAAGATTACTGCAATGCCACATACACACAAAACATTAGTTTCTCAGTTGCCAATTTTATCAAAATATAAGCCAAGATCACATTTCATAGCAAAATAAAAATCTTAATCCAGCCTCCAGAAATGACAAACACTGCAGGGAAAATAAACACCAAGCAAGGTGGTACATAGTTTCTCTGGGACACTCTTACAGACTCCACTGCCCAAAGCTTCTGCATTGAGGTGCACTCTAAAGCTGCCACGGTGCCCTGTACACCCTACAGACTCTCACAAGTAAGAAGACTGGAAGGAAAGACCAGAGTGTTGAAGGCTTGCAAGCATTGTATTCCTCCTGGGACTTGGCTGTCTATGCTAAGGATCCCAATCTACACTGGAGAGCTGTTAAGACACTTGTTAGCCATGCCCCCTGTACATTTAGGAGGTTCTTTTAAGCTCGGCATCTTAACTCAGTCTCTGCCTGTTTGTAACTCTGGCTGTACTTAGTCACACAATCCTCTAAGACTCTGAACCTGACTGAATGACTTGACATCTTGGCTTCATCTTGTGAGTGACCCATTACCATGGACTACTGACTGACCCTAGTCACAACCACAGACTTGCTCTGTTTATGTCTCAGGTAGCAACATATCAGTAGCACTGCACCTTGTCTCTGCCCTATTGTCAGACTCAGCTCCCAGCTCACCTTCTCTCACAGAGTGTTATCTGCTCTTACTGCTCTCTCACTCCCAGTTTCACATGCCCAGGGCAAGCATGTCTAGTATACCACTGCAGACATGAAAAGAAAAAAAAAAAAAAGGAAACTTCAAATGCATACATCTGGTCAAAATTGATATAAAATTGATATAAAATCTGTAACAATAAGAATATATAGAGAGAGATAGACATAGATAACTTGCATTTAAAATTATAAGATTATTGTAGATCCCAACAATGCTTAACATTAAGCCATAAAAAGAAAAAAAAAAAAAGAAGAAAAAAAAAACTATACCCTATTATATTTATCTTTTTAATTTTTCTCTTTCCACTTCTGAATAATAGGCTGAATAAAGAGAAAAAACAAATGTTTCAGAAATTAACATGGCATTTTAAATGCCAATACCATATGTGTTAATATATATAGCCATAGATCAGACAGCTTTCTACAATACAATTGGCACATGAAAATGAATTGTTGAACAGGTCCAGTGAAAGAAGGCATGAATTTGAATGTCACTTGGAAGAGCAAGATGAAAACTAAATGTTTTCTAAATTATATTTAAGAAAAAAATTTAAAACAACTGCATTAGATAGAATCTTATTAGAATCTGAGCTAGAAAAGACTTCACAAAGATGAAGGAGCAAGAGCAAGTATGATGCATAGATCCAGGAATCACTGTCAGTCATAGCATTATTTGTTTTCTTTGTACGTAAGTTCCGGCCTAACTGGCAATATATTTCATCATAAATGTCAGCAATTAAAGGCATCTAGCTATTTCTGGCATATAACAGCAAGATAGATCCAAAGTTAATCCTAAAGCAATTAGTCTCTCTGTGGTGAGAATCCTAATATGGCATAAAGCCACATTTTATCCTGTGCCTTCTCTTTTCTGTTCTCCAAGATAGCAGATGTAACTGTGTGAAAAAAAAAAAAAAATAGAGTAAAGCCAATTTATCTACTAAAGTGCCAGGAATAAAAAGAATTCAACCTTGCTTCTGTAAAATCTTAAGGTAACTGGTCTGTCTTGATAACCATTCACTCCATTCACCCAGATGGGAACTTGGGACTGCAGCCTACAGTTCCCCAGTCACTTTAAGTTAACACTCCAAACACTTATAAAAAACACATCCTTGTTTCCTCTTGAAAACTGTGGTGGAGTGATCAAAGAATCATAGAATCACGCAGGTTGGAAAAGACCTCAAAGATCATGAAGTCCAACCACGACCTAACCATACTACCCTAACTCTGACAACCCTCCACTAAACCATGTCCCTGAGCACCACATCCAGTTTTTAAACACAGCCAGGCATGGTGACTCAACCACCTCCCCGGGGAGCCTATTCCAGTGCTTATCAACCCTTTCTGTAAAGAAGTGTCTCCTGATATCCAACCTAAACTTCCCCTGGTGCAACTTAAGGCCATTTCCCCTTGTCCTGTCACTTGTCACCAGTGAGAAGAGACCAGTCCCACTCTTGCTGTAAGCACCTTTCAGATGTTGGAAAAGAGCAATAAGGTCTCCCCTCAGCCTCCTTTTCCACAGACTGAACAGCCTCAGTTCCTTCAGTCTCTCCTTGTAGGGCATATTCTCCAAGCCCTTCACAAGCCTTGTTGCCCTTCTTTTGACATGCTCCAGCACCTCAGTGTCCTTTCTGTACTGAGGTGCCCAAAACTGAACACAGTACTTGAGGTGAGGCCTCACCAATGCCAAGTACAGAGGTAGGATTACTTCCCTAGTCCTGCTCACCACACCATTCCTGATACAAGCCAGGATGCCACTGGCCTTCTTGGCCACCTGGGCACACTGCTGGCTCATATTCAGACAACTGTCCACCAGTACACCAAGGTCCCTTTCCATCAGGCAGCTTTCCAGCCACTTGTCCACAAGGCTGTAGGTTTGCCTGGGGCTGTTGTGACCAAAATGCAGGACCCAACACTTGGCCCTATTGAAACTCATACATCTAAACTCATGTAGATCAGTAACTAATGTACATCAGTAACTCATGAGAAATTTCTTCAGAACAGAGCAGTCTTTATTCTGCTTGCAAGGAAAATATTTAATCAGGCCACAGAGGAAGAATGCAGTTAATACAGTATATATATTCCAACAGTGGTCATAAAAATATCCCTTGGAAAAGAGTAAGACCAGGGTCTTTCTGATGCTATCACATTATGTTCTTCCTACATCAAAATGTTTTCAGTTCATGGGATTTCCTAGGTAGAAAGTGAGTTATGCAGTACGTAGTATTTAATCTCTCGTCCAAACTTTTGTTTAATCTCTCCTTGAACATAACTAAAATCTGCACTCACAGCATCAAAGCACACAACGTCTTTCCACAATGTGGGAAGACCTCCAGAAGTTTATCACCTTTTACATAAAGAATTACATCCTTTTGTTTTACAGCAGTATCCACATACTTTGTGTGTGAAAAATCTGCCTGTTATAGTAAAAGAAGCAGCGAAGAGCCTACTATTCATGATGTTATGTACTTCTTTACGCTTCTTTTAGCCATCTATTTTCTGAGCTGCTAAGTCCTCATACAGCTGTGCTTCAAATGCCAGATGTAGTCTATATTTTTATTATCTATGTTGTTTCTCTCTTTTTCCAATTCTTACATGCTCTTTTTACAATTTTAGCAACCAGAACTCCTCACATAATTTTCAAGCTGTGGCAGACTACAGCTTTCTGCAGTCATATAATTACATTTTATATTATGTTCTTTGTTACATTTCTAACACTTTCCAACATGTCACTTGTTTCCTCAACTGCTGTCAAACACTGATCTGTTGTTTCCATGAATTATCTATCGCAACTTCACGGTCTTTTTCTGAGAAGCACTGAATTCATCACTTAATTTGTGAAATTGTTCTTATCAGTGTTACACATCAGTACATATTAGATGGCATTGAATTTAACCTGTTCAGTCAGTTAATTTTATAAAATACTGTTCTTCACAGTCACCTCTCACTTTCTTACATGCAATAGGTTTGTACTGTCAGGAAGCTTTCTTCCTGCACTTTTATGAATGAAAATGATAAAATATACTAGAACAGATGTTTACAGAACTGCTGCACTGACTTTTCACACTGTAAGAACTTACCCATTATGCTATCATTTATCCACTTCAGACCTTCCCTTTCACTCCATTGGTATTGAGATTCCTTACGAAATCCTTTTAGGAATCCAGGTAACCTACAGCAACTTATTTATGTTTTCTCTTACTCCTTCAAAACACTCAAAGGAATTAATTTAAAGTGAGACTTCTCTTTAAGGCAAGATTACTGACTCACTTGCGACAGTTTATATTTATGCCATGTCCAATAATTGGATCCTTCAAAATAACTTTCAGCCCTTTGCCCAGGAGAGATTTCAGATGTACAGATAGATCCATATGTCTGGAACATCTGGAACATCTTTCTGAAGATTGTCAGCATATTTCTTGTCTCACAGTTCCTATATAGCAAGGACATTTTACATGCCATTGTTAATAAATCAGTTGTTTTAACACTGAGGTAAAATCCATAGGTGCAAACCACCATATCCCAATCATCTATTTGAGTTTATGTTTGTGCTAAAACATCATAATCTGTACCAAGATACCCTCATTGTTACTTAACATCACTCTTCTGTTGAAAACCATATCACTCCATAACCTGAAAAAGGGTTCCAAATTGCCAGTTTTCATCATTTCTCATTTCTCTTTTAATGAACTCTCCAATATAATGAAAGACATCTGAGTTGAAATCACCTACTTCTTTCTAACTGCTTCTCTAAAATACATACTACTGTCCTACATTTCATAATGGAAGCTTCGATTCTTTCACCTGGTAGATGAGCAGGCACATTTATTACTAAAATTTCACATTTAATCTGCAACAAATTGTTATCCTGTTTTCTTCATCTGGATAAAACTTCAGCTTTCTAAGTCAGTACTCATATACTCTGTATTATTTGCAGTATTTTTCTTTTACATTGCTGTTTGATCACATCAACTTCCTGTTCCTCTTTTCACATGGAAGTCTTCCACAGTGAGATTCTGGATACCACACAGTGATTGACTCAAAGTCAAATGTTTTGTCTTTGACCTTTGGAGATGCTTCCATCACTGAGAATATGTAGAATTTTTTTCTGTATTTCATGTCTTACTATAAAATTTGACCAATCCACTTCGTAATAAATTGCCCAATACTATTGCATGTTTGGTTGATACTACACATTTTTTAACACAGTAAATGTCACTGCCCTCTTGGGCAGCTTGTAAACAGATCCAATCCTGCTTATGCATATGAATGTAAACCTGTCTTGTATAACTCACTGAGATTAATTTCACATGAATCTCAGCTCTTTTGACGCATGTATCCCATACACCATTGGTACAGTTCATCTTTTCTACATATGCCCTATTCAGAAACTGCAGCATCTGAGTGTGTAGTGAGACATCAAGATGGCCAGAATTTTGATGCAGATATCCTTACAATTCTTCTACAATGAGCTGCACAAGAAAGAAAAAGAATCTTAAATTAAAATATACAGGTTTTATTTAGACTGAAAACTAGAATAGTCAACTATTTACATACTGAAAAGAAAAACAAAAAACAGCAAAATATCAAAGTGATTGGTTTGAAGAACACAGAAATGAAAGGTCCATATGGAACTACATGGTCCCCCTTCTAATGAGAATTTTGACACAGTCCCTTCCTGTCCCTGCAACATCAGTGCTGATATCTCTGACACTGCTCTCCTGTCTAGCTATACAACATATATACTATTGCAACACTATAGACTGTTCCACGCTACAGACTCTGGAATTTCCTTTCCTTCTACTGTTCCAGGCCCATAAAGAAAGGGAATATTTCATCCACAGGACTGCAGTATTCTTAAGAGAATCTAACAGTGTAATGAGTGTAAGTACCACAGACTGATACACTAACTGCTCTAAAGTAACCATAGGCAAAATCTGGAGCAGTACAGGGAACTCTATTATTCTTTATCTGCACCTCAGTTTTTTGTTTGTTTGTTTGTTTGTTTTTGAGAAGTTATGAGAGCATTCCTTAGCTTAGTTAATATAATTTCTGGTTGGAAAACCATAATGTCTTTGTAGAGTCTTTCACTTGATCTTTATATGTCCTTATTAAGTCTGTATGTTGTTGTCTGGGAGTTGACAAAGCAATCTTCCCTACTCTCTTGAAAGATCTTTCTAAGCTTTAAGACTTTCTTTGATGTGACTTCAGGAAGGCAACCCTGTAGGTAGTCATTTGCCATTACTATGTTAAGTATCTTGAAATGTATTGTCCATCTGTCTCCTCTTTCCACAATTTTACCTCTTCTTTGATATCTTATAGCATTCTCTCCAGTTAATTCCTTCATAATTAAAAATATTAATATTAATATTAATAATTTTTAAAAAAACTTAGTAAGGTATTGCAACTTGGCCAGTGTTTAAGATTAAAATGCACATTCAAAAGAATTCAAGCCACCTAGATATAGCTAGATATCTATAGGATCTGCTTAACTAGTCTCTATAGGCTTCTATTAGTTGGAAACAAATACGCACATCATAAGTGCAGTTTTTCTGACCAGTTTCAGACATTTCTGCATATGAATCAGATACAAACCACAATCTAAAAGATGATATTTGTCTCCAGTATAAAAGAAGTAGATTAATAGTTTATTAACATGTTACATCCAGTGTTTTTTATAATCTGTTCTTCACTAGCTAGTTGTTAACTGTATCTTACAGCACAAGATAATGATTTAGAAGACAAGGAAGTTGGCTTTTTACTTCTACTGAAGAAAATACTAACAAGAAATAATTTGTTTTTTGGCTAACCTCATAGCTTTATTAGTTTATTTTTTCTAATAATTTGGTATGTTGATAGTTTTAAGATATTTATTAATTTATTGAATTCTAATCCTGGCCACAATTTCACCACTATACAGTTTTATCTAATCATCTTAATAAATGATTATAAATTAACTTACACATGCACTCATTTCTTTTAAAAGAAATACAAAGTACACACAGTCAATTCTTGGTCCATCAAATTGCAAAGTGACTCAGAAAACTGGGGTACCGAAACTTTCAGTAACAACCTGGCAAGCCTTTAAACTCCAACTTCAGATTAATATCTAAATACAAGATTTAGGCAGATGTTCTTGTCTACTTCACAGTGACAAACAAAAAAGGCCAATGAAAATCAGCTTTAGTACAAAAAGGATTGTTTTCTTTTGTCGTCATGCCCTCCCCCCCCCCCCCCAAAAAAAAAAAAAAAAAAAAAAAAAAAAAAAAAAGATTTATTGCTAAACTCATTCATCACGACCATCCGAGACTGCTGCATTATGGTCTGTAATCCAGCTATGGATGATTATATGTTTTAATGCTCTTACTATCCATAGTTTCAGATCTTCAACTTTAATAATGCTTTATCCACATCATAAATTAAAGCTCCTCAGAAACACATAACCTTGAAGTTATTTTTGAAGAAAGAAAGAAACAAACAAAAAATATATATCCACCATGAGAAACAGAAAGCAATAACATATTAAAAATATCTATAAGATTTACATAAACAGACTACAATTCATTGATCCACACAATGATTTAAATGCACAAATAGAAGTTTTACTGGTTTTACTATGCCCATAAAGTAGAAAGATTCCTTTCTTTGTGGTACATATTAAAACAACTGTTTTTAAACAGTTTTCTGTCCCTGAGGGTACTTTTTGTTTTCTTTTCTGCTCTCAGTGTTTATTTTACTAGTTATTTTTGCCTATGTGTTATTAGGAAGCATTTTTTGAAGAGCAGAAAACAGATGGAAAGTTTAATTCAGAAAAGAAATGTTTCAACAATATAAAATAATTGTTATAAAAGCTGATTTAATTCATATTCATTTTAAGGATTGTAAGAGTACTGATGTCTAATTCTCTGAGGCAGGATTTATCTGGTGTTACCTATCTACAAAGCTAACTAGTTTCAAAAATAAAAAATAAAAACAAATGTATCATCTGAGACTAATTTTCCCCAAAGCTCATTTGAATTTTGGAAATTTTCTGTCGTAACACTCCTGTCTGCCAAGTTTCTATAAATGCACTTCACTCAAAGTCTATTTTTCATATTGCTTTATTTGGCTTTACAATTCTAATTATTCTAGTTCTCATTTGCAGAAAATTTATTTTGTGGTTTGGTGGAAGGAAATGGAGAAAAGAGCCCAGTTTCCATTCCTGGCTCTTTCACAGAACTGCTGATATTCTACACAGATATTTTTATGTACTAGATAAGAAATTGATCTCTGAGGCAGCTCTCCCATGATATGTCATCTTTCTCATCTGTTTGACAAGGAAACTTTATATTCATCTTCATTAGTTGTTCAAAAATACCAGACGGTATTACAGTATTCTGAAGTTTCTAACAAAATCTAGTAATAACTACAGAGAATTGGTACTACAACTAGAACTAGGAAACAGGTGTTCTTCCAACATGAGCTGTAGAGAAGATGAATATTTAACAACAGGACAGTTTCTAGCTAATTTTGATCTGACTTTGTCTGCATTGTTTCTCTGACAGGAAAATGAATGTAATTGGTGGAGTGAGTGTTTCTTTGATGGGTTTTTTTTGTTGTTGTTGTTGTTGTTGTTTGTTTGTTTGTTTGTTTTGTTTGTTTTTACATCAAGAAGTAGCAAACTACATCATAAATTTAAACAAATATTTGAAACAATATCACTGCATCATCACAGTACATCTATTTCTGACCCATGCAGTTGAAGCTGACAGTTTACTGAAAACATTTGGACATCATCATTACCAGTGCTAGTGAAATTATTTGTTTTGATAACAAGTCTGTGAATCAAAATTTTCGAAGATGTCAGTTTCCTCTAATTATTTAAGCCTGTAGTCAGTTCCTCCCTCTGCCCACCTGCAATCTCTGAGCAACCAGAAGATTAAAAACAAGCGTAAATTGGTTGCATAAGAAAAAAAAAAAAACAAATAGCTAAAAGTCATGTACTGCCAATGGACTACAGTATTTATACCACAGAAATTTAGAGAGCACCTCAACTTCTTCCTAACAGTTAATTTTTTGGTGTCATGAGGGTAACATTTGACAGATGGGACTGGACATTTGACTTTACCCAATGAGAGCTCTGGAACAAAGATAAAGTGTAATTTTAGGAGATATTTAAGCTTACTCTGCTATAAGCCAATATTCCATGTTATCAGAAGACATTCAAAGTCTGCCGCCCAATATTCCTTTACAGCATATGTGGGTTATATCAGCTATGGTGATAGATGAGACAGAAAGATGTTCTTGGTTATTATACCTAGAACACTGCAAGCAGTGAGATCCTGTTACACACTCTGTATTCTCATCACAATTCAGAGCTTTTCTTTTCCTCCTCAGGATTAATCACATAACTTTTAAAAATGAAGTTTACATTCTGACATGAATCTCTGTGTACATTATGTCTGTTAAGTGCTCAAGCCTAGGGTGAACAAAAACATACCATCAAAATTCAGTTTGTATTTATAATACTATCTACTATGAACAGCTTTTCAATGGGTAATGGTTGTGCTTCATGATTGCCAGTTATCCCTTCTTAAACTTCTCTATTTCCAAGTAGAAGGAATTTTGACGGGGAAAAAAAAAAAAAAAAAGAGCACCAGTGCCACAGGGTTTACATTTACACAACAACAGAATTTTTATGCATTACTGAAACAATTAAAAACATTTAACAAAATGTATTATATATATATATATCTATTAAAGTACTAACAGATACTAAAGAAAAGTGGTACAAATTGAAATTTCAGGAACAAAGTAAAGAAAAAATCTCTTTGCTGCTTTTATTTCGCTTTAAAGCAGAACTGTGTGAGTCAATCTTTTTAGCAGGAATTTATGAATAAGAATTAACTGAAAATGAAAAGTAACAATGGCATTATACTAAAGATATATGCCTAAGAAATGATACCCAGATAATCTTTGATAAAATAAACATGGTTAAAGCTTAATATATCAGCTACAACTTCTATAGTGCTTATACCAGGAAGAGAAGTTAAAAATCGAGCAATATATTGCAATATTGCACACACACACAAAAAAAAGTCTTTACATCCATAAATCAAAGCATTCATTATTTTACTTTTATTATATTTTCATTTATTTTTATTATTCATTATTTTCATAATGAAGCTATTACTTACGCATTTGCTTTAACTGTAACACATCTTGATTTATGTTAATACTCTTTTTGTACACAGCTAGTTTCAGTGACACTAGTACAAGAAATAATTTGAGCCCTAATCATTTTGTGACCAGAAATAATACATTTTTTTAAATGTTTTTAAAAGGATTCAATCTATAGTGCCTATCAGATCAATTGTCTCTTTATTGCCAAGAGGTGAAGTACAAGGGAAACAAGGATTTTATTTTTCTTTCTCAGCAATGTAAAAGCTTCAGGTGTGGAATTACGTGATTCCATCTTTGCCAAAGTCAAACTGAAGTGTGGCATACTGACTGAAAGATTCAGTCATAAGCATAACTAATGCATGCTAAAGCATGCTGTTTTGAGACATTAACTGCAGCTGCTGAAATGTGTCTCACAGTGTTTAGCTGTAAATAAATGCAAATTCCGTAAGTAATGGTCATAAAAGGAACTTTCTCATGCTCCCAATATCTAAAATAATGTAAGTCAGAAAAACTATCATAAACCTATACAACATAAGAAAGATGGGGATAATCTTTCATAAGATCTAGATTTTCTGCAGTTCTGCAGACATGTTCACTCATTCCCAAACAAATTCTCAGTTTTGTATTGCTCTAAATAATAAGTTCTCACTTTTTGGGTTGTCTCAGTTGCATTGAGTGAAATTGAATTGTGTTGAGTAACACATAAAGTATATAATATAGTATAGTTAATATATATAAGTAACAGAACAACTTCTACATTTTTCTACTTTGCAAAATAGATGAATGTAAAAAAAATAAAAAAAAAATAAAAAAACAAGGTAACAGAGACATATGTTTGACCTTGTTTTTGTTAAACTAATGCATCAGTGACTGGTTGGATGGAAGTGGGTGCAATTCTTAGTGAGTTCTCAAGGTGCTCATCAGAGATTTTGGTGAAGTTTTACTCTTCCTTAATTTCAACTTTGAAAATATTTGTTCACAAATGTGTGTACTGCCAAACAGTGATGACGTCAATAAAGCATGATTGTGAAATGAGGGATGTTTTAATGTGGTAAGATAGGTTGTCTAAAAGTCTACTAAAGACACATGATCAGATTTTTATTTGAGTTGAATGTCTTACTGCAACTCTGTACAATCCATTTGAAAATTTGTAGGTAATGCATTTGTATCAACAAAAAATGGAGTCACAAACATGCAAAAAAATTGATGATTTCCTTCAAAAATCTTGAAGCTTATTCTCAAATTCCTTTATCAAAATGGAAAGTAAGGCTGCGTATTTATCACTGTTCATAAAATTATGTTTAGCTAACATACAAAAATTTTGGAAGTTACAAAATTTGTCAGCGCTCTGATACTTCTTTAACATTGAGCATGTTAATATATTAAATTATTTAATGAAACAACACAAGCAGAAGTTTTTTGAACTAAATAAGAGAACATTAATGTCTGCTTAATAATAAAAGTGAGTGTCTTCGCATGCTCATTGACATGTAGGTAGTTTAAAGTATTATTATTGATAATCACAGCATTTTAATCACCAAGCGACACAAGAGTATGTAGTGTCTAATACACATGGGTATCAATTTGACTGGGTTGTGGGCACCAGAGGCAGAGTTAGTACTGCACTCTGCTCTCCCCTTCCCAGTATTCCCTTGTTATCTACACAGTCCACGTTCAAGGTACACACAATTGACTCATGAAAAATATTGCTAAAAATCACATAATAATGTTCAGTGTTTATGATCTCATGCATCCACATTACTAACTCTTGAGGGCAACATGCAATCCACAGGCCACGGGCTGGGCATTCCTGCTCTAGAGCATCTTCAACTCAGTGAAGTTAAACAACTTCACATTCAAAGGTAGAGCTTAGTACCTGCCTAATAACATTTTCATTGAGAACTTAATGCAGAAGTTAAATCAACCATCTTAATATTCTAAAGCAAGTACACTTTGTCAGTAGTAACATTTACCAAAGCAGTAACAATTAAGCTATATATTATATAAATATTCCAAATAATAAATATTAACTGACAGATGACTGTGGAAGGAATAATAGGTGACTTATTCTCTAAAGTTCAGGTTTGTCTATTAATAAAATGACAACTATTACTATTGATTGGCATTACAGTAGCACTTTCAAGTGCTACACTGACACCTATGCAAAAATAAGGTTACAGTCTTAGTAAATTTGTCCCAGTACCAAACACTTCTTTATGGATCTCTTTATCTCTAGTCTTTGCAAAATCTATTTCAGAGCTCGTGGAGCATGTCTGTTCCTCTGGGAGTGCAGAACTAGGAACTCTGAAGTGTTAGACCTTCAGCTGCATACCTTTTCTTAACTTCTTTGAACAGCAAATATAGTACACTGTTAATGTGTGGAATATCCTTATGAGGCCAAACAGAATATTGCCTTCAATAAGGTTTTGTTTTTGGTTTTAATAAAATATACATTAGCCAGGTAAAATCTGTGCAGTAAAGCTGACATTTCCCCACTTCCTAGCTTAATCTATTTGCCTATTCAACAATAAATATGTCACAAGATCCAATATGAGATGATAATTGTGCTGAGACACAAAAATAAAATTTGGAGGGAAAAGATCTACTTTTCTAGATGAAAGCAGAAATTCTACAGAAAGCTTCTAAAGGGCACATTCTTTCTTCTGAAGGCCAGTAATTTATATAGTTTATTTCTTATTGATAAAAAAGTGACTATCGCTGCCTGTAATTTTAAAACAGGGAAAAAAAAAATTATTTATATTCTGCATTCATTCCAGAATCATTTCTGTTTGGTTGGTTGGCTGTTTTTTTCCGCATTATCCATCTTTCTCCTGTTGAGAAGGTCAGATGCAAAGTTTGCCTGTAATAACTAGGCTTGCATAGAATCTATGGATAATCTGCAAAATATTCCACCTAAAAAAGATTAACATCTCTGTACAGATGGGATATTGCCTTCTAAATAGGCCTATTCCCTGCTACCTTGGTTCTGCAGACAGGTTTAGACTTCATTGTACAGCATAAAAAACGATTCAGCAGCTATTTGATCATTAAGTCTATGTACTACAAAAAATAATTTAGGGAGACTCCTTTTAGTACATGTTGAAAATTTAAAAATGTCTGGAAGGTATCAACTGTTGCATATGCACACAAAAATATACACCTGGTCTCCACTTTCAGACTGAAAAGAAAAAGATCAAGATATTATATTTAAGGAAATTCAACAAAATGATTGCTTAAAAGTTATACACAAGAGATCCTATCAATTATCAGAATTAACAAGAGTATTAGGTCTTGTAAAACATTATGAGTGTAATAATGACCTAATTTCTTTTTCTCTCAAAAAATGCAATATTTTAAGCTACTAGTAGAAACTTGTTGGGTTTTTGTTTTTGGTTTTTTTTTTTCCATATTTGTCATATATCTGTTCAGAAATATATAAATAAATCTATGTAAGACATTGGATTTCATAAAAGAAATTCATTTCAGTTTAACCATCAGAAATCAGTGTTACAGTGACAGAAGTCCTTCACAAAAATATATGTGTATACGTATGTAAACAGATACTTCACAGACATACACATGCGCACATATCATGCAAACACATGCAGCCATGTCTTTCACATGCACATAATCAATGTATAGAAGTATATCAGTGTATACACTCTTCTAGACAGTATAGATACTAAGTACCTATGTATTGGGAAATGAGCATATGGGGAAATGTAAACTAGCTGCTGAATGATGCTTAGTCTTAGCGTTCAAGCATCCTCCTAAAGCACAAACCTATCATACTTAGAATTTGAACTCACAGGTTCCAGTAATAGCGAAGACCACTGTATTCCATCTTTTATTGCTATTGATTTTTGTACCTATTAATTCTCAATAGAACAGTTAAGAATGTTTATCTTACTTTAAAACAATGAACTCAAATTAGGATTTTTTTTTTTTTTTTTTAAGTAATCTTTAAACCTGTAATTGCCACATGTGTTGGTTTCTGTTTGCCATATCTGTCAGTCAGCAAGAGACACTGACCACTTACAGTGATTACAAAGTACACCAAATATAGTATATATGTCACTTCTCCACAAGAGCTTGTTGGCAGCTTTGATCGACTTCTTTTTGATTACATCACAATCACCTCATTCCACTTTAGCTACTCTCACTCTCCCTGTCTCTCCAGGGGTTCAGTTGTCATTGCTGTATACCTTAGCAGATGAATCAGTTTTCCTTCTGTTAAATCCTCTTCCTGGGAAGATGAATCTACTCATCGATTTTGACCAAAGACTGTTTTTTAAAAGGGGTAGAAGAGACTTCTGACCTTTCAAATGATCTGATTAAAGTGGTTATTTTCACATTATTAAGTAATCAGGGAAGAAATACATTAAGAAAGAGTTCAGTTCACAGGCTGCTCTGCTTGCTTCTAAAAACTGTTGTGCACTGACAGCTAACCTAGATTCCATTTCTTCCTTTTCCTCCGAACCACAAGGGAAGCTAAAATGCATTTTCACATTGCATTTTGCCCAAAGGCTCTCAGTAAAATTTAATTTTCTTACTGCATTGATTTTTCCATTATAAGTTGTAACAGTCTAATGATATCTCATAAGAATTTTTAGTAAAGAGAAAAAAGGATGTGAATGATTTAGCAATAGTAACTGCAAGTGCTAGAGATTTATTCTTATTTTCTTAAGAATCTTCCATCTGTCTTTTTGATGGGCAGTTGTTGAAACAGTCTGTCATATCACCATCCATCTGACAGCCTAAAGATAGTTCTCTAATCTATTTCTTAAGGGTAACATGTGATCCAGTTTCCTATAAATCTCTTCCTCATTCTTAATTTCTAAAAATCAAAATAATCTTTCTAACTTTGGATCTGACTGCCATGCTTAAAAATTAATGGATAACATGGAAACAATATGAGAAACACAAAAAAAAGTAACAGTGTCTGTCTTGTATGCTACATTAGATTCACTGAAAGCTAACATCATCATTACCCCAAACACTTCAAGTTTGTCAAGGTTTTTCCTTATTTTTGATAAAGAATACATCAAAGTAATAACACATGTTCCCTGGAAAAGAAAAATGAGTATGCCGACTCTTTCTTTTGAAGCAACTGTATCATCACCAAAGCTGTAGAAACCATGTCTGAACATGTACAGGGTGGCAGACAATGAAACATAAAGGTAGAGCTACCGCAAGTACAGGAGAGTTTTGAAAGAGTCCCTGAATTCCACAGGTACAAGAAATTATCTTATCTTTCTTATTTCACTTTGTCAGGGATTAGACATATAGACAGGTAGATAGACAGAGGAAAGGGGAAAAAAGAAAAAAAAATGATACATTACTAAGTCAAAAGAATTAAAAAACATTGTCTGCTTTTCTTAGAAACCAGAAGCAGTACCTTCTACCAGCTCTTCTACAAACTCAAGAAAGGTTGGAAAATATCTTCAAGATAATGAAGCCCAACCTTCAATATGACACATCAAGTCCCTCCATGACACCATGTCCCTCAGTACCACAGACACTTGTCTCTTAAATTCCTCCAGGAATAGGGACTTCCCTGGCCAGCCCATTCTAGTGCTTTAAATATGTTACAGCTTGAATGAAAATCCTGTCAAGTGTGCTAAAATACTTATATAACCAAAGTTTAACTAAACTTCTGCACTGCTTGTCACTACCCACTTTTTCCTGCCATAAAAATGAATGAACCTAAATAACAAAAAAGGAGTTTCATTTAGCATTTTAAATTCTGCACTTTGTGAGTACAGGATATTAAATGCAAGCAGGTATTAATAAAGTCACATACTGAATATAATATTGTAATTAGACTGAATGTTAACTAATGTTTCTTCTTACGTTAGGAATAGGCCTAAATACAATTTCTTTAAATTTCATTGGACTGATAAGTCTTGTTTGGAAAAGAAAGTTAGATACGGCTAGATATGGTTAGATAGATTGTATTACTGAAAAGATTCATCAATATTAGATTCTTTGTCCCACAAGTGGAATATGGATTTTCAATATGGAAATATGTCTGACACTATCATTTAGGAGACACCTTTTGTATGCTTCCATGATCTCTGGATTATTTTTTGAGCCAGCATTATCCTTGCTGTGTGATAAAACTGTTAAAACAACTCTATCAGAGAAGCTGATACTGACATTGCAGTCCCTTTAATCTTTATAATCAACAGAATGTTATTCTCCGGCATGAGAATAGGGGAAAAAATCTACCCTTGTTTGGTTGGTGTCACTTCAAGTGCACAAATCAACCCTGTATTTATGACACAACACTCTAAACTTAGGCCTAATTTTCTATTTCTGCCCTTGGAGAGGTTTAGAGTTACTCCACTGTTGATACAGAACAGACTTTATGCTAAAAAGAGTCATCCGGAGATAGTCAGGACAGTATTTCTTGTTACCTTCTCTCGAATGTGGCTTATAGGACAAAAGCAAACAAATGTATTAATTCTTAACACAAAACAATTATCATCAAAAACAGTAACACTAAAATACAGAAGTTATATTAAAACACCCCTGCTTCCACACATCTCCCATCAATACCCAGAAAGTCAGTTGCCTCATAACAACTGGGAGATTATCTCATACAGGAAATCCATACTCTCTGTAAACATAGACCAGACTGGAGGAATCAAAACCCTTACTAATATTCAGTATTTTCTGTTCTTTAAAAGCCTGTCAATAACAATACAAATAAATAGTCTGGGGTCTCATAGTTTTGCCATAATACTGGCAATGAGAGACAGGTTTGTGATACGAAGTTGTGTAAAAGCCTTAATCTCAGTGAAAGTTACATGGTAGATAACAATACCTATACATCGGAAGAGACATTAACCTTTTTTTACACATGTAGCACAGTTGAGGGCAGGCATTATATAGTTTGAAGAAAAAAAAGATCCACTAAATATTATATAACATTTCTGAGGTGTACAAGCTGGGGACAATTTTTCAGAAAAAAGGGTGGGGGAAAGAGGAGGAAGGGAGGAGATAAAAAGAAAACAGAAAAATATTACCTACCTCAGAAGTGAATTAAAGTACAGAAGTAATACATACATTTATTATGCTTAAGTGCCCATAACAACAAAGTATGAATGTCACAAAGTGAAATGTGCAACACAGTCTGCCTCATACGGTGAAAGGTTCTAATAAATATAAACCTAACTAGTGTCAAGATTGCACTATTAATTTAGTTTTTATTAAATTATTTGTTGCAACTAAGGAAATGTAGTTTGAAGAACATAAAATATTTGTCTTACAAATACTTAATCAGAAACTAGACAATTTCAAATAGCCAGGAAATAGAGGGATATGTACTTCCATTACGCAGTAGTAATAGTATACTATCATGAATGTATTATGACTATTACCAATATACTAATACCATATATATATATATATATAAAATAGCATTATTGTGAGCACAGTATAGTAGGTAAGAATTGTGGAACAAATAGTAAAAATATGTCATTCTTTCAGCTAAATCAATGATCTGAAAGCTATGGCATGTGCAGGAATATATATTCTCCTTTCTAAGAATAAAGGAAAGGTACAGGGCTTGCAATAACAGTCATTCAGCTTTTCTACAGACTATACCACTCTTGTGAGTTGCTTAAACATTCCATTTATTCAGGGTAAGTTTTTTGAAATGTTTAAGACAATAAAAAATTGCTGTATCTTAGATGAAATGTTGAACACAGAAACACCTAGTGGAGTTTTATTAGTGTCATCTCTTCTGGCTTCTTGATTTATTTATTTATTTATTTTGGTAAATGATCAGGGTTACTAAATTTGATTATAATATAAAATTTGGAAGACAACTGTATACTTATGAAGTATTTAGTTGAGTTTAATTGAATTCTGGTTTTCTCTACATCTACATCAAGGTTGACAAAAAAAAAGAAGCTGAAATTTAATGAAGACTAAAGTAAGTAATTAAAACTGAAAATAAAAATAATAAACTTTATCATTTTATGAATAAATCTGTACCAAAATAAGGAACCTAGTAGGGAAGGAAAAAAAAAAAAAAAGATAATAAAGATGGTGAATATTTTCTTAAATCTGTCAGAGACAGATCAGGAAGTGCAGGAAGTGCTAAACTTCTTTACAACTCATCTGGTAAGCTCTTATTTGAAGATGCCATGATTTTTCTTAATCACAAAATTAAAAACAATACATTTCTGACGATCATTACAGAAAAAAAATAAAATGAGTCTGGTTTTACAGGTGAGAGCTTGTAATGGATCTGAAAAATAAATAAATGAAAAACCTTAAAAATTTGTGTAAGGATACACAATCAACAAGTGGGGACTGGACTCTAGGATCTCTTGAGGTCCCTTCCAACACCTGTGACTCTGTGAATCTGTGATTTTGCAATTCTGAGACTTAACACATTAAATTGATTAAATTAACAGCCTACCTTCAGAAAGATTTTTAACACAAATAACTAACTGACTGACTAAATGAATGAATAAAAGCTCTACAAATAAGGGAAAATTATTCAATTTAAATGATTAATATAAAGAACTGAAAAACAAAAATATCTGGACAGCTTCTTCTCTTTCATCGATGTTAAGAAGGAATAGGTAGAAACTAGAGCAAGCCATTAGATATACGTACACACAAACATATATGCGTGTGTGTGTGTGTGTGTGTGTGTGCAAGTAAATAGATAGATATTTACATACAATTTCCTATTACCTACTCTTATAAACACCCATAATTTAATGCACTGGGCTCCAACTCAAACAGACACTCAGTTTGCATAAACACGAAAACCTGTATTTGGGAATTTAAAATACTAGAACTCCACGAACAGAAGTTACAGGAAACAACAGGTTTAATGCACACTGGACATACAATGTTCATTAATGTTTGATCTTCTGGTCCAATATTTATAAAGAGCTGCATTAGGTTTGTCTTCATACAGATGACAGAAGCCTCTAGCTGTGAAAGAACTTCCATTCTTTTATGACAGAGATACAGATGAGAAAATGCTTACATACTAAAAATATATGTTACTGCTTTTCTTTCTAAGTCAACAACAAAACACTGAATTGATCACATAGTTGAAGAGGTATGCCATTATATGCAGATGAGGACAGCAGTGATTGTTTATATGCACCTATGTAATTTTTCTCCCACACACATGCACAGGGTCAACATACAACTTCAGGAATGTTCCTGCATTAAATTCACATCTCTTTTTCACAAATTCCATTATTTTGAACCATTCCTCTTCAGAAAACAAAACAAAACCCCACAGCTGTAAACAGAGAGGACAGCTCTCCTTTTCACAACTAATTTTTGGCATTTCAGAATCAAAATGAATGAATTACTGTGAAATATGTCTTATTAGTAGAAGGTGACTGTGTTCTTTAGACTGCTTGCTCTGTGCTCCATTACTTCTCCTACTCTACTCTGGCTCTGTTGTTCTTCATGAAGGCATTCTCTTGGATGAAAGTAACTCCAATGTACTACAAGGAGCTCTAGAATTGCTAGTCGTATTCTCAACACTGTGATCAGGAATCAATATTGTAGCTGAGAGTCATTAAGTCAAAAGCAATCTTAGGATGACATTTTCAACTGAAATTCAACATTTTTTATTCCTATTTCTGTAGCTAAAATCCATTCTATAATACCAGGTATTTTTCAAACAAAATCACCCAAAACAACAACAAAGCATTTTTTTCCACACAATTTGTGTTAAATACCCTTCAAAACAAGAAAAGAAGAAAGAATATTAAAGATTTCTTGTATAAACAAGTAATTGCTGTCAAAATACTTGCATTTAATTACTTCATTTTTTTCCTTTTTTTTTTCTTACTTATATCTAGCTATATGAGTATCTTCAAATATAAGCACAATCTAAAAATGACTTGCAGACATAATATTCCCAGTGTCTTCCTTGATTAAGAAAGATTATTGTCACTACTAGTTATTTAACTGGGGAATGACATAACACCAGATCCCTTATTTGACAGTACAAAATTATTTCAAGTCAGAGAATATTTCAAAACTTGACTAACAGTTATTAACTGGTATTTGTCTTAAACTGTCTGATATCTGACTAAGTTCACTAAGAGCAAAAGTTGAGTTGAAGCATATAGTGTTCTGAGCTGGAACTACTCAATTGATCACTTTACTGAATGGAAAACAGTGCCAAAAGGTCATACTAATTACATGTTTTTTTCATCAAGGACAGCAGGTATGCTCCATCCACACTAAAGTCTTGGAAAATATCAGTAGGCCTGGAATAAAATATTTTGATGTCCTCATACTGAAAGATAATATTTATTTTAAAGAATACTTTCAACATCACCAAATCCAAATAAGTTTATTTCCTCACTTTACCGTTTGAACTTCAAAGAAGTAAATATATAAAGATTTTACTTCAACATTGTTATAGAAAGGAAAAAAAATAATCTAAGAACTTCACTTTCAGTGTCTAACAGAAGCTTGGTTAAATTACTTAAATAACACTGGTTTTCATCATTTATAATTCAAACCTTGTGCCAATCTCGACAGGAAACAAAATGCTGATTTAATAATGTTATCCAGTTCTCATCATATATATTATATATGATATATGTATAAATCATATATATTTTCAAAACATATCCTTAAAACTTGCATAGAAACATCAGAAGAAAATAAAAACGTAAACACTTCAGATATAAAAATTCTCCAAAACTATGAGCCACTTTAACGTACACTACTAACTATAAATTTATGGGTAATTGTTAAGAGAATAAATAGAACCATAGATTCAGAAAAGTTGGAAAAGACCTCCAAGATCATCTAGCCTAACCATCTACCTATCACCAACATTTCCCACTAAACCACATCCTTTAGTGTCACATCTAAACATTTCTTGAACACCTCCAGGGTCAGTGACTCAACCTTCTCTCTGGGCAGCCCATTCCAGAGCTTGATCACTCTTCCGGTGAATAATTTTTTCCTAATATCCAACCTGAACCTCCCCTGGCACAACTTGAGGTCATTACCTCTAATCCTATTTTTAGTTATGTGGGAGAGGAGGCTGATTTCCCCCTTGCCATATCCTCCTTTTAGGTAGCTGTAGAGAGCAATAAGGTCTTCCCTGAGCCTTCTCTCCTCCAGTCTAAACAGTCCCAGTTCCCCCAGTCACCCCTCATTAGACTTGTGCTCCAGACCCTTCACGAGCTTTGTTGCCCTTCTTCAGACATGCTCCAGGACCTTGATGTCTTTTTTGTAGCAAGAGGCCCAAAACTGAAGCACAGGAAAATGATCACCTCCCTGCTCCTGCTGGTTACACTATTTCTTATACTAGCCAGGATTCTGTTGGCCTTCTTCGCCACATGGGCATAATGCTAACTCACGTTCAGTCAAGCAACAACAAATATCCCCAGGTCCATTTTTTTCTACTCAGTCTTCCAGACACTTTGCCCTAAGCCAGTAGCATTGTTTGGGGTTGTTGTGGCCAAACTGCAAGACCCAACACTTGGTCTTGTTGAACTTCAACACATTGGCCTCTGCCCAGTGATCCAGCCTGTCCAGATCCCTCTGTAGGGCCTTTCTATTCCCAGGAAGATGTTTCTGAAACTCTAGTCAGGCATTGTGGAAGCAAAATTGGAAGAGAAAGTTGGTTGTACAACTCTATGAGGTCCCTATAACATATACCCCAGGGTTCTGAAGGAAGAGGCTGATGTGGTTGCCAAACCACACTCCATCGTTTCCATGGATATATGGATATCCATCCATATATTTACTTGATATATGGCTATCAAGTAAAGTTCTCAGTGACTGGAAAAAGGGAAACATCACTCCTATGTTTAAGAAAGATAGAAAGGGACACCTGGGCTGGTGAGCCTCAGACAATCACAGAATGGTTTGGGTTTGAAGGGACCTTTAAGATCATCTAGTTCCAATCCCTATCTTGTAGGCAGGGAAACTGCTCAGTAGACGAGGTTGGTCAAAGCCCCATCCAGCCTGACACTGAATGCTTCCATGGAGGGGGTATCCACGACCTCACTGGGCAACCTGTTCCAGTGTCTCACCACTCTCACAGTAAAGAATTTCTTCCTAATATCTAGTATAAATCTACCTGCTTCCAGTTTAAAATAATTTTCCTTTGTCTCATTGCCATATGCTCTTACAAAAAATCCATTCCCAGTTTTCCTGTAGGCCCCCTTCAGGTACTGGAAGGACAATATAAAGTCCCCATGGATCCTGTGAGTCTTTTATCAACTGACACACCCAAATCCTGCTCACGGCTGCCCTCAAGCCTTCTCCAGCGAGCCTGTATTTGTGCTTGGGATTGCCCTGATCCAGGTGCAGGACTTTCCGCTTGGCCTTGCTGAACGTCGTTACGCTCTCATGGGCCCACTTCTCCAGCCTGCCCAGGACCTTCTGTATGGCTTCCCTCCCCTCCAACTGTACCACTCAGCTTAGTGTCATCTGCAAACTTGTGGAGGGTGCACTCAATCCCACTGTCCATGTCACCTACAATGATGTTAAAAAAAAGATCATGGAATAGATCCTACTGGAAACTCTCTTAAGGCACATGTAAGACAGAAAAATGATCTGAGACAGCTAGCACAGCTTCATAGACAGCAAATAATGCCTGAATAACCTGGTGGCCTTTTATAATGATATCACTGGACAAAGAACAACAGGTATCATCTACCTGGACTTCTACAAAGCCTTTGATATAACCCCATGCCACATCTCTATACTGGAGAAGTATGAATTTGAAGAGTTTATTCAGAGGATAAAGAATTGTTCAGGCTGTTGCAGCCAGAGTTATGGTCAACATCTCTATGTCCAGATGGAGGCTGGTCATGAGTGGTGTCCTCCAGAGGTCTGTCCTGGAATCAGTGCTCTTAACTTTACAATGACCTGGATAGTGAAATTGAGTGCATTCTCAGCAAGTTTGCAGATTACACTTGGTAGAACAGAAGAAAGGAATGCCATCCAAAAGAACCTGAATAAACTAGATAATTGGACCCACATGAGCAGAATGAGATTCAACAAGACCAATTACAAGGTGCTGTACTTGGTTCAGGGCAATCCCAGATATATTTATAGACTGGGAGAAGCACTCATTGAGAGCAGCCCAGAGGAAGACATAGAGTTCTGGATGACGATGTGTGCTTGCAGCCTAGAAAATCAACTGTATTTTGGGCTGTATCAAAAGATGAGTGGCCAGCAGGGTGAAGGAGGTGACTGTCCCTTTCTGCTCTGCCCTCACGAGGCTTCACCCAGATTACTGCATACAGGCCTGAAGCTTCCAGCACAAGATGTGGAGCTGTTAGAGTGGGTCCAGAGGAGGCCACAAAGATGATCAGAGGGCTAGAGCACCCCTCCTGCTGAGGCAGCTGGGCTTGTTCAGTCTGGAGAAAAGAATGTTCCAGGAGGACCTCATTGTAGCCTTCCAGTTCTTAAAGAGAACTTACAATTAAGATGAAGACTGATATTTTACACTGATAAATAGCAATAAAAGAAAGGGAAATGAATTTACAGTGAAAGAAGGTATACTTAGATTACACTTTAAGAAGAAAATTTTCACTGTGAGGGAGTGGTAAGGCACTGGAACAGGTTACCCAGAGAATTTCTGGATGCCCCATCTCTGGAGGTTTTCAAGGCCAGCTTGGATGGTGCCCTGGTGTAGCCTGATCTAGTGGGTGGCAACCCTGCTTATGATAGGGCAATTGGAACTGGATTATCTCTAAGGTCCCTTGCAAGCCAAACTGTTCTATGATTGTATCATGTTAAGTATCCTCCTCAGAACCTGAAACATAGTAGTTTATTACAGTTATCTTGTGCATGAACATTTTATAGCCATAACAATCTAAGATACAGAGAAAAGCTATTCATATAGACCTACTATAAAAGTGATATGTTTTGAATAGTTAGCTTGACTTCCACATGTCTACAATTCAGTATCAGTATTCCAGTATCCTACAGTAAGGACTAGCAATCTTAAAAGAAATTGCATTTTAAGCAGAATTGCAAACCAAATGAATTGCTCTGACACTGGCCCATGACCATGCAACATGTATTCACACATAAGTAATTAATGTTTAAACTAATATAAATGTCATTTCTATTTTGACAAAGCAAACAAACAAAAAACAATCATAAACAACAAAAAAGTCTTTTTTAGTCTCCCTAGCCATTACTGTAGTAAATTTTCAATAACCTAACTCTACCCCAGAATCAATCAAGATGTTTCATCAACATTGGTCCTCGTTTCTAATGAGTACAAAACCCAAAGGTTTCCTTAGATCACATTATTTCCAGACAGTCTCTATGTATGAAGAACAGCTGGAGTGTTTTATGACACAGATCCAGAAACTACAAAAATGAACCTATTCCTACCTATGAGGCCACTTGAAAAATCTTTGATTTCTCAAGTCAGATTTCCAGGCAGGAAACTGAGAGCAGAGAACAGGTTCTAAAGTCAGCTACTTACCAGAGAAATTAAGTTTGTAGGAGGAACTGTTATCCTATTCAGATAGAGCCTATAAGAGAGACTCTAGAAGAATTTTCCTTAATTAAGATTATCATGTTTTTATGGTCATTCTGAAATTGAACTGATGAGACAGTCTTCCCAAAGAAGACTATTCCCTTTCAGTGATAGTTTTTACCATTATCTGTTCATTTTCCCAGCTGGTTTTGTGTGTTGAAAAGAACAATTAAGCATATCTATTAGTACATCTGAAATCCACTTCCTTTGTCAATAAGCTACTTCAGGTGCGTATTTTCATTTACATTTGCTCTAAGTTTGTATGGATTTGCATTCACTTTTTTTTTTTCTCACCCCCCCCGCATTTGCTTCTTCTGCTACTTGAAAGCAGTAAATGGACTGGATAAAGATTCAAGCCTAAAAATACTCATGTAAGTATCTGTTCTTACTCATTATGATTTATTGTTTCATTTTTCCAATTCTTCTCTTGTACTTATGAGTTCAGATATTGTCATGCAGCATTATTTGTGGTCCCAAGTCAATAATACTTGAACATGGTAAGGACAATATCTGAAAGATTGTTCATACAGCCTGTTTCCATTCTAGTCCACAATTTCCTTGCTCTTGCACTTCTGAAATATTACAGACAATAAACATAATTAAAAATATATATCATGAAGTCATATTTTATGGCAGTTCTTGACCAATATAATGGTGTTTCTTATACTAGTTCCTCTTCTGAAAAAAAGTAATAAATAATAGATAAACTTTGAACCAGTTAAAATCTGCTGCTGAATGTAAGACTACCTTTGTATGCATGTGAATCTCTGGGAACATGTATATGTTTAGAGGACCCACACTGAATTCTGTGCTGAAACAAGTATTTTTAGATTAAATTATTTAACAAATATTTTTAACGAACTAATAAGTAATGACATCTTGGTTTTCCATAATGTAAATGCATAAAAAAATATTACATTCAAGACATTAAGATACCACATTATTGCACTGTACTGCAAATGCAGGATATTATCTGTCTATAGCACTTCAGATCAAATACACAACTTCAGATAATGTTGAAAGTTAATGTAGCAGTACGTAGTTCTATAGCCTTATGCTTACTTTTGCTTAAGTAACTCCCTCAAAAGAAAGGTTTCCTTCTTGAAACAACGGTGTTAAATAGCTAAATCTGTATAAATGTGCCATGCAACTGGGTATGGAACAACCAAATATGTTGTCAGTAAACCAAAGAGTCTACAATTTAGAGCCTACCTATTACCATCCCAAAAGAGTTAAAAAAAAAAGAAAAAGAAAGAAAAGTCAGCTTTTACTTTTAAAATATTTTGAATGGCTATTTCTGCAGTAATTAATACATTTTGTTGTTAACGTTTTACCATCTTCCCTTGAAATGTGAATCATACACTCTTGTGAGAAAGAGTATAGCACTCATTCAAACTGTGTTAACTTTGACTTACTGCTTACATTTTCCAGATGATAGTGAATTTGTGTAAAAGAAGCACCTGAAAAAGTATTCTCAGTAGTAATGCATTAACAAGGTCATCTGGTCCCATGATTCCTATGATATACAGAGGCTAGTAACTTGTAATTTTGATGTTTGTATGCAGCATTGTAGTAGTGTCATAGGATGGCTTGAGTTGGGAAGGACCTTAAAGATCACAGAACCACGGACTGTCTTGCACTGGAAAATCATGTCGTTCCAATCCCCATGACACAGGCGGGGTTTCCACTTACTAGACTAGGCTGCCCAGGACCCCATTCAACCTGGCCTTGAACACCTCCAGGGGTGGGTCGACAGCTTCTCTGGGCAGAATGTGCCAATGCCTTCCCATCCTTCTCAGTACAAGATTTCCTCCCAAAATCTAATCTAAACCTCCCTTGTTTTAGTTTAAGACCATTCCCCCATGTTCTATGACTGTGAGACCATGCATATAGTTCATAACCATCTTTCTATAAGCACCCTTGAAGAACTGTACAATACTAGTTTATGACCCACATTTTTATGTACATATCTGTGCATCCCACTGCAACTATCTAATTAATATAACACAAATAAATGAGTTAGTTCATACTGCTAGTTCATACATTTTAATTATCACTTCTTGAAATATTTCCAGTTATTATATATATATATATTTTTTTTTTTTTTAAGAAGAAAAATGAAAATAACACAAAAAAGGTGTGCTATGTATCAGTCTTTCCTATACATGGTATATATAAAACACATTAGCCTCCTTCAAACAAAGGTAACTGCAAAAGTCATGAGAATATAATGTTAATTTATTGTTAATTAAAATAATACAAAGACTAGAATAGTTTCAGTCCACAACATGCATCACTGGATTTACAGAAAATTTCCTCTGTAATTTCACTAATCTTAACATTCAAATAATGACACTATTATTTACATTAATTGTTCTGAATGTATATAATAATAATAACAAGAGTTTATCTAAATCAGGTACGTAGTTGAAGTAACACTCCATTTAACATTTTGAAGAAAAATGTGTTCTTTTCCATTAATCTACTAATAATATGAATGAGAGAAATATCTTTTTTCAGTGTAGTTTTGCAGATACAATTTGCTTATAGCTACTGAAATACACCAATCATGTTAATGTTCGTATTTATAATCAATCAGGAGTTCACTATACTTTACGATTTCTGCAAGGGGGTTAGCAAGGAAGCACTTCTGGAATTGTGTTGTAGAAGAGATGAGACAAAGACCTGATTCCTTGGCTGAAGGGGTTTGTTGAAGAGTATTTTTCCCTCTAGTTTCCTTTCCACTCCTTTCTCTGTGAAATCTTTGCTGATGGGAGGCATAAACTGATAGTTGTTAGAAGCAGTTGAACAGCTTTGCAGTTCCATGCTGTTCTCTAGTAAGCATGTTTGCTTCATAAAACTGACCAATTTGGCACTCCAATCGCTCCTGTTTTTCCTTTTACAACTGAAAATTGTAACTGAGTTGTGCCTCTACAGAAAAGTAAAGGGCTTTAGGGATTTAAAGAGATGTATTATGCATTTCAGGGAAATATAATCCAATTAACACTTTAGTTTCTGTTTCATTAATGTCTGTACACATCTGTCACGCTTGAAAGATGGGACTTTTCTTCCCAGTAACAATGAATAGACACCTATACAACTGTTTAAATGCCTCGTTTCAGAATTTACTAGTTCTCATTCCCACAGGACTTCACTGGAATAAAAATCAAATTACATCGTTATACCACTGTCTTTTACTTAGGCAGACAATGTAAACAGATGTGAGTTTTAAAAATGGAAATACACACACACACACATATATACATGAGGCATCTCTGAGTAAATATGTTGAAAGAAAGAGTTATGCTCACTTTAAACACGGACTATGGAAAAATTATTCCCTTAATTCCTAGCACTTAATACTTACACTGGTTTGCTCTTCAAGCTGCAAATCAAAGGACAGAACTCAAGAGGGGAAAACTCTGTAAGCCACTTCAACTGAAGGCAAGATAAATGAGTGCAATAAATGAAGGCAAGATAGCCACAAGTTCTCAGTAAGATAGTCTTCCTTTTTCTGACTTAGAGATTGAGTTAGTCAAATGGTCATTATATTTTAAAAATCCCAGAGGAAAAAAGTTATTGTTCACCTACATCCTCAGTCAGATCAGTCAGATCACAGCACACACTCATCATTACACTCCACTGTAACTACCATCATGGAAGAAAGCACAGGCTTGCCACAAACATACACACTGTCAATTTTTAACTGAGATAATTTTTTAACTACCTCTAATTTCTTTATCTGTGTTTTTCCTGATCACTAAATAAACTTCTAAAATTTTTGTCTTATACAGAAAGTGTATAACAAACCCAGTTTTCAGACAGAAAATTACTCTCACATGCAGAAGGCATGTAGGACTCTGTCCTCATTTTAAGCCAAGTAGTAGGCAAACAAGACCATGGTGCTTCTTTCTGGCCTCAATTCATCCCCTGCTGATTATAAATAAAGGATTAAAAAAAAAACAACTTTGTTTTCCAGGACAAGACTAACACAGACATTCACCTTTTTAAAATTGCAAAATAATGCTGTACTGTTATTAAAAACTGACCTCCTAATACATTACCACGTATTTAAAAACTGTATTTTCTTTTTCTTTTTTTTTTTTTTACCTTAAGAAAATATATAGATGGTGTTAGAGATAACTGCCACCAAAAATCATTGCTATTTGTGACAAAGACACCCAAAAAGTACTAAAAAAAGTGCTATAGGAGAAGAGTAAGGTGATATTGTACTTTGCAATAACTTAGAATGTACGTTTATAATTTAAAATGACTACAGCAGACATGATGAGATGGTATAATCACTAGATCTTCCCATATGTGTAACAACAAAGAAACAAACAAAAATCCCATACTGTAGCATGAAATACAAAACTTAATGCAGTACATTTTGCTCAGAGAAACTTAAATGAAATATTCTCAGATTTTTGTTAACATTATTTTAGCCATTATGATACAGTAATCCTCTAGAAACTATCTTATCTGCTTATGTAAGAACTGATAGTAAAAACTGCATTTTTAGTTAACAGTGAGAATTAGCTGCTAGAGTAGTTTCTACTACAGTGAAAAGATATATTTCCTCTGAAGTTTACATTGTGGTCTAGCTCTCATTTAAACCCAAAACATCATAATCATTACTATTACCATAGTTATTAGATGTCTTCTTCAGTATCTCTCTAGATTCATCTGGATCAGAAGTTTCTTATGATGAGATGTAGACATAAATGACAATAAATATGTTATGGCACTGTACTGCTTTTAGAGATAGAGAGTAAAAACCTCAACTTGGCTTAATATGTTTTATTTTTGCTAAGTTTTCACAAGCTAATAAAATACAGAAATCTAATGAAAAGCCATAAACAGATGCTAGAGTTTGTGTGAGCCATTAAGCAGGATGAAATATTTCTTGAAGTCATATACATCAATGAAATTAGATAAAATGATATAGAGTAAGGGTTCCTTGTTTCCCTTTTGCTGATTCTTAAACTACTTTGTTCTTTGTAATTATTAGGATAACTTTTGACAATAATTTAATCTTGTGCTTAAGGAAATTGTTTCTGGCTCACATACTGCATTCTCCCACCACACTAAAACCTTAATAAATAGGTTTCACTCAGAGATATCCATCTGTAGGAGCTGTTTCTTATGCACTCTATTCCCAGTATCACTCACTGAGCAGAACACTTAGATGTCTTTTGCAACAATCATTTAATAAACCTAATAGTCAAATACCTACAGCAAATGCATACCCAAATAACTGAAGTGATTCTTGAAACTTTTTTCCAAAGGAACTTATGTTAAAAAATTATTCCAAATAGAATTGTTACCACAAGATTTATCACATCAGCTCTGTCTACACTCCAAAAATCAATAGTCTTGACCTCAGAGAAAGTATTATTGCCAGTAATCTTTATCAGTTGCATAATGGTGAATATGTCAATAATGCAGAAACAGAAAACACACCTCACCTCAGCATAATTATATTACACAGATCCCTTGGTCCATCTTTCCTTTCCAAGAAGTTAAAATACATATATATATTTTTTTAAGGTTGTAAAAAAAAAAAAAAAAAAAGGTGATCTATCAAAGTAGCAAATAAAAAACTGAACGTTTCTCAAGCTTTGCAGTGCTGCAGTAGCTTGTAACAGAGGTGCCAGGACAGTAAAGAAAAGCACACAAGTTGATTCTTTGGATTAAACATAGTAGCACAAGCTTTTGGACTCCATACATAATTTATGAAGAGGGAGAAAAAGAAGAAAAATGGAAAATAAAGCAATCAAGCAACCAAACAAAAAACACAAGCTTGTTAAAGAATACGAGGACAAGATTTATGTCACTTCAACACATACCAGTACATGCATGTATATGCATGCTGTGATAAGATTTCCAGAATTTCTCCAATATATAATGATAATCTGATAGTTAAGCAAAATTTTGACTTAGTGGAGATCTCTCATAGCTTCAGATACAATTAGTCTTATGTGAAAAAAATTCTTGTCTTCAGAGCAGTGGAAAGTACTAGATACAAAACTGGAATATGAATATCCACAATTCACATTTCTAAACAAAGAGAACTGTGCAATGTACATGTTCTTAGATTTCTGAAATTACAATGTATTTACCAGTTAATTCTTCACATTTTACCCTTTATTAGGAAATACCTAATAGTTGCATAACCTGGGAAACTCTCTCAATTTTAACTATTTCTAAGAAAGAAATTAGTAAGGACTCCTACCATGTCTTACTTAAAAGTCACGTGAATCCTCATCTATGGAGGAAGAGTGTTTATCTTCAGTATAGTTGGGAAAGAACAGAAAGCCCAGTTATGAGCTGATTTCAAAATACTTAATGTCCCTGCCTTCTGAAGGGGAAAATTATGAAAGAGGGGAGACAAAACACAGGGAACTTGGGAAAGGCCTCCATAGTACAGAACAAAACTGATCCTGATCACAACTGAATTTGGATGCTTTCTAATTTACACTCTTTTGTCAGTGTGATAAAAGAAACACCCAGAGGCTTCTCTTCCACACCTATAGAAATCTGAAACAATCCACAGCTGATAAGGAAAAATGAGTGCTGTACACAGTGAAAAATGCTATTATTCTACGTAATATAAATCTCATGTTTCTCTAACAATCTTAGAACAGAGAGCAAATAATACAGAGAGGGTGGTCAATGGAAAGAGAATTAAAATAAGAGAAAGATTATGGAAGCTGCTCAGGAAATGATTTTATTCTAGATTTTTATATATATATTGAGATATATATATATATAATATATAATATATATTTTACATATATATTGAGATGGTATAGAAAAAAAATATATATATCCCTAATTCATTCTAGTCAGTGGCATCCTGCATGGAACACGGCATTTTCATTTCTTATAAACTCTTTATAATGAATGTTTTTTTAAAATATTGTATATGAAAGCTATTGCACTTTGCTCTAAAAATGCAGAAGAAAACAATTTAACCCAGCTTCCAATTACTCTTTTCTTCCATATAACACCTTTTATGTACTACTGATCCAATTCTTAATGAAGAAATGAATTGTGCAGAACATCACATCATGAATATAGGGACAATGATTAAGAACACTTGGTTATTCATGTTTGGTGACCTATGTGCCTTTTGTTCTTGGAAGTTCACACTTGCAGACTTTCTAGATGAGGCACTTGACAAAGCAGCCTCCACCCTCACTAGCTGATCTTAGCTTCAAGGAATTGTCATAGGATACGGTTTCACAGAGAAGAGAAAGAGGAGTCAAATCAATTGTGTGGACTACATCAGAGTATCTGGAACTGCAAAAGCAGGCAGATGCATTTCTGCAGTTTTTTTAAGTTTAGATTGTAAAGAATGCAAGACTAGAATTTTAGCTGCGGAGAAGAGCCAATGGTGAATAGTTTCCTTAGTTAAAAAAAAAAAAAGTTCAAAGAAAAATTGTGCTTAAAACTGCAGATGTTGATTAATTATCCCAAGATAAACACGGAGTTTGTGTGGCTGACCAGAACATCACACTGCAGTCACCACTGCTTCCACAATTCAGTAGCCACCATTGCTGAAAGGACTTCCCACAGCCTCACTGTACTCTTATCCACTGTTATATCTTCACAAATGTTTAGCAAGCATCAGTGAATGTCAATGAGTGCAATCTTTTTCCACATGGAGGAATTCAATTACACACTATTGCTTCATACACACGTCCACATCAGATGCCGTATTGACAGACTGCCCCTCTGCTGCCATCTGTTGCACAGCAACAAAATGTGATGGAATATTGGAGGGAAGGTTATATCTCTGCTGTCATACCACCACCGACTGCCTCTGATGTCATGAGACAACATAATAAAATAGGAGGCATTATTCTCGGAGCTGCCCTCATTTAGTAACTGTCAAAAACAAAACAAAAAACAAGATATTTCCTTAAGGAAAATCTAGATGAAGAAAAATATCAAAATAAATTTCAATATATGATAATGATCTCAATGAAGACAGTGCTCCTTATTGTTTTCTGGTTCTTGTAAAAGGTTTGAGGAGACCACCTGACAATGTCAAGGCTAAAGCAAGGAAAGGGAAAGCAACTCATTTAGACATTGACAGCTTGTATGAATTCTCCCCGCTGAGTCCTTTCCATCAAGAACTGAAGCTGCCAATTAGCTTTTCTAGACACCAAATCACAGCACCTTCTTTTCAATGTAAAGCAATATCTTTTAAGACTGAGTCAACACACTATACTGTAAGATTTTTTTTTCTGCCATTTTCAAGCAACATGATACCTGATGTAATGTATAATTTTATGTACTTCCACCCAAATGGTAAGCAATTTAGGTCTTGTTTTATTATTGCTAGCAATTTCATAGTCACTTGCTGTTTTCCATTATACTGATGTGCAGGTATTGATATTATATTGAATTCAAATTCTGATAAAGTATAGAAACAGACTTTAAGGTTAATATGAAGTCTACCAAAATAATACTTTTACAGTGGATATAAAAATTCTGCTAAGGATATTCTGATGTAATAGCTGCTTGAAAGTAAGTAAATAAATCTTTAGACTTGAAATAATTATGATATTAAATCCAGCTATAAAGGTTTCCTTTCTGCTTATGGGAAGAAAAAACAAACAAACAAACAAAACAACAACAACAACAAAAACACTAAAAGTGCAGGAAGAGTGAGGAGAATGGGGAACAGAACTACTTTAGATACTGCCCTGTATAGCACTGGAGCTGCCAAGACTGAATGTCTTAAAAGGCAAGGAAAGATACATTTTAAGACTGTAGGAGAAAGAAAATGCATCAAAGCTAGAGTGAAGTTACTTTGTCTGACATACTCCCACACTGACTGTTAAAATGCTGCATGAGAGTCTAAAAATCACTTAACTTCTAGACTCAGAGTATATGCAATTGTTCTTACACCTTTACTTCTGCAATCTTAAGAATTACAGCTCCCTAAAGACTAGCTGGTGTACACTTCCAACCTGCTGCCACCAGAGGACCTTTATTCAAGTTGCTCACCTTAAATCAATCATCATAAAGCAATTGTTCTGTCACCTATAAGAAGTTCACCAGGAGGTTATCTGGACACTCTGGAAATACGAGTTTACCTTACACACTTTCAGTAATAACTAGAGCAGCTAAAGTGTCCCACATCCCATTAAACCGCAAGTGGTTGTGTTTACAGAGTAGGCAGAAACTGTTTCATCCCTCTTGAAACATTTTTTTTTCTCCCCAACACATCTTTACACTGCGAACAAAAAGCTTCCAGGAAGTGTTGTAAATGTTTTGCAAATGAGTTGGGTAATCTAAAACCAAATAAAGAAGCACCAAGGAAGAAGAGCAATATCTAGACACCCACTGTGTACAGCTCTCGTTTTCAAATTCAGGAGCAGAGCAAAATGCAGCATATGCACCCAAATGTCCCCTCTACTTTATGAAAAACCTTCCTAAAATATACTGAAGAAAATAGCTTAAGTACACATCCTGCTCTCCATATCGTATCAAGATGGGAACTAAGTAGCAGACTAACATTTTCCAGTCACTGTTAAGAGAAAATAGATGCCTAGGCCTATAACATGCACCTTTCTTTCAACTTGTAAGCAGCACCATCTCATGTACTTACAGCTGGAACACTTTTAACACAATATTCTTATTAAAAAAAAAAAAAAAAAATCTCCTTGCAAACAGACATGAAGAAATGTCTTTCTCCAGACAACTCTCTAAAACCTTAATTTCACATTTCAGTACAATGCAAGTGTGCATAACCTCAAAAGTCTAATACAATTTCTGCAGTACTTTAAGTACTAAGTACTTTAAAGTACTTAAAAGCATCATGGTATTCAGCATTAATGTAAAACATATTAGCATTTTGATCGATTTTACATCCTTCCCCACAGAAAATTTTTAAAGCTGATTTTATAAGCCAGATTCTTCAGTTTTCACTCATTTAAAATATTCAACTACAGCTTAAGATTATAAAATGTAGATTATTTTTGTCAACATCTAAGTATTAACAAAGTTAATAGTAAAGAAATAGAATGAAAAAAATATGTATTTACTGTAAACACTATTCACTCAGTAGAGCATATTTATTTATGTGTATTTATTTCTAGAATAAATATACATAAATATTTATTTATTTATAGAATAAAAATAAGAGAAATAGGACCATTTCTGCAACTATTGACAATAAATGGACACAGATACAACATTCCATTCTCATATTGACCAAGAAAGTAGTAATTTCTCAGAATTTTTATATTTTTATATTTACCACTATTTTTGCTGTTACTGTTTTATAATAAAACTTACCAGAGAAACTACTAGAACGGAAAAGCTGAACATCAGACATCTAAAACTGCTAAGAAAGCTAAAAATGCCGTCCTGTTATGCCTTCATTTTTCCTAATCTAATGTGCACATTTCTTTCTCTTAATCTTTGTAATTACAGTTACAAATACTTAATTTCTGTTTGAGAATTATTTCAACCCTGCCTGCTGTTTATTTCCTATCAGAATTTTAAATCCATCTGTTTGCTACTATTTTTCATGGTAACTAAAGATATAAAAAAATATACAGATAATATGCACTCCTTGTCAATACCTTCTGGCTCTATTGTCATTACTCTGTCATCTGTGGCATAAAACACCTTCTTAATCCATTTTTGTTAGGAATATAAACTAGTAAGGCAAAATAAATCAAAGGCTCTTAAAAAACTTCTAATACTAACACCCCTATAAAGTAAGTGTGGCAAATAATAATAATAGTCACCATCATCATCCAAAGGCATGTACATAGATACATCTCAGCCCAAAATTTTTGGATTGAAGATATTTATATGATTTTTTTTGTTTTGTTTTGTTTTCCCTGTACTTTCTTCTCTCCAGCTAGTTTCCCCAAAATGCCTGGGGCTACTAATGACAAAATAAAACCTACCTTCCTTGAGTATAGATAACTAAATCTAACCTTAAATTACTGAACCTCTCATAAATGGCTCTCTTCAATTTGTATTTGATGTCAATAAGGCTGTGCTGCTTACAAGGTCCCAAAGTGATACTAAATCAATTCAGTTCTAAGTATGTGGGCTTCACATACTAATCTGTTTGAACACTAAACAATATCTGCACTCATGGAACATATCAGTATACTTCCCAAAATGCTGAAGTGGCCTGTTTTCCAATTTAGCCAATGATATAATAGTTGTTCCAACCTATTACAGCATTCAGAACCTATGGAATTAGTATCCATGCACATTAGAGTTATTAACGCTGCGCTAGTTTTTAAAATAAGACATATAAACCAAGCTAACTAAAATGTGTAATACGTATGATATTTATCACATCCATCATTTTTAAATAGTTTTTGCTGTCAAGTGTTGTGTTTGTGTACTGTCAATTTCTTCAATACAGTTTCATATAATAAGTAATAGTTTATCTTTTTTTTTTCATTACAGTTTACCATCACAAAGTTTAGTATACCATGTGATTAATATTAAAATAAATAATGACTTTATCAGCTTCAAGTTAAAGCAAGTTGGAGTTTCTTAGTAAGGATTCCTAAAATAAGCACAGGTTAGGGGAATTAATCATTCATTCCTGCAGACTGCTAATATATTTCATCAGGCCACTGTATGATCTGAATAACAAGAACAATTGCATAATAAAACACATTACTGCTGATATATGCAACTTCATCAACTTTAAGATGTAACTGTCATCATGAGAGGTCCTTTG
Source organism: Gallus gallus (assembly GCF_016699485.2). Classification (NCBI taxonomy): domain Eukaryota; kingdom Metazoa; phylum Chordata; class Aves; order Galliformes; family Phasianidae; genus Gallus; species Gallus gallus. The sequence continues at coordinate 30,426,901 of NC_052572.1, forward strand.
TGAAGTTCTCTCATGTTTCTACTGAATTGGTCTGACCTGATTCGACACTTTCCTTTATCAACAACCGTAATCAAGATTCTACATACCTATACAATCAAATATAACATGTACCAAACTTAATTGCCACAATTTGACTCAGATCATTTTATCTAATAGCAAGGAGTAATTACAGCAAAAACAGAGTATGTGTGAAGGTGCTTTTCATACAGATAACAAAGAATTGCCAAGTGATATTCCTAGATTTACAGAAAACCTGGGAGACAAACAATGAAGACCATGCTCTGAAAACAATAAAGCCAAAAGCATGCTGCGATTCAAACTAAACTCAACTATGTAGGTCATATATAATTAGACATATATATTTAAATATTTGATTTTTTTTTTCAAGGATATTGTTAAAATAGATACTTTACCAGGCACTCAATATCACATGCTGCACACTGGGGGACTACCTAGCATAACAAAAAGCTTAACTTAATAAACTTCTCTGCAGTCTCAAAACAGTTCATGCAAATTATCTGAATTATCTGGATATATTATTTTAATGCTTTGCCTGCAGGGAGCTCAACACAGCAATATGCCACTTCAAAATGTTACATCCTCAAAGGAAAAAAAAAAAAAAAAAGGAGAGAGAGAGAGAGAAGAGAGACAGAAAAGGGGAAAAAAAAAAGAAAAAAAAGAAAAGAGAAAAAAGAAAAAAGAAAAAAAGAAAAAGCTCTGCTTTTTGGTGAATGATAAATTCACAGCTTTGAAATAATGATAAGATTTCTTACTAAGCTAAGTTCACTAGGTATTACTTCACTGTCATAAATGTTACTATAAATTACCCAAAGAGTACTGTGATGTGATATGAAAATCACCCTGATTCAGTACCTCAGAACTTATAGCCTACGCTTTGTAATTATTTCTAGCTTAAAGTTTATAAATACCTGAAAGCAACTCTGAACGCTGTCCTTCTCCCATTGCTGATGTTAGGCATTTCTGCTCATGTCACATTAATTTCCTAAATAAATTTTGTCCAATTAGCTTTACTGATCTGAAAATACAGTTTTTTTACTTCACAAAGAAAAGCATTTTATGTGACTCTAATTAACTTTCAGTTCTGGTGACATTTACTAGCCATGACTGATGTTGAACTATACCTGAAAATGTAACATTAATTTCACATTGAGATGCCTAATAAACATTAATTCTACACGTGCTTAACCACTTCTAATGACAGATTAGGAGAAAAGTAAAAGCATGATACATTAGAGATTAGACTTGTACAGTCTAAAATAACCCATTTATTATCATATTGTACTGTAAAATAATTCATATTTGTATGAATTTGCAAAGAAGTAAGTTTCTTTCATTCAGATCCATACTGCCCCTGGAAAAGGTACAATAAAACATGAAGTATTCAAATCCAAGTCCATTTGGAAGGAAAACATAAAAAAAAATGCTGAAATGTTATTGATTCCTTCTGCTACACTCAAAAAACCTGACTCAACTATATTTCCACTGACATAACACAAAGGTTTTATTTAGATATTAGCAAACACAAGCAAGTATTTTTCATTGACATACTTCTAATCTCTATTTCCTCCCTCTACCTAGGAAACAGTTAATCCTCAATACTGGTACTAGCTGTTTCCTGCAAGAGATGCAGCAAACGTCGATAAAGGGTCCACTGTCCCAGGGGAAATAATGCCTGCAAAAGTTCTCTTCCCTAGACGAAGATACATTTAGTGGTAAATAACACCTAGCAGTAGACACTTCATGACATGCCTCTATTTGATCTCTGTACTTTCTGTCAGCTTTACTGCTCAGCTCAATCCTACTGCTTATGAGCCCCTTTCAAATGAGTTCACCCTTTTGTTTCCCCAAGATCTTTCTCCAAATATATATATTTAAAAAATAAATAAAAATCCACCACCAGAACTTTTGGATATGTTCTGTAAAAGAACTTAGAAAGCAAAGCTGTTTTCTGGATCTGCCACCCTCATTAGAAGAAAGGAAAGAAAGAAAAGAGAAAAAAAAAAAAAAAAGAATACATTTTACACATATAAAACTTCATGAGAAAAAGGTAACAACTTCAGAAATATGAACTTACAATGCTTACATCAGAAAGCACAGCATATTTATAGTCCACTCACATTTCACCTTATACTGCATGCCCTGTCACCTGGCATTACTTAGCAAGCCATAGTGCTTCAGACCTCTCCTGAGGGTGCATCTCTTTGTTTAGGTTTTTGTCTACAAGCTAACACGACCTATACTTAGACTAAGGTAGAAACTAGACAAAACATACCCAGTTCTTGACATAAACGTCATTTTTTTTATTTTTTTTTTCTCATAAGAGATAAGCAAACCACTTCATGCACTTTTTCCACTGGAAATAGTTCAAGTTACAACCAAGTTCTACTCTGACCAGAACAGTGTGACTTAAGAGCATGAAACATGCACACAAATATACACATACATATATATATATACACATACACGTCTACGTGTGCATGCTTTTGTGTGTATATGCCATGAACACAGGGTCAGAAAACGAGCACGGAGCATTTACTTACTAATGCAGTCCACTCGGACCTCTTTGGAAACCTGAAGGAGTCTCCGCTTTCCCTCCTGCCAGTCAGGCGCCGGGTTGTGCCCCTAGTCCACACAGGCCCCGAAGGAGCTGCAAAGAGAGAGAAGCACATGCCACATCAGGCAGGTCTGTTTTGGCGGGGTCCAGCGCCGCTGCCTCTCGCTTCTTAGGGGTATCCCTGCTTTCCGAACAGACTCTTGCAAAAGAGTCATCTTTCCCAAGATTTTTTGTTTTGTTTTGTTTTTCCTACCACCGATTTTTTAAGCCCTCCCGAGGCTTTTGCGCCCTAAAATTTGCTTGGGGGGGCTGGCGAGGAGCAGAGAGGGTAGGTACCTACAACTCTCTCCGATGAGGCCGGCGGAGAGAGAGAGTGAGAGATAGGAAAGAGGGAGGAGAACGGCAGCGAGCGAGGGGTGGGGAGGGGGGGTGGTGCGGTCGGGGCGGGGGGCGGCGGAGCGGCTCTCGCCGGAGGTGCGGTGTCGGCCCGCTCTCCGTGCCCGGCACCGCTGGCTGCAGGCAGGCAGGCGGCGCAGGGAGGGCCGGGCCGGGCGGTGCACGCCGCGCCTCGCGCAGCTCCCGCCGCTCCGCCCGCTCACCTGCATTTCCTTAACGAGCCACTTGATGGCTGGCAGTCGCAGAGGCCCCCCGGCCCTGCCGCAACTTCGGCGCCCGCGGAGACACGCCGCCCGCGCGGAGCTATGACTGGGGCTGGGGCTGGAGCTGGGGGGGATGCCGAGGGGCTGCTTTGGGCAGGCACGAGGTTGGCCGCTGCCCGCGGAACTTTCCGCCCGAAGGCTAGGGCAACAGGGCGAGGGTGGGGGCACAGGGAGGGAGAGGCGAGGGCTGCGCCGGGCCCCCGCGGGTGGTTCCCGCGGCCGCGCAACGAGCCTGAGAGCGGGGTGCGCTCCGCTGCCGCCTCCCTCCGGCGCTGCCTCCTCCCACCGCTCTCCTCGTCGTGCGCGAAAGGAGCGAGTGATCTCCTCGCTATTAATAATAATAAGCCCTATCCCCAGTTTCCTTCTCTCCCTGGGAAAACAATTAATAATGCATTAAAATAATGCACCTTTAAAGCCACTGGCTGGCAATAATAAAATAATAATATCACCACCACTTAAGGGATCGCTGCCGTGGATGTGGTGGTTAGGCACGTTTTCCTGTCGTTCACGCTTAAGTGTGAGCACAAATTACCCCTCTGGTATTCAAAAGTCCCTTTCCCCCTACCAGAGGGGGAATAATCCCCCATCATCACTGTCAAAGAGAAAGGCTTTCTCCAAAGCTGAGCGGATACACCGCGTCCCTGGGTGGCTGCTGTGGCTGGACTACAAGGAGAGAACCCCCCCTCCCCCCCTTCCGTTTGCCCCAAACCAATCTCGTCTCTTCTTCTCCTCCTTCGCTTATATCGGTGGGTTAAGCATAGCATTTGGCCCTTTTAGTGTTTTCCCTTCCGTTCCTCCCTTGACGATAGTTTGTGTATTTTAAATAAAGATTTCATTCTGCCAACCCGCAGGAAGCTTTTAACAAGATGCAGCTGAGCGTGTCGATATCTTATATCTTTTTACTGCTGCTCCGGCGTGTACATCAACTCCAAACTCATTTCTTTTCTTCTTCTCCTGATACTGTAGCATCTCAGAAACGGAGGCGGCGGCGGCAGCAGCAGCAGAGCACCGCTCCCGGGGGACACTTTTACTTTGCCCTCAAAGTATCTCTCAGCAATGAGAGCGTCTGAATCCCCCACCCCCCCTCCTGCACTACAGCAGAATGCTGGGGTGTTTGCTGCAAGATTCCCAGTCCCACTGACATCAGTAAGATCTGGGAGCAGACGGGGTGGGGGTGGGGAATTTCTTACTGTTTAGAATACAGTTTTGTGTGCGCTATTTTTAATTGAGATTTTTCCAGAAATAGGATCCCATCGAGATTTAATTTACGAAGGTACCTCTAATGCTGGTCAATACTACCTTAGAAGAGAAACATTTACAATCCTTTGCCTCTCCACAACTGTGCAAAAATGTTCTTCATGGACCTTAAATCGTTTATGAAAGACTACAAAAAAATGTGTTGTTTTTTGTTTGTTTTTGTTGATGGTAGCTTTTATTGTTTTGTTTTTTGTTGTTGTTGTTGTTGGGGTTGTTTTGTTTTGTTTTGTTTCCCCCCACTTCATCTGCATTAAAATACAACTTTGCTCAGCATGCCGGTTATCCCTTATTGCTTTTTAAGAGACATATATATATATATATTTTTCCCACCTAGATGTTTAGAATCAAGGTGATTTCTTCCTGTAATTCACGTTTTCCAACCCTTAAATGCACGGTTCTACATCGCGAGCCCCTCTGGCACTCCGCGACTGCTGAGCCGCAGCCTCCTCATGCTAAGCCTCAAGCACGGGGCTGAACCCAACAAGAGGCACAGCGCGGGCCTAGGGTTCTGCCAACGCTCAGCGCAGCCAGAGGGGCCTGTGGCGAAGGCTGCGAAGTGCAATCTCCCTCCCGGCCGCGGGGCGCTGCGCGGGACGCTCCGCCTGCCCACCCGCCGCAGGCTGATCAGCCCGCGGAGCGCCGTGGGAGAGCCGGGTGAGCGCGGGGCGCGGCAGCCGCGGCCGCAGCTGGTCGCAGGGCAGGGGGAGCACCCTGCCTCCTCCCCGAGAAGGGGCTACCAGGAGCTGCCACTCCTAAACATGACGGCATGGTCGCACATGTTGAGGCTTCAGCTCCGAGGTTTACCTGCCAGCTTAAAGCGTTACTCTTAAACGTGTAGCACAAGCAGTGTAGAGATCCTGTTACACCTGGTGCTGGGCATTGCCGGTTTGTCTGGAGGATGCACTTAAGATGCGGCTTAAGTTTCTGTTCTGTAGCGTGAAGATTTACTGTTCAGAAAAAGATAAAAAATAATGATTAAATAAATAAATAAATAACGATATAGGAAGAAAATCCTCCACTTTAAAAGAAAAAAAAAAAAAAAAAAAGAGAGAGGGAGAGAAAGAGAGAAAATTAAGTATACATATACAGAAGGGGAGGAGGCAGAAGTATGTGCCTATTGTATTACACACCTTTACTGAGGCACAGTGCAACACAGTGAATGAGAAATACTTCCTCCCAGGGCTTTTTTGCCTTTGGCAGAACACTAGTAAGTACTGCTTAAATTTACAACTACGTATGTCATCACTAATGTCTTCCTTACTAATATAAAACTTCTGATCTTATCTTTATGGTTAAACGCTGTCAAATGCAGTAGAAAATTAAATTATTTTTTTCCAACATTGAACACTCCTTGACAAATTTAAATTATATGTCTTTCATTCTTCTATTCGTTTTGATCTTCAGTTTTTCCCTTTTTTGTTTGTTTGTTTGTTTGTTTCCTTTGACTTAGATATGTATTTCCAGGCTACTGTATCTTATTTCTACCTCATACTGCAAATTTCTTCACAAGAACAAATTCTACAGTTTGTGTTATAGTAATATATATACTCACCTTTCCTGAGTAGCCGTTTTTTAGTGCAATTTAGCATCCTCAGTGATCACTTCACCATTACTTATATGCAGACAGAATGAAGCACCTGTTCTGCATCCCATGCATTACACTGTGCTGTTTTAAGCTTGTGAAGGGTGAGATGAATTCAAGATTAGAAAGTGTTGTAAAGGTGTTTGTGTGAGAACAAGTCTGAAAATCCATGGAGGGGAAAAAATCACACAGAAACAAATGAGAAATAAAAATAAAATGTTCCAAACATTAATGTAGGAAAGTAAATATATATTTTTATCACATCACGAATATTAATAAAAGGTCCAAGCCTCAGCATGTGCCAGGTGCTATTTGACAGATCTGTCATCTGAAATAACTAAGCTGAACCTAGAGGCAGTACTTCAGCTGTATCTAAACAAGAGACAACATTAAAAGTTATTTGTGCATTTACTTTAGAAATTAGTTTAAATATCAAATATTCTATTTGGTATACCACCAGCACCAGCACTTTTTTTTTTTTTTTTTTTTTTTTTTGGCAAGGCAACAGTGATGAGTGTGGCTGAGGTTGGACATTTTAAAAATAGTGACAATGAAGGTAGTGCAAAGGAAACAGAAAGCCTAGAAAAACTGCAAACCTGACAGTTTTAGGGTGCAGAATGACATCTTATTTTACTTCCCCCTTTAGGTCTCTGTGGGCACAGAGACTTCTTTTTTTTTTTTTTTTCTTTTTTTTTTCTTTTTTTTTTTTTTCTTTTTTAAACAACTGAAGCAAGTCAGCCTTGGGCTTTTTGTGGAGCATCTCCAAAGAAAAACCATAGACATTCTGGCATGACGTGTATTAATAATCACAGTGAACAAACAGAGATTGAATCATCCCATCCCAAAATAAAATTCAGGAAACAAGAAAAGAAATATATATATGGGGAAGAACACCCCAAGATATCTTTTGTGAAACTCCTCTTGATCAGTTTTTTTCTAGGACAGAATTTACCATCTCCTGCATTGAAATGAGAAGATGACCCAGAAATTTGTGACTGGCTTGAATTTAAAGAGGACAATTCCTGTTTGTTTGCTTGTTTGCTTGTTTGTTTGCTTAAAGCCATGTGCCTAAGGGCAGCTCAGAAGCCATGACATCATTAATCTGTGTGACACAGGTCCATCAGCATGAACTCTGTATCTGTAACTTCCCTATTCACAGTTGCCAGAACTAAATGCTAAGGGAGGACAGAAAGCATTCAATGGAACAATTACACAATAGCAGTATTAATAGTATTCTTTCCACATGATCGTGTCTTAAAGCAGACAGGTGAAAAGCTGCTAGTAAAAAGGTGATATCTATTTTACTTCTCCATGTATGCTAAACATAACTGCTCACTGTTCAGATAGTCAAAGTTTGTGTCTGTGCTCTCCACACACTACAAATCTGCATAGGATAGGAGAAATTAAGAAAGAATTGAATACATATGCCCAAATTTGCTTCCCAAAATGAGAGAAATTTCTCTGAGAAAGTGTTTCCTGCATTTTGATTATATGATTTCTAAGCACCCTGCTGAAATACCCTATCATTTTCATTGCTGAAATGGAGTTCATTTTTCTACAGATGAGTAGACATTCATGCAAGAGCTGAAAGTCTCATAGATAATAATGGATTTTTTTCCTGGAGAAGGACTGTAGCTCAGGGAATATGATTGAATATAGTAATAAGAATTAAAAAAATAATAATCATTTTGTTTTGGAAGAGGCATATTTATTATTATTAACTGCACTAATTTATAGATCAACAATCACGTTTCCAAGTAAAAGTATTTTAGAAATGTTAATGATATTTCTTGTATTTGCTAGTATCTTTGTTTAAAAGAAATTATAAAGAAAGATGTAGTTCACACTAAAATGCTATACAAGACTTTTTTTTTTTTTTTTTTTTTTTTTTTTAATCAAAAGGCGAAATGGATCATCTTTGGATCCAAAATATTTTTCCCTGCATGAGTGAATGCCTTAGTTGTGGAGTTTTTTTGTTTTTGTTTTTTTTTTTTTCAATTATTCCCTTCATGTGTAAACAGTCTCATGCTGCATTAAAGAATTGCCTTTATTTTTAAGACCATCAAGTAGAAATCTAGAGCTTTTCAACTGTAAAGCCTAGGTCAGAGTACTTGGATCTCACAATCTCAATCTGTTTCCCCTTGTGTCCCTCTCCCTCCGTCACTATTTGTACACCTATGTTTTAATTCATAGATAAGCTGCCCCTTGTTCATCTCACTAGAGTAACAAGTACTAGCTGAAGAACAAAACACCTCAGTGTAATTTCACTGAGCTTAGTTTTTGTTACCACGTGCTTAATTGTAGTTAAACAGACACATTAAAAAGGGAAAATTCCCTTCAAGCGTATGGGTCAAATTTGGTTTCTAACTTAGAGATCAACCTCAGAGTAAATGTGAACAACTATGTATCCAAAATCAATGTATGCTTATATATTCTTCTTCATTTGACTGAAAAATTTGACATTAGATCTGAAAGACTGTTTGACCAGATCACACATCTACCTTGTGTATCAAAATACTCATACAAGCATTGAAAATTTCTGCAGATTTCAGTGTGCATCAAAACATGAGTTGAAATTTTATGAGATTGTGGTTCATTATGGATTCAGATTCTAAATTTCAGTAATTAAATGACTACTTCTATTTCTGTTGAAGACAATGTTATATTTTACCATTTGATTTAGCGAGAACGGGTTTGACCTCCAAATGCATAACCTGCTCTCTGTTATAAAGCGGAAGAGTTAGTAATTGTTTGACAAGTGTTTCATTAATCCACCCACAGATATTTTGGTTGAGATTCTTATGTACTTAGAGTGCAACAACTTAAGACAACTTATTTCATTCTGAAATGAAAAAGAAAAACCTGTTTTCACCTTAAAGCATCTTTTTTTATTCTTTCATGCAAGGTATGTCTCATTTTATATCCTTAATGAAAAAGAAGAAACATTGTTAAAAATGAAGAAAAACTATGAGGATGAAAGAACAAGGTGATACTTCAGGAGGAAAAAATAGAAAGAAAAAAAAATGATAACCAATAACAAAACTCTTCAAGGCAGATAATGATGTACCTTGTGATAATGATAATAAAAAAAATTACAGTTATTTTTGTGTTCTTTTAATAATGACCTTAATCTCTATTACACTGATGTCTTAAAGTCAGAACAGTCTTTGGTTATGTCCCTTGAGGAACGTGTGTCAGATAAGCACGTATTTTCTTATTTGTGAGTTAACACAATATACGCAGACTTTTATACATTAAATCATATCTTCATGAAGTGTGAAACCTTTTCCTTCTTCTAGACACATCACCTCATTAATTTTATCTTTTTATTTTAGACTTTAGTGAATATATCTTTAATTCTTCCACAAATTTAAACAGCAATAACAAAAACAATAAAAATCCTTCAATTTGAATCCATATGTCAAGCCTACAGAATTTGAATGTCTGGTACGTTGCTTTTGAAAAATTCTTCATTATTTTTAATACAAAGTAATGGAAGAATAAAGGCTTCAGAGAAAATAATTATTTCAGAATCAAAAGGGTGTTTGTCAAAAACAGTTCATATTTTCTGGAGAAAAGGAATGCTTATTCTGCATAATTTAATTTTTAGTGAAAATCTAATGCACTTCAGATCTTTTTTTTTTCCTAAGGTCCAATTAGCGTTCAATAGACTATTTAAATTAAGATTTATTGTCACTTTTGTACTTTGCCTCTTGCAACTGTAATTGGAGGCAGAACTGTTTATTGTGCTTTAGCTTCCATTGTAATTTTCATTACATAAATAAAGGGATATCTGCAATAGGACACCACTCTTAGACTGTAATATTTTTCAGGTTCAAGCTGTTTATAGTACTTAGGCTAGAAGTTTCAGTTCTGGTTAAAAAGTGCACCCCAAACTCATACTATAACTTGTAGTTAATGTATGTACCCTCAGATGAATGTAACAGCCATTTCTTGTTTATGGAAATCACTTTTCCACAAACTTGTTTTCATGATTCAGCAGTCTAAAAGTCTATGATTTGCAGTAGTAGATCTATCAGCAGTGAAGGGAACTTTGGGTCAAAGTGAAATTTTATTGTAGAAAGGATAGGTGAGAGGAATTGCACAGTCTAGATCTGAATGATCAGTGTTTCCAGCAATTTGCTATGACATTAGGTAAGTGATACAGTTTTGCACAGCTATACATTGCCAGTACTGGTGTTGGCAAACATAATGACGGTAAAGGAACATTAAAGCCTATGGATGAACAAAATTAAATCTAAAGTGACACTGCTGTTGGGAAAATATTGCCTGAGAAAGCAATATTTTAAGATGTGTGCAGTCTTTGCATACTCAATAAAGTGTCTTCAAGGTTTTATAGGAAAAATACTATAATGATCTGCCAGAGAAAAAAAAAATATATATATATATATTTTGAAAACATTTTGAAGTTATAAGTCATTAAGTATTTCTGAAGATGAAAGTGTCTACTTCTTTGGACAAAGTTCCACACTAAAATTTCCTGTCAACAACCCTCTCTGTAAATATTATCTCAAATACAGATACTCTTCGAAAAGATAAACTCATAATCGTGAAAAACTTATCCAGCTATTGCAGTATTTCTTGATTGCTCAAAGTGAAATATATGCATTTTTAAAACTTGTGGATTGACAACAGCAAAAACGGGGAAAAAAAAGAAAAAAAAGTAAATTAAACTACTGTAAATAGAGATCTCTTCTTACTTTCAGTATACAATACTACATACACCACCAAGAAGCTGGTGCACGGGTCGTGTCAACATCTCACAGGTCTTTTTTGCACTTGCATGTTATTGACAAGGCACATTAGTTATTGTTCATATCATCCAAATCCACTCACAGAAGTCCAACTTAGTCTATTCTCAATTTGATAAATCATAAAAAAGTCACAGAATTATAGGATCATATTATCATAAGAATAGCTTAGGTTGGAAAGACCTTAAAGGTCTTCTAGTTCAAACTCCCCTGCCATGGAAAGCGTCAGCCACGAAATCAGGCTGCCCAGAATTCCATTCAGCCTGGCCTTGAATGTAGCACCTTACTCTTGATCAGGTTAAACCTCATTAGGCTTTCATGTGCCCACTTTCTGAGCCTAAATGGCATCCCACTCTTCTGTTGTGTCAACTGTACCACTCAGCTTGATATCATCAGCAAACTTGCTGACAGAGTGCACTTGATCCCACTGTCTATGCCATTGATAAAGATGTTGAAGAGCACTAGTCCCATGACAGACTCCTGGGGGACACCACTCATGACTGGCCTCCATCTGTATGTAGATCCATTGTCCACAACCCTCTGGCTACAACCATCAAACCAGTTCTCTATCTACCAAATAGTTTGGACATCAAATTCGTATCTCTCCAATTCATATATATGGATGTGATAATTGATCATGTCAAAGGCCTTGCAAATTAGTTGTCCTTCCCTTGTTGCTGATGTCCTCACTCCATCGCTGAAAGCCTCCAGATTGGTCAGATATGACCTGCCTTTGGTGAAGCCATGCTGGCTGTCTCAAACCTGCTCATCACACGTGTGCCTTAACATTTCTTCCTGGAAGATTCGTTTCATGATCTCTCCAGGTACAGGCATGAGGCTCATCAGACTGTCGCTCTTCAAGTTTTCCTTACTCTCTTTCTTAAAAATGGGAGTGATGTGTCCTTAAGTTTATTGTTATAGGATTGATTTCATATTATATCAAGTATAGTATTATTTCAACAATATATATTGCCTAGAGATGTGGTTGATGCTCTGTCCCTGGAGACATTCAAAGAAAGGCTGGATAAGATCCTGGGCAGCCTGATCCAGCTGTGGTGACCCTGCTCACTGCATGGGAGTTGAACTAGATGGCCTTCAGATGTCCCTTCCAACTCTGAAGACTCTATGATTCTATGATTATCAGTAACCAATAAACTAAGATGTAGTCTTTTGTTTTTGCTTTTTCACTGTTGTATTTAGAATATGGTGCCTTCCAAAATATTTTTTCAGGCTTAAAATGAAACATAGATAAATTTGATTCCACTGTGACAAGAATTCTGAACTTAACAAGCAAAGTGAAGCTGAAAAGAGTAGGAGGGGTTTAGTGGGAACATCAAGCACAAAAGATAAAAACTGATTTCTGCTCTCATTTTCAGTAATGTTCTACTCTTGTTTGAAACTGGAAAAAGCTGCTTTCTAAGCTTAATTTTAGACTGTCACATCTTTTTAAATTCTCTCCCCAGAATATTTGTACAATGCCCCGTGAGGCTGCTACATACAATTACAAGGGGTAAAACCACCACTTGCTCTACTAAATGTGGTTAGGACTATAGCTTGCAGAAATATACAATGCTTTCCATGTGTAAGAGACTATTCTTTTATATGATTGACTCAAAGTTTGCTGAGGAACAAGTCCAGGCAAGTCCTGGGTAAAGGCAGAGAAATCTTTTGTCTTGAGGACACCGATGGACAGGTCCTGGCTAAGGATTGTGAAATCCTCTAAGGAGCACAGATGGACAAGGCCAGGGGCATCGAGAGAGAGATAAGCTGCTGCTAATGGCCGGGAAGCGGTCTTTTTGTGTGGACTTATCTCAAGGAAAATGGCCATCTCAGGAGGTATGCACAGGACTCTTGCTCAAGCACCCAGGAATGTCACGTAGGCAGGAGAAAATGGAGGATAAAAGAGGGTCCAACAACCACGGCGGACTAGAGGCTGATCTCTCACCAAGACAGACCAGTGGAGGATTTCTGTCATCAGATCCCTCACCATGACGGACTCGAGGTTTCTGCCTTCAGATCCTTCTCTACGGACCGTATGCTGACGGACTTCCCTGGGCCTGCTACCTGAGACCTGCTGCTTCCTCCCAGACTTACTCTGCGGCTTCTTCCTGGACCCACTCGGTACCTGCACCTTCTCGTTGCCCAAGACCAGCCTCGCTGCTCCTGCCCTTCAGCCTCGGACCATCAGAACGTCGTGCAATGGGACTACTGCCAGATCCTGGTGGTGACTATCCCCGCTTTACGCAATTCTTGCTTCTTTCTATCTTTTCTATTGCTTGCCTTCCCTTCCCCATCACCCCAATCCGTAATAGTGTCCGTCCTCCCCTTTCTTCATCTCCCTTATTAACATTTGTAATAAACTGGTCAGACCAACATTTGAACCGTTGTTTCTTAATCTCACGCCGGGCATACATATTTCAAAGAACCTCCTCTCCCTCCTATAAATTGGAGCGAGACACCATGTTATATCAGATTAAAACATCCAAACATATCTTAATAAGCCTCTTCCAGAAGAACACAGTAGTTTCTGAGTACTGACTTACAGTACTGCTCCACATACGATACAGGGTAGCAGTTGTCTCAGTGTAATAAAAAAAATTGCATATACTATGAAACCACTGGACTGTAACTAAATATGAGGTTCTACATCACTAGGTTTAAGGCCTAATGTTTAAGTTATGATAAGGACAAAGTTTGATTTTGTGTTTTAAGTTCCTAATTGGGATCTTGTCTACACTTCTGTCACAGATCTATAGTAGTTTCATGAACTCAGAATTGAGCTTGTGAATACTATTAGATGAAACCCACTATATCATTGTCTGAACTTCAGCACTCATGAGAGCGAAGGGCAGTAAAATAGTAGAATCTCCACTCTACTTAATGATTAGTATGACTGAATTGCAAAGAAACAATAACAAATAAAACCCTGATGATTCCAACTGACTAATGTTATTCGATCAATTTTTGAATTCTCTGCAGTGTGAAGGAAGCTTAAAGTAGTGTTGTAGAGTCTTGACAATTGTGTCTTAGACACCTCTAATAAAATGCTAAAACTGTGATGTCGAAGGTGCCATTTCCTTTGATAGCGTATGTAAACTATTTTCACAACAGTGTATCCTCTTCCATTATGATCCACTTTTTAGTTCACCATTAAAACTTGAGCTCAGGTTCTTCGTATTACTTCAGATGAGTAACAGAACACTTGGCACAGACCCAGAGAAATTATGCCCATCTGGTATGGCCAGGACAAGACTCTTTGCCCCTCTCAGGCTGGCACTGGGACTACCATGGCTCATGACATCTGTACATTCCAACTAAACTAAAGTTAAAAGAAAAATACAACCTCAGATATTGGCCACGTTGTTTTGGAATATGTAAACATAATTCATTTCCAGGCTCAAAATGAAGAAATAATCATATAATGGCTTAGGTTGGAAAGGATCTTGAAGATCATTTGCCTAAACAGATCATCTGTCTAAATAGTGATTGTGCTTTAAACTTTGCCACAGGACATAAAAATCAGTAGATTTACCTTTCAGAGAAGTTGAATTTTCAGATGCAGCTCACAGAAGCTGTTAGGCCCTCAGAATGATGTGAAGAAAAATAATTATTTTAGCTATATCTTGCAGGTAGTTTTATAGATTGTGCAAGCCTTTTAAATCTGGGGATTTTCTGCATTTTTACTAATTATGCCATCCTATTTCAGGCATCAAGTCCATATTTTTGGGACTCCTATTCAAACTATCCAACAGTAATTCCTATTTCTCAATATTCAGATCTGCTATGTAGGATAATTTTTAAATCCTTATCTGAAATTGGTATGGAAAAATGAGAACTCTTTCCTCTTTTCCAAAGGGACATTTATTACAGTGCCATATTCTCATGAGGCAATAACTTCCTGTATGTGTTTACATATTGGTACCCAGAACAGGAATATTTCTGTGCTGCCTAGAAAATAACAGCAACTGTATAGAAATATCTCAGCAACAGTAAATGAGATAATCTGAATACTCATCAAGAATGCGTATAATGGACAAGATTTTGTCATATGCAAAATTTCCTTTAAAGGTGTGGTCACACTTCAGGATTTGTAGACCTACTGAAGTCCATGGAATTTTCCACTTCTTTCACAAGTGGTTGATCAATTTTTGTTGTTCTCTTCTTATCTGAAAGCCTAGGGTACACACAGCTCAGTCCTTATGAGGTACCTATATTCAGTTGTTCCGTATTTTCCAAACACAGAGAAATTCCCTATAGGCTTGTTGTGTTCCTGCCAACGATTATGAGTGCCACAGAAATTCTGCCCTCAAACATCCTACCTACTCTCTTATTTCTAGCCCCCAAACCATGTTTTACTTAATCAACAACAGAAGTAAAAATTATTCTTTACAGCAGGGACCACAGTTTTCTGTCCTATATGATGAACATCTCTACTTTTCTTGCGGGCCTGTCTACCTCTGTGTCCATTCCTTCTAGAGATCTCTCTGCCTCAGAAATGTTCATGATCTTAACACTTTTCTTTCCTTTTAGGCTGCAAGACTTTTTTAATTCTCAAGGTATTAGGGCTTCAAGTTGATTCTTAGCATTGTGCCTTATTTTATTGGTTCTCATTTAGTTTCCTATGAAGTATAGGTAGAAATCCTTCTGGGTTTTTGAAGTTCTTACAGGCCAAATCACAGAATCACAGAAACACAGAATTTTAGAGACTGGAAGGGACCTCTAGAAATCATCGAGTTTAGCCCCTCTGCAGAGCAGGCCCCTATGAATGGATGAGTATTTTCTTTCATGAATGTGAGCAATGCAGATCTGATCCTTCACCACCACAGCTGCCATCTTCTAGATCCTAGGAATGCCATCATTTGTGAACTGCTTTTTCTTTTCATAAATATTTTTGGTTTTGTCTTCAGTTTTCTAATTACGATGTCAAGCTATGTGAGATCTCTCACTGAAACTGGGGTGGAGAGAATAATTGAACTTTTATAGAATGAATTAGTATCAGTTACTGCTGTGAACATTTTTTGTCTCTAACACTTTAACCTATTTGGCTGTATGATTGATTCTTTTGATTATCTGAGCCAGTGTTTCAGGACATTTGCCTTCGAAAAAAAAAAAAAATTAATTTAATTTAATGTCCTAAATGATGTCCTGAGAAACTTGTATTGGTTGATTTTTCTGTTCATTTTGTTCGTTTTTGTTTTACTTTTTATCAGTATTAAAGGTTTCTACTTGTCAAGAGATGATATATTCATTTCTGAATTTATTATGTTGTGTCACTGTATTGGTGTTTATAAGCATATTTTGTATTTAGACATTCCTTCATGATCCTGCTGTGTATCGGAGAACGAAAGAGGGTATGCCTTTTCATAAAGATTGTGATATTATAAACAGCTGGACTTACCGATTCTAGAAAAGTGATCGTTCACTCTGAATGCAGGGTTCACCACAGATTATTCTCTCTGACTGTCCTGATACCCGCTTCACATTGAGATGATGAACTGAACTCTGACTTCTTTGAAAAATGTAACACAAAGAATCATAGAATAATAATTAAGGTTGGGAAAGACCTCTAAGTTCATCTAGTCCAACCATCCACCTACCACCAATATGGCCCACTAATCCATGTCCAGGTTTCTTCTACAGGGATGGTAACTTCACCACCTTCCTGAGCAGACTACTCTAGTGCCTGAACACACTTTCAGAGAAGAAATTGTTAGTAATATCCAACCTGAAATGAAATATCTTAGTTTTTGTCAGATTGGTTCAAATTAACTCCAAATAAAACCAAATAAAAATTTTAATAGAACTTAACTACATTACCCCCTTTGGGAGTTCAACCTCTATATAGGTAGATAGTGATATGACAAGGGGAATGGTTTTAAACTAAAGGAGAGGAGGTTTATATTCAATGCCAGGGGAAAATATTTTCTGAGAAGGTAGTGAAGTGCTGGAACAGGCTGCCCAGAAAAGTTGCGGATACTCCATCCCTGCATGTGTTCAAGGCCAGGTTGGTTGGGAACCTGGGCAGTTTGATCAAGTACCTGATCTTTTACATGGCAATTCTGCCAATGGCATGGTGCTTGGAACTGGATGATCTTTAAGGTCCATTCCAACTTAAGTCATGATTTTATGATTCTGTGATTCTATGACTACAACTGATAAGGCTTAAAAATAATTGCAGATTACAGTAGTTGGTAAATGGCTGTTGTGAATACAGCATGACTAAATGTCTAATTCTGCCAAGGTGTGCTATGTATACCAAATTTTCTATACATTTGTGTGCCTAGCAAGATTATTCTTGATTTAATAGTTGTTACTGTCATAGTTAAAACATTTTCTTTTAGCTGAATGCCAAATTCCAAACAAGAATTTCAGAAACATATGAGTTGTAATACACTGGGCATTTAGAAAAATCTGACAAGATTTGTAAAGTTCTTTTGTAATTTAACTCCAGCAAACACTACCACACAGTCTCCCTCTCACTCCCCCCAGTCAGAGTGAGTGAGAGAATCAGAAATGTAAAAGAGCAACAACTAATGAGTTGACACAAAGATCTAAAGGAAGAACAAAAGGTACATGCACAAGCAAAGCAAAACAAGGAATTCATTCACTACTACCTATTGACAGGCAGATCAGTTCAGCCATTTCCAGGAAAGCAGGGCTCAGTGCATTAATGCAAGCCCATGGGCTGCATGCAGCCCAGCCCAGCTCATCCTGTGGCTGCCAACTTCCTTGCACTATTATGGCTGCAGCTCTTTCCCACCTAGTGGCCTAGACCAGTCCATGGTGTGTACCCATCACTTGACAACAACCACACATCAGTGTGCGATTGGCACTGTCTGCATTGTAACCAGGGCACAGAGAGGGCAGAGTGCGGTGCTAACACGAGTTATCATAAATAATGCATTTTGATACATTAGCTGAACACTGCCTTGTGAACAGAAAAAAATATGCTGCCTTGCTCTACATTTTGATAAAGGAATTTGATAATAGGTTTAAAGACTCTTGGGGAAAAAAAAAAAAGAAATAAAAAAGAAAAAAAACATCATTTTTTTATATATTCTTAAATCCAGTTTCTGTCAACATAATTACAGCAAATTATCAAATGGAACCAGATATACACAATCAGGTATTCAACTCAAAAAATTACATCATGTCTCTTTATTAGACTTTCATAATGCCTATCTTACCAAAGAAAGATGTTCCTTGCTTCACAATTACACATTATTCATGTCATCACTTTTTGGCAGCGTGTACATTTATGAAAACTGTTTTCAAAAATAAAGTACAGGAAGAGTAAAATTTCATCAAAAATCTCTGACAAACACCTTGGGAAATCACTAAGAATCGCAATCACTTCCATCAAACAGATCAGTGTATGAGTTTCACAGAAAAAAAGGTCAAATGTCCCCCTAGTTCTATGTTTTGTTGCTCCTATTTTTTGTTTTTTGTTTTTTTTTATATATATGTTTTAGTAAAAATAAATACTTTAGAAATTGCTTGGTTTTAATGAGGAGACAAATGCCATCACTGCAAACAATCCCTGCTTCTGCCTTCTTTAAGCCAAATTTTACTGCTCAGAATGACACCATATGATACAGAATATCCCTTTGGTCAGTTTGAGCCAGCTCTCCGAGCTGTTCTCCCAGTTTTTAGTATACTCCCAACGCGTCACTGTCAAGGTAGCACAAGTTGCAGAAAGACCTTGACTCTGTAAGTACTGCTTAGTAACAACTAAAACATCAATGTGTTAACACCACTATTTTAATAAAAAATCTGACACACATTATTATACAAGCCTCTACAAGGAAAATCAACTCTATCCCAGAAAGAACACTGACACCTTTCAACATAAAAGCCATGTAAAAGATAATGGTGTTTCATCTATTGCAGATCCATTTGTTGTACCTGTAGTGTTCCTGGTTCTCCCATGCAAAGTGTTTTCAGAATCAAATTAAAACCTGAGTTGGAAGGGACCCCCAGGGATCATCAAGTCCAGCTCCTGGCTGCACGCAGAACCTTTCAAAATTCAAACCCTACATCTGAGAGACTTGTGCAGAAGCTCCTTGAACACTGTCAGCTTGGGGCCATGATCACTGCCATGGGGAGCTTGTTCTGGTTCCTGACAACCCTCTGGTGAAGAATCTTTTCCTAATCCTTAAACTGTCCCTCTCCTGTCACCGCTCCCTCAGATCCATAGCTGTCACCAGTGAGCAGAGCATAGTGCTGCCCCTCCACTCCCTGTGAGAAGCTGTTGGCTGCAATGAGGCCTGTCTTCAGTTTCCTCTTCTCTGGCCTGAACAAACCAAGGGACCTCAGCTGCTCCTCATACATCCTGTTCTCTAGATCCTTCACCATTTTAGTAGCCCTCCTTTGGACGTTCTCAAATAGTTTTATGTCTTCTCGTATTGTGGGGCCCAAACCTGCACGCAGTATTCATGGTGAGACTGCACCAGTGCAGAGCAGAGGACTATAATCATTTTCATGTCTGTTGAGCAATGCTGTGTTCACTATCCCCAGTACTTTTAGTCCTTTGCAGACAATGGCTGTTATGGCAGAGTGTCATTGCAGCTACAGAATCCTCAAAAGCAGCCCCAGGATGGCACACAGACATGGCAGTGAAAAATTCTCACATGCCAACCACCCACCACACATGCATATGCCATCCACCGCCACAGTCCACAGCAAATCTTATTTGAGCTAGGCACCATAATATAGCCAGACTTCCCACCAGTTTGGCTGCAAAATTCTTGGGTATAGACTTGATATAGGGACAATGTTTGGATCCCAAGGCTTGATTAAAAAAAAAAAAAAAGAGAGAACAACTGAGTAAATGTGGACTACTCCAATTAGTCACCCAACTCTCCTCTACTTACTTCTGATTATGTGACATTATTTCAAAACCTTCCTTGTCTTTTCAGCACCCTTTCTCATTCTTCAAAGATGAAAATTATCAGGCAGTTTGGACAAACACATTGTCTCTGGCTTCCCACTACTTACACAGACTAAAACAAAACCATATTTTAATTAAAACACTTTATTTAATTGGTACTGTGAATCTCTAGTTGCATTTGGCAATGAATCACAAATTGACATAATCTTTTTTTAGATCTTCACCACAGGTTTTCTGTTGTTATTTTTTAAACCCACAAATTTTGCATTCCTCCCACTGCCTGCCCCCACATATGGTCTCTTAAGATTCTAAAATTGTACAAATCTCCCTGGCATGCATTACAACCCAGCTGTATTTAAACAGCTATGCTTTCTACTCACTGTTAATTTATATTATTATCTGATTCTTTTTCTCTTTTGTTTTTATTTGTTTGTTTGTTTTTAAGTTTCTCATTATGCATTGTCTATTTCAATCTGAGGAGAATGCTGTCTTGTCAGAAAGATAACTCGGTAAGTTTGACATCCTTCCAGAAATCTAACCTTAGAGTGTTAAGTATGTGTATATCACTGAGTCAGTCCTCTCTATTTATCACAGATCTGTGCATTCAATACACATTATTTCTTTTTTTTTCTTTTCTTTTTCCTCTGCTATACATGTAATAGTAAGTCAGTAGCCAATTTAATTCCTTAGTTTCAGAATATGACTTATTGGTTGTGCCATTAAAATACACTCAGAGTAACAAAAGAGATAGAAAACATACTGTACAGTTAGATACAAAACCCTGACAGAAGACAGCAATTTTTTTCTAATTATGTATGCAGCGTCAAAAAAGCACTGCTAGCACTTTACCACCACAGTGTTCATGCAGCCACATGTCAGAGCAAGTGTCGAGTTTAATGAAATTACAATTAACATGCAATTTTACTATTCCAGCTCATGCTGATATTAGTTATTTATATTGTGTAAGTCTAAAATATATTAGGTTACTGTCAAAGAGATTAAGTCCAACCTCACCCTCACTGTAGAAAAATTTATAATCCCAATTAACATTTGAAATATATAGGGATAGACTTAGAAAATGTGAAATGTCAGTTACTAAAATCTGTGATCTGTTTCCCTAGATCGTATGATGCCATTTCTATAGCTTATTGCCAGAGGCAATATGTCTATGAGTCAATTATATATCAACATTTATTTTTCAGCGACTCCCTCAGAGGACTAAGGAATTAACTCTCTAGGTGCATATACAGACTTATCATCATAGAATCAAAGTACCTCTACAATACTCAAAACAGAAGAAACAGCAGGCATCCTTGTTCCTCCTCTTTCTCATGCTCACCTGTAAAATATTATTTAACTCAATTATTTGTTTTGGTTTTTGGGAGGAGAGGAGGGAAGGAGGGGAATAAGATGCTGACATATATTTATCTATGGTAAATAGAAAGGCTCTATGTATATCTTCCAATGAAAATAAATACTTCAGTGAGGAAAAGCTTAAAAAAAAAAAAAAAAAAAAAAAAAAGGCCCACCTCCACAAAGAAACAAACAAACATAACAACAACAACAGCAAACACCGTGCTTTGCATTTAGTTCAGAAAAATACCAAGCCTGGGGGGATTCACAGTATCTGTGGGAGTGAGTGCTACAGGCTAGGTCCTGCTCCTGTGAAATTTCTGTTTTCTTCACTCATGAGTCTCCCCAAATCGATCAGCGGTGGCGTGATTCTGTTAGAAGACGTGTATCAAAAGCCAAAGTGGGAGTGAAATGCATGACTATTCTAAGACCTAATAAGCAGTGTCATGATCCAGTCTAAACTTCAAGGTAAAAAGTTTGAGTGTTCAGTGGGTGAAAATATACCAAGAAATAAGACTAGGTCATAATGATATCTACTGTTGAAAAGCTATCTGTCTTTCTGTTTGCGAACAAGTTGGAAATTTCAAAAAATATGCTATATTTCATTTTCTACTTTATTTTGAATTACTGGAGGATGAACACTGGGAAAATGCAGTTTGGTGAAGGTTATGAAAAATTTATTAATATGCAGAATGTTCACTGATTGTGGAGAAAGGAGTGATATTTGTCCCTTAAAATATATCCATTTATAGTGCTATCACATGGTCTCCAGCAGGATATCTGAGATACGAATTATTAAACAAGAAGGATGTTGAAAAGAAGCAAATTCTTCTAGGAAGTAATTTCCTCTGGAATATCTTTTATTTTTTATTTTTTCCCTAATTTCCTGTTAATTTTATTTAACAGTTCTTCTTTGAGACACCAGTGCTGAATGCGCATTAAGAAAGCAGGACGTGGCAACAAAGGAGATCCAAAGACAGGTGTCTGTTGCTGCCATTTTGCTTGGGGAATAAGCACTTTACTATCCCTTCCAAAATAATTCCTGTAGAATAGCTGCTAATCACACTACTGTCAGGAATTATGCTATGACAGAATTACAGAAGGTATGTAAACATAGGTTCATAATCAAAATCATAGACTCATAGAACTATTTGGGTTGGGAGGGTCCTTTAAATATCATCTAGTCCAACACCCCTGTGATGAACAGGGATATCTTCAGTTAGATTGGGTTGTTCAGAACCTTGTTCAGCAATTCATTGATGACAAATAGACCTAATTTCTCTAAGTAATACAAAAGCTCATAAGTGACATACATTTATTTGGAAATGATTTTTTAAAAAAAAATATTAAAATATAAGGGAAATATTAATCATCTTACTGTAAATTATCATCCTCCAGATCTTATTTTTCTATAAAATATCTACCTTCAGAACATGGTGTGATAATAGCAAACAGTGGAAGCAAAACCTTGCTAAAACTTGCAAATAATGCATCAGGGAATAAAACAAAATCTATTTATCATAGTCACCTTACATATTCAAGGTCTCCTCCTCGGTCTGCTAATAAACCAGCTTAAAGCCTGAAAACTCTCCCACAATTTATTACTAAATATCTGCAAAATTCCTTAAAAAAAAAAACCTGTTTGTCCTAGAGATAAATGGCAAGACAGGGTCAAAACCAAAGCATTATATATCAGCTCTGTGTTCCCAAAAAAGCAGGAAACCTAAAGCTGATACTTCTGAAAATTACTATGTTTTTGTGTGAAAACCAGATTGTTGCCAAAAATGCTTTGTGAATGTTGCATGTTCCACTCATGAGTGGGACAATTGCTATATGCAAAATCTGTGTGACCATTTAATGGTTGTAAACTCCCATCTGCTTGTTATGAAATAAATTGATAACCGTTATCTAACAACCTCTAAGCATCATCTCCTAGGTGAAATATCTTCTGAATCAACAAGAACACCCCGTAGATGAGGAGCTTAGTTATTTCAATCCACCTTCTTTTTCTTTGTAGATCATGGGGTATGTAACTACAGACTGTGACCTATGAGTGGTAAGAACTGGTAGCAGCTGATGTACACCTAGTGATAATCTGTTCACAGGTTAATTTGTGATAACAGTAGCAATCCTTGATAATAATAATAACACTCTTGCACCTGTATCCAGTCACATCTCATTCTATGAAGACAAATGAGAAACAATATGCTAAAGTAACTTTATGATATTTGAGAGACTGTTCATAGTGTTTATGTTAGGTGGATTGTCCTAGGATGTGTAGTACTGTAAAACCTTAAATCTGTTCCCTATATCTTCAGTACATTCTGGCAACACACCTTCTACCAGTGCAGTAAAATACAACTTTTTTTTTCAACAGCTGGTTATATATTGATATGGATTTGATGCATAAGGAGAAGACCAAGTCATCCATTAAATTAATCTCTGGAAATACTCTTTGTGAAACTTCATTCTCTTATTCAACACAATATTCAATGGCAACAGATATTTTTCACATAAAAATGATTTGATTACAGTAGGTTTTATAAAATAACTATTTTTCTTTTATGCAAGTTTCAAGGAAAAATAGCAATATGATAATGACAATTCCAGATTTTATTTATTTATTTATGGACAAAAAGTTCTATCTTGACTCTCTTCGGTATGTGACATGGGCAAAGATAATAAGAAATACTGCAGAAAAACTGTATAACTTCTACCATATAATAAAAGCCAACCTAGTAAGCTAAAAATCCAGTATTCAGTCCTAAGAGCTGTAATTTAACTGAAATACAAATAAATAAATAAATAAATAATATATATATAAGTCTTTTTAAGATATGTTGCTGTATCTGAGACAGCTGGAAAATTTAGAAGAGTTAAACAGGAGAGTTGTTGTTTTTGTTTTTTCTTTTTTAAATTTGCAAATGATGCTGTACCCATGTCTGATATAAATCTGGTCCATTCCATTAGATACATGCATTCATACATAACTACAGACCACTTGTCTCACACAGTTTTCAAAATGATCAACACCTATCTTGTTTTCTCTGTACTGTAGATTTCCAACGGATACATAGTGTAAATATATATATATAAGAAGAAGATCTTAATAAATCTTATTGATTATGAAGTAAAATGTCTTCATACTTTTGTGATTCCACAGTATCCTCTCCGTTGTCCACTGACGGCTCTCTACTGTTGCTAAAAAGAATGAACATTTGTTTCAAAGCATTTATTATGACTAATCTCACTCTCTCTGTCTATTACGTATTCAGCATTCACAGTACAAGTATCTAACTACTAGCTATTGTGCATAGAGAACATCTTCTGGAGCATATTAAAGATGAATTGCCTAATCAAATGACAGCCTGCCAAAGAGACATCCTAAATAGTCAGATATAGAAAATATAACATTTGAACCCTTGTTTCTTAATCTCACACCGGGCATACATATTTCAAAGAACCTCCTCTCCCTCCTATAAATTGGAGCGAGACAGCAACAATATCAGCTAAATTTTGTGTTCAAAACAGTTGTCCTTCTGTCACTCCCTAGTAAGCTTGAGGGTGACTCAGTTATAACATGTGAAAGATTAAAACCATAGTCTTTGCATAAATTTCTGCTGGGTTTATGTTTTGCTAATGAAAGGATATGGATTATCTTGATGACATCATAGTTTTGATTGTAACAAAAGTGTCTTCTTGGTCCTAGAGTAAAGAATGTTCTTAATCATCAAGGCCTCTTCTAATGCCTTTGTCATCTCAGCAGAACATACAAGTGTATTTTGCTTTGTGCTTTATTTGACTGCCGTAAATCACTGGTGATCGATTGAAGGAAGCAACGGTGGAAAAACTAAACCACTAAAACTACTGACTGCCAAAGGGAAGATCCTCCTTGACCATCATTTTCACATATCATCACCTCACCTTTTCAAACAGTTTTTTGAATATTAAATTCATCAATCAAGTATAATCTCACTTGAAAAAAAAAAAAAGACCCCTTGCTAGATACTTTGACTGTGATTTTTGAAATTCTTATATAATATTGAGATAATTGATGAGATTACATTACTGATGATGACAGTCTGTACTGTGTTCAAGATTCCTCTTCAGAGTAATGTAAAAAATGAAAAAAAAAAAAAAAAAACCCTCTAATTTCCCAGATTTAGAAAACATACCTCTTACATGTACAGATACTGATTTTCTCTTAGTTTTAGGTAAAAATATATTGTATGAAATCATACAAAAGATTGGCTATTACTTTAAAACAAAACTGACTACACAGAACTTTTGTGGAATCTTGGGCCTATTGTCATCAATATGAAGCTACAGTATAAATTTCTTTTTCTGGAATCTGTCCAAGATCTGTTTACTTTAGCATCTTATTTTCAAGAGTAATTATTGTCACCTGCCACAGAAGATGAAATATATCTTTCTACAAGGCAATTTGGTCACCCACCCCTTATAACCCGGAAGAACTTGCTTAATGACTAGCAGTGTTAAAGACCAAACTGTTCAACCCATCTATTTTTGGTGCTTTAAATGCTAATGGTGTGAACAAAAGTGATGAGATTTTGGTACACAGTACTTAAGCTACTTGGTTTATAGACCACTCTTTCTAAAAATATGAAGTAAATGATTGTTTTGGAGCAAAAAATACTGCATCTAATTTGCATTAACTATTAGAATTTAGGGAACTATATTCATATTATGCTACAGAATTCATTCCTTAGCCCTCTTTCAAAATCTTCAGATGCTGTTGCAGTTAATTATGTCACTTTTTTATTTTGTTAAAAAAAAATAAAAGAAGAAGAAAAAAAGCAAAAATAAATAATAATAAAAAAAATTATTCCCAGAATCAACTCCTTTGCTCCCAGCTCCTTTACACCATCCTCCCAATTGCCACAGAACACTGAGGAATGCGAATTGCCATCACAGAATCATAGAATCATAGAACATAGAATCTAAATGATAAACCACATGCTTTCTTAGAGCTATGTGACTTTTAGTGGGACACATTTGATTAAGATACTCCTGTTTATAACAATATTAGCATGGACTAGAGAATGCTTAATCAGTTATGAACATTATGTTTTGATTTGTTGCTATGATCTTCTGCATATTTATTATTGTATACTACTTTCTGCATATTTAAATGACTACTATCTTTCTATTCATTAAGTTTTTGAATTTCTCTAATATAAACAAAACAACACAAAATAAGAAGTAGGAAAAAATAAGGAAGAAAGAATAGATTCCCATATCCTTGACACTTATTTTTCATGAGAATCCCTTCCCCAGATGCCCTCCCTCACACACACAACAAGAGAAGGCATTAAAAAACTTCACAAGAACTGCACAGGAGAATAACTGTGGAAGGGCTTCACAAAATTCTGCCACAGCAGCTTGAGTGAGAATTTTCAGAGCTGTAAGGAAAAGCTAATCTGAATATTAGCAAATGTAAATACTCTTACTGCTACATAGGTTTAAGTAGTTAAGGTTCTGTAAAGCATTGGGACATATATAATACATAGGCCCAGACATGGACACTGAAAGGGAAATCTAGGTCTGAAAGAGAAGGTAGAAAGTTCAAGGAAAAAGAACATAGATGGGAAACACTAGCTATCTGGAATTGAAAAGAATAGTAACAGTAGTACAGAGCCTCTGTGAGGTGAGCAGTGACAAGCTGGCTGGTGACTTAAGATAATATTGAGTAGGCAAGGATCAAATGTTATGAGAAAATGTCCACAGTAAGAGACCTAAAAGAAATCCAGGTTTTATCTGTGAGCAGTATATAGTTCACTCTGACTACTTTCTTAAGAATGAAAGTGTCCACTACTTTTAGAAATTACTTCACATCTGTGTGCACATAGTAGAAGGCTGCCTCCATTTCCCTCAGAAAGTCTTAGAGTATGCATGCCTTTAAGTTCTCTCATTGTCTGCACTGATATTTCTCATGATCTTTCTAGATTTTAAATTATTTTAATACCCTTTTCACAGTGATTTCTGAATACTTACATGATGCGTTTAGCCTTTCTAAACTATACAAACAAAAATAAAGTTGTTACTATTATTACATGTACGTAGGAACAATAATTTATATCATGAATGAGTATTATAGTGGCAGTGCATTTCCTACTGAATGGTAATTTATGACACAGTTTTTCTTCAGCACACAGCCATCAATAAAGTACATAACTGTTATAGCAGATGTATTACATAGGCAGGTTTTGCTGAGATTTTTTTTTTTTTTTTTTTTTTTTTCCCCAGGAAGTATACCTTTATAAAATTCCTTTCCTGAGGGGATTTTCAATTTGCAGATCCAGCAAAGCAGTGCATGAAAATTTGCTGCTCTGACTACTGAAACCCCTTAAGCAACACTCTGTTTGAGAGCACGGATCTTTCTGCATGCATCTTCAATGTGTAAAGGTGAAGCAAGGAAAAGATTACAGACAAAAAATGGTGAGATTTTTCAAACATAGCATGGCAGGAAGGATATCAGCAGCTACAATAAAATAGCATGCTAACTTGTGATTTCTCTTAAGAATGTAAATATAGTTACTGTTCTTGAATATTATTTTCTCCATTTTCAGCTTCACTGCACTATTGGTAAGCATACATAAACTATAGAAGATACAAAACTTCTTATCCCAAAAACTACTGAAGCTGGAAAACCACCATTTATATCACACTGTTCACAGAACAAAATGCAATTTTAGAGAAGGAAGGAAAGATCTATGACCATCTATGACAGTCACTGACCATCTAAGGCCAATCTAAGTGTACAAATCAATGTGATCTGATGAGATACATCTGAGGGTCTTGGGAGAAACAGCAACTGTACTTGCGAAGCTACAATCCATCATGCTTGAAAGTTGTGGCAGTCCAATGTGAGGCTCCCACTAAGCAGAAACAGGGAAACATAACCCCCATTTCTAAACAACAAAAGAAGACCTGGGTAACTACAGACTGATCAGTTTCATCTCTACTGAGCAAGATCACTGAGCAGATCCTCCTAGAGGCAATGGAAATCATAGAATCATAGAATCACCAAGTTTGGAAAAGACCCCACAGGATCACCCAGTCCAACCATTCACCCATCACCAATAGTTCTCACTAAACCATGCCCCTCAACACAAGGTCCAAAAGTTCCTTGAACACCTCCAGGGTCAGTGACTCCACCACCTCTCTGGGCAGTCCATTCC
This sequence comes from Gallus gallus, assembly GCF_016699485.2. Classification (NCBI taxonomy): domain Eukaryota; kingdom Metazoa; phylum Chordata; class Aves; order Galliformes; family Phasianidae; genus Gallus; species Gallus gallus. The sequence goes on from NC_052572.1 coordinate 30,455,191, forward strand.
AGTGCTTGAACACCCTTTCAGAGTAGTAATATTTCCTAACGTCCAACCTGAACCTTCCCTGGCACAGCTTGAAGCCATTCCCTCTAGTCCTAAATGAACATAGAAAACAGAGAGGTGATTGGTGACAGCCAACATGACTTAGAATCATAGAATCATAGAATCATAGAATCATAGAATCACTAAGGTTGGAAAAGACCCACAGGATCATCCAGTCCAACCATCCGCCCTTCATCAATGGTTCTCGCTAAACCATGTCCCTTAACACAACTTCCAAATGCTCTTTAAACACCACCAGGCTCGGTGACTCCACCACCTCTCTGGGCAGCCCATTCCAGTGCCTCATCACCCTTTCAGACAAGTAGTATTTCCTAACGTCCAGCCTGAATCTTCCCTGATGCAGCATGAAGTCATTCCCTCTCGTCCTATCACTAGTCACCCGGGAGAAGAGGCTGACCCCCAGCTCACCACAACCTCCCTTCAGGTAGTTATAGAGAGCAATAAGGTCTCCCCAGAGCCTCCTCCTCTCTAGACTGAACAACCCCAGCTCCTTCAGCCACTCCTCGTAAGGCCTGTGCTCCAGACCCCTCACCAGCTTTGTTGCCCTCCTCTGGACACGTTCCAGGGCCTCGATGTCTTTCTTACAGTGAAGGGTCCAAAACTTCACTAAAGGTAAATCATAACTGACAAATTTGGTGTTCTTTTACGATGGGGCTACAGCATTAGTGAATAATAGAAGAGCAGCTGATGTTATTGATTTGGACTTGTGCAACTCATTGTGCACAACATCTTTGTTTCTGTTTGTATTTGACAGATGGACTACTTGCTGGATGAGAAATTGGTTGGATGATCGGTGTCAACGGCTTGATGTCCCTATGAAGATCAGTGATGGGTGATGTCCATCCCAATCTGTTTTGGAACTGATATTATTTAACATCTTTGTTGGTGACATAGATAGTGGGATTGAGTGCACCCTTAGGAAGACTGCAGATGATGCAAAGCTGAGTGGTATGGTAGACACAGTGGAGGGAATGGATGCAATCCAGAGGGACCCTGGATAGAATTGAGAGATGTGCAAACCTTAAGAAGTTCAACAAGACCAAGTACAAGGGATATGAGTTGGGAAAATCCCAGGCATGAATACAGACTGGGCGCTAAGTAGACTGAGAACAGTGCTGCAGAGAAGGACACAGCATAATAAGTATAAAGACCTGATCCCCTGTGGGGGAGAGATATGGGGTTGTTCAGCTTGGAGAAGGCCCCAGGGAGACACTCTAGTGGCCTTCCAGTACCTAAAAGGGGCCTACAGAAAAGCTAGAGAGAGAATCTTTAACAGTGAGTGGAGCAATAGGGCAAGAGGTAATGATTCTAAACTGAAATAAGAGACATTTAGGTTAGGTATTAGGGATAAATTCTTTACCTTGAGGGTGGTGAGACACCAGAACAGGTTGCCTGGAGAAGCTGTGGATGCCTGTCATGGTTTTATTTTTTGTTTTCTTTATTTTTTGTTATCTGTATTCCACATCATAAGTTCATGTACTACACTGGGAGTTAAAGAGTCAGTGTTCCAGTTCTGTGGATCATGGATAGTTCTGGGTACCTGTCCCAGAAAAGAACTACATCTCCCAGAGAACTGTTCACTGTTACTGTTTTCTGCTCAGGGGGAAAGATAAGAATCATTCACAGATTATGAGATGCCCCTTTTTCAGTCGTCCAGCTTGACTCTGTTGCAGGTGCTGTAACATCTCAGCTTACTTAGAGTAAGACCTTCAGCTTTCGGACACACTCATTTTATCTGATTTATTCAATTCCAATTATATTGTATTATACTGTGTTACCTTGCATTCTGATATGTTTTCTAGTGAATTGACTTTCCTCCTCAGATTGTTGCTGCTGTTTTGTTTTTAGGCCCATCTCCTTACCCTTTCCCCTTTTCCCTTTTTCCAGGGTGTGAGTCTGTGGGTCCCCCTGCTCCATTAGCTGCTGACAATGCCCCATCCTTGGGAGTGTTCAAGGTTATGCTGCATGGAGCCTTAGCAGGAGGGTTGAAATTAGATGATCTTTAAGATCCCTTCCAACCCAAATCATTCCATGATTCTATTCTATGATTCCTGAATGTACACCACATCTCTGCAGAGTGAAAATATAAATCACAGAAGATTACAGATGGCATTGCAGCTTTTTCTGAGCACCCATGGAAGATGTCAGCTAACAGCAGAATGGTTCTTTTCAGGGAAGAAAAGCAAAGCTAGGAAATTAAGTCACATTTCGGAAGCATTTCTGTTGTCATTAAGCTGAAAGTACCTTACTGATTTGACACTTATTTATTCCTCTCCTTCTTCGAATGCTGCAAAACATTTTGTTTTCTGTCCTTTGTTTCTGGATTTTGTCATGTACACTTTTATTAACATTAAATATTTAATGTTTAATTTGAGTATCTATATCAAACTTTGCTTAGCATTTTTTTTTTTTTTAACATAATTCATAGAAAGTTAGAATGGCTTGGGTTGGAAGGGACCTCAAAGATCATCTAGATCTAAACCCCCTGCTGCACATAGGGTTGCCATCCACTAACTCAGGCACTAGATCAGATGGCCCAGGCTCTCATCCAACCTGTGCTTGAACATCTCCAAGTATAGGGCACCTACAACTTCTCTGTACAACCTGTTCCCGAGTCTCACCACAATCTCAGTGAAAAATTTCCCCCTGACAACTAAACTGAATCTCCCCTCTGTTACTAGAAAACCACTCCCCCTAGTTCAATCACTATCTACCAAAATAAAATGATTTCCTTCCTGTTTATAAGCTTTCTTGAAGGTACTTGGAAAGTCACAATGAGGTCTCCCTTTAACCTTCTCTTCTTCAAGAGTCCCTGGCCTGTCTTCTTAGGAGAGGTGTGCTCCAGTCATCTAATCATCTTCATTTATCTCCTCTGGGCATGCTCCAAAAGCTCCATGTCTTTCTTTTGCTGGAGGCCCAAGACCTGGCCACAATACTCCAGATGGGGACCCACAAAAGCAGAGTGGAGAGGGACAATCACTTCCCTTGCTGCTGGACACTTCTCTTTTGATGCAGCTCAGGATGCAGTTGGCTTTATGGGCTGCAAATGGACACTCCTGGCTCATGTTAAGTTTTTTCATCTACCAGGACCCCTACATCCTTCTTGGCAGGGCTGTTCTCAGTGAGTTCTTTTCTCAGTCTGTATAAACAACTGGGATTTCCCCAACTTACATGAAACACCTTACAATGGGCCGTATTGAACCTCATTAGATTAATTTGGGCCCAATTTTTGAGCCCGTTCAGCTCCCTCTGGATGTCTTCTTTCCTTGTGTCACATCAACTGTAAAACTTAGCAAGATTGCGCATTACATTATGTTTTTATTTATTTTCACATATGAAATTTCTTCTTCTAACTTGATAACATCAAGTATTTATCCAGAAAATATTTCAAATAAAAACTTCATAGTATCTGCAAGTGATCAAAGAATATATGAATAATAATAATAAAAAAACTTATAGTAGAAAAAAGTTACCACCCTTTCATGACATGGTTTGGATCCCAAACCTTTTGCTACAGCTACAATCAATATTCATTTTTCACATCAAGAACTACAGAGAATAAACAAAATAAAATTTATTGCATGATAAGTACGGAAATGTAGAAGACAGTGCTTTTTCAAATCTGGGGAAAATAAAATAATCCCATCACAAAATCCAGTCAATATAAAGATGATCTTGCAAATGTAAAGAATTAATAAGGCATGAACCACAAAACATCATGGTCTGAGGCTATGAGAAAACTAGTATTACTCACTTAAAGTGTCACTTCTTGTGGTACAATCTTATTTTATTCAGAATTAATACAAAGCAGTCAAGAATATTTTTCCAAATGTCCATAATGCCATGTAATCTTTCCAGATAATTTCAGCAATTTAGCTGATAACTGTACTTGTCAGAGCACTGATCCAGGGAAGAATAAGTTATAGAGAAAGGTGTGTTTTACATCCTCCGGCTAGATTCTTCTCTAAAATATAAATACAGAAGATTTTTTTCTCATCAAGAAAAGAACATATCAGAGACAACATACATTTAAACCATGAGAGCTGACATCTAACTAGTGCTAGCATAGGATTACTCACAGGATGACAAAATTGAAGAAGAATTATTTTTATTATTGCAGTATCTTGTAGGAGTTGATTACATGCAATTACTGAGATCTACTTATGGATGAGAAGTGTTTGGTAAGTTGACTAACACAATACAGAGCTTTCTGTCAAAGCTCTTATCTTGCTTTGACAGATTATGTCTAAAATTGTTTTAATAAATGTGTTGTTCAATGACTTCTTTGGGGAAAAAATGCTGATACTGTCACTTCTTCTGACAGGAAGTTAACTTAGGTTCCTGAAGACAAAAACCACCTTTATAATTGATCTTAACTGGCATCCTTACAAGTATGTCAGTAGTGAAAGAGAGGCCTGCCAGAACATGCAGTTGGATCTATCTCATAGTTCCAGAACAGAAATCTTTGGATGCTGGCTGAAGCATATTAGTAAGGGAAACCTGTGACTGTAATTTAGAGATTAATCCATCAAATTGTCAAAATCACTGAAATGTATGGATGCTCTTTTAAGAAAGAAAGAAAAAAAAATCACTAATTAACAAGAATATTTTCAGATACATATTTTTCATTCACTTAAAGAAACATAGACTTTTAGAATTATTTAGGTTGGAGAAGACTATCAAGATCACCAAGTCCAGCTGTGAACCTGAACTACGAAATCCCATCACTTGGGACCATGACACTTGGAAGCAGATTTTAGAAAAAAATAACATTTTTCATCATAGAAGTCATCGGTAAGCAACCACACTAGTACAGAGGTCATATTTCCACGTCCATCAGATGATGAGTTTCTAGACACTTATTAGACATGTACTGAGTAGCATTAAACATGCAGAAGAATCTATGTTTCTTGTTCCTGAGGACTACAAACAAATATATATACAGTATATATATATACACACACACACACACACACTAATAGTTTTGAATAGCAGCAGCATTTAGTAAAGTGTCAGGAGGGCCTCAGCAGTCACACTGTTACTTCTGTTCAAGATACTTACTGTGCTTGTGCCTGGGCTTTCTGCCTAAGGGAACCATCTGTCTTAGAATTACTGTTTCATGTCATCAAGACCTTCAGGGTGGATGTGATGTCTGTAGCCTTCTTGTTAACACAGTCAATCTTATTTCATACCATCATAGTTTAGACTGATTTGTCAGTTGAGAACAAGAGTATCAAAAACAGTGCCTCCCTTTGGTGTTTTCACACTCTAGATTTGCAAAAAATGATTCCCTTCATACTTCTGCAAAGCAATATTGTCTGAAGTGTCAAAACCTGCATGACCCATAATAAATATTTTCTTATAGTTGTGTCACCTCAAGTCAGCAACCCAATGAATTTCATCCACTAAGCAGACTCACTGTATGTTAGGACTTCAAATATACAGCTTCCAGCAAAATGTCTAAGAGCATTGTTGTTGACATTCCTCTGAGCCTCAGAATTGAGCTGAAATTGTACAGGGCATTCTGGTAGCAAAGAGGTTGTATGTTGAATAGTGTATAAAATTGACTTTTGCTTACCTGTAATGAGGAAAAAATTCCTTGGAGCTCATCATCAAAAATATGATATCAATCACACTGTCTTATATATGAGTGAGAATTTTCTCTCCACTTCCTTCAGCTATTGCTGAATTATCCAGCAGAATAGTCTAGTTCTTTGTATTGTACTACAGATATTATTACTGTGTAATTTATTAAACACAGTGTTCTGTTAGACAATATTAAAAACTTGGTGTGTTTGACAATAGAAAGATTTGATAATCATTTCCTGCTTTGGTAAATAATTGAAAATAAGCAATTGCCTTTGTTATTCTTTCATGACAGTAAACAGATAAAAAGTGCTAGTTGTGGGATAGATATTATATATGTACAAAGGTGTTACATACATGAAGTAAACTCATCATTCTATTGGGATATAGTGCAACATAATCTCACTTGATGGTCTTGACAGTCATACAAGGATAGTTTTTCAGCTGGAAGAGAGTTGAGAAGCAAAGCAATAGTACGAGAAACATAGGTAATAATAATCCTGTGATACTAAATTTTAGCACACACAGTTTGCTTGGTTTCAATCCATTAATGAGAAATTCCAACCCATTTTTATATTGTTATTCCATAAATTTAATCTTCATTTCATAAAAATGAGGACAGGGAGGAAATCTTTTGTAGTATATTAAATGTAAGTATGTAGGAAAGCAAGTTGCTTTTTGTAATTTTCACAGAAGATTTTGTAAGACATTTCTAATAGTCACTAATATGACTTCAGCCCTCCCTAATGACCAAGCCTGACTTAGACTTGTACCTATGCTGTTTTATAATTTATTTTATGAAGAACTTGTAATCTTACTTTCAAAAGAAAAGAAAGTTTGTGTCTTAAACTAGATACCTTCCTATTACCTTTACTTTGGGGAGAATATGTTATTTCCCACTTTATACATGTTGAGAATTTTAAGATTCACCTAACTCACTGAAGAATTTGCAAAACTATTTTGTTCCAATACTTTTTCTCCATTAAGTGATTCACTTAGCATTACAATCTCATTTTGTTGGGGAGAAAAAAAAAATGCAGCTCAGTTTTACAATAGGCATAAAAGCATTCATTTCCCTTGTTTATAAAATGTACGTGTAAAACCAAACACAATTCACACAACTGAATAGCAATTGTTTATATTTAAAATTGAACAAAAGCAAATATATGGCAGGATTTAAATAAATAGTCTTGTACCTCATTTTGTGAAATGGACTCATTGGTGGTGGATGATTCTTAATATCACATTAAATAGTTACTAACATGTGTTATAACATTTAATGTTTTCTTTCTGGGATGAATACTGAACAAACAAACAAAAAAAAAAATCAGGAAATATGTCAGTACATGTCTATCCTATGCAGATACGATGATGATGATTAGTATTATTATCTGTTGTTACTTCAAAAGTAAGAATTTATATAATTTTGATCATTATACAACAAATGATTAGTCAACAAAATTCTCTTATGAGATCCATATTTACATTAATATGTAGAAAACTCAACCGAGCAGCAGAAGAGCTGTTATTTAGTTATTGATGCCTTTGCTGCATCATGAAGACGGTAATTTAGCACTAAACTATAAATAGAAAAATACAGTGGTTAAAACTGGCTGGCCTGGTGTTTTTAATACTCCCATAAGAGTAAAGTATGACATAACCTAATTACAGTGGTGGTGATTTCACTGCAGGGAAAACTATTGTTATTCTATCTGACAATCAAGTAATTATCTTCTCTATTGGATATTTTACTGTACAATACTAAGTAAGGCATTCGCTAGAAATTATTTACAATTTAGCAAATACTTCTGTTCTTATAAAACGTAAAACTTTAATAATACCAATTATTTTTACAAATGGCACTTTTTTAACAGGTAACTACTGGAATACTTACTCAAACAGAAAGCAGATGTTCTTTCTGGCTACATTCCTGCTTCCTGTTTCAGGGCATGGACTCGGTCTGCAGCCCCTTCATTCTCCTTGGGGCCTTCTATGGTAGTGCTGGCAGCAAGTTTCTGTTGGGGTTTCAGCTGGGACAAAGTTGATTTTTTTTTCAAATGGTTTAGTTTGATGTGATGTTTTGGCATTAGGAGAAAAACAGTGTTGATAACCCTACATTTTAGTTGTTGCTGAACAGCACTGTACAGAGTCTGTACAGGGACAGGGACATTTCAATTTTTCAGCTTCTTACTGTCCTACCAGCAAGATGACTGGGATTGTGGTGGGGTGGGGGAAAATGAGCTGGCAGGGGACAGAACCAGGACAGATGACCTAAACTGGCCAAAGAAATATTCCATACCATATGATATCCTCCGAGGAAAACAAAAACAAAGACAAAGACAAAAACAAAACAAACAAACAAACAAAAAACATATGCAACTGAGGAGAAAGGGCTGAGGGAGGTAATTGCTGTCTGGGGACTGGCTGGTCATTAATCAGCAAGAGCTGAGCAATTATTCTGTGCATCACTTATTCTGTCTGTATATGTATATGTATATGTATATGTATATGTATATGTATATGTATATGTATATGTATATGTATATGTATATGTATATGTATATGTATATGTATATGCATATGTATATGTATATGCATATGTATATGTATATGCATATGTGCATCTATATCTGTATCTATAATTACTGTTATTTCCCTCTTCCTTTTCTGTCTTAGTAAACAGTTTTTATATCAACCTATGAGACCGATGAGATTTTTCCCATTCTCTCCCCCATCCCTCTGGGAGGTGGGGGAGAGGCCAAAGGGCTGTGTGGTGTTCAGCTGCTTGCTGAGTGAAACTACAACAGATCTTGTGGTTCCCACTGTGGGGCTCAAAGGATTGAGCTCATGACAGATCTCACCAGAACATGTTAAAATAAGATTCTAATAAGTGGCATAGTAATCTAATTGCTGCTGGTTATAATGTTGACCTTTGTCTTCACAGTGTGGTATTACTTGCTTTCAAGGTTGTTTTTCTTAATTCTGTTCATGTTGGTCAGCCTCTCTGAGGGCTGGCCTAAGCTTCTTTATGGTTTTCCAGTTTGTTTATAGAACGTGCACATGTTATACCTAGAATGAATTTGATACTTGTACTCAACAGCACCACATCGTTCTTGCACTTCAGGAAGCCTAACTCAGAAACTCTCTTCAAAGTACATACCATACTCCAGGATAGCTAAAATAGTTGCTGAAATTTTTCAGTGTACTTGAGATATTCAAACTAGCATGATCTTATTGCTATGTCTTCTGCATGTATTTCCAGTTTTATTTATGGTTAAGAAACTATTCAAAAATAACACCCAAAGATCTACCCAAAGGCTGTATGGTTGTTGGTCGCAAGGTATCTGGGAGGATATAGGCAGGATCTGTTGTGGTTGTCATCTCCAGTGGGATGGAGATCATCTTGATCATCTCTCCTTGATCATCTCTGATCAAGTATGTAATCCTAAGGAGCTGCAATAATGTTAAAAAAAAGTATGTCCTGATCCTGGCTATGCCAAAAAGCTGCACCTTGCTGCACTTTGCAGTGGTCTGGCCTGGGCCTATTAAACACTATTCAACATTATTCAACAACCTTAAAAGGATGAAAATGCCTCTGGAATCTGACTCACCTTGTGTGACAGTCCCTGTGGCTGAACCAGAGGACCAGTCTGCACTGGTATCTGTCAACGGGCAGAAACAATGGATGTGAAAGTCAGCTCATATAGTAAGGAAGCAAAAAGAGAATGGGGAATGCTATTCTACACCAAAGCCTTTATTCCCTGCACATAGAAAAGTGGCCAGCTGGGAGCAGAGCAATCCAGGAACACAGAGAAAAGGATCAGCAAATGGCATGGTGTGTGAGAGGGGTGTAGTGTGGCGGTTTGCATGGACAGTTGATACAGGGCATTTGAATAGGGAGAAGGGGAGCAAGGAGTGCACACTGTTCTTCTCATCTTGAGTCACTAGGGAAAAGCTGTCCATTACTACCAACATGGTGACCACCCAGCATGGCAGATAGTCAGAGGCAGAAATGCAGATGAGGGTCTCACAACCTCTCTGGGCTGATGTGTGTACCCAGACAGACCTCCTGAGGAGTAAGAAGGCTGTCCTGACCCTTGGTTCTGGAGAACTCATGGAACAGAGGTAGGTGAGGGATGTCATGGGTGCAGATGTGTCCAACTGGATGATCTTTTTGAGTAGCGGATCAGGCTAAGTTAGGAGGTTGCCAGGCTGAGATGCATTCAAAAGTCAGAGAGGGAAACTGAAGCCTGGTATCACACAGTTGCACAGGCAGACAGACAACCTTGTTTTCAGGCCCAGCCAGAGGTAGTAATAAGTAGGCTTGTGACCAGACAGAATAAACATGAGCAGAGAAAGAGAGGCTAGACCCTCATCTCTGCTGAGGGTAAAAGCAGAAGCCTCCTCCTTACTCCTGAAGTCCCACTAGCTAATAGATTTCAGGCTCCAATATGGGAGAAAGAATTTATGAATAGCAGCTTGGAATTGGAAAGGATGATGACACTGAGCCCAACTGAGAACCCAAATCACAACCACTGCCACTCAGAAAAGTCAAAGGATCTTAATAATTGGAGACACTATGCTGAGGAGCACTGAGGCACTGATCTGCCACCTGAATAACCTCTCTAGAGAAGTTTGCTGCCTGCTGGGAGCCCAACATTAGGGACATCAAGAAGACAATATCTGGTATGTGTCTCGCTCCAATTTATAGGAGGGAGAGGAGGTTCTTTGAAATATGTATGCCCGGTGTGAGATTAAGAAACAACGGTTCAAATGTTGGTCTGACCAGTTTATTACAAATGTTAATAAGGGAGATGGGGAAAGGGGAGGACGGACGCTATTAAGGATTGGGGTGATGGGGAAGGGAAGGCGAGCGATAGAAAAGATAGAAAGAGGCAAGAATTGCGTAAAGCGGGGATAGTCACCACCAGGATCCGGCAGCAGTCCCGTTGCACGACGTTCCGACGGTCCGAGGCCGAAGGGCAGGAGCAGCGAGGCCGGTCTTGGGCAACAAGAGGGTGCAGGTCAGGGAGGAAGCAGCAGGTCTCAGGTAGCAGGCCCAGGGAAGTCCGTCAGCAAACGGTCCGTAGAGGAGGATCGGAAGGCAGGAAGCTCGTGTCGTGGTGAGAGATCAGTCTCCACGTAGAGATCCGTCTCCACGTTGCGGTGAAGGATCAGGTGGCAGAGAACCCCTCAAGTCTGTCGTGGTGAGAGATAAGCCTCTCCCGTTGCCGTGGTTGTGGTGAAGGATCAGCTTCCCCCGTTGTGGTTATTGGACCCTCTTTTATCCTCCATTTTCTGCTGCCTACGTGACATTCCTGGGTGCTTGAGCAAGAGTCCTGTGCATACCTCCTGAGATGGCCATTTTCCTTGAGATAAGTCCACACAAAAAGACCGCTTCCTGGCCATTAGCAGCAGCTTATCTCTCTCTCGATGCCCCTGGCCTTGTCCATCTGTGCTCCTTAGAGGATTTCACAATCCTTAGCCAGGACCTGTCCATCAGTGTCCTCAAGACAAAAGATTTCTCTGCCTTTACCCAGGACTTGCCTGGACTTGTTCCTCAGCAAACTTTGAGTCAATGATATAAAAGAATAGTCTCTTACGGTATGATAAAGCTGGATGACTACTGTCCTCTCCTGATCTTTCAAGCTGGGTCATGTGAGGCTACAACTAGGAAATTAAAAAAATAAATAAATAAAAAATATCAAAACGGACTTTGCTTTCCTTGGTAAGGTGTTGACAGAGTCAGAAGTGCAGGGGGTATTCTTCTCAGTTGTCCCAGTGGGAGACTGGAATTCAGGCAGAAGGAGAATAAATGACCAGTTGAATGGCTGGTTGCATGAGTGGTGTCATGCCAAAGGCTATGGCTTCTATGTCTAGATAGTACCTTTGACAAACTGGGAATTTTGATGTGGAATGGAACACAACCGACCAGGAGGGGCAAGAATATGCTAGGGAGCAAGCTAGCTGGGCTCATTACAAGGGTTTTAAAGTAGAGCTGCTGGGGGAATGTCACAGAGAAGAGCCATTCTAGGAAGCAGCAAAGAAAAAACTCAGATTTGTCCCAGAGGTTTGTGGAAAGGCTACTCTAGGAAGGCAATGCATCTGACAGCCCAACTGAAGTGCTCATTTACCAATGCACACAACACGGGAAAGAACCAAGGGGAGTTGGAAACGATGGTGTGCTTGGAAAGTTTTGATCATACTGCCATCACAGAAACATGGTGGGATGATTCACATAAGTGGAACACCACCACTGAGGGCTATAAATTTCTTAGAAATGACAGGCAAAGTAGGAGCGGCTGGGGAGTTGCCCTGTATGTTAAGGAGTGGTTAGACTGTGAGGAACTTGCTCTGAGAAACAGTCAGAAATGGATGGAGAGTCTGTGGGTTAAAATTAGGGATGAGATCAATAAAGGACAGATGGTGGTCAGGGTCTATTACAAGCCACCTGATCAAGAGAAGCATGTTGATGAGGCCTTTCTGCGTTAGCTACAAGCAGTTTCATGTTCACAAACTCTCATCCTGATGGAGGATTTCAGACACCTGGATATCTGCTGGCATGACAACACGGCCAGCTGTAAGCAATCCAGAAGACTCCTGGAGTCCATTGATGATAACTTTCTGGTTCAAGTATTGAACAGACCTGATAGAGGTGAAGCATTGCTGGACTTGATGCTCACCAACGTGAAGGAGATTGTTAAAGATATTAAGATAAGATGCAGCCTGGGCTGCAGCACACAACATCATCATACGAGGCAACATAGCAGAGGAAGTTTCTTAGAAAGAAAAGAAAATAATCCAAATCCTTCTGAAAGCTGGTTTTGCCATAAAACAAATTATGGTCAAGGGACATTGACCACAAATCCAGAAAAGGGCAGCATGGTTGTCATCAGATCCTTATGGATGTGATCAACAAAATAACTGCTATGTCTCCACTACCTAGCAAAAAAGAAACACAGACTTTGGTGTCAAGAACTTTTGGAGAATATAAATCCTGGATTAGAGTCTGAATGTAAGCCATCTCTATCAAGTGATCCAAAGGAAGAATGATTTCACATGGAGCTCCGAGCAACAACTGGTCTTTGAACAAGTTAAACAGAAGATAGTTCATGCAGAATCCCTTGAGCCAGATCAGACAGGACAAGATGGAAATAAACATGCAGCTCCCTACACTGCAGCCAGGGAGAATGGCCTCAGCTGGAGCCTCTGACAGAGTGCACCATGGGAGTCTCAAGGTTGAGCCTCGTGTTGGAGTTGGGGATACAGAGGACACTTCAACTTAAAAAGAGATATTGGCAGTGTATGAAGTGGTTTGAGCTGCTTCAGAAGTGGTTTGTACTGAAGCACAGCTACTTTTGGCACTCCAACTGCCTGTGCTGGGCTGTATGTACCAAGAAGGACTCCTTCCACACATAGACTCACAGAATCATTGAAGTTGGAAGAGACTAAGATCATCTAATCCAACTGCTGACCCATAACCACCATGCCCACTAAACCATATCCCTAAGTGTCAATTCTACTCTTTTCTTGAAAACCTCCTGAAAAAAAAAAAAAGTTTCCTAATATCCAACAACCTGAACCTCCGCTGGTACAATTTAAAGCCATTACCCCTTGTCCTTTCATTAGTTACCTGGGAGAAGTAGACAGGTAGGAGGTGGACACACACCTTGCTACGATATCCTTTCAGGTAGCTGCAGAGGGCCATTAGGTCTCCCCTGAGCATCCTCTTCTCAGGACTAAACAATCCCACTTTTCTCAGCTGCTCCTCATAAGACTTGTGCTCCAAACACTGTAGCAGCTCTGTTGCCCTTTTTTGGACAAGCTCCAGGGCTTCAATGTTGTTGTAGCGAGAGGCCCCAAAATGAACGCAGTACTCAATGTAGTACATACCTACTAGATAGAGGACTCAAAAAGTTATATTAATTCTTAATCCATGAGCCATTAACACCTAATGGAATGTTTAAGACGTCTACAAGTCCAAAAGTAATGAAAACACATAGCAAAACACATAGCAAACACATAGAAAAAAATCACTGAAGTTTTAACAGAAGAGGTTCTTTAATGATTAGGCTTCATGTCTAAGAGACAGCTTGCTTCCTATCTTTAATCTGTGAAATGGAGAAGAAGTAGGTTACAGATGTGACAAACCAAAACAATAAACTCAGTTATACCACATAAAAAGATAACTAAGAAAGAATTACACATTTTTCTTTATAATAAACCCTGGTATCAAGAAGAGTGGAAATCGTGATTAAAAAACAGAGTACTGCTTGAAATGCTTGCAAGTACTGGACACAGAAAATAAATGCCAAGTACAGCAGCTTTAAGCTGGCATACACCAGATAAGTCAACTCAGAATTCTCAGTAAAATTAGGATTTGCACAGAAGATAAAACTTCCAGCCTTATCTCAATGTTGAAGAGATTTTAGACTTTATTAAGCATTAACAAGCATTCTAATAGTATTTAGTATTAACCTCTAGAATCATTAGTAAAACATGGTCAGTGGTCAAAGATTATAATAGAATCATTCAAACCTCAAGTTGTTTATCAGACAATTATTCCTAAGAACACTTCTTCTCTAAAATTCATTATATTTTTAACAATTTCAGAACACATGAACAAAATGTGTTCAATAAAATATTGAATAGAAGAATAAAATTCTCCAAACTTCTCTTACAGGCAATAGTAAATTTGAAATAATACATTATTTTGTTTGTTTGTTTGTTTGTTTGTTTTGTTTTGTTTTGTTTTGAGAAGCAGATTCATTACTAGTTTCCATTTTTACTGAAAAGGGCACCAGGGTGCTTAGATGGCAAGAAATCAAGAGCATTTAGAAATGCAAACACAATGAAATTGCTGAAGATACATCCTCAACACACCCCATGCTTGTGTGCAGCATTTGAGCAGTGGAGCTTCCCTAAGAGATACCATCCTGCCTTTTCACACTGAGCTATTTCAAAAACAAAGGTAAAACATTCTTCACTCTCACAACTTGTTTCTCCTATCTTTTAGACAGCTAGGGATCAATGCCAACACAGATAAAACTTTGTAATATTTCACTCAAATGTTTTCACCTAACTCTCAAAATACTCCATATACTTGTCTCCTTTTCCACTGGTTCTTGCTATTAAGTTGAGATACTAATACTTTCCATTATCACTTTAAGTTAGTAAAACAAAACAAAATCCAACAGCAAATTATTATTTAGTCCTATCCAAGAGCAACATCAGGTATTCTAGCACAATGAGCTTGAATAGGAAACCCCAGTCACCCAGGAATCTTTAAATGAGTCATGGACTTGCCTGAAGGCAAAACATTCAGAATGTCATCAGAGTAGTTGACACATACTGAAGAGACCGTACTGTATACTAAACTACTAGAGGCTGAGAAGCAATATTCTTTGTTCATTGTCATACTGTGGGAAACCATTGGAGGTGAAGTCTTCTGTATGGAGCCCTACATGTCACGTTGCATAAATGCCGGATAGACAAGGTGAACCAAGCCAATTTACAGAAGTAAAGGCCACCCAGCTGGCTTTAGATATTGCCGAACTAGAGAAGCTGACAGTGCTCTACCTCTATACTGTTTCATGGATGGTGGCTCTATAGGGATGGTTACAACAAAAGAAGCCAAACAACTGGCAGCACAGAGGCAAACATATCTCAGCAGCTGCACTGTGGAAAAAGAATTTTGCTGCCTGGGCAGAGAATATAATTATGAAATTACATCACATAGATGCCCATATACCCAAGAGATATGTTGCTGAAAAACATAGTAACAACCAGCTGGTGAATCAGGTTGCTACTAGGATTGAAGTGACTCAGGTGGATTTGGACTAGCAACATAAGGGTGAATTATTTATAGCTAAGTGGGTGCATGATACCCCAGGCCTTTAAGGAAGATTCACAAGCTGTACATTGTCTTGGGATTGAGAATTGAACTCAACAATGGATGCTATTGCATGGAACACCCATGAATCTGAAATATATGCAGCAATTAAACAAGCCAAGTGGATAAAGCCTCCTAGGTAAGGAGGATGATGGCTGAAATATAAATATGGGGAGGCCTGGATAGGTGGGTTATATCAACTCCCACAGATCCACTGTGGAAAATGCCTTGTGCTTGCAATATTTGAAGCAATAACCTGAAGCAATCCACCTGTCTGGAAAAATATCCTGTGCCACACTGCACCACCAAAAATACTATATTGGGCCTTGAAAAGCAAGTCTTGTGGCAAAATGGCACCCCAGAAAGAACTGAGTGAAGTAATGGGACTCAGTTCCAGAACAACCTCATAGACACCTGTGCCAAAGAGCATGGCATTGAGTGGGTATATCACTTTCCTATCATGCTCTAGACTCTGATAAGATTGAGCAACAAAATAAACTGTTAAAGACTACACTGAGAGCAATGGATGCTGGGGCATTCAACCACACATTTAGCAACAAGCATAACATGTTTTGTAAATATATATATATAGTCTTGGTAAATAATCTTATCTCAACCTATGAATTCTACTATTTTTTTTTTTTTTTGCAGTTTTCTCCACATCCCACTGAGAGTGAGGAGGATTAAGTGAAAGGCTGTGTTGTATTTAGCTGTTTTTCAGGTTAAAACACAACAGTTCCTGAAAACAGTAACAAAAATGATGACAGAGATATGTAAATAGTTTGTTAATGCGGCAAATCTGGACAAATTTTAATGTAATTACAGAGCTGATTCAGAAGAGGAGGAGGAAGGGAAGAAACTAGCATAGTACATCTTCTTATGTTAATATTTGTAAGCAATCATGTCCTAATGCTGGTTTAGACATTCAAATTGTTCAGCTATATACTCCAGATTTACTGTTATACCTTTACTGTATAAGATTGCAAATTCTTTTCTTATGGTATAATATGAAAGAAAACACTATATCTAATTTCTTCTTCATGAAGTTTAGAACTTTCAGATCACATCATGTTCAGTATTAACAATAATAGGACTTGGTCTTTATTTTCCTCTGCCAGTTACCTTAGAATCAACTGCTACAAAGCAAGGAAGAGTCTGTATATGAACCTGGGTAGCCAGATCTAGGCAGTGGCAAAACTGCCTATAGCAAAGGAACTGGAACTAGGTGATCTTTAAGGTCTATCCCAATCAGAGCCATTCTGTGATTCTAAGATTCTAAGATTCCATGGTTTGATGATTCTATATCTTTTAATTTTATTATTTTTTAGTGTCTTTTTATCTTTAAACTATTTTTTGCTTTTATCACATTGATGGAATTGCAAAACATCAAACTCTTCATATTGTAGAAGCAAATGAATATGTGAAATAAAAGAAGTAGTGAGAAACTTCACAGTGTTTCAAAAAATGAAGAGTATTGAAACAATTTAGACACTATTTCTCAGTGTCATACAGCTGAAGAAAGGAAACATGATTATCTGAAAGTAAGCATTAAGGAGAGTTCTTCTAAATTTTTGGGACAATATATCCACACAAGTTGTCTGCTGTTTCTCAAATGCATGTATTGTATATACACGACAAATAGATTTTTTTTTTCTTGTAGTAATATAAAACACTTCAAGCTGAATGAAGAATTGTATTCACATATTTACGTTTGAAGTGTTTCCTTTTGTCATTGTAGCAAAATCGTTATAGCATGTAGTCGGTTCACTGATGTCAGATGTATTTAAAGTTGTAAGAAATAACTGTTTCTGGTTTTATTACCGTTATTCATATTTAAATGTCGTCAACACAAGAGTTTGCAGTAGGTGGAGCACTTAAGTGTACTATTCCTTTCATAGGTAGATTATTATCACATTTGTTATACCTTTCTTGCTATTCCAGTGTAAATGGAATCTTGTTGCTTGTTTCTTGTAAATGTGACTTGAAGATGAAAATGTGAAGCAGTGACTTGTCCATTCTACTTGACAAAGGCATAGAACTGTCACTGCCGAGAAAGAAGAATCATCTCCATAAACTCCAAAGGTTTGGGAGATCTGTATTAACAGTCCCAGTAATTTTTTTTCCTGTTGTTTTCAGCAATGATGTAAACTTCTAAGTAAGGTTAATACTGCACACTAGTTAAAAATAAATAATACAGCATTGCATCAAATCACAGAGAACTTTTTTCAGATACAACTTCCCCCCCCCCCTCCCACCCCCCCAATCTCATATTGACAAGAAAAAGCTAAAAGCTTCCTATACCACCCGAAGAGGAAGGAAAATAAACACATTGTAATACATTTTATTCTTCCTACAAATAAACAGCTTTACCATCTTCCAAGATAAAAAGCCACTTAAATTTTTGGAAAAAAATAGAGTTATTTTAAATCTTACATTAAGGTTCTAAATACACTTTGTTCTTGCAAGAAAGCTAAAATAATACTAGATAAAAGCTGGAATGGGCCTAGCTGTGCTGAAAAGGAGAGAGCTGATTTCAGTGTGAGTGTGAGGCTGGAAACAACATATCATCTCTTATTACTTTAAGAAGGTGGTGTTCAAGGACAACATCTTGTGATCAGCCAGCATGAGTACTTGCTGCAATAGTTGCAACTATCTCAAGTAGAACAGATCCAGATCTTTAACTGACAGTGTACCTGCCATTCCAGACACTGCTTCGGACTGAGCAAGTCAGTTACTGAAAGCATAAATATTTCCTGACAGCTGAGAATAGTAATTATATTATTTGGTAGATTGTCAATTATTTAGAAGAAAAGATTAGTGGCACACATAATGCATACTCATGTAAGCACATACTCAGCAGAAATAAAAATCTGATGTGATACTAAAAAAAACAGAAACAGAAGGAGTTTCTATACCTTGCCTTTCACCTACCATGTCGTCACATTATCAGACATTATTATTATACTAATGTTTAGACCTCTACATCATTTTTAAAGCTTATAGAAGTACATCTTGGTTTTCTACTCAAATTCTGCTAAAATGATCTATATCATCTTGATTTCATATGCATTTAAATAGTGTAATAAAATCATCTGGAATTCAGTGGAATTTTCAACTTATCTCTCCATTTATCTTCTAATGTATATAATGGACAACACTGTGACAACTGTACTGAGGCAAACACATCTTTCAGGAGATGATTAATTTTACTTAATTCTACTTCTAAATCATTTGTTTATCAGTTGTGTAACATTTTTTTAAATCTGTTTCTTTCTACATTTTTATGATAAAGAACTTTCTGTCAAGTGTAAGATGTGTATTATACATCAAAGGAATGCTAGGTCTCATCTGGCTTCTTTCACAGGCATAAGATTTTTTTAGATAAAAATCAAATGCATACTGCCCATTGCTTGAAATGCATAAATTCATGTGGTATGGGTTCTCTTTCTTAATAGGATGAAATTTACTCTCATTTTCCATGGCTTTCCAGGCTTATTTCCTAAATATGGAATAAGGGTAAATGTCATTTAATTTCAGACACTGAACAGCTTGGAATATAACACAAAATATCTTTTAATCATTTCTGGAACACCTATTACTAAATATTGAAAAATTAAGTAAATGTGCTGTTTGAATTATTTCTCCACTCTTAAATCTCAGAGAACCAGAAATGTGTACTGATCTGATCAGAGTAAATCAAGCAGGAAAAAAAATAATACAGGAAGATATGGTGTTTTCTTTGACTGCAAACCTTGTTGCTACTTATTCTGGAAAAAAAGAAAAAAAAAAAGAAAAAGAAAAAAGAAAAAAAGAACAATATATAGTTTTAAACATGTATTCCTTGAAGTGATATTAAAACATGAGGGAAAAATTCAATAATTCAAACACAGTTCAGGAAGAATTCAAGTGAAATTCAGCAGAGGAGCTGACCTTCAGCTCATCCTGTTGAGCAATTTACCTCAGCTCTGAGTCTTGTAATTGAGTACATCAACTTACCCCACCGAAGTTCTGAGACAGGAGAATGTGATCTTGACATCTAATTTCCTCTTTTTTCTTTTCTTTCCCACCTATGGCAGCTATTACCCAATCTATGTTTTGCTAGTAAGTAACTTTTCAGGGATTTATGTGAGATGTGAATAGAGGGGTTGTGAAAACAAGCAGTCAGTTAATCATTATTTGAATGATCTCAAGGGATAGCCTAACTTCTTTAATCAAACAGGTGGCCTTTCTTCTCCATGAAGGGAAAGTATCATTAGATTTGAACGTGCTTGAGTTCCAGAGATTTACTGCAATAATCCTTACAATGCATAATAAAAATATCACTCATAATTAAAGACAATGAATAATATTTAATAAAAAAACTAGTGTCAGGTCTCATACATATATACATATATACATGTGTATATATACTTATTAAAAAAAAAAAAGAAAAAAAGAAATGGAAAGATGTTCATGAACATAAAAAGAGAAAGTTTTCTCACACCAATTGGGAAAGCTAAATGAACTTAGACAATATTTGGAAAGTTTGAGTTGTTTGAGTTTTAGGTCCCCATTTTTTTCCTAAATGAAATATTTTTAATATAAAATTATTTTTAAATTTTATCCCGATTTTTGGAGCTTATTCAGGGAAGGGCACAATTATTTATTATTGTTGTTATTGTCATTATTATTATTAATTTTTGTAAAGATCCAATACAAGCAGAGATTGAAAGAAAGAAAAAGAGTTCCATCCACCTCACATTCCATTCTCTATCATTTACTTGTATTCTGTGTCCATTTTTCCCTTATGTCCTACTGGATATTAAGTAATTATCAGTAACTAGATTCACCTGTGAAACGAAGATGATTTCCACCATTTCCACCACAAAAATCCATAGGTGGATTTTTACTATTTTCTATGACATTTAACAAAGAGGATATGTTATTCTCCTCAAGAAATTGCAACATTGCTTCTGAATTCTAATTAAAAGGTATCGGATGCCACTAGTTTATAACAATATTTTGTTATTACTACTATTATCACTGACTATCAAAATATGAAGAAGACCTTTTCTCCAATATGATTCCTCAAAAATATTTCTGAATAGTTTTAGTCATTCGATAACAATTCTATGCTATTTAAATCATCTAATCTTCTAGAAAAAGGACTCCCGCCCCCCTTCTCCCCCCCCCCCCCCCCCCCCCCTCCAAATGTGTATCATACATTTATCATAAAATTTTCACTGCAAGTTAAGTTTTCACAAAATAAAAGATACACTAGATCTCCGTCCTCATTTGGCTAAAATCCTTGGGAATAAAAGATCTTTATTTCTTCTGACATACAATATTGGTAACTGAAATTTATAAATTACTAATAGTTGCACTTTTAGTGTTCTTTGTTTTTTTTTAAGATAATGCATACTTGCATTCATATATGTACACATACATGAATTTATTATATATGTATTATTTTTGTGGGAAAACTTTAAGACTATAAATAATTTGATCTTCTTTCTGGCTCCCTTTCTTTTTCAGTGTCAAAATTACAAGGAAAAGATCTGAAATATTGTTTATCTTCTATATTTTTTCCCCTGTGGATTACTCACTCAGTGGGAAATATTATCTCTTATATTTCTCTTAGTACTTCAAAGTTTCCTGTTGGAGTAAAAATGACAACCCATGGAGCCTTAACATCTGAATTACCCATGAAAAAAAGTTCAAGATTCTGCCTTCTGTGGGCAAGGTGATGCTCACTGTCTTTTGGGATCATAAAAGTATGATCCTTTTAGATTTCCTGGAACCTGAAAAAATCATCATCAACTCTGACCACCACATCATGAAGCTGGTTAAGCTGAAGGTTTGAACTTCCAAAGTCAGCCCAGAGAAGAACTCAGCATTTCTCTTTCAACACATAAATGCTAATTTGATGATCATAAAGCACATTATCAATCTGGGCTGGACTATCCTATCACACCCAACGTGTGGTGCAGATTTAGCTCTTTCTGATTTCCATTTTTTTTCAGGCCAGTGAAAGATGAACCATACGGGCAGCATTTTCCTAGTTGTAGCAGCTGTAAATCAGTGGGTCACCTTCACTGGTGCTAATTTTTACAAGCTCAGCATTCAGGCTCTTGTTTATCACTGGCAAAAAATGCATAGTTAATGGTGGGAGTATGTAGAA
The DNA here is from genome assembly GCF_016699485.2 of Gallus gallus. NCBI lineage: Eukaryota > Metazoa > Chordata > Aves > Galliformes > Phasianidae > Gallus > Gallus gallus. The sequence goes on from NC_052572.1 coordinate 30,476,886, forward strand.
AAATAGTGTTTTGTAGCTGAGAATTTGGTCTATAGAATAGTATTATTGTGCTCTTTTTATCTGTTGTAGTTTCCATGGAAATAAATAGGGCATATTTGTTTTGGAGCAACCTACCTAGAATGTTTCCAGAAGAATGCCACACGGGACTGGCATCCAGAAAGATGCCTTTTGCTGCATTCCTTTCATTCACTAATTATGACCTTTCCATATGAGAATATCAAATTACTAAGATAGGACATTTTCTTGATGAACCCACAGATTTTTCAGTTTATTCCCCCTGACTAAGGTTTTCTTAAACATCTTAATATTTTAACCTGATAAAGTTATTTCATTTTCAAATCCTCAACATGATTTTAATTTTCACTGCTATGTTTTTTAAAAACAAAACTAAAAATGTCAATTACCCTTAGTTGGCAATGGATAATAATTTTGATAAATCTTGGAACATTTGTCCCAATAATAGAAAAATATTTATACTTTTCTACAATACACTCAGTTAACATTGGAGATGACACCCACTAAGGATCATAAGAAGACTTTCAGTATGATCTAATCTGTTACTCTAATCTGTTACAGTTTACATAATTGTGTCAGTTTTTTTGTTAGTTTGTTAGTTTGTTTTACATTTTGTATTTCCATCCTATACTTTGAAGAAGATACTGCTATAAAGTATTAAAAAACAATGAAGAAAACTGAAAAAATGGATGACTGAAGTATTTCTGTTATTGAGCTATAATCTAATACTTCAAGGTCAGATATTACAAGATCAGTGGCATTGTCTGATCATCTTCATTATTGATCTATTAATACAAAACCAATCCTGACCTCTTTTTTTTTTTTTTTTTTTTTTTTTTTTGATGGATTCAGACATTTTACTTTAATATGGATTACATGTACCGAAAACTTCTAAAAGAAACAGATTCTATGTGCCACTGAAGTCAAACTGGAAGCTGATGCTCTTCTCTGTGATGAAAGCAGGAAATAGTTATTCCTTTTCATAACTAATTAGGGTATAATTTTAATAGTGAATCCTGGACTTGCTACTGTGTATGGCACAAGTCTATTATAACAGATGGCAGATGATCTTCACAAATTACTCGTATTTTGCACTCAGTTCTCTTGTGTAAAAATTTCATTGTCATTCCATCCTGTTAAAATGGTAAGACTTTCAAGTAATGCTAAAGAAGCACATTGTGAAATGGATATGATATGTAGCTATGGGTAAAAAGACTATCAACATAGAAAGTTCTTTTTTTTTTTTTTTTTTTAAGTTGAAAAGTATTTACTAGTAAATAATTCTTTTTCCCTCTCTGAAATTCCTTCAAGAAACCATGGAATTTATTTGCACTCTGATTTTAAAAATGAAAATCTCTTCCACCTTCAAAATCAGAAGACAGTAACATTGTGTGTATATAATCAGAACAGAATCTTCTCCTTGCAGTGTTTTCATTCATCAAAAATAAATTTAACATTCTGTCTAATGTGCAGTGCCACGGGGTTCAGGGTAACACTGTCTCTGATAAGATGTGTGCTATATATTGAGGCATCCTGGATTAAGTATCTTCCTTTTCTGTAAACACCATGCCACCTTATGAAAGTAAATGTGGAGTTTTCTTCTCCTCATGACCCGGACTGACAAACTGCAGATCTCATGTAGAGCCCAGGGAACCATTTTTAGGTCATATGAGAAGAAATATATTAAGAAAGACTTTGAGGCCCTGGAGCGTGTCCAGAGGAGGGCAACCAAGATGGTGAGGGTTCTGGAGCACAGGCCTTACGAGGAGCGGCTGAAGGAGCTGGGATTGTTCAGTCTAGAGAAGAGGAGGCTCAGGATAGACCTTATTGCTCTCTATAACTACCTGAAGGGAGGTTATAGTGAGCTGGGGGTCAGCCTCTTCTCTCGTGTGACTAGTGATAGGACTAGAGGGAATGGCTTCAAGCTGCGACAGGGAAGATTCAGGTTGCACATTAGGAAATACTACTTGTCTGAAAGGGTGATGAGGCACTGGAATGGGCTGCCCAGAGAGTTGGTGGAGTCACCGAGCCTGGTGGTGTTCAAAGAGCATTTGGATGTTGTGTTGAGGGACATGGTTTAGCGAGAACCATTGGTGAAGGGCGAATGGTTGGATTGGATGATCCTGTGGGTCTTTTCCAACCTTAGCGATTCTATGATTCTATGATTCTATGGGCTGTCCTGAAGTAGTCCCAGACCTAGATACGTTAAGGTCTAGTAGTAAAACAGTGTCCTTGCCTTATTTACACGAACCCCTTAATCTTTCTCAATATATTCTCTGTATTTAAAATGTGTTTATTTTTAAACAGAACAATTGTACTGTCTCCCTTTATCTGCCATTTCTATCCCCATGTATTTTGAGAATGTTGTATGGTGCTTCACACAATAGAATTGCTAATTGGTTTCAATGGGGATACAAAAGCATAGTGCAGTGGGGCGGTATGGAAATACATAAGCTGTCTAGAACAACTAACTTCCTCAAAGCCAAAGAGTCCTGGTCCTATATATAAATGAGAGTGAGAACACTGCTTTCTGAGTTTGCTACCAAATTAATAAAACCTAATGAATGGTAGAGCATAAATTTGGGCTGGAAGCTGAAATAGCAAGGTCACATCTCCAGTATGAGTAATGGGTAGAAACAAATTACTTCAGAAAACTGTGCCACATGAAATAGATATAAATACACAGACAGTGGAAGAAGGGACAGATACACTGGGAGGGGTATAAGGATGCTGCTAGGCTGTGTAGGGATGGGGCTGGGAAGTCCAAGGCCCAAATGGAACTGAACTTGGTAAGGAGCATGAAGAACAAAGTCTTCTGTAAGTACATCAACAAGAAAATTAAAGTCCAAGAGAGCATATCCCACCTAGTGAGCAAAACAGGCAGGCTAATAACAATGGACAAGGAGAAGGCTGAGCTACTTAACGACATTTTTGTCTCAGTCTTCACTAGTGAATGCTCTTCACACAGCCCTAAATGGAATGAGTCAGAAGGTGGGGACTGGGGGAGCATTGTCCCTCCTACTGTAGGCAAATTCAAGATTCAAGATTGCCTAAGGAACCTGAACATCTCCGGGTCCTGATGAGATACATCCCGGAGTCCTGAGGGAACTGGCTAATGTAGTTGCCAGATGGGGAAGGGAAGGCCAGCAACAATTACGAATTAGAGTGATGGGGAAGGGAAAGAGGGTGGTAAGAAGTATAGGAAAGGAGCAAGAATTACACAGTGGGGATAGTCACCACCAAGATCCAGCAGCATCCTGTTGTATGTCGTTCCAACGGTCGGAGGCAAAAGTTTAGGGGGAGCGGAGCAGCAGAGTGGCTGGCCTTAGGCAGCAAGCATGTACAGTGATTGTCCAAGGTCAGTGCAGAAGCAAAATGGCAGGAGAGAGCAGCAGCAGAGTGGCCAGCTTTAGGCAGCAAGCAAGTACAGCAACAGAGCAGGTCCAGGAGAGTTTGTCAGCAGGCAGGTATGATGTCATAAGTTACCAAATGTCAGGCACCTACCTTCTTGATTGTAGGTTTCTTTTTTATCCTTCTTCTGTTATGTGGCATTCCCAGTCAGTTCGATAAAAGTCATGTGCAGGCATTCCTGAACACTTAGGTAAGGGTCATTAGCAGCACCCCTGAGATAGCTATCTCCCTCGAGATGAGCCCACACAAAAGGCTGCCTCCAAGACATTAAGCTACTGCTTATCTCTGTCTCTGTTGTTGTCCCTGGCCTGCAAATCTTTAGAAAAAAGATTTTTCCAACTTTGACCAGGACTTGCCTGGGCTTGTGCATCTGTGTTCCTCAGCAAGCTTCGAGACAAAGGTGCAAAAAAGAATTATGTCTTCCAAAGAGATATGGACCTTTTGGAGCACACCTGGAGGAGAGCCACAAAAATGATCCAAGGGATGGCATAACTCTCCCATGAAGATAGACTGAGAGAGCTAGGTCTGTTCAGCTTGTAGAAAAGGAAGTTCCAGGGAGATCTGATAGAGTGGTGAGACACAGGAACAGGTTGTCCAGATGCCCCATCCTTGGATACATTCAAGTGGATGCCCCATCCTTGGATACATGTGGATGCCCCATTCTTGGATACATTCAAGGCCTAGCTGGACCAAGCTCTGAACAGCTTGACATGACTGTAGATGTTCCTGTTGACTGCAGGGGAGTTGGTTTTTTAAGTACATTCCAACTCAAACAATTCTCTGATTCTCTGATGAATCATGAATATAGCAAAAATAGAGGTTAAAAAAACAAACAAACAAACAAACAAAAAAAAACACTTAATCATACTGGATATTTACTTTTCGTTGATTTAATTTACTTCTGAGAAGAAAACAATTCCTCCTGTAAAAATAACATTTTTTTTTTTTTTTACAGTTTTGCTTTTCTGCTTGTCTAGGAGTATGATTTGGAGAAGAATAAATAGCATATGAAATCCTGTATCACTTCTAATGCAATGTTTTTGAATGTGTGTTTCTTTCTACCCACGTTTTCTCATCAGAAGAAATTCTTCTCTGGTAGCTAAAGTTGTTATTAAATTAATATTTGTTTAATTATATAAATTATTATTTAATATTTATTATTATATTTATTGATATTTATATCAATACTGATATGTAAATTATTTTACAAAACAGTTTTCTTTGTTTGTCTGTTTGTTTTTCCCAATGGAATGCAGAAATTCATGGAAGCCAATTTAATGCAGTCTAAACCCTTTGACTGACATACTGTGTTTTGTTTATTTTGTCTGGTTTTGACAGTGGACTTAACTCTCTTTAAGCCTTGGAGGATTTTGCATATGTCCTGGTTTCAGCTGAGACAAAATTGATACAATTCATAATGTCTGGTATGATGCTGTGTTTTAGTTTGAGGAGAAAAACAATGTTGATAACACACCAATATTTTATTTGTTACTGAGAGGTGCTAGGATGGTTTTCAGCTTCCTGTATTGTCATAAGGGGAACAAGTTCATGGAAGGGCATATGACCAGGAGACCTGACAGAAACTGGCCAAATGGATATTCTTTATGACACCACGTGAAAAAACTATAAAATTGAGGGGAGCTGGCCAGGGGGCAGCTGCTGCTTGGAGACTGGTTGGGCATCAGACAGCAGGTGGTGATCTATTGAACTGTGCTTTACTTGTTTTGTAAATATATATATGTTTATATATAGTTATAATTACTACTATTCTCCTTTCCTTTCTTAGTGAATAGTTTTTATCTCTACCCATTAGTTCTACTTTTCATTTTTTTTCCAGTTCTCTCCTCATTCCACTGGGAAAGGGATAGTAAACGATTGGCTTTGTGGTGCTTATCTGCCTGTCAGTTTAAAAAGCAACAGCATATATTATTTGGTTCTTTCTCCCACTCCCACTTAAAGAACATGTAATAATTTATTTTTATTCAGTTTAAAAATAAGGAGTGAAATGGACAATCTCTTACGTTTAAGGCTTAAAAACAAAGCAAACAAGGAACAACACTAACAAAATCCACCTCCAAAACAACAGTGCAATTAGAATGACTATGGATTTTATCTCTATAAAACTTTTCACTGTATGAATGTTTCTTTTTTCTTCCATATGCAAGCCTTCTCTTTCTTTATGTGTATGTGTTTTTTTGTTTGTTTGTTTTTGTTTTGTTTTGTTTTTGTTTTTGTTTTTTGTTTTTTAATAATAATTTTCATTCAACTTTGTGTGACAACAGGCAAACTACAGGGAAACATATATATAGTAAATTTGATTGCAGTTGCTTTTAAATTAACATTGTAACAATGCTTTTTTTTTTTTTTTTTTTTTTTTTTTTTTTTTTTTTTTTTTTTTTTTTTTTCCCCCTAATAGGATATTTCAAGCTATTCTTTGGGCTTCAAAGACCAATTCCAGTTTTTCAGTGGATTAGGAGAAGAGAATTCCCTCCAGAGTTTAAAAATGTTTTTCATCACAGGATACATTTTCCAAAGAACTGTAGTTTTGGTGTTTCTGCAGATAAAACAACTGAAGCAAACTAGATGCAATTTCTTCTATTTCAGTAGTTAGGAGAATTGTTCTAATTTATGGCATGGCATGAGTGTTCTGTATCATGGTAGAAATAATTTGTTTCTTCAGTTTCAATCTTATACAAGACCTTGTTCTGACATAGGATTTTATCAAAGTTTTGCTGTAGCCTTCCCTTATAGAACTTTGGCCTTATTCATGCCCTCCTTTCTCTTCACCCCTATCACCAGGATGCTGAAATATTACTACAGTCAGTGACTACACACAAATTATACTGGATGCATGGAGCTGACTAACCAGAATACCACTTTTTATTTTTTCCCCTACATTTACAGCATAGTGGGTAGAAGTTGTACATTTGTAATGAATCAGTTAATGGAATATAAATTTCTACATCCCTAAATTTCAAAGGCAAATCAAACAGGAAAAATACTTCTACTAAATTTTGCATTGGTAAGTTCTGCTATATTTTTTATTTGCTCTTTTTTTTTTTTTTTTTTTTTTTTTTTACATGCTTAATATTAATTACAGAAGGCTTAAGATACTCCAGAAATTTCTTAAATTCCTTAGTGGACTGAAATAAAATTTCCCAAACAGTTCAATAAGTAAGGAGTGTATCATAGTCAGAAACTGCTGAATTATTCATGTAAGTAAATCAAGAGCAAAAAGTGTATATTGTTTTTAAAGATTCTAGTGGACTACCAACAGAAAGTTTGTAGTTGTATAGATTCTCAGTGAGTGAACAGTACCACAAAGTTGAAGATGTTAGTAATTTAATTTGACTTCTTTCCTTCGAGAATACAATGCTGAGAGCAAAAAGACAGCAGTAGAGTGTAAATAGATCTATTCAGTCAATAATACTCAGAATTTTAGTTTGTTTAGTCATTAAAGTAGTGAAAATCATGTCAAAATGTCCAGAACACAGTATAAAACTGGATACGTATGTTGAATTGTATAATATACTGTATATAATCTGTACAGTTTCATTTTATACAGTTCCGCATAAGTATGATGACATTAATTAATGAACTGTAAATGCTGTGATGGATAAACAGACAATGTTAGTTCAAAGAAAGAGTATATGTCTGCATTCCTGTTTAATCAAAGAGTAGAATAGCAGCTAACTGTGGTTCTAGGTATAACTTTCTGCCCGGAAGTTCAACTTTAATGTCAATTGAAATTTATTTTATAAATTACCCTGGAAAAGTTTCCCTATTATTCACTGTAAAGCTTTATGAAGAATCTGGTCTTCATGATAAGATAAGATCTGATTACTTTGACGTCACAGAGGGGAGTTTCTTTATATAATAATGTTGGTGCATAGTGAAGACAAAAGACAGAAACAGCTGGATTCTCTTTCATTCTCTTCAGCATAGACAGGAAGTAATATTAATTGGTCTTGCTTACAGTCTCATCAAGTTATTGATGCTAAAGGTAGAGCACTGTTAGAATAAAATTATGGGACAGAACTCACTATAAACAAGATAAAAGACCTACTGTTGAGTTTCACATTCAAGTCCTATGACCACTGAAAATTATGATCATTCTTGATTATTGCATCTGCTGAACCAGTTATCAAGTGCAATACATTACAAAGGTGTCACTTACTGAGCTCCACGGAAGATTAGAAGGACAGTAAGTCATTTTAATAAATTCTTTGAAGAAAGAGGAGGCACACACACCACAACAAACAAGAAAACTGAATTTCTAATCCTCTTAGCAATTGACTCTCCTTAAGGCTCCTTTTCTGTTTCCATCCCATTTTTAAGTGCTACATTATTAAATGCTATCTAACCCTCATAAAGAGGAATTTTAAGATCTTAGAGAGTTCTGCCAAGCTGTGAATTACACTTCTTCCTTAAGCAAATATAAAGAATTCTTAAAACAGGCCTCTTACCCCTCTCATCAGATTACCTTTTATTCTTTCACTTTATCTCTCACCTAAACTGTTCTAAAATTTCTCATCAGATTGAAGTCAGAATCTCATCAGATTGTGCTGAGAGTACAAGATGAAAGGTTGATATGTAGGCTACAGTACTCTAAGCTAAGTCATATAGCTGTCTTCCAAACCTGGTGGTGAAATTTGGACTCGGAAAAATGAGGTTAGGAATCCATGGAATATGGTGGAGACCATATGCTTTTTGAAGATCTCCAGTTTTCTCCTCTTAATTAGAAGTTATACTAACAGAGAGGGAGTGTACTTATATGTAAATCCAACATAATCCTAGCTATTTTGTAATGCACGTCCATACCTGTAAATAAAAGCTGCAAACTACATTTTTCCAATTTCTTAGATACTGATATTGTTGTCTTATCAGAGTTAATATGACAGTGTTTCTTCCCATGAAAGAATGAGGTATTCATATCAGATCATCTGTGACAATGCACAAAACAATGAAAATAAAAGACAGCTAACAACTGACAGAGTTTCATTGAAGCTAGAATCAAGCTGAGACAAGCTAATCATGATTCTTGTTTTGCACTTTCCTTAAAAAAAAAAAAAAAAAAAAAGAGGAAAGCTTTATTACAAATGTGAGTATCTGTGGCAAGAACAGGGGTGCAGGGGTGAGAAGGACACTTGTTGCAACAAAAATATTTTTTTTTTGCTTATATCTCCACTTACATTTTCATTTCTGAACTAATTTTCATAAATACATAGAACTAGCTATGCAGATTTTTAGAAGTATAGCTTGTGAAAGGATTTTTTTAAGAGATACTGGAGAATAAAAAAAAAAAAAAAAAAAAGCTTTGTATGTAAGCAGAATGGAAAAAACAACAACAACAACAACAACAGAAGATTAGCATGTAAATAAGCCAAGTTAAGTTACATTGTATTTTCTCCAAATCCATCTTTCAGTGCATGTATAAATTCTATACATAGACTTACATAAAAAGGGCATCGTGATTTTGTAAATAACATTTTATATAATTATAATGATTTTGTAAAACTTTAAACATATTCTCAAAAGTCTCCGCAGCTTCTGAATTTCTGTATATATGAATATATTAGAAGGATGGTCATGCCAATTTACAATTCATGAGATTACCAATTCATGTAAGAAGTTTCAGAGGAAGAACAAGCAAGTTGCTATGAAAGTTGTTTCTTTTGTAAACATCCTATCAAAAGCAATGTTATTGGTTGTTGGTGTTTGTAGAACCTTTCTAAGCCATATTTGTTTTCGGTTTATAGAATTAAAATTCACGCAAGAATGGACAAACAGTGTATGTTCCTGAAGAGATGCTTAAGGATGTTCAAGAAATTTAATTTATTTTTCCTCATCAAAACTTACCATCATTCCAGATCTGTATCTTTCTGTATATTTAATATATAACAGCTGATTTTCTGGCTTGAATATTGTCTTAAAGAGAAAACTGCTACAAAGATTTTCAAATATTTATCCTTTCTTAGAACTTACCTTCTATCTGTTACTTCATCTATGAAATGCTATGATTTAAATATGAATATTTGCTAGCATAGACATTCACAATACCTACATAACTAAAAACAAGAAAATACAAGATCTGTTCTCAGTTGCTGGAGGTGGTTATGAACAAATTAAAGATGAACAAATTAAATTAAAAGTGCTGAAAAACACTTCTTTACCTGAAAATAGGTCTTTTGTCTTTTCAGTAGTGTCACGGTTTAAGTTGGTAGCCAGCTGAGCACCATACAACCACTCCTCACTTCCTCCTCTGCAAGTAGTATGAGGGGAAGAATTAGAAACAATTAGTGCTTTTAACACTCATTCCTGCTTAGGCTCACTTTGGCATCCAACACTGTCAGTGCTTGGGATCCACTTGTCAATTCTGAAATATAGATGGAATCTGCCATTCTATGGCTTGACCAGCACTCATCAGTGTACACTGGAGCCTAATATTCTTTGTTTCTGATGTACCAGGGAACCAAATCCATGTAGTCCAATAAACTTAATTGCCCCTTTCCTCTACGTGACTGGACGCAGAGTCCCTCTAGTCCTATTTATTGTATACATCACTCACTTATAAACGTAAACCAAAAGGGTTTTTATCAACGTCAGAAATAGGATTAGATCATCTTCTCTGTTTTGGTGACTTCCCAGTGGAAACTGAATCAGCCATCTTCCAGGAGAATCCCTTTTTTCGGTTGTTCTTTCTCTCACACCAGTGATCTCTACTTTAAGGTTGAGCTGGATTTTCCATTACTCTTCCTCGTGTCCTCTCCATGGTCATGCAGGTAAAAAGTACAGGATGGCTTTTGGTGTCTACCCATTCAAGCAGTGGAACAGTTCATTCTAATGGCTGAGATACTGGTTTGCACAGGTGGGGAGTAGGGCATGTTGTCAGTGGATTGCTAGAACTCGTTGAACAGTTTCTCCACCACTGAGACACAAGCCCATAGGGAGAACAAGAGATTATCTCCGTATTGTCAAAGTACACTAGCCATTTCATCCACTCTTGAGTTTTCACTATCTTTCCAAACCATTGCTTACAGTGTTTTGGCATATGATGGCGGTACACTCTGTACAAATCTCTGCCACACAGTTCTCAGGAATCTCAAATTATCTGGATCTTGAGATAACTGATGATTGTTCAAGTCACTATTATACATCTCGTCCAGCACAGCTAATTCCCTCAGGTATTGCTTATTTTTCTCCATTGTGGTCCATTTTCTTGGGAAACATATCAGATCTTTCTTGAAGGGATATTTCTACTTTATGGCAGACAGGAGTCGCCTCCATATGATGAAAGCTTGTGCCGCTTTTTTATTCAGTTTGTCAATGCCACTTTCTGTAGAGGGGGATCTCAGCTACCTGGCTTTACTGCCCATTAAGTCCTGGCTACTGATCCCATTATCCAAATGCTGGAGCAATCAGGTGACAATACGTTTGCCTGAAGAATGATGGCTGAAATCTTTTCACATATGCTGCAGCTTGCTGTTAGGGATTGGACAGTTAAAAGTACTGATTCTTTTTCTTTCTGTCCTCATAATGGCCCTGCTTCAGCCTTATCTTGTCCTTCCATCTTGTTTAGTAGGAGTTACTATCCTTCCTAAATGATTTGTCTTTTGCAACCACGTTTTTTTTTTGTCTTGCATATAGGGGCGATTGAGATTGACAGAAATGGGTTCTCTGATTGAATTGCAGGGCCTGTTGCTGGAATTGAAGCAGCCACAGGTTCTGTTGCAGAGGGTTGAACAAGTGAAGGACCTGTTGCCTTGTCATAAAATCTAGGACTCTCTTTCCCTTTAGGGTGCTGAATAGTTTTGAACAGGGCTCTATAGTCATGATTAAGTCCCTAAAACACTGCATTTATTTGTGCTGACTGATGCACAGCAATAAATGGAACTGTCTGCCAACCAACACCCCACCAGCAGTGCAAGGCCTCACACCCCACCAGACAACATCCCACAGCTCTCAAGAAACAGCTACTCGTGCCTAACTCTCCACAACTTTATGACATTCTGCACAATGATACATGGTAAGGAATAACCTTGTCCTAATTCAGGCCACCTGTTCTGGCTCCACCCTGACTCCTGCTGCTATGCTATAATGGCATTGATGTGGCCTTGGGGTGAGTCCTTCTGTTGTAGTAGGCGCTTGATGGGGATACATGCTGTACGGAATAGTACTGTCCCGTAGCACAGTGAAAGGGTGCTGTTGTGCTCAGACAGACTGTCCTTGCTAACAAAGTAAACAAGATAAGAAGGTGAAGGAATGAGGAGACAATAGGAGCCAAATAAGGAATTGTGGTAAGGGGCTAAGATCCATTACGGACGAATCAGGACAGGGCACGATAGCTTAAGTAAAAATGTATAAGCTGTGCTTAGTAGTGAATAGATGCCATTTTGCTGCTCATCATATTGGTGTGCGTCTGCAGTCATTTGGCCCTGATCAGGTAATTGGTCAGTTTGCACAAGAGGGCTAACACAGGTGGCTAACATCACAGTTGCAGAAGGCAGCAGTCCTGGCATGTTTCCATCATTCAGCAACAACATTGGTGTGCTATTAATACTATTTTGGCTGAAACCAGGACAAGCAGACTTAGAGGTATCTACTACACTTATAGAGAGATCCCAGAAAAGAAAGAGAACATGGTCATTTCTATACTGTAGTTTCTGGGTAAGGGTATATGAAATATTCAGGAAATCTTTTCAGTGCCAGCACTGAATAAAAGTAGCCTGCTGATACACAGAATAATACATACGCATCAGTCATAAGATCTTAATAAATATGACTTAAGACTCTAGCGAAACAGTCCAGATTGATAAAATATAGTTTTATATAATATACTAGCTACTGTTTGTAGTACTCTTTGATCCCAAAAGGTTTACAGTAAACTCTTCTGTCATTGTAGGTCTTAAAAATAACTGTGAAAAAGAAAAAAAATACAGTCCTCTTCTACAGTCATCCCTTATGCTTTCATGCAACATTATCTCACTTCATCTGCCAACCTGAATATTCAGCTTGCACCTTCCCTGATGCAACTTCAGGCCATCCCAACTCATCCCATTGCTAGTTACATGGGAGAATAGTCTGATCCCCACCTTGCCATAGCCTCCTTTCAGGTAGTTGTAGAGAGCAATATCGTCTATCCTGAGTCTCCTCTTTTTCCCCTCCCATTTCCTTCAGCCGCTCCTCATAAGATGTGTATTCTGGACCTTCCACCAGTTTTGTTGCCCTTCTTTGGACATCGTCAGGGCTTCAATGTCCAACACCAACACCAACCAACAGCACCAAATCTTTTTCTTCCATTCAGCTTTCCAGCCACTCTACTTCAAGCCTGTGGCATTGCATGGGGTTTCTGTGACTCAAGTGCAGAACATGACACTTGGTCTTGTTGAATTTCATCCCATTGGCCTCAGCCCATTGATCTAGCCTTTTCAGATCTCCCTACGAATACTTCCTACTCTCAGGCAGATCAATAGTTCCTCCCAGCATGGTGTCATCTGCAGTCTTACAGAGAGTGCGCTCAATTCCCTTGTCTAGATCATCAGTAAAAGTATTGAACAGGACAGGTCCCAGTACTGACCCCTGGGGAACACCACTTATGACTGGTCACCAGCTGAATTTAATTTCATTCATCACCACTCTCTGGATACAGCTTTCTAGCCAGTTTTCCCAGCAAAACATGCACCCATCCAAGCCATGGATTGCCAGGTTCTCTGGAAGAATACTGTAAGAGACAGTGTAAAAGGCTTTGCTGAAGTATAGGTAGAGGATGTCAACAATCTTTCCCTCATCCAACGGGTGGGTCACTTGATTGTAGATGGAGATCATGCTGGTCAAGCAGAACCTGTCTTTCATGAGCCCATGCTAACTCGGCTTGATCCCTTGGCTGTCCCACATATGCTGTGTAATCTCACTCAAGATGATCTGTTCCATAACTTTTAAAGAATCTGATTGTAATTTGTCCCCTTTAAAAATAAAGTATGCAGTAACCTTTGTTCAAATTCTTTTACACATAAAGAATCTGAGGTAATGGAGGATTTGAAATCACACTACCAATATTCTGTTCTTTGAAAACTGCTAAGGCTGCTGCCTCTTGCTCTCTCATACTATTGTCTTCTTTCTTCTTCTTTTTTTTTTTTTTTTTTTTTTTTAATTTCCTTGACATATACCCAATTAGAAATTGCTTTCATAGAGAAGGTTGTTGCCTGCATTGAGTATTCCTTAAAACAACTAGCATTGTAAAAAGTGTATCTTTAATTATCATGTGTAGTCTGTAATCTAATGGCTTTGTCATGTTATTGCAAATTCAGTACTTATACATATTGCAGTGTAGTCCTATTACAGGACACCATAAACTTAAAGAGCAAACAGAGGTTTGACTGAGGTTATTTGTAGTAAATGACATGACTTTTAGATATTTAGCTCAAGAGAAGGACAGTTCAGTCTCTTGAATAATTTCTTCGACTGCACATAAATTATTACTCAAAAGCCTAAAGGAATTGTACATGTAATTTATCCCTATCTTCTGATAATTTGCATAGTAAATTTATTGTATTAGCCATGGGGTTAAGCAATATCCTCTTTACAACCTTTCCTGTAAACCCTTCTTGTCAAATTGGCAAGTCTCCAGTCATCTGGGACCTCTCCAGTTGACCATGACTGCTGATTAATGGTGGAAAGAGGCTTGGGAATCACATCTGCCAGTATGAAACATTTCACATAGAATTCTTTTCCAATTTCAGTATCTCATATTGATTTTTTTTTCATAGGTTGTGAATTATCAATATGAAATATCACACTCATCAGATATCAATAAGTAGAAAGAACTATAGTTTCAAGTTCCTCAGTAGAGTTTGAGATTTCTTACATTATTTTCATACTAAACCAACTTAATTATTTATTTCCTAGAATAAAAAATTCTGCTATTATCTTCTACACTACTTTCTCCTCCCTGATGTGATTGACTATGTTACCTGTCTCAAAAACATGGTTTCTGTTCTACTACACAACTTTCGAGACAATGACGATTGGAATGGCATATAATATCAAAAGTATAGACCAACAGTAGATGTACGGTATTACATGCTATCAGCTTACTGAATTCCCTGAATTTAGGATAATACTCCTCACTTTATTCTGAAGATCATCTTAACACTGAGATATCTCTTCAGTTTCAATGCATTCAAATGGAAATATAGTGGTGTTTTGTGTTGTTATAACAATGGTAAGAATGAAACACACTTTTGTTACCTGGATAACTCCCCTTTGTCCTATCACCATAAGTCCATGTAAACAGTTGTTCCCTCCAATGTTAATATGCTCCCTTCAAGTATTGGTAGACCACAGTGATGTCTCCCTGGAGCCTTCTCTTCTCCGAGCTAAACAAGCCTAATTCCCTCAACCTTTCTTCATAGGAGAGGTGCTCCAGCCCTCTGATAATCTCTGAGGCCCTTCTCTGAACCCATTCCAAGAGTTTTGTGTCTTTCTTGTGCTGGGGACCCCAGACCTGTACTCAGTACTACAGATGCGGCCTCACAAGAGCTGAGTAGAAGGCAACACTCAGCTCCCCAGAGGTAAGGGTTAGATGGTAAATAACAAGCAAGAAAAGAGGGTAAAATACATATTCATGAAGAAAATACTATTCAATCAGTTTGTCCTCAGAGATAAATTCTATTTGCTGATGGATTTATTATCTATGTTCTCTGTCTCCACTGAAGTATAATTTATTAATTATATGAAAGAGTTGTGAAATAAAAGATGTTACATTTCCTTTTATTTTACACTAACAAAAAAAAAAAAAAAACACCCAAAAAACACATATCAACCTACCACTCATAATCCTGCAAAATTACTTATAAGAATATGTAATTTACAATTCTCACAAAGAATATTCTGCAACACCCAGAAGTACAATAGATCCCAGAGTAGGTTATTCTTACTCTAATTAGTAGTTATTTGATTTAGGCTATTTTCTGTTATTAGTTTGGTAATAGATTTCTGTCTCCCACTAGATATCATCTGATTTCAATAATTAAAATTTTGGCAGGTTGGTTTTGACCAGAGGTTGCACTTAGCATTCTCAGAACCGCAGGCACATGATGCAGTTGCAATTGGATTAAACAGATATACCCTGAGGGGCTGAGATCCTTTCTGTTATGACCTTTCATGTGCCTTTTGCTATAAACCAAATATCCCTTTTCTGCTTCGTGAGGAGATAGTACAGCTTTCTGGTTTCTCTATCTCTTTGTGCTTTGAACAAATATTATGCATTTACTAAATTTATGAATAAATATAAGAGATATAGAGAGAAGGGAGAGCAAGGAATGTAATTTTTCATCACTTCAGATTTAAGAAACTCCAGGACAGTTGTCTTAGAAATATTAGCACTAACAAGACCAAAATGAAGTCCAGGATAGCATTTATCAGTAATAGTATTTTGAATGGTGAGGAAGAAGTCAGATTTAGAGACAAAGACATAAGTGCTCTACTTGATCTTTATTGTACAAAGATTCATAAAGATGCATGCCTGATGTGCAGAATCAAACTCTATAGCCACAAAGTACTTATAAAATCAGGTATGTTTAATCAATGCTGCGCAGACACTAGGTGCAAAGGGGATAGCTCCTCCTAACTTGTACACCATCAGGAAAAAGTGTGCTACAGATATATGCTGAACTAATAAAAAAATCAATAGTTGACAGAAATTTGGATACATATTCATTACATTCCCAAGAGCACATTAATATGCAGTCCCTCCCCCCTGGCGTGTGCATAGTAAGTTGTGAAGGATGAAGGGTGGTAGTCTTCCTCTTGAAGGCTTGTAGTCTTCCTCACTGCAAATTTCTGACTCTGAAGGGGGGCATCCCCTGAATCGGTTTCAGCTTGCCCTGTGGACATCTAATCACCCCCTGCCAGATGTCCTCGGGCTGTTCTCAAGTCCTTATCTTTATGGCCTTCATCTCCCTTGTTATTCCAGACCCAATGTCTGAGAAAGTGCTTGCAATCCCTTATTTTCTAACACTCTCTACATAAACTGTCTCTATTTGCCCCTATCTCAGTTTCTGTGAAGCTCCTTTCCCTTTTCTTACTGTGAGGCCCTTCTCTCTTTTACTGCAGGGTCCTGTTCCCATTCTTCATGCCATCGACCAAGATCTTCTGAAGTGATAGTTGTTCCTCGTTGATTATGGAACCAAATGTGATTAGTGTAGGGGTCATATAAATTATGTTACCATGTAGATCATAAGACACTGCCGTTTTACATCTCAAATTTAAATGTCGTGCCATCAAACTGTCCTTTCAGCTTTCCTTGGTAAGTGCAAATTTTTGGTAATGGAGCTTGCTGTTTAAATTTCTAAATAATAAATATGAAGGGGCATTAGGATGTTTGAGATAATTTTTCTACTTGCTTGCAAGTCCCATTTTTGCATGTAAAAGTTAGTAAATGCCTTGAATTCAAACACTTCAGTTATTCAGATACTCACAATTAGATATTTGAGTGCACATGGTTTTGGGTGCAACAGTGTAGCATTGCTCAGCTGTCACAATGAAGAATGGTGAATATACAAAGCTAGATCAAACAGAATTAGTAGAGGAATTTGAAAATTTGAATTTCTATTAATACTTGCTGTTATTTTTCTTCTAATTTAAATAAGTGTAAACATCTTAGAAGTACATGGAATCTAAATATCCAAACATCAGGTACAAATACATTACAGCCTATACAAAAATAATGTATGTGAATTATGTACTTGTTTAAGAACAGTGTACATTAAATATAAAATAATAATAATAAAAACTTAAAAATTTAAAAACTTAAAACTTAAAAACTAAAAAACTTAAAAACTTAAAATAAAATAACTTAAATATTTTCAAGTTCTAAAACAAACAAACAAAACAAACCCCCCCACAAAACTAACATTTATTTATTTATTTGTTTGTTTGTTTTCGCGTTAAACAGTAAGTAGCGTGATAAGAAATCTTACAGACTAAAAGCAGTTAATGCAATCCAAGAGTTAGAAAGAGCTTGGGGATGATAAATACTTTGGGATACCTGTTGCTAAATGGTATAATTTATAATTATATAATTATATATTATATAATATATAATATTATATAATTTATAAATATAAATATATACATATATAACTTATACAAAAAGTATTTATATTAATTTTGAGATAAAAATTATGGTCAAAATGACTTTTCATTTCATAACAGATGATTCTTATTTTGTGCAAATGAATTTTAAAGAATTATTAATTATTAATATGCTTTTTATTTGTTTGTTTTTTCCAGTCTTTTGTTCTAAGCACTTGCTGTCAATTGAAACTAAAATTTGAGATTACATCTAATTCATAGGATGAATAAGATGAAATAGAACTAACTAGCTATTTCACATGAACCACTCTTCTCCCCCATTTTGCCAGTTGAAGGTAACAGACAAGCCAGGAAGAGATGTAGAATGCATATCTACTCCCAGCTACATGGCTGGTGCAAGCGTGAAGGTTTTGGGTTCCACAATAATTTGACTTCTTATGAAGGATTGTGATTTATTAAGGAAGAATGGATTCCAGCTGTCCAGAAGAGGCAGGGCAATCTTTGGCAGCAGGCTGGTTGAAATAGTGAGGCACACTTTAAACTGATTGACTTTGAGGGGTAGGATCCATGATATAAATGCTCACATCATTACAACTGAGGAATAAACCAGGGCAACCATAAAAATAACAAATATCCCTTAGTTATAAATATTCCTGCCTCCAATGACAGAAGCCAGAAAGCCACCCACCTCAAGAGTGAATATTCCTACAGGAAACTTTTGGAACCTTCTACGGAAATCTGCATCCTCTGCTCCCATTTATTCTCTGAAGTGCCTGTATAACAATGCACGCAGCACTGGAATTAAACAGGAAGAACTAGAGATCTATGTGTAGTCATGGGTCAATGATCTCACCTTAATCACAGAGACAAGTAAAACAGTGTTCTCACAAACAAGGAAGGATTGTCTGGGGATGTGAAGGTTGAGGGCAGCTTGGGATGCAGCAGTCATGAGATACTGGCATTAAGAATCTTTTGTGGAAGAAGTAAAGCAATAAGTAGGATTGCAGCCCTGGACAACAGGAGAGCCAGCTTTGAACCCTTAAGGGGTTACTTACTTTGAACCTTAAGGGGTTTACTTGAAGATATCCTGTGGGTTAGAACATTGGAAGGAGAGGGAGCCCAAGATAATTTGTTGGTATTTAAACACCACTTCTTTGGAAACTCAAGGTTGGTGCATTCCTACAAGTAAGAAATCAAGGAAAGGTGGAAGGAGGCTCATCCTGTATGGACGAGCAAGGTACTTGGAAATAAGGCTGGCAAAGGAGGTCAAGAATAACAAGAAAGGCTTTTTTTAAAGTACGTAAATAGTAAAAACAAGACTGTGGAAAATGTGAGTCCTCTACTGAATGAGGTGAGTGTATGGTAATACATCCTATGGTAATATGGGCTACTGAGAAGGCAGAGGTACTGGATGCTTTCCATGCTTCAGTCTTTACTGCTATAACTGCCTCTCAGGAATCCCATACCATGGAGGTAAAAGAAAGAGTTGGGAGAGTGGAAAACTTCCTCTTCACTGGGGAAGATCTGATCAGAGAGCATCTAGCCAAAGCCAGTGCACACAAATCCAGAGGCCTTGATGGGATGTCACCATGAGTGCTGAGGGAGCTGGAAGAAGTGATTGCTGAACTGCTCTCTATTACCTTGGAATTGTCTTGGAGAATGGGAGCGAGTGCTTGAAGATGGGAGGAAAGCTGATGTCACTCCGGTCTTCAAAAAGTGTAAGGAGGAAGACCTGAGCAGTCTCATCTCTGTCCCTGGAAAGATGATTGAGCAACTTGTTCTGGATGCCATCTCCAAGCAAACGGAAGAGAGAAAGGTTATTAGGAGTTTTCAACATGGATTGATCAAGGGGAAATCATGTTCAATCAACCTGGCAACCTTGTATGACATAATCATTAGCTGTGTAGATGATGTGAGAGTAGTAGATACTGTAGATGACCTTGGCTTCAGCAATGCTTTTGACACTGTCTCCCACAACATTCTGGTAATGAAGCTTAGAAAGTATGGGATAGTTGAGAAGACAGTGAAGTGGACTGAGAACTGACTGAGTGGCAGAGCTCAGAGTGTTGTAATAAGCAGTGCTGAGTGTGGTTGAAGGCTTGCGACTAGCAGTGTTCCTCAGGGGTTGGTCATGGTTCCATTCTTGTCAAATATCTTCATAAATGACCTGGATTAAGGGATAGAGTCCATCTTCAGCAAGTTTGCTGATGATACAAAGGTGGGAGGAGTGGCTAACATGCCAGAAGGTTCAACCATTCAATGAGACCTGGACAGACTGGAGAGTTGAGCAGGGAGGAACCTGATGAAATTCAACAAGAGCAAGTTTCAAGTCTTGCAATTGGGGAAGAATAATTGCCAGAATCAGTACAAGTTAGGGCTGACCTGCTGGAGAGGAGCTCTGCAGAGAAGGACCTAGGTATTCTGCTTCACAACAAGTTGATTGTGAGCCTTGTAGTGTGCCCTTATGTCCAAGAAAGCCAATGTTATTGGGGGGGTACATTAAAAAGAGTGTTACCAATAGGGCTAGGGAGGTGATCCTCCCATTCTACTCTGCCCTGGAGAGGCCACATCTGGAACACTGAGTCCAATTCTGGGCTCCCCAGTTCAAAGAAGAGAGTTCAGCAGAGGGCTACAAAGATGATTAAGAATCTGGAGAGTTCCCCATATGAGGGTACTCTAGGAGATCTGAGTCTGTTCAGCTTGGAGAAGACCGAGAGGTGATTTATCAAAGTTTATAAATATCTAAAGTGCCAAAGTCAGTGAATGGGGCCAAGCTCTTTTCAGGGATGTTCAGTGACAGGACAAAGGGCAGTAGTAAAAAAACTAAAACACAGGAAGTTCCATACACACATGTGAAGAACTTCTTTACTTTGGGGGTAACAGAGCACTGGAACAGACTGCCCATGGAATTAGTGGAGTCTCCTTTGCAGATGTTCAAGACCCCATTGGATGCTTTTCTGCTTAACCTACTGTTGGAAACCTGCTTTTAGAAGGAGGACTGGACTCAGTGATCTGCAGAGGCCCATTCCAACTTCTAAGATTCCATAATTCTATGATTCTATGAACGTATGCAACCTGAAGCATGACAAACACTGATTTGTAAGTAGTATAGCCTCCCTTTCATGTTCAGTTCAAATATACCATAGAAAAAATAGTGAAGACATGATATTTTTCTAATATACACATATTTGTATGCGATTTTGGGGATATGTCCCCATACTTTTTGTGTACTTTATGAAATGCATCATTTACCATGATACATAGTAAAAAAATGATATGCTTTAATCATGACAAAAAATGAATAGCAGGAAACTAAATGCTAGTATTAAATTTGGATTGTTTCTTTTTAGCACAAGTAATATTTGTGTTGTTGTTTCATGTCAAGTTTAATAATACAATAATATTTTTCCAGTGCAATATATTTTATATATATATATATTTTCCTGAAATAATTTGCTTCATATTTTTCAAAAAGAATATTTTGCATTGTTCTGATATTGGTCTAGCACTAGGAAACCATCAATGAATTGCAACATTATATACTGCATTGAAATTAAATAGAGATCAAAACACAACAATTTTCTTTATAATTTAATAATAGATATTCTATCATGGATCCAGAGTTCTGCTTATGTATTTTGTTTCTCAAAAACCCTACTATTTACTTTTCCCCATGGCATGAGTTTGCTGTTATATTCTGGCTATAGCTTTCATTCAGATACATCTTAGTGATGCTCATTATAAGAGGATACTTTGATCAAATGCTCTGACAAGTTGAAGAAAGAAAAGATCTTCAGAGAAAAGACATTAAGAGGGGGAAATGGGAAAATATTCAGCTGGGGTGTAATGGGTAAAGAGTGGCATAAAAGGAAGAAGTTTTATCCTATTTAGCAACCATTTTGAATGGTTTAAACTGGGGAAAAATAAAAATTAAAAAATATTCACTTAATTTTAATCAGGCTACACAAAGGGAATAGCTTCACCTATACATAGTTAACTTGAAAATGAGACCCCGCATTTCCTATGCAATTTTTTTGAGGGGGTCAGATATGAAAACGTTATTCTCCATTTTCTGTGAATTGGAATAAAGACACAAGACACGCTTACATCTTGAACTACTTAAAATACGTCAAGGTTTTATGTACTACTCTTCTCATATAGTCTAAGAAAAGAGACTTTGGTAGGAGTAGAGAGGAGAAAGCCTAACAGCATTTGTGCACTTGCTCTAACCACAGACTCTCCTAGTCTTTGAACTTTTTTGGAAGTTTTAAGCAATTGAATGGATACCACAATGAATTCATCCACTTGTAAAACACCCTTCTAAAACTGAAATGCTAAGGATTGCACCCTTCACATTTCTTCTTTCTGCCTTTCTGCTTTGTAGTAATGGATATCAGAGCAATTGTAGACTTTGAATCTTACAATGACCCAGACTGTTTTCTATCTTTACTAGCAAGGAAGAAGGACATGACCCAACAGATTTATCTCTGTTTATGTTCACTACACCATTGGGGTGATGCTAATGAGCTCTCATAATTTTCCCTGCCTCTATCCCGCCCTTTCTCTCTCCCCTACTTCCTCTCTCATTTAACTCCTAAGAAAGAGGTGAATTATCTGGTAATAGTAACCAAATTAATAATTGTTCATATGACCAGAAATGGTAGCATGCAATTTATGTAAATCATTACTAACCACTGAAGCTCTTAAGAAAGAACATCGTCAATTTTTTGATATCATGTCATATAGTGCAGATGCTGTAAAATTTAAGTAATCAGAAGATTCTTGCAAATTAGAAGTTGTTCCCGTGTTTTAGAATCTCCTGTACATGTTCAAGGGTCATGATGCATAGTTACTTTTTTAGTCTGACATTTGAAGCTTATTCATTTTCATTATACTTAAAATGGCACAATATCCACAAAGGAACAAGGATGGGAGATAAAAGTATTTAATTAATGTTGGGCTAACCTTGTGAAAAGTAAGAAATGTCATTTTTCTCTGGGTACCACAAAGATGAGACTGAGTTTATTCTCCAGATCCTGAGACAAGTAATAACAATTTGTTTCTTATAACCAAGGAAATACAATTAAAAAGAAAATAATAATAATAATAATAATAATAAATTAAAGAAAGAGCTTTCTTCCATTAGTTTCTTTAGTTTCTGTGAAACACAAGCTGATACTGAATTACACTGACATTCATAGTAATAAAAGTTCTGATCCTAATTCCACAGAAATCACTAGTGAGACTACTGGGCATCATTGTAAAAATTATGTCAGTTGTTCCTATTCCATCAACAGAAAATTTCTATGTCATCAGATACAGGCAGTGAGTAGATGACCAAGTGATAGGCTACAAATACTTCACTTTCATTTGCATGTAGAGCAAGATTCTTTTAATGTCAGCAAAACATGCTTTGCTATTTTTTTCCTTTCCCTTCTTTATTACTTCTTTCTTGGTCTAACCAAAATCTAGAAAAGTATATGTAATATGAATAATCTTAACATGTTTAGAATCAGCTCACAAGTTACTTTTCAGCTTTTATACATAATTTTAAACTACCACATATATTAAAGCACTCTTGCAACATCAACCATATTTTTGTCAGTTGCATGCAAAGCATATTTGACTGGGTCGTTCTATTGTATTTCTGAGGAAGTTATTGTATAGCCAAATTAATCTTCCCAGAACCTAACTTTTTCCGTAAAACTTAGGAAGATGTAGATCAGATCTGGACTACTGCACACACAAAAGCTATTTTTGTAAGACTGCGAACTGACCCTTGTCACATTCTTTCACAGATGCTGCAGAAATTTTCATTGCATGTCTTTTTTATTTTGCAGTGGAATCAGGCCCCTAATGTTTTGCAAGGTACAAAAAGGAAAGATGTTTTTTGTACTGCTTATGGTAGAGGGAAATGTTAAAGTAGGGCAGGACTACCTTGGTAGTTTCAGTGGTCAAAAATTGCTCAATAACAGGCAGACACATGTTCATTGCTAGACAGGAGATAATGCTACTGTATCCACCTCTATTCAGATTTAATCAGTTCTGTGCAGCTAGGATAATAAATGTTATTTAAATGACATTTTGAACTCATGTATCAAGGCACTTCTTGAAATCCATTCACAGTATTTAGAATCCTAGAATTGAAGACACAGAATCACCATCTGAAACTAAGGAGCAATTCTCTGCTTAGGTATGATTACATATTTTACAAAGTTTTAACAGAAAGTATATGCTTAACAGAAATATGTCATAAGTCATCTTTAAGATGTTGAATAATATGGTAAAAGCTAAGCTGCCTTTTAGTCTGCAATAAAACTGCTGCTATTCACTTTATAGTGAATCCATGATATCCTAATATGCTGCAGATAATTAGTGTTAATCTTCTATTATTTAAACAATTATAAATGGCTCAAATTATGTGATTATAACCAGCTGTTATATGTAAATCCTCATGCCAGAAAGGAAGTTATTACAATTTCACCTGGAGCTCGCCAGATGGGTTGACAGAAAATGTTTTAGCAGATTACCTCATAGTTAAAAAATCTTACCTTTTAGAAAGGGAAAAGATACAAAAAATGAAGAGACTTGACTGCCTCTATGCTGTGGTGGGAGTCTGCCTAAAATTGACTAGGAGAAGCAAGCAGATTGTAACTGTGACTCTCACCTTCTAAATGGAAGCAGAACCAAAATTTGTTGTTAGAAGACAGGTAAAAAATCTACTTCTTGGACTATTTTAGAAATTGTGGTTTTGAGATAAGGTTAGCTATTGTGTTGAGGAAACAGCCCTACCGTGCTTCTCTAAGCAAGGATCTTGGAAAATTCTAAAGCTGGAAACATTCTATATGTACTGTGGAAAAACATAAAGAATACAGCAGATGTTAGTGAAGTAAGGAGGCTGATTTGATAGTCTGGTATTCCAAAGAGTTGTTAAAGAAATACTACAGCAAAATAAAAATAAATAAATAAAAATAAATAAACCTTTGGGAAGGGAAGGCAAGGGAAAGCAAGGGAAGGAAAGGCAAAGCAAGGCAAACAGTATCACTGAGAACAATGTTTTTTTCTGATACGGCATGAGTTTTTCAGTAACTTAGACAGTGCCAATGCGGTCACAATAAAAGTGCTAGGAAGAATAATTTAAAATATCTCCTTCTTCAATCCTGTCTACTTAAGCATCAAAATACTATTGGCTATTATCTTTTCCTGTCATCCCTTCTGACTAAGCATGGCAAGAGTGAGAAAAAAAAGCTCTAGCTCTCTAGTTAGAACTAATTGGTTGATCATTTCAAAATGATAAACTAAAATTACCTTTTCAATACTGTTCTCAGAAAATAAAACTTAATACACTTTTGTTTGTAAATCTATTAGCTGGATAAAGAAATTTGGAATACTCAGTGACTACAGTGTATTGCCTCCATTCATCTCTTCTAAATCAGAATTAGTTCTCACTTTAGAAATTACCATGGCTTTTGTGTTTTTTTCCACAAGCACAACATTCACATGAAACAGCAGAAACAATAATAGGATGATCTATCAATAGTAAGAATTATTGTTTTTACTATTAAATTATTAATACATAATTACTACATGTAGGTAATTACATTATTATTATATATCAATGACTATATATTAATGATTATCATCTACTTCTTCTACTACTACTACTGCTACTACTAAAAAACATTAAAGATTTCCACGGTAACTGAGTTATTTCATTATGAAAACAATCACATTTGTTCTATTTCCAATGAGAAAACCAATGTGTTTTCCCAAATACTAACAGTAAATAAGTTAAGGAAATTTTCAGTGTAACGTATCTAGGCCTGACTTAGCTAACTGTTCACTATGAGAAATAAAAAACAACAAAAACAAAACAAAACACTACCAACAAAAAGAAATACCAAACAAAAACAAAAACAAAACAAAACAAAAACAAAATAAACCCACACTATTTCATGCAAGTCTCCATCTTAATTTCATCTGAATAGGATTGTTTTCTTCAGAGTGCCCAGAATGATGCTTCAGTTCTAGGAGAAAAACAAAGTTAATACTACATCAATGGTAGTTTGCTAAGCACCGTTGTACAGAGCCAAGGTCATTCATGGCGAAGCGCCCAAGGAGCTGAGAGGGAACAGAATTAGGATAGCTAAGATGAACTGGCCAAAGGGATATTCCATGTCATATGGCATCATGTGGAAGGAGTTTTGAAGGAGAGTGGGTGCTCATCTCTCCCTTTCACTGCTCAGGTATCTAGCTGTGCATTGGTCGGGGGTGGTGAGCAATTGCTTGTGCATCACTTGATACGTATGTTCACATATATATAATATATTTCAGCAAATCCAAAAGCAATTTAACAAATCCAAATGCAGGGTCTTGCACCAGGGCCAAAGCAACTCCCATTACCAAATACAAGCTGGGGATGAAAGGACTGAGAGCAGCCCTGCCACAAAATACCTGGGGATTCTGGTGGATGGGAAGCTGGACATGAGTCAGTAATGTGACCTCACAGCCCAGAAAGCCAGCTTTATCCTGGGCTCCATCAAAAGAAGTGTGGCCAGCAGGTTGAGGGAGGTGATCCTGCCCCTCTACTCTGGGCGGTGAGGCCTCACCTGGAATACTGCACCCAGATGTGGAGTCCTCGGTACAGGATAGATGTAGACCTGTTTGAGTGCATACAGAGGAGGGCCACAAAAATGGTCCATAGAATGGAACACCTCTCCTACAAGGACAGGCTGAGAGAGCTAGGGGTGTTCGGTCTGGAGAAAGCTGCGAGGTGACCTGATAGCAGCCTTTCAGTATCTAAAGGGAGGTTACAGAAAAGAAGGAGGCGGACTCTTTATGGGAATCTATAGTGACAGGACAAGGGGAAATGGTTTCAAGTTTGAAGAGGATAGATTAGGTTAGACATGAGGAAAAGGTCTTTCACAGTGGGGCTGGTGAGGCACTGGAACAGGTTGCCCTGAGATGTCGTGGATGCCCTGTCCTTGAAGACTTTCAAGGAAGACTTGGTCAGGCCCTGGGCAACCTGATCTGTGATCTGGTTGTGGGTTCACTGCATGGAAATTGGACTAGATGGCTTTCAAGAGGTCCCTTTCAACTTTAAGAATTCTATGATTCTGTGATATATATATATATATATATATATACACACGTAGTCATAACTTTTCGTTTTTTTCTATTTTAGCAAACAGTTTTATATCAACCCACAAATTCTACTCCCCCCCCCCCCCCCCCAACCCCTCAGTTCTCTTCTCCATCCCATTGGAAAGGAGGGGCATGAGCAAACCACTGTGTAGTTCTTAGCCGCCTGCTGGGTTAAACCACAACAGTCTCCACCACAACAGTCTCCAAAAAGGAATTGAAAGCAAAAACAAAACAGAAATTAACAAGGGAAGGCTTTATTGTAAGATGTTAGAGCAGTAATTCTGTTTTCTCTTATGCATTGCATACTAATGGTCAGAGTGTAATACCTAAAAATGTATGTAAAGAGAAGGCAAAATATGAATTTTATTTGCAGAAGAGAGAGGCACATTATGCCCAGTTCATTCAAATCCATGGTGACATATCAAATTTAAGGAAGACTATTCACAACAGTTCTTTTGGCATATGTATGAAAAATGATATCAAAAATTTAAGAATAAATGCGTCTTTAAAGTAACTGGAGAAATTTATTATAAGATCATTAGTTCAGAATGTTTAAGTTAATTTCTTCTCATACATGATATGAATTACTTTCACTTTGTTAAATACTATTTTGTTAAAATAAATTATTAAAAACTGCCTCATAGAACAGAAACAAAAATTATGGATGTTACATACGATTACTTTCTGGGGCATGAAATATAAAAATATATTATATGTATTGTGCATTTGTATTTTACAACTGAATATTTTATATACTGTACCACATATATGTAGGAACATGTAAAATCAAATACTTAATGAAATATCTTGAAATAATAACTAGAAATCCAACAATGTGAAATTTAAAATGGATATACTGACTTTTCATAGCACATACCTCATCACTGAAGTAACTGAAACAGCACTGATCTCAAAGTATAGGCAAGGTGTAAAAGATAGCTTGACTTGGAGAACTCCTTGTTTTAACATTTTTGAAGTTATTATTATTGTGGTTCTATCTATTTTATTGGAGGTGGGGAAGTTCTATATAAACACAGCAGAATAATGACCAGCAGAACAAGGAACTCTCCTACACAGCCTGTTGTGTTAGTCCTGCTGTACACCTGTCACTTTTCAAGCATCACAACAGATTTTGATAGCAAATTTGATGAATTATTATTATGAATAGAGACACTGACTACTCATGGAAATCTGCATAATTGAAACTGAACTGGAAGATTATGAGTAGCAGTCTCTGCAAAGGTCTCTAAGCAGAAGAATGCTACTATATGACATTCTAAGCAGAAGAGCACTAGCATACAGCATAAAACAAAGTTTTCACTTTGGTGTATGTGACAAAAGCTCTTCAGTCTGCTGGGATACAGATTCCTGAAAGTAAAATGCTTACACAACTAATATTCCTCTGATTTCATAGTTTGTCTAGTGCTGAACAGTAACATAATATAATACAGATATTCAAAGTAATTTTATTCTGTCTTCTATCATGCACAGTAAATTAAAATATTCCATTAACTAAACAAATTTGTGGTGCCATAAATCAAACCACGCTAAATAAATCACAGCTAGTGAACACAAAATCGTAATTCCATCACAGTGATTAGGCAGAGGATAGAAATAGTAAGATATATCATACTTAATGGGCAGATAGTGTTTATAAAACATACAGTTTTATGGGGTTTGGGCTTTATCTTCTCATTCTGAATTACATTATAATTTTTGTGCTATTTCAAGATATCACAATTTTGAAGACCTATTTTTTTTTTTCCCTCCACACTATCACAAAACAGGTGGTTGTTCAATCTTGATAACATATCAGTTCAATAAAAGAATTTTCAAGTCATGGAAATGAAAGAAGACTTTTCTTAAAAAAAATGAGGTTTCCTTTGAGTATATT
Organism: Gallus gallus; assembly: GCF_016699485.2. Taxonomy (NCBI): domain Eukaryota; kingdom Metazoa; phylum Chordata; class Aves; order Galliformes; family Phasianidae; genus Gallus; species Gallus gallus. The sequence goes on from NC_052572.1 coordinate 30,505,444, forward strand.
CTCCCCATACTCCAAGCAGGATATATTTTATGGTCTGTAAAAAGATATATAACAGAACAGACAGATGAGATAACCGTATAATAAATGTATGAAATAAAATCATAACCCGTGGTACTGTTTTGTGTTTGTTTAAATTCACTGTTGCACTTGACTGAGCAGCATAGTAATGTGACTTCCAGAACTGTTTAAGGCCTTTACTGATGTCTCTGTTGAGAGCTCAACCAAATAAACCAGCTAAATCGGGCATTGTAATTAGCCTATCCAATGCAATTCTTGTTCCTTGAATTATTTTTAATAGATTCCAAATTAGAATATTGAAATGTGCAAATGGATCTAACATAGAATTCTTGCTGTAATTATTATTTTCTTCTGTACAACCTTTTCCTCTCTTCAAGGCCTGAAGAATGCTGGAGGACCATACCTGTGGCAATGTAAAATAAATTAATGACATATTGATTCTAGGTGCCTCTAGGACCTCCTCAGTGGGACACAGGATGCCTCTGGATTTTAGTGCAGGCCTGGGGCTATGGTACTTCTCTGGCCCTGCTGAGCTGCTCCAGGTCTGCTGTCACTGGGTTCTGGCAGCTGCCAGGTCCCACACCATTTGTGCTCTGCAGGTGCTACTGGAAAATGAGCCTGTGGACCAGCTGTGTTCAGCTGTATGGTATTACTTGGTATCTCCACCTAGAGATACCTACCCAGCAGCTGGTTTTGCCTGTACATTCCCGAGGCATGATCCTAATGATCTTGACCCTAGTAAGGAGGCGTCCCCCAATCTGAACAGGGGGGGCCTCAGCTCTCTCCTGATTGAGGCTTCTCCAGAGGCTGGAGGAAGCCCCCAAAGCTCCCTGTTGAGTACTGGCTCTTGTCTCAGACTGGGGGTATCAGGACTCTCCTCTGTCTTGAATCAGCATCATGAAACAGAAGATCCCTCCCAAGGACCAGTTCCACCAATGCTATGGACAACGTGCTGCAGGTGTTACTAGTCTGCCATCCCATTTCCATTAGCAGTGAGAAAGTGCAGAATATCCTGGAGATCTGTATTTTGCAGAGTGCAGTCCTCACAGGATTTGTTCTTCACTCTTCTAGAAACATAGTTTCTTCTAGATACAGTCAACATCTCCACATTCTCCTCCTGTATCAAGGGAAAACTCCAGAGCTCTCTTTGATAGAATGTGAGCCCTCAACATAAGCTGGCAGCAGCTGGATCTCAGTTGGAGTGGCCTCATCAATGGCTTAGATCTATTTCAGGGGACAGGCACTGTGATTCAAGTCAGGAGCTCCACAGAGATGCTTCTGCTGGAGATGGCATCAACTCCCTGGGCAGACCAGTACTTCCACTCCTCACAGGTACTTCTGCTCATCACCAGATTCCAGACCAAAGCTGTGCGTGAAAGGGCCATGGAGAGAATCTAGAAGGTTAGCCGTTCCATGGCCAGCAGTTGCTCACTGCATGTAAGAAGCCAGAAAAGTTCCAGCTAAACTGTCTCCCCTTCCTTGCATCCCAGAGTAGCCCACATCCCTGGGGGTACCTGCAAGACAAACTTGTACACAGATGGGAGCCCAGAGCATGATTCTGTCCTGAACTGAGAGTCTTTAACTTTCCTTTACCTCTTGTCTTCCTGTCACAGACACTGTTCTCTCACTCAGTTTGACATGTTTTCCTTCCCTTCCTTCCTGTCCTAATCATTTGGAAAATACCTTGAGGCCACTGGAGACTGCAACAGTGATGACAAGCATTGGCCAGCATCATGCTGGGTATGATCCCAAAGGGACCCTGTCTACTGAGTGAGGGATGTGAGCAGCCTGTATCTGGATTGTCTAGTCTTGCCTTGTCTAACCTTGACTTGCTTTTTCCTGCCCTCCCCACCACAGCTCTTAGGCATCTGAAGCCATTTTAATCCAGCAAAGATCAATGGAAAGGGTAAACATATCAGTGGCTGCTAGGCAAGTGACTGCAGTACAGTGGTAGCAGAATTTTCACCTCTGTCCTCCCACCAGGGCCCAAAGATTCAAAGGTTCATCTATGAAAACCTGTAAAGCAACAGTACAGTATCAGTTCAACAACCCCTCTTTTTGGTACTGCACGGCACACACTGACCAACCAGTTTCCCAGGGATCTGTTAACGAGTGTGTTGACTGACTGTCTAAATTGTGACAAATAGCAGACCTGACAGCCCCACTGACTTGTTCCTTGTGAAGAGAGGGGCTTGGAGACTCTCTGTGTGATGGAGACAAGGAAAGCTGTGGTACATTCCTGAAAAGGAGGTCCTCCGTCCCACTGTACTTTCCAGTATTGGTGGGCCAGTCAGGGTTGCAGCAGCCAATGCTGACCAAGGCAGTCCAGAGCCGTCCAGAACACTTCTGCCCTGCCTTGCAGGGAAGGCCATCTCAGCCCCTTCCTGCTTGCCAGATTTTCCCCCCAGGACTTTGCAAGCATGCAGAGCAGCAGAACCAGAGCTGCAGCACAGCCTGGGGCCTACCAGCCCTACCTGAGCCATGGAGCTGTGGTTGAGGCAGCCCTGTTGGCAGAGCAGGACACCTGGAAGGTGACACTTACCCTCTCAGCAACTTCAGAGAAGATCTTGAAAGAACTGTGCAACGGCTGTGTGGGATCTTTAAATCACATTGGGTTTAAGTATGCTTCTCTTGACTGTGAGTTACTAGATAACACACATTACTCTCCTTCAGGACTGTGCATGCCCCTCCTAGAAAGCAGGTGTGGCCCTAGCCCCTACTCATCTACAGCAAACTTTCACCTTTTTCAGGACACAGCACCATAGGGCCACCACCAGCCCCCTGCTGTGTCAGCTAGGCATCCATGCACAAACAGAAAACCTTCCTGTGCAGTGCTCTCTTTCCTCCAGCTCCCTGCATCCCCGTCTCACCCTCCAGAATGAAAACCTCCAAGGTTTTTGTAGCAGTGTACTAGCGGTGGTACCAATATGTGAGGAGCTCAAGGCAGATAAAACCTTTCCCCATCTGTCACCAAATGGGTCTGCTCGTGGAGAAACCCATGCAGGAGCACCTGGATCAGGGTTGCTATCCTTCTACAGCCTGTGGTGTCAAGAACAGACAGAAATGAGACGGTTGGTCTGGATGCAGAAGTGAGGTGCATCCTTAGCACATTTGCTGACAGTAGTCAACTGGGAGCACCTCTAATACAGTGCAGCCTTTAACTGTTTTTAACAGCTCAGACACATGTCATAAAAGATCATCCACCTGCAAACACTCTGTGCAGGTACTTACCTTATCACCTGGAGAAGGTTCAAGGCACTTGGTGTAGTCACCCACCTAAACAGAAGACTCTTTTCTCATCAGATCTACCTGAGTGGATGCATCAGACAACTCGGGGAGTTTCCCTGTAGAGGCACTGGTTTTAGCTCTCAGGTGAGTGTCCATAGCCAGACTGGCTGAGATCAGGAGCAATTCCCTTGATTGTGAACCCAAAAGCAAGATATAGAGCCCTGCCTGCACAAACTGCTGTATCAGCATATTGCTCCAAAATGAGAAGAAAATGAAGAAGGAAGGGGCCTACCTTCCTCCCTCCCTGCATGTACTACTGTGCAAACTACCATGCCATGCCATGCCCTTACGGATGTGTTGTGCCTTGTTTGCTCACCAAAGTTGCCGTGCTCCTAGTTGCTTGTTCTCCCTAGGGTCTGCCTTTCTATGTGTGGTGGGCTTCCACCATCACTTCTCTCCCTGCCCACACTATGTCAGAGCTGTCTTCCATCAGGGGCTCTGTGCTTCCTGCTTGGGTGGGACTGGGGCTTCTATCTATCCTATACCTGGGAAGGGATGCCATTCAGAGCAACCTCAACAGACTTGAAAGGTGGCCCCAGGTGAATCTAATGAGGTTCAACACAGCAAAGTGCAAGGTTTTGCACTTCGGCCAAAAGAATCCCAGGCATATACACAGACTGGAAGGAGCAGTACTTGAGGGTAGCCCTGCAGAGAAGGACCTAGGGGTCCTGATGGATGAAAAATTTAACATGAGCCAGCAGTGTGCTCTTTCAGTTTGGAGAGCAAATGGTATCCTGGCCTCCATCAGAAGAGATGGCCAGCAGGTACAGGGAAGTGATTATCCCTTTCCACTATGCCCTTGTGAGGCCCCATCTGGAGTACTGTGTCCAGTTATGGAGCCCCCAGTACAAGAAAGACAGAGAGCTGTTGGAGAGGGTCCAGAGGAGGGCCACAAAGGTGATCAGAGGGCAGAAGCACCTCCCCTATGAAGACAGGCTGAGGGATCTGGGCTTCTTCAGCCTGGAGAAAAGAGTACTGTGGTGTGACCTCATTGCAGCCTTTCAGTACCTAAAGGAAGCCTGTAAACAGGAGGGAGTCAACTCTTTGAAAGGGTAGATAACAGCAGGACAAGGGGAAATGGTTTTAAGTTGAAGGAGGGAAGATTTAGGTTGGATGTCAGGGGGAAGATCTTTACTATGAGAATGGCAAGGTGTGGAACAGACTGCCCAGAGAGGTTGTGGAAGCCCCATCCCTGAAGATGTTCAAGGCCAGAAGAGGGACCCAGGGTAGCCTGGTCAAGTATTAAATGTGAAAGTTGGTGGCCCTGGCTGTGGTGGGGGGGATGGAGATTCATTATCCTTGAGGTCGCTTCCAACCTGGGCCATTCTGTGATTCTGTGATTCTCTCTCACCTTGTGCTTCTCTGTGGCCATTTTTGCCACAGTTCTGCATCACTGGAAAAGATCATTTGCCATGAGCCTCTGCTGGGGGGTAGATCCCCTATAATTGGCTGGAGGGCAGCTCAGCAAGAAGGGACATGGAGTTACCAGTGACAGAAGACTCAACATGATGCAGCAGCATGCCATGGCAGCCAAGAGGGCAAATCATTTCTCAGCGTACACAAAACACAGCCAACAGGTTAAAACTGGTGATTCTCCTTCAGTATTTAGCACTGGTGCAGCCTCACCTTGAATACTGAATGACATTCTAGGCTTCAAACTGTAAAAAGAATATTGAGGTCCTTGAAAACATGCAGAGGACAGCAATAAAGCTGGTAAAAAGGCTGGAAGCATCTCCTATGAGGAGAGCCTGAGGACATATTTTTGATTTTGCTATTTTTTTCTGCTTTTTGACACTTACTCTATCTAATATTAGGAAGATCAGTGAAGTCCTTCTGGCTGCAAATGTTGCCAGTAAATGCTTCAATAAATTCATGAATAAATTTAGTATTTCTCTTTGATTTTAGAGGCATCATAAGGGAGGAACAAGTAAGATGCAAGGCTGAAGCCTGTCAGAACAGATGCAATCATGATTTCAGCCAAAGAGCTGTATAACCACACAATTACCACAAGTGAGACAACAGCAAATGCTGCACAGTTCAAAGTAATAGTGGAACTGAAATTGGAGTGACTGACACTTCGAACAATTGTTAGTTTCCAGCTTTAACATTGTCCTACCTCAGTCTGTTTCCACAGAAGCAATTTGAATTGCAAACTGAAACACTCTGTTCCCAAATTGCTAGGATAGTCAAAGGCAGAATCATAGAATAATATGATTTGGAAGAGACCTTCAAAGATCATCTTATCCAACTCCCCTGCCATCAACAGGGACATCTACAGCCATGTCAGGTTGTTCAAAGCCTGGTGTGAAAGACAAAACTGTTTTTTGTTGTCATTGTTGCTGTTTGTTTGTTTGTTTTGTTTTGTCTTGTCTCAAAGTTTGCTTCATGAGGCCTTTTTGGTGATAAGACAGACTACTGCAGATTATCTAGGGGGACAGATTATCTATAGAGTGGTGGGTGTCACCATGCCACAGTACTTTCACTTATGATTGTAAAGATAAGCAGAAGTGGGACAAGCAGTCTTTTTCAGGGATGTGGCTTGAAGGAGCTGACCAATACAACAGGTGATAATGCTTGTGCATGGCAACGAAAACACCACTCCCTGATGGCTTATCTGTTGGTCCAGATATGTCGCACTAATGGAGAGAAAAGAAAAAAAAGAAAAAAAAAAAGGCAAAAAATTGAAAATTGGGGAATATAAGGTTACCACAAAACTAAATACTTTGGAGAAGAACTCCCAAAGAAAAGAAACACTGGAGAGCAACTTCCAAAGAAAAGGAACCTTTGGCAGAGGAAGTCCCTAAGAGAAAAAATACCACTTAGGAAAGACCCCTCAGGGGCCTGCCTGTTGCTGTGATGTGAAGTTTCCCGTCTTTCTCCCATCCCCTTTGGTGACCAGACAAGCTTTGGGATCAACAGACAAGCTATGAACCATGCTGGACCCATGGTGGTGACTATCTCTCTTGCTTTCTACAAAGACTTCTTGCTTTTATTATCTATCTCTTTTCTGTTTCCTGTCTTCCCCATCTCCCTGAGCAAATAGGATTTGTAATAAACTGGTGAGACACCTGGTCCAGCTAGACCTTGAATGTCACCAAGGACGAGGCATTCACCACCTCTATGGACAACCTGTTCCAGCGCCTCACCACTCCCTTGTAAAAACCCTTTTTCTTATATTCAAACTTAATTTCTCCTCTTGTAGTTAGAAGCCATTTCCCCTTGTCCTATCACCACAGATTGCTAAAGGGAATGAATCAGCATGGAAAAGAGAGAGGAGAATCAGAAGGAGCTTGCTGGGCATAAGCAGGCTGCTAGCAAGTCCTCTTGTTTGACTGAGGTTTGACTCATCACCACAAACTGTACCCTCTTCTTAGTAGCTTCTCACTCCTCACTATTTCTGTATGTGCTTGCTCTTCTTTGTGTGCATCTGCTAGTGAACTTCAAGCTGGAGTGGTAAAGCAAGACCTCATGCCAGCACCAGCAGCTGGAGGTAAGGGTCATGGATAAATGTTTGAAGGGACTAGGATCTGTGGGCCAGCTATGGCTCAAGGTGACCATGGAATGGGATGTGTGTGAGACCACTGGTGAGCACCTACCCTGGTTGAATAGGAAGAGCAGGATTAGATGGCCTGTGCTGTCCATATGTATGTAAGCTCTGCATTCAGATGAGTGCTGATTAAAGGCACAATTCTCTGTGTCCATGGATGTGGGCCAGCCATATTTATGCTATGTGTATCTGCATCTGAGGAGTCTATCCTTAACCTCTCTCACCAGAGGCCAGGAAAGTGCATCAGTTTTGCTCTTTGAAGCTGGGACAGAAGGCACTTTGGAGTCATGAGAACCATAAGACCACCAGATGTCTCTTTTAAGAGTTTCATTTTTCCTTTGGCTACTCCATGCAAAAACTGCATTCTACAGGAAATCAAATGGGACAGTGTCAGTACTGGATACCTTTGAGGTTTCTTACTGGCCTTTTGATAAGGAAGAGGAAAAAGTGCATATGAATGCTTTGTAAAGGCATAGGAGACACATGATGGTAAACGTGGCACAGAAACTCAGTGTCAGCTGGATGTAAGAATGGACTTATGCAGCCAGGTAGGTGAACAGGATGAGGCTGTAAGTCCTACGGAGTACTATAGCTTCTCTCTGTGCTGATTTGCATGGATTATGATGTTTATGTGCATATTTACATATTGTCCTTCTTTCTATATATTTTTTTCCTATTTCACTGCTTCATCATCTTGAACTGAAAGATCAGCATTTATACTGAGACCCCTTCTGGAACTGCACGCCCAGCCTTATCAGGTTGTCCTCTCATTAGTGGCACGGAGTTGGAGGAGCCTTTTCATTGTCAGCGTGTAGAATTTGATAATCCCTAGCAGAAATAAAGGGGCCAAAGACCTCTTCCAAGGTTCTGAGACAAGGGAAATGATTTTGGAAAGTTTTAGGCCAAACTTTCATGTTTGAGGAGGATAATGACAATGTTTAATCACTAGTAGAAAAAATAATAGTTAAAGCTGATGAAGCAGCAAAATAAAGCCTTTATCTTTTTCTTCTACCTTCAAATATTAAATGCCAAGAAGTAACAATGTGTCAAAACAAAACGAGTATGTTACAGATATCTTCCCAGAAGCTCAAGGGAAAAATGAAGTATTATCACACACTTTCTGCCTCACTTCTCATCTTCTGTCCTTCTTCTATTCATCTTCACTTTCCTCCCCTCATCTCAACTCTTCTTTGCTTTTGCTTACATTATAACTTTGACCTTCCCAAGAACATAGTGACTATTTGAAAAATGGATCCATTTTGTTCACATGAAGTATTTGATTACAAAATCCTTACTGAAGAAAAAAAAAAATTGAAGTCAATGAGTTACAGGAGTGGAGTGAGCACTGAAATCAATTCAACATTCTTTTGATATGGTCTATGAATCTAAATATAGATTTTCCCCCACTTTCGAATTAATGATCCCCCTTTTTCTTCCCCCTCCTCCCCCAGATATTTAAATATCAAAATGATTCAATCTTGTCCACAGTAATGCTTCCACAGTGGCATACACGGATGAGCCCAGCACCATAGCACAAATTAAGCGAGAAAACATTCTGGAGATATTGTCTGTAGACTCTGAAGGTCTGAGTTTCACACATGAGTGAACCGTTAATTTCATGTGTATACCTCATGACAGAGTAGTGTTTAAAGTTAATTGAATATTACTCAAAGAAATACTGTAAATTTTGTCTACTATTTTTTTAAATTATAATACTGATAACTGTAACCAGTGAGCTATGCAACTGTAAAAACTGGTGCCCTTTTCCTTCCTTACTTTATACCAGTAGCTCTTTCACATGATTTTCTCCTGCAGAACAGTATAGAAACATAGCAACAGTGCCTGAGATGTTTTCAGTTATGTTCTATTCAATCTACTGGTGGTAGACAGGAGTGTTTCACTTTGAAAGGTATTTAAAACAATAAATAATTGGGATTTGCAGAGTTGAAAATCCAGTCTTGTTTTAAGACTGGCAGGGTCAGACACAAAATCAACCTGAAGAAAGAGCTGAAGCTTTGTTTCCTTTTGCAGAACAGGATTTTAATTTTAGAAAGAATTTGCTTTGGGATTGATTGGCTATTAAATTGAATAAAAAGTGCTGGACTTGATTTAAAATAAAATAGCAATTAATTACTCAAACAACTGATTCTGTCAAATTGGCTAGAAAATTCATTGATCTTAAAGATAAGATGAAAACAAATGAAAGATTGAAAAAATAATACATATTTTACAATGGAGTGACTGTTAAAGATATGTAATAATTGTGGAAGGACAGCCAGTGCTCTCAAGAATGGAAAAATGACCACAGTCAAAAGAAGGTTTTTTGAAAGAAAAAGACATGTTCAGACATTTTACAGAAGTCAGGATACGCAAAATATACTGAAAGAATTAAATGAAACAAAGCCAACCAAAACAAAAGAAAACAAGAAAGGACAAAACAAACAAACAAAACTTCATTTGTACTTAATCTTGTTTATTATACTTGCACAGTAGCTAATTTTATTCAAGTGAAACTAGACTACTGTCTGCTCCTTAAGCTTCTGAATTCATTCTCTGTAAAGAGAGCTACAGTTCTACCTGTGTGACTAAATGTGGTTCATTTTCAAAATTTTTTACTTAAATTGTTTTTTTTTTCAGTGAATCTTCAGAGCATAAGATGAAATTTCCTCAACTCTTTGATATTATTAAACAAATTCTGTTGGAATGTGATTAAAATAAGATTATAAAATAATTAATATATAAATTATTCATGTGTTCACGTATGGATTACTCAAACCTTAATTCCACTACATATATCAACATAAGCATATTATAAATGTAAGTATAAATACATATATATATATATATATATACATACATACATACACGCGTATATATTCCATCAAAGCTATACAGACGCAAATATAATGCATATGTCATGTGACTACATCACAATACAGGCTGATGGGGCTTTGGGGACATCTGAAGTCTGAAATCCTGCACAGAACTCAGTGTGGTTGTTCAGGATTTAACCTCATTGGGATGTAAAAAGCCCCAGGCTAGAAGAGGTTTCAAAATTCTAGCTTAAAAAGTAAGACAGTGTCCCAGTACAGTATCCAGTGCAGATAACATGCTACCCAAGATAAGCAAACCTCTACAAAGTTTTTCTTAGTTCCTGTTTTACGTGATTCGTTGTATTCTCATGGGTACTGTTTAAAATAATGTTGAAAGACAAAAGTAAATTTGTGCAAAGGATAGAAGAAATATTCAAGATCTTAAAGAAAAGACTGTTATAACTCATTCTATACAAAGCTGTAATAAAAACTATTTCAATCAAATGGAAATTTTAGTTTTATACTTTAAAACAAAACAAAACAAAACAAAAACACAAGTAATTATTTTTTTTAATATGGATTTTTAGAAACTTTAAGTTTGCTACAAAATATCATTCAAATTGCAAAATTTGGAATTAAGAATTTAGAGTTTCCAATACAATTAATATTAACAATATCAATAACTTCATTTTTTGTAAGGACTGCAATTTATTTAAACAAATTTTGGAACTTTGGCATGAATATCCTAATGTTAACATTTTGCAAATAAGAACTCTCTCTTTTCTGTTTTTTATACTATTTATGTAACTTTTAAGTGTATAATTACTTATAATAGACAATAATCTCTTTTACGATTTTATAGAAATATAGAATTGTAGGGGCTGGAAAGGACCTCTAGAGATCATAGAATCTGATAGCAAGTCAAACTTTTTCTGGCAGAAATTCAAAGATTTGTCTTCTGTCACAGAAATTCCTTGGGTGCTTCACCACATCTTTAAGAATGGAAGTATTCCCAGTGAGCCCAAGATTTTTTTTTTTCTCTCTCAGAGATACAGAGGGTTTAAGTGACCTTATAGATTCAGAATAACAGTCACTAAAATCTATTTCATTAGATGCTAAAAAGTACGAAGTTTCAAAATGTTCTCCAAAGTGCAATGGACAAAAGTTGGTTAAAAAAAAAAAAAAAAAAAAAAAGTATACCTGTAGAAAATGTGTTCCTTCATAAGAAGAGTGAATTGTAGAGTAGCATATAAGAGACACTAGCTTTACTGTAAGTAAGCCAAATCTGCACCTATATAATTTCTGACACCTTTATTCAGAGAGAGACTGAGACAAACGCTTGAGCACTATAAACACAGTATTCATCAAACTTGAAATTTTAAGGAAAGGTAACTTTATATACTTCAACAGAATTTATATTAAACATATCTTCTAATTAAGCAGTGATCTTTATTTTGAATTATATTAAAAGAATATAAAACTGTTGTTTCATGGAACATAGACAAAATAGACTTTTTGCATCTTCCTAATTAATTTGTCTTATTAAAAGCAGTTCAAAGCAGCTATCTCCCTTCCTTCTGTCTCCACTTAATCTTTAAGGAATAATTTATATGCAGGTGATCACGTTATGCTAAATTACTTAGAATCTTGCAGAGTGCCTCTTGAATTATGTTGTGCATGTTTATAATTTTTAATAAATCATTTATATTCTATCAATTCATCCAGAAACTTCATTGCTATTTTATGATTAAAGAGAGGGGTGAAGGAGAGGAAACTGCCTTAAATATTGTTCCTTTGGAAAACAAAATTAGATTTTAAGAAAGAAAAACACAAAGGTGCTTGGGATAACAAGTAAATAGGCACAGAAATAGTAAAAATCTCACTCATATTTCCTCTCAATTTGTTTCTTTCCTTTGTAGAGGTTTACAAGTGTCAATCCAGAGAATCAACATACTACATGATCATTGTTTTGATTTCCTATCACTGGAAAACATTTCCCAGTATATATTAGGCATTCTGAATGGGTGCATCAACCCCGAAAAGATGTATTTTTTTGCAAGGAGATTCTCAAACAGCAAATAAATATATGCACACGTACAGGCTAATTACTATAGAGTCTTAACTGGCATTTTAATACAAAAACTTTGCAAAGATGAGAGGTAGAGGAGCAGCTGAAACTATAAATTAATTGGTCTTTGTATGCAAGTTAGATTTTTTTTTCCAAATGTGAGAAGCTTTAGAAGAAACAAAATGAGAGAAGAGTAATAGGGAAAGAAATAGTGCATGGACTGAGAGGAATAAGCTGGAACAAGATAAAGAAGAAAGTGTGTCATAAGACCTGAGGATGTAATTGAAGTTTTGGAATAGATACATATGTGCATACAATGTACATTCTGAAATGATGAAACCTAAATAGAAAAACTTACCCAAATAAAATGTTGAAAGGAGAGAATATGACAAAAAATTACAACAAGGCTGAAAAGAAAAAAAAAGAGAACTTTCAGTACCTCAGTATAAAATTTCAGGCTCTCCTTCTAAGCACAAATCACTTAGTATGTGTACATGTGCATTTATACGTGTATCTGTTTTCTGGATCCAACTCTCAGTGTATGGTATCTACAAAACTAATGTATGCCACATGAATTATTTGCATTCATGCGCTTTCCCAGTAATCATTGTTTTTTCAATCATTATCCTTTTCTCAGGAAACAAAACAAAGCAAAAAAAAAAAAAAAAAAAAAAAAAAGCTTTTTTAAATGATCTTGCGCTGAGATACAGGAGAAACTGGTAATAATATTGTTCTACAGACTTGTGAATTCAGTGAATAGGTTCCATTACATGAAATGTACATACATATACATGTATGTGAAATGTGTATACATATGTATGCATATTTGCATATATTATATACTTACACATATTTTCATCTCCAGGACATAGCTGAAAACTGTCTTTTTAAAACAAACATACAAACTTTCATTACCAGCCTATAACAACATGAAGAACAAGAACTCTGAGATTTTGCTATGTATGGCATAGATATATTCCAACCTACAGCCAGATCATTAAACTACCTTTAAACAGAAGTCCTAGCTAAACAGGTGTTAGCACAGTGGGTACGGAGAGAAGAACATGGGGAGCACTGTATAATGTAAAAGACAGATACTTCACAACTCAAATTATGAGTGGAGTACTACAGGCCTCACTACAGCTGAACAAGTCTGATGCCAACCATTGATTTAATGCTTGCACACACCAACCTTCACTAACTCAAAGAAGCAAGGTCATCTTAATTCCGTTTGACTGCTTTTTTTTTTTTTTTTTTTCCTCTATTACAGTAGCAAATGCTCACATGAAATCTGAAAGAATATTACATTTTTGCTTGTCTGAAACAACTGGAGGACAGATTTCCTAACAGAATGGATATTACACAAAAGTCCTTTGACTTATGGAACTATTGGTATTATTACAAAATGGATTACATAAGGATTTGCTCATAAAACACTATCAAGAATATAAATTCATTCATTTTTTAAGTGAGCTAAACTTTTCGTTGTTGAAATCAGAGATTATTTTGCTTGTTATGTTGTAGATTTTTTCTTAAGAATATCTGCAGATGAATTTGGTTCTCAAAAAAGGAAAAGACTACTAATAACTGACAGAATTCAGATTCTGCTCTGCCTTTCTGTCTGAAGTACTTTTATTCTTATTAAAGCCTTCTTTTTCCGTCACAGATATGAGACAATCCATTGTTATATGGACTCCGTCATTACCTATATGAGAGTGCCAATAGGACTAAATGAAGTGAAATGTTTAAAACAATTAGAATGTATGCTAAAATCAAAATTTCCATTTTATGATTTGATGGCATGAAATTATTGCTAGAAGGAGAGGTGGCACACTACAATAACAGATTTCTAAAATGTGACAAAACATAAGAATAAAGAGCAACGCTGTAAGATTAGATCATATCCTAATGGATGATAGAGCAAATGATGTAAGAGCAATTTCTATCTATGACATGCTTTAATCTGTACCAGGTGTGTTTAATGGCATTTGATTACATTGAAAAAAAAAAAAGTGGTAGTTGTGTTTGCTGGAGTCAATATTTATACAAGGATTAACGTGTTTTTTTGTTTGTTTGTTTGTTTTGTTTTTGTTTTTGTTTTAAACCATGCAGAATTCTAACACTGAACTAAAATACTGAAAGGAAGAGAATAATTCAGAAAATTTCTTACATCTGGCTCCTTTTCTACGATTTCACCTTTGGAAAGTATACAAAGATGTAAATGAAGATAAGTAAAAGAATTTGTAGTGAATTATTATTGTAAGTCCTGGGTCAGATATTCTCTCTCTCTCTCTTTCTCTCTCTTTTTTTCTTTTTCCCCCAGAAGTTTTTATGAATTAATCCAGAGATAAATAAAAACACAGTTCATTGTGTGATCCTAGGTTGTAGAAGTTACATCGTGGAACACTGAAATAATATGGAAGTATACAGATACCAAAATATATGCCATGTTTTTCATTAAGTTTCACAAATACAGTCTGCTTTCTTCTACCTCTGGGCTTGGGAGCATGATGACTCAGATTCTGCTTCTAGATCAGTGTATACACTTCAGTTTTACAGTGTATTTGCAAGTCTGTACTGCATCTTTTTTCTTGTCATGTAGAGTTAAGATTCTCTGAAGAGCAGTGGGACATCAACAGAAATATTGAAAAGAGTGGAAAAGAGACCTCCCATCAAGGATACAAGAAGCCCTGTTCCCACAGTTTTAGAGAGGAAAAATAATTTGTCAAAACAAAAAACATCAGTTCTAGTGTAGGGATTTGCACGTTTTGATTGTCAATGATGTACTAAGATAGGTGTTCTTTAAAATATATATATATATATTTCATCAGAATATTCAAAAGTTGCATGTTCAGTCTGGCCTAATGTAATTCACAGGTTGCTTTTGGTACGTTATGGAAAAACAAGAAAAATAGCTAGCATGACAACATGAGGGAAAAATTAGCATGAAATATGGAAAACCATTTTAAGAGTCCACAGTGGTGTTTGTGGAAATAATCTAGTAAATTCATCTGATTAAAAGACTCAGATGATATAATTGCTGATAATTGCTAGTTGCTAATCACGCTAGTTAAGATGATTAAGACAGAGATAAGCTTACACCTTCTCAAGGAAGATGTGGAAGTAGTTGTAAACTTCCTTTCCCCAGAAAAAAAAAAAACAAAAAAAAACCAAAAAAAAAACAGCTCAGATCTTTAAACTATTTTGTGAAGCTTTAAACTATTTTGTGAAGCTGGAAGTTTGGGTATCACAGATTCAGACAGACCCAGAAATTATTTGGGGAAATTTGCATCAGTGTTTGATAGAAGCACCTGCTATTTCTCTGACACAGGAAATCCAATAGTGATTCATCAAGAATTATGAGTGTTTTTAAAATAAACTGTACAAATGTCTATGAAATTATCTACAGATAACAGACATCTGATAATAATTTATGATGCAGTTTTGGTAAAAGATTTGAAAAATATATTTTATCTTTCTCAAACTTCTTAGCTTTTGTCTTGAAAAGCCAGTGGCCTGACTCTCCTTACATTTCTGCAGTCTAGTGCATTTAAGCTTCAATCTTGACAGGATGTCAGAATAATTTAAATAATTAAATGTAAGAACGATAAATGGCAGAGAGAAAATATATCAGTGAAAAATGTCAAGTCATTTAATCCATTTTTTGTTTGTTTGTTTGTTTGTTTTCCTATGCTATTTTCCACAAAATATTACTGGCACTATGTATCTTCACCATTTCAAACCATATATTTGAGACTTTGACAAAAGCCGCACACAGTTCAAGTGCAATCAAATACAAGTACACTTTCCAGTTTCTCAATGAACCAAAGTTAGGCTGTACAGAACATCTTTCTTCATGAAAAAATTACTACAGGGATCATTTCCCATCTTGTATTTATGGATTTGATTATGCCTGAGAGTATTTCAATTCACTTTTATTCTTACTGAATTTCATTCACTATTTTACAACCAATTCATTTTCAAACATCCTTTCAAATTTCAGCATACTTGAAAACCTTTTCTGCTTAGTGTTATCTGCACATATTGGGATTCTATTCAATTCAGTTTGCTGTTTAACATGCCATCTGTTGTTAGACATGTGACATAAAATTTCCTTTCTGACATCAAATAATTGATAACAATTCCATTTTATTTTTCTTTCACATATTTTAGAGTTAATTCATGGAGGTCATATTTTAGTTTCTTGCCTGTGAAACATGATTCCATGTCTGAGTGACTGCTTTTAAGTAACACTTAGTGACTGTTACACATTTCCTGTTGTCTTCTAATAAATTTACCAATAGCTCTTTTATTGTTTATGTTTTTTTTTTTTTTTTTTTTCTTGAGATTGTTTTATTCAGGAACAAGAGTTAAACAGAGTGGGCTGTAATACTTGTGTTGTATCTTGTGAGAGAAAAAGCCAGGTAGTAGTCTTGAGATTGCTTCAGTTAATTTTTTTTTTTAAGAAAAATATAAAGATATTCCATAACCCAGTTCACACAAAAATTTATTTCTACTACTCAATTACTCCAGAAACTATTTATCACTAATACTATTAGCCCTTGCATAAAACTTTTCATTATATTCTAATGCTTTAGCTTCTAAATATTGTCACCTTTAGTAGGAACATACCTCAGGATTTGAATGTTTTTAATACCAAGTCCTCATGACTTGCCAGATGCTGTCTGAACCTACTTTAAACTGCATGGGGTGATGTTGTGAGTTGTTCAGCTCTTAAAATAACTGATTAAATTCTGGGTGTTTACTACATAATTGTGTGATGCCATACAACTTTTACAGTCCAGTATATGTAAATCTTGATATATAGAGAAAAATTAGGTTGTGATCATGTTTAAAATACCTCAAAAGAAGCCTTGAGTGGAGAAGAATCTCTTGCTTTCAAAGCCTGTATTAGCCTACCAGAGTAAAAAGCTGAAGACTTACTCTAACAGCTTCCTGTCTCAAGCCATTAACATCAGGACAAAGTAGGGACTAAGACTAAATATAGGTTATACTTTTATTGGAAGTTTGTTTTTAAGAGTTACAGTTGTTTCTATTGAATCTTCTTTAAAAGTATTTGGGTTTTGATTTCTTGTTTGTTTGTTTTTTGTTTTGTTTTTCTCCTGAAAGCATCACATCTAGGAAAGTAATTATCAGATTATTAATCTGTTAGAATTTCATTTTGGATAACAACAAATTTTTGGCTTTGTGTAGAAAGTGTGTTTCTCAGTCCTTCAAAATGAAAATACTGCAGTCTGATAAGTCAGTAGTGAATTTGTGTAGCCATCTTTATTTTGGAACTGTTGAGAAGGTTCATGACATTTTTAGCAGTAGACTTCTGTGAGAATATTTTCTGGACATTAGACTATGATAAACAAAGATCAAGAATGTAGGTAATGTACATATTTATAAAATCCTTCTTTATTTACTGACATACTAAAACCTTCCCAGATCTTCTTTTTCTATGAATATATTTATAGAGTACTTCCTTATTAGCAAGATTTCTCTCATTTTACATGTTGACATTTCTGATTTTATCCTCACATACTAATGCCCTTGTTTTATATAACTGTATTGAAGGTATCAATAAGCTGACTGTAGCAGATTTTGGACAGCAGAAATGGATTAATATCACTTCATAAATATCTGATAGGTCATCTTAGAAATAAAGAGGAAAAGCTGAGAACAGGCTGAGACCTATTTGAGAAACCATGCTTATATATTCAGATTTTAGAATTCAGTCTTTTAGTTTTATTTTTTAAACATTTACAAAATGAATCACGCTGTAACTACTGATGATAAGCTAATCATATGCTTTAGTAATTTACCACCAAGTATGAAGTCTGAAATAATATCTTCTTTCCTCTACACTTTATAGTAGCAATAGGCAACTGTTCTGATTTCAGCTAACAGTGTTTATTTTTTTCTTCATAGCGTCTGGTATGTTGCTGTGTTTTAGAGAAAAAAAATATTGATGACATACTAATCTTTTAATTGCTGCTGAGCAGTACTGCA
The DNA here is from genome assembly GCF_016699485.2 of Gallus gallus. NCBI lineage: Eukaryota > Metazoa > Chordata > Aves > Galliformes > Phasianidae > Gallus > Gallus gallus. Next base: position 30,523,193 of record NC_052572.1, read on the forward strand.
CAGAGCTAAAGATAATTCAGTTTCTCAGCTTCTTGTACTGTCCTGCCAGTGAGGCGAGCTGAGGGCTGCAAGTGTTGAGAGGGGACCCAACAGTATACATATATAAATAATCATTATTATCTTTTCTTTCTTTTATGCCTTATTAAACAATTTTTATATTGACTCATGATTCCTACTTTGTTGCTTTCTTTTCCGTTCTCTCTCCTATCTCACTGGGAGCAAGGGGGGGGAGTGAAAGTCTGTATGAAGGCTGCTTGCTGGGTTAAACCACAGCAACAGATAGAAAATATTTCTGCGTTAGTCGATTCTGCTTCTCAGAGGTTATAGTTGCTATCTCTGTGGTATCTAATGATTAATTTTAAAATGTAGTCACTATATTGTACACTTATTGAACAGAGAGAGTCAAAAAAATGAGACCAAGCAGTCTAATTGCCCCCTTCATCTCAGTAGTTTCTGTGAGATACAGAAACTGATTCTCATGTCATAGACTTCTGATTTTCTTTTTGCTTTGAAAAGATTTATTAAAAATCCATTCTAAAGCAAAGCAAATATTACATTTTTTTGCACTAGTGACTTTGACAATATAACTTTATAGTGCTTTCTTCACTGTCTCCACTTTTTTTTGCACTTAATATTTACATACAGTTTTCTTTTTATTTTACTTAATTCCATTGATTTTTTTTCAGTGTTCATGCAAATAAATAATAGCATAATTATCCAAAGTTATGTAATAAAATTAATTAAAAATTTTGGGTAAAGAGAAAAGGAGAGAGAGAACAATGCTACCCTTAGATAACCTGAACCACACAAATGAGAATAGTTAATAATCTGAAATGTCCTTTAATTTTCCTCATTATCCAAATCTTTTTGAATAAATATGTCAGCTCCTTTAAACCCTAATATATGCCTTTCAGCGTATAACATATTTAAACTACACAAATAATGGAAATTTACTGTACAGTGGAGAACAAATGCTTGATTTTATCTACTTAAACACTGCTATTTGATGAAGGAGAATACTCTTTGTAATAAAATTACAATTTGTATCTGCACAATAGAGCAGTATTTTCTGTATATATAGCATTAGATATTTCATACTGTGTTTCTTTCTTTTAATAGGAGACATGAAGGGAAGGGGAGAAAATCTATTCCTTTTTAATATAGTATATTTTCAAAAGAATACTTAATAGAGTTCTGTCTTTTATTCAGAGATTTTTACTTTATTTTGAGCAGTATCTTTTAATTAAAGCCTAGTTATGATAAATATAAAGCAAGGCACAGAAAATGATGTATACTCATCTGCAGCTAGAGTATCTGTTCATCTATAATATAGAATGGATAGCAATCTTTTTTTCTGAGAGGTGATCTCTCTGTAAAGTGTTAAATGTTGTATTTATGCATGTAATCTGTATTAAGTGTTGTCTGTAAAACTCACTTGGCTAGGACCAAAGCGCAGACATAATATTCCACTGATATAGGGTTATGGCAGAATTTAAATTCCCTGGTCATGGTGTTATGTGCTTATTTGGTTCTCTCAGTTACAAAGAGATAAGATAATATTTGTTGCTTTCTAAAAAGAATGAAATTGTTTTTAATTCCAAAACTTTGAGAAAAAACTGCATTTTGTGAACTTGAAGAGTAAAAAAATGTCCTTAGAGGGAGAAGAAAATTTCAATGAGAACAGTTTGATCGCTGTCTTAGTTAGGCTATGTATTTCTTTTCCAGCAATAGTGAGAAAGTGTAACCTGTATTAAAAGGAAGTCTAAGATGATGTCTCTGCATTTGTATAGTCCAGACTCTCTCATATTACCTACTGCTGCCTTTATTGAAAAAAATTATAAAACTAGTTTAAAAAAGATGTTTGAATTGATATTTTTTTCTATTTACAGGATTAATTGCTTAGAAATTTAGATAATGAAAATGCTTTATAGGCAAAGATCTTTTTTTTTCTTTAATTAAAACCAATTCAGTCAAACGAGTGCTGAATGTCTTCATTAACGACATTTTTTCTATCACCAAATAGTCTTTTCTTACTATTAAATACTAAAAAGTATATATCTATAAATATACATATATATACTTTATATAGTACATATACTATATACTATAAATACTAAAAGAAGTATTTATTTCTTTCTATTTGCTAATTAGCTAAGGATTTTTGGTTAATTCCTTCTACGGTGTCCAGATGCTTAAGGACTAGCATTGCAACTTTTGAAACAAATCTAGTGCTTCATAATAACAGGGATATCAACAGATAACAAAAATACATGCCTAAATAAATAAGTAAGCATGTTCACACATGCACAGATACACTATTACAGTTTAAGCTGTCTGTACTGAAGACAAGATTTTGAAAAACTTGAATTTCTATGTGCAACCAGGAAGGGTCTTTCATGCACCTTTCCAGCTTCTTTCTTGCCTCTTAGTTCTGTGGGAAAAAGAAAAACAAACAAACGAACAAGCAAACAATCAATAACAGCAAAAAAAAAAAAAAAAAAAAAATAGGACTTGATGTTTAATAACCTTAAATGCATCCATACATAAAATCTGAATCAGAAAGCCTTAGTCAGCATGACACACTATTTTTCCCAGTTTCACGTTCTCCTAGAGTAAAAATACTGTCCATCATGCATGGATTTTAGCAGCAGAGACCATCTCGTACAACATCTCAGAGTGTGAAGAAAACTTTTACTCTCACTAAATCAACAAAACATGGATTAAATTTTGATAGGTTATCAGTGTCTTATGCGTCTGTTACATAGAAAAGAAAATGTGCAAGAACATTCATCTGGAAATAATTAGCAAACCAATTATTTCTATAGAACATCAACATCCAGTAGATCTTTCCACTGGGAATCATGAGACAACTCCTTCCCTAGTTTCATCAGAAATCCTATCTACACAGCTTCTCCTGCCAAATGCTTGACATATTAAAACAAACAAACAAACAAACAAAAAAACTACAGCAATGTGAGTAGCACCAATCACTCTGGCACTGCCTTTAACATCTCTGTTTTCTTTCCATTGCTCTGAAAACTCTGTCACTATGCAATGTTTTCGTCTTGTTTCTTTGCTGATAAATGTTTTGTGTTGATTGGATACTGTACTGCTTTTGACTGAAATAGACTTAATTTTCTTAATGCTGCATTTTGGATTTGTGATGAAAATAGCATTGATCACACACACTGTTTTAATTGTTGCAGAGAAGTGCTTGTACAGAGTAAAGGGCATTTCTGCTTTTCATGCTGTCCTGACAGAGAGGTGGCTGGAGGTGCAGGAGAACCTGGAAGGGGTAACAGCCAGGACAGCTGAAACAAACTGGTTAAAGGAGTACTCTATATCACATAATGTCATGCTCAGCAGTAAAAGCTATGTGAAGAAAGGAGGAAGAGAGGACATTCAGAGTGATGGTATTTGTCTTCCCAGGTAATTGCTATGACTGATGAGCCCTGCTTTCCTGGAAGTGGCTGAACATCTGGCTGCTGATGGAAGGTAGTGAATGAATTTCTTATTTTGCTTTGATTGCACAGCTTTTGCTTTACCTAATAAGCTATCTTTATCTGAAACCATGAGTTCTCTCACTTTTACTTCTCTCACTTTTTCTCTCTCTCTCTTACTCTCACTTTTATGATTCTTCCCCCCTCACTGTGGGGGAAGTGAAAAGCTTTTGGATGGGGCTGAGCTGCCTCTTAGTTGTGAACTGCAACAGTCACACAAAGCTAAAATGCACCCATGGACCTGAAAGTGTGACACTTATGGAGGTGAAGTATTCCTCTATCCCACCAATCTGATTTATCCTGCCAGTTCCTTGAAAAAAACCTGGAATGTATATGTACACATTTTCTAATAAAACCTGTAAAATACACTGATTTAATATGATTTTTTTTAATGTTAAAATATTTTGCACTCCATGCAAATATTTAGCTGCTTTACAATAGATATCATTTCATTGCAGCTGTATCGGTAGAAGAAAGACTTCGCAGTGAATAAGGCAAACTATTCAGACTGACAATTTAGCTTTTGTTTGAGTGAATGAGAAGCTTAAAGACAATGAGCAGTGTTAAATAATACCTTGTGTTTGGAACTAATGATCTGACTGTCCTGTCTTTTAGAACAAAGTATCATATATAAAATGAGATGTTTTGTCCAGCACCTCCAAGCAATCCATTAATCTAAATTATCTACAGTATATTTGTAGCACAAACTTGCCATGGGAACATATTTACCTAGGTTATTTGGTTATTTTCCCATAAATAATAAGCTTTTAGGTAGCTTTTATTCTGGCCAGGACTTGCTGAATGGTAAGACAGCATTTTGTTGTGCCAGCCATTCCTCCCAGCTTTGTATCATCAGCAAACTTGCTGAGGGTGAACTCTGTCTCTTCATCCAGGTCGCTGATGAAAATGTTGAACTAGACTATGCCCAGAACTAGTCTAGCAATTCCCCAGCACACAGTGTGGGGAGCACTGCTAGTTACAGAAATATTCGTTTCCATTTCACAGGAAGAAGGACAACACCACAAAATTAACTAGAACTCCCAGATTTACAGGATTTTCTTCCAGTTTTCATTTCTAACATTTTTAGAATTTTTACAGAGACTACGACATACGAAATATTTAAACACCTTCAGGAAACAAACTGAAGGCTCTATCTTCTATCTGAAGGCACGTCTTACCTTAGTCAAAAGGGCGCCCAATTTATGAGCCTTGATGAGGTAAACGTAAGAAAATATACTGAGTACTTCAGCTCTAACAACATGCATTTGGGATGAGTAGAAAAGCAGAAGATCAGATCTATAGACACCAAATAAGCATTTTGAAGTTGGAAATGGAATCAAGTGTGATATATTTGTATTTAGACATTTTCAATTTAAGATTTAGAATCTAGACATTTTAGTTCTAGTGTGACTAGAGCAGAGGAAAAAAAAAAAAAAACGAATGTTTTGAATGGCCTATCTAAATTGTACAAGATGCTCAAGAAAGTCAGATTTTCTTACCCAAATCTCCAGATTCCAAATGTAGTTTATACAGTCCTTCTAATTCAAGATTTTCCATCTATAGAAATCTAGACTTTACTGGCAAAAGTTTCAGAAAAAGAACAAGTTTATATATGATTTTATTTTTTATATATTTGTATTTTCATATGGTTAATTATAGTCATAATATATAAACTTTCATAGTTTTTCCTTAGTGTCTGTATATCTTTTTAATGTTAATCTATTGTAATAATTATACTTTATTAATTTCAAGAAAAAATATTCATGTCAATAAAATTTTCTACAAACGTAGTCTCTGTTCAGATTATAAATAATAAGAAATAGTGAATTTTGAATCCATCTTGCTCAGTGGCAGAGGAAATGTTCTTTGTTTTAACTTTAAATTAAATATGTCTACAGTTTATGTATGATATTTTCTACATGAAAAGAAAACCTAGCTGTCTGTAATCTGAGAATATAGCTGTGTATGTATCAGTAGACAAGCTCAAATGTCACATGAGACTATCACTCATTACCAGCTTTCTTGCATTAAAATAGAGATATCTTCTAATGTTTTTCTTCCACTCTAGACTTTAATATAACTACCATGCAGAAATATGATTAGGATTGTCTGTAATCTTCTTTCTTCAAGGGAGTCTAGACTGGACTTTGTATTTAAAAATAAACAAACAAACAAACAAACCAAACCAAACCAAACCAAACCAAACCAAACCAAACCAAACCAAACCAAACCAAATAAAAAAACCCACCATTCTGATGCTGATATATAATTGAATATTATTTAATTGCAAAAAATAGAATTATCAAATCAATAACTACTGCATAGCACATAAGTATATAAAAATCATCAGATTTTGAAAGAACAATGTTATTATAACTGGAGACATTATGAAATGATTTTAAATGTTGAAATCAAAACAAACAAACAAACAAACAAACAAACAAAAAAAAAACAGTTCAGTGCAGATAGCAGTAAACCTCTTAATCTCAAAGCATTGCTTATATCACGTTCAAATGCACATTTTTCTCCACTGGGTAATTACAAATACATTTGTCATTCAATTAAAGTTATATTTCCTTTATTTGAGATAATACTGCGGAAAGGAAAAAGAAATCAAAGTAAATTTTTCAACTTATAAAAGGTGTATGAAGTGAATATGTTGAAAAATACTAAAAAAAAAGCTTTCAGTTTCTGAGAAAGTATATTGCTGTGCTTTTTAGTACATTGTACTTCCTACTTCTGTTACTTTTTGTGTTGCATAGACATTTCTCACTAATCAATAGTGGAGTATTGATCTATAAAGTAATATGATCTTCCATCAATAAGGGGGAGTATATTATAGAACCTGCTACAGTTTTATAAGCATATAGTTGTGTTTTGCTTTTCTGTTATACTACTCTAAAGTGTGGAATATTATTATCTGTAACCTTTGTGTTGTATACTGCTACTATTAAGTAAGTAAAGGATTCTCTAAAAATAAACATTACAGAATGCAACCTAGATATGCCATCAAGAAACTTGGCCCTGGAGAATATCTTCAAAGCTCTGTCTGTGTATAATCAAGCTCTTTGTATCAGACATCCAAGCTTCCTATTAACATTCTTATTCAGAAAAAGAAAGTTAACAGTTCGTTTACCTTTACATACTGAAGTATCTTTCTTATGTTAACTGTTTTGTAATTTGAAGCATTATGAAAACTATTTCCTTAATGGATTTATTTGTGAAGCATTTCTGTCAACATTGGTTGACTCATGATCCTTGTGATGCACAGCCCCAGTAAATAATATAAGTTATGTCCCCAGCTCACTGTAATTGCACTGAAATTGACTCTGCTGAGGCTTTATGTGCTACTGCATTCATAATAAAGCAACTCACAACAATTTTATTCCTGGCAGAGCACTTAGAAAAAAAAAAAAAAAATGAAGAAAGAGAAAACGTGGAAACAGACACACTACACTCATGACTGATTAAATCATGAAATGTTATAAAAGCAACTGGGACAGCGTCATGGACAAAATGGAAGTCTGCTGACTTCCTGCTGCATCCTGCCAGCCAATATAACGTGATGCCTCGTAAATTTGATGGGATAGTGAAAACTATTATAGTAAGAAGCAGTACAAACTATGATACTATTATTTCCTTCCCAATAATTTAATTTTTAAAAAATGTTTACTCATAATGCACCAAGAGCGGAGGATAAAAATCTAATGAAAAGATTCTTAAAATATACTGAGAAATCTTTCAGGTATTGGCAAGATTTCTCATTTGTTAACTTTCCTGGCAGTGTTCTCCTGAGCAGTTAAGTGAAATCTGTTATGCACAGGGGATTAACTCTATATTTGTGCAATAATTCTGATTAGCTTTATAAGAAATCACCTGTGTAAGAGAAGAATATCTATCAAATTCTTGAAGTCTGAAGAAAAAAAAAGTCTGCTATCTTAGTTAATTTTGAAGAATGAGGCAGAGGGATAAATTTAGAATAGGGAGGAGGAGACCAGGCAAGGAAAGTTAAGTACACAGGTGGGAATTAGAGACCCTTTCTGAACCAAATGAAAAAGAATTAAAAAAAAAAAAAAAGAAAAAGAAAAGAAAAGAAGCAGAAGACAACATGAATAAGGAAGTCATGTGATAAATGAAGAGTGGAATGAATATGAAGAAAAGGAATAATATGAAAAATATGAAAACAAGGTTGTTAATACACAGTCACAAACTTTTCAATGCTACCCCTAAATGGCATTATACAGCTTTATATCACATCAAATTTAATTTGCTTAATAATTTTTACAGAATGCAAAGAATATTCACATACAATTACAATATGAAACATTGCTCAGCTTCATGCTATCACCAATTTTTGGTTAGCAGCTTATTTATAAGCAGACATCAAATCAATGTGTGATTTTGTGAGATTTAGCTCAAAAACTTGTTCGTTGAAGAAAAGATAATCAAAATTTCAACCAAAAACAAGGAGCACTGTATAAAGACCAACCATTTTCTTTGAAAGGAAGGTTTATGTCATAGAGGAGATGAAAACATATGTCTAATAACATAACTCTTCAACAAACAAACATAATGAATAAACAATTGGAAATCCTTCAACGGAGAAATTACACAATGCTGTCATGATTACTTTGGATTACATCCTTCCATTTTGCAACATTTCCTTTGTCCTGGTGTGCCTCAGTGCTACTGCTGGTACCTAACACTTACAGACCTTTCACTGTATAAAAAGATAGAACTTAACTGTCATTTAAAACAAACACAATACATTATTTCTCTTTATCTTTCAGGTGCTGAGCTCTCAGGTATTATCACATACCAACAATAGATACTGTGATGTACTGCACTTTAAAGACTGAAGCTCCAGAAACTCTTCAAAATTTCCTGGACAACTCCTAGAATACAGTAAATAGTCTAACATCACATTTATCAATATTGTTTTATGAAGTTTTCTGAACAACAGATTTGGGAAGAGAACACAAAATGTTTAAACAGACATATAAAGGGATGGTGGGAAAAATATGTAAGAATATTGCTTCCCATATTTCTTAAAAAAGTTCTCAGCCTGAATCTGTGTTGACAAAGCTGCTTAGTCATTCATATCCATTGTTTTAAACATACGTGGAAGCAATAAGTACAAATTGTCCTCAAACTCTCCGATAAATATTTTCTCTATTACTAAATTATATACTATATTTCCCAGGAAAGAAGCCCTGGAAAAGTATCTATCTAGCTAATTCCCTATCATGTCTGAGCCACATTTCTTGATTAAAATGGTCTATAGTCTCCTCCTTTCTGCTATCCGCCCTCCCACCCAGTCTTTCAAGTCCCTTTGGGAAAAGAAAAAGTAAAGGAAGCTAAGTGGATAAAGAGTTGTCTGGGGGAAACTTCAATTCTAAACCCGAAAAGAGGTTTATCAGGTCTATATTCTCATTTAGTTCAGAGTATTTTCTCTGGAATAAAATGCTGACTGCAAGGAGGTTTAGATTTGAGTCTCAAAGCTGCTGTTATTTCCTTACATACTGTACTATGGCCAAACAACTGGAAGGAAGTGTAAAAGATACTTCAGCAACTTTTCTATTTAGAAGTATCCATTTATTCCAGATGTTGGTCTTGAAAGGAATGAAGGTGTGTAGATGGAGAGGGGACAGTGAAAGCATTTCTCTGCTGCAGGGGGGAAAGAAAAAAAAAAGAAAAAAAAGATGGCATATCATGTCATGGAATCATAGAATCATGGAATCATAGAATCATAGAATGGCCTGGGTTGAAAAGGACCACAATGATCTATTTTCAACCCCCCTGCTATGTACAGGGTCACCAACCACTAAACCAGGCTGCCCAGAGCCACATCCAGCCTAGTCTTTAATTAATCCCTAGTCCACTTTCAGGGATTAATATAAACTGTATACTGCAAGTTCACATTTGAAAGACTGAAAGCTTCTACAGTGTGAGCTGCAAAAACAATTCTTAAAGACAGCAAAACTTAGGGTTAAAAGCTACAGACTCAAATTTATTTAAATTACAACTTATTTTGCAATTTGTCCCTGCACAGTTATCTTTATATCACTTAATTTAGCTCTAACACTTTAAATACTAAAAATCAGCTAAGAATAAAGACTTTTTAATTTGTGGGAAGAATATAGAATGCAAAATAGTTTCTGCTTCAATATATCTTACTTTCACTATATTTCTCTTAATATCTTAATATATCTTATCTCTTAATATATCTTATTCATAACTGTTCCCAAACTAAGAATATTAGAAAGCAGTTCAAATTTAATTCAATCAGACTTCCACAGGCCAGAGCTCATTCTGGCGCACAAAGTTCTCTATAAAAGTAAGAAAGCCATGAAAGAAATCATGAAGTAATATTATTTATTCTGAAGACTTCACAAAGATGAAGATTTTTTTTTTTTTGCTTGAATTCTAAACTATGATGATTTATCACAGATAATAGATCCAGACAGCAGAAACAGAGCCTTACTCCTTATTGCACCTTTATCTATAATTTACATATTGAATGTGGGTGTGCCAAAGTCATCAGTGTTCCAGTGACATCTAATGAGTAGCTTGCAAAATCAGGCTCTCAAATGCTGTCATGGATTAGGATAGCAGTCAGAAACACAGACAAGAGTGTTTACTTATTGTGAGGCCTCACTCATACTTCAGTCTCAGTTTCAGTTTAATATATGGACAAACAATCTGTATTAAACAAATGCATGATAAGCATCTCAAGAAGACATTTTGTTGGTCTTTTACTAGACAAGGTACTACTATATCCATAGATGTAGAAAACTTCACGTCATGAGACAGATTTCCAAAAACTTATTTTGGCAGAAAGCTGCTGGATGAGAACTTGAGAACACAGCTGTTGCTGCTACTGGCCCAGCTGCCTGCTTTTCCACATACTCCTGTGAACCACAGGAGGCTCACAAGCATTGTTTCAGAAGCCAGTGATCCACAGACAGATTGTTGGCATTTTTGCAGCTGTAAGGCAGAGGGACTGCGTGTAGGGATACAAAAAAGGTTATTGTTACTTAGGAATACATGGAATTTTCAGAGTGGTACTAGAATCTGGTCCGAATCTGCCTGCTGTTTACTTTGGGCATAAGTATGTTTCCTCCCTAAATTCACAAAAATAAAAACCAACAAAACCTGTAGAGCTCAGTTTCTGATCTCTACAACCTGTAGCTTCTTCCTGAATCTTTTCCAGAACATTATTGTTTTGACATTGACCAGATGTTATCCATTGACCGCAAAGACCACAAAGCAGACTGAAGTACAAAAATTATGCTGCACAGATTCAACTAATAAGAGGAAAATAGTGACCTCTATAAAATTAGCTTCTGATCACATCAATCACTTTATTTCTCTATTAGCATCCTGCACTTATGCTTAGAAACCTCGGAGATTAAGTTTTATTAGCTGCAAAACAAGTACACCACAGTAATTGACAAGGTCACCTATTCTCACAGCATAGGTAAATTCTGGAAAATTAGAGGATTTGTAAAGATTACACAGCTGATACTAACTTACTCTGGACCAGTGTGTGCATTCATCTCTTAGACTGAAATGTAATTTCTACAGAGAGTTAATAAAGTTGTTGAAGATAACTGAAAATCGAAATACTGAATATTTTGATTAAATGAAACTCCTTAGAAAAGCATTAACATGTTAGAACTCTACAGTGATGGGGCCAGGAAACCTATTGATGCATTTAACCTGCAGTTAGTCTCCATTTCAAATGTAATTTAATTACCAAAAGTAATATTCAGAGAGAGAATTCACCTTCAAATATGAGAATGCAGACGTCAATTGTATTGTATTTGTTTGTTTGTTTGTTTAGAGAACGTAGGGAAACTGCTCTTATTTCCCAATGTTTTAGTAATCTTACTTCTGACATTTTCATAATCTTGTTTGTCATATTTTGTGTTACTGGACAATGGGAGTAACAAGAGAAAAGCATATAGAGTCAGACTCATGCTCAGATATTGATTAGTGTCTTAGTTATCCATCTAGGATTTAGCATGTTGACTGATGGAAAATAAGATGCAATTTCTTGGTATTGATTGTAATGAGTTTTGCATCAGTGTGTAATACTAGGGAGAGGGTTTGTTTGTTTGTTTGTTTTTGTTTTTTGAGGGATGTAAAAATTACTATGGCTCTCTCAAACTCTCCTTCAGTTACTGATGAGGGGCTTCAGGTGTATATGTTTAAGCCTTCAAATTATTATAGGAATTTTGTCACTTGAGTACAATATTTGCTATTTTCCACTCTTCTCCATATGTTTTAATTAGTAGCAATCCATATACTTTTCATTTAGCACATTTAATAAGAATTTTAGTACCTTTGTACCTTAAAACACATTTTTGTGAATGTTTATATATGCATGCATCATATGTATAAATACACTCACACATCTATGGTTTTACATTATTTACAATCACTGAGCCTTTTGGGAAGGTTCAGGTTGGATATTATGAAAAAAAATGTACTCAAAAAGAGTGGTAAGTCATTGGAACAGACTGCCCAGGGATGGAGTCACCATCCCTGGAAGTGTTCCAGAAATATGTAGATATAAGTGGTTCTTAGAGACTTTGTTTAGTGGGGATACTGGTGATGGGCTGATTGACTAGATGGTCTTAATGGTCTTTTCCAACCTTAATGATTCTATTATTCTATGATTCTATGAGTGCATATTAGATATATGTTGTAATTCAGTATATAATGCACACATGTTTTCAGTTCCATTTAAGAGTTATGCATATTCTATTGAATGTTAAAAGCAGCAAGAAATTACTGGCTAATCAGTTGGTCTCTCTCCAAGAGAACTTCAATATATATAATAAAAAGATCTTGATTAGGAGAAAAAGAAAAAAAAAAATGCATGTACAATCTTTTAACCCCCCTGCTCATTCTGATCAGATCATTTTCAAAAGTGTACATTGAATTATTTTTTAAAGGAAAACACTTTGATGTGGGCTACAGTTATTTATAATCTATGATCAATGTGATTTAATTTACACCAACTATAGTAATTCCATTTTTTCCTGTTCTAAGATAGAATAAATGATTTTAAGGAATGACAGAAAGTTATTACACTTTCTGCAGGTCTTCCACTTAGTTCCAGTGTTTAATTAAACAAACAAGAAAACAAGCAAAACAACAACAACAACAAATCTGGAGAATGTGTGTGGCATTTTTATGAAATATATTCTACAGTGTGCCAGCATCTCTTGAACAGGATTTATGTCAGCCACACAATTTCATCAAGAAGAGCTGCAGGCAAGGGTATTAGTGCTGACTTAAATACCACAAAGATTTTATTAGGACGTGACTCAAGGATCTTTATTTTAAGATAAAGTCAAGTCTATATTTTTAGACTTTACTTAGGAATATAGTCACATATGAAAAAACAAACACGCAAACAAATAATTTAAAATATATTCATGTATGTATGTGTGTGTGTGTGTGTGTGTGTGTGTAGCTTGAGGAAAGTTTGCATGAAATCTAGAAGTCTATACTGATGCTGAAATATTAACTCAGTTTTGCTGTAGATAAGGTAAAATGTTCAGGTCATAGAGCCTTGAAATACCTGAATTTCCTCATCAGTAGAAATACTACCTTTCTTATATAGTGTTGTAAAAATGATTAATTATTTGTGACCTGATGTGTAAGTATTGTTAAAATTCAAATAGCTTAAAGACGGGAAATAGCTAATAATATAGCCAGACCAACTGCTATCTTCAGAACAGACAGAGTCAGTTTACAAGGACTGTAGAATACAAGATCATAAAACATTCTGAGCTGGGAGAAACCCACAAGGATCATCAAGCCCCTGGAACTGAAGCTGTTAATTTGGAATACTCTTGGGTTGAAAGATTTGTTTTGAACTGATCCAATGAGAACTATCTGCAGAAAGACAAAAAGAACGTGCTTATCCAAGCTGCACAAATGGGGCATTGAATATTTTCCAACGCAGTTCAAAGCAGGGAAGTTCTTGTCTTGCAAATATAGACAATTTCTGTAAAAGCTGGTGTAGTCTTCTCATGAGCTTGTAGAATTTACATTTTAGTTGCTCAGAAATTAATTTAACAAATCATTAAACAAGAATGACACTAACAGCTTTTTACAAACTTTATATATCTACTGATTTTATTGTATTTTTCTGGTAAGGAAATATTTTTTTCCTGCTTTGTAGTAAATAGCCTGATCTCTCATCCTCACCTAAAAACTACTCATCAATTCATCACACCTGTCCCTTTAACCCTTTTCAACTTTTTATTAGCAATACATCACTTTCTTTCTTCAATTTTCTCCTAGAATTCCACCAATCATAAGAAATGAAAAGTAAACTTGTTCAAAAACTGGTCTCTTTACCACTGAGCAGAATCTGACTGTGAGGCTGCTACTTGATTCTTCTTACTCTTTTCAAGTACACTGCTCTCAATTTCTCTTCTTAAAGCTGTCCCTCTTTCCCTCTTTGTAGGCAAAGAGGAAAAAAAAAAAAAAAAAAAAAAAGCATCCATAAGCTAGAGCACTTGTATGGACACTTTGGAATTGAAGATACCCATGGCAGTCAGGAAGAGAAAAGTATTTCCATGTTCCATGTAAAATCCTGAACAAGAAAATCTTCTATAGTTTTGTAAACAGCACTTTCCGAACACAGAAACACAATACATTTACTGATACTTGTGTTCAGTACATTCAGTGCTCTCTACCTGTGAATGTATGTATTTTCAGAGCCACCTTATCTCTTTGACCTCCATAAATTCATTTCAAAGTGCTTTGCAATTCTGTATGAATTATTTCTCACTTTACGGTAGTTCTTTGCCATTATTCCATATTAATGCTTCAGTGTCTCCATTCCACATCCACTCTTAACGTCGGTAAATTCACAGATTCTGTAGCCACTTATACCTAGATTTGAGTCCTGTTACTAAGGGGAATAATTCAAGGAATTTTTTATTTCAAAATCTCCTCTTTCGGAAAGGATTTTTGTGACTGAATGTGCTGATACCAAGTTTATGTCACAGCCCATGAATAAATATATTCTTTCCTCTGAGTTCTTTAAAAAACTTCTATTGTTTGTTTGATTTGTTTGCTGTTTTTGAACATATGCTTATTTTTATGTTTTCTTGAGAAATTTTGAGATATGAAAGAAAGTGGGAAAAAAAATCTTCAAATCTGAAATGTTTTGGGAAAATAAATAAATAAATGCTCTACATAAACAATATAGACATATATCCAACAACCATATAGATGCTATAGTGGATGATAGGTTGAAGGAAGATTAAAATGTGTACTTCCTGCCTAACACTTCTGTCAGATGTCAGGAAGAAAAATATTCTTGTAGTCTTCTGCAAAGCTAACCAGAGACCTGCACGCTTCATGGCTATTACAAATCCACTGGCATTTCTCACAAGACTAAGCAAGGCTAGATCTGTAAAAAATTCCATTTAGTTGGTTGCATGCTGTTCACATAAGTTACTCCTGCACCCTCATATTTTGTCTGTGTATATATATTAATTAATTTATTTTTTCAAGTCTGACTCACATGGAAAATGAGTTTAAATAGTTACAGATCTACTTTCCGTAGAAAGTGTCTCATGGATTAATAATTTCTGGAAAGCTTTTAAGCAAGGCACATTATACAAATGTAATATATTCTTTTTTAAGTGAGAAATGAAGGAGGTGAGAATCACACCAGTCATGCAGAAAGGAAGATGGGACACAAGTGAGATCATTTAATTAAGCCACAATTTTATTAACTCATCAGAGAACTGTAAATCAATAAATCACATAGTTCAAATTGTTATTTCCCACTTAATAATTTCAGTTGAGAGATGCTATCAGACTTTGTCAAGGCCCCACTGCAATCTACTATTACAAAAGTTAAAGACACAGAGACATATTTACTCCTCCTCTACTATTTCTTTGATTCTTATTTCTGCTCATTGGCTTTCATTCTCATTTCTACTTCATTAAGGGTATTTTTTCCCCCAAAACCTATTATTACATAAAGGCTATGTGGGGTTAAATCTAGCTGGCAACTGGTCACAGAATCACAGCGTCACAGAATAGCAGAATCACAGAATTGTAAGGGCTGGAAAGGAGCTCTAGAGATCATTGAATCCAACCCCCCTGCAAAACAGGTTCCCCAGACCAGGCTGCACAGGCAGGTCTTGAATATCTCCAGGGAAGGAGAATCCACAACCCACCTGGGCAGCCTGTTCCAGTGCTCCATCACTCTCACTGTGAAGAAGTTCCTTTGCATATTGGTGCAGAACTTCCTATGCTCCAGTTTATGGCCATTTCCCCTTGTCTTGTCTGCATAGATTGCTGAAAAGAGGTTGACCATGTCCCTATGACTCCCACACATTATTTATAAACATTAATAAGATCACCTCTGATGCTTCTTTTCTCAAGGCTGAACAGACCCAGGTCTCTTAGCCTTTCCTCACAGGGGAGACGCTCCAGGTCCTTTGTGGCCCTCCACTGGACTCTCTCCAGGAGGTCCCTTTCTTTTTTGTACCAAGGAGCCCAGAACTGGATTCACTACTCCAGGTGAGGCTTGAATATGGCGGACTGGAGTGGGAGGATCACTTAGAAACATAGAATCATAGAATTGCTAAGGTTGGAAAAGACCCACAGGATCATCCAGTCCAACCATTCGCCCTTCACCAGTGGTTCCCGCTAAACCATGTCCCTCAACACAACATCCAAATGCTCTTTGAACTCCACCAGGCTCGGTGACTCCACCACCTCTCTGGGCAGCCCATTCCAGTGCCTGACCACCCTTTCAGAGAAGTAGTATTTCCTAACGTCCAGCCTGAATCTTCCCTGGCGCAGCTTGAAGCCATTCCCTCTCATCCTATCATTAGTCACACAAGAGAAGAGGCCGACCCCCAGCTCACTACAACCTCCCTTCAGGTAGTTACAGAGAGCAATAAGGTCTCCTCTGAGCCTCCTCTTCTCTAGACTGAACAATCCCAGCTCCTTCAGTTGCTTCTCATAAGGCCTGTGCTCCAGACCCCTCATCAGCTTTGTTGCCCTTCTCTGGACACGCTCCAGGGCCTCAATGTCTATCTTACAGTGAGGGGCCCAAAACTGGACACAGTACACAAGGTGCGGCCTCACCAGTGCTGAGTACAGGGGGATAATCACTTCCCAGTTCCTGCTGGCCACACTATTTCTGATACAAGCCAGGATGCCATTGGCCTTCCTGGCCACCTGGTCACACTGCTTGCTCATGTTCAGTCTACTGTCAATCAACACCCCGAGATCCATTTCCTCTACACAGTCTTCTAGCCACTCTGCCCCAAGCCTGTAGCATTGCCTGGGGTTGTTGTGGCCAAAGTGCAGGACCCGGCATTTGGTCTCGTTGAATCCCATCCCATTGGCTTCAGCCCAGCTATCCAGCCTGTCCAGATCCCTCTGTAGGGCCTCGCTACCCTCAGGCAGATCAACACTTCCAGCCAGCTTGGTGTCATCTGCAAACTTACTGAGGGTGCACTCAATGCCCTCATCCAGGTCATCAGTAATGATATTAAACCGGAAATGACCTTCTTCTCCTTCAATCGCTTGGAGATGGCATTTAGAACAAGCTTCTCCATCACCTTTCCAGTGACAGAGGTGAGACTGACTGGCCTGTAGTTTCCTGGATCCTCCTTCTTGTCCTTTTTGAAGACTGGAGTGACATTGTCTATTCCTCAGTCTGCAGACACCTCTCCTGTTCTCCAAGACTTGTCAAAGATGACAGAGAACAGTTCGGCAATCAAGTCTGCCAGCTCCCTCAGCACATGTGGATGCATCTTATCAAGGCTCATGGATTTGTGCACATTGACCCCAGCTAGACACAACCAGACCACCTCCTCTTCAACCAGAGGGAAGCTGTCCATCTCCCAGACTCTGTCATGAGCAGTGTTTCCCAGAGGTCAGTACTGGGGCCATCTGTGTTCAATACCTTTATTGATAACCTAGATGAGGATGTTGAGTGTGCCCTCAGTAAGTTTGCAGATGACACCAAGCTGGCTGGAAGTGTTGATCTGCCTGAGGGTAGCGAGGCCCTACAGAGGGATCTGGACAGGCTGGATAGCTGGGCTGAAGCCAATGGGATGAGATTCAACTAGACCAAATGCCGGGTCCTGCACTTTGGCCACAACAACCCCAGGCAATGCTACAGGCTTGGGGCAGAGTGGCTAGAAGACTGTATAGAAGAAATGGACCTGGAGGTGTTGGCTGATGCTTGGCTGAACATACGCCAGCAGTGTTCCAGGTGGCCAAGAAGGCCAGTGGCATCCTGGCTTGTATCAGAAATAGTGTTGCAAGCAGGAGCAAGGAAGTGATCATTCCTCTGTACTCAGCCCCTTTGAGGCTGCACCTCAATTACTGTGTCCAGTTTTGGGCTCCTTATTACAAGAATGACATTAAGGCCTTGTATCATTTTCAGAGAAGGGCAGTGAAGCTGGTGAGCGGTCTGGAGCACAGGTCTTATGAAGAGTGGCTGAGGGAACTGAGAGTATTTAGTCTGAAGAGGCAGAGGTTCAGGGATCACATTATAGCTCTCTACAACTACCTGAAGAGAGATTCTGGTGATGCAGAGTTTATCTCCTCTTCCTTGTAACTAATGATAAGATGAGAGGGCATGGCCTTAAGTTGTGCCAGGGGAGATTCAGGTTGAATGTCAGGAAAATCTTGTTCTCCAGGTCAGGCACTGGAACAAGTTGCTCTGGGAAGTTGTTGAGTCGCTGTCTCTGGAGGTGTTCAAGAAACATTTACATGTTGTATTGAGGAATGTGGTTTAGTGGAAAATATTGATGATATGTGGATGATTGGACTGGATAATCTTGGATGTCCTTACAAACCTTTCTTTTTCTATGATTCTATGAAAAGTGACCAAGTTGTGCCAGCAACTCAGTGTCGGCACTGAATACCTGTTGCTGACTAATAACTGATAATTCAAAACCCATCCTGCATCTTCAAACTAGTATAGTGGAAAGATTGTCTCCTAACATTCGGAAAGGTTGCTGGCAAAGCTTAGCCCTACTCTGACACTAGTAATCAATCAACAAGGTAGAACTATCTAGATAGGAGTTTGTCTTTCCCCTTCCCAGGTTCGCAAAGGTAGCTAATGAGCTTGAAACCTGGCAATTAACCTCTTCATCTGTTGCCCTCTCTGTCTTATTTTGCACTCTCTATTAAGAGGATCAAAGAATGGTTGAAAGGCCAGAGTTTATACCTTTTCTTCTCAATGTAAGTTTGATAAAAAAAATACTACACTCAATATAATTATTTTCCGTGGAATTCTGATGGATGTGACACAGAAAACTTAGAAATTCGTCTTCCTGGGAACAAAAGTACAGAAATATTTCATAGTATGATCTATTGCGGTGGGAATGCAAACTTGAAACTTGGTTTTATTTGTTTTATTTTGTGTTTGCTCTTAATTAATAACTGCATATTTAAAAGAATTTCACAGTAATTAGCAGATAGAATTTAGGTCAATGTCCTAAAGTGACCAATGGGGAAAGACATTCTGAAACATATCTTCTTCCCATAAACAATGAGTACTGCAGTCTTCATTTAAAAGCATATTTTGCAAAGAAGGCAGAAAAGCTATTTACTATATGGGCAAATTAATTAATCAATACTCTCAAGACAAAAAGATAAATTTTAGTTGTTTTTAGAGTTCAGATGTTAGGCATATATATATACATAGTAGATTGTCAGCAGCAAGATCAAATAGGTAGAGATAGGAGCATGAAGCAAGTCCTCAAGTAAGATAATCACCTAGCTTAACGCTGAAAACTAGTGTACACTCTAGGGTTCACCAGCAGCTATGAAGATCTTTCCAAATAATCTCTTAAGGAACATACTATGTTTATCCTTTCTCTCTGGACAAGAGAGATGTGTTTGCATTCCCACTACCTGTATTCTCTGCGTATTGTGTGACAGAAGAAGAAGTAACCTAGTTAATATTCACCCCCAAGCCTGTGCTAACCTAAGGTTATCAGGAAAGTTTCAGATTCCATGGGAGTAACTACTGCCAGAGATCCCCAGAACAGCTTCTGTCATATTTTTTTTATGAGTATATGTATAAGAGACAGAGCTATAATGATTGGGAGAACTGCTTATTAAGCTAATGCATTCAAATACTTGTCTGTGAGTATTTTTCTTTCATGTGTACATTTTATTTTGAATTATTTTCCTATTTTTCCAAAGAAATGAGTCCTGAATATTTATGTATTTTTCTCTCTCTCCATATCTCATGGCAACTTTCTAATTTGTTGTTTAACATCATTCAAATATGATGAACTGATGAAAAAATTTAAAAATGTCTGATCCTTAAAAGCTTTATAAAAAGACAGGTATAGAAGTCTGGTTATATTAGAACCTTCCTGAAGGAAAACATGGAAGAATGTGTTTATTCTTAATTAGACATAAAAGAATATATGAAATATCTCATGGCAGTTGCTTATGAGAATTTTTCATAGCAAATAACATAAACAAAATTGGTTGTGCCACTCCTACAGTTTTTTTAAAGAAAATAATGAATTATTCTGTGTTGTGTTTATCAGTTTCTAATTCATTGAGCTGTTTAGTTAAGAGTTTTCTATCAGATGCAAATATTATGTATTAAAGTTTTTGAAAGAAGCTGGTCATTTCTGAGAGAAAGATGACGTTATTAAAATCTTTGCAAATGCACCAAGTTGTTTATCAAGATCTCCTTTTTGTCAGCTGCACGTGTAAGACTGTGAAAAAGTATCCACGCTGATCACTGTAAGAGATTATTCTTTTGCACCTTTGTATCAAAGCTTGCTGAGGACAAATCCAGGCAAGTGCCTGTCAAGCGTTGAGAAATCCTTTGTCTAAAGGACACAGATGGTCAAATCCAGGTAAGTCCTGGTGAAAGTTGGCAAAATCTTTTGACTGAAGATCGGCAGGCTATAGGCAACGAGAGAGAGAGATAAGCCACGCTTAATGGCTGGGAAGCAGTCTTTTATGAGAGCTTATCTTGAGGGAGATAGCCATCTCAGAAGGCACTGACACAAGCACCCAGGAATACCACGTTGGCAGAAGAAGGATAAAAAAGAGAACAACAACCATGAGGACAGGTGTCTGACATCAGATGTATCATGACGTGATGCCTTCCTGCTGACGGACTCTCCTGGGCCTGCTGCCTGAGACCTGCCGCTTCCTCCTGGACATGCTCTGTTGGTATATCTGCTTGCTGCCTAGGGCCAGCCATGCTGCTGCTGTTCTCCTCTGCATTTTTGCCCGGGACCATCAGAACAGCGTGCAGCGGGATGCTGATGGATCTTGGTGGTGACTATCCCCACTTTATGTAATTCTTGCTTCTTTCCTATCTTTCCTATTGCCCTCTTTCCTTCCCCACCACCCTAATTCATAATAGTTGCCGGCCTCCCCTTCCCTATCTCCATGGTTGATTAAGATTTGTAATAAACTGGTTGGACCAACATTTGAACTGATGTTTCTTAATCTCATGTCAGGTATAAATATATCAAAGAACCTCCTCTCTCTCCTATAAATTGGAGCAAGACAGTCACTCAATTATCTTATTTAAGAGAACTCCTCCAATGATTAAAAGAAAAAAAAAAAAGGCAATAAAAACAACAGCAACAAAAAAACTCACATGTGTTACACATTACTGTTGGATTCCCCTATATTTTCAGTGACTGCACTGGGCACTTGCCATATCAGAAAGGATGTCTATAAATAATCACTCTTGATATTTTCGTGCTTTGGCTTATATCATAAAGCATAGGTCCATCATAAAACATTTGAGGAATGTATGGTAAAATATATTTATGATGTGATAAATCTTAGCAATATTAACAAAAACTACTACTTTAATAGGAAAATGAACAATGAGAAGATGAAAGGAGAAATAGAGAGATATTCTAATAGGCTAATTAACCAAACCCCTGGAAAATTAAACATGATAAGTTACTTTGTGCCTGATCTGCTGTTTGCCCATTGGAACTGCTAAGTTCATTTTGTTGTGGAATTTCTCATTTTTGTTGGAATCATCCATAGTATAGAATTTGTGTCCAAGATAATAATAGTCACATGATCAAAGGGATTGGAAGGAACCTCTGGAGGTCATGGAGTCCAAACCTTCTGCTAAAGCAATTTCCCTACAGTAGGTCATGCTGGAAAGCACCCAGATAGGTTTTTAGTATTTTCAGAGAATGAGACTGCACAACCTCTCCAGGCAACTTCTTCCAGTGCTCCATCACTACAAAGTAAAGAAATTTGTCCTCATACTCATATGAAAATTCCTTTGTTTCTGTTTGTGCCTGGCCGCTCCTGTTTCTGGGCACCACCAAAAAGAGCCTGGCCTCATCCACTTGAATCTCACTCATTAGATATTTACAAGCATTATTTAAAAGCATTGATAAGTTCCTCTCAGCCTTTATTTTTTATTTTTCCCACCTCCAGGCTAAGCAATCCAAGAATCCAAGGTCTCTCAGCTTTTCATCACAGGGGAGATGCTCCAGGGTCTTAATGATTATTGCAACCCTCCACTGGACTCTCTCAAGTAGTTAACTTGTCATCCACCTGAATAGCTAGGACGTTCTCTGCAGAGATTCTCTACAGCAGGTCAGCCCCCAGCCTGTACTGATTCTTGTGATTACTCCTCCGCAGATCTAGGAGTCTACACCTCTCCTTGTTGAACTACATCAGGTTCCCCTCTGCCTAACTCACCAGCCTGTCCAGACCTTACTGAATGGCATCACAACCTTCTGGTGTATCAGCCACTCCTCCCAGCTTTGCATCATCAATAAACTTGCTGAGAGTGCATTCTGTCCCTTCATCCAGGTCACCAATGAAGATGTTGAACAAGACTGAACACCAAGACTGGTGAATACCAGGACACAAACTGGACTCTGTATTACCGATCACAACCCTCTGAGCTCTGCTAGAGACAGTTTGCAATTTACCGTACTGTCCACTCATCTGCCCCACACTTCCTGATCTCACCTATGAGGATGCTATGAAAGACAGCATCAAAAGTCTTGCTGCAGCCAAGGTCAACCACTGCTCTCTCCTCTATCCAGCCAATCATGACCTAGGAGAAGGAAGGCTACTAGACAGATGAAATATGATTTTCCCTTCATGAATCAATACTGACCACTCATCATAACCTTCTTCTCTTCCACCTGCTTGTAGATAATACTGCTTTCTCGGGGATGAATATGGGGCTGACAGGGCTATAATTTCCCCGGTCCTCCTTCCTGCACTTTTTGAAGATTGAGTTGGCACTGGCTTACCTCCACTCCTTATGAATCTCTTGTGCTCTCCATGACCCTTCAAAAAATGATAGAGAAAGCTTTGGCAATCACTTCTGCTGGCTCCATCAGCGCTTGTGAGGGCATCCAATTGGGATCTGTGGATTTGAATATGTTGAGCTCACCTAGAAAATCTCTGACTAGATTCTCCTGACCAAGGTGAAGTTTTTCTTTCCTCAGGTTCTCTTATCTCCAGGAGCTGGAATTCCGAAAGGGCAGTCTTAGCATGAACAACTGAAGCATGGTAAGGCATTCAGTACCTCCACCTTCCCAGTATTCTCCGCTACCTGAGAACCCAGGTCACTCAGCAGCAGGCTCACATTTTCTGTAGTTTTCCTTTTGTTATTGATTTTGTAATTGTATTTTGTTACACACTTAAAGAAGCCCTTCTTGTGGTTTTTGAACTCTCTAACCATATTTGTATGACTTTTCCTTGCAGACATTTGTAATGGGTGCCTTGGGTGATCATTGCTGCAAGAGCTTCTGCCTTGCTCCAATTTATAGTAGGGAGAGGAGGTTCTTTGATACATCTATGCCCAATGTGAGATTAAGAAACAACAGTTCAAATGTTGGTCCAACCAGTTTATTACAAATCTTAATCAGGGAGATGGGAAAGGGGAGACTAGAAGCTATTACGAATTAGGGTTATGGCAAAGGGAAAGCAAGAGGTAGAAATGACAGGAAAGAAGCAAGAATTGTGTAAAGTGGGGATAGTCACCACCAAGATCCAGCAGTGTCCCATTGCATACCATTCCAATGGTCTGAGCAACAGTGCAGGGGAGAGCAGCAGCAGCAGCATGGCTGGCCCTAGGCAGCAAGCAGGTACAGCAACAGAGCAAGTCCAGGAGGAAGGGGCAGGTCTCAGGTAGCAGGCCCAAGAGAGTCCATTTGCAGAAAGGCATCACATCGTGAGGAATCTGATGTCAAACACCTATCCTCATGGCTGTTGGTCCATTTTTTATCCTTCTGCCAACACAGCATTCCTGGGTGCTTGGGTAAGAACCATGTGCAATACCCCTGAGATGGCTAGCTCCCTTGAGGTCCACACAAAAGACTGCTTCCTATCCATTAAGCTGTAGCTTATCTCTCTCTCATTGCCCCTGGCCTGCAAATCTTCAGACAAAAGATTTTGCCAATTTTGACCAGGACTTGCCTGGATTTGTCCATCTGTGTCCTCAGCAAGCTTTGAGACGATGGTTCAAAAGAATAATCTCTTACAGCTTCATATCTGCTCTTGATAGTGAACGTGGGGGGTGGAGACTGAAATGGAGCCTTGCTTTTGTGAGCTACTAGGGACCAATGTGTCTCCCTCTCAGCGTTTTCCACTACTGGAATATGATTATTAAGCCTTCTGTCAACCTCTGTCTCAGTGCCTCTAGTACTACACAGCCTTTTGAACTGCTTCCTGCAAATCAGTCACTTTCTGGAAAAGATCGTTCACCTGTTCACACCTTGTGCCGTACTTATCTTGTCACCGGGAGAAGGTTCAAGGCACTCAGTGTAACCAGCTATCTCAACCTTTCTTACCATTTCTGTCTGGGTAGATGCAGACAGAAATCTCTCTTGGTTTCCTTTACCTTCCAGAGCCCTAACACACAGGATACCTCCATGTCTGTCCCTGAGGAGGTCAAAGTTGGCTCTCTTGAAATCCACTGTCACAGTCCTACATACTGCTTTGCTTCTTTCAGGAAAGATTCTTAAATTTACTGTCTTGTGGTTACTGCATCAGCGGCCGTGCCCCAACCTTCATAACTTTCTTATTTGTACTTATTCAATCTATTATAAAGGCGAAATAAGGCAAATGTTACTTTGTGTCATTTTGCTTTGATATGGTATTCAGTCTGCGTAAAATTCGGAACTCTGAAATTAAGGATTATTCAAGCATGTAATACAGTGATTTTAAGAAAAAAAAATGACACTGTTGTGATGTTTATCAGTGTTCATCACAGCATTAGGAAGTTGATCCATTCAGTTCAATTCAAATGTGGGACTAATCCTGTTCTGAGAAAAAAAAAAAAAAAAAAAAAAAGATGTAATTGTCTGAGGAGATCTTTTGCGACTTAACACACTCCTTATACATCTTCCTGTTATCCACCTTACTAACTTTTTACATTTGTTTAGTTATATGTCAGGGTTCTTTCCAATGTCATTTTTTATTACTGGTATTGAAACATTGAAAACCAGTAAGCTGCCCATGTGAAAGATAATTATTAATGTAGCTGTGCTTTTTTTAAGGGCATGCTTTACCTATCTTAATAAAGAGTTAAAAAGATTTGGTCTTGAGAACTGGATATGTATCAGTCTGCAATAAGAAAAGAGGAGAAAATCTGATGGTTTACTGAAACTCAACAAATTCTTAATATTCCTCCTGTTAAAGTAATTCATGCAAAATTGGTTTGCTGGAGAAAAGGTAATGAACTAAACATTAAGATCAGAGTTCCGTTAATTCTTTATGATTAATTTAACTGGTATGACAGCATTGCATATGAGACAAATTTTTGCTCTCATTTAAATCATAATTATCTTAATGGATCCTGTTAATTTGAACAGAATTATTATAGGATTCTGTTATGTAACAGAACAAAATATGAACTAATCTTCTCAATGGCATTGAGGTAACTGCTTAAGATATCATTTGTATTTGTTTTGGCAATGACAAAAAATAGCACAATTAAGATCAAATCACATTAAATCCATTCACACCTTTTGAGAATCTCTTCCTTCTACACTCTATCTATGCATAATAACTTTTTAAAAAAATGTAAATTTCAATTCGATTGGACATCTGCATGACACCTTTTCAAGAGTAGTAGTATATCATTGTGTGGTAAAACCCCTTATTTTCTAAAAATACTCAAATTCTAGGAAATGGTAAAGTGTATCTGAGAATCTGTAGTGCAGAACTTTCTCAATTCATATTAGATCTCATCCCTTCCTGTGGGATGGGGGTACGGGAGGGGGGGGGTGGGGGGGATGGAAGGGGGGGAAGCAAATCTCAATGTCTGTATGCCTATGACATGAAGTCTCTACAACTACTGAAAGGAGGTTGTGCTGAGGTGGAGGTCAGCCTCTTCTCTCTTGTAACTATTGCTAGGATGAGAGGGAATGGCCTCAAGTTGCATCAGGAGAGATCAAGTTGAATGCTAAAAAAAATTTCTTCTCTGAAAGTGTGGTCTGGTACTGAAATGGGCTGTCCAGGAAGGTGGTTGAGTCACCATCCCTGGAAGTGTTCAAGAAACATTTAGATGTTGCACTAAGAGAAATGGTTTAATGGGAAATATTGGTGATAGCTGGACAGTTGGAAATGGATGATCTTGGAGGTTTCTTTCTTCCCCTTCCCCTTCCCCTTCCCCTTCCCCTTCCCCTTCCCCTTCCCCTTCCCCTTCCCCTTCCCCTTCCCCTTCCCCTTCCCCTTCCCCTTCCCCTTCCCCTTCCCCTTCCCCTTCCCCTTCCCCTTCCCCTTCCCCTTCCCCTTCCCCTTCCCCTTCCCCTTCCCCTTCCCCTTCCCCTTCCCCTTCCCCTTCCCCTTCCCCTTCCCCTTCCCCTTCCCCTTCCCCTTCCCCTCCCCCCTCCCCTCCCCTCCCCTCCCCTCCCCTCCCCTCCCCTCCCCTCCCCTCCCCTCCCCTCCCCTCCCCTCCCCTCCCCTCCCCTCCCCTTCCCTTCCCTTCCCTTCCCTTCCCTTCCCTTCCCTTCCCTTCCCTTCCCTTCCCTTCCCTTCCCTTCCCTTCCCTTCCCTTCCCTTCCCTTCCCTTCCCTTCCCTTCCCTTCCCTTCCCTTCCCTTCCCTTCCCTTCCCTTCCCTTCCTTCCCTTCCCTTCCCTTCCCTTCCCTTCCCTTCCCAGTTCTTTTCTTTATGGGAATTTTAAATAAACACCAGCTGAGTTAATTATTATGTTAATAGTAAAACTTTTGACTGTGTTCACTTTGTGATTAAAAATAGAACCTTCTGAAGGTATACTGTATTTCCCAATGTCTATAAAACCACTGCCTGGAGTAAGAAGTCTGTATGTCGGCACAGTAAGAATAGATAAACTTTTTGTTCTAAGGTCTCTATAGAGATTTTTTGTATACTTTAATCAAAGGAAGACAGGAATCTTTGGCACGATCCCTGCAAATAGAACTTGCCAATCTTTTGTTTTTGTTGTGCTCAATTTTTAGTTTTTCCCCTCCCTTTTTCCTTTCTTTCCCTTCCCCTCCCTTTCCTTCCCTTTTCAAATGGACATGGTTTATAAGTATAACCTCAAAGTAACTTAAAGCATACTATCAAAATACAATAAAGGGCAAGCTTTTGCATAAACAGATGTGTTCTATGCTTATGGTGTTTTCTTGTTTTATCATTCCACTGACTTTTTTTCTAGCTACAGTATTTTGAACCATTTACCTTTCATGGCTGTTCTAATTATATCCATCAAATGTGATGTGAGCTTAATTGAATTTTAATAGCATGGTAACTCCTTGTTTAACAGCAAGATTAACGGAGTGTAATTTAGTTTTGATAAAGTATGAAATGCCAGATCCAACTACTAAATAACTGTTGGAAATGCATTAAAAACTCATGTCTTGAATAGCATTGCCATTCCGAATGACACTGCCATTCAAAACACATCTAAATCAAACCAGAGGATAGCTTTGTGTACACACAGGATAAAGAAGAAACAAGTATAAATATGTTTGATAAAACCTAACTTAAGATAAGTTTTGGTTTTGTTTTCTTTTTTAGTTAAAATATATTTATTTAATTATTTATTTTTTTAATATATGTTTCATGGGTTACATATAGATCAGAGAGTTTTCAAAATGCCTTTGGATGAGCAAACGCATTCTGAAAAAGAATCGACCATCCATTGAGAACATCTTGAGAACTGCATATACCTCTCTTGACTAAAGCTAAAATATTTGCCATAAGAAAAGTACTGACTATAAATAACTGACAGACAGAATGAATGAAAATGCATCTTAATCAGAACATCACTAGGTGAAAAAAAAAAAAATTGTAAACAAAATGTGCACAACAGATCAGACGGAACCAGACATATTGTATGATTGGACCAATCCCTACCCATCAGGCTATGTATTTTCAAGACAGCATATATCTCAATACATTTGGAATCCTCTGATTGATGAATATGACAAAAAGATAATGTAAGAACCCAGGGTCCTCTTCAGCATTTGATAGCAAAAAGTAACAAATAAATTAAAATCAATCAAAATGTAATTGAAATTTTCTTTCTTTTTACACTCAAGTAAATAAGAAATTTGCACACAAAAATAAAAATCAATATTTTGTTAGTATAAGAAAAACAAACAAACAAACATAAATTGGAATTAAATGATTGTTATTGGACAGTCATAGCAAGGGCAAAGCAAATGAAATTGTGTTTGTGTCAAAGCAGTCACTGGTGAAGACCACTGGCGTTCAGCATAACAGACTGAACATCAGTACCTTTGTCTCACTTTGGAGAAAAACCTACTCACAAAACTGTAATGTTTTCTGGAATATCCCAGAGTGCATTCATCTTTTTTGCACAAGGAAGAGTACCTAGTTGCTCCACTTGCAGTGTAGCCTTACTGGAGATATAGTCCTGCTGCTCAGCACAGTTATTTTTCTAATGTAACAAGTGAAGTAAGTCCAAAGAATAAACATCATCTCAGTTCTCATTCTCTTACAGTTTCACTATGTCATCTGAGAAATCACTATGTCATCTGAGAACCTCTGCATCAAGTTGGAATTTCTAACACACTTCTGTCTGGGAAGTGATTCTAACCCATTGATACTCTAAGTGGAGACAGATCATTACTATGTTAGCTGCCAAGGCAATATACAAGTTTATGGAAACATTTTGAAACTTGCATAATCTATGAATAACAATCAAATTCAAAAAATGAATGAAAACATGTTTATGTAGAGTAATTCAAATAAATAGAATGGGATTTTTTTTCAGAAAAATAAAATCTAAGGATAGTATCTAGGGATTCTATTTTGTTTTTAAAATGCAGTGGTTTTAAAATTTCCTAGGAAACTAAATAATAGGTTACATTGCATTTGAATGGAACAATCATAAAATAGCAGAACAATATTTTTTGTGAATCAAGTGAAGAAGTCTACAAGAAACAAGTGAGATTCATTGCATATGGAATATTTATGTGTTACTATATTTAACTACAGTTTTCTGAAGTACTGAAGTACTGGCGAAGTGACTTAAGAGATTTGAACATGTTAATAATTAGGAGGGGGGGGTGGGGAAAGTGAGATTTTGAAACTTCAGATGTATAGGAAAACAAGGTAAGGTAAGCAGAATTCCTCCTACTGTAAGAGAAGAACAAGCCCAAGACCACCTCATGAGAATGAATGTTTACAGTTCTATAAGGCCAGATGGCATGTATCGCATGGTCCTTAAGGAACAGGCTGATGTGGTTGCCAAGCTACTCTCCATCATATTTGAAAGTTGTGGCTGTCAGGGAAAGTCCTAGGTGAATGTAAAAAGACAAACATTGTTGCCTTAAAAAAGGCAGAAAGTAAGCCCCAGGGAGCTACAGGCTGGTGAGCATCAGCTTTGTGCCTGGAAAGATTATGGAACAGATCATCATGGAAGACATGTTAAGGCACATGTGAGATTAGGACGCAATATGAGACAGACAACAGGGCTTCACCAAGGACAGATCATACCTGATCAGTCAGATGACCTTCTGTAGAATGATGGCATTTGTGGACAAAGGAAGGGCAATGAATGTAGTCTACCTGAACTTCTGCAAGGTTTTTTTGCATACTCCTGTACTGTGTTTTTATCTTTAAATTGGAGTGATAAGGATGCAAAGAGTGTACTATTCTGTTGATAATTAGTTGTTTTGATGGTCACAGACAGAGGACTGTAGTCAATGGTTTTATGTCCAGGTGGTGTTCACTAATGAGTAGTATCTACCAGGGTCCATCTTAGGACTGGTGTTCTTCAACATCTTTATCAGTGATCTAGACAGTGGGATCAAACACTTCATCAGCAAGTTTGCAGATGATATCAAGCTGAGTGGTGCAGTTGATATGAAAGAAGGAAGGGACACCATTCAAAAGGACTTAGTTCCAAAGAACAAAAGTTCAAGTGCAAGACAGGAGGCAGAATTTTACATGTTCTGATAATGAAAGGACAAGGGGAAATATGTTTAAACTAGAAGAGGGGCGATTTAGATCAGATACAAGGGGGAAACTTTTCAGTCAGAAAGTAGTGAGGTGCTGGAACATGCTGCCCAGAGAAGCTGTGGTTGTCCTGTCCCTGAAAGCATTCAAGGCCAAGTTGAATAGGCACTGGTCAAAGTGATCTAGTGCCTGATCTGGTGTTTGGCAACCCTGATCATGACAGAGATCAGGGATTGGAACTTAATTATCTTTAAGGTCCCTTCCAGCCTATGTCATTGTATGGTTGCGTGAACAATAGTATGAAACAGCAGTAAGCCTTTGTTTTTAACGCATTATATTCATGGCAAAATTTATTGACAATTTCTGACATGTTCTGTTATGCTTAGGGTAAAACATAGACTCTCTATTTCCTTTCATAGAATCATAGAGTCACAGAATCAAGGAATCACTGAATCATAGAATCATAGAATCACAGAATTGTAGAATCATAAAATCATAGAATCATAGAATCTTAGAATCATAAAATGGCTTGGATTGGAAGAATCTTTAAGGATCATCAAGTTCCAACGCCCTTGCCACAGGCAGAGTTGCCAACTGCTAGATCAAATACTAGATTAGATTGCCTAGAACCCCATCCAATCTAGCCTTAAACACCTCCAGGGACAGGGCATCCACAACCTCTCTGAGCTGCCTGTTCCAACATCTCATCATTCTCTCTGTAAAAACAAACAAACAAACAAACAAACAAAAACAAAACAAAAAAAAAACCACCCAAAAACTTCCCCAGACATCTAATCTGAATCTCTCCTACTTTAGTTTAAAACCATTGCCCCTGTCCTATCACTATCTACCTTTGTAAAAAGTTGATTTCCCTCATGTTTATAAATTCCCTTTACATGTTGGAAGGCTGAAATGAGGTGTCCCCACAGCTTTCTCTTTTCCAGTCTGAACAAGCCCCATTCTTTTAGTCTGTCTTCATAGGAGAGGAGCACTGTTCCCCTGATCAACTTCATGAACCCCCTCTGGATATTCTCCAAAAGCTCCTCATCTTTCCTGCATTAGTTCTTTTGTGGTTTTTTGTTTTGTTTTGTTTTGTTTTGTTTTGTTTGTTCTGTTTGGTTTTGTTTTGTTTCTTTTTTTCTTTGTTGTCTTTTATGTTTGGGTTTTTTTTCGTTTAAATAGAATCTACATAGTGCTTTCAGTGTTATTTATCAGCGCTTATGAAGCTGAGTCAGCTGTTTCTCTAGGTTAGAAAACAAAAGTCTTAGATGCCTCTTAATAAAAGGAGAGTCTCAAAATTGCTGCTGGCAATCACAAAATGGTCTTCCATTCCTCTATCAAATAATTCTAATAAACATTAGATTTTATATTACTCAGATATTAAGATGTGTTCATTTCTGTGATCATAGCCAAATAGAAAGCTTAGCTTTTTATAGGTTCTAGCATTATTTCAGTTGCAAACACCCAGAATATGAATTTAGTCCAGAAGTAGCAATGCAGTCTCAGAGTGACACTGAGCTTCCCATGTTCACTCCCTCCTACTTTCCCTCCTTTTCCCAGTCCTCTTCGTTCAGCTTCCTTCTTTGGACTGGCCCAGCTCACAAGGCTCTTCACAGGAAGACAATGAACATCAGGACCGATAACATTCTTGCTGAAACAGATTAACAACCATAAATTTATGTCAAGCTGGAGGCTGAAAGAACTGATAACAGGCCCTTGCTTCAACAGCTGAGGACCAATTGAGCATGCACCTGAAAGGTGACCTATAAGTCAATCATCTTACCCTATAAATTGCGAGCATCCCAAGAGCTCCCTTTGAATTCTTCTGCACAGCAGCTGACTGCATGACAGGATCTCCCCTAGAGCAGGGACATGTCTTGAGGTTACATCTGAGCAGAAATCCATTACAACTTGACATCAAGATGCCTTGCAAATACAGATTCACGGTAAGTGACTAATAGATTCTTTTAGATACTGTTAGGCTCATATTGATCTCATTTTAGATTGATTGCAAGCTTTGTTAACTTCACTAAGATAATAATCCTTAGACATAAACTGTAGACCAAGTATGGGACTGGGAGTGGATTCAGCTGCACCTAGTCTCCTTGCCTACCATGGTTAAAAGAGTTTAGAAATCAAGGAAGTCCACTCGTGACTCAAGGGGAGGGCCTCATGTATGTGTGTGTTTAACCCTCCCCTCTATGTTGTAAATAATCAAGTGTCTTCAGTCATCTTGAGCCTTGTGATGTCCTTGTCTTCATTAAAATTAAGCTTTATTAAATCACTATATTGTATCCATAATATATCAATAAATATTTTCTAGCTTCTCTCCTCTGAATGCAATGCAATGTAGTGTAGACATTTTCCAACTGTGATAGACAGTGAATGCATGATATTAGCAATATTAGAATCATTAAAAAAAAAAAAAAACAACTTTCTAAAGGACAGTGAGAATAAAAACAACCTTTATAAGGATATTTTTTTCAGCAGTCTGCTTAATGAATTTCTGGAGGCAGAAACTTGTCTTCTTTCCAGTAACTGTGTTGGCTGAAATTCATACCATTGGCAAAAATATGGTATTGCTAGTCATTACATGAATCAAGATAGCACAACTTGGCAATAGCAAAATTCACTCTTGAGACTTCATGTACAGAAGACTCTAGCCTTCAATTTCATCTGGAAATTATGTAAGAGCTACATTCCCAGTAACCATATATTAAATAATAAATCTAGATCCTATTCCAGAAACTCTCAATTCAAACATGTATACGAAGATCAGATCTTTCTAAAAGATCTACTCCTCCTCCTAGATCCGCGGAGGAGTAATCACAAGAATCAGTACAGGCTGGGAGATGACCTGCTGTAGAGAATCTCTGCAGAGAACGTCCTAGGTATTTGAGTGGATGACAAGTTAACTACTGGAGAGAGTCCAGTGGAGGGCTGCAAAACTCATTAAGACCCTGGAGGATGAGGAAAAATTTCTTTACTTTGTGGCTACATAGCAGTGGAAGAAGGTGCCCAGCTTCTGGGACTCTTTCCTGGAGTTAGTAAAAACACATGCAGGCACTTTCCAGAATATCCAGTAGGAGCTGGCTGCACGTGGCAAGAGGAGGACATGCCAGTGGCTCACCAGGATCTGTTTGAAGAGGTGGTGGAAGAGTAAGTAACAATATGAAACCTCTACAGTGTGTCTGGCTTTTCAAGAACCTGCTTTCCAGTTGCTACTGTTATGGTCAACTTCACAATTCCCCTCTTCCTTCTGTAGCAAAGAAGTTATGTGGTGAGACTGAACAGCTGTGGATTTTGGAGGCCGGAATCTTTGTTGGACACAGCTAGATTCACTCTATCATTTCATGGTTGGCAGTGCAGAAGAAGCATCGGGACTCTCAAGCATTGTAGAAGAATGAGGCTGTGCAGAAGTATCTGGAAACTCTAAGCAAGGAATATCAGCAGGTTAATCATCTGCTAGATGCTGATTCAAAAAAAAAAAAAAAAAAAAAAAAAAAAAAAATCCAGCACATTCAGCATGTCCTGTAGGGAAACTGCTTTAGCAGAATGGTTGGATTCAGTGATCTCCAGAGGTTCCTTTCAATCCCTTTGGTTTTCTCCATATCAGAATTTTGAGATAATTCTTCTATTTTTTTTTAATTATTTGAGAAAATATGTCATAATAACAGTTTAACAGCCAGCCTTCATTCTTCACTCTCAATTCTTATTCTCAACATTTTCTTCAGTTTTCAAAATTGAAAAATTTACCTTTTCTTCCCATTTCTTACCACTTTACATGACATTAATAAACTCTACATACAATTAAGAAGGTAAATGAAATGCTCCAATTTACATTTAAGTTAATTTCTTTTTAATTTACTCAAGGCGTATGAAATAGATTGATCTATCTAAATCTTATTTACAGATGTATGCTTACTTACATACTCTGTTTCCTTATCTGTTTTCAGTGAGGTATTAGGAAATTGAAGAATCGTACTCAAGTGGTGCTTTCATACAAATCTAGAAAGATTTGTATGAAAGATCTATTTTTAATGAGAATTCTTAACATAAGCACATTAGTGACTTCATAAAATCTTGCAGAGAAGTTTGTCTTCAAATGATTTAATACCGTCTATTTTTCAGAACAATTTTTCAGATCTAATTGAATGGAAAAAGACGGTGTAGCAGCAAATAAATGATGCTTCATTCCCTTGCCTCCAGTCTGTGTAACAATAACATCATACACACTCACACACAGTCTTTCATCAAAACACGAGAAATAGAGAAATTACTTTCAGAGTACAACAATGTGTAAAATTGAAATTATATATATATAATATAATAATAATATAATTATATATGTATATATATAATTTTTTCTTTTGATGAAAGCAAATGACTTTAACTCTGCCCTATGTCAGTTTTGCTAAAATATCAGCTTCATCTCTACAAATAGCACTGATTTCCCATCTTATTCCTACTTGAAACAAAAGATAGTAGGAGGCTGAGCCTCCTCATGCATATTAATTTGAACCATGTAGAAAGAAACAGCATACACAAATACATGGCTTGCTTCCCACCTTAAATAAAAGCCAGCTGTGTGCATTTTCTCTGCTTAAAATAACTAGGAGGGAAGGATTTAAATCAAACTGAAAGAATTCCATAGGGGAGCTTATGAAGTATCAATTTCTGTCCTTCACACTCATCTCTGATTTTAGTCTTTCCAACATGCTTTTAAGAAATAAAGAAGACACAAATACAGAACAGAGCCTTAAGAATACAGGGATATATAGAAAGATAGGAAAACTGCATGAATTAGCTGGGACAGTTCCAAGGCAGAACAAAAGGATGTATTCTGAGTTATTCTGCTTATCTAAATCTGTTACTATGTGGTATTTCTACTTAATGAAATAGAAAATTGAAATGGATCACAGGCTCACGAGAAGGATTAAAGATTTGAGGTTGGGAAGGAATGCATAACACCTGGAAAACAAGACACTAACTAAATTTTGTATATATCTAGATGGCACATTTTTGAGAATATATAGGAAATGACTATATACAGGTACTAGAAAAAAAAAAAAAGACTAAAATTCAGTAAGATAGTACAGGTGTCTGCATCTAAATGGACAGTCAGATACAGCTACAATTTGTGTGACAGGTAGATTTGCAGTGGGTTATATGAATTTACCTACATCAGTCTGTTGAAGCAAGTCAAACCTTATAACGACCATATAGTTTGAAAGTATAAGATAAAAGGTACACAAAATAAAGCTCTCTCTATTCTGCCTTGATAAGCTGAGGCACTGAATATAATTGTGAATGTGCTTTTTCTTAGGTTCTATTTTCTGATTATTTTTTCTCTTGCATGTTGAATTTTTTTTTCACCTAAAGCAATTGAGAAAGTTGAGGATAGATCTTTATCTGTGCTTATGGCCGTGGATAAGGATGTTGCAAGGAAACAATTTTTATTATTTTTAAATCAAGCACGTGTGAAATAAAATTGTATTTACAAAACCAACACATGGGCAACATTCCTAATAAAGGAAAAATTTCTGGTGGTAAATACAACTGAATAAATTTATTGCAGAATTGAAGAAAAGACCAGTTCTCTCTTTAAGAGAACTTAATTTGGGCATTTGT
Organism: Gallus gallus; assembly: GCF_016699485.2. Lineage (NCBI taxonomy): Eukaryota > Metazoa > Chordata > Aves > Galliformes > Phasianidae > Gallus > Gallus gallus. The sequence goes on from NC_052572.1 coordinate 30,558,768, forward strand.
CTGTGAAAAAAAGTAGTTAATCATCCTTTAGGACACATCAATATACTATATTTTTATGAAGTTTCTCTCATAGATATTTACTCTAACATAACAATTTATTTTTGCTAAAGATTTCTCTTCAGCACAGAGGGAGAGAGAGAGAGAGAGAGATTTCCTTTCCCAAAGAAATTTCATTTAAATAGAGTCAGTATCTCAGTGTCTAAACTGAACTTGGAGACCTAGAATCATAGAATCACAGAGTCATGAAATATACTGAATTGGAAAAGACCCATAAAGATCACTGAGTTCCATTCTTGGCTTTACACAGGACCACCCAAAAATCAGATCATGTAGCTTCTGGCATGCACCCAGCATTATCAGTTGAAGAAAGGAGGAAAGGAGGAAAGGAGGAAAGGAGGAAAGGAGGAAAGGAGGAAAGGAGGAAAGGAGGAAAGGAGGAAAGGAGGAAAGGAGGAAAGAAAGAAAGAAAGAAAGAAAGAAAGAAAGAAAGAAAGAAAGAAAGAAAGAAAGAAAGAAAGAAAGAAAGAAAGAAAGAAAGAAAGAAAGAAAGAAAGAAAGAAAGAAAGAAAGAAAGAAAGAAAGAAAGAAAGAAAGAAAGAAAGAAAGAAAGAAAGAAAGAAAGAAAGAAAGAAAGAAAGAAAGAAAGAAAAGAAAGAAAGAAAGAAAGAAAGAAAGAAAATGTTTTGCTACTTATATTTTAATGATATTGTTTGTTTTATGAGGACTGCTCTAAAAGTAATGCCTCCTATTTTGCTATGTTGGCCCACAAATCCAGAGGTGAATATTGGTGGTATGGCAGTAGAGGTTGAGCCTTCCCACCAATATTCCCTTATTTTTTGTTGCTGTACAACAGGTGGCAGCAGAGGGGCAGTCTGACAAAATGGTGTATGACAGAAGATACTCCTTTCAGGGAAGGGAAGGAAAAGAGAAAGGAAATGGAAAAAGAATTAGGACTCCAAAGCAACAAATTATTTACTCTTTGTTATTTGCACATGCCTCCTTGTTGTTCAGGTATCCAGTTTTATACCAGATAGAGCATGAAATTACACTAGTGTTCATCAAAGCCACAACAGCTGTCACTTTTTATGAGGATCAAATTTCTGCCTCTATGGTTATACTGGAGCACTGTCAGTTTCACAACAGGAGTTGTACCATCACCTTTTTATTTTAATCTACTTGGCTTTTCCCCTGCACCGTTTTTTCCTTTTGTTGGCTCAGCCACAGAAACATTTTTGGCTATTGATTCCTAAATGTATGTCAATTCAGTATTGCAGGTTCACTCATAATTGCATCTAAGCTGTTTTGTCTTCTGTATTATTATTTACGTATTTATTTAGGCAACTCTTTTGAAAATCACCCACATTTGTCTCTGGATATTGGAATTTAACTGGTAAAAATAAATAAATAAATAAATAAATAAATAAATAAAGCATTGTGAATGTTGAGGGAGAAAACATGGAAGTGCTTTAAAACTACAATTCAGAAGTAATTAATTTTGCAAATTAATCACTGTAAAGAGAAGAATACACACAGGTCATTTCATAAATAAAATACAAACAAATGAATTAGATCTGTATTAAAATAAAAGCTAAGACCATTTTTTATGCCATCAAGGGCCAAAGATTTCCTCCCTTTGGAATTTTGTGATGTTAGTGCTTTGCACTTCTCTTTTTGCTATTGATGGATTACATTTGCAGCTTTGTGCCCTACATTCAAATCTAAACAACAAAGTCATACTTTATACTTTTTTTCATTTCTTTTTTGCAGTCCATGTTAAACTGCAAAGAAGATACATACATATATATAAAATTTAATATACGCTATCTATCCAGTGTATATGGGGTCAGATGACATATATCTTGTGGTCCTGAAGGAACTGCATGATGTGGTTGCCAGTCTGATCTCCACCATATTTGAAAAGTTGTGGTTGTCAGGATACATACCTGGTGAATGTAAAAAGGGAAATATCATTCCCATTTTTAAGAAGAGGAGAAAGAAAGATGCAGGGAACTACAGACCAATGAGCCTCACATCCGTGCCTGGGAAAATCATGGAGCAGATCATCCTGGAATATATTTTTAGGGCAAATGTGAGATGAAGAGGTGATATGAGACAGCCAGCATGGCTTCACCAAAGGCAGATCATACCTTATTAATCTGGTGACCTTCTGTAATACAGTGATGGCATTGGTAGACAAAGGAAGGGCAATGGATGTAGTCTACCTGGACTTCCACAAGGCTTTTGACATGCTCCCATATTACATTCTTATCTCTAAATTGGGGTTATAAGGGTGCAAAGAGCAGACTATTCTGTTGATGATTAGTTCATTGGATAATTGCAGCTAGAGGACTGTGGTCAATGGCTTTGTATTCAGTTGAAGGATATTGATGAGTAGTATCCTATTCTGAGAACAAGTTGCTGACCCACCTAAAAGGGTGCTAATCCTCATACACAATTAGCATAAGACACAATTAACATAATGCCTATGGTTTGTTACTAGCAAAGGCAGTGCAACTTATGTAGGGCCACTGGGAACAATAATACTCATAATATGCTACATTATTATGTCAAGATTGTGTTAAAAACAAGGTAAGAGTTAACTCCTCTTCATGGGGCATTTACAGGTGCAGTATGTCACTGCTTTAACTACGACTCATTGCTAGCTAGTATGCTTAATTCAGACACAGAATGTTCTTTTAGAGTGTGACATAGTTTTTCATACAAGTATTCTCACCATTTAGATTAATGTAGATTAATGTGCTGAATTTAATATCATATAATTGGTGTGTGTAAAAGGAATTGCATGTTTTCATGACAGGTCTCAATGAAATAGGTGAATGATCTCCAAATTTGAAAGTTATTCCCCTTCCTTTTCTGAATCTTTGAAAAGTGCGTAGACTAAAAAGAGGAAGAATGGACTGAGAAGGATTACTATCTAGGAGAGCTAATATAAGACAGAAAGAGAAATGTCATGTTAAAGTTCCAAGGCTGTTAGAAATACTGCAGTTTTAAAAGACAAATAAAAGTAAAAATTAAATTCTGTGAAAATGAAGGAGGAACTCAGAAAGGATGACACCATCAGAACAACACAAAATAATAGTTTGGATGGCAGGGAAAAACTATTAGTGTCAGAGGAGACAGACCCTGTCCTGGTCAGCCCTGCTCTTGATAAGAAATCTAAAACAACTAACATACACTCCAGAATATGTATTGCATTAAGCAGTATAAAGATCACAGACTGTTATTAAGAGATCTTCAGTTACTACAAGATTTAAGTCTTTTTCAAAAAATATGATTAATATTTATGTGACCTAAAGGCCCAGCACTACCAGCTCCTTTTGGGCTGGAGAATATTTAATTTTTATATCCAAAGATACTTGAACAGTAAGTAGAGGCAAGACAGAAAAAGGGAAAATTGCAAGCAGTGTGGTTAGCAAAGGTCAGGGCAGTAAAATTAAATGTTGGGAGGCAGTGCCTCTGGTATTAAAAGTTGTTTGTGTTATTCCCAGAGGAGGCTGCTGAAATATTAAGAGGTCTTGGCTAAGACATTTATTCTAAAGGAGTTCTGTGTTCCTCATTCAAAGGCAAAGAAAAAAATACCTGAAAGACAAAGCAATCATTGGTCACAGCTAACCTACATTCACAAGGATAAATACCTGTTTAACAGACATAATCCCCTTTAATTACAATGTTACCCACCTAGTTGTCTATGGTAAGCCAATTGGTTTAATTTTTTTAGACTTCAGCAAAGATTTCAATATTATTTCTCACACAATTCACTGGACAAAATGTCTACTGGACACTAGGCAAATCGTAATGGGATGGGTGAACAATTGGCTGATGAGTTCGGCTCAATGAGTTACAGAAAATGTTTACATCAGGCGGTGGCCTAATGGAATTCCACAGGACTCCATTTTAGCATTTTCATAAATAATTTGGATACAGGACTTGAAGGTATATTAAATAAGTTTGCAGAAGACGCTAAACTGGGAAGGACTGTTGATTCTCTTAAGAGAAGAGAGGTATTGCAGATAGATCTTGCAGACTAGAGACCTGGGCAATCAGAAGGTACATAAAGTTTACTGAGAGTACATGTCACATTCTACACTTGTGATGGGTTACCCTGGATGTATGTATTCACTGGGGGACTATTGGCTGAAGAGCAGCCCTGCAGAAAGGGAGCTATGGCTTCTAGCTGATGGCAAGTTACATGTGAATCAACAGTGTGCTGTGGCAGTCAAAAGGGTCCTATGTCCTGGAGTGCATCAGGCACAGCACTGCCAGGCAATCAAGGAGAGGAACTGTCCTGCTCTGTGCTTATGTGACCTCACCTCGAATTAGTATGTGCATCACAACATAAAAAGGAAGTACACTATTTAAGAGAATCCAAAGGAGAGCAACAAAAATAGTGAAGTGTCTAAAGAAGATGTATGAGGAATGGTTGAAGCCCCTTGGTTTGTTTAGCCTTGAGAAGAGGTGACTGAGGGGAAACATCACAACAGCCTTTGGCCTCCTCATGAGAGGGAGTGGAGGAGGAAGTGCTGATCTCTTTTCTGTGATGGCAGTGATAAGATCCATGAGGACATCATGGAGTGCATCAGGGGAGTGTCAGATTAGGTATCAGAAAAAGGTTCATCACTGAGGGGATGGCTGGACAGTGGAACAGGTTTGCCATGGAAGTGATCATGGCACCAAGCCCACCACAATTCAAGATGTGTTTGTGCAATACACTCAAAAAATGTTGTGAAATTTGGGTAGTCCTGTGTTGAGCCAGACATTTGACTTTATGGTTCTGATGATTCCCTTAGAACTCAGGATATTCTAAGTTTCAGTGATTCTAAGATTCCATTGTTTCTGCTGTGCTGCACTTTCATTATGAGTTGTTTTTTGTTTACTTTGTTTTATAAGGCCTCATTTTCAGTCCTCCTCCCTCTTTTTGGTATTATTTTTCACAATTACTACCATTTCATACAGAAGCATTTTTGTTACATTAAATCTATAACATTCTGTGCATCTCTAATAAATCAAAGTGCATACTTAACTCTAGGTCATGGATGTCTAACCTGTTGGCTTGCCTGGGTCACATTCTGTGAAGAGGAATTGTCTTGGACCGCATATACTTACATTGCTCCAAAAGTAATGACTTCTGTTTATTTCCATGAAAATTACAACACCTACAAAGACAATGATAATGTTGTATGATAGAACAAACTTTCAGCTACAAAACTCTATTTTTCAACCTAGTCACTACCGTTAGCTCTTCATTTTCACCAGCAATAGAAAGAGCCAGCATGCCACATTCACAAAAATCTGCATCAGCAGAGGTGACCCACAGTCCCAACTGCTGAAACACAACACCCATCACCTCACTGCACTCACATCCTCTGTTTGGAGGATTCATTAAGCATCAGTGAATGTCAGTGGGTGCTATTTTTTACACATAGAGGAATTCAGTGACACACCCTTTCTTCATCTGTGCTTCCATGTCAGACACCATTTTGTCAGACTGCCCCTCTGCTGCCACCTGTTGTACAGAAACAAAAAATAAGGGAATATTGGTGGGAAGGCTCAACCTCTACTGCCATTCCACCAATATTCACCTCTGAATTTGTGGGCCAACATAGCAAAATAGGAGGCATTACTTTTAGAGCAGTCCTCATAAAACAAACAATATCATTAAAATATAAGTAGCAAAACATTTTCTTTCTTTCTTTCTTTCTTTCTTTCTTTCTTTCTTTCTTTCTTTCTTTCTTTCTTCCTTTCTTCCTTTCTTCCTTTCTTCCTTTCTTCCTTTCTTCCTTTCTTCCTTTCTTCCTTTCTTCCTTTCTTCCTTTCTTCCTTTCTTCCTTTCTTTCTTTCCTTCTTTCCTTCTTTCCTTCTTTCCTTCTTTCCTTCTTTCTTTCCTTCTTTCTTTCCTTCTTTCTTCCTTTCTTTCTTCCCTTCTTTTTTCCTTCCTTTCTTCCTTCCTTTCTTCCTTCCTTTCTTTCTTTTTTTTTTCCCCTTAATATATATATATATTAAAAAAGAGGAACAAAAACATAAAATTGCTTGGATATTTGGTCGTGTTTTTGTGAAGCTAATGCCTCAGGCTGGTTCAAAGGCAGGGGTTACAAATCTCTGTGAGCTCTCAAGGTGTTCATCAGAGATTTCTGATGAAATTTTACTCTTCCTGTATTTCATCCTTGACAACTGTTCACAAATGTGCATGCTGCCAAAAAGTGATCGCATGACTAAGGAGTGGTTGTAAAGCATGGGATATTTTTCTCTGTTAAGAGCAGTCTTACGAAAGTCTGGTAAAGAGACATGGTCAGACTTCTGAGTTGAATATCTGGTTGCAACTCTATACATTCCATTTGAAAATGTGCAGGTAATGTATCTAGATCAACTGTCTGTGGTGTTGTAAACATAAATTAATGGATTTTTTTGCAACTTGAGTCTGCGCTGCACTGCTCTGCCCTATCCATGCCCTGGTTTCAATCAATGCATTGTTAATTGTGCCCTGACTGATTGTTGCTGAGCAGTGGGTACATGCCAGGAGCTACACCTGTGGGGAAGAGGTGCTGAGGGTAGTGGGTGTACCACACTGCAAGCCATGCTGTTCCACATGAAGTCCATGGACCTCAGGTCAGACATGCCTGACATAACTGATTTTAGTGGTAAAGTTCAGTTTTCTTTTCAAAGTACACAACCTTATAAGAAAGAACTCATTGTTATAGGAAGTATGGATAACTTTCAAAAACAGCTTATTTAAATGACAGTTTTCAGTACTCACTCCACATTTTTTTCCACTTCAACAAATTCCATTTATCACCACTAATTATAAACTAAAGACATGAACTGAGTTGATTGGAAAAGGTAAATAAGATACTCTAGGATAAGCCAAGAAAATGTAAAATTCCATTAAATGGCTTTATTTCACTGGTTCACAGGAGATGGAGGAAGAGAGTAAATGTGAAATACAGGATAGCCTGACACAGTTTATTTCAGAGATCATCATGCTAGCGAACTCAGTCTGCACAGAATGCAACACAGACTAGCATATTTTTGTGAAATCAACAGCTATCATGTGAGGATTCATTAACAAACCATTTAAGTGGTGTATATATCTATTCACCATGCCTCATTATACTAGTTGTTTTGGTATCACTGCCTAATTGGGGGGTGGGAGTGAGGGGCGGGGGGAGGAAACATATCCATATAACATTTAAAAAACACCAGCAAAACATAGAAATACAAGTAAACCAAACTACACTAAATTGTGACCGTAACCTTCAGTCATTAGAAAAACTTCAAATTTTTAAAGTTCAAGCAATAGCTTTAGGAGAGACAAATTTTACAAGATTACTGATTAAGCTGCTTCAGAAGCAGACTTTAATAATCATTTTATTTTTATTTTTTATTTTTTATCAAAGTTTTATGGTACAGTTATAAATCTCTGTTACTGCTTGTCTTATAACCACTGTTTTGATTTTCTTAATCAATCTTTTTACATTCTGCTACAGCATGGTATTCTATTTTTATTGTTTAATTGAATGTTGTTCTGGAGAAATTTGACCAAAACCATGTGGAAATAAACATTCTTGTACTAATTTGAATAACATCAGGATCAAGTAATAAAAGAGTTGCAGGTTTAAGCATCAGAAATCCTCTTGACAATGTGGTTTATCAGAAACGTGAAGTATGGCAACATTTGCCACTACTGCAATTAACCTCTGCTCTTCTGCTTACAGATACATTCACCCCTCCATGTTATGATCTGGGGATACCCACTGACAAATACAAAATAAACTGGTTAATTCATACATGAGCTAGGCATCTAAGATATTTTCTTATGTTTTTCCCCTTTTTAAAATAAACAAAAACAAGAGAAAAATAATAATAATGAAAAAAACAAGTACTATCACTAAATGAAAATACAAGATTGTAATTATAACTTTTACTAATAAGAGCACTGCATAAAGTTGAGCAAGTATGTTAAATCACTTCTGTTTATATAGAAAGAGTGATTAAATTGAGAAAAAAAATTATATTTGCAGCATATAGAAAATTATAGACAATGATTTTCTAACATTGCTTCTAACTCCTACTTTCACAGGATGTTCATCTACTACCAGACTAGCTATAAAAACTTACACTGATTTAAGATGGCATAAATCTAGTTGAGAAAATCAGAGTTTTACAATTTAATCCATTTTTAGAAACATTTTGGAGTTAAAAGTTATTTCTTGAGTATTTTAATTTAAATTTGTTCAGAGCATAAGTGAAAAGGTGTTTTTTTTTTTTTTTTTTTTGCAAGTTCAGAGCATTAGCAGAGAGTAATCTTGACCTGAATAAAGAAACACAAGATTTCTCATTTACAATGGAGAAGAAAATTCCAGTGATGGATCTCAGATATATACCAACATATGTGCTAGTTCCCTTTACCATAATTAAAGTGAATCTTTATTGATTAGAAACAGAAAACCTCACAGATATCAGAAAATCTGCTGACTTACAACAGACTTTTTCATGTTGCTTTCCTGAGAACAGACATATAAATACTTATTTTTCTTTTGATCTTCATGAATATCTTCTCAAATCACTAAGTTAATTTGTTTAGAACTGGAAGGGGAAGAAACTATTCCATGAGTAACATCTCTAGTGCATTCTAGTGCATACACATTGGAACTTGTTCTCATAAAAGAAATCAAAATCTGTTGCTCTGAAATATTATTTTATGCTGTTTTCCAGAATTGTCACTCTGTGCTTGTGTGTGTGGATATATTAAGCATATTTACACATAGAAAAGGCAGGAGAAAATTATTCAGTTAAGATATCGTTATACCTTCATCTACATACCGTAACACCAAAGTAGTGAAATTGCTATAAATAATCTAAATTTAAAAAGCAGCACATTAAAGAGAAGTGAAAAAGTTATTGCAACAACAAAAACAAAGTCACCATATAGCATCCTAGCAAATATCCCTTTTTGTTATTAATAAGAGGCCACAGGCTCTATATTGGCAACAAAGGATCTCAGGAATGGCTAGGCTGCCCTTGGCCCCTGTGTTGTTTTAGCTTGCCTTAACAAGTGTCTAGTGGTGAATAAGCTGGTATAAGGATTTGACTTTTCCACTGTAGAGTAAAAAAGTACAAGGGTCAAACAATCCTTGTTACAGTAGTACTCATGAATTTATGTCCATCTATGTCTAATTCATCAGCTCATGAGGTAGTTTTAGAATTATTTACCATCTTCTATGAGAGCACAACCACTTCATGGACTTCACATTATTTCTGTTTCCCTTTGCAGAAGTGCAGTAAATGGTGAGAATACCTAATCAAAAGGTAATAATGTGAAGTTAAACTGATTTTTTTTTTCTATTATTGAACAGTTGAATAACAAAAAATAAAAACTATCCATAACTTATCTATTATCCTCTAGGACTTTGTCTGCAATCACAGAAGCAGAAAAACAAATAGTAACCCTATTCAGCTCTCAGTAGAGAGAGATGCTGTGCTTTGACTTGGTGATGGCAGAACTCATTTGTGGTATGTTACATGTTTGAACCACAAAGAGGCCTGTAATTACAACTACAGAACATTCAACACTCCTTGAATATAGCAATGACTTGTGGCTGGGTTGGGTGAAAGTCTAATATTACACAAATAAAAAAGCAATCTTCAAGATGCTGTTTATTTTGTAGATCTGAGGGAAAATTAAAACTGGAGACCAATAAATTCCATTAAGCATATGTAACAGAGACGTTTCTGGATTTTCCATTCACAGAAAAAGTTTTCTTCTGATACTCTTTCTTGGTAGCTGTAGATTGCTAATACTGCCTGCTGAGCTTTGATGTTTGCTGTTAACTGGAATGTGTTGTTAATCTGACAGTGGGTTGTACCAGTGCTTGGAGCTAATGTATTCTCAAAACTGCACAGTATGACCACAATGGGTACAAAGTAAAAGCAATAATAAAAAATTGAATAGGCCTTAAGTGCTATGATTATTACTGTGGTCTAGTTTTTATCTGCCCTTTGGAAAGTCTGTTTCTTGAATATCCTTTGTTAGAAAGTATTGATAGCTATATTAGCCTCATATATTCTCTCCTGGCAGCAGCATACAAGAATATGCTGGAAGAGGGAGGAAATACTGTAGGTAACCACAGGCTTCAGGTGATTTTAGTTCCAGACAGACAGGAGAAAAAGGACAACACTATTAATCTACAGAAATATCTCAGACAATAGCTACCTAATTTAGTAATGTTATTACATTTATAAAATTACTCTTCAGGACCTCTGTCATAGAGAAGTGCTTACATGCAGTATACAAATGAGGAAGCACACAGGATCAGTCAATTGTCTTTTCTGGTGTCAAATTGTTCATCATGTGAGTAAATTTACAATGAAGCAGTAGAGCAAAAAGAAATTGTCAAGTTACTTCAGGGAAGGAAATATAACAGACTCAAGTCCAAGAAAGTAGAGAAGAGGAATAAACAGATCTCTTGATGGAGATGTTCACTGAACAGCGTAAGAGTCAGACAGGATGTCTCAAGAGGGACACCACAACATTTGCAAGGACAAGGACAAGCATTGCCATGGAAAGGTAAAAACCTGCAGAGACGTAAGCTTGAATTGTTGAGGCTGGGGTGCATCTAAAGAATTGCTCTGGATCTTGAAAGCACTGAACAGAGAGCACTGGCCAGACATCCACTAGAACAGAAACAATGGCCAGCTGGAGGGACATGATTAGAGGTACAGGGTATTCTACATAACTTCACTTAACAGTCAATAAAATGCATTTGGATACTGAAGAGTTTAGAATCCCCAACACCTCAATATAGGAGTATATGTCAACATTATTTTCACATGTTGTAGGACTGCATTTTCTGGTTACTGAAGGACAGTTAGACACAGCTTTCAGGGAACTGAATTCACAGTGTTTTTACAGTTAAGTAACAGCATGTAGTCTATTCAAACTTTAGTCAATGAAACATTAAGCTTTAATGTTCCCCTAGGGTTCTTTTTCAAGCTCTGGTTTCAAGAGAACATGATACTCAACAATCAAGCAGCCTTGCCTTGACCGAGCAGCGTCCTTCTCTCAGTAGCAAACACACACAACCATAGTCAGCAAAGATGATATACAAGTCTGTAAATATGCTACATGTGGATAACCAAAGATGATTGCTTATTTTCAATTTCCCAGTAAAGCAACTGTTTTTTTTTGTTTGTTTGTTTGTTTAATGTATGTAGATCTTTCACTACCAAAGTAATCTTTCAGAGATATAAAAATATTTAATGCATGCACTTTAAGAAATTCAATATGGATAATATATCCCTTTTTATTCAAATATATATAAATTAAGAATAAATAATAGATGGAAAAGAACAGTAAATATTCAGTTCTAATGATTCCAGATATGCTTGGCTTCAGTCACGGCAGAAATAGGACAGCAAAATGTTTTCCTACCACAGACCAGAGACTTCAGTGCAATTGAAAAAAAAATCACAGGTTTGATTACTGTATCTTTTCCTTTACCTGGCCTCCAATGCCAAACAAGTAGGAAAGAAGAGAAAGAAGGGAAAGTATCTCCTTACATTTACAAATGGAATTTTAGATATACAAGATAAAATATAAGTGACAATTCTAACAAAAATTATCTTACAACCCACTTGCCTTTAGTTCTGCCACTGCTCGCTCCTATACTTCTTGGACCACTTGATTACTATGACACTGCCACAAAGTCTGTGACTGTGACAAGGAGCAATCAGTTAATGTCAATTTATTGTATCACAGTATGATTTTTTATACGATTTAATGTAACTAGTTATAGATCACATATTCTCTATCGTCCTGGTACTACAGGGTCTGAGAACAGGCCTGGGCTGCCTATGGTCCCTGTCTTGTATCTGCTTAGTGTCTAGTGGCCAAATTATTGTTGCTGAACAGGTTGGACCTGCAGTTCTGTGAGTGGTAAAATTGGACTGAAGTTCTAAAGCTCACAGAGCGCTGGTGTGACTAAAAACGGTCCTTTACTTTCCCAAATATTGGGAGAGGTGTCTGTGCAGTTTCCAAGCTTCTGATGAGGAAAAATGAGAAGGAAAGAGACCATGAAATAGAAATGCAAGTAAACAAATTTCAGGCTGAGTCTGAGAGCAACCCTGTGAGAGCACATCACAGTTTTCCCAGTGAAGATATGAGGGGACTGGTAACTTACTGTTCCACTGCCCTAATCAGCTGACTTACAATTCAGCTTAAGAACTTCACAGTTGCTGGAATGATGCATACATCTACTGTCACAGAAATACATAAACAAACTGTGTAAATATGCACCAGAGAACAAACTGTGTAAATATGCACTAGAGTTTCCTTGTTTTAGGGAAACAGATTCTTCTGTATCTATGTCTGTCTAAGTTATTCTCAGTTCTGTACAGGAACAGAACAAGCTTCTTGTTGTGTTTCTTATTCATTTATTTTGTTACAAATTACTTATCAAAATACGTTCTTAATTTTGGTTATCATAAATTACATTTCTATAATATAAAGTAGCTCATAACATATATATATTTAAAAAAAAAACACTATTATTACTATTACTACTTCAATGAGGGCTCATAAATAATCAGATTATATAACTCAGACATAATTCTTTTATGGAAACTGCAATCCTTGAGTAAAGTTTGAAATCTGAAGAGATTCCTTTTTAAAATTTATTAAAGCCCAGGAGAGTAGTCTGTTATTACAGTTCTCAAAAATATATGAAACAAATTCTGTTTACTTAATCCAAGCATCTTAAATGTATCTTTTTCAGTACTTCCATTTCTACTGGAAGTCAAAGATACAAAAGGACAAACTAAACAAGACTTCACTGTTTATTCTTTAAATATCTTCTGATTTTAATCACAATGGAGTAGATTATTTACTAGTATGTGTAAATACTAAAAGATTTAATTGATTCTTCTCCTTGTTGATATAATGAAAACTAGTTTGAAATAAACTCTTAAAATTCTGGTCATTAAAGATGTACTTTGAGAGAAAACACTAAAAATTGAGGCATTAAAAAAAAAACTCACGGATGAAAAGGAAAAGAAAACTAGAAACATTTTGCAATCTTATTCCCTAATCTCACCGTGGATTTCCCTAGCACTGCAAAACACATTGCTGTGTTTAAAATCCATGTCCCTTAATTCCCATTAGTTACTATTACAATTGTTTGCACTTCAATTATTTATGAAAACTTCCCCACAAAGCATTTGGCCTTGATGAGGAGAGTCATTTTACTTCCAGCTTGAACAGTAACCACTCACGTCTGTGCAATTAAAGCAGAATGTTCCAGTTTAACATGTCTTACGCAGGAGAATATTCAATGCGTTTCTTTCATTAGGGATCAAAACTAAACTATAGCAATAAACAGGAAAGCAATTTCAACTGCTGTTACAGTATCAACTGCATTGTTATTGCAGGCACATAGCATAGAGGGCCTATAGCAGTTCAGCTCTACAGTGCTGAGTGAAAACAGAATGAATGAGAAACAGTACCTGAGCAATCATGAGTTTTACACCTCTAAGACAACATTCAACCTCATTTAGAAAGATATCCTACTGTGTTTTAGTTTAGTTTAGTTTAGTTTAGTTTTGTTTTTTTAAGATTCAGTGTAACATCTGACAGAATTCACCAGCAATGTCTACATTGTTAAGTAAAGTAAAAAGCACAGAGTGGAACCATCTCCTCCAGACACTTTAGCCCAAAACCTCTCCAGCTTGGTCACAGGGACCCAGTCTGGTGCCCAGGAGTCCACTATCTCTGTCCAGGCTGAGAAATATGGCTTCTACTTTCCCCTTTGCATGTACAATCAGTGGCAAAGCTGAGCATATATCCCAGAGACACACAGTTAGAGCCTGGTCACAGACACAACTGGTGACACAGGGTACTCTAATCAAGTGCTGCCTTCTGTAGTACTCATGTAGAACACAGACACTGACACAGGCAGCTGAGACACCTTCCTCTTCTCCAGTTACTACAGATAGAATTTAGCTAGTAAAGGCACACACACACACACTCCAGGCTCACAAACACATTCAAAGATTCTTCAAGTGTCTGGTATAACAACTCTGTTCATTCAGCACCACTGCCCAGATCCTAGGCTCTTGTACGCAGTAAATGGGTAACCTACTCACTGATACTCAAGCTTGAAGTTTGTTGCAAATCTGCATGCACTCATACACTCAATCCTCATAAAACACACCTACAAGTCCCCTTGGAGCCTTCTTCTGACCACATCTCAGCTTAGACCTGAGACCCTTGCTACATAGTCCGTTTTGAAGTTTGTTATTGAATACAAACAGGCATCTCATGCACATGAGTCTGGGTAAGTACAGACACTCACTCCCCTTATCAGCCAGTACCAGGAACATGGGCTGTGACCCATGGCTCCACTCCAGACAATAGCATGGAGCCCTCAACTGACTCACTCACACCGGTCCTTTCCCTTCCCAGACACTGGTTTCAAAACGCACATTGCTTTCATCCCAGTAGCTGGGAGTAGAAGACCCCTACTTTCTCTGATTGTTAATGCTAGGATCCCACTTGCTCCAGCAGCTGGTATCACAGGCAATGAGATTAGCAACTCCTGTCAGACTGTAGTAGTTGACACCAAATACACTCACACCAGTCTCCCAGTAACTCACACTCCAAGACCGAGAGAGCTATGCCTCCCTCAAATCCTGATTCTAGGACCTCATTCACTCTAGTATCTGGCTCCAAAGACAATGGGCCTACATTCCTATCCTGAATTCAGTCTTTAAGTTTACTCACACTGCCTTCCCCCAGTAGAATATATTTAGTCTTTTCAAATAATACCCACACATGGAGAAGGACTTGGGGGCCTTGGTGGACAAGAAGCTGGACATGAGCCAGCAGTGTTCATTTGCAACTTGAAAGGCTAAATATATCCTGGGCTTTATTAAAAAAGGGGTGGCCAGCAGGGAGAGCGAGGTGATTGTCCCCCTTGGCTCTTGTGAGGCCCCATCTGGAGTACAGCATCCAGGCCTGGGGGCCCCAGTACAGGAAGGGTGCAGAGCTCTTAGAATGGGTCCAGAGGAAGGCCACTAAGATGATCAGAGGGCTGGAGCACTTCTCCTGTGTGGAAAGTTTGAGGGAACTGGACTTGTTTAACTTGGAGAAGAGAAGGCTCCAGGGAGATCTCCTTGTGGCTTTCCAGTACTTGAAGGGAGCGTATAAAAAGGAAGAGGAACGGCTGTTTACAAGGGTGGATAGTGATAGGACAAGGGGGAATGGTTTTAAACTGGAACAGGGGAGGTTTAAATTGGATATTAGGAAGAAGTTTTTCACACAGAGGGTGGTGACACACTGGAACAGGTTGCCCAAGTAGGCTGTGGTTGCCCCATCCCTGGAGGCCTTCAAGGCCAGGCTGGATGTGGCTCTGGGCAGCCTGGTCTAGTGGTTGGCGACTCTGCACATAGCAGGGGGGTTGAAACTCGATGATCTTTGAGGCCCTTTTCAACCCAAGCCTTTACATGATTCTATGATTCTATGGCAAAGACAAGTTCACAATTACATACATCCTTCTCATCATAGATAGTTTGGGAGCACATGTTGCCTATTAGTGGAAGATTCCACTAGCTTCACTAATAGACATTGAAAGCCCCCTGCTCGGTCTATCAGTTAGCAACAGAGCTTCCAGATCTACATCTCCAGTTTTAGTCTACTATGTGGCACCAGTTTCACTTGTGCACACACAGGTCTTATCCAGTGACTGGTCTTGAGGTGCCCAGATTCCTGCCAGTGGCTAGTAACATGGATGAGATGTACACACTCCTGCAGCCTGACTCCAACAGCTGACAGCAACATTCACTCATATATGCACAGGTCTTACTAGCATCTGACTCATAGTCCTTTCAGCGTGCATACATGTAGGAAAGACACTGAAAAAACACAGAGAGAGTGAGAGAGTTAGGAAAAGATTTAATGAGAAAAAATAAGAAGATGATAACATAAATTATCTTAGGTCAACTGATTAGGTTCAGGATTTGGCCAGACAACTGTACTGATTGGCCCCATTTCACACGTCAGCGATCTTTTTATGCAGTTTTCTACATATCCTCCTCTTTGTTCCTCCTGATCCCCCAACTCCCTGCACACATCCCTAGGTTTCCAGGTCTCTATAATTTCTGCACCCTCCCAGCATTGTTCTCATTGTGGAAATAATATTAATGAGATACTGAACCAGACTGTTTCTCATCTGTTCTACCTTTTGACTTCTGTGAATATACCACATATATATGCCTCTTAAGCACTTAAGTATTAGTAGAAACTCAGGCCTGAGAGCCTTTACTACAGTTAGCCTTGCTTTTAGCAGCCACACAAGACCTGATCTGAGACAGCAGAAGGTATAGAATGTTAACAAAATCTCTAAATAAACTTTAAGAAATGGTAGAGTTATCTTCAAGAACTAGTTGTATCAGTCTCAAAAATTTAAGTAAAAATACTTTCCCTTAAACCCTACCTGACTGCTTATGCACAGTGAATTTCAATAAAACTTTCTAAAGGAAGTTAAGCCTATACGTAGTATACAGTATTAGAGTACTCCTAGTTGTTTCTTAACTGAAGGTTTTTATTCTAGAAGTGTCCTACCTTTCGTATAGTAACAACAAAAACATTGAAAATTAAGGAGAATTTCTGTACAAGAATCAGGAATATTGCCTATAAATCTGAGACTCTTTATTTCCTTTCTTGGAACAAGATGAAACAGTTCAGCAGATTGCAAAGTACTGACTTGCCAAAATAAGAGAAAATGTCTGATATCTGAAAGGTGAAAAAACTCCTATTAACCAGTGATGCAAGAATATTCACTGTGGGCAAATAAATTTTTATAAACCAGACTTCAAACACCTCTTTTTCATTGTAACAGGAAACATAATTCATTTTCTTACTGAATTTCCCATTTTAAGTCATTAACTAACTTTTCTTTAGTACTCAGAAGCACCTTAGAAGATTTAACTTGGAAAAGATATCTGTTTAATCACTCCATTCTGCTAGGTCTTGAAACACTAGATCAGCTCAAAAATCTGTAGTGACTGATGGCGATCTGCACCAGGCAAGGCTATGAGAACAAGAACATTGGGATGTTCTGTAATGTACATGATAAATATTCATTACATTTTTGAGAGGTTTTGGATGTTTTATTAATATGCAACAGTCTTGATATATCATTGTCTCTGTTACTTATTGGTAGGATGCCTCTATAAAATAAACAAAATCATGAAGAGTCTAACTGTTTTTCATTTTTTATTTTTATTTTTAATTCAAAACCCTACTCTGCTGCAGAAACCTTGTCTAACTTCCTCTTAAATCATATTACATACTGTAGAGTCCTATATTTTTCTTTGCCTGCACAGTCAATTCTGTGCTCTTACACAAATAGTAAGCTTCAAATGTTTCAAAAACTTCTTCACAGCAACTCTTGCAGTTTATACATGAAAGACATGAAAATCTCAGGAGTATTTTTAATAATGCTTTGATTATTCTATTTTATCATATACTTTAGTTTTCAAGGTTGTGCAGAAACAACAAATGACCCAAGAATGTAGGTCAATCAAGTTTATATTTTGCAGATCTCTATAATTTAGCATGTGAAAAAAAAATACAAAATAAAATATAGAGAATAATTAAGTAACTTAAAGCAAATATATTGAAATATCAGTGTAATGGAATTTATGGATTCAGTATACACTTCCAGCACATTATGCAGCTTAAAATATTCTTAACGTATTTCTGAGCCAATATGTTATATTCTTAAATTAGCTGAGGAACTCAGGAGAATTTGGACAGTTTAATTACTTCTAAGCCTCTTTTCAAGACTGATTCATACTTTTTTATTTGTTTGTTTTTCAAATGCAGCAAAAACTTTGAAATTGCATTAAAAAACAAAACAAAATGAAGCAACTGTTAAATTCACCTCTCATTTCAAAATTTTCACAGCTACAGTCATTATAGTAAAACAATAAATTTATACTTTCCCCTAATTCACAACAGTCTTTCTCAGGAGTCTGAAAGAAAACAAATGAACTGTTTTTAGACTTTGTCATCATAAGAGAAAATTGGATCTCATCCTAAAGATAATCAGATCCTGCAATCAGTATTCGTCTTTATTTCCAAATTACATAAAATCACAGAATCATGGAATACCTCAGTTTGGAAGGTACCTTAAAGGTCATCTAGTTCCAATCTGCTTGCCATGGATAGATTCTATACTAAAATAGTGATGAAAAACTGGAAGAGGTTGCCCAAAGAAGTTGTGGATGCCTCATCCCAGAAATTTTCAAGGCCAGGTTGGATGGGACCCTGGGCAGCCTGTTCTGATGGGTAGCAACCTTGCTCATGGCAGAAGATTGGAACTGGATGATTTTTAAGGTCCCATCCAACCTAAGCCCTTCTATGATACTACAGTTTTATGATCTTCCACGCTAGTGCCCTAAACATCCAAAAATTTACCTTTCCAAGGTTTATGATTCTCATTCTACTTTTTGCATTTCCTGTCTCCTTCAAGACTGAGAAATTTATGATCTCTGTAGTCCATATTACTTCCAGCCTTGATCTCACCAATAATGTCTTCAGTTGATAAACAACAGGTCCATCTACACTTCTCTAATTGGGCTATCACCTGTACTAGGAGGTATTTTACTATGCACATCAGTAGTATTCTAGTCTGTTTTCAGGCTGCCATTATGCTTTTCCAGTAGATATGAGAGTTATTGAAGTCACTTGTGACACATGATGCTTCCTGTGTTTGTAGAAAGAGCATTTCATCTTATGGTGTAGACTGTAATAGACTCTAACCACAAAATTATCTTTGTTAGCTTGATCTCTAATTTTCACCCATAATCTCTCTGTCTGATCATTTATGCTCTTCAAAGACAGACCTATGCAATCAATCTCTTTTTTTTTGTTGTTGTTGTTTTTCATAAAAGGGAACTCCTCAGCCTTTTCTTACTTACCTGTATCTCTTGAATATCTTATATCCAAGGACTGCAGTACTCCAATCATGTGACTCTTGCCATCAAGCTTCTGTAATGGCAATCAAATCAAAGTTCCCTAGATGTACAGAGATTACCAGTTCCTGTTTGTTACCCTCATTGCAAGTGTTTGTGCAGAGGAGTTTTATAGATTCATAGAATTACAGAATAATCTAGACCGGTATGAACACCAATTCCCACCATCTACACAGTACTAAAAAGTCCACCACATAACCATGTCCCTAAGCATTACATCAACATGTCTCGTAAACATCACCAGTGATGGCAACACCATCACTTCCCTGGCCTGCTCATTCCAATGCCCAGTAAACATTTCCATGAAGAAATTATTAAAAATGTTCAATCTAAGCTTCCTCTAGCAAAAATTAAGGACATGTTCTAACATCCTACTATTTTGTCACCCCCCCCCCCCCCCAAAAAAAAAAGGCATCACCACCCTCCTTACTGCAGCCTACTTTCAGGCAATTGTATGGAGCGAAGAGGTCTTTCCTTAGCCTCCTCCAGATTAAAAAAAAATCACTTTCTTCAGCCATTCCTCTTAAGTATTGTTTTCTAGTCCCAACCAGTTGTGTTGCTTTTCCCTGAATGCATTTCAGAAACTCATTATCTTTCTTTCAGTGGAAAAGCACTCCAGCAATCCAACATCATGATCACATTAGCAACAAAATGGAAGAGACAAGATATGAATATGTTTTAAGCTGTGAACAATGTTTTGGAGCGTCTTTCTTTCTCAATTCAAACTTACTAAAGCAGTAAGGTTTCTACTGGCCTTGATAACTGACAATACGATTTCAAAATAATTTCACCAGAAAGTAAATTAAAAGAAGGAAATAAAAATTAAAAAATTACTTCCCTTTCTCTTCTTCCACTCTATTTCCTCACAATTTATTTCAAAACAAAGAGAAAAACCTCCTGTGTTCCAACTTGTGCCACTAGTCCTTTGTCCTGTCATTGGGCACTGACAAAAATAGCCTGATCCAATACCTTTTTGGACCCTCCCTTTAGATATTTATAAGCATTAATAAGATCATCTCTCAGTATTCTCTTCTCAAGGCTAATCAGTCTCAAGTCTTTAAACCTGTCCTCATAAGAGAGATACTCCGGGCCCATAATCACCTTTGTCCTCTGTTGCACTCTCTCTAGAAGTTCCCTGTCTTTCTTGAATTGAGGAGCCTAGACACAGTACCCCTTATGTGGCCTCAATAGGGCAGAATAGAGGGCAAGGATAACCTTCCTTGACCTGCTTTCCATAATCTTTTTAGAGCACCCCAAGATACCATTGGTCTTCTTTGTCACAAGGGCATGCTGCTAGCTCATGGTCAATCTGCTATTACTCAGGTCCTTCTCCCCATAGATCCTTTCTAGCAGGTCAGTTTGCATCAGATTTGACCAAACATTCTCAGTTACTTACATATGTGACTGAAAAATTCTCAGGGTTTTTAAGATTTCAAATGCTATACAGAACTTAACATTTTCAATTCCTCTGATACATCAAAATAAAACAAAATGATTGTGTGAAACAACACTGGAAAGAGGAGAAAGTATGAACTGACTTTAATATAGTGTGGGAGAAGATAAAGTTCCTGTAGGGAAGTGACTGGGGAAAGTAATGTGGATTGTTTCTCACTTAGGAAAAGTCATACCTGACAAGAGTTTGTCTTTGCTGAACTATCTGATTGCATTTGGTGGGTGATGATGAAGGATGGAGAGATCTGGCATGTGTCTCAAGAAGATATAACCTTGGATAAAATCAATTCATAATCATAAAATCATAGAATCAAATAATCATAGACTGGTTTTGATTGGAAGTGACCTTAAAGTTCCTCTAGTCGCACTGCTTAAAACTAAAGAAAGTAATCTAGAGACCCATCCACCCTGATTTTGAACACCTCCAGGGTTTGTATGTCCACACCTTCTCTGCACAATCTGTTTACTAAGTGCCTCACCAACCTCTGAGCAAAAAATTTCCGCCTATCATCTATTTCAAATTTCTTCTCTTTTAGTTTAAATCTGTTTCCCCTTGTCCATCTGACTCTTCCAAGCCATTCTGTGATTCTAACTATTAAGGAAGAGGGTACTTCATGAAGTTGGCTATTGCATAAACAGAGTAGAAAAGCAATAAAAACCTGAAGACTTGTCAGAGAATTATATATATATATATATTTAGCTGAAAGGAACCTTTAAGGATCGTCTAGTCCAACTCCTCTGTAATGAACATGGGCATCTACAACCAGATCAGGTTGCTCAGTGCCGCATTCAGACTCACTTTGAGGGACAGAGCATCTATCACTTCTGTGGGCAATTTGTTCCAGTGCTTCACTACCCTTATTTCTTTTCCTTATATCCGAAGCAAATCACCCTTCTATTAGTTTGAAAATATTTTCCTTTTTATATATCACAACAAACCCTTCTAAATAGTCTGTCTCCTCTCTTACAGCCCTTCCCTGCCCCGCTCGCTTTAGATACTGGAAGATTGCTCTCAGGTCAACCTGGAGCCTTCTCCAGGCTGAACAGTCCCAGCTCTCAGCCTCTCCTCATATGAGAGTTGTTCCATCCCTTGGATCATTTTTGTGTCCTTCCTCTGGATGCACTCCAACAGAGCTATGCCTCTCCTTTACTGAGGACTCACCATCTGGATGCAGTCTGTGTCTCTTGAGGCTTAAACACCATGATATCAAAAGAAGCATATCTTTCTCAGCCTTCACTTCTTTCTCATCTCCTTTATGCTCATATCTCTCTGCACTCTTACAGAACTTTTCTACTACTTTTCTACATCTCCCTTAAAGATGTAGAACAGTTCTATGTGATATGCCCAGACTATCCTACTAGAAACTCACCCTGATGACCACACCCCCTCTCCTCTTTGCTCTTCAAAGAAGTAAAACACATTTCCAGCTAAGACAGCCAGCAATAAACAGTACGACTCTTTTATCAGACATTTATTATGAAAGTGATACAGGCTGTGACAAGTGATAGGAATGGGTCTTTCTGGGTTTGAATCAAATTTAATGATTGATTATGTGTGCCGTTATGTGAATGGTGCTCAAAATTTCTTGTGAAAACTGTATATACAAAAGCTAGGTTTAAAAAAAGTTCAGAAAAATATTCTAATATTAATGCATCTCAGTAGTAGATTCTATAGATTAACATTACATATACATCTTTCTTGGCTATGGAAAAGCATTTAGAAAAGCTTCTGTGAAGTGTGTTAAAACAAACAAGCAAACAAAAACAGTCACCCTGTAGTGTTCATAGAATGTCATATGGCTAAAACTTTAAATAAAATTTAAACACGAGGTACTCCGTTTTTGTTCATTTAAGATAAGTAATGAAAATTAAGATAAGTAATGAAAACATATCTGGGAATAAATTGTTTCATTTCATTTTTCAGTTCTGATCCCACTTCTCATTCCATTTGGTGTTAATTAAATTTTGGAGGGGAAAAAAAAAACAAAACACATAAAATATTGTAATTTCATTGCAACTTCTTACGATCAGACTTTGCCTTGAATTTTCTGAAAATTCGTACATATTTCTTACTCCTTCTGACACTTTAAGAGAGTAAATGAGGAAAGATCGATTGCATAAAATGGTCAACATAACTGTGAAACTGAATACATGTAAATTTAGCTTATTACTTTTATGCCATTCTTTTGTCTTACTGTATACAACGTTTATTTCCCATTTAATTCATAGCCGCCCTAGTAGAACTCCTTATTACTACTGAAATTTCATCATAATATGTAGGTCAGTCTGAAAGGCATATTATTTATTTCCATGGAAACTGCAGATAAAAATAACACAGTAACACTATTTGATAGGGCAAATTCTCAGCCACAAAACACTATTTTTCAACATTGTCATAACTATTAGCTATGCATTTTCATCAGTGATGAACATGAACCCCTCATGCTGCATTCATAAAAATCTAAACTAGCAGAGGTGGCATGCTGTCATTGTCATCACTGCTGTAATGCACCACTCACCACCTCACTGTGCTCCCATCCACTGTTTGGTCTCCATGAATGTTCAGCAAGCATCAGTGAATGTCAGTTGGTGCCATTTTTTCCACATGGAGTAATTCAGTGACACACCTTTGCTTGATACACACTTCCGTATCAGACATAACTTTGTCAGGCTGCCCCTCTGCTGCCATCTGTCACATGACAACAAAACACTAATGGAATATTTGTGGGAAGGTTCAACCTCTGCTGCCATGCCACAACATCTGCTTCTGTTGACACTGTGGGCCAAAATAACAAAATAGGAGGCAATACTTTCAGAGCAGTCCTTATATAATGGATACTAACAATATGGCTTAATGCAAACAAGTTAATTCTTTATAATTAGTATGCTTACTTCTTCATGTCAAGGAGAAGATTATCAGATAATACTCACTAAGCAACAAAGCAATTTCACCTGCTAGCTAAATAGACCAGATAACAATTATGATTAGAATAAATATCATGCCAGGTTTACGAAGTTTTTTTTTTTTTTTTTTAATTCTCTGTGGGTAAGTTTTTGAATCCTATAGGCACTAAGGAGAATAATTCATCGTGATTCTGTTTTTGAAGTAATGACTGCAGTTCACAATGACAGCATGATGAAGAGGCACATTATACCTTTAATAAAAGGCCTAAGTTCTTAAGTGACAGAAACATTTCTAAGAAATGTTAGTACTTCTTTTAACATGTTTTGATGAATTACATATATTTCTGAAGACAGCGCATTATGAAAAGGTGTATTTAAAGTTCCTCCTATCATTCTCTAGCATACCTGGAATACTGTGTCCAGATGTGAAATCTTCAGTGCAGGAGGGAGAGACATGGATCTGCTGGAGTGCATTCAGAGCAGAGCCACAAAAATGATCCAAGAGATGGAAAACCTGCTGTATGTGGACAGGTTGAGAGATCTGAGGCTGTTCAGTCTAGTAAAGAGAAGGCTCTGGGGGAGATCTGATAATGGGAGCCTTTAAGAATGAAATGGGCCAGACTTTTGAAGGATCTGTGGTGATAGTACAAGGGGAAATGGCTTCTAACAAAAACAGGAAAGATTTGGATTGGATAGAAGAAAAAAAGTAGATCTGTAAATGTCCATCTTCCTTGCAGGAGACTACCACATCTCCCACCAGTCCTTCTCTGTTTGTGAGGAGGTCTAGTGGGGCGCTACCCCTGGTAGACTGTTTTACCAGTAGTACGAAGAAGATATCTTCCACACACTCCTGGAACCTCCTAGTCCACTTTCTCTCTGTAGGGCTGTATTTCCAGAAAATGTCAGGTAAGTTAAAGTTCTCCGTGAGAACCAAGACTGCTAACGGTGTAACTTCTGCCAGCCGCTCACAGAATATTTCATCTGTTTCTTCATCCTGGCTGCACAGTTTTTAACAGACTCCCATCGGGATGTCTGCCTTGTTGATCTTCCCCTGATCCTTAAAAATAAGTTCTAAGCATTGAGTTCTATAATATCAAAACACTCCACTGCAGAGCCACTCAACCTCTTGTGAATGTTTCCATTCCTCCCTACCTTTTAAATCCCTCCTCCTGATGATGAGAGAGTAGGGGATCCACTGCTACTTAAGGCATGTTTCTCCTGTGCCTTTCTTGCAGGGTTTACAGGGAGTGACTCCACCAATTTATCTCCCTTTCACATTGTCTGGTACTCCTTAATCTTTCTACTTCCTCCTTTATCTGTACCACCAGGGACCAGTAAATCATTCACCTGTTCACACTACACTCAAGTATTATCTCTGTTACCCTCTGATACTGGAGACAGGCTTAGGTACTCCCAGCAGCTAGAGACCCAGGCAGCTGAGCATTTGCATGAGCTCTCTGTCTGCATTGCCATGTTCTTTTTGGAAACACTTTCTGGTCAAGTGGAGACCATGGTTGAGTCTAGTTCTTCTGAAAAGTCCATGACCACTAGTTGAGCTGGCTTCTTGAGTGGGGAGGGGGCTGCACCCTCCCTGTACTGTACACTCTCCCTAAACACCCTCCATGTGCAAACTGCCATGCCACACGCTACTGATGCACCATGCCTTGTTTACCCGTTCTATTCACTGCATTCCTAGTTTCCTAGTTGCTCACACTCCCTAGGAGCTGCTTATGAACACCAAGGGTCTTATGCTGTCCCTCCTGGCTTTACCCATGCTGCACTGGATCTGCCTCTTGTCAGGGAATCTGTGTTTCTTAGTTGAAGAGGGGCTGGGGCTCCTCTCTGCACTAGTTTTTTGTTTGTTTGGTTGGTTGGTTGGTTGTTTTTTTGTTGTTGTTTGTTTTGTTTTGTTTTGTTTTTGGTGGGCTTTCCCCCCCTGTTGTAATTCTGGAAAAGGTCCCTCAGTGCAAACCTCTGCTGTGAAGACAATCTGCTCAAGTTCATCTGATCCAGCTCCCTGCTTGAGTAGGGTCACTGCCCAGGACCATGTCCAAATGGCTTTTGAATATCTTAAAGGAAGGAGATTCCATAACTTCTCAGAGGAACCTGTTCTAGTGATTCACCATCTACACAATACAGAAATGCTTCTTGATGTTTAAATGGAGCTTCTTATGTTCCAGTTTGTGTTCGTCACATCTTGGCCTGACACTGGAAAACACCAAAGATATCATGACTGAGACCTCATTTCATCCTCCTTACAAGCATTTATACACCTTGATAGGATCCCTGCTCAGCCTCCTCTTTTCCAGGCTAAGCAGTCTTATTTTTCTCAGCCTCTCCTTATAGGAAAGGTTCTCCAGTCCCTTCATAAAGGGCAAAGCAGATTTTAATCTAAAGTTGTCAGGGAAAGATAACTTCATCCAGCTCCTGCTAGTGCCAGCAAAAGATACCAAGACCATGAAGAAAGATCCCAGATCAGTGGAGAGCACCTGAAGAGCAGCACAAAGGAGTTCCAGTTATTCCAAATTCATTGGGGGCCTGGCTTAAATGTGTCTATGCAAACTCACAAAGTATGGGGAATACAAAAATGAGGATGTAGAACCATATGCTCTCCCACAGGGTTATAATCATATTGGCATCATGGTGATACACTGAGGTGGTTCCTATGACTCATGAGATAGAATGGCAATATAAAGGCTCTTTAGGAAAGTCAAGAAGAGAAGACAAGGAGGGGATGTTGTCCTCTGTGTGTGTCAGTGACCAGCTGGAGTGCATTGATAGCCATCTGGATGTGGAGCCAAATAAAAGCTTATGAGACAGATTTAAAGGGAAGTTCAAGGGCAAGTGACATAATAGTGGGGGGTTTGTTAAAGACCATCTGACCAGGAAGGACGAGTAAATGAGGCCCTCTACAGACAGATAGGAACAGACTCATGTTCACAAGCCCTTGTTCCTGAAGGAGTACTTAAACAACTCATTTATCATCTGGAGGGACAATACAGCAAGGCATAACTAATCTGGGAGATCCCTGGAATGGATTGATGATTAATTTCTTCTCCAAGTGCTGGAAAATCTAATACTTCAATGTGTTTTCCAGAAAGAAATGAGAGATTTGGTTAGCCAGGGAATGGAAAAGATTAAAGTGGTCTTTTTTTTTTTTTTTTTTTTGGCCTCAGTCTTCACCAGCAAGTACTCTCTCTGCACCTCCAAAATCATAAAATCATAGAATTATACAATGATTTAGATTAGAAAGGACTTTTAAGATCATGTCATTCCAACTGCCTTGCTATAGGCAGGGATACTTCTCACTAGACCAGGTTGTTCAAAGTCCCATCCAACCTGGACTTGAACATCTCCAGGGAGGTGGCATGCACAACGTCAGTGGGCAACCCATTCCAGTGTCTAACCACTCTCACAGTAAATAATTCCTTTCTAATGTCTAGTCTAAATCTACAATCTTCCGGTTTAAAGCCATTTCCCCTAGTCCTGTTGCTACATGCCCTTATAAAAAGTCCCTCTCCAGTTTTCCTGTACTGGAAGGATGCTGTATCCCCTCAAGCCTTCTCTTCTCAGACTGGAAAGCCCCAGCTCTCTCAACCTGTCCTTGTAAGAGAACCTTGTAAGAAGCTTCTCCAGCCTTCTGATCATCTTCATGGCTTTCCTCTGGAACCACTCCAACAGATCAATGTCCTTCTTGTACTGGAGGCCCAAGAATTGGACGCAATACTCCAGGTGAGATCTCATAAAAGCAGAATATAGGGGCAGAATCAGCTCCTCTGACCTGCTGTTCACTCTTCTCTTGATGCAACCCAGATATGGTCGGCTTTCTGGGCTGCAAACTCACATTGCCGGCTCATATGGAATCTTTCATCAGTCACCATCCCCAAATCCTTCTCCTTATGATTGTGTCAGTGGTTTACAGGATGGTTCTGGCTGGTTCCATGACTAGTGGGGAAGGGGGACCCATGGACCTGTGCCCTGGGAAAGGGAGAAAGGGGAAAAGGGTAAAGAGATGGGCCTAAAACAAAACAGTGGCAATAATCTGAGGAGAAACAATTTACTAATTTACTAAGTAAGTTATCAGAATGCAGACAGCATACTATAATACAATATAATAGAGTGTAATTAGAATTGAAGCTAATAAAAGAAATAAAATGAGAGAGAGGGTCCAAAAAAATGAAGGCGTTACTCTAATGCTGAGGTGAGACGTGTAGTAGGGCCAAGCAGAAGAGAAAAGAGAGGGATCTCGTGACTTCGCCAGGAGTTGTGAATGCTCCATCCCTGGAAGTCTTAAAGTTCAGGTTGGATGGAGCTTTCAACAACCTAGTCTAGAGGAAAGTATCTTTGCCCAGGCAGGGGAATTAGGACTAGATGATCTTCAGAGATAACCTTCCAATTCAAATAACTCATCCAGTATGTCTGATATGTCTCTCTTATACTGGGAGGTGTAGAACTGGATACTACTCCAGGTATGGCCCTCATTGATGCTAAACAGAGGGGAATTATCTCTTCATCTGCTGACAATACACTGCCCAATTTTCATGGTTTTGTGGTTTATTATCAGTATTCCACATCAAAACATCATGTAGTATACTGTGAGTTAAAGAGTTAATGCTGCAGCACTCTTCCAGAAGAGAAAAATGAACCACGATTTCCAGAAGACTTCACTTTTCCATTTCCATCTTTCAGGAGGAGGGAAAATAAAACTTGGAGTCACCAGACTGTCTCTTTGCTCTCTGGTGGATCAAAGTAAGAACTTCTGTTTTCAGAAACTCTCTCATTTATTTGATTTATTATCTTCAATCCCAATTAACTTGTGTTTTTTGCTATTATAATTAGTGAACTGCATTTGTTTTCCTCCTCACAGCATTGTTGCTGTGTTTTTTTGTTTGTTTGTTTGTTTGTTTTGTTTTGTTTTTTCCCCTTTTTTTTCTCTTTTACCCTTTTTGGGCTGGTGACTTGTGGGCTTGCTGTCCCCCAGTCAGGGACACAGATCTAGAGATCTGCCAAGAATACCATTAGCTTTCTAAATATACCAGCAACGGTATATTGCTGACTCATGCTCACTTTGGTGTCTTCCAGGACTCATATGTCCTCTTTTACAGGACTACTTTCCAGATGTTTGGAACCACATCTACTGGTGCCTTGTTCCTCCCAAGCACAGAATTCTGCACTTCTCCTTGTTGAACTCCAGCCCACTTCTCTAGCCTGTCAAGATCGCTCTGGATTGCTGTTAGCCCTCTGGTGAGTCAGACACTCCCTCCAGTTTTCTGTGACTTTAGTGAGGGTGCACTGTACCACATTAGTCAAATTATTAATGAAGACGCAGGACTGGGACCAGTACTGACCTCTAGGCTACTCTGCAAGTTGCTGGCCTCCAGCAAGACTTTAAACCACTTACCACTTCCCTCTGAGTCTGGCCATTCAGCCAGTTTTCAGTTCACCTCAATGTCTCCTCACACAGTTCATATTCAACACTTTCTGTATGAGGATTTTATGGGGAACAACATCAACGTCAAAGGCCTTACTGAAGGCCAGAAATACAATAAACTGTTCTCCCCTCATCCATCAGGTTGGTGATTTTATTATAGAGGCTTATCAAGTTGGTCAGACATCACTTCCCTTTCTTGAATCCATACTGACTACTCCTGATAATTTTTTTCTCGCTCATGTGCCTGGGAACTTTCTCCAGGATTTGCTGTTCCATCGCTTTCCCTGAGACCAAGATGAAGCTTTTCAGCTTGTATTTCCTCAGATTCTCCTTCCTGCCCTTCAAGAAGACAGGAGTGGCATTTGCTTTCCTCCAGTCTTGAGGCACTTCTCCCTGTTGTCATGAATGAATAAAGAGTGATCTTGCAGTCCTGTCTGCCAGCTCCCTCAGCAGTCATGGTTACATTCCATCAGGGTCTGTGGACTTGCATTCATTATGCTTAAGTACTTCCTTACCTGATCTTTTTCCAACAAAGATACATCTTCCTTGCACCAGCCATTCAGACTATCCTTTGGGATCCCTAAAGACCTGCCTTGCTGGTAAAGGCTGAGACAAAGAAAGCATTCAGTTCTCAGGCCTCTTCACTGTCCCAGATAGTTAGGTCTCCTGTTTTCTTCAGGGAATGACTCACTTTTCCCTGGTCTTCCTTTTGTCACTGAGCTACTTGCAGACCTCTTGTTGCCCTCAGTTTCCTTGGCAAAATTCAACTCTATCTAGGCTTTATCTCTCCAGGCTTGATCCCTTCACTGCTTTGTGTATATTCCTCCCACACTACCTGTTTTTTATTCCATCCTCCATAGGCCTCCTTTTCATGTTTGACTTTGGATAGGAGCTCCTTGTTCGTGTCCTTGTGTGCCTCCTGTCATATTTATCTGACTTCTTTGTTGGAATGCATAATTCTTGAGTTTGGGAGTGGGTTATTCTTGAATGCTAGTTAACCAGCTTTCTTGGGCCCATTTTCTTTCTAGGGCTTTATCTCGTGGTACTTCAACAAGCAGACCCTTGTAAAGGCCAAAATCTGCTCTCTTGTAGTCCAGAATTATGAGTTCACTGTGTGCCCTCCTGACTGCTCTAAGGATCTCGAACTTCACCATTTTGTGTTCACTACAGCCAAGGTTACCTTTCAACTTCACATTCCCCACCAGCTCTTCCCTGTTGGTGATAACAAGCCCATGGGCTCATCTATCATGTGGAGAGGAAGTTATCATTGATGCATTCCACATATTTCCTGGATTGCTTATGCTATGCTGTGTTATACCTCTTGAAGACGTGAGGGTGTTTGAAGTACCCCAAAAGGAGGACGTACTTGTGAATGTGAGTCTGCTCGCATCTATCTGTAGAGGGCCTCATCCACTTGTTCTTCTTGATCAGGTAGCTTGTAACAGACTCCCACAATGACTTTACATAATCCTGTCTTCCCTTTAATCTCCACCAATAAGATCTTAGTCAGTTTATCATCCATTCCTTGGCTGAGACCCATACTGTTACACTTAGCAAACTTAGTATCCTCTGATGCTTACAGTGACAAAAAGTAATTAGGAACAGTACACTGACTATTGAAAATGTAATGGTAGAGCATTAGCTTTAACAACATGCATTTTATCCTTAATCATTGCTGAATTGCACAGATTTTCACTAGTTTTCTAATATTTATTCTTTTTTTTTTACAATATTTATTTAAAACAGTGATTTCACAGCACATCAATGTCACATATAGATATTTCCATTATTGTTCAAGTACATTTATGAAGATATAGATTTTATCCTTGAATTTTGATTCAAAATGTCAGTGACAATAACAGAAAGTAGTTTTCCACACTCATCCCATTAATATTGAACTAAATTGTACAAAAATAAAATTTATAACATAAAAAATTATGCTCCAACCAATCAAACCTTTCAAATTCTCTGTCTTATCAGTGATTAAAGAAATGTGAACTGAAGCATTATTCTTTGGGTTCCTCTCTTGATTTTAGATCTCAATTATATTTGATAGATTTTTGATACTAGGGGAAGACTACCATCAGTCCTTCATAAATTAAGAAGGAAAGGAAAATACTGGGCTTTTAACATTTATTTATTTATTTATTTATTTATTTATTTATTTATTTATTTTCCCAATGGATTTAATTACAGGTCACCACTGAGGAAATGCTGTCTTTACTCCCTCATTTACTCAAAGTCTGGAAAGTTATCACATAATTCTTCAGTTTTCGTACAAAGCATATAACTAGTATATGTAAGAGAAATTACTATTGTGGCTTCAACCATAAGACAGACGGATAGATCACAAGGAATAAGTCACAAAGATTGTAAACATAAAAGAATGGAGCAATTACCTGTACTGGACTTGTCTTCCAGACAGATAAGCTGATTCATAGCCCCTTGGAAGGCTATGGAAATGTACCTGCTCTAGCAGGTTCCAAAGAACAATTTTTCAATGAACAATTTGAAAAATTTCTGGTGTTCCTGTTCTTGCTAAACTCAGTAGAAGGGTCATCATTTTTTTTCGGGGATAAAGCATATGAAATCTAGGAGGAACAAAATGACTTACCTACTACTTATAAATTTCTCCGTGTTATAGACTATTAGGGAGTGTTAGAGTCTCTGTAGGATGACATCTCCTCTGACCTTCATCTAACTGCAGTACAGCTGAGGTTGGTTTTCATGGGGCAAGACGTTCTTCTGAACTTAAATGCTACAATAAATCACATGGAAATAGGTACAGTAAACCATATCAGTGGTTCATTGAATCCATTATCTTGTCTCAGTGGCTTGCAATAGTGGTTTCAGAGGAGCAGCAGCAAAGTATACCATTTATTTCTCCAAAGCATAGGTTGCAAAAGCTGGCTTTTACTCCATTTCATCCAAGGAATTCTCTCTGGAATTTTGAGAGACTGAATAAGGTGCCTGACACATGAACAAGATCTGTAAAATTTCGTTGGATTTTATTCTTATTTTACAATTCAGGTATAATTAAGATATTTTGGATCAAATGCCAGTATTTCATCTCTTCACAGCTGACAATACCCAATGCAAACCTCAGCAAACTTGCTGAGGGTTGACTCTATGCCTTCATTCAAGTTGGTGTATGAAGATTTTGAACAAGACTAGACTCAGCACGGAC
Source organism: Gallus gallus (assembly GCF_016699485.2). Lineage (NCBI taxonomy): Eukaryota > Metazoa > Chordata > Aves > Galliformes > Phasianidae > Gallus > Gallus gallus. The sequence continues at coordinate 30,590,789 of NC_052572.1, forward strand.
CCCTGGGGAACTCCACTAGTTACAGGCCTCCAACCAGATTCTGCACTGCTGGTGACAACCCTCTGAGCTATATCAGTCAGCCAGTTCTCAATCCACCTCACCGTTCACTCATCTATCCCACACTAAGTTTTGTAACAAGGATGTTGTGGGAGATAGTGTCAAAACGCCTCGTTGAAGTCAAGGTACACAACATCCACTGCTGTCCCCACAATTGCTCAGCCAGTGAAGACATCATAGAAGGCTATCAGGTTGGTCAAGTATGATTTCCCCATGGTGAATCCATGTTTACTACTCCTGATAATCTTCTTCTCTTTCAATTTCTTGGGGATGACATCCAGAAAAAAGGTGTTCCATTAACTTCCCTGGGACAGAGGCAAGACTGACTGTAATTTCCCAGGTCGTCGTTCTTGCCCTTTTTGAAAACTGGAGTGACATTTTCTATCCTCCAGTTTTCAGACACCTCTCCCTGTAGTGGAATTCCAGTGTCACAGCCTGAACCAATGGGTGGGCTCTGTAAGTGTGTGAGTGCGGCGGCGCGGCGGTACGAACGGGGGAGGGACACATTCCTCAGCTCGGCTCTGCCTGCGCACTGCTACTGGGAGGGGTGAGTCGATTCTTTTTGATATCTTTCCCTCGTGTGCCTATTTCTTAAATAAAGGCTTTGTCGTTACCTTCATTTGCTCTACACTCCCATTTGCCAATATCTTTCAGAAATGATAGAGAGTGGTTCAGCTATCACCTCACAGCACATGCAAATGCATCTCATCAGGACCCATAGATTTGTGTGCATTGATTTTGGCTAAACTTGGTCACCGAGATCACTGAGCTTGAGGTTAGCTGCTTTGGAGTTATCCTGGACAGATCAGCAGTGACTGATTGCGAGGTACAGGGGGGTTTTGGTGAGTTCCTTCATCAAGGGAACCCCAAGGTAACAGAGTAGCATGGCATCTCTCGTGGGAGTGGTGTGGGCATTGCCTGCCCCCTTACCTAGAAAAAGCCTCAGGGATGGAGAGGAGGAGTCAGGGTGTGTGAATCACATGGGCCGTTCAAATGAGGAGGAACCCTAAGCCACCCATTCATGGGACTTCATAGTGAGGACGGTTGTTATCAATGTGAAGCGAGTGATAAGTGCGGGGGCACCTGTTAATGGCCTGGTAACAGAGCAAGGGTAGTGCCAGCACTACTGGTAACAGGGCAGGGTTGATCAGTCATATCCCATCAAGGCTACCCAAATAGTGCTAGTGAGTCTGCTGGTCTGCCATGGCTGCAGCCCAGCAGGAGGCTACTGCCAGGAAAAATGTGGAGACGCAGACAGAGGTCCCATGTTCACGTAAAAGGAAAGCTACAGCCAAGAAGAACGTGGAGACCCAGACTGAGGTCCCTAAACAAGATGCTAGTGTGCAGATCTCTGGCTGTAGTAAGTGCTAGAGCCTGGCCCTTGCCGTGCTAGTGGAGAGACACAGCACTTGTGTAAGATGTGACCAGGTAAATGACCTACTCAGCCTTGTGGTTGACCTGGAGGAGGAGGTGGAGAGGCTGAGCAGCATAAAGGAAAGTGAGAGGGAGACTGATTGGTGGTGCCAAATCCTGTCGGCCCTGAGACCTTGGCAGCCAGCTGAGTCTTCACATGGAGCAAGTCACCCCCTGCCACCTTTCTCCATCCCAAAACATCAGTCATGGGATTCATTCCACTACGTCCCATGAATATTAATGACTTAGTTTGTGCAGAATAAGAAAATTATTTTTATTAGTCCTGTGGAGAAGAACTTGAGGATCTTGGTGGATGAAAATCTTGATACGAGCCAGCAGCATGCACTTGCACCCCAGAAGACCAACTGCACCCTGAGCTGCATCAAAAGAGGATTGGCCAGTAGCGTGAGGGGTGTGATTGTCCCCCTCTACTCCTCCCTTGCAAGGCCCCATCTCGAGTGCTGTGTCCAGGACTGTGGACTCTAATACAAGTATATGGTGTTGCTGGAGAAGGTGCAGAGGAGGAACACGAAGATGATCGAAGGGCTGGAGAACGTCTTCCATGAAGAAAGATTTAGGAAGTTGAGCTTGTTCAGTCTGGAGAAGAGATGGCTCTGGATAGACTTCATTGTGGCCTTCCAATACTTGAAGGGAGCTTATTAGGAGGAAGAGAAGCAACTTTTTACATGGTGTAATAGTGATATGACAAGGCAATGGCTTTAAAGTAAAAGAGGGGAAATTTAGATTAGATTTTAGGAAGAAATTCTTTACTCAGGGCTGGTGAGGCACTGGCACAGGCTGCCCAGAGAGGTTGTGGATACCATGTCCCTGGAGGCATTTAAGGCCAGGATTGATGGGATCCTGAGCAGCCTGATCTAGTGGTTGGCAACTTTGCTCATGGAAGAGAGGTTAAAGCTTGATGGTCTTCAAGGTCCCCTCTAACATAAGCCATTCTATGATTCTATGATAATTCTGGGAAAGTACCAAAGTTTCCATTTTGTTCCATTTTTAACTCATTCTGCTGGAATTGATACACAAACATTTCAGATGTGCTCTGAAACTTCCGTGCTCCCTGAAGCAGAACAAATTGTCCCATTAGGCTTGCCTACTTCAGAAAGTGCTGCACCATTCTTTGGTATATGCTCAGTGTTCCCAATGGTCTCTTCTCTCCTTGATCAATCCTATTTAAAGTCCCCTCAATCAGTCCTGCCAGGTAAATGGAGAGGGTGCTAGTTGTTGTATTTCAGTGGAAAAAAAAAAAACACGACGGAACTTTTAAAATATGACTTCAATACAATGAACCTACTCTTTTCAGATCATTAACTTGAGGCTCAAATCAAACTTTCTGCAAGTGTTAGACAGTTAAATCTTTCAGTGAACTGATTCTGTTTCAGCAAGTTCTCCCTTGGTTTGAAGTTTCTGTATCTATCTGTAACACTAATACTTGAACAGTTAGATAATCATAGCAACAGTATACATAAAATAAATAAATAAATAAATATTTTCCCACTTGCAGCAAAATTGACATTACACATCTGTGTTCATTTGTAATTGAATATTGCACAGTCTCAAAGGAATTCCAAAGTATTCTATTTACATATTGCTGAGAGCAGTATGGCACTGGGTTGAAAAGGAAGCAATACTGTGTCAGTTTTTGACTAAATCATGTTATTCAATCTAGACCTAGGTTAGGAAAAAAATCAGTAAATTCAGTGCAAGGTATCAACTTAGTCATTTAAAATCATGTCACATGGGAGAAGTATGAGAAAACTATTTAAACATTGCATTTGTAATACATTAAATTTGTATATTTGAGTTTAGGGTTTTTTTTGTTTGTTTGTTTGTTTTTTTTTTGCCACCACTTATGATTCTTGTTTTCCACTATCACTGTGAGTAAAATGTGTGTCTTCCTCCAATCATGTAGAGATTACTTTGTTCTCTTTTATTTAAAATTCTAAGTGGAAGGAAATTAGCTGTTATGTTAAGAAGGGCTCTAGAGAATCAAAAATACCTTTAAAGCTGTATTTTGTTTGCAATCCATTTTTACAGATTTGATTTACTCAGTGGTAAAGTAATGAGTGAAAACACAGTCCTAGTGGAAAGAAGAATTAGCTGAGCACTTTTAACATTGTCCAGAATTTCAAAATGTTTTCAAATAGCCTCCTCACATGTACATCTGACAAATAGGATGTTCAAGTTACAGTGAAATGGCCAAACAGATTATTATTGTTCCACTTGCTTTGAAAGTTCTGTATATTTCCACAAAAGACTGTAAAATTGGATTATTATTATATTATTTTTCAAAGCCTAGAAGTAACACTTGAACAGCAATATCAAATGCCTACAGCCATGGCTTCAATCCCATGCTGCTCACCTGCTTTGCACTGAATGAACAAAAGCTGTCTTGCAGCAGGACAGAGAAAGAGTGTTCATACTATAGAGGTTCCGCAAGAGATAAGGATGTGCTACACAAGCAGATAATTAACACTAGTATATACTATTAGGTTTTGGTGTTTTTGTTTTGTTTTGTTTTGTTTTTGTTTGTTTGTTTTTTCCCCTCCTATTACTGGTGTGATAGTCTGACTAAGATTACAAGGAGAAGGAGACAATGTTGCCCAGGCAGCGAAGAAAATAGTCTCAACTACTACCCCTGTAAAAACTCATAGCTTGGACCTCACCACATGGGAGGATGAGGTGAGTCATAGAACAACAAAATCATAGAATTGATCTGGTTGGAAAAGACCTTAAAGATCATCAAATCCAACCAGAACCTAACCATACTACCCTAACTCTAATAACCCTCCACTAAATCATGTCCCCGAGCACCACACCCAAATGTTTTTTTATGCACATTCAGGGATGGTGACTCAACCACCTCCCTGGAGTCTATTCCAGCGCTAACAACCCTTTCTGTAAGGAAGTTTTTCCTGATATCCAAGCTAAACCTCCCCTGGTGCAACTTGAATCCATTTCCCCTCGTCCTGTCACCTGTCACCAGAGAGAAGAGACCAACCCCACTCTTGCTGCAGACACCTTTCAGGTATTTGAGGAGAGCAATAAGGTCATGTATAGTTTATTACTGCTAACAAGAAAATAATCTCTTGTACCTAGAACTTATGCAATGTTATTATGAGATGTAAAATTATGTGCACCTTTTTTGTTTGTTTATGTGCTTCCAATAATGAAGATACTAGGGAGTAGATTATAGAGTTACCATAAGTTTACTCCTTTATGTCTATAAACTGCTGTTACAAAGCCTCACCTTCATCCACTAAGCAGGTCACCTTGTGATAGAATGAAATCAGGTTTGTCAGACAGGATCTACCATTCGTAAAACCGTGCTGACTGGGTCTGATCCCCTGGTTGACCTTTAATTGATCTAAATGATGGCTCCTGAGATTATCTGTTCCATAACCTTCCCGGGCACCTAGGTAAGACTGATAGGTCTGTAGCTACCAGGATGATCTTCCCAGCCCTTTCTGAAGATAGGCATCACATTTGCCAGTTTCCAGTCCATTGGGACATCCCCAGTTAGCTAGGACTGTCAATAGATGATGGAGAGTGGCTTGGCAACCACATCCACCAAATCCCTCAGCACTCTAGGGTGCAATCCATGTGGCCCCATGAACATGTAAATGTCCAGCTTTTGGAGCTGGTCATTCACCATTTCCTCAGCTTTGTGAAATGAATAATTAATTCCTTGACATATATATATTTAACTATCAAATCTCTTAACTAAAAAAACAAACAAAAACCAAAATTCCCAACTGCCCAGAATTTATTCTTGATACTCATAATTTTGTTTTCATGCCCATGAACAAACAGTGTTTTTCCAACACCCCTACTCCACAGCAAGAATGTCCAGTTCAAGGATGAGACTTACATCTCTGCAACTCAAATTCAATGGTGTCTGAGCTGTACTCATTGACTAAGCTATGCAGCAGCAGCAATTCCAGCAGATAGAAAAACACCACCTTCATCCTGACCATGGTGCTTGAGAGCTGCATTCAGTGATCTTGGACTCTTGTGCAAGAGCAGCAGTATCTGTGTTCACCTTGCACGTGGCACTTACAAATCTGGAATCACCATCATAAGCCTTCACATTGCACACTTAATAAAGTTTTGTCACGGGGTTATCTGAGTCTGTGACAAGGGGGGGCACAGGCTGGGGAGGGGTGGGGGGAAGGAAGGGCTACTAACAGTTTGCCGTGTGACCTGGTCAGGTC